>NC_090924.1:706556818-708956818 GCF_040938575.1 Ambystoma mexicanum | reverse complement strand
GGCTCTAGGTGGGAGCAATGATGGCTCGGTGCCATCAACATCGGAGGGGCAGGCATCGGCCAGAGGGCAGGAGGACCCAGGAATGGGAATGTCTTCCATGTGGCACTGGTTGGGCCAGCAGATAGGTGCGGAGAAGCGGAGGGCTACATATCAGTGTCACGTGCATCCATGTTGCATCACAGTTGCACACTTATCAGATACACATACATGCACATGTACACAGTGCAGATACATGCATTATGAACAACCATCCATGCCACAACCATGCCAATGTACATACACAGAAATTCAACATGTGTGCTCCCACACCTGCATTTGCCCAGCATGCTTACCAACACATACACCATCAATGTGTCTCACAACTGAGAGGACTCACATGTGGCAGCTTCACGCCCATGTTCATACACATCCTTACATGGCCCTACATAAACACATGTGCAACCTGCACACTACTGGCACACCACGACACGCACAGCGTACTATCAACATGCATGTACACTTACCGCTCGACTCCAGACGGGTCTGCCTCTCAAGGATCTCGACGTAGAGCACTGGGCATATGCGTTCCAGGACCCTCATTTGATGGTTCAACAGCTGGCCCCGGCGGCCCTTGGCATCCACTGCCTTAGCGAGGCGCCGGGCCTTGTTGAGGGTCCTGGACCTGAAGTCCTCCCAGCGCTTCTTGACATGATGTAAGTCGCGGACTGCCACCCCCTCCACATTGATGGCAGTCACGATGTCCATCCAGATCCTGGTCCATCCTTCATTGTCGGCGTGCGAACTTCCAGAGAGGGCATCATACTGCCCCAGGACTTGCTCCACCAGGACACCAACTTCAGTGGCAGTGAAGCTGGTGGCCCTCTGCCTCTCTGGCTGGGGGTTGCCAGTGCTGCCAGATGGTGTTGTGCTGGACATGGCAACCCCAGAGGCAGGAGTGGGTGGGCAACTGGGTCCTGGGGCTGGGCTGTGGAGCGATGGAATCCCAGTCAGAGTCTTCGGGTCCAGCAGGGGTGGTCACAGCAACTACACCCCTGGCTGACGTGCAGGCAGCAAATGGCAGGGCACGTGGGCAGCAGGCAGTCAGGCAGCAGCAGATGGCAGGTGGGAGCATGCTCGGGGCTCTGGGGGACAGTAATTCGGCCTTCTGGGCAGGAGCGTGGTCTTCCGTGTGTTTTCGCGTGGCCAGCTTGGTACGGAGTGATTTGGCATGTGAAAAAATTGCACGTCAGCATGTAATTCGAAGAAAGGGCCTTAGCGCGTAAGCACGTCAGCACACGCACGTGATTTCATTGGACCAAAGGCCCTTAGTGCGTAAGCGCGTAAGTTACATTACGCGCGCAGGCGTTTCCCTCATAGCACGTAATGACAGACACACGTGGAAAAACTGCACGTCTGAGTGTCATCGCGTGTAATTGGAAGAAAGCACCTGCGTACAAGCGTATCTGACGTGTACATGTGGGCCGGTTTAAAAGCTACGCCATTTCCTTGTACATGCTTTTCGTGGAGAGCGAGTGGGTGAAATCTGTAATTCTTGTCGGTTCACATCTCTGACAGCTCTTTTCTAAATTTTTGTTGGGCCTGTTTCCTCAAACAGAGTTCACTTCTCCTTTTGTCCTGTCTCCTCAGACAGCGTACAATTCTTCTTTTGGCGGGGGTGTTACCAACGCGCACACGCGTGTTTTTTTCACGTTCTTTTTCCAGGCAGAGGGTGAGTTCCACACGTACTTAGCAACTGTGCTTGCCCCGTGTGTCGCGTTCCCCTTCAGAGGTCATTGTAGGCTGCATGTATTACGCGTACACTTACTTTTGTTTTTCTGGGTGCCACAGCGTAGTGTGGGTTAATTTTTTCACGCATGTGGTCTACGAGGGGTTGCGTGCATGTTAATTTTTGATTTTGGCCTGCCTGTGCTTTGCGTGACCCGTCATCTTCCCCCAGGGGTCACAGACAGCCTTGTTAGAGCACTAGGGTACAAATTCCATCTAGTACCCTACCCCTTTGACCCCCAATTGCCCAGGACAATAGTTTACTGCAACTCCTATACGCACAACAACATCAGTGCCATGGTTGGGAGGCGACCAAGCGGTAAGGGAGGCAAAGGTGGCCGACCTTCAAAAGGTGGGCGTGGTGAGCGCGGTAGGGGACGTGGCTTAGGATTTGCAGGGTGCCCCTGTACCCCCATGTGTGGAGGAACAATCAGGACACCCATGCCCTCCCCCATGGTTGAGGGAAACGTGTCTGACACCATCCCAGCTCAGTCCCTGTTGGTCCAGCCCATTGTGGCACCTGACCAGGCACAGGATGACTCCCTGGCTGACTTCCAGGTCAGCAAGTCTAGGCCACGTGTGGCGGTGCAAGTTGTTGTCACCAAGCCATGTGGATCTGGGGCAGCTAGGTCATCTGCTGCCCCAAGTATGCAGGGTGGGGAGGCTGCAGGGGCAGCTGCAGCTCCATCCGCCCCAGCTCTGACTCTCCCAGCCAGGACAGTGTCAGTCCAGGTCCATCAAACTGATGTTCCCCCTGCATCAAGACCTATGGTCATTGTGCATTCCCACACTCCTACTACCCAGTCCACCGGTGATTCTGCCCTTACTGACCAGAGCGGCGTAAGCCACTCTGGCTCTGCTCTACCTTTAAAGAAGAGGAAGAAGGGTGCTCTGGCACGACAGGCTGAGACCCCAGACACGGCTACACACTCCGGTACCTCAAGGAAGCCTAGCTTTAATGATCCGGAACTTGATGCACTTGTGGCCTATGTGTCAGCACATAGCCGCAAAATGGTGGTGACAGCAGGGTGCAAGACCACAACTGGTCAACGTAGGGCACACTGGCAGACCATCGCAGACCGCATAAGTGCCCTTGGATTTGTGAGGCAGACAGCTGATGATTGCTACAAGCGGTGGAATGACCTGAAACGCAGAGCAAAGGACAAGCTGGCGACTCTACGCCAATCGATATCAATAGAGTCCCAGGGCCACAGGGAAGCCCTGAGGGTAGAACTCCATCACCTCAGGGAGACTCTTGTTGACCTTGAGGCTTCCATCAACTTGAGGACAGAACAGCAGCTGGAGCGGCTCACCCGTTCGCTCTCAGCTGAGATGCAGGCAACTCGGGAGGAGATCCGGGCATCACTTCAGGTGGTGCATGGGGATCTCCGCACTATAATCCTCCAGAACGAGACCTTCCACACCCGCATTCTTGCTGCCATGGAGGACCATACCAGGGCTTTGCGTGGGCTGCCTCCCATAGCACCACCACCTCCTGTGGCAGCAGCAGAGGGTGATGAGAGCGACAGCAGCAGTTCTCCCACATTGGCATAGCCGTGCAGGCCATGAGCCCATGGAGGTGTTTTTTTATTTCCCAACATCCACACAGGTGGCTGTTGGTGCGCACCCTGTCCTCGGACCTCCTAGGTGCCCCCCCCCCGGCCTCCACATGGCCATTTTTGATTTTTAATTTTTAATTTTTTTTTTTTTTACAGTGTGTTGCCTTGTGTGGCTCCCGTGGGCATCCACTGTATTCCGGCTGGGCACATGCAGGCTTGTCCTGAGTTTGGGTTAGATGCTTGGGTTCGTGAGACACACACCCCTCCTGCTTCCCATTTCCATGGGCTTGCAAAGGGTGTGCCCAAGTGACAGTGACTTACACAGTGACGTTGGACTCCCATGAGCTGCGTGGGCAGTCTCTAGTCAATACTGTGTATACATTCCTAGTGGATATTGTTGTTGTATTTTACACTGCATGGTGTATTGATATGTGCTTGTGCATCCATGTCTTTCTCCTAATTTGCAGGTTCATTCCTCATGTCTGCACAGGGCCGTCTACTTTGGAGATGGAGTTCATGTTGTAAGCAGTGCACTTACACATTTGCGTGGCAGCAGCACTGTACCGTTGGAAGTGGTCGATGTGCTGCCATAATCAGGTTGTAAGGCTACCACTACTTTAACTTAGTACTGTCATGTTTATGCTATGTTTGAGGTTGTGTAGCTGCATTGTATTGTTGGTAAGTATTTGGTAATGTGTGTTGTTAGTTCTACATTACTGGGAGCATATTGTGTGTGGCCGGTTTCCATTAGGGACACTGTACTTTGTGACACTTGTGTCATGTTTTGGGGATTGCTTTGTTTGCTCTCACATAGCATGACATGCCATGGTGTGTTGGGTGGCGGTGCTGGGGAGGGGTTGGGTGACATGGCACTGTTGTCATGTTGTATTTGGCAAGGGGGTAATGAATTTAGCAGCATAGAAGTGTGTCTTTTGATGACACAGCATTGGTGGTGTTTGTGTAGGTAGGGATGCACACAATGTAACACTTCCAGGTGACCAATCTCAGGCTGATATGGTTGTGACAGTTGACTTTCCCTTATGTCATCATCATTGATTGTTATATGGTTTGTGCCAGGACAGTGTGCACTCCACAGGGGTGTGATTTTAGGTGAAGTAATTAGCCACCAGCTGCTTACGGGCTGCCTCACCCCGTGTCCATTCCCCTCCCATGCACAGTGGCCGTGCATGTGGTTGGGGATGTGGGGGCACCACCATGTCCACGGGCAGGCCCCGGCGTGTTTCAACATTGTGCAGGACACATGCTGCCACTATGATCCTGCACACTACTGGGGGAGCATATAACAGCTGCCCGCCAGAACGGTCAAGGGAGCGAAATGGTGACTTGAGCACTCCGAATGTGTGCTCCACTATGCCCCGGGTTGTAATGTGGGCTGTGTTTTATCTTACCTTGGGTGGCGTGGTGGGGTTCCGAATTGGCATCATCATGTGGGTGCTCAGAGGGTAGGCACTGTCCCCTGGGGAGGTGGTGATGGGTATCATTAATGGGGTTGTGACATTACTCAGTATCTGACATGCATGCATGTGCTGTGGCATTTATACTCACCGAGCAGCCATGTATTGCCATGCCGCCCAGCTTCTAGGTCCCGGTTTAGGGTTAACATTCTGTAAATAAAACTGTCGTGGGTGGAGCCTGGATAGTTGGCATATGCTGAGGTGATGATTCCCTTGGCATCACATACTACCTGGAAGTTGATGGAATGCCAGTGCTTGCAGATTCTATAGATGTGCTCTGATGCCCTGGGGGGACGTAGAGCCACATGGGTGCAATCAATGGCACCTAGGACTTTGGGGAATCGTGCCACCCTGTAGAAATCCTGGACGACAGCCTGCCTTTCTGCAGGTGTTCTGGGCAGGTATATGTGCCTGCGGACTGATGGGCGTGCAGTCATGATGGCCAAGACCTGGTGTAGGCAGCGTGACTGCGTGGCCTGTGACACCCCCCCCCACTATAGCACTTGTCCACTGAAATGATCCAGTGGCCAAGAAGTGCAGTACATTGAGGACCTTCTCTATGGGGCTGAGTGCTTGGGAGCACAGGGTGGGTGATGTGAGGTCATCCTCCCACTCACTCACCAGGTTGAGTATTATGTGAGGTGGAAACCTGTACCTCCCATACACCTGGTCATCAGGCATCCCAAAAAGGCTGGTTCTGGGTGTGAAAATTCTGGGCCTGACTATCCTCCTCCTCCTCCTGCGGTATCTCACAACCACTGCTGCTAGGAATTGTATATTCATCCTGCCGTCTGAGCTTGTTTGTTGTTTGCACGCACTTTTCTGCTGCGCGTGTCCACGTACGCCTGCTTCCTGCTGGCGTACGTATTTCCGGATTAGCGCGTCTTTTTTGGTGCATGCGTCAGCCCCGTTCGAATCCATGAATACGTGTTTTGAACGTGCGTGTGGGCGTTCCGTGCATTTGCCTCCTGTACTTCCCCCGTGACGCCCACATTTTCACGCCTTGTTCCCCATTCCGCATGTCACGCTGTGTGCGTCGCGCTATGTAGAATTTCGCTGTGCGCATAGCGCACGCTGTTTGGAGACGTGTACGCCAGTGTGCGCCACGCAGAATTTTGGTGCACTTCCTGGGATTTACACGCGCACAGACTTCCATGAATCGCTGTGCACGGGTTTCGCTGCGATTTTCACACTGGCACTGCGATTCTCACGCTTTCGCACGCTTTCACACGCTTGCGCTGAAAATTTCAGCGCACATTAATTCCATGAATCAGCCTGACAGTGTTTAGTGCACCTGGTTCTCTGTAAAGCACAGGGGGGATTCCAGGGACACACCGTTCCGGTAACACTAGAAAGAGTGGACAAGTCCAGCTGTGAAGAATGGACAAGAGTATACAAAATGCACAGCCGCAGATGCTAATAGAGGGAGCATATTTGTGGAACAACAAATAGGTGAAGCGGCGAGCTGTGTTCAAAACAGAGGGACAGGTGTTATATACAGAAGATGTAATAGAAAATATGACTAAGCATTGCAAACGTATATGGAGCTCTCATGTAAAAAGATTAGCAAGTTTGCAACATCATGAACAGCTTGTTAAGGCGCAGAAACTCACTATTTTCATTATGTTTCAAAGGAAAAGGAACATCCAGCGATGTCATTTCCCCCAAAATGCCAGGGGTGGCGGAAGTGACATGAGATGCCCCTGGACCTCTGATGACATCACAGGAAGTGATGTCATTTGACCACACCTCAAAATGACATCACGAGAGGCGATGGCACCACACAACCATTTATCCCTTGAAAAAACAGGAAGTGGCATCACATAGCATTGTTTGTAAGTACACTATGAAAAATATGGATACAATAATATCATTGTACCGTGATATACATTTCATACAAGAATGGTTCACCATATGTATTGGCAGAAAAAAACATGCTAAAATTGCAACTTGCGAAAAGCAAAATTCATAGTCCGAAATGGATGCTGATTCCAGTCTAAATGCTTTTTGGAAGATTTTGTCTGCATTGGGAATTTGAGGTGTTTAAGAACAGACTAAATCAGTGACTCACCCAATGAAGTGTGCCTGAAATAAATATTTAATGAGTCTAGCAATTATTGTACAGAATTTCAGAAAGACAAATTATTTGTTATTCCTATTCTTTCTTATGTAGGGATACTGCTCAAAGTGTTACACTTGTGGAACCCCCTGTTTTTTTAATACACCTGAACAAGAATGCCAGCCACTCTAGAAACAAAAAGCAGCTTCAATTTGAAAGAAGTGCGTAGCAAGGGCGACCTCAAGGGTTGCAAGTGTCACCCCTGGCAACCCCTATATAACATCCCTGGGAACATCACCAGTGGGCCAGAACATGAATTGTAACTGAACAATGCATGTTCCAGCATGCAGGATGTAAGTGCATCCCTCATGGACCTGTTTTGGCAATTTGGGGATAAGGCTTATTTCCACCTACCCATATCGTGGGAGGGTATCTGTTCACTAATCACGTTGCACTCACCAGTGCTGCTAATACCTGTAAGACACCTCACCATCCCTACACAACATCCTGAGCCATCACCAGTGCCCCTCACCACGTTATGAAGGTCAGTGACTTTGTCTTGTAGAAAAAGAGACAATTATGTCTACCAAGAAATAGAATATGCCTTTGAGGAAGTACCCATTAATTGCCGGCTGTTTTCCAAGAAAAGAACAGTTTTTGTATTCATATTTACTTCCCAGTGTTCAAGCAACCTCTAGTTCGTCCATGTTTTCACAAGGAACTATGTTACAATTGACCATAAGGTAACCTGATTTAGCCAAAACTTCCAAAAGTCTTTCTTTCCCTGAGAATCTCACACCTTGTTCATTCCCACCAAAAGGAGAGGATTTCGCATTGGCATGTTAATTTATCAATTTAAAATCAGCAAACATATCTTTTAATTCCAGTCTTTTTCAACATGAAATCCATGTGTGGCACTCTATATGGCATGTTGATGGAAATCCCTTCTTTGGCATAGTTTGAGTTCAATGTACAACTTTACACCTCACAGGTTTTAAATCGCCGGCTTCTGACAGAGGTGAGTAACGGTACAACACCCATTTTTGACAGATTTCTTCCAGCAAGCAATCTTCAAAAGTGGACTTTGTTCAGATAATATATACTTCTGTGGACATTGTATTTATGTGGATTCTCGAAGTCGAATGATGTTCACCACCCAACAAGGAGAATTGGATCGTTTTGAGTGGTTTGTGAGCCATGATTTTTGCAATTTTGACAGCCAGGGAAAAACAGATTTTTAAAACCGCTCTGTGTTTCTTTTGGAATGATTTTGCTCTGTGGGCAGCCAAATGATGGGTTTTGGCAGTGGTCTCCTGTCTTCCCACTGTCATAGGTAAAAGTGGATGGCGGCCTACATTTCAGATTTTTACTGTGCACTTTCTGGTGATTTTTAGCGGGCAGCATGCTTTCCGGTGGCCATTCTGATGTTTCTGCTGCAAGCAATGCACAGTAATGTTGCAGGGCCTGGACTAGTGGGTTGAAACATCCCACAAGCCCCCCTCTTGTGATTGGCATTGATCGATCATCAATGGGAATTCGCAAACTGGATGTCAATTTCATCTCTTCTGATTCTACAAATGGCAAAGTTCATCATCTTTTCCTCCATCAGCGGTGGATCGATCAGTTCTCCTCGCCAGTCCTGATTGGAGTATTGAGTGATACTCCGGGCCCCTCGGATCTTTGCTCCCGGTCCCCGAGTAGTCCTCCTTGGTTAGTCTCCATGGTTTCCATACAATGATAGGTTATCTCTCCTATTATGACAAAGCAAAAACATATTTGTAGACATTTCCCCACCACTATTGATGTAGTGGGGAGGACACACACATTTTGATAATCAGGACACATTTTTATTATTATGTTTTATAGACTATATATGGAATATTTAGAGTTGTAATTTTATGGAGCTGGAGTGGCCCCCTCTGGGGTTCCAGAAGACTCCTCCAGTTGCTGCAGAGTGTGCCTAGCATGGCAACACTTTAGATGATTAATATGGACCCACTTATCTTCCCCATCTGCCAAACTGCCTTTGGGGATGCGGATCTTGCAGGCGACTGGTGAGATCTTGTCTACAATTTCAAAAGGACCCCTCCAGGTAGGCAGATATTTTCGCTGTTTGGCCTGGTTCCTTTGGAAATTGTATAAGTAGACCCGGTCTCCTACATTGTATTCCTTTCTGGTAGTCTTTAAGTCATAGTGGGTCTTCATGCTGTCGGCTGATCTTTCTAGATTTCGCTGAGAATAGGCAAAAGCATGTTGAAGGTGTTTTCTTAGATTTTCAACATACTCATGAGTTATGGAGGCATTGATCAATGTCTGCTCTTGGGTCCTGTAGAGCAGATGCTGGGAAAGCACCATCCTGCATCCAGTCATCAGCTCAAACGGTGACATTTTAGTTGCAGATGAAGGGGTAGATCTGATGGCCATTAGGACAAGAGGTAATCGAATATCCCACCTTGGCCCAGAATCTGCCACAAACTTTTTTAATATGCTCACAATGGTTTTGTTGTATCCCTCTACTGCACCACTAGAGGCTCGCCGGTAAGCAATGTGTAGCTTCCTTTTAACCCCAATTAGCCCCCACATATTTGTCATTACTTCGCTGGTGAATTGGCTACCTCTGTCTGACTCGATCCTTTGGGGTAGTCCAAAACGCGAAAAGATGTGGTTGATCATCAGGCAGCTGCTGTTTCTGCCTTGCAGTTTGGGGCCGGGAGACATTACACCCATTTAGTAAACAAGCATGTCACAGTCAACATGTACTTGTTCCCCCTAGAGGAGCGATTCACAGGCCCGATGAAATCTACTTGCAAATCTGACCATGGCAGTGTCATCCCCCTCTTTTAGAGAGGCGCACGGTGTGTTAGGGATGTTGGCTGAAATTGTGCACACACAAGACACCCCTTCAAGTATTGGTCGAGGTCCTGCCCCATGTGTGACCAGTATGCAACCTCTCTTAAGATTTCAAGTGTTGTATGAAACCCCCTATGACCGGCTGTGGCCGCATCATGGGCGTGACTTAGCATCAGGCTTCTGTTACGCTCACCTGGTATCCACGGGGATGCCACCCAGCCAGTTGGTCATTGGTGCCCTTCCCAATGATTCCCTGGTGTGGTCTCGGTGTCCATGGGATTCCGCCTGGAAGTGAAGACTATATTAGGACTGGGCGACCAAGGTAAGTTTTTCCCCACCTCCCTTGTGTTTCCAGCCCCTCCATGTGGTCTTCTCACCTGGTTGTCGGAATCGGTGGGCTCTCCGTCCTGCTCTCTGGGCAGGGGCGTGTTGTCTTTTGTGGGCGCTTGCGGTCCAGTTACTTCACTGACTGCTGCCCTTGTAGTGTCTTTCAGGTAGGTCTTATTGCGATTGATGGCGTTGTAATTCTTGCATGCCTTATCTCTGTTCTAAATGTCTCTTTTTTATCTTCCTAGGAACGCGGACTGTCCGCTTGGAGAACTGGGTATGCTGGTTCTCACCAGGAGATGATGGCGCACTATAGCGCTATGATGCGGTAAGGAGGTGCTTTGCTTAGCGCAGCAATGTCTTCTCCTCACTGACCTGTGCTTTTCTCTTTTCGTAGGTCGCTGTGAGTTCCCAGCGCAGATGGAGTTCTGGAGCTATGCTGGCCGAAACGCAACCAACCAGGTAAGTCTTTAAGCGCTTTGTGGTTGTAATGTCTCCACTACCTCCTTTAATGATGTCTTTCTCTTTTTCTCAGGTCCTTCGATCCGGGCGGTGAACTCCACCAACAGAGCTGCCCAGGAGCTGCGAACAGTGAAGGATGATGAATGCAGGTAAGATTCTGCTGCTAACAATGTTTTTGGTTTTTCTGCAGGTCTGGAATTCAACAGGGTCGTGAGTAAGCTGGACACGGTGAGCGTATCGTTGCTAGAAGCAAAGTAACACGAAGCGTGTTGTCTTGTTCGGGTGTGGTTTAAATAGCCACAGTAAAGTAGTCCAGGTTAAATAGTCCCTAGGCCACCACACCCAAAACACTAGACAGCATAGCTTGGTTCTGGGAACCAAGCTATGTGAATGCCTCCATGTTGGCTGAAAGCCTAAATAAAGTAGTTCCTCAAGCAGGTGTCTTTCCTTACTGATGAGCCTGGCCCCAAGAGGGCCTGAGAAGTGGATGCCAGGCCTTATTAGTGATCCGAGCCCTGATTCCACCTGGCCAATGGGCTTGCCAGTGGGCATCAGGGCTGAGGGTTATGACAGCTTCGGAATGAGGTAGGAAGCACCCACTGATCATGGCCAGCTAGGGATTTCCTCACCAACAAACCGTCTTGGATTTGGAACATTTTTGGACATTTCATCAACACTCTGAGGTCCAATTTCCCGATGTAATCGTTATCCGTCAGGGGAAAGTTTTCAGGGTCCTCAATGTGTTGATAAAACTTACCAATTATTGGATCCACTTTTTGAGCCGTAATCAAATCAGTGTCTGGGGTCTCCTTACTCCATTGTGCAGTTGAGAGGTCATTGTGAGCATTTGTCTGGGACCTAGTGATAGCAGTGACCTGGATTTCCCCCAACAGGGACTCGATCTCTATTAGATCCCCTTGGATGGCCCCGGTATTGGCCAGCTGATCGGCTAAGTCATTTCCAGTTTTGTCTGGCCCTTCTACTTTAGAATGACCATTGATCTTTTTCCAGTATATGGTCATCCCATTCGAGGTGACCAGATCATCAATATTTTGGATTAACTTCTCATGTTTCAAGGGTTTGTTATTAGCACATAGCATGCCTCTGGTTTTCCAATTAACCAGGTGCTCCATAAACCCGTTCCGTCATAATCCGAATCGGTGATTATGACCAGTTTGTGGAGTTGATGTTGGACAGCAGTGAAGATGGCCTGATACACAACCATCAACTCTGCCACTTGACTACTTCGGGGACCAATCTTGTACCCAGCGGAGGGTTCTGCGATCTCATTCACCCATGCATTCCCTACGCCGGCCACAAGTTATTTTTCCCCGTTGTTGTCAACATGGTAAGAGCATCCATCCACATAGACAGTGGGCATTCTCTCACACTTGTCTTCTTCAAAGACTTTGTGTGGGGAATTGAGGTATGCCTCCATGTTGTCCTTGATTTTTAAACTCGTGTCCTCAAATCAGTTTTCTCTGGCACAATCATGCAAGTCAGCCAGACCTTGCGTGAGGGACTCTTCTTGTTTTGGCCATATCTGACCTCTACAGGAAAGCCTTGCATTGACAGAATCCAGGAAGTAATTCAGGAATTACGCACATTTCCGGCCCGGATTCTGTCACTTTGGAGATATTGCAGAGGCTGGTGTGGAGTCTCCACTATGATGTGTTCCCCCTGGAAAACGGGCGGTAATTCTTCAATGCCCACACCGTTGCCAGGAGTGCCTTCTCACAATCGTTGAATTTTTCCTCCACAGAGGATAAAGTTTTACTCGCATAGGAGATTACTTTATTGACCTTGTCATACTTTTGGTATAATACTGCAGTCAAGCTTGTATTTCAGAACCCTGTCTCCAAGAAGAACTCCTTGTTTCTGACAGGATAAGCTAGGCAAGGCGCTTGTGAGAGGCTTCTTTTGAGCTGTCTTACTGCCTCGGCTTGTTCTGGACCCCATTCCCACTTGACCCCCCCTCCTTCAAAAGATGAATCAGGGTCTGGTGATCTCTGCGTAGCCCTCAATGAACTTTGTGCTGTAATTAGTCAGTCCAAGGAGGTTGCTTAGTTCCCACAGAGTTGTGGGATCTTTCAGTTTCTGGAGTGCTTCCACTTTCTTTTCCTGGGGACAGAGACCCTGAGGAGTAATATCATGCAGCAAGAAATTGACACGGGTTCTACACCACTGTGTCTTTTGAAAGGAAAGTTTTGCTCTGGCTGCCCTCAACTGTGTCAGAATATAACAGATCTCCACTATGTGTTCCTCCACAGTTGAGCTTTTGATGAGGACATCATCTAAATAAGCCAGGTTACCCCTTTCACTCAGGTCGGGCATGGCCTTATGCAGAAAAATGTTGAACTCATTGCCGGAGTTGATGTATCCGAAGGGAGTCCGGGTCCAGGTGTACTGCTGCCCCCAAAGGTAAAGGCCAGTTTGTATTAGTCCTCCCTACTGACAGGTGCAGTCCAGTATACATTGGTCAGGTCTATTGCAGTGAATACCTGTGACCCCTGGATCTGGGCCAGCCCTTGGTCAATGTAGGGAAGAGGCCATCGGGAAGTATGGACCTGTTTGTTGAGCTCCCTAAGGTCGGCGCAGAGTCTCCAATGGCCGTTTGGCTTCAATATCCCCAGCACCGGATTATTGAAGGTGCTGTGGACTGGACGGATTATCCCACGGGACTCAAGGTTCTTAATTATTTCAGTAAGGGACTCCATTGATGCGAGAGGCAAGCGATATTGCTTCACAAACACTGGAGTCATGCCAGAGTCCGTGGGAATTGTTGTTGTGTGGATGTCGGTGCGACCACAATCATATGAGTCCACCGCAAAGAGATCTTGAAAATCGAAGAAAACTTGTTTCAACTTTTGCTTCTGCTCCAGAGTCTCACAGGCATCAGCTAGGTTGACTCTCTCTTCAACCATCTGCCTGAATTTGGAAAGACTTCTGGTTTCACTATCTCAGCGGCCTCCTCCAGCTGGTTGGAGAAGACCCTGGTCAAGGTGCTGATTTGTACTTGTGGCTTCAGGTGGGAAAGGCAGCCCTCATGGACCTGGAAAATCACCTCATCCCTCCTGAAGTCACAGGTCACATCTTCCTTACCATAAGGGCAGGAAGTGTACACCAGGAAGTTCCCCCCATGCCGGGTAAAGATCCTGTCTGGTGTTGTGTCGTCATCACTGTCACTGTCAAAACAGTCCTTGGGGATTGGTCCTAACAGTTCATTTCCTAAATCTAGGGAAAAATGTCTGTCATCAACCGCCATTCCAATAATGGTGCCTGCGGCTAGAGTGATACTCTTAAAGTCGCTTTATCCACCTCTATTGGAATGGTGTCATGTTCTATGTTGACTAATGGTGTTGGGTTTACCCCCAACACTTGCTATTGGAGAGAAGCATTTAGATGAATATAAGCATCAGGGTTTTTCAATTTCTGTCCTCTTTTAACTTTCACTTCCAGGGAGAATTGTCGGGTCCTTTCTGGGATGGTGACTTCCTCTCCAATCTGAATTTCAACTGCATAAGGCAGCAGTTGAGCTGACCTAAATGCTTTCTCTGGGTAATGAAAGTCCATGGGATTATCCGTTAATCAGGACCAAGCTTTGAAGTTTATTAGATCCAAACTAATGGCAAAGCGATTGAGAATGTCACTGCCTAAGTAAAAGGCGGTAGTGATGTCTCGCACGACCCAACAATTATGGACTATGCTCTTGTTGCCTATGGAGATTTTTAGTATACACCTGCTTGGCAGGAGATGTTTGGAATTGGGTGTTTCCAGATCCATTTCCCATTTGTCTATCAGTCTAAATGTGGGAATGGCTGGATCTTTTGGGAGTTGGCGGAACATGGCTTCGCTGATGAAGCTCTTACCGTTGTTCACACACACTCGGCGAGAACAGAGTCCTTCCCTTCATTTAACTGAACAGGGATGAACAACTGCTCTCCAATTTGTTGAATATCAGCCAGGCTCTGAGCTGATTTCACATCCTTCTGAACTTTGGGAGTGGGAATACCTGATTGTGGATTAGTAAAGAATTTCAGAGTGTTTCCTTCCAGTGTGGAATGCCACCTTAAACTGGAAGGAAGGTTGATTTTCCGAAATAGAGAGGACCCCCCATCACCAGTTTGCTGTCCTATTGCTATTAATGTCACGTCTGGAATTTGGTTGTTCTGGAAGTGAAATTCTACTTGGTCGGATTTTTGTTCAACCGTGTGGCATGTGCCATTTAAACTAACATGGTTGACGCTTTGTTTCAATTGTATTGGTCGGCTAGACTGGGTCCAGAGGACCTTGTTTACACAGTCTATTAGAGGTGACAACCTTCTCAGGAGGTCGCTCCCTAGTAAACAAGGGGTGCCCTCTGGAGTCACAACTATGACCGGGTGCTTCACCTTGTGTCGCCCAATTTTAATGTCCAAATCCGCAGTCCCCTCGACAGGAATTTCGTTCCCGTCAAAGTTCTGAAGTTGTCCAGGAAGAGAGGTGAGAGGAATTTGATAATTCTCCCCCCTTCCTGAATTCAGTTTATCAAAGGCCTTTTTGGACAGAAGGGTAGCTTGGGATCCAGTGTGCACCAGTGCCAAAATTGTACCTTGCCCCTGTATTTGTACCGCGGCATAGTATCTTCCCTCCTTCTCCACAAGTGGGCACAAATAATGTACATTTTTGTACAACTGTTGGGTGAGTCTTGTAGTCTTTGGACATTGAGAGAGAAGAGATTTGGGCAGAATTCTGTGGGGAGTCTTGGGAATCTGAAAGAAAAAGGTGGCAACTAGAGATGGGAGAAGTTTTGAGTTCCCCTGGTTCTGGTTCTGGGCCGCACCCCCCTTTTTGGAGGCAGTCACCAGGATGGGTTTGAACCAGGGGATTTTCATGCTGTTGGTTCTGGGATTGGATGATGGGCAGCGCTAGCTCAATCCCCACATCTACCCAGTCTGGATTTGAATCCTTTCGGACCCATTTCTCTTTGGGAGGAGTTTCCCCATCTCTGGAGGAGAAGATCCTTTTCGCAGGATCCTCTGGGGATCCCTCTCCTTCAAATTGGAAGATCTGTACTTCCTCCACAAAATGGGTCTGTTTGGACCCTTTGTTTCTCCTACTCCCCCTCTGCTCCTTGGGTGGCAGGCTTTCAGGGACAGGAGATTTTGTTTCTGGTTCCTGGGTTTCCAGGGGCTTTTTACAAGTGGGGAAGGAAGCTTCCTCCAAGGCTTTACACCCCTCTTCCCCTTGTGTCTCCTCCCTGGGAACCGGTGGGTTATCGGGGTGCTGCCCCCGTCATTGTTCTGGAGCACCAGATCCGGAGTTTGGGGCATTCTGCACCGGCATGCTCATCTGAGGGTTCTGTTGAGCCCTCAGCTTGTGACCCAGATCCTGTGCCATATTTTGGAGCTGGCGCTCTAGCTGTGAAACCCACTCAGGCTGATACGGGGTTCTGTTTTCTCCCCTGGGCTGAGCCCGGGAAGGGTTCCCATCCCTTCACTGGTAATACGCCGGGTTAGGAAGATTTGGGTACCCCTCCACCTTCGGCCTCCCCTCTCTCGGATTAGGTTGTCTGGTCTCAGGAAATTGGGGAAAGAAGGATGGATGATTTTGGGGTTGAAAGTTTTGTGGGTACCTGGGGAAGAAGTTCTGTCCAGGATTTGGGGAATTTCTGCCCTCCTGAGGGAAGTGAGGAGGGAAGTTCCCTGGGTTAGGTGCTGCAAGGCTGTATCCCCCCCCTTGGGCTGGAGGAGTCCACACATAACCCAGGATGGGTCTGTTCCCCTTGTAGCGGGGACTTACATAGTCAGGGGAGGGAGGGATCCCATTTGTGGGACTACCTCCTTAGCTCCCTGTCTGTGACTGGCCCGAGGGCCTTCTGGGCTTGGGATTATTCTGCTATGCAGGTGGGTTTTTGGGCCCCCATCTCCAAATCCATAATGGGGGCAACCTTTACCTCTGCCACCTTAGCAGCAGCAGGGATGTTGGTTGGTTTAGGGATTTTTTGAACATTCTTGTTTTCTATGGGCTTTTGCACCTCGTAGATCTGGGTGGCCTGTTCAATGACTCAGTCTAGTGATCTTTTCTCATCAGAATCTCTCACTAGCTGGGTCATGCTGTACTTTGGTAGAGCATGGAAAAAAGTATTAACAAATTCCCTGCTTTCCGTGCGCACCCTTCTGGTAGTCTGCGCAAAGGCAACCTTTAGTTCCTGCACAAATTCTTGTGGGGCCTGATCCTCCCCACATTGCAAGTTTTAGGCTGCCTTACGAGCCTGTTGGGAATTTCTGTGTACAGAAAAATGCTTCAAGATGGCTGCCCTATAGGTGGACCATCTTGAATGATTTTGGTCCTCCAGCCCCGCAAAGAAACTGGAGTATTCTGTTGAGAATGTCCATTTCATGTACTGAATGCAGCTACTACTATCTTTCAAATAGAAAGTTTCCATCATCTGCACAAAGAGCTCTAAGTGCTCCCAAACAGAATGCTTAGCGTTCTTATGATAAGGCATGATGACGCTCCTTATTGCCTTGATCTATTTTAACGGGTCCTTAAGCAAGGCCCTTTTTGCCTTATTGGCCTTCTTGGTTCGGGTAACCATGGTTCATTCATCCTCTGACTCAGAGGCACTGCTCCCAGAGGTGCCCGTCTGGTCTTCTAAGTTTTCCCGGATTCTGCAAGCCTGGGAATGGCTGGCAGAATGTGGGGACCTAGTCTCCTGTGTCCTGGGGCGCTCAGAGGAGTCTTCTGATTCCTCCTTGTTCCCAGGATTTGATGGGCACCCCCCACTGTCCTAGCTGGGCAGAGGTTTTTAGGATGCCCTTAGTGGGCCTACCCTCCTGGAGTTCCCCACTAAACTTCACAGTACTTGGGTACCCATACCCAGGTGCCTGCCTATCCATTCCTGGGAGGTACTGGCCTATTAGCCCCATCCTTCTGACTGGATAGTAATCTGCCATCCCGGTGGCCCTGAGCTCATGTGCATCAGTGGACATGGGGGTGGCAGAGTCCAGGGACTGGGAGAGATGAAGACCTCTGGTACTAGGGTTCCTGAGGTTATGCTCAGGTGTTTCCCTTTCCCAGCGAACCTCATCTCTATCAGCCCCTGCTCCCTGTTGCCATGCAAGAACCTGAGCTTTCTGTTCCTCAATCAAGGCCTTACTAGTCTCTATCAGTCTCTCTTGCATGGCTACCTGCCTGTGGTGCCTGTCATTATTCTCACAGAGAGCCTCATTTTCTCTCTGTGCTTCCTGGATTGCTTTTGAGTACTGGGCCAGTCTTTGCTGCAGGAGGATTACCTCCTGAGTCCTGTCCCTACTGGCCTGCTCCTTTCTTGCCAAAGCATTTTACACCCTCCTTGTGTGCTCTAACAATCTATCATGCTCTTTTTGGAGGTCACCCAGTCCCTGGACTCCTTCCAGTTTCCCTTTTAAGTGACAGACTTCCTGTCCCTTTCCTGAACAAGAGCCTTCCTCTGTGCCGCCAGGTCGCCCCTCTGTCTTTGAAGGGCACCAGCTTTCTGGCACTCTTCATCAAACTCTGCATGGGTGTCCAGGTCTTTCAAAATGAATTTGTTGATCTCTGCCTTCTCTCTATCTAGGTGGCTTTGCAGGGTGACTACCTGCTCTGCGCATACCCTGTTGAAGTCCAGTTGTTGCTCCAACTTTTTCGGGCTCTGCAGTAGAGTCCAAACCTTCTTGGTACTCCTTGTGCAAGGCCAGAATTCTGGTATCATGGTCTGCCTTTTCCTGTTGCAGGATACCCATATCCTCTTTGATTTTAACTAGATACTGCCTGCTTTCATTTTCTGACTCCTGGCTCCTCTGCAGCCTCTGCTCAGAAGAGTCCAGATCAGATTGGGCCTTTTCTAATGCCATCAGTTGCCTACTTGCCAGATCTTGGCCTTCAGCATATTTGTCCTGTATGGCTCCCATAGATAAATATAAATATGCTGCTATCTTGGCAATCTTATTTTGCTCATCCTTGGCCTTAGGGGCCATATATAATTCACTCAGGGCCACATGTAAGGGACCCTGATCTCTCCAGATATCTAACCCAGTTGCAGTGATCTGTTGTGTGATTGCCTGCAACCACACATTCTGGTCCTGCTCAGTCCACTCACCTCTCACAAATAACTTATGTAAAAGGTGTTATCTTGCTATCTTGATGCCTACCAATGGCGCCATTTTGGAAATATTGATTTCCTTCCTGATTTACAGAAGTTTTTTATTTTATTTTGCAAAACAGACTGTTTCCTTAGAGTGTTTCCTTTTGAGGGGTGCTTTTACAGCGTAAAACAGTGTAGTAGGCCAACAGGATTTATGTATCCTGTCAGTTAGCACAGTGTATTAAGCTGCACAAGTGGTAGACCTAATCCAGAAATCCAGCGCACGAGCCCCCAATCTGTAAGTGATTTCAATCCAGCACTCCAACTAAGTCAATGCGTAATATGGGATGCCCAATGAAAATCCTTATTTATATATTTTTATGTCAAAAGTTTGTTTCATTCTGGATGATGTACCCTTATATAAAGCCCCTCTCTTTGAATTCCCCTGGTCTCACTGAACCAAGAAATAGGTTTGTTTTGCAAATTAAAAGATTTATTTGAAGAACTGACCAATATATATAGATTATACTTTTATGAATATGAATAATATCTGAATATCACACTTATGAATATGAACAATGATCAGCAATGGGTAATATTACAATATCAACAATCTCTTTAATCACTTACTAGTAGAATATGAAGAATAATCTAGCAGAGAATACTTTATATGGGTTCAAGAGATTGCAATGATAGGAAGAATTGCAACACAGAAATAAAACTTGATATGACTTCAATCAAAAGACAATATGATCACTCTTCCCCCCTCTTGTTACTCACTCCCCCCAATATGCAATATGAAGATATGGAATGAGGGCACACAGGTATCAAGGATAACAATCAACAATGCAGTTCAATCCCAATTCCCCTCAGCAAGCTTAGAGAGAACAGGAATGTTTTTAAAAACAGGTCAAAATGCTTTTGAATGTGATTTGCAATGAATGGAAAAATGCTAGAAATGATTTTAATTCGCTAAATGAGATTCAGAACTAGTGAGAGTTGCTTTGGATTGGTTCAGGTCAATACAAGCAATGATTGTACAATGATTAGCAGATGGAAAACCAAATTCAGAAGTGGAAAGCAAGAAATAGCTGTTTTTCTATGAAGTGAAATTGAGCCAAATTGCAAATTTGTGGCAACTTTTCCGCGTGCGGGAAACACGATTACAGAAAAACTATAAGAATTTGGAATGTCGTTTGGGGTTTGAAAGCTGAGGATGTTAGCTTCAAAATGACATTTAAATTTCATTTCTAGGACGCGCGGTTCTAAATTTACAGAGGTTTTTGTGAAGGTAGATTTTTCAGAAACAGAGTCAAGATTTCAAAAATGAAAGGTTGCGCTTTAAAGATTAGGAACCAAGATGGACTTATACTAAGGGGCTATGAAAGTACAAGATACCCAACGGGACAACCACCAGAACAGGGCGCCTTCCACTCTGATTGTTGTGCAGCAGGACACTTGACTTTCTTCAGAAAATATCAGCGCACAGATGATTATCGCTACAATTATCACAGACTATATAATGAGAAGAATTCAGGATGGACACAAGATTCTATAATGCATTTATGGATAGGTTGAAATGGATTGAATAGGATTACTTTAAACTAAGAGATGACTATGGACAGTTCTAGACTAAATACTCAGTACTATGGCTTTGGAATGGAATGTACCCGTCAAAGATCTGGTCAAGGGTTTGGCTGGGATTCTCACACCACCGGACAGGTTCAGGCACTGGGTTCTGCTCTCATCAAGGCCCTCTGGTCTGCACAGCCTCTTGGACTGGATCTGACGGGTTGGTTCTTGGTACCGCTCTGCTCTGGGGGTCTGGATCTTGGTTCTAGCACGAGGTTCTTAGCTAGAACAGCAAAACAGATCAGCCAGGCTGTTGGATTTTGTGGTGCCCCTTGGAAGTTTTGGGGTTAGAATCAGGTTGCTAAAGATTCTGAAGGCCAGCTGAGAAGAGTTCAGCTTTTGGATTGGCCTTCCTGCTTCAAAGTTCTAAAGTCTGGATTCTGTGTCCGGTTCTAAAGTCTGGAGCCTAGATCTTCCTGCAGGGTGCTTCACCAACAAATCAGTTGATGAGTGGAAAGTGTGTCTTGTCTGTCCTCAGCAGTCCCTATTTATCCATTTCCAAAGTGGGTGGGGAGGCTGATTATCCATGCCCAACCCTCTAAGGATCTGATAGGTCAGAGAATTCCCTGTCCCCTGATTTGAGAAAGGAACAGTGTGTCATCATGTGTCAGAGTGATGCTGCCATTTACAACGTAGGGAAGAACCTCCCCTTTGCTTTTACTTTGAAAGTATATTTTTCCCAAAAAACATATTTCCCATATGCACAACTTGTTGATAATACATAATTACATGACAGATTGCTTAATGTATATTGCTATGCAACTCTCATCTTCCTGCGAGCTTTAGTTCATGAATGACAACTTTTTTGCACTTTTGGTAGGTTTCTCAATGTTAGTCCTGCACCAATTTTTATACATGCATACACATCCCATCTGGGCATATTCCTGTAATTTCTGCATGTTCCTAACATAAACACAATGGCTACAATATGAATAATTTCTGGGGTTCAGTATCAGAACATCGCACAGATTCCTAATTAGTCTTAAACTGTGAGCACATTTTTTGTTTTAACAACCTATAAGTTTCGTATTTTTGTCAGTTCAGTACACTTTACTATAAGCATGTTTCTAAAACATACATTTACTTCAATCTTCAATCCACATTTCCAGTCTGGCCCGCCTCCAAAGCTGTGCTGAGTCAGAGGGTCACATGGCTTGCCTTCCTGCCAGAGCTGTTGTTGTCAGTCACACCCGAATTAGCATTTTCTATTCAGTTCAAGGAACCCATTCTTTCTTGCTCAGGGCAGCAGAGGAAATCTCCTCCCCTTCTGATTAACATGCCAATGCAAAATCCTCTCCTTTTGGTGGGAATGAACAAGGTCTGAGATTCTCAGGGAAAGAAAGCCTTTTGGAAGTTTTAGTTAAATCAGGTTACCTTATGGTCAATTGTAACATAGTTCCTTGTGAAAACATTACATTTATACATTTAAAATCAGCAACCATATCTTTTAATTCCAGTCTTTTTCAACATGAAATCCATGTGTGGCACTCTATATGGCATTTTGATGGAAATCCATTCTTTGGCATAGTTTGAGTTCAATGTACAACTTTACACCTGACAGGTTTTAAATCGCTGGCTTCTGACAAAGGTGATTAACGGTACTACACCCATTTTTGACAGATTTCTTCCAGCAAGCAATCTTCAAAAGCGGACTTTGTTCAGATAATATATACTTCTGTGGACATTGTATTTATGTGGATTCTCGAAGTAGAATGGTGTTCACCACCCAACAAGGAGATTGGATCTTTTTGAGTGGTTTGTGAGCCATAATTTTTGCAATTTTGACAGCCAGGGAAAAACAGATTTTTAAAACAGCTCTTTGTTTCTTTTGCAATGATTTTGCTCTGTGGCAAGCCAAATGATGGGCTTTGGCAGTGGTCTCCTGTGTTCCCACTGTCATAGGCAAAAGTGGATGGTGGCCTACTTTTCAGATTTTTACTGCGCACTTTCTGGTGATTTTTAGCGAGCATCATGCTTTGCGGCAGCCATTCTGAAGTTTCTGCTGCAAGCAATGCACAGTAATGTTGCAGGGCCTAGACTAGTGGGTTGAAACATCCCACAATATGAAAAATGGCTCATTAAGTAATGCAATGAAAGCACTCCATAATTTGCAAACTGACATGGAAAAGGAAGGAGGGATTACCAGAGAACAGGACTGCTTAGCTGAATTGTTTTCATGGATGCCCACCAGGTTAACATTGACAAACAAAACACTCCCGTTCTGGTCTTCCTCATATTGATGTATTGCATATATCAAATAACAGTGTGTCCTAAGGGAATAAAAAAGAGTGCTTAGAACAGGTAATGCCATTTCTCATTGCACACATGAAAGCACCTAGACAGATGAATGGGTTGACAATAACAAACCAAACATTGTAAGGATTGAGTGCCTAATTAGCCCCTCAGGCACAGTTTGGTCACCCCCCGCCCCTCTGTGGGATGTTTTAACCCACTAGGCTCTGCCCTGCGACATCCCTGTGTGCTGGTGGCACCAGAACCAGCAAAATGGCAGCAAAAGTCCTATGCACGCTAAACGTATGAAATTGCACTCCGAAACCAGAAGAGATGGCCGCCAATCTACTTTGCCTGTGTCAGTAGTGGAAGGAGACCACACTGCTGAAACCTGTCACTGGGCTGCCCACCGAGTGAACATGGAAACTGCATAAAAGGCAGTGCTTTATTGCAAGGAAACCCAGAAATTGCTCTGAAATCCATTTTTCTTGGTTCATGAAAATACAAAATAATTGTTCCAAACATCAGAAAACATCCAACATCCTTGCTGGGTGTTACCCGTCACTGTATTTAAGGAATCAACAGGAGCACACAATGCCAGGAAAAGCAGAATCTATCATCAGAATATCCACATTAAAAAGTGTGCTTGCCCGTGAAAATCTGTCAAGATATGGGTGCAGTACCGCCGGCCACCTGTATGACAGCTGTCAGGAATTGCATTATAAACTTAAATTTTTGCAGTTAAAATCAAATGGTTGGATTTAAGTAACTTGCTATCAAAAGTAATATAGGTTGCAACTATTTCATTTGCCTGTTTTAAAGGCTGGAATTAGAGTTCTGTTTGCCTGTTTTAAAATTGTAAGTTTAATTTCAACAAAGAAAAATGTAACAATTGACTTTAAAGTAAGCCAGATTCAGTAAAACTACAAACAAGCTTCCCCCACCGGGAAAGACACCTCCCTTCTGCTTCGCATCAAAAGGCCAGGAAATCACATTCAGGTGTTGATGAAGAGGGGAGGAGATTTGGGCTGCTGCTCCTGGGAGAGACAAAGGACTTCCTTGGCTGAAAGTGTATGCAGATTAAGGTGTCAACAGTAGCTCCTGCCAGAGGAAGAAGGCGGGGATTGCTCTTGAGCCACCAGAAACTTTGGGGGCCGAACAGACAGTTTTGTTGATTCTCAAAGCACAGAAAAGTATATTTTTGAAAAGGACTGACAAGGGACTGTGCGAATTTGTAAAAATTGTAAAATTACAGTATTGTTAATGTGAATTTTTGGGGGCATGTCTTAAAAGGACTCAGAACTCTGTGCAATGTTCTAAGAAGGCGTAGTGAAAATGTGTTTTTTTTAGCAATTGTATTGATGTCAGACGCATGAAACTTCATATGATTATGCCCAGATATCATGCGGACATATGTATGAAATTGTGGACAAATCAGTCAATTGGGTCCTGGACAAAAGTGCAAAAAGTTGCCAAATCCAGACCTAAGCTCTCACAGCGACGGGGCTTGGATGAATACTTGCTCCACAAAATATGTGATATAGATATGCTATTGATATCAAGCTTGTAAAATTGTAAATATGTATTATATGAAAAGTACATTTCATGTGCAAAGCCAAAGGGGAGGTTTTTCCCTGGATCATAAAACACATCATAATGATGACACTCTGGTTTCTTCTCCAATCAAAGAAGAGAAAAGACCCTTACCAATGGACTACCTAGGGGGTGTGCCTAGGATAATTCAGCATACCCACCCCTTTAGGAAACACATAAATAGATACAGCTTAGGGAATAGAAAGACACACCCATTCACCCACCAACCGATTGCTGGCGGAGCACTTTGCAAGAGAAACCCATATTCCAGACTCCAGAAAATTTGAAAGCAGAAAGGCCCATTTCCAAAGCTGAACCATTCTCAGCTTGGCCTTTAAAAATCCAGAAACCAGATTTTACCCCAGACCTCTAAGGGGAACCAAAGAACAGCCTGGCTGTGCTGTAGCTGCTTTCCTGCTAAGAATTATTGCCAGAATCCAAAGCTCCAACCCAGTAGAGCCGTGCTGTGACCAGATAGCTGTGAACAAGAACCAGAGCCCGTGGGATCCAGTCCAGTCCCACCGTGCCGTGTCCAGAGGGCCTTGCTGATCGCTGACCAGACCATTCTGGTGCCCAGCAGTCTGTCCCAGAAAGTATCCCTGCCCAGATCCCTGAGGGGTCCATTCAAACATTGGTAGTGAGTATTCATAGCATAGGATTGTCACTAGCATATGCATTGTCCATAAGTCATCCCTATCCAAATTCATCCTCTCTTATATCCAGAACTGCATTGTTAGAAATTATTTTTGTCTTGCCTGAACTCTTTCTCTTATCCTATAGTCCTTTTGTAATAGTGGTGTTAAAATCATCTTTGCGCTGAAATATATTTTCTGAAGAAAGGCGAGCGTCTCGACAGGCAAAACCAGCCAGAGATATCCTGGGCTGGTGGCTGTGCTGTCGTGTAGTTTGCATTTTCATAGTCTACCCCATAGCGTAACAAAACCTTGTTTGTAATTTTAAAAGCGCCGCAAATTTTTCGTTTGGCTCAAATCTATAACGTGTGAAATAGCTATTCATTGCAACCGACCTCAAAATTAAGTTTTCAACTTGCTAGTTACTCTATAATCATTGCTAGTGTTTGTCTGATACCATACAAAGCGGCTCCCACTAGTATTGAAACCATTTCAGTGAATTAAATCCATTTTGAGTGTTTTTACCATTCATGGAAAGCCAAATCTAAACCATTTTTGACAAGTTTGCCAATCAATTCTGTTTTTCCCTGATGTTTGCTGGGGGGAAATTGGGATTGATACTATTTTGTTGAATGCTGTATTCCTGAAACCTGTTTTCTCTCCTTCCATCTCTTTATATTGCATATTGGGGGGGATTGAGTAGTGTGCAGGCGGAAACAGTAATCACATTGCATTTTGATTGAACCCACACAAAAGTATTATCTCTGTGTTGCATTATTTTTCCTATCATTACTTACACCTTGAGATTAAAGAGATTGTTAGTGTAACATCACCCCATTGGTGATCATTGTATAACCATTAAACTAGTGTGATATATATATTGTGAAATCCATAAAATAAATATTTTTAACTTTGCAAATCAGCCTGCTTCCTGGTTCAGTGTGACCAGGGGGGATTCAAAGAGAGGGGCGTGATATAAGTGGCACATCGTTCAGAAATAAAATAATTTATAGACATAAATAAATAATAAGGGTTTCAGCTGTGCATCACACGCTAGGCATTGACTTAGGTGGAGTGCCGGGTTGAAATCTCTTACACCCCAGACCCAGAAAGATACCATGAGTGTTATGTAGATCCCTCAGCAGATGGATGTTGCACCTTTCTAGGATGTAGTCTGTGGGATTATGCAAAGGGGGGAGGGAATTTGAGAAATGTCAGCAAAGTATGGATCCCCAAAGATGTCTATGATTGGTCAAGAGAGCAAGAGTTGAGAGATAAGGAATTAACGGGGGAGGTCATTCGAGAAGTAACAGAAAGGGAATGTTGGAAAGGAGCTCAAAATCCCCAAAAGTAAGAGAAAGTATACATTAAGAAAATATATATAGAATGAACTATGAGCCTGTTAGTGTGCCAGTGGCCTTAGTCACCAGTGCATCCTCCTTACTCTGTTTAAGCAGCAAGGGGTATAGGTAAGTTTCTGAGAGCATTCCATGAAGAATTGTAGGGTAGCAATGTATAGTAGAACTCACACTAAGAGTAACATAATGCAGTAGGTAAATAGTGTGCATAATGCAGTAGGTAAATAGTGTGCAGTAGTGCATTAGGTTTGCAAAACAATGATAGGCAGAGAAAGGTGTAAAGGCCACCATAGGTAGTTGGAATAGCCTTTTTCATAATACCTTGGTACTTGGATTCAAAGACTATTGAATATACCAGTGTAATCTAATATCTAAAGATAACCTTTGGTGACAATATGAATAGGGAAAAGGACCAACTATGATGTGTAACAGCATGCTGCCACTTTAGGTATCTCAGGGCATTTGACAATAGGTCTGGTGGTTTTAGTGTACTACCACTAATCACTGCCTACAAGTTGAAAATGTTGCCTTCATTTCTATATGGAGCTGAGTCCTACCCTGCTGAGGGCAAAACGTGGTTGGACTAGTTGGAGAGTGCACTAAGGAAACCGTAGTTGGGCCTATCCATGAGTACTCAATACAATAGCTCCTGGAAGAGCCATTTGTCGACTCCATTGCGAGTTAGGCAAGGAGACGTCTTGCTACTTATGTTTTGGAAATTCAGAGTACTGGCTCAGCTAGAGGCTTACTGTTGAAACTTTAATATTGCAATTATTGGAAATGAGCCTGCCAACCACTGGTATGGGAAAATTCCAGTACAAATGTTGAATACAATATGATTTAATATTCTTCCAAATAGGACCTTTGGGCAATAAAGGAGTCAACAATTAATGTGATGACTGGGAAAAAAAGGTAAACTACTTTATATTTGAGTTCTAAATCCATGTCACTGTCATATCTTATGATATGTGTATTATTTATGTTTTCAAGAATTTGTATTCAAATAAAGCATTTATGAATCCTATCAATGGAGTATCTGAAATGTATACCATCTGTGTTTATTCTGTATAACCATAAGATTTATTTCCCTTGTTGAGTGAAACCTAGGATACGCACAAAGTTCAGAATGAGCCAACTAGATAAAGGTCAAGTGGTAGGAGCATTGGAATGTAGTCAGGATACCCACGGACCATGTCACCTAGGCCATTGCCCAAATGGTAAGCACACATTATAGCATCTTATGCTAACTTGCTCATCCCTTGCAGGACAAAGAAACAAATATTTGGGGAAATGTTATTGATACACATGCCAAACAGCTATTGATAGTTTTTAGTTACAATGGCTAAGGAATGAAGAACTATGCCCATGGATATGTATTCTAGTGAAAATCGCTGTCAATCAGATGTGGAATAAATAAGGTTGTTTAAAATCTACACTTTTGATGAATTGGAAACTGCTTTTATTTAATTGATTGTAAGCTTGAATTCTATTAATGGTTACACTAATCCAGATGTAAAAATGGCTTATGGAATGACTGTGAACGTTGAATCCCATATTGCTTTTCTTAGATATATACAATGTTTTTTAATCTAAATTATGAAATTAAAAAAAAACACGTGGAGGATAGGTTGTAAGACAGAGCAAATAGGTGTGCTTCCAGAACAAAAGGGAAACTATTCCCAATATAGAGGTTGTCAATCTTGTAGTCTAATAAGCAGGCATCATTATGTGCAAGATTCTCATATTTTCTTGTAGATCCAAACAATTTCTTTTTGACCAGGAAACTTATCTGAAACTGACAATCCTTTCTAAAACGCTCACAAATAATCGTACATTCAGTAGCGATAAAGAGAGACAGTAACTGAAAGCAGAAAAAGAAATGGGAATCTGAAGGAGATGGACATGCAGACACAAGAAGAATTCTGTTAGAGCGGAATGGACAAGGCTCTGTCTAAACATGCTCCAGATGATGTGCAGGTGTAAGAATGTCTTTGGTAAATTGAGGACTCATTGTGGTGGGTCGGGCAAAATGATTACCATTGTATGAATATAAAAACAAGACAGTCAATAAAAGGTATTTTATTACTATGGAAGTTATGGTGATTGGACAGAGAGGCCAAAAGCATGTGCAGCCCACTATGACAGGTGATGTCTGAAAACAGTTTAATAATGACCAATTCGGGGGAGCAGCCTCTATCACCCCAGGGAGAAGTGCTGGACAGATCACTTCCAGACGTTGAAGGTTATGGAGAGAAAACAGCAGTGTATAAAACTAATAACCCAACCAACGAATTTCCTGTTCCGGTGATGCAGACCAAACAGGATTCTAAAGTACATGCAGATAGGTGATTGTCCAATGAGGACACTCATTTAGGGTATGAAGGAAATCCAAGCCCAGAAGATCCGATGAAATCCAGAACCCTGACAAAATGACACCGGATCCCAGGAAAACCCATAAAAAAGAAGGGTCCCAAGAAGAAGCCACCAGATATCTATAGGTTTCCTCCCACAAGATTGAAAGAGGATTACAGGTACCCGTAAAGGTAAATGGGCGGAATATAATTACCAAGTTAGACTCATGACGGCAAGAGCCTTCAGTTCACCCAGAAACAATAACTTAGACAAATCGTGGTTGGAAACCAAAGTTGCAACTGTCTGTCTTCATGGAAGTGGGGAATGTTACTACATGAATGTAGTGTTAGTATGGAGGAGGAAAAATAATGGGAGATAAGGCTAGAGAAATCCTGGGATTACCAGAAGAAATTCTCTTGGGAATAGGCTTTCCTGAATTCAACAAGTGCTTTGGTTATACATGACAAAAGAGAGGCCCCAGAGGTCTTGTGGTCCCCAGAAGAAGTGATGAAAACAGAAAGATAGAGGGACTTAAACACCAGAATTTCATGTCTGGACCTTTCTGAATGCCTTTTTGTTTGCGGTTCTTTGTTTCCTTTTTTATTTTTGTTTTCTTTACCAATTTCTTTATTTGAAATTCAAACAAGTGTAAATAAATGCAAACATCATGTCTCACTGGGCTTACATTAAACAAAGCATCCAAAATAATAGTGCAGTAGGGTGGGCACCCCAAGGCACATGTTCAGGCACACCAAGTCATCATATTTCAGCGATACCTCATGTGAGACTATTTTGGCTATCTGTACTCGGGTAGACTTCCATCAACACCTGTAACCATAGGTGGGCCATACATTGTGTTTCCTAGTCGTAAATCAAGGTTCGTAAATGTGGTCTGTCCTTGGCCATCATTGAGGTTTCTTATCAGTTATGCATCTGACGAACAGGAGAACGGTTTCCCATTGCATCCTGCTTTCCTGTGGGTTTGTGTGGGTTCCGGCTGCATGTGATGCAGTGTATTTAGTTCTACACGCCCCCTGACCCCCATCTGCCCAGATCATGAAACCATCGAGGAATCGGGGCCTGCTGTGACTTCCATGGCATGCTATTTTTTTTTATAGCAAGAACCAGGGCTAAGCTAAGAATGTTGCCTATTTGTTTCCCTAGTGAGCTCTATGACCTGTTGCCCAGGAATAATACCACAGAACACTGGGGTGGCTGGGGTAGTTTGAAGTGTCAATCAGGCACTGATTATTTCCCAATAGTGGGAAAACTGTGGGCAAGTCCACAGCACATGTAGTAGGTCTACCGTCTGGCACTTGGGAAAACTGAGTGGAGTGTCCAGGAACATTCAAGCCAGTCTGCCTGGGGTCAGGTAAACCCTGTGGAGCACATTCAATTGTATTAGTTTAAAGCGTTGGTTTCACGAGAACCTCTTAGGGTGGGTGAGGATTGACTCCCATTCAGTAACCTCAAAGGTGCATCCCATGTCCTCCTCCAATGATGCTCTAATCTTCAATTCTTTCTGTGAGGCTTTGGCGATCAGGGCCTTGTATATAAACGAGATCCTCATAGTCCCATCACTGCATCTGTATAACGCACCTAGCATGTCGTCCTGGCGCAGTTCCGTCAGCGCATCCCCGCATAGATTTTTGGCTCTTTCAGTCAGTGTGAGATAAGTTAAAAATGGTCCCATATGGATTCCCTGGGTGTTACACTGTGTCTCAAATGCCATTAACCTACTATCCACGTACACATCCCCCCAAGTTGCTCCTCTGTGTGTTTCCCAGTGTGATCGCAAGTGTTGTAGTAGTGGTGGGGGGATATAATTTCTCGTGCTCAGTGGGATATCTGGAAAGTAGGGGGATCCCATTCATAGCTAGTTACACATCCTTTTCCAGGCCTGTATTCCCGTCTTGATCATCGCTGCAAGTCCGTATCTGGACCCTTGTAGTCACAGGGTCTCCTTCAACACACGTGGTTCCAGTGAGTCCCCCGCAAGTCTTATGTCAGAAGTCAATTCGACTATCCTTCATTTATAATCCTAAATTCAAGGACTACCTTTCCCTAGAAGCTCAATGTTACAGCCACCCTGAACCAATTTCCATGCAATAAGTCTTCTGCTTCACTTTTGTTTAAAAGAACACTTTAAACACGTAATCTGGTGTCAGTAATTGTTTCTCTTGCATGCGATATAAACTTAAGTATATACATTTTGGGGACAGTAACTGTGTGCTACTAACTTTGCAACCAACTGTGCTGCAACACAATACTAGTGTAACATTGCACCAGTATGGCCCAGGTTTAGAGCTTGGACACTTCAAATGACCTTTTTAAACTGGGTTGCCACCCTCAAAGAAGAGCGTGATGATATGATAATGATATGACATGATATGATATGATGGTTTATTTATATAGCGCCTATACACAATGTGTTTCAAAGCGCTTCAAGGTAAGGGAGGGAACAAGGGAAAATATAATGACATTCTTACAGGCCATGAACAGTAAGGATGTGAAATTAACTATTGTACTCGGACTGACAGCATCGCATCACAAGATGTGATTACATAGCTAAATTTGAGGCAGTGGAGCCACAGTGTCATGGTCCATATCTCGCCTTTGCAACTGGACGATAGTGTGATATGGACACATCAGCTTAGCTCAGTAATGTTTTAATCTGTACACTAACATGGAGATATCCCAATGTCTGCTCTTTCTGTCATGTAAAGCCTTTTAAGATGAGTGGTAGGCGAGGCCCAAACAAATGTCTCAGAAACCCAGCAGGCCTATTTTAAGGTCTGCCTATTTGACGTAGAAATGGTTTGCTTTGTTCTACTATTTCAATCACTTCACTTCATCACTTCATGAATAACGGTCTGCAAGTCTGTATCAAACAATGACTAGAAGCAAGTGAGCCTATTAGATATTGCTTTGCTCGGTGCATGCACAAATAAAGTTACCAGGATTCTCCTTTTGCATGTTTTTACACAGACCTTCTTTAAACAAATACCTTAATGTTGCTTTATCATCTGATTTGTGTACTTTGCCAATTAGGTCTACAAAACAGAGTATTATTTAAAATGTATGGAAGCCAAAAATTCTCAAATATGCGCACACAGCTGGATGACAAGAACTGGAAATCAATGTGGTCAAGCGTCAACATTCCAGTCAGGGGTTAAAATGTGTGATCCTGCACATCTCATGTAATCACATGCTGCCGAAATGTGTCATTCTCTAAAAGTGATTTATTTCTTGTGGTGTCTTGTGTGCTTGGGCTGCGTCTGCTTGGGTGCATGAGTTGGAATGTATTAGTGGAATGCCTAAATGCAACAAGGAATCTGGGGCCCTGGACTCCAGTAGTGACGGTTGGGGACTTCAGGATGGGAGCTGATACCCGGTGGAATGCATTTCCCTGCTCTCATGCTTAACAAATTACCTGTAACCTGAAACAGTAAAGTGCTTTTCTTTTGTACATACCTGGGTCCAGCATTGTTCCTGCTTGCTGCCTGTCTCTCCAGATACCAGGATATGACATGTTTTGGCATGTAGGGTGTTGAATTTCTGAGCCACTGATGAAATGAGAGCCACTCTGGAGATACTGCTGATGGAGATGGGTCACAGAAGAGAGGGGTATCATAGCACCATTGAGGAAGATCTTGAGTGCCTGCTGGACTCAGTGCCTGATGCAGGACACAGGATGCAGTACCTAATGCATGGGACAGCATGTTATGTTATTGCATTTTCTAAAGAGCATGCGTTCGCCCATGGGCATCTTGGCGCTGAGAGGGAGATGATTCCATGAAGACAACAGAGAGAAAAGAGTAAGAGAAGAGGCCCCTTATCAGAAAAGGTAGGTTTTCATCGCTTTCCTGAAGGCAAGATGATTGGATAGTTTTTTTTTTTTACAGACGATGGCAATTCATTCCATGCAATGGCCACGGCTACAGAAAAAGCCCTGCCTCCTATCTTTGCTCGGAGGTAGGAGGGTATGGTAAGAAGATTTGCAGTAGCAGAGCGCAGCTGGCACATAGGAACGCAACATGCCAATTTTACTTGCAAAAACTGAGCTCCAGATTATACACAGCCGGTGAACAATGCATATGGCTTTAAACCTAATACGTTGAATCACAGGCAGCCAATGGCATGTATCACTCAGTATGCTGATTACCTTTGCCTTCTTTAAGGTTTACGGCACAGTGCCAAGAAGGCAAAGTAATCAGCATACTGAGTGATGCATGCCATTGTTACAGGGAGACCTCCTAACTCAATTACATTGAGAAAAGGCACATATAGACACGGAGCATCAATGCTAAGGTAATTTTTACCGCATGGTTTGAAGAATCACAGGGTGACTTTGATTATTGAACTCTCTGGATGGTGGAACTGATTGAATTTTTGTTTTCTTTCTGTTTTCTTTATGAACTGGGATATCAATAATACACAATTTGGAAACACAATACTTGTATGTACATCTGATGTTGATGATATGAAATGTTTTGTGCCGCATTTTGACAAATTTATATATAACAATGTTGTGATTTGTAAACGTGGATAGATATTTAGAATATCAATATTAAAATGTTTTTGAAAAACAGAAACATTTTGATGATGAATTAACTAAATTACTGAACATATATAACAGTGACTGATCTAATATCAAGGAAGGAATTTAGCTCCAACAAGGAGTAAGGTGTGAGCACCAGAAAAAAGAAGACCAGGCCATCTTGACAAAATGGTCACCCATGTGTGCTATACTGCAGCTGAGGATGCAGCCTGCGGTAGAAAAGTACAATGTTAGGAACATTAAACCACTGTCACCAGCCATTTAAAGGAAATAGGGTATCGTAAAAAATTAGAATGTAGGATAAGGGGCTACTAGGTAACCCCCCAGCACTCCACATAAGATGGTGTATGCTAGACCCTCAAAGAGAAAAGTTAAGTAAAGTCAATTTCAATTTACTATTCTTGGGAACAGTAGTTCACACAAGAAAAGGTATTTAAACCTTATGAGAATCTACAGGATTTCTCAGTGACACTGCACTGAAGATGCTGGGCGCCACCATACAAAAAGTAGATGGCTATGGAGTTTGTCAGACTCCAAAAACAGAGGGGGTATCTAAGGTTGAAGGGAATTAGCAAAGAAATTAGAATTCTCCCTAGCACTCGTCACACCCCCCCCCCAGACTAAGGCACAGGAGGATTTAATCCGCTCCTGGAGGAATCTCCTGTTCCAGTCAGTCATACTTTCTGCCCATCAGCATTTTGGTGATTAACACCTGACCTGTGTTCTGTGGTAAAATCAAACCCTTGGAAGCTGATTGACCATCCTAACAATTTTGGATTCATCCCCTTCATCTGCCCCCTTCATCTGCATTAACCATCGCAAGGGTTGGTGGTCTGTCTGAATAACAAAATTTGAACCATACAACTATGGCCTAAACTTCTTTAGAGACCACACAATGGCAAAACATTCATGTTCTATGGTTGCCCACCTTGTCTCGCGGTCTTTCAGCTTCCTGCTGATGAAGCAGATAGGGTGTTCCCTGCCTTTCTCATCCAGTTGGCACAGAACTGCACCTATCCCTGTGTTAGAAGCATCTGTTTGTACAATGAAGGATGGGTTGTAGTCATGAGCTCCCAAGACTGGAGCCTGACAAAGGGCTTTCTTCAGTCCTTCAAAAACCTTAGTGCACTCCGCATTCCATGACCTTCTTGTGGAATTTGTGTGAGGAGATCAAATTCAAGGGAGATGCTATGGTCCCATAGTTCTCTATGAAGTTCCTATAATACCCAGTGAGACCTTGGAAAGCTCTCACTTGGGTCTGAGTAATAGGGGTGGGCCAGTCTTGTACAGCATGTACTTTGCTAAGCAATGGCCTTATTTCATCTCCTCCTACCTCATGTCCCAGGTAGACCACTTTTTCTCTGGCCAATTTTAAATTACTAGCCTTTATGGTCAGACGGCCTGTTCCAGACCCTGCAAAACATATCCTATGTTGTGAAGATGCTCTTCCCAAGTGGGGCTGAAGACTGCAATGTCATCGAGGTATGCCATGCAGACGTCCTCTAAACCATTCAGAACTTGCTTTGCCATCCTCTGAAACATAACAGGTGCATTTATGAGTCCAAAAGGCATAACCTTAAAGTGGCATAGGCCTCCTGCGGTAGAAAATGCTGTTTTCTCCTTGGCATGGTCTGTCAGAGCTATTTGCCAATAGTCTGAGGTCAGGTCAAATTTATTGAGGAACTTGGCTGAACCAAACTTGTCCACCAGCTCATCGGTCCTAGGTAAGGATGGGCATCAGTTGTGGTGTCTGCATTAAGAGCTCGATAGTCCACACAGAATATCAACTCTTTGGTTCCTGTTTTTGGCACTAGTACAACGAGACTAGCCCATTGGCTTGTAGATGGCTCTATAACCCCAAGACCAAGTATGTTGTTGACCTCTTGCTCTATGTAGTGGTTCTGACATGATCTGACATTCTGTAACCCCTGATTTTGACAGGGACACTATCACCAGTGGGAATATCATGCTGGCCCCAAGGGGTGAAGCCTGGTATCAGTGAAAACAGGGAGGCAAACTGATTCAAAATAGCCTTGCACTCCTCCTGTTTTTGCAGAGTCAAATCTGAAGAGAGTTTCACTCCTTGAAAACATGGCTCTTCACACAAGAGCAACCTCACTCAATGCAAGCTTCCTGCTCCACTGGACTGACTCATGCTTATACTTGCTTGATGCTATTAGCCTACCTGTATTGATAATATACTCCTACATGTGTGTAATAATTTGTGCAATTCCACCAATGTATTGTTACCCTCCTCGGAAAATGCTTTGCTTATGCTTATCTGCACTATGTAAAACTAGCTCTATTTCCATGTTGGAATAAGTTCTATAGCACTAATTGTAACACCAAAAGCTAAGTGATCTGCCTCACGGTATGTACTGTTCATAGGAAGCTCAGCGCCTAGATGCCTCAGAGTTTGGTATGCTTTAAAAATGTCCCCTGAGGAGATGAGGGAGAGGATCACTCTCCTCCTCCTCTTGATCAGAGGCTAGAAGCATAGCTCTTAGTTCTCGTCTGGAAACATAAGCCTTCAGACAGTTAGTGTGATAGACACTAGGAGCTTCCTTGGGGTTGCCCAAGTCCACTAAATAATTAACCTCGCCAAGTTTACCCACAATCTTGAAGGGTCCAATCCATTTGTCCTGCAAGGCCCCCGACCTTGTAGCTGCCATAACCAAGTCAAGCTAGTCTGGAGTAAACTCCACAATGTTGGTCTTTTGGTCATGCCAATGTTTGACCAGAGCCTGACCTGCTTTCAGGTTTTCTGAAGCTTCTATCATCATCAGTGCCATCCACTTCCTGTGGCCCAGTACATAGTCAGTGACTCTCACTGGCTGTGGGGAAGGAACACTCTCCAACCCTTCCTTGATCAGGGCCAAAGGGCCTCTGGCCGAATGACTATAAAGAAGTTCAAAGGGGCTGAACCCAACCCCTGCTTGGGGGACTTCTCTACAAGCAAAGAGAAGTCATGGCAGTAGAAGGTCCAACTTTCTTCTTAGGGGTTCCTCTAAAGCACCTATCATGCTCTTCATAGTACACTTAAACCTCTCCACCAATCCGTTGGTTTGGGGTTGGTAGGCTGTTGAGAACGTGTAAGTCACTCCACAGTTCTTCCACATGGTCTGCATGTAGTGAGACATCAAGTTTGGTCTCTTTTCAGAGATGACTTCCTTAGGAAAACCTACCCTGGTCAAGATACCAAGGAGGGCCTTAGCCACTGCCTGAGCAGTAACAGTTCACATAGGTATAGCCGCAGGATACCTGGTAGCATGGTCTACCACAATCAATATAAATCAGTTGCATGAGAAAGTTGGAGGGTCTAGGGGACCAACAATATCAATCCTGACCCTCTCAAAAGGGTCTACCACCACAGTGAGGGGCATTAAAGGTGCCACATTTGTGGACCTACTCTTTCCAGAAGTCTGATGACAAGTGTGACAGCTCCAACAGAATTGATCTACATCAGCCCCCATCTTGGGCCCGTAAAAGGACAGAGATAGCTGTGCTTTGGTCCTCTTGAAACTCAAGTGGTCAGCCAAAGGAATCTCATGTGCTAACTGTAGGAACTGTTGTCTCACCCCCTCGGGCACTACCAGTCTCCTGTAGTCCGCTGGGGTAGATTCAGTAGGTACACTGTACAGGAGACCATCCTCCCAGTAGAGCATGTGCTTCCCTGGCTCTTGCCCTTCCAGCTGTGAAGCTGTTTGCTGGGGCAGACCTTCTGGAGATGGACACTCTCCTTGTCCTCTGCTTAAGTTTGCCCTAGAGGGTCCACATTCTGCAATTAAGGTCTGCAGCTCAGGATGGTCTCTAGGATCCAGATGTCCATCGCAGGGAAGGTTTTCTTCCAGCTCTATGTCACCAGTAGCTGTTTCCACAGAATTGTGTTGGTCCTCCCACTCTGCCTCAGCTCAGCTGGGGAAGTGGTCACCGGTGTGACCTGGGACAGTCCTCCCGGGGATGTCCTTGTCCTATGAACAGGTTTAGATTTGAGACCTTTCTTTTTCCCGGAAATCTTGGATTTATCCTTTGTCTCTTTCTTTTTCCTGGGAAGTGAAGGGTGGCCTTCCCGTGGACTGGAGGTATTGGGAATCTTCTCAAACCGAGTGTCTCTCAAGTTTGCCTCTCTGGCCAATCTTATTTGCTCCTACTTCGTTTTGCTGGGAGGCCTGGGGGTGCTAGATACAACTTCAAGAGTATTCAAATCATTTCCCATCAGGACTCTCCCTGGAACTTCATTCTGTACACTAACAGGATTTCTAACAGTCACATTATTACACTGGATGAGAGTTGGCACAATAAGAACCACTTGATAGGGCCTCCTGCAAGTGTAGTGGGACCTTTGGGAGCCTTAGCTACATCCTCAGGTTTGAAGAAATGTTTATCTACCACTGTAATGCTTGCCCCAGTGTCTCTGATGGCAGGGGATTCCTGACCATTTACAAGAACATGGTCCTTATAATATTATTTTGTGTTGTCTGGAATGGAGTTATACACATCCACATTCTGTTGTTCCCACAGACCCTGGGACACTAAAGATACACTGGCTTAGATTCCAAAAGGGGTCTTCAGCCAGTATTTTAATGTGTGCACTTGCCGTTTGTGCTTCTCCCTCAGGGATGAAGGCTAAGAAGGCAGTGTGGATCCCTGAAGGTTTACCCTTATAGCTGGGATCCCCTTTCACATGGTCTACAGACCCACATACAGAACATTTCCCAATTGTTCTCTGAAATGGGGGTTTCTGTTGACCACCCTCTGGTTTGGCACCAGCGGGTTAACTAGGCCTACGAGGTTTCCCATGGAATTTACCCTTGCTATGTTTGTGGCCCTCTTTTCGATGGTTGGAATTAGAATTATTTGTACCCTTTTTCTTGTGCTGCATCCCTTCTTCCTTCTTGTAAGTTGCCCCAGAATTCGTGTGAGTGGCACTGTTGGCTACCAATAAGTCAACAGCTTGTGCTAGCTTTTTAGGATCAATTTCTTTTGAATCAGCCAAGTGTTGTCGCTGCTCAGGAGAGCAGGCACCAAAAATATATTTTAGCAAAAAAAGATTTATAATTCCTTCAAAGGTGTGTACTCTGTACCCCTTAGCCCAACCATCTAAGTTTTCAAACATTCACAGCCCAGGTAGCCCGAGGGGTACCATCAGTCTTTTTGAGGTTCCTAAACCTCATAAGGTACTGGGAAGGAGTTTTCCCAAACCTGGCTATTAATGCATTTTTCACTGATTCATAATACTTTGTCTCACTGGTACCCAATTCCATCACAGCCATTCAGGGAAAGCCTACACATGAGCCATGGAATTAAATCATTCCCACATATTCCTTGACGACTATAGGTGTATTCAAACGTGCCCAGCCAATCCAACACATCAAGTTTAGGTTCATACATACTCACTTCCTCTTTGGGCAGGCAAGGTCTCTTGGGACTAGCAGACCTAGAGGATCATGAAAGGAAAGCAGAATCAAGGGACATCTTTCTCATTTCCATGTCATGCTGCATCTCTCTTTCTCTTAGTTTCACCTCTTGATGTTTGATTTCAGCTTGGACATTTAGTTACTTGAACTCCAGCTCTAATCTTAGTCTTTCAAGAGAAATATATTCTAGACTTAGATTTGGACCTTGTGGGGTCCCACCAGGAAGTGGCTGAGGTACAGGGGCAGGTTGTGGCAGAGGGGATCTCCCTTCTGGAGACTCATCTACCTCCTCTGGCACCTTTTGCAGATTGGAATTTGACTCTAAACTAGCATCCTCATCATTACCTCCACATTACTTGGGTGAGTAGGTGTTACAGGCCTACAACCAAACTTTGGTGATTTAACAACCTTACAATCAATTCAATATTTTTTCCTTTCAGATTCAGACCCCTGGTTTTGCACATATCTTTCAGTTGTTCTACCGCTAGGACAATCAGGCTACCACATTAAAGTTATCCATATTTGGCATGTTACAATTGCTTCACTCATTGGTGCAGCTTAGCCTTGTGGCTGGTTTAGTTGGGCATAAGTACAGCAAATAGTCACTGTAACCACTCTACGCCAATCCCACCGCCTGCCACCAGTGTTAGGTAAGAATTGGTGAAGTAACATTGTGTGAGACTACACACCACATATCTGCTAGATATTAGGTAACCCACCTTTTGCTATAGGTCTGTACTACACAAGTTGCTAGTGTGACTGAGCAGTCAGGCCTATCTCAAGAGGGGTAAATGTGAGCTGTAGAGCTGTAGCAATGATATTTGCAAATACAAGTAACCTAGTAACACTTACTCTCAAGGTTTCAGTAGTAAATATTTATTTCTTTATTTAACATCAATGTTTAAATAAACGTTCTTTAAAAAGGGCACGATATGTAACAATCAAATATACTCTAAAATACTTTTCCAGAATCAGCACAAGTTAGTGGATACTCTTTGGACATGCTTTTTACACACTTCCTGTACCCGGAAGTGACTTCATTCACAAGGCATCTAATGGCATTTATATATCACTAGTTATATTTTGCAGATTGTGAGGTTGCAGAAAGGAAAGGTTAAAGGAAGGAAACAAAGAATAAACAGGTCCTCAATATATATGAGGCCAACTAAATCTTCCAATGAAATGTAGACAAGCTTTTCCCAGCAATAGCAGTCTAAAACAAGTTACCACCTATGAGGGACAGAAATATCAATTCAATAGACTAGAAGAGTCTGTAGGAAGACAGGACAGCCTAAGTCAATTGGAGCAAAGTCTATGGAGCTGAGGCACTTCTTAGATAATAAAGGCCTTGCACAAAGTTAGAGAGTTTTATAGAAATCACTTGTCGGGTCAAAAGCTGTTAAGCCTGTAAGAAAGCAGAGTTGGAATCAACTCTAAAGGTAAGCCACTGCAAGTCTCAACTGAGAAAGCACAGCTCAAAAGACCCTGAAGTAAGTACCCCAAGTCTAATCAGTACTTCTGGTTTGAAGAAGAGTGGTCCAGCTGGAGTTTGTCCTGTTGCAGCGGTGCAGACCCTGGGTTCCTGAGTCTCAGTCATGGGGACAAGAAGGAGGACGTCTGGAGGGCTACTGCGGCAGCAATTTGGAGGTTGTCGGCAGCTATGGACTCTTTTCAGAACAGCTGTACTTTGCATCCTCAGCACTCAGTAAACAGCAGCATAGTGGATCTTGGATACCGGTTGGGCTTCCTTTGTTCCGTGGGTCCTGAACTCCTGTGAGGGGATTTTAGCACTGCTCATCATGCTTCTGGAGGGTCCTTAGGAGACTCCCAGAGCTTATGTCTGGATTTCATACGTTGCACTAGACTACAGTTTTCTCGACCCCTGGCACTCGGTTCTTGCAGCACTAAAGAAGTACAGCCAACCAGGGAAGATGGTCCTGTGGAGTTCCTCTCGGGGTTAGTTGGTCCCACTAACCCAAAGGAAAGAAGTCATCCCTTCCGGAGCTTCTCTTGTCGATGAGAAAAAGGAGTTTCAGCACAGCAACAGGGCTTCAACAGGCAATTCAAGGGTCCAGGAGGATGCAGCAAGCTACGTCCACGTTTTCTTCATTGGGTCTTCCTCTCAGTGGTTGACTCTCACTCTAGTCCAAAAATCCTTGCATTTCAAGCATGTTTCTCCCAATCATGCACAGCCTAGGCGGTCAATCACACAGTAGGGTGGTGGTCCTGGAAGGACAGCCAGCCAGACAATCAGGACTGGTTGCATTCAGGCGCTCCTAGCGACAAAGGACAGGGGAGTTTCAGGAACCTCCCTCACAGACTCATGGGCGCAAGAGGCGGGCTTCAGGGCTGAGGCACGCCAAAGGCAAAACAAACAAAGAGCTCACCTCAGCCTCAACGCACAGAGTAAAACCCAAGAAAGACCTCACAAACAGAAAATTACAAAAAAAGATGACCAGGGCCATCTTGACAAAATGGTCACCCATGGGTGCTATACTGAAGCTGAGGATTCAGCTTGCTGCAGAAAAGCACAAAGGTAGGAACATGAAACCACTGCCACCAGCCATTGAAAGTAGTGAGGCTAACATAGAAATTGTTACATGAGAATGTAGAATAAGGGGCTACTAGGTAACCCTCGAGTACCACACATAAAATGGTGTGTGCTGAAACTACCTCACTGAGATCTATGTAAAGCCATCCTCTGAGCCAAGCTTTTGTCGGAAGGCAACGCTGCAGGTCTCCATCCTTCCTCCCACTGCACTGCGGGGCGCTTGGGCAACTCCCACCCACCCTAGATGCACACCCGCGGGGGCGTGCAGGCTGGATGGGGAGCACTCTTCTCCCTTCCGGGGCAGCCTGGCGGACCAGATGGCCCCAGCCCCAGTTGGCCGGTCGGTGGGAGGCAGGCAGGGAAGAGCAGTGTCAGCTTAAGCCCCGGCTCTAGGCCACCGAGGTGATGCCTTAAGCCCCCGGACAGGGCAGTAGAAGAGAGGCAGCAAGCTTAAGCCCCCACCCCAGAGCACGGGGTGGTACCTTAAGCCCATGCCCCTGGATGGTGGGGTCAGGCAAGGCATGCCCAGGGGCCACCAGGCCATCTGGCTCGAGGAGTAGGCCAAGATGGCCCGAGTTGTGGCAGGCAGACTCGATGGCCCGAATTGCAGCTGGCATGGCTGGCTCTTGCATTTGTCTCCGGTCGGGTTCCATAAGCCCCCACCTAGTGGGGGCTTAATAGTCAGTATGGAAGTGTCTCTTAGGCCCCGACCTGAGTGTGTAGTGGTGGTGCCTTAAGCCACAGGCAGGGTGGGGAAGAGAGGCGGCAGCTTAAACCCCCACCCCAGAGCACAGCGGGTAGTACCATAAGCCTGTGCCCCTGGACGGGGGGGTAAGGGCAGGCATAGCTGGCAGTCTGCCAAACCATCTGGCCCAGGGAGTAGGCCCAGGTGGCCTGAGTTGTGGCTGGTGGACAAGATGGCTCATGGGGGCTTAATAGTCAGCGTTTGAAGTGCCAAGTGCCACCTTGCGACCTCCAGGGCAGCTGTTGCACTGTTATCAGCCTCGGTTCCATGGCAGTCGTTGGTTAGTCCCAATCCTCGACAAGTTTCACCCGTGTGTGGTGAAGTCCAAAACGGGGTGCGTTAGTCAAGGGGCGCCCTGAGTAGGTCCCTTTCCTCCACCGTGGTAAATGAGCTCATAGTGGCCAGCCCTGAGTTCCACAGTGTTTGTGGGTTAGTCCCAGTCCATGGATAAGTGCTACCCATGTGTGCCCGAGTCCCCAAGCGCAGTAGCGGTCCTGGGGAGCCAGGCTGGAACCCCGTCCTTCCCCATGGGAAAAGCTGTAACGTGGGGGCAGAAGCTCTAAGGTGTCCTGGCCAGAGCTCCAGGATGGCTGGGGCTGGTGCCCCCGGGCATTGGGCACCTGTCTCGTGTGTAGTCGTCTATCCCTGAGCCCAGCAGCGGTCGCAGGGAGCCCCAGTGGGGTCCCGTCCCTCCCCAGATGGAAAAGCTCTAATGTGGAGGGAGAAGCTCTAAGATGGCCCTGCCAGAGCTCCAGGATGGCCGGGGCTGCTGCTCCCTGCCTTAGGTGCCTGTCTCGGGTGTGTGTCGAAAGTCCCTAAGCCCAGCAGCAGTCATGTGGATCCCCGGCAGGGTCTCCATCCTCTCCTGCAGGGAAAAGCTCTTAATGGGCCCTGCTAAAGCTCCAGGGTGGCTGGGGGTGCTGACCTTCGGGCCTTGGGCGCCTGTCTTGCGCGTGTGTCGACTGTCCCTGAGCCCAGCGGGCAACCCCATACAACCCCGGGCACCACCCTGGCCGCCCATCGAGCTTTCTGCTCCCCAACTATGACCTCAGATCAGACATGGCGACCAGCTGAATTTAAGCCTATTGCTAAGAGGAGGAAAATAAACTAACCAGGATTCCCTCAGTAACTGCAAGTGAAGAGGGAAGAACCCAGCGCTGAATCCCCATCCAGCGGCAGGCACAGGAAATATGGCTTACAGAAGACAGACTCCCCGGTGTTGCTCGGGGGACCCAAGTCCTCCTGATCGAGGCTCAACCCATGGACGGTGTTAGACCAGTAGTGACCCCTGGCAAGCCGGGATCGGGTCCTTTCAGAGTCGGGTTGCTTGGGAATGCAGCCCAAAGAGGGTGGTAAACTCCAGCTAAAGCTGAATATGGGCACGAGACCGATAACCAAAAAGTACCGTAAGGGAAAGTTGAAAAGAACTTTGAAGAGAGAGTTCAAGAGGGCGTGAAACCGTCGAGGGGTAAACGGGTGGGGTCCGTGCAGTCCACCCTGAGGATTCAACACAGCGGGCAGGTCGCTCATCCAGAACGGCTGATCCCCTCATCACCCAGTGAAGCGGGGATGCAACACCGGTGGGGCTCTCGCTTCTGGCTCCAAGCGTCTGACACCCGCCGGGTGCAACCCGCTCTGGGGACAGTGTCAGGTGGGGATTTTGACTGCAATGGTACACCTGTCAAATGATAACGCATGTGTCCTTAGGCGAGCTCATGGAGGCCAGAACCCTCCCACAGAGCAGGAGGGCAAAAGCTTGCTTGCTCTCAATTTTCAGTATGAATACAGACCATACAGATTCTTCTGACTTTTTGGGTTTCAAGCAGGAGGTGTCAGAAAAGTTACCACAGGGATAATTGGCTTGTGGCGGCCGAGCGTCGTTAGCGAGGTCACTTTTTTTGATCCTTCGATGTCGGCTCATCCTATCATTGTGAAGCAGAGTTCATCAAGCTTTGGATTGTTCCCCACTAATAGGGAAAGTGAGCTGGGTTTAGACTCTCGTGAGACAGGTTTGTTTTACCCTACTGTTGCAATAGTAATCCTGCTCAGTACGAGAGGAACTACATTTTGCCTTGGTGGGCCTAGTATAGCTGGCCCCTGGGCCAGTGTGTAGAGCTGCTCATCTCAGGACTCGAGTTTGGACAGAAGGGGGCCATCTCTTTTGTCATTAGTGCACCGCAAGTTCATGAGGAACCTGGTGCTAAATCATTCATAGACAACCAGATTCTGAGTCAGGGTTTCTTAAGTAGCAGAGCAGTTACCTCGCTGCAATCTATTGAAAGTCATCCTCTGAGCCAAGCTTTTGTCGAAAGGCTGTGCCGCTGCAACGCGACCAAGGGTCTCCTTTGCACCCAGTTAGGTACACATGTGATGAGCCATTTTTGTCGGGAACCTTGTGGGAATGTGGTATGCTTGGACATTAATTGTTTTCTCTTAGTTTTCATTAATTTGCTACTGCACTTTGTTACACAACCCTTTCATTTCCCAAAGGCTACCTACATTTAGTCACTGCTTTAGGCACTGTACGCTTTTGTAACCTGCACAAGTCACCTACCCTTGAAAAGGTCTGCATGTGCTCTTTCAAACAATGTATGCTTGCCATTCCTCTTCACAATTGTTTTCCTTATTTACACATGCTAAGTACGTCTGTTTAGGCATCATCATAAAAATTCTGTGTACCATGGCTCAGTTTTTGGTTTGTGGTCTTGCTTGTTTTGTGAAACATTACGAAAAATGTGTGATTTTCTAACTAGAAGAATCAAGAACAAGTAACATACCCATGTCAAAAAAATAATACATGCAGCTACCCTTTTCACACAGTTCCATTTGTTGTGTGTCTTGAAAGCACAATCAGAGGAGAATATTTTTGGGATTAATAATATGGTATGTTGTAGGACAAACAATGGAATAGGGCATTTGGTTGGACTATGTCTTTTGACTAGTTAAAAGTCTTTAAAGTCTCGGAATAGTTCAAACTTTGTCTTAGTCCGCGCGGGAATCAGAAAGAACACAAAAGATGACATCTCTATAATATAGGTATATCTTCTTTAGTTGCAGAGGCCCCTCACTGGACCCACAAGTATAACATGCAGGACCAACGTGGCATGAAATCCAGGCAGCACGACTGTGTACAGTGCTTTGGTAGGTGCAGCACAATGGTTGTACCGTACAGGGTGGTTTCATACCAAAACCAAGCTATTTACTCTACAAAAACGCACACTGTCTGTGCTGAAAGGAGATGTTTTAACTTGGAGGCTTGAATGGGAGTGGGTGTTTATGTTGCTTGTGGGGTTAATGATGTAATGTTAGATCGGGACTGCAAAATATTTTGGTTGCATTAGTGATGCTGAAGGTTTCTTTTCTGGGAGGATGGAGACCAACGGTCTCTTTGCCCAATCCTGAGTGACACTACAACAAACGAGACCCAAGAGAGTCACTCTACTGTTAGTATTTGTGTCCACATTTTTTTTTATAGAGCAATAATGTCAAACAGAGCATTAATAGGCATTGGGATATCATGTGGAATGATGAAAGAACTAAAGATGTATTTCTTGAAGCACCAGTCTGTGCTATCAGAGTAGTGAGAATCTTAGCAACATACCAGTCAGCACAAGAGAACATGCACCAAATACTAACAGGACAGACAGGAAGGGCACTTATCCATGGCTAAATTGTGGTAATTGCAACAGTGTGATGAAGGGTACATATGTTTTCCACCCCTGCATGGGGAATGAATACTGTTAAGAAATGTTGCCACCTTCTCTTCGTAGAGCGTCATTTATTGTATTAAGGGCCCTTGCAGTATGTACTATGTGGGAGAGACCAAAAGACAGGCTAAAGTCAAATGCAATGAGCATACATCTTGTATACGAACCAACAATAGGCATTCATCACTGCCACAACACTTTATTTAATATGGCCACACTATTGCACAAATGAGATTCCAGATCCTTGAGATGCTGATAGCAAAAGAATTCCGAGGTGACATCGCAAGGAGAAGAGTGCAAAGAGAGGCCTTTTGGGTTCACAGATTGGAGCCCTTGATGCCACATGGCATGAATGAGTAGTGTATTTACATATAAGCCTTGAATGCACAGCACTTTCCACTCTACATGACAATCAAATGAAATAACAATGAATCCCGTAATTATGTGGACATTCGTTCAATCTTATTACACATAAGCTACATGCGTGAAGATCCAAGGTGGAAGTATTAATGGGAGGAGAAAGGTAAGACGGTGCCACAGGATGGGGGGAATCTTAATGTTGGATTATTCATGGCAGCGGACACGGACAGGGTGTCCCTGCGTTCACTTTTAGATTCGTCCGAGTCATAATCGGCCACATTTTCCTGAACATGGACCTTTTTGATACCGATGTGATTTACAAGCGTGTTACACAGATACACGTGTTTACTTATTATCAGCGATTTTACAGCTTTTCTTTAGTGTTTTTTTAATACATGGGACGCCTGTTGCCATCATAGTTAGGCAAATTAAATCAAAGTGCTAGCCTTTACAACTGCACACCGAATAGTAATTGTCTGTTTATATTGATTTAGCTACAGTGTTGAGATTTTGTAACTGTTGGTATGGAGAACATATGGTCGGTTAAGAAACATCCCTAATGGCTAATTTTTCTTTTTCTATTTCTTCCTTCCTTTCTTTTTTTCACTTGCACAACAATACATGTATACTTTCGCATTGTAAATGGAAATTGCAATTCATGTGATTGAACGGAACCCCCTGACGATGATGTGCATTATGAAAATTGTGACAATTGTGAAAATGGTCCGCTGAATTGTACCGAATGGTGATCTATTGGTGATGGTGCTTGTGGATATGTTGTGCGCACCTACGTCACGGGGTGTTGTACATGAAGTGTTAACTTTCGGGTTTGATGACATTGACTACACCGCGGTTCGGACATTTTGATTTCCTGTGTATGTATGTATATATATATATGGTCCTGGTGACCAATTAATCAATTGTATACATTGGATGTATAGCTATTTGCCCTGATGATGGACGAGCTGTGCGAAATGCAATAGCATTTTTAGCATTGTTTTGGCGTAGGCTGCTATTTGTGTTCTTTAAAAATATAAATACAGCTGGGTTTTTTCATGAATTGTAAGTGTCAGCAACATTATTCATAGTAAACAACCAACGAAGAAAGAAGGTGGAAATACCTACAATTGAATGTTTTTCTAGTCTTTGAGCTAGATTAAGGGTGTGCAACCCGCACCGTAGGCTCCCTGGCCTTGGTCCAAAGTGTTACTTTTTGCGCTGTGCCTGTCATATGATGGCAGCACCTGAGCATTTGAGGTTGTACCTTAGATTGTCAATGGTACATGCCATGTGAATCTTTAACTGTTGAATGAGTACAGTATTTGAATATATGCGACTGCACTTCACACATATGATATGATATGATATTTTATTTATATTGCGCACATACACAAGTGTTTCAGAGCGTGACCAACCAAAAGGAGGGGAACAAGGGAGAACAAAAATAACGATCTTACTAGGTCCAGTGACATTAAGAACGTGCAAGTGCATGGAAAAGAGAAAAAGGGGAAAAGTGCGGAACAGAGAAGAGAACAGAAATAAATAATAAGTGCAATAAAAAATAATAAAGGCAGTGAAAAGTGGTAGTGCAGCCAGCAAATGGCAAGTGCATGATTAGTGAAATAGGGTATATCTGATAAGTGCTAAGAAGAATGGGGGACTGTATGGGTTCAGATACAGATCCCAGTGCAAGGGGTGACTCGGAGGCAGTGCAGCAGGGAGGCAGGGTAAACAGGTACATGGGCCCGAAGGACAGAGTGTGGCCAGGTGCACAGTGCTGAGAGAGAAAAACAGATCAGCAGGGGAGAGGTGGGGCAAAAGCAAAAGTGAAGGGGAAGGTCTTGAGGTGCTTCCAGAACCAGAGATGGTTCCCCTCAAGTTTCAAGGTGGTCGGGAGGCTGTTCCAAAGGGAGGCGCCCGCAGAAGACAGAGAAGTGACCTCAGCTTGTTTCTTTGAAAATAGACTGAGCCTCTGGGAGTTAGTAGTAGAGGAGCAAAGGGCTCGAGAGGGGAGGTATTTACGGAAGGATAGTTGAAGGTATTTTGGAACCAGGCACCAGAAAGCATTGTGGACAGTGCAGAGGGTTTTCAATGTAATCATTGCATCCACTGGGAGCCATAAAGGGCTTTCAGAGCTGGAGAGATACAATCCCAGGGCTTGGGGCCAAGGACAAGTCTTGCAATCTTATTCTGGATTAGTTGTAAAGGACAGAGAGTGGAGGCAGGTAGATTTAGAAAATGGCTGTTACAGTAGTCGAACCTAGAGAAAACCCGAGCTTGGGAGACAGTGAGCTTCTGAGGGAAGGAGAGGAAAGGCAGAGTACCTCTAAGGAGGTGCAGTAGGAGGGTTGACTTTTTAGAGACATCAGAGATGTGTGTGGAGAAGGAAAGTGTAGAGTCAAAGGTGACCTTGAGATTCTTAGCCTCGCAGGTAGGGGTAGGAGGTGGGCAAAGGGAGGCCGGCCAGAGAATGAGGGGAAATGATGGAGAAGGTGTACCAATGAGGGAGATCTCAGTCTTGTTGGTATTTAGACAAAGATCATTGGTGGTGCACCCATTTTGAAAGGCGATTAGGCAATCGGAGATGAGGGAAGGAGAGGAGGTGTCTGAGGGAAGCCTGAAAATGAGTTGGGTGTCATCAGCATAGCACTGGAAGTTTAAATGAAGTAGGCGAAAGTGTCCAGGTATTGGTTGAAAAGCCAGGGCGAGAGGTTGGACCCCTGGGGAACACAACAGGTAGAGACAGAGATAGAGGATAGGGAGGACCCATTTTGTGCCTGGGCAGATCGATCAGAAAGGAAAGAGGTCAGCCAGACCAAAGCCTGATCGGTGATACCCAGGTTGTCATGGAGATGATTGAGCAGGATGGTATGGTTGACCGTGTCGGAAGTAAAGGAAGTAAAGGAGAGATCAAGTAGGATGAGGAATCCAGATTGGTGGTCATGGAGAGAGCCAACAGAATCGGAATGAAGGTTAAGCTAGGAGATGGGCAGCTTTTCCAGGAGCTTCCCCAAAAAGGGAGTAATGGAAATTGGGCGATAGTTAGCCGGACAGGAGGCAATATCTGGGCATGCAACACTGTTTTTAGCCCATGATGAATATAACTGGGGCTATAACTGGTGTATGCTCTTATTTGCTGTCATATGAGTGTCTACTAGCATGAGAAGGCAGTGCCCAGTCCATCCATTTAGTACTGCTGGCTGTACGCCTGGCATGTCTTGACTCCAAAATGGTATATCGAGTCAGTGCCAAACTTAAAATGTTGTTGGTAACTAAAATGCTCTTTTGTTTGCAAAAATAACTGCTATGCGCTCTATGCATCTGTTGTTCCAGTATTCCAAAAGCTGTCTCAACAGTGGTGCGTCTTTCATATCCTGACCCCACATGTTCTGCACCTATGCCCTCTGGCTGCACCACGCAGGTAGTCATCCTCACAAGGGTTTTGCTTTGCAACAACGTTCAAGATTCCTGACCTTCCCTCCCATTACTCCCTCCACACACCATAAGATAACAAACACATCACTTCCTGTTGCAGAGCCTTGAGGCGGATGGAATTCCACCATTTTGAACACCCTGGGAGTTTTCACTTGCAGTGCAAGGCTTATGGTAAGGTCCTAGACGCATGGGGCTTGACACCTTAGGATTTATCTTCTCCAGCAGGGCTTCTTCTTTGCAGTCCTTGCATCTCAATTTGTACACCCTAGGTGTCTGCTTTCTCCAGTGAAGTGGTCTTTCTTTCAGTATTCTTCACCTAGTCCAGTAAATGTGTGTTTTGCAGTAGATCAACCAGGCTTCCTGTTTTTTTCCTTGTACGTATGATTTGTCCTCATGCTCCCTTAGACCCCATTGGTGGCTGGTAGGGTGGCATGTTCTGTGTCTCTCAAAGGTAAGTGTGCCAAAGCTGTTTTAGAACATTTTTTTATTCAACTACTACTTATCATAGTCTCCTAAATTAGCTATGTGACTCTGTGTGCTGGCATCTGGGCCAAAAGTCATGTGACCCGACTTCCTTTAATTAAAGTCAAAGATTATCTGATGGCACTGTGACGAATCAACTTTCTGGGCACCCTTGGTCCAGGGATGAATATCGGTTTCTAAACCATCAATCAGCCACACACCTCTAGTACACCCAAAGGGATCCGAACAGATTGGAAACACAAGTAAATAATAAACCTTCATGTCCAATTTTGGTAACGTGGCAAGCCTATCTCTGCAAGATTTTGGATAATTGGTTAGTTGTAACACAACGAAAAAACAATTATTACCCAATGATAAAAGGACCATACTGTAAAGGAACACAGGGGACAAACAGTTTCATGAAGAAACAGGCTGCACTCTGGATACTGACAGAGGGTAGTCGGTAAAGCAATTAGCCTTAACTGTTCCAATATGGTTTGGTTTCAGCAACAAGGTAGCAAGGGGTCATAAATGTTACTAAGGTGCTTCAGAGAAGGACCCGGGTGACAGAACCACAATGTACTTGGTGCTTGAGATGTTCTAGATGCTCAACAGCATCGAGTCAGTTCCAGGATGCTTTGCAGCTCCTGCGAGAGAGTTCGAGATGGGAGACAGCTGCGGCTATCAGGAAGCAGACTGTTCGGCAAGCAAGGCTGAACGGATGGCTACAGGCTGGCCTACACGGTGGCTCGGGGTCAAGAATCATTGTCTCTGTGCTGGTTGGCGGATCTGGAAGGCTGGCCGAGCCGTCTCAGAAGGCCTTTAGTGACTACAGCGTGACAACAGTCAGTAGTGCAGCCGGTCGCAGTTCGAGGGCTCAACTGCCTCAAAAATGTCCTTAAAAGATGGGTGATGGTTGATGCTTGTTGTGGCCCTCCTCCTAGATTCTTTGCAGGATTTGTGTCATCATTTAATGTGGATGGCCCAAAGCTGAGGAGAGTGCTTGCAGGCGACAGCCTTGTCCTCTGTTCAAAGACTCTCTGGCACTTCACACCTAGGAAGCTTGCTGGTAGAACCTAAAATGGCATGCTCTGTGCTTACTGGGTACCAGTTCTGGAGCTGCTGGATGGGTCCTCTTAGTCCGGTATCTCCCTCTGTTCCCTGGGAGATGTTTAGGGGAGGGATCTTGCTTCCCTCTTGGAAATCCTGGCCTTCCTTCACTGGCGGAAGCTATAAGGCAGACTGTACCTTCAGCCAGGGTGCAAATGAGTCCTTCTTCTTACTCCTTTCAAAGTCGTTGGATGATCTGCTAAGTGAGGGGCTCAAGCCTCTTTTAAAGCCAAATGAGCCCCATTGATTGGTGCAGGCTAAGCCTACCTTAAGGAACCAATCTGGGGACCCCACCAGTAATCTTCTGTTATGTGTGAGGTCAGGACCATAGTGCTTTGCAACAGGAAAGGTAAGAGGTGACAACATGTACTCATAAATCCCACCCAACTTTCTGTCTCTTGTAGATCAAAGTGTCTCTCTGGTTAACTGAGCCCTATGTGGCTCTTGATCAAAGCTCAGGTCTCCCTTGAAGTATGTGGTGGACAGAGCTCTGTCTCCCTCAAATCACATATTTCGTCCCTCTAAAAGGGAGTTCATCTACTGTAGACAGTTGTCCTAGACATGACATTCACTGCCCTTTGTACAGAGGGGTTGAAGCTAGCTTCAGGGTGACACATTGCATATCAAAGAGGTGTTAGTTTTCCTGCCCATTGTTAAGTTCTGTGACCAGGCCTATTTTCAGACCTGCTTCAATTAACTCTCATCAGTGTGTTGCACCACCACACAGAACTTAGACAATAGAACAGGGCAGATCCATGGTGCCTTTGATATTTAATTAGGTTGACCATGGGAGGAGAAAGGTGCTGCCCTTCTCTTCTGGATGTTTTTGTGCACCCCTCGATGTTACCTGTCAAATAAATGTGACAGGGAGGACTGGGCCTGTAGGTAGTGTCCCCCAGAGTACACTGGACTATGTGTTAGTTGTGCAGTGAGCATTAGAAAATGTGTGCGGATTAGCCTCGCACATTTTCTGAGGCTGATCTCCCATCATTCCATTTCTTTAAAAATCATCAAAAAAAGCTGAGCCGAGCTCAGACTCACCGTGCCGATTGGTCACATTCCTCACAGCCACTTCCTTTGAGGTCATTGGACATCTACTGTCCCTTCTACCACTGATATTTTAGGTCATTGGCTGTGACTCTTGATGTGGATGAAAGGAGCAGCAGGCGACCAGAGGAGGTCTGTGCAGGTGAATGTCTGGGGAGTAGTATTTGTGATGTCTCAGGCATGAGAATCAGGATATTCTCCAGGAATACTTTAAAATGGGATTTTGATCAGCAAAGGGCACCATTGATTCTCCTAGTTTCCTTTCCCTGTAAACCTGGGAACCAGAGTCTCTAGAACGTATCACAGGAAAGAGCAAGGAAAAGTGGGCATGGCCTTCCGTGTCCCAGTAACTGGTGGGTGGGGGGACATTTAGGGTCAAAAGGACCTCTGTGCGCCCTTTGTAGCTCCTAATGCTACATTTGTTCTTTGAGATATTGAAATTACTTTTTAGTTTTAAACTTATTGAAGAAATATTTTCTTTCAGTCTTCTAATTTCGTCAATCATGTTATTTCTTAAGACTTGGCTCAAAGTTCACGTGAAGTCTCCTCCTTTGATGGCACCAGTATGCCCTCTACTCCTCCAGGCAAGCGGCTTAAATTAAACAGCATCCTATGCGGGTCAGAAAAGAAGGTGTGTTGAAGAATTATGGGCCATGGGGATTAACTACTGCGCCAGCCATATGAACACCAAATTTTAGCTATGTTCAAGTATTGATCCAAACACTGCCCCAGCCCACGGGAATATTTTGATATCTGTGACTGACTCCTATATATGAATGCCTAGGACAGCTACATGGACGCTGTCCAAGAACTCAACATTAATCTTGCGTTGAAAATTATATTGCAGAGGAAAAGTTTCAAGAAAAATAAACGTAATCTAGACCTAGTCATTTCAGTACTTCAGCACCCTAGTTAAACAATATTTTATTACAAACAACATGATGACATAGTGAAAACATACAGGGCCTGATTCACAAACTTGTTGTGTATCTCTACTCCCCTCAATAAAGTTGTGCCCTATGGTGTCCACACTATAGATTTGCCCATTAACATGTCCATTTTTACTTTCGTGAGAAAGGTTGCAGCCTGGCTTATTCACAAAGGGATCAGAATGTTTGCATTGTAGTTTTCCACCTATAGATATCCATTTTTCCCTTCTTTTCACATGTTCCCTTCTTTATACCACCACCCTAACCATGAGGTGGAAGGGTGTGTTGCCAGACATTTAAATTCACATACTCTATTCACAATTAATATGCAGAGTTAAATGCATGCAACAGTCATGCATTTCCAAATGGCTGTTCGGAGCAGGCACATGAGGTTGTGCCATACAGAATGATTTTGCATTTCGACTGCATTCTGCTAAACCCAGGAAGGAAGCACTACAACACACTGTTGTCTCAAATCGATTTCCTTTCAAAGGGCTTGGAATGTTTTTTTATTTTTACCATTTACTATAATAGGCCCTATACAAGGTGTAATTCTGAAATGTGTCTGTAGCACCCACGTGGGTACTGGGAGCATGTCATACACCAGTATCGACAGCACGTGACTGATCCTAATGCATGCAAGAGGGCTGGGCAGTACATCATCTTTTGTTCTGGGGCAAGGCCTAGGTGTAATTCCCAGTACTGTGGACATCTTTCTGAATTCATTTCACATGCATCTTTCACAGAATCAGGCATCTGTAAATGTCTATTTGTCTATCTGTTCACATGAGTTTCCTTGAGTAAATCAGAGAGCGGATGCACCAGTACTTTTCAAAAACTAGAAAGTTTGCCCCGTAAAACATCTGCTCATGTATTCAATGTTTGCAAATGACCAGTACTTAATGGAATCAAAGTGCCGTCGTTTTCCAACTGTTCTGAATTTAGCACAGCAATGGTGTATTACCCCAGCATTGACCACCGAATGCAGTTGCGGTGTGGGGTGTGATACGCTGGTTAGGTGTAGCCAGAACAGATTTATTGAGACCAAAACGCCCTTTGAAATATATGTCCTTCATAGTCTACTCAGGTTTCAGGTGACTGGGTTCTCAAAGGCAATTAGAGTTTTGTAATATATGTCTATTTCACATCATGAGTAGTCTGTTCATTTTCTAATTAACTGCATATCGATTTGCAAATCTTTGCACAATGAATGGCGGAAGGGCCAACTAAAGTTCCAGTAATAATAATGATAATTATATTGTATGTATCCATCATGGTCTCCGTTTGGGCTGGAGTTCACATTTTACATCGGTAAGTACATTTGGAAACACATTATGTGTCATTTCAGACTAAAAGTGAGATCATTACAGTAAAGGCATGTAAGTCTAAGAGCACTAAAATGTATTACCTGCACATATTGAAAAGGTGCCATAGATGTGAATGTAATCCCATTCTAGACCCAGTGTGCATTATTTCCATTAAAGTGTACGCAGCGTGGAGGACCGCCAACATGTCGTGGAGATGCACTGTAGTACACGTCACTATATGTGTATTGTTTCCACTATAAAAAGGAAAAAATGCATGCAAGCCCAGACCAAACTGGGTTTACATGCATTATTTTCATTTCGTAGAGCAAACAAGAGTAAATGCCTCCCACCAGGTACACATGTCACGAAGTGTTTAACATGAATTCGTATGGAATTGTATGCATTAATGCCATGCTCAAGATCTGGCACGGGGTATACAGCATTCGCACATCAGGAAGGGTGCTCAGCCAATCAGGAAGTTGGAAGAGCAGCGAGAATACACTGTGTACCACCCACCCTTTGCAGACACCGAGGCCCTTCCCCGAGTGGCACCATCTTGATTGTGGGGAGGCAACAGGCAGCCTCTCCCTGTTGACAGCCCACCCTCCCATCAACCCTCCAAAAAATGAATACCTCTTCACCCAGCTGATCCCTCCCTTCCCACTTCTCTGCTGGACAAGAGCATTTTGCTCCGGTCCATGCGCTCCTCCCGCCCACGGCCATAGGAATTGAGGCGGATTAACCCTGAGGTGCGAATGGCTATCATGCCCTTGTCGGGGGTGAACAGGGTCATTAACGGCCCGCAGCCCTCGCCAAGGCCCTCGGTTTGCTTGGGGCTGCCTAGGCTCGGGCTGGTGGGCTGCTACCGTCCAAGTCCAACCCCCCCCCAATGCGAGGGTGATTGCCATATTAGTTCTTAGCCTGCAGGACAGTTGGCGGAGACAGACACATAGCTTTTGTTCTTTATCCCTGCTCTGCCTCAAAGTACACATTCCCTGAGTGCTTAACGTATGCGTAAATACATTTATGCATGCTTTTATATATGTTTTAACACAGAATTGGGAAATGTCGCCCAATGTATTATTGCACGGTGTGTGCTGAAAGGTGACTTGTGGTCATCATTAAAATCTAACTGAGAATAATCATTACATATTCATTCATAGTAAATGCTATGCATCGCTGCCACCTGCCTCTTTTTTAAAGTAAGATGGCTATGGGCACCCTTGTAACTCTGTGGTGCCTGAATCAAGATGGCTGACCCATTCTCCTTGTTCCTTGTTAGTGCCACTAAAATGGGTGCCTGCACAATTCAAGCAACACATCTTGACATGCCCGCTTTGCTCTTCCTTAAGCCGTTGCATGATTTCCTCCCCTCTTCACGTAAAATAAGAGTGGTACAGACAAGTGATGCAAAGCATGAACATACACAAAATGGAGGTCAGATATTTGGAATATGGAAGAAGAGACATATGATTGACCTTAAGGTGAGTCCAGAAAATATGATAGGTGGAGGAAGAGTGGATTGCAAGCAGTAGTGAGTTACAATGAAAGGGGGCAAGTAGGAAAAAAAATTAAAATGAGAGGACACGCAGCAAGGGTTAGCAACCTCAAAACGGAAAGTAGATTGTGAGCAAAGAGAACATCTGAAAAGAGACTAGAGGAAATGGGAGAATAAAAAGAGACTAGAGAAGAAAGGGCAGAATCCTGGATTGGTTGGCTGACCTGAACTGCTCCACCACAATCATCAACAATGAACCTTGTGCATGGTCCGACCACCAATGCATCACCTTTTCCATTCAGGAAAAAGCTCCCCCGAATCCCGACATAACTACTGCCCCCCCCCTACTCTAGCGAGGAATAAGTGTAACCTAAAGCCAGAACAATTATTACCTCTGCTACCACCTATTGCCAACATTCCACTGAATGCTGATAAAGACCCTGCCGATTTAGTCGATAGATACAATACAACAATGAAGCAAGCAATCAACAAGATTGCTCCTCTAAAACTGCGAAAGGCCAAACCCACCTCCCACCTAAATAAATGGTTTACCTGTGATCTACAATTGCTTCGTAATGAAAAAAGATCAGCTGAAACTGTAAGAAAAATCCATCTATCACTAACAAGGAAAATATGCGTCCATTGCCTCTTCCTATAAAGCAGCTATCATTAGAACCAAAAAAGAAATATACAATGAAAGAATCCAAAATGCCAAATCAAGTACTAAGGAACTTTTCACAATCCTTAGGGAACTTGAGTCCCCTGCACCAATCACTGACGCCTGCTCCAAAGACGAGGCATGGTACGCAAATATTCAGAAGGCACTCCCAGATAAAATTGCACTTTTACAATCCAAAATAGATACAAACAGAAATAACTTACCCCCTGGTTCCAATACCTCTGAAAACCCTAATCATCAAGGTCCACTATGTACCCCCTTCTAATTCTCCCCAGTCTCCATCAAAGATGTGGAAAAGATTATCCTGGGAATTAAACCTTCCAACTGTCAGGGTGACATATGCCCTGCGGCTATCATCATGGACAGTGCAAGAGAGCTAGCACCATTTATCACAACTCTGATAAACATGTCATTCAAAATCTGCTCAGTTCCTGATAACCTCAAGGAAGCCTGGGTCATGCCACTACTAAAAAAGCCGAAACTAGACCCAAATATCCCCACGAATTATAGGCCCATTACAACGGTCCCCTTTCTCTTAAAGATTCTGGACCATGCGGCCTATATACAAATTCAAAGACACTTTGAAGACAACAACTTATTATGCCTCCGGCAATCTGGATGTAGACCCAGACATGGCACTGAGACGTGCTGTCGATCTGAAGATTCAGATGGATGAACTTAAAGATAGAGGCAAGTTAGCTATCCTCTTGCTCTTGGATCTATCAGAAGCCTTCGATCTGGTAGACTATAAAATCCTGACCCACACCTATCTTCAGCAGCTGCTTTCTCACCGAATGCAGCCAGATGGATCCAATTCTTCCTCTCTAACAGAACCACAAGGGCTTTCTCACCCATGGCCTCAGCACCGATCAACTGTGGAGTCCCACAAAGATCATGTGTATCGCGCACGCTATACAATATCTTCACAAAGCTCCTATTCGACCGCCTCGACAATCTGGGTGTCACATACACCAATTACGTGGATGACACCCAGATTCTCATCACACTCACTGGATGCCATACTAAAGACACTAAACTGATCAATGACATATATCTAGAGATCCAAGCCTGGATGGCAACTCATAGTCTTTGTTTAAACAATGAAAAAACCAAACTACTGATCATTGGTTCCCAAACTCGTTTAAACAAATTAGATAAATGCCATGATGCCTTCAACATTGATGGGAATATCATTAGAGTCTCAAGGGAAGTCAAAACTCTGGGTATCTACCTCGACTGCACATTGACGCTAAAAAAAACAAGTTAATTCATTAGCCTGCTCCAGAGCCTACACTAACAAACTTATCAATGTGTGGAAGCCCTTCTTATCCACCACCAGCTGTATTACATTAGCGAGAGCACTAATCCTCTCTAAGCTGGACTACTGTAATACTATTCTCCTCGAGACCTCTGTGCGCAACTTAAACAAACTCCAAGTTCTGCAAAACAATGCTTTAAGATAGACCCTAAATATCCCTCGCTCCAGTCACATCTCATTTTTCAGAAGAGAAGTTCATTGGTTACCCATCCGTGACAGAATTACACTCCGGGCGCTTGTCATCACCAATAAGTGCTTAGCAAATACGGCACGTTCATACTTGACAGTTAAATTCTCGAGACATCAGACCAATAGACCTACCAGATCCAACTACCTCAACCAACTCACTATCTCTAAATTCAACCTAAAAACAGCAGGAGGATCCAGCTTCCCAGTGTTAGCGGCCAAATGCTGGAACACCCTCCCCTCTGACATTAGAGAAGAGCCTGCGTTCTGGTCATTCAGAGCCAAAACCAAAGCATGGCTCCTAGCTCAAACGGCCCCCGAGCATGACTAAACACTGGCATGGAGCACACACACTCATAGTTTGTGCTGCTATCTTTCCTTTGTAAATGTTACTTAGGCCTAGTGATTGTATATCTATAATATTGTACTTCTGTCTGTAAATATGTTTGACTGCATAGTTGCTTCCCCTATGTTTCTCATTGCTCCTTGACTGCTTAGTTGTTTCCCCTATGTTTCTCATTGCTCTTGCCTGTAAGGTGATCTGTAGCACACCTCCTCCCCGCTCTTTTGGGGGCTTGTGTATTATTTCTGTAACTACCATGTACCTAAGTAAAAGCGCCCAGATACCTTTGGGTGGGGTGCGTTATATAAGTAAATAAACTGAACTAAACTAAACTAAAGATATGAGGTAGCAGCCCTGTGAAGGCATTTGAAGACAATGGATAGATTTTGAAACAGGAGCTGAGATTCAAAGGAAAGAAGAGAGGCAGATAACAATGAAGAAGCAATATACTCACAAGGGGGAAGACCAAAGAGGAGATGGAAAGCAGAATCATAAACAGATCATAGACGATTGAGTCATGACACAAGATGACCAACTAAGAGGGCAGAACAGTAGTCAATCCTGGAGAACATTAGAGCAGAGATAAGAAGTTTAGAGGCGTGGAAGGAAATAAAATGTTGAGCCCGATGAAGATTGAAGAGAAGAAGGCAGTAGTTGAGTGCATTAAGTGAAATCTGGAGAAAAAGAAGAGAGAAGAATCAAAGAGAACACCAAGATTGTGAGCAGAAGTGGAGAAAGGAAGTTGGGTGGGGAAAAGAAAAGGATGGAGGGGAAGAAGAAGGTGAAGGAGAAGATGGATGGAAGAAGAGAACCTCTGTTTTAGATTGTTTAAGATGAAGAAAACGGGATGCCATCCAGGACTGGAGGGCAAAGAGACAGGCAGAAACCTGAGAATGAAGTGCATCAGAGAATTCAGAGAAAGAAAAGAAGATAGGGGAATCATTGTCTTAGAAGTGACAAAATAAATTAAAGGACGAAATAAGTGAAGAAAGAGAAATAATATAGAGGCAAGATAAGAGGGGAATAGAACTGACCCTTTGGGAACAATATAAAGGAGAGGGCAAGGGGTAAAAGACAGCCTGCAGATGACACAGAATACGAACGTCCGGAGAAATAGGAATCGAAGAAAGTGAGGCCAGAGTCAGAGATGCCAAGGGAGGAGTGGGTGAGGAGAAGGGTGGGGTTGTCAACAGTATCTAAGGCTGCCGAGAGTTCAAGAAGAATAAGTATTGAAGAAAGTTTATGACATGCAGAGAGAAGTGAGTTGGAGACATGAAGAAGAGCAGTTTCAGTTGAATGCGCAGGTCGAAAGCCAAACTGAAGTGGTTGCACAAGAGAGTGAAGAGTAGTAGATGATGCTTGGGAGTAGACAATTGCTCCAAGAGCTTGGATAGAAAAGGTAGAAAGCAGAAGAGATGTAGGACGGACATTAAAAGAAAGAGAGGGATCAAGAGAAGGTTTTTACAATATAGGAATAATAGTGGCATGTTCGAAGGTATAATGGAAGACCGGAGAGGAGAAGCAAGGCATTGATAAGAGCAGTGAGAGAGGGAATAGTCCAGGTATAGACAGGCTGGATAACTGTTAGGCGTGAGAAATAAAGTGTGCGGCATCAAGGCCAGAAAGAGGGGAAAAAACAGAAAACAGGGGGAGGAGGGAGAGCAACAGGGAGTGCAGAGAGTAGTGATCTTGGTAGAGAAAAAATCTGCAATGTCAGGCTCCGATAAGTAAGAAGAGAGAGAGAAGGATCCAGTGGGGAAAGGATATTATTAAGAAGTTGAAAGAGATGACAAGGGCTTTGCAATAGAGAGAGAATGCATGAGGAGAGGTATTATTTTAGGCAGTAAGAAGAAGGGAATCGTAGGAAGTGTAGAGAGAAGATAATAGATCTTGATTTCAGGGTGATTGGGTCTTTTATCCCGCAGCGTTCCAGTTTCCGAAGGGAGGAATGTTGGGATGTAAGTGATGGAGTTACTCATGGCTTAGTGGGTTTACGATAAGGGGTGAAAGAATGGGCAGGGTGAAGAGTGTCGACAGTGGATGTGAGGGAATATTGAAAGTGGCAGCTGCAATGTATGCAGATAATTGTGAGAATTACTCAAGAGTGGGGAGCGTGAGACTAAGAGAAAATAAGAAGCAAGAAATGGCAAAGGAAAGAAGATCAGGACAGAGAAAAGAAGAAGAAATAGTGGAGGTACTTGGAGAGAAATGAGAAAAGAAAAGGAACGGAAAAAATTATTGGAGGAATACATAGGACATGAAGAGGCAGAAGTGTCACGGGAACAAATGAAAAGGTAAGGCCTAAAGAGGACCCAGAGACATGGACTGGGGGGCATTCTAAAGGGATAAGGTTGTCGGAATAAAAAGTATATCGTGCCTCCTATTGTAATAAATATATTAATATTGGCCTACGCCAAGCTGCTCAAAAGTCATTTGCGAGATCTGTGTTACAAGGTCCTGAACTTTAATCTATGTAGGCCGCCATTTTAGGTCAAACCGCCATTTTAGGATTTATGTGGAAAAGTCACCCTGTGAGCTAAAATGGTGGACAATGTCATTGCAAAATACAACATGGCCGTCTTGACCTCTGTACATCGCTAATGTGTAATCTGCCTGCAGGCTACTTGTTGAGGTCATGAACTGAGACCTCGTCCTACGTTGACCTATGTGTAAAAGGATTACTCGCGCAATGAAACCAATCCACGAGTATATATTATGATAATGTATTTACACATTGGACAAAGAACATCTGTTTTACTATATCGTATTAATGTTTAAGAAGACCTGTAATACGAAACTTAGAATACACAGTTAATGCATACGCTTATTGTTACATGTAATATAGAACAAACCAGTTAGATGCGGTTATTTGAGATTCGGCAACAAACCCTAGAATTGGTGATGTATAAAGTAGAATATTAACCCGAAGAAGGGTTGGCCATAGCGCTCACAAAATGTATAAAAAGTGAATGCATTCTAATCTACAGTCTCTCACTGAACACACTGAACCACGCTGGAGTTCGTTGTGTTGTACTGAGGGCCAATAGCTATCTGACTTTGCACTGTTTCGTAATTGTATTCGATAGAGAATAAAGTACTTTGTATTTTCCTTTGAAATCTGTGTTTGGCGTATTTCCTTTTGGGGTACTCAGCCTCGATATTTTGTTTCTATTTTCACAGTTGGCGCCTGAATAGAAGACCCTCAAGATTGATGCCGGATTGTTGAAGGTTGACACTTGCTATCGGACTGGGATCGGACGGTGTACAAAAGTAAGGGGCCCCCAGATGAGATGCGACACCTCAGCAGCGCTGCACGATCCGATCCCTGGATGACTAGCCTGTGGTCTGAGACGGCATCTTGACGAGGGTCCACTTATCGAGGCGGGCAGATTTGCCGAAATCACCATACACGAGGTAAGATTAGTTAGGTAAGATTCTTAGAAATACCGATCGGTCCTCCTTAGGTTTGGCCAGGTGAGTCGTGACCCGATTCTTAATTTAACCCTGGCAATTTGAATTTTGGTGCATTGTATCTGCAGACACAATTATTGACCAGGTAACACCAAGAATTTGAGATATGCCTGGGAAATTGTCTACCTGCTTTAGGGCATTATTCCTCAGTGATAGACAATCTTTGGAATTTAGCCGTCCGGCACCACAGGAGGGGTCGCCGGCATGTACTATGTACTCTAAGCATGGCATTGGAAGTATAGTATTTAATGATATTTGGCACAGACGAACCAGACATACCTCTGAACTTCAGTGGCCAATCAATGGTAGTTTCGAGATCCCTCGTATTGAATATTTGGAGTCTGTATTGTTAAAGAAAAAGGCTAGACCTGCAGAATTTGATGTTTTACAGAATTGGAAAAAAGAAGCATTACAACAGCTTAAGAGTAGAGAAAAACATGTGCGCCGTCATAAGACGGTTGCCGAAAAAGCATTATTATATGATCAGGATAAACAGGCTGAGTCGGCTAAAAATATGGAAAGGGCTTTTTCACTTGGTATTCAGAAAATCTACCCTTCCAAAGATCTCCATGATTCTGATGAGTTTTTTGAGAAAATATTAAATGAACGAAGGCCTGGTGCCTCTGCGCCACCTCCGTATGTTCCTCTTCCGGTTGCGGTACCTTTCCCTGCTGTTATTCCTACTCTTCCTGCTCAACCTGTTGTTCCTATTCCTTTGATTGTTGTTCCTCCACCTGCTCCTCCTCCTCTTCCTGTCGCACCAGTTATAGCTCCTCCATCGAAATTGCCTATCCCCTCTCTTCCAAGTGGTCTTGGGCCGCTTGTAATCGATCATGGTGCAGGTTCGAAGGTTGTCACTCGCAGTGCTGTACCACCGGAGAAGAAACGTGAATTAATTACATGGGCTAAACTATGAATGGAGAAGGATGATCAGGCTAGTGTTTTTTCCACACTTTCTAATACAGATAATTTTCCTGAGAAAAATGTTTTTATTGAAGGTTTGGGGATTCAGTTATGTATAATGTGGGGAAGATTAAATAATATGGATGTTCCGCAAGGGTTAAGGGATGTAAATACTTTAACACTTTCCAGAGATACTGTGGAGAAGGTAAATGAGCATGTCGAAAGGTTATTTGAATATAGAAAGGAGTTAGAAAGGATACGGAATGAGGATGACGAAGAGGAAAGTATGTATGTACAGAAACGGTACCTTCCATGTCGTAAACCGATATCGGAGGAAATGCGAATTTGTAAGAAAGATGCGATTAGATGGATTTCAGACATATCGATAACTCCAGTTGAGGTATATGACACATTTAGTCAATATACGTTGGAAATGCAGAGAAAAGTGATACAGGTAATGGTAGAGTACCTGCAAGATGAATGTATAAAGAGGAAGATTAGTTGCCTCACAGAGTTATTGAATATTTATAAGAGAGCTTTTTCATTTGACACTTCTTCGACTGCTTTAGCACTCGATTTGGCTCTGTTGCTTAGTAAGCGTTCGGAGTTGCCTACATCTCAGTTGCCTATGAGAGAGGTTCCTCCGACATTTGTCCCGAAGGTTGAGGTTGCGGCCGATGCTGCACGAGGTATAGTCGCTGTGGACATTCCCGCACATTATGTATCACAGTTTGTTCACGTCCCGTTTTCACGACAGGAAGTGAACACCATTAGACAGTCTATTCCTGATATTAGGAAAAATCCAACAGGGTTCTATAAAGAGATGGAATCTGTTTTGCAATCCTCAGTGTTCACCTTGGGTGACATTGATTTGTTGTTTCCAGTACTCCTGCCCGTAGATTTATGGAAACAAGTTAGAACTATTGACGATGTACCCGGGTTGGGAGATACATGGGCGAATTTAACTAGATTCGATGGGGAAAGGCCAGCTGGTGAAAGACCACAGCATGTGATATTAACCTTGCCTGATAGAATCATTGCTAAATTAAAAACCATAATTCCCGAAAAAAGAATTATATGAGACAAGCTTACGGCCTGTGTCCAAGGAAAGTCTGAGGGTGCTACCGAGTTCTTTAATCAGTTCGAACAGGTATTTTCGGATTTCAGTGGACAAGACTTTAGCACAGAGTCTGGGAAAAGGTTATTTGTGGACACATTTTTACGTGGATTGCTGCCTGACATCCAGTCACAGATTATGTCCTCTGAGAGCGCTTGGCAGGCGAAATTGCAATCAGAAGTACTGCATATGGCTCAGTATTATGAGAATTGTGTCAACAATGAAAAAGATAGAATTGAAAAACGGAAAGGTGATTTAAAAACAAAGGTGCTATTGCAGCAAATTGTTAGAGGCCCCAGAGGGGGTAACTCTCAGGTTAGAGGTCAGTATGTCCCACAGGGGAATGTGCCCTTGGGTCCTGTGAACATTAATCAATGTGCTTATTGTCGACGAGAGGGTCATTGGCGAGCACAATGCCCCTTCCTTCAACAGAGGTCGAATAACAATATGGGTAGGTGATCTAGAGGTTGCCCGGGCGTAGGGGGCCCTGGTAGAGGTCAGTTCACACAGGACCCTCAACAACCTTTTTCGCAGGACAATCAGACTCTGAGTGTGGATACTAGGAACATATTCGATCATCCTTCTGCTGCATATTTGTCTGAAGAGCTTCCTTTTGACAACATTCTGTTTCGTTAGGATTGCCCGAAGCAGGGGTTGGAACCTACACCTATTCCCGTCAATCAGAAAGGTCCCTACGTTGAAATGATGGTGGAAAATAGGAAACATCAGTTTTTGATAGACACTGGAGCGCAGAAGTGTTCCATTGATCGTTCATGGGTTCCAAACGTTCCACTGTCAGGGCAAACCAATGTTTCTGTAGGGTTTTCCGGTACTCCAGTTATTTGTCCAGTCTCTATGCCAGTACCTATTTCTTTGGGTCCTTTTACGGACCAGTGTCCTTTCCTATTTACCTCGGATTGCGGGGAATACTTGCTGGGATTGAACTTGTTAAAATAATTAAATGCAGTGATTTATTGTTCTCCTGATGGAGTATGCTTGACAATTTCACCGCAGCAATCTTCCACCTCGCAATTTCTGACTAGACCTTTGCCTCCAGAATTCATTGATGTACCAGAGATCTTATGGGCTGTTGACGACAATGATGTCGGTGTTTTGCAGAATGAGCCTGTTAAGATAGTTTTGAAACATGGAATTGAGCTGCCACGCATTCCCCAGTATAAGATTTCGGTTGAGGGCGAGCGAGCTTTGAAATGTATTGTTTCCGATTTTGTGCACCGTGGTGTTTGTTTGTTTGTTTGTTTGTTTGTTTATTTTATTTGTATGGCGCTCCAAACCCAGAGGTAGAAGGGCGCTAAGAATTTGGTTACATATTTGAGAGGTATCAGTGTTGCATACTTCGTACAGGTTTATAATATATACATATATATACAGAGGACAATAAATAGAGCGTGTGTAGTGAGTACAATATACAATTTCCTGAATAAGTACAGTGTCTAAGCTAGTAGTCGCGCAGGTCTAGAGTTAGTGGTGTTGCTCTTTGTTTAGTAGCCAGCTAATGACCTGCTTCCTAAAGATCTGGAAGGATTCGAGGGTTTTGATGTTGAACGGTAGGGAGTTCCAGAGTTGGGGAGCAAGCACTGTAAAGCTTGCCCCTCCAGCTCTTTTTAGGTGGAATCTGGGTACTAGTAGGCAAAGAGTGTTGGAGGATCTGGTGAGTCTGGTGGCGGGTTTCAGGGTGAGTTTATTAGCTAGATAGGGTGGTGCTAGGTGGTTGAGGGCTTTGTACGTGAGGCAGATGATTTTTAGGTCAATTTTTTGGCGTATGGAGAGCCATTTGCAGGCTTTCCTAGTTGCAGAGATCTGCTCTTGTCTTGGAATGTTGAGGGCTGTGCGCAAGGCGTTGTTTTGAATTACCTGTAATTTATTGAGTACGGATTGATTAGCGCCAAGGAACAGGCTATTGCAGTAATCCAGTTTGGATTGTATTAGGGCCCTGGCAAGGGTGAGGCAGCTGTTGGGTGATAGGAAGGGTCTGCTGGCCCTAATGAGCTTGCCGGTATAGGCAGCAGCTGAAGCTGTCATATTGGTATGTTTGCTAAGGTTGGTGTTGGCGTCTAGATAAAAACCAAGGGTCTTTACGCTTTTGGCTATGGCAATGGAATGACCATCGATGGTGATGTTATTATAGCTAGGGTCAAGTTTGGTTAGAGTGTTGGGGGAGCCGACGATTAGGAGCTCTGTCTTCTCATCATTCAGGCAGAGACCATGGGAGGCCATCCATGCCTGAATGATGGAGAATATTTTGTTGATCCGGACCGAGTCTTCTTGGTAATTACCAGAGATAGTGAGGAGTATCTGGGTGTCATCTGCGTAGTTTGTATAGGTGACACCCAGGTGATCCAGTTGGTCGAATAGAGGCTTTGTAAATATGTTGTACAAAGTGGGGGATACACAAGAACCTTGTGGGACCCCGCATGTGATGGGGATGGGGTCTGCAGCAGCTGTGGTGGAGAAGACTCGTATGGTTCTGTTTGCCAGGAAGGATTGTATCCAAGTGATGGCAGGTGAGGAGAAGTGGGCTGCGGTGGCAAGGTGATTACAGAGGACCTCATGGCTGACCAGGTCAAAGGCCGCTGAGAGGTCTAGGAGGAGTAGGATTGCGGCATTGCCTCTGTCTTTTATTTCATCGATCTGGCTTTTGAGATCAACAAGGGCGGTTTCAGTTCCGTGTTGAAGTCTGAAGCCAGATTGACGAATTCCTAGTAGTTGGTTGGATTCTAGGTATTCCTGAATTTGGATGTAGGCGACTCTGTCCAGGATTTTCAGTAGGAAGGGGACTGTGGTGATGGGCCTATAGTTTGTGGGTGTGGCCGGATCGAGGGATTGTTTTTTCAAGAGAGGGAGAACCCATGATTGTTTTAGGTTGCTGGGGATGGAGCTATTGGTGAAGGATAAGTTGATGAGTTTGGTGATGAAGGGGGAGAGCTCTCTGGCTGCATCTTTTATGATTTGAGCCGGGCAGCTGTCTCCTTTACAGTTAGAGGGTTTCAAGGAGGTGATGATTTTTTGAACTTCCGGGATGGTGACTTTTTTGAACGAGAAGCCTGCGCCGGTGGTGTTAGGTGTGGGTAGGCTAAGGTTGGTGACATTGTTGTTGGATAGTTGTAGCCGTTTGTTTTCGATTTTAGTTTGGAGTCCTAAGATTTTGTTGTTAAGGGCGTTCTGGATGTTGGTGCACCAGGGTTTGTCTTTTAGGCAGGTTTCTGGGGGCGAAATAGGGTTTTCTAGTTCCTTCAAAATTTTGAATAATTCTTTAGTGGAGGATCCTGCCTGAGTGATCCTGGTGTTGTATGAATCTTTTTTGGTCCTGATTATCTCGCTTTTGTAGAGTGAGGATAGGTTAGTGAAGTTGGATTTGTTTTCCGCAGTGGGGTTAGTCTTCCAGGCGTGGTGAGCCTTAGCTTTCTCTTTCCTAAGTAGTTTGAGCTCAGGGGTGTACCATGAGTTCAGATGAGCTTTGGGTTTGGCTTTGCGTATTTTCAAGGGGGCAACGGTGTCCATTGCTTTGGCCATGGAATCATTGAAGGTGTCAATCAGCATGTTTAAGTCAGCGTTAGCTGGGAGAGCATTGAGGGTAGGTAAGACCAATGGTAGCAAGGCTTCCGCAGTGATGTTGCGTTTGTTCCTGGTGGGGCATGCTGGTGCCATGGGGTGCTTATTGGGCAGTACCTGATTGGTGTTAAGCTCAAGGGGGATCATGTGGTGATCGGTCCATGCTAGGGGTTGGGGGTCTTTGCAGGTTGTGTTACAGTTGTGGGTTGCTACCCAATCAAGGGTTCTGCCTTTTTGGTGGGTAGGGAGCACAATGTGTTGAGTGAGACCGTGATCAGTTAGGATATTGGCTAGGGATGCAGCAGGTGCATCGTTTGGGTCTTGGTAGCCGAGGTTGAAATCTCCAAGGATCATGATTTGTGCTGTTAGTTTGGAGGTTTTGGTGATGAGGGATGTGATGTCTTCTTCGAAGGTCCCGGGGGGACCTGGGGGTCTATATATGAGGTGGATGGTTATCGTGGTTGTGGGGGAGGTTTGTAGTTTGGTTGTGAGTAGCTCGCAGGATGTGAGTGCGACTGTGTCGGTTGGTCTAAGGCCTAGGGCGGATTTAGATATGATTGCTACGCCTCCACCTCTGGCGTTTGGTCTGTCCGCTCTGAGGATTGTGTATTTGTCTGGGATGGCTAGCGATAAATAAGGTCCGGACGCTTCATGAAGCCAGGTTTCTGTTAGGGCTAAGAAGTCAAGGTCGTTGGTGAGGATGATATCTGCAATTTCTGTGGGGTGGGCAGCCAGGGATCTGACGTTGAGTAGGGCGCCTTTTAGTGTGGGAGGAGTGGGCTCGCTAGGTGCAGTGTGCTTTGTATTCGTTTTGGTGTAAGGTTTGGAGTTAGGTTTAGAATTTGTGGTGGGGAGCCTGGAGCCTAATCTGTCGTTGCGGGTTGTGATGTTGGGAATGAGGGAGAGGGGGTTTGGCCCGGGAGGCTTAAGGCGGGTGGGCGGTTTGGAGGTCATTTTGGTTAGGTTAGAGTTATCAGTGGGACTGTGGTGGTTGTTGGTGGGTAGGTCGTGGATGACGATGGATTTGGAGGTGAGAGGGTGGTGGTAAGTGGAGGGGAAGGGGGGTGTGGAGGGTAGGAACGGAGTGGGGCAGGGGATGGGGTGGTGCCTGGGGCATCCTAGTTTGGCTAGGTGTGATTGAAGAAATCTCAGGAAGTTTGTGCAATAGTCCGATTTTACCCGTGTACAAGAAAGGCGATAATGTAATTCCATTCCGTTTTATAATTGATTTACGTGCCATTAATAAAGATGTGGCACCACAGTTTCCAATTGTGCCTGATGTGACAACGATCTTAATCATGATTCCAGCTACAGCTACTTACTTTAGTGTTGTGGACCTAAAGAATGCGTTCTTTAGTATTCCTATACACAAGGATAGTAGATATTTGTTCGCCTTCACCTTAGGGGGACGCTCATTTACATTTACTCGTGCACCTCAAGGGTACACAGAGAGTCCAAGTATTTATAGTAGGGCTTTGAAAGAACAACTTGATGCCCTTGAATTACCCTCTACTTGTACTTTGCTTCAGTACGTTGACGATTTGCTTCTGGCTGCAGACTCTGAGAGTGCCTGTAAGGAGGGCACCGTGTTACTACTTATTCATCTAACTAAGCATGGTCACAAAGCTTCGCTTAAGAAATTTCAATATTGTTGCTAGGAGGTCGCCTATTTAGGCTATCTCCTGTCAAAGGAGAGAAAAAGATTGACACCTGAAAGAATAAAACACATTGCTGGTATGTCTGTCCCAAATACGCAGAAGGAAGTTAGGGCCTTGATAGGTATGGATTCTTACTGTTGGTTGTGGATCCCAAATATTTCACTAGTGATAAAACCGATGTTGGCCTTGACGAAGAAGGGCATTTCTTCGCCGTTGCCATGGACTTCGGAACACCGGCAATCATTTGACTTGCTTAAGACTGCATTATGCTCTGCACCAGTTTTGGGCACACCAAACTATGAAAAGGCCTTCGCATTGTTTGTGCATGAACGTGATCGATGTGCTTTAGCTGTATTAACACAGGTGCATGGAGGGAAGAATAGGCCGTGCGGTTACTATTCCTCCACCCTTGATCATTTAGCATGCGCTTTGCCAAGATGTTTGTGCGCTCTCGCTGCTGCTGCTGCGTCTGTAAAGCAGAGAGAGGGAATGTTCCTAGGCCATGATTTGACCCTGATGGTGCCTCACTCTGGCCATGATTTGACCCTGATGGTGCCTCACTCTGTAGATGTTCTATTGAACCGAACTCAAACGCAACACCTCACTTCCGCACGGTTGACGAGATACGAATTGATCTTGTTTGCCCCTCACATTCAAATTAGGAGGTGTTGTGTTCTTAATCCGGCTGAACTCCTACCTTTCCCGCAAGGTATTACTTGCGGCGGTGAAGACTCACATGATTGTTTGTATACGACCGAGCAAGAAACAAAGGGCAGGATTGATTTGAAAGATACCCCTTTGGATAATCTGCAAGGAGAGCTGTTTTGTGACGGCTCCTGCTTCAAACTTCCGGATGGTACATCCACAGTCGCTTATGCAATCACTACCTTGAGCACGGTTGTGGAAACTAAGAGAATTACGCATAATTCTGCACAGGCCGCAGAGATTATAGCCTTAACCCGAGCTTGTGAACTTTCTGAAGGGCTTGCAGTGAATATATATACTGATAGTCAGTATGCCTTTGGGGTGCTTCACAACTTTGGGAGGCTTTGGTCGAAAAGAGGATTCCTAACCTCGCATGGCACTAAGATCCAACATGGCACCCTAATAGTGAAACTTCTCTCAGCACTTGCACTCCCTACCCAATTAGCAGTTGTGAAATGTGCAGCACATTGCAAGATTGTAGATAACATTGGAAAAGGGAATGCTTTCGCTGATCAAATAGCTAGACAAACTGCCACTGATCTCCTTACGGAGATATATGTTTCTAGGAAAACTGAAAATACTAATGTGATGGATGAGGATGTGGCGTCTGTATGGGATATCCAAGCCGATGCCACAGTAGAAAAAACCAAGAGGTGGGCTGAGGGCTTGGGAAAACTTGATGACGATGGGTGCTGGGTGGACACGGTGGATGGGGAATGGTTACTCCCCGATGCGTATGTGCTTATGATGGTTGTAATGGTACACAGTCCTACGCATGTGTGTGCTCAACAGATTATGAAAATGTTAGAAAGAGTGTGGGTAAACGACAACATTTCAAAAATTGCTCAGCACTATGTCCAGAATTGTATGATTTGCCTACAACATAATGTGGGAAAGGGGACAGCAACCCAGAGGGGAAGATTTGGGCCACCCTATGTCCCATTTGAAGTAATTCTTTTTGATTTCATTGAAATGGAGCGATGCAATAATTTAAAATATGTATTCGTAGTCATTTGTGCCTTTAGTAAGTGGGTTGAGGCTTTTCCTGTTAAAGATGCCACAGCTATGACCACTGTGAAAACTATGTTAAAGGAGTATTTTCCTCGGTTCAGTTTGCCGAGAGTTATCTGGTCGGACAATGGTCCACACTTTGGCGGCCCTGTAATCCGACAGATATGTACAGAGTTACAAATTGACAAACGGTTCCATTCGGCCAGACATCCTCAGAGCGCCGGACTAGTAGAAAGACACAACGGTATCATCAAGAACAAACTCTCTAAGACGTGTGCTGGCACCAAACTAAAATGCCCGGACGCCTTACCGATCGTGTTACTAGCCATGCGTACAACCCCTCAAACTAAGACTGGGCTCTCTCCATTTGAGGTGGTAATGGGGAGACCTGCCAATATCTGGAATTTGCCAAAATGTCAAAAGTTAAGAGATATTGAAAATGTATTACTTTCAGATTATTGCAGCCAATTGACTAAAAACCTGTATTTGATTTACCACCAGGTACGAGAGACCTTACCTGTGCGGTACGAAGGCCCGGGCCACGGCATACGACCTGGAACCTCGGTGCTCACTAAGTCATTTGAGCGCACCTCCTGCCTCGCGCCTCGCTGGCGTGGGCCGTTCCAGGTCTTGTTGGTCACCCAAACAGCGGTGCGGATAGCTGGCCGAAAGAATTGGATCCACACGTCACACATCAAGAAACTTCCTCACCCTGTGCCACACGTTACAGAAGAAGCAGAACCCCTTGCTGATACTGCAACCAACAATCCTAAAGCAGTAAACAGCACCGAGAGTGTGTCGGAGAATATCTCTAAGCCCGAGAGGCTTGGGGAAGCTGCCATTTTATTTCCACACTCTCCACCGATTTTGCACCCGGGAGCGGCTGTTTCAAATGCAGCGCCTTTGTTTGTCCCGGATACATTGCTTCCAACGGGAAGTGACGACACATTGCTTCCGGATCAATCAGTACCAGGAAAAACCAGATACCACTTGCGTCCAAGAAAATAGATATACGGCACGGTTCGACTGTGCATTCAAGGAAGGAAAAGAATCATCGAGAGCTTACTTTTGCCCAAATTTGAGAAAGGGGATTCTGTTGGCTAGGGTTTTGGAACGACACAGAAATCGCGCGACCGGGGGGTCGCCAACAACGAACATTGAGGTTTCCGTTTTGAAGACTGCAATGCCTGCTACCGCCACCGCTCGTATTAAACTTGTAAATAAGGGGGTGACCAACCGGGACAATGGACAAAACGCCTGGGCCCCGAAAACTTACTACTGTGTTTTTGTAATAATATTTGGTTTTATAATAGGCACTTTGTAGGCCTTTGGTATTTAGAAGAAGCTTATCCTTTAGAGTTTTTGCCATGTCTGTAAATGTACCCACTGTTCATACACCTTTTGTGCATTCGCATACTTTGTCCCCTAGAGATTCCCAGCACAGACAAAAGTATCATAATAATACTTTGTTACTTATAATGAACGCTACACATGCCATTTTTAATAGATCCAATTGCTGGGTCTGTTCACATTTACCACAACACGGGGATAAGGGGCTAGATTGGTATATTCATCTGTTACCGTTGACAACTGCTTGCTATGCTTCTCTTAGAGCACTGTTCTTTGGCCGATGGAATGATAGCGTCTCAGGGAACTTTGATGGCACCAATTTCAATAGTTTTGAGAAACGTGTTTTGACTCCCCTGGGATGCTCTCTTTTTTTAATAGCAGTAGACCGAATGTTGCTTCTATTAGGTGTTCTGATAGACTGTCTATTCCCTTTCAATCTTTGATTTGCTTTAAAATGGATCCGATAGGCAATAAGGATGCCATGCCTCCTTCTTACACTGTTAACCATAGCCCCGATTCAGTTTCTTTCTGCATACAGAGGAATGGCACTCGGTCAATGGGAGATTTTAAAGGTTGTGCCAACGTTGCAAATTTGACTGGGGAAGACAGATCTTTATATGTAGGCGAACCTGTCTATTTTGTTTGCGGCATTATAGCGTTTCCATGGTTGCCCAGGGATTGGCAAGGAACCTGTTATTTAGGGATCCTCTTACCTGGGGTGTTTATAGCGAGTACTAAAGAAGTTTCGAAGGCTCGTCCACGACGGGATGAGAATGGTGATACCCCGTCATAAGTATTGGGAGATATAGCAAAATCAGTTGTGCCTTTTTGGGGGCAGATAGCGAATTCAGAAGATAGCAGAAAACTAGCGAGAGTACTGGAGAGAACCATCAACCGGACCACAGGTATACTCTACAATATGACATTAGAGCAGAAAGCAATAAGATTAGTAGCACTCCAAAATCGAATGGCATTAGATGTCATTCTAGCTGAGCATGGTGGAGTATGCAAATTAGCGGGGTCCGCTTGCTGTGTTTTCGTACCAGATTCCTCCCCAACTATCTTTAAGGCAATACAAAATCTGCACGTCCTTGGTTCCGAAGTGCATGTTCCCGAGGGAAACTGGGATCTAAGCGCTTGGTTCTGGGATTTCTTGTGATCTTGGGGTTGGAAGGTACTTTCGGTTTTATTAACTATTTTAGGAGTTCTGTTGTCCCTTTGTTGCTGTATTCAGTGTCTGCCTGGTATGTGTTCGATGCTAGCGGGATGTTGTGCACAAGCAATAAATTCGATAGGACATGAGGTGTATGCCTCAGATAAAACTTCCAAAGAATATGTGTTAAAAGATATATTAGTAAAAGACCTAATGGCAATAGATATTTCAGATAGTGATTCAGGGTACATGGATACTGATGCATGGAGTTATTTGTAAGGAGGCCCAAAATAGTTTTTAGCACTTGGCATAGGCCAAAAGGAGGGTTTGTCGGAATAAAAAGTATATCGTGCCTCCTATTGTAATAAATATATTAATATTGGCCTACGCCAAGATGCTCGAAAGTCATTTGCGAGATCTGTGTTACATGGTCCTGACCTTTAATCTATGTAGGTTGCCATTTTAGGTTTTATGTGGAAAAGTCACCCTGTGAGCTAAAATGGTGGGCGATGTCATTGCAAAATACAACATGGCCGTCTTGACCTCTGTACATCGGTAATGTGTAATCTGCCTGCAGGCTACTTGTTGAGGTCATGAACTGAGACCTTGTCCTACGTTGACCTATGTGTAAAAGGATTACTCGCGCAATGAAACCAATCCACAAGTATATTTTATGATAATGTATTTACACATTGAAAAAAGAACATCTGTTTTACTATATCGTATTAATGTTTAAGAAGACCTGTAATACGAAACTTAGAATACACAGTTAATGCATATGCTTATTGTTACATGTAATAAAGAACAAACCAGTTAGATGCGGTTATTTGAGACTCAGCAACGAACCCTAGAATTTGTGATGTATAAAGTAGAATATTAACCCGAAGAAGGGTTGGCCATAGCGCTCATAAAATGTATAAAAAGCGAAAGTATTCTAATGTACAGTCTCTCACTGAATACACTGAACCACGCTGGAGTTCGTTGTGTTGTACTGAGGGCCGATAGCTATCTGACTTTGCACTGTTTCGTAATTGTATTCGATAGAGAATAAAGTACTTTGTATTTTCCTTTGAAACCTGTGTTTGGTGTATTTCCTTTTGGGGTACTCAGCCTCGATATTTTGTTTCTCTTTTCACAAGGTGACAGCAATTAATGAGAGGAAGAAAAGCTGAAGTGGAGTGAGCAGAATCAAGATGTATGTTAAAATCACCAAGAATAAAGAGAGAAGAGACCGAGGGTAGAATGGAGGAAAGAAGAGCGTCAAAGTCGATGATAAAGGTTGAAAGTGGTCCGAGGGATGGTAGACTGTGATGTGATATGATATGATATGATATGATATGGCATTCATCATGTGCCTATACACAAGTGTTTCAAGGCACGACGAGGCAAGGGAGGGGAAACAGAGGGAAGGCAGAGACAGCGATCCTACTAGGCCAGGTGACATTGAGATTGCGCAAGTGCAAGTGCAGGGGAGGGCGGAAGGGGAAAAGTGTGAGGGGAAAAGGGAGGGGGCAGTGCCATACTAGGATAGCAGTAAAAATAAATAAAGACAAACATAAATAAAAAATAAATAATAACAAAAGTGCGGCCAGCAGGAGGCAAGTGCGAGGTTAAGTGCAGGCATCAGGTGTCCCCAAATGTAACGGTTTCCAGGGGTCAGTGCAAGTGTGCAACTGGCAGGGAGGGGACCTGGGCCTAAGATCAGAGGGTAGACAGATAACCAGTGTAGTTTCAGATTCAGCAGGGGAGAGGAGGAGAGAAAGCAGAAGCAAAGAGGAAGGTATTGAGGTGTTTCCGGAACCGGTAACGGTTCTCCTCAAGTTTCAGAGAGGCAGGGAAGCTGTTCCAGAGGGAGGCCCCAGCAGAAGAAAGAGCTCTACCACCCACTTGATGTTTGGAGAAGTGACTAACCATGAGGGAGTTGGAGGCGGATGAGCAAAGAGCTCGATAAGCAAGATATTTAGAAAGAGAGAGTTGAAGGTATTGTGGCCCTAGGCTCCAGAAGACCTTGTGGACAATGCAGAGGTTCTTGAACTTAATCCTCGCTGCCACTGGGAGCCAGTGCAGAGATTTCAGTCCTGGAGAGATACGATCACTGGGCTTGAGGCCAAGGACAAGTCTTGCAGTCCTGTTTTGGATGAGCTGCAGAGGGTGGAGTGTAGATGCAGGCAGATTTAGAAAGAGGCTGTTGCAGTAGTCCAGCCTCGAGAGAACCTGAGCTGTGGTGACAGTGAGCTTCTGCAGGGAGGAGAGGAAAGGAATAATACCTCTGAGGCGGTGCAGTTGGTACTGTGACTTCTTAGAGATGTCAGAGATGTGATGAGAGAAGGAAAGTGTGGAGTCGAAGATGACCCCGAAGTTTTTAGCATTGCAGATGGGAGCAGGAAGAGGGGCAAGAGAGTCCGGCCACAGAGTGACAGGAAAGGAGGGAGCAGGTGTGCGATGAGGAGAATCTCAGTCTTACTGGCATTAAGGCAGAGAGCATTGGTGGCACACCACTCCTGGATGGCGGACAGTCAGATATGAGAGAAGGCGAAGAGGTGGCAGAAGGGAGCCTGAAAATGAGTTGAGTGTCATCCGCATAGCACTGAAAGTTGGGCATGAGAGTGGCAATGCGGTGGGCAAGAAGTGCGAGCTATTATTTTAACAGCCTAAGCATCACAGGTAGAGATAGAGATAGAGGAGAGGAAGGACCCAAGTTGGACCTTAGAGTGTCGAGCAGAGAGGAAGGAGGTCAGCCAAGCCAGGTCCTGATCAGTGATACCCATGTTATCATGGACACGGTTGAGCAGGATGGCATGGATGACCGAGTCAAAGGCAGAAGAGAGATCAAGTAGGATGAGTACACAGGAATCAAGTATGTATGTTGGAATCAAGGTTGGAGAGCAGGTCTTCATGGATGTGCAGGAGAGCAGTTTCTGTGCTTCTGGCAGCTCTGAAGCCAGAGTGATGGACATGGAGACAGCCAACAGAGCCCAGACCCCCGAGGCGGATGAATATAAGGGAAACGGGAAAGGTCAAGTGGTCATGTGGTCATGTGGTCCAGTAATCACAGTGCCACTAGAGGAGGTATGTGAGAGCCAAATGACACAGGGGCCAAAATGAAGTGATGGCACCTCGGACAGCATTCCTCCCAGGACCAACAGATGGAAGCAGACATTTCCTGATGATCTTTATGTCACCTGGAAAGTCACATGGTCCGGTATTCACAGTGCCACTGGAGGAGGCCGCTATGGAGATATGGCACATTGAGCAGCGTTCTTCCAGGGGCCAGATATGGAATAGCTGAAAGTGTCAGACTCGCATTTACTGGTCCAGAGTCAAGCAGTAAGTGGGAAGCAATTCCTGATGATCTTCATGTCTCGTGACAAGTCACGTAGTCCAGTAATCACAGCACTGCTGGTGGAGGCAGGGACAGGCCAAGTGATTCAGAAACCACAATGGTGTGATAGAACCTCAGGCGGTGTTCCTCCAGTGAGCCTCAGATGGAGGATGCAAGGCTTTCTGGGGCCTGGGTCCATGCTATCACCAACCTTCTCCCCTAAGTACTTCCCTGCTATTTCCTGCTATAGCCCTCCACTCCTCTAACTCCTACTCGCTGCATGTCAAAAGCTTCTCTAAGCAGAAAGTGGGGGGGGGAGGTCTCTCTCTTCGGCTGGTTCCTCTCTCTGGAACAGCCTCCCTGCCCCTCTCAGATTTGAGCCGGACCTCCTTATGTTCTAGAAACCTCTCAAAAATCTGCTTTTTTCTACCTCATTTCCTCTTTCCTTTCCCTGCTAATCATCCCACTGCCACCGAGACTGGCAGCTGGTCCTCATGAATCACACAGGTTACCAGGCCCTCTATCCAGTTGATACCAGCACAGTGCCTCCCCACCCCCTCAGCACTGCCCTTGCAGTCCCTCTGCCTGGCTGCTGTGCATCCTACCCTTGAGATTCCTCTACCCTAGCCCTTAGCCAGTGGGCTTCAACCTTGGCACCCCTTGGCACTTCCCTACCACGCGCCCACCAGCACTTGCCAATACCCATCTCCCTCCCCTCCCTCCCTTCCATAACTCCTGCACTTCTCTTCACTGCACTTGCACATCCGAATGTCACAAGGCCTAGTAGGACCACAATTGTATGTATTTGCCATTGCTATTTACTCTCCTTGTTCCCTCCCCACGTTCTCTTGTGACACCTGGAAACACCATTTAGTTGGATAGGTTCCCAAAAAATTCTCAATAAATAAAATAAATTAATAAATGGAGCAGCCAAAAGCATCAGTTGAGTGTGCAGACTCGTATTCAGCTGTCCGGAGTCAGATGGTTGGTACAAAAGCAATACATGCTGACTTTTATGTCATGTGACAAGTCACGTGGTCCAGTAATCACTGTGTCACTGGAGGAGGCAGGGGAGGGTCAAAAGGCACAGAGTCTGCGATGGAGTGATGGCGCCTCACACCCAGCTGTTGCTGGGTGTGAAATGCAGTAAGTGTATATGTTGTTGTGAGGGAGGTATTTCACTTAGTATGTCTGTATGATTTGGGGTGATTTAAGTTAAGTTGTATTTTGTTATGTTTTCAAAAGCTCACAGTAAAATTCATTCAAAGATACATATTATTCATAAATTCCTGAAACATGTTATATTTCCAACTAATATTTTGCATGTTAAATGTATCAAATTGAAGGCTGCCAACAAGAGGTTCAAATTATTGTATTATCTGTTAATCATAGAATATTCATACAATATTTAAGTGTTCTGATTTGCTTTGCTCATTGGTGTATGCATGTCTGGAATATATAACACCAGGGTGACTATAGAATGTTAGAATGTGTATGGAGGAGTGAGAGAATGTTTTGCCACTGGCGTTCCACCAGAGGCAGTTGGAAGATGTAACCTGGTTGGTGGGAGTCAGTGGGTTCCTGTCTTAGTATGTTATGGACTTAGACTGTAACTAAATAAAGTAATTTGATGGCAATTTACCTGCACTGTTGAGGAGCTTTCCTTCATAACAGTAAGCTTAAGCTTCTTCAGGTCATGCAATGTTTGGTAGTTAAATAACACGCCATCCACCACAATGTCACCATACCATGATTTCAGCTAACAGACTTTGCAAGTCCAAGGTCTGATTGATAAAGTTAACAACAAGAAAAATCTCATCTTACTGGCTATTGTTGGGGTATTTTATCCGACCCAAAGCCACAGGGTTACCTGGTGTTATTATTAAATTGGGATCTTGAGCGGCAAGCTAAAAAATAGACCTGGTGCGCACTGGGCCTCAATTTCCAACTTAGTGGTATCTCATTGGTGGTATTTCATTGGTGATATGGTGTAGAAACTCTGCATAGACTTACCAGATCACCTGAAGACTGTAATATGGGGAATCAGCTCTTTACGATTTGCCTTAGTTCACAGTGTTTTGGTGAATCTTGTTTTTTTTACCAACAGCGGTACTAAAAATACCTCCTTAGCTTTTTGCCTGTCTACATGCCATCACAAGTGACTAGAACACAAAATAAATAGACCATAGATGATCCAATTCCTTGTGGGTACTTTATAAGCAATAGTTAATTATGACATTTTCCACAATACAGAAATGAAAGCGGACATCTCAAACCCTGATTCCTCTTTTGCACTGATAATGGATTCTATTCTTCAGGCCAAAACAGAGTTGTGGGTACACTTCACAGTAACTGCTTCCCCGTGATAAAAGCTTTTCCCACAATGTACTTCAATCACACTTTTAGCTTTTGCAGTTCAAAACACTGTTATCTAATGGCCTTGAAACATAGCATTGGTTTTGGCAGCTTAAAGCAGTCAGTTATATTTGAGATCTCTTCCTTGGATGGTAAAGATAAACACATGAAATAAGCTATCTGCTTTTATCAGTGCAAAGGTTGCCAGCCTGTAACTGCCCACGATATGCAATTACACCATGTGCAACAATACAACACCTACCTCACTTGTACTTTTTTTCCTCACCTAATTAATGAAATATTCACGCCAACCAAGTCAGCGAAGCATTGTTTCAGTCTGCTCTCTGCGAGGCATGGCTGAGATTCCCCCTCAGCACACTCTCCTTCATCTGCAGCAGGAACAAATCCAGCAAGCTGCGACAGTCAGCAAAAGCAGTCAGTTCCTCTGAGAGACAGTCCTTTTGAGAGACAGTCTTCATTCTTGTTTCTCTCTGCACATCCCTTACTAAAGGCTATCTCCTCAACCTGCCCCTTATTGTAAATTCCCCTATGGAAAGCGTATGAATTGCCTGCCCCTGACTCTGATGTTACATGTCAAGCCGACACCACCTCCTCTTACCAAACCTCCTGGAAGCTTCCAGAGAACACGTGTTTTCCCTGCCACCTTTCCACAGAGATTCTGGGCAGCACACAGATGCCAAACGTTTCTCTATGCTGGCTTCCTGCAGCAGAACATGAGCAATGGAGCTACTTTGAGCTATGTGACTTTTCACATTCCTCACCTCACATCTTCATGCAGAAGCAGCTTTTGTAAGTTTATTTTCCAAGCAACATCGCAGGCTCTGTGCTTGCAAATCTCATAAAGTGAGCCAGTTTTTACTAACAATCTGCACCAATATTTTGCAACAAAGAGCTATAGACTGAGCTGCCTTCAATATTAGTAAAGAATTGAATATTAGTATGTTAGGGGTAAATAATTGTTAATCTCATGCTTCATTGCAACTGAGTCAATGCTATACCATGGTCTGGTGCAATATGCTGTGGTATGGCTACCATGCAAAACTATTTTCAAATGTTTCTCTTTGTCTTGTTTTGTATAAATTCACATCACTAACTCACACCATATTCGCATCAGAGTCTCACCAGAGTCTCACACATCTTGCTGTCAGAGTCTGAGTTTAATAACATTCTGCTGCAGATGAAATTCAGAGCCCCATTTTCCGTACACTATCCAAGTCCAAAATTAATTTTGTAAGGTACACAGCATGACCAAAAAATAGATATCTGTCCATCCAATAAGACAAAATTACAAATTTAAAACACTGGGCCTCATTACACGGAAGGCGGTAAGGGTTTACCGGTACCGGTAAGGGCACCGGTACTGGTAAACCCTTACCGGCTTACTACGAGGTCTCTTTGCGGGTCCTCCCTTAATGCCTGGTTTTTACAGGCGTTAAGTACGGGACCCGCAAAGGGACCTTGGTGCTAATTACGGTACCGTAATTTGCGGTACCGTAATTAGCACCTTCACCATTAACATGGAGCCCTATGGGGCTGACTGGCAATGGTGAAGGGGCAATGGTGGATGGCGGAATTAGCGCCCCCACACACCTTGGAATATGGCGCTAATTCCGCTATCCACCAAGGCGGACCCGGTAAGGTACCGGCGGCAGCCATGGCGATAATAGCGCCATGGCTTACCGCCTTCTGTGTAATGAGGCCCACTGTTTCAAACTTTACACATTTCTATAGTACTATTATTTCAAAGAATCCAAAAAATCAAGGAAGTGAACATTATGATTTCAAAAACATTTGATGTATGTGATAAGTACCGAACCTCTAATAAATATTTGCTGTCAAGCATTACTGTCCTGAAGAAGCTTAAATATTGTATGATTAATAAATCATAAAATATTGTGAAAAACGTGTTGGCCGCCTTCAATTTGACACCTTTAACTTTTGATGCATATGTTGGAAATACGAATTAGTAGAAATGTATGAATAATATGTATCTGTGAGCTAATTTAACTGTGAATCTATGAAAAATAATGTATGAATGAACGTACCTGTAAAAAGAAATGATATGTTCATGAATTAATGGCCAGCTATTATTTGAGACATTGAGTTTGTGGAAGTTAAGTTAAAACAAGAAATGGTTTCATGAATGTTTGAAGAAATGTTTTAAATAATTAATTTACCTACATAAAGAAATCATCTCATTTTGAATCAATGGCCCAAATCATTAATATGAATTTTGACAAACACCAAGAGCTAATTGTATTGTAGTTTGTTACTGCTCATAAAATGGAAATGTGTGTTTTCAGAATGTATGTTTGTTTTGGATGTTGGTTATTTGTTGCTAAATGTCAGACATTCATAAAGATATCGATATGTTCAAATGCTACTTTTTACTTCTCATTTGTGAGGGTGAGTAAATGTTTCAACAATGTTTGTTTTATTTTATGTTGCGTTATGTTTTAATGTTTAATTATATGTTTAACCTTAATGTTGGCCTTACCAAAATGTGTATATTTTAAATTTGTATATGCAGTAACCTTATTTATATTTATTAAAGTCCACATTGATTCTATCAGGATTTCAGACAGTACTGTATGATTTGAATGCACATTATCTTGTTTGAATTGTTTGGCGTCCTAAGGTTTTCATTATGTAGGTATGTTTCCTCGTGTATGTGTGTTTTCTTGATAGGTGCTTATTGTTTTGAGATTGATTTGCTTACAAGCACTTTATACAGCATAAATCACCAGGGGATGTATGTTTCGCAATACATTGATATAGTATTGGTCAACGTTGAAGACAAGGTTGTTGATATTTCCTCTTTTGTTCATGTAATGTTGTTGTTTTTGTGATTGGATGAATGGGTGAAGAAGTGAAAGTGAAAATAACAAAAGTAAACTACTCACAGTGTATATTAATATGTATTTGGAAGTGTGATTTTGCATGCAAAGTTCTTACTTTCAACGATTTTACAAATGCACTTGTGGTCATTGGGTCTCTGGACTTGATAGCATATGGTTGATTTGTACCTTCAATGCGGTTTGTAAGTAGTTACTCTATGCACCCATTTGTTATGATTTAATATTAAGTAGTCTTTGTTAAACTTGTAAAGTTTAATTATTTGTAATGTGTTTTATTTTATTTTTAGATGTGTAGTATTTTGTGAAGTGGGCATTAAACGTTGATTTCAAAGTTGTGATAAATGAAATGCAGATTTTGGAGAGATCGGTAGTGGGTACAATGCATTTTGGAAGGGTTACATTTGTATAGCTAGAGTTGTTTAGATTACATACTATACTATATTATGTTTGCATAGAATCCTTGACTTGTGTTCTGTTCTAGGCATATTATGTAGTATTTGCTTTGGGGTCACTGGATTGCATCTTTGCAGAATTGTTTTGTGTACTAGGAAGCAATCTGTGATTTTCTTTTAATGAGGGTATTCTAGGATGTTGGCTGGCATGGTATTATTTATTAAGGCAGTTGTGTGGTTCTGCTTAGCTTATTTTTCAGTTTTTGTGGAACCTTTTTCAATCTATTAGGAACTTCTGCGGGTAACAATGGTTTTCACATTTGTACGTTTTTTGTTTTTATAACGGTACATTTAGAAATGTGATTTTTAGTATGTGTTCTATATTTTATTCTTTTTTGCTGAGCTTTAACAGAATGAGTTCAGAATTGATTACAACAGCCTGACTCTGAGTCTGAAGCATTCTTTTGTAACATTTGAATCATAGTTTAAATCGAAATAGGTTGATTGAATTTTTTATTTTGGAGAAAGTCTTTAGTGTAATGTGGTTAATTCTGCTAACGTTTGTAGGACAAGATCATGCTTTATTGTCTCATGGTGTTTTTTACATTTATGTGAATTGCTTATTTGTATTTTGGCAAGTCCTTTTATGAATAGGTATTGTTTTCATTAGACACAAGGATGAAATAACGATCTGTGTGCAGCAATATGAGGGTTTTAATTCATGTTGTTTTAGTTGGCAGGCATATTTCACTTTATGATGTTTTTAGTTGTTAGAATTTAAAAAGACATGTTTTAGATGCGGTGTTCAAATGTGTACTGACTTTCTCCATTTGCTATATGACCATTGTCTGTACAGCTTCCCTGCATAAGAGAACTTTGTTAATGGATAATACAGTGGACTTGAAGCAGGATCTTCAATGTATGCGTGTCCTTCTACATTAGGTACAATTTGCCATTGCCATTGCAAAGTATCAAACACTTGCATCAGAACTGAAAGAGGAATCATGCCTGTTGGCATTGCTGTTTCTTTTCTTCTGTTAAGTCTAATCCATGAGTCTATGTGATAGTTTGGAAGAAGTTCAAGCAATACGTCTTCAACATTAATGGAATTTGCAAAAGGGCTGAAGGGTGTTGCATATGGATTTCAAACATTATGAAAAGCTAACGCTGTGCTTACATGGGTGCAGCAAAACTATGTAGTTGGGATCACCTTCAGAACAATAATTATTGGGGACCTTGCTTTGAAAAACAGTCTTGTATTGTTATTTTCTTTGTATTCCCTAGAATGACAGTGATGATGTTTTGTGATGCTCTTTAGGCTTATTGTTATGTTTTTCATGCTGGTAATGTATAGTGGGGCCATTGCTCAATTTACTAATGAGCATGGGAATTGGACGGTACGGGTCTCGCTACAGGCTTACAAAGCACAAGCATGCCAGGCAGCATTGTATGGGGCTGAACTTTCGGGTCAAGTGGAGATTCAGCCCCTTGTAGTGGCCGAGAACATATTTAAAATAACATTCCAGTGTTACTAAAAACTGGCCTAGAGGGGTTCGAGAAGATTTGTAAACTGTGCCTGGTCCCCTATTGGGCCAGTTTATGGTCAAATAACCATCTGTGCAAATATAAAGTGCCAGTCTTGGATGTTCTGACACAGCAAGGCAGTAGCTCTCTGAAGTGGGCTGCCCACATGAAAAGTTATTTGCAACAGCTGCGATTGGGAGAGTATTGGTCTAACCCATCTGTAATAACATCTGCATCTAAGGAAGTGATTAAGAGCTCAGTGGCGGCTAAGGCCCAGCGTGATATCTTGGCGAAATCCAGGGTCTCAGAGCAACTAGCCCTATACTTTGCTATCAGGAAACGGGTTTGTTTCAAAGAGTACCAAGTTCTGTCACCCTCAGGTAGGAAAGGGCTGTGTACCTAAAGCTCTGCATTCGTGTTTTGCCCACAGTAACACTCCGCACAAATGGAACAATGACGTTGCCGTAACATGTATTTTCTGCGGTGAGGTGGCCAATACTGTGCAACATTACCTATTCCTTTACCTATTCCTCTGCTCGGTGACTAAGCCCTTGAGGAAGTGGTTCTTTGAGCTCTTATTTTTAAATCGCGGCTGCGGGACCCTAAGCAAAGCAATGGCTAAGTGCTTAGATTCTGCCAACGTTTTGGACGTGTTTGCTACCAGCAAATATCTGAGCTGGTCAGGTAAAATTCCTATGAGAAAGGCTAATGTATTAGCTCAGTGTCCTGTTGAGGATTCATTTCCTTGCTTTTAAACTGCTGTTGACCATGTGATATGATGTATTTGTTCTTGATTGTAAGTTATTTATGTGATACGCGATTATGATGTTGATGTATTTACTTATTGTGTACTGCTTTTATGACATTCTTGTCGAAATAAAGCTGTTGAAAGAAAGTTATGTTTTTCTTTTTCAGGCGCGCTGATGAAAGAGAAATTGTAATTTTTCAACTATCCAGATCTTGCACCTACAGGAAAGATAGGGCACCTATAGGAAAGAGCAGTAGATTTAGTTTAGAGAAGTATTTTATGAGTAATTGTTTGTGTTGAGGCGCATGCATGGCTGTTTATTTGTTACAAAGCACATGTGTCCATGCTTGGGGGCCTGAGGGCTTCCCATATTTTAGCATGAAAGAAGGCTCTCTGTGGTTGACAGCAGGTAAAATAAAGTTAGGAAAACATCCGATATGTTTATACGCATTTCATTGGTATGAATGAAAAACGTACATTTGCTGGCTATTGGGGTATTCTCTGCGGTTAATCATGGCAAGGTTGTGGGGTATAAATCATGCCCTGTTGTGGTGCTAGGGAAGGCTTTCATCTACTGCTTCTCAAATAGAGAACTGTTATCCATGTACATACTCACAGGGGTAAAATGTGGAATTTGTTTTCTCCATAAAGGACATTTACATGAACAACTGACCAACGGAACAAGGAACTGGGATCTTATATTGACAATTGCCTTGTTAAAGTCAACAACCACGGGATTTGTTGGAATGAAGAATGTTTAAGATTATGTCGATTTGCATTTATATTTCTGTATTATCTGTGAACTATTACGGTGCATTCCGATATAAAGTTATATATAAATTGGTTGATGTGATGTGTGCATGCCTGAATGCAAGGGGTTGATTTGTGTATACCAAGCATGTGTGTGCGTGGGTGTGTGTGTGTGTTTGCACGTAGTACGATTTTATTGGCGATCATGGGATACTAGCTGCCAGAGTTTTAAGAGGCAATGCTGAGATCTATTGGCACAGTCAGTATGAAAATGGCCTTCATTACAAGTATGGTGGTGCAGGGAAAAGTGGTGGTAATCTATTTAGTGCCACTTTTTCTTCAATGCCACATTCTGTGTCCAGGGGTGATGTGAAGGGGGAACCACCAGCACTTGGCTCAAGGTTTCTGCTGTACATTACCTACAATAAATGGATTCTGATGCAGCTCCATAACAGAATAATAATACCTTCACTTCACCCCCGGGAATTGTCCAGATTAAGCTCCAAAAAGAGCAGTGTTAACAGTAATTGATTCTTGTGTTATTTCCACTGGAAACACTGTAATTCTGAGAAGGAAGCACAATGTCTTCTTACCGAGTGAGCACTATCATTATTGGGCACTGCCAACATGACTGTCTTCTACAGCGTCAATGCTACAAGAATGGGGCACAGCAACTTAAGTGTAATCTTACTGAAACCATTGGGCACAGCCAACATGAGTTTGCTGTTACAGTGGCAACACCGGCGTTACTAGACACAACCAAGAAGGACAGGTCTCCTTTACAATCTATAACAATGTCCCTTTCTTAACTTTAGTGGCCAGTCCAGTGGTTGGTGAAGTAGTCAAAGAGGCCAGTGACGACACTGAACTAGTGGAAGCTGGACACAGAGGAGATAAACAGGTTATCCCCAGACCACCTTCACTAGTTCACTGACGTTAGGTAGGGCAGTCACTCGAGCACTCACACACTCACCAGCCCTGAGGGCCACCTAGTATGGCAGAGTCAGCCACAATACCCTTAACAGGTGTATGAATACTTCAGGGGACCAACTTAAGATAACAAAATCAACAAAATCAATTGCGTAAACAAAATATACAAGAATCGAAACTACCGGAATGCCCCTCTTTGTCAGAGAGAACCCCTGGACAGGATGGGGCAGGTGTCATCCCAGAGAACTCTAGGGAGGCCCTCCTCAGGACCCGTTGACAGGAACAATGCTACAGAAAATGTCTTAAGCCCAAACGACCCTGCCAGACCAAACAGGAAAAAACTACATTTCCCATAATCCCTCTGGTTGGTAGACGGAAAACCTGATAGATATAGATGCCAGACATGAAAATGCAAATTCAAGCAGAGAAACACTATGGGAAGTACCAACAGGGGCACTTCGTAAACCCCGGAGTAGACAGTCATGGCAAACCAGCAACCCTGCCTCATGTTGTGCCTGGGTTGGCAGAGAAAAGCATAGTTCTACCCTCTTCTGTGACTCACCACCAAGAGAAGACTTTGCTTCCTCCCAATACAAAAGAAATCCAGAGGAAAGGAAAACTCATGTCATCCCACAGCTGCAGGCGCAGAAGAGGGAAAGGCTTTCACCCCTTCACATTTCACAATTGATGGGGAAAATAGATACATAATATATAGATTAGAAGGGATGGGTTTTCAGCTTCCCCACATACCTGAAGGATTGTACAACAGTTACCCTGACCTGCTTTTTATGGAGAGCAGTAAATATGTATCCCTACGGGGAGGGGATCTGCAGAGTGAGATAAGGAGAAATACAGCCCCCAGCATCTCAACCACTAGGAAACACACACTGAGAAGAGAATACAAGATGGTGGCAGGCCATGGTATAATCACAAGCCCATCCCCTTGCAGCCCATATAACCACATATATTTGGCCCGATCAGAGGCTAGCCTAGCCCTTACCTGCAGGTGAAGGTGCATTCTGATGAAAAGAGAAGATTGGAAGCTGGCTTTGCAAATTAGAGAGGGAGAGGGGGGTGCATTGGAAGAGGAGGGGCACCATAAGGATAGACTTGTATTGGCAGAGGGAAATGGAAATTTGAGTTTGAGAGGAGCATTATAGATGAAGCGTCACCATCATAAGAGGGGTATATTGCAGGAGACAGTCTAAGGAGGAATAAATAGTAGACCTTGTTGGGGTGAGGGTTATCACTTGGAAGGACAGTTGTTGGAGGATGGGGACAATTACTATCCAAAGAGAGTGGTTTTGGGGGCAGGGAGATATCACCTTAAGAAAGAGCTATTGGAGGAGGGGAGACTTTCTATCTGGCAGATGTTGTGTTGGGGGAGGAAAGTTAGCACCTGGAGAGGGATTTATTGGAGGAGTGCTCAACAGAAAAGAGGGACATTGGAGGAGAAGAAGCGGTATTCATTGGAGAGAGGAATCTTGGATACAGAAAGCAGAGAGTGAAGGTGGATAGAGAGAGTAGGAATCCTGAAGAGAATAGAGACCTATCAGACTGGTGGGGGAGATATAAACAGGCATCCAAAGCAGGAGACAGGTGCACAGGTGGGCCTGATGCCCAGCAAGATCAGGAAGGTTCTTGCAGGTTAGGTGGACAGTGGCAGAGTCTAGAGGAGGGTGAAGAAGCAAGATGTCACCAGTGAGGGGTGGTATGTCATATTATGCTCAAGGATCAGCCCAGTGACCAGGACTCTAACGCAGCAAGGTGGTCAGGAACTCATGACCCATTTTAACCTGAGCCCCAGGAGAATATACTGAAGCACCTTTTTCCTTTACCACCAGAGGGAGAATATGAACCATTATATTCCACAAGAGAGGCCAACCACATGGAGCATGTGTTTGTGTGTGTGTGTGATTGTTATTCTTCTGCTTGGTGAAGGTCTGTTTTATTTGGTTCGTTTGAGTTTCCACACACTGATTAGTGAACACCCAAAGAACTTTCATCACACTGAACTGAATGCTAGGTTTCCTTTTCACTTCCTCCTATCGCTAGAACTACTAGTTATTTTCCACATCCTCGTTTACCTGATGCCCCACACACCTGCCCTCTCTTTTGAGTTTAATAAGTCTCTTTGGGTTCCATGCAAACCAAAACTTATCTAGATCTGTTTCCCACACTGAAAGCAACTTGTGATTACTGGATATATTAGCATTATTTAGTACAACCAACATGGGTTTGTTCTTAGAGCGGTGCTTCTGGTATACATTGGTGCAACCAGCAAGAAAATGTCTGTTATAAAAGTGGAAGTACTGACATTAACTTGCACAACCAACAAGAGTGCTTTTCTTTTCCATTATTGGCCACAGTTGGCATGAGAGTTCATACAGTGGAAATATTGGCATCCATTGGTAGAGCCAGTATGAACGTCTCCATTTACAGTGGATTACTGGTATTATCAGACACAGTCAACAACCATGTGTTCTTACGGTGGAAATAGGGACATATATTGGCACAGCCAGCATGAACAGGCCTTCTTACAGTGATAATAGTGGCATTATTAGGGACAACCAAAAAGGCAATGTCTAGCTATAGTGGCTAGTTCTTACACGCTTAACACTGGAGACCAATCTGTAAGTGTGGGACCAAGATTCATTCTTGTGTTGCTCTGTGTTGCCTTGCTTCCAAGACAAAAATGTTTCCCCTGAGCTATCCTTCCTGCCCTGGTATTTTTCCGCAAACCCAAAATGAGTGTGTTCTTTAGTGATATTGCCTTTATTGGCACAGTGAACATGTGTGTGATACAGTGCAAATAAAGGCATTACTGGGCACAATTCAATTATATATTTAAAACAGTTGAGCCAAAATAACATTCAAATCGGTTGAATTTTAAAATGCTACAGATGATACAAATTCAAACAAACATGTAATGTTACGTTATATGTTTTGACTTTTCTATTACAGACATCCCCACCATAGTGGTTTTAAAGCGCTGCAAATTGGAGTTGTAGCGGTGAAATGTGAAGCCACCCAGGGTGGCATACAGAGCGTGGTATAAAGGGTAAAAATGAAATGGGGACACTGCGAGAAGGAACAGGGAAGAGTGGAAAAATTCAGGGGAACAAAAATGTACCTCATGACATCTAGCAAATTGAAAAGAAAAGGGAAGTGATCATTATTGTTGGGATGAATGTTTAATTTTCAGTGTTTTCAGTGTTTTGACAAGATTGACATGAAATCAAAAGAAAGGATGAGAGCTTCATTTATTAGTCAGCATAACTTTCATGGAGGCCATTACTAGTGTGGTGGTGGTACTAGGTTAACTCATGTTGTGGATGCGCGATGGTCTTGAGTTCTCCTCAAGAGTTCATAGAAGTTGTGGGGCCTAGACCCCAGGTAATCATATTGGATTCCCTCCTGCTTTGATAATGAATGTTCATACAAACAGATTTGTGTCATTATACACCTTTATGTAATAAAGACTCTGCATTATAAAACATTCTTATAAAGCGCGTATAGTATCACACAAGGGCATCCATCACAATGTTTAAAATATAGAACCCTAAAATAGCTGTCGGGCCAAGACTTGAATCAGCTGTCATTAAGCACATGCTTCTTCCTAATTTTCAGTACAGCTACTGGAAACTGATGTAAGCACCAGCAAACGCCCAGACCATTGGCTAACATCATAAAAATATATGCAGGAAGCCGTTGGTAAAATGCAAAATATTTTGACAGTGGTCAGGGCTTGGTGCCATCAACATAAAAATAGCATGAATTTGTTTTTTTAGTGTCGCCTCTGGCATATATCAGCACAGCCCACATGAAAATGCCTCCTTACACTGCCAGAATACTGGTATACATTGTGGCACATTCATCGTGACCTGTGTTTTACTTTAACAATGCTGGCCTATATTGTATGCAAAGGCCTCATGAAAATGCTTTTGAAAATGCTCCTGTGTGCTGTTGATGACCTAGTATCTGTTGGATTTCTTATGTGTTTCCCTACGGAACCAATTCTTAATGGTATCAGTTTTTTTTAAAGTGTGTTTTAAAATGGGTTATGTTAAGCCATTATTTTTAAAATAAATCAATGGGTCTCATTACGACCCTGCTGGTCCGGAAAGAACGGTGGAGGTAAAAACGCTGCCACCGTTCTTTCCGGACCGGCTGATTCAGAGTCCTGCAGGCGGGAGTTGTGACTCACGCCATGTCTGACCTGGCGGGAGTAACGCCACCCATCTGCAGGCGCAAATGGAAATACCGGCTCCGTCATAGACGGAGCCGGTGTTTCCATTGTCCCCATCCCCATGGAGTACTCCATGGGAATGGTGACTTACAGAATTCCGCCTCCAGAATTCCCGGGTCACCGGGGTTGTAATGCCCTGGTGATTCCGGGAATCATGGAGGCGGAAGAGTAATACGGATCCTGTGGTAGCCTTCCAGTTTTTCCGGCATGGGTACAGCCGGACTCGTAATGAGGCCCAATGTTTTGTATTTCAAATAATGTCTATGGGGTCAGGGCCCTTTTCCACACTTGAAATGCACTTGCTTAGTGGCGGCTCTTTGCTACCCTTGGTTGTTTGCACTCATGTGTAAGACACACAGTGCCGAGTATGCCTTAGATCTACACTTACTGCACCAATCGGTGAAATGTTTTGACATGATTGTCTCAGTCTATTGCTTCACAACACACAACATGCATGTTAACAATCCCATTTGAAGTCAGTGTTAGAATAGAAGATTGCAGTCAGAAAATGGAATGAGCAGCTCCTTTTTAGCTGCCTGCACCCCAGGGCCACAGCTCTCGGCGTTGGCAAGTCGGCCTTCGCGAGCTTCATGACTTTCACCTTCATGATCACTTGTACAAAAAGTACACTCAATTTGACATAAAGCGAATGTTGCGAGATGTTTCACAAAGAAAATGGATCCCTCGCGGCCTTTCTTTAGTGCCAATCATTTAAGTCGTATAAATTGAGCACATGTATAATATTTATGGATTGTTCTTTATGATCTAAATCAGGCCTTTTATGTTTCACGCTTGTAATTTGCAAATATTCGCAGATGGTTCTCTGGACTGTTTCCATCTCATTTGATTTAATATTCCCCAGAAAGTGTTATAAAGATCCACTGTGTTTTCATTTGAATCGCAATACATTAGAATTGCATAATGGCTAACTGTTGCCACCGAGAAATGAACACGTTCACATTTGCAGCCGCACTGAGTAATGGTAGATGCTAAGTACAGACATGTTACGGCTTCACTCATTGGTCATCTGGTGACTTGATGCCCCTAATTGGTATAGAGAACGGGTCTGGAAGGATCTAGCCCAAACCTGCATGGTCAGCTCAGTCAAAATACCTCAATACATAAATACAGAAGAGATCATTCAGCAAAAGTCTTCCATTCTGTGTTTCAATGTAATGTGTAGCGAAGATCTTGTTCTTGGCTCTGATGTCCTGTTTTCTAGTTAGTTTGTAGTTTGGTAAAATGTTCCGCAGAAGAAAAGGTTCCCTTTATTCCAATCTCAGTGGCTCATTAAACAAGAACATATATGCCAACATTATCTAATCCAATTTGGGGTCCAGTAGTCTAGTTCTGGTTTTAACTTTGCATTCTTGGGCTTATATGGATGGGGTTTTGGTGGGGAAATACCGGAGTACAAGGCTGAGAAAGTAAAAAAAAAATATACATATTGTTCCAATATTGTCTACCAAATGGAAAGGATAATGCTGGCATATATGCAGAATAACAAATACAACATAAATAGATTTTTAAAAAAATCATTAGACAGGTGCAGACGGGGCCACAGTTTACTAGTGCTAAGTCACAGAGCTGAATTGGTCCTTTGAAGCATATCCGTTTGCATCTCCCTTCTTCTGGAAACTCCAAGGATAAAGTGGCAAAAAGATCTCAGAGCTCAGTTCAGGCAATGGCAAAAAGAACAACAAACTCAGCCGGCAGGTTAGAAAATGAGTGCAATGCACAGCTCACCTGCAGTCCACTCTACTAATACTCTACTACTCTACTAATACAGGACCAGCACTTAACGAGCTGAGCAGACAGCACAAGAGGTTGGCCACTTGAGAGCATGATAGCTAATGATCCATGCTAATTTAGAGTGAATCACCTCAATAATTGCGAACATGTGTGCAACACATAATACAATTCTCAGCCATATCTGCCGGTCTCACTGCACAGTGTTCACAGCCTCTATAATGTCACAAGCTGCCACACATACATTGACTGGGTGATATCCCAAAGAACAACAGCAAAGATTGGCGGTCAAAATCACACTCATTTGACAGAACCATGCAGAGGTGGAAGGAGGATATTTTGACTCGCATAGAGCAAACAGATGTTCCTGAATACTCACTGATGAAGAAAAGAAGGTGGTCTTGATTTGTTTGTGGTTGGAAGCACAAGGTGTTCACAGACATCTTCCATGATAGTGCAGACCGTCCAAATAAATTTGACAATACATAACCGGGATGGACATTCATTGTATTGGTGACATATTGTTTATTGCAGTTTCATCTCATGATGCATACAGGAGGCAGGTATTGTATTGTTTATTTATATAGCACCTATACACATGAAAGTGTTTTAAAGCACACAAAGAGGGTGGGAACAAGGGGAAAAACAACAGTCGCCCAGAGCCCTTGAAATTCTGAGACAATAACACCCTTTACAGGCAAAGTAAGTGTGTAAATACAATTAACAATTGAGACACAGCAAATAGGCCTAATGGCGATTCTGCAGTTGTACCAGTGAGATTAAAGGGGAAGAAAAGGTAGAAGAGACAATCATCAGGCCCGTTGCATTTGTGTCATGCAAGTGCATAGAGGGTCACATGGCCTGGGAGGTCCAAGTGCACCCTGTCGGTGGAGACTGGGGTATGTGCAGTGAGAGCCTTTCTCTAGAGAATACAAGATTTAAACAGCAGCACTTAGAGCATCATAATATGGTGCGCTTATGCACTACAAGTGAGTTATTACAGCAAGATGCCCATAGATGGTATGATTAGAGCAACTACATGAACCCTGTATACTGATGAATAATGAAATAAGCACAAATGCAGTAGGCTGCATATAAGCATAAACTAGTAGTTATATCAGGTACTTAAAATTAAGAACTAGAATACATATACTAGACACAGAAGACTAACAGGAACACGAGTGGGGAAAGGGGAGGGAGCAATAGTATATATAAAAGACAGGTGTTATAATCTATTCCAAAATGCCAATTACTGAACATTACTTAAATAATCTGAAAAAGGTTGCAATTCAATGCATGTGTATGCAGTAGTTGTGGAGACACAGCATTACATTTTTCCATTCTATGAATATTGCAAGTTGAATTCCACCACACTTTAAGGTTCTTCCAATTGGAGGTAATAGTCTTAATAGCAATAGCCACAAGTAGATCAAATAAGTAACAACTATTCTTGTTTATAGCTGGTTGAATACTTTTGCTTCAATGGAATAAAACAGCAAAATAAACATTGATTACATTTTGAAACTGTGCTTTAGCATTGACCACACCTGCTTCCAAAAACTCTGTACATATATACATTCAGAAATTATATCCTTAAACAGTTCTTGATTGCAAAGACAACTCCAACATTTATCTTCTTGGGATAACCCTTCTTTAAAAAGTGCTAACAGAGTTATGTATGCCGTATAATGAAAGAAGAACATTGTTTGAAGCAAGCTGGCTGAAACAATAGACTTGGAGATATTAGACCATACACAGGGCCATCTCATCTGGGGGTCATTAAGAGAGCAGTCTTGACTCCACACCTCCATTTAAACACAATTTCCTCATTAGGTACAAACAAACTAGTTTTGTATATTATGGCTGCTGTAATATTAGGGTTAGTCTCTGGGTGGAGAAGGTAGTTACATTATAGATTAGGATATTATCATTTTCCATAAAAGCCTCTATAAGCTTAGCATATTGCAGTAAAAGGAACCTGGGTGCATTACATTTCACAGTAAATTCATCCAAGGTGAGTGGGATACCTTGATTAAACAGTTGACCCACATATTTGATGCTGAGAGAAAGCCATGGCCTGCAACACAGAGTTCTCTTATTGAGGGGGTTCAACCAAATATATTGAGAGATGAACTGAGATCTTTTTGTATGTAATTGTAATTAGTGGTAATAAAAATTATCAAATGCATGTAATCAAGATATTAATACTAGCACTATAGACACGTTTGTTATAGTTTTTAATATAGGGACAATCCATTCGGACATGTGTGGAGACCTTCGCTCTCTCTCTATTATACCAATTAGGTATGTCAGGAGATGTAGGAATAAACAACGACTGAACTTGTCTTAAAACAAATGCTGAGTGACATTTTTTATAATCTGGAAAACATACTCCTCCTTCTGTTCTGGGCATCTTAAACTTACACAATGATATCCTTCATTTCTTTATTCCCCATAAAAATTTGAGGATACATGTGTCTAATGATTTTAAAAAAAGGGGAGCAGGAATATGGGAAGGGAGCATATAAAGATAATAAAGTATAATTGGAGAGATCAACATTTTAACCGTTTAGAGTCTTCCCCACCATGATAAGAATAGAGGGGACCAGGAATTTGTTATTTTTCACTTTAGCTATAATGTTGGCTGTATTATATTTAATTAAATACTTCTCAGAGGACTCAATGTGAATGCCTAAATATATGATAACAGCTGGACACCATTTCATACCAAACTTCTCAATGTAGTGTTTGGTGCAATGAATATTAAGTGGTAATATTACTGATTTATCTGTATTAAGTTTATAACCTGATGCCAGAGATAATCATGTGATGATATTAATCAAATGGTCTAGACACTTATCCGATACGTTCACAAAAAGTAAGACGTCATTCGCATAGGCCGCCAATTTAATTTCAATACTTTTAAATTGAATTCCACATATGTTTTCATCTTGTGGAATTACTTCTAGGAAGGGTTCCAAAGTTAAAATAAATAAAAGGGGGGATAGTGGGCATCCTTGGCGAGTACCCCTATAGAGGGGGAAAGAAGGTGATAAATGATTGTTTAGGAAAACTGAAGAAGTAGGATTGGAGTAAAGTACCTTGATCATGGATATAAATGAGTTAGGAATTCCATGTCAAGCCAGAGCTTCAAACATATACTTCCATTCTACTCTGTCAAAAGCTTTCTCCTCATCAAGTGTGAAAGCTGCATATGGATTGAGGGAGTCATGGATGATTTTAAGGATATGCATAAAGAGTCTAGTATTAGCTGAGGATGATCTACCTTTAACGCAGCCTACTTGATCATTTTAATCAAATGTGGAAGATATGGAATAAGTCTATTAGATAGAAGCTTAGCAAAGATCTTACAGTCAGTATTAATTAACAAGACGTGTCTATAATGCTGAACCAGTTCGGGATCGTTATTTGGCTTGGGGAACACAATAAGCATTGTTTCGGAGAAGGATCCTCCTGCTTTCTCTTGTGCAATGAAAGAGTTTGTTAAGTTTAAGGACTAATAGGTCTTTGAAACTGGCAAAATAATCTATTGAAAAACCATCAGGGCCTGGAGCTTTCCCCTTCTTAAAATCATTAATGGCTTTATGTACTTCAAAAATGGATATTGGGGAGTCAAGAGATTGTAAATTAGGAATAGCATAAAAATTACGATGTATGTGTTCAACGAAGTTTGCAGTATCAGTATTATTGGGAATTGTATCTGAAGAATATAGTTTTTGATAGAACTTAGAAAACACCTGCAGAATATCTTTGTCTTTCATGATTCGTTGGCCCTCCTGATCTGTAATAACCGTAACTTTTGCTTTGTCTTTTTTTGCCTTGAGATTGGACGCTAGAGCTTTCCCTGTTTTATTTGAAAATGTATATATCTTGGATTTAGATTTCAAAAGATTAATGCAGGAATATTCAGTTGCTAAATTGTTATACTCTATTTTTAATTTACTAATCTTCTAAAGAAGGGGAGCTTCATTAGTTCGAATGAATACCAACTGCAAGGTCTTAATAAGTTGGAGAATATCTTCAGCTTCTTTTTTTAGTTTCTTCTTCTTGGCTACGGAGTATGATATAATGTGACCTCTTAATACTGCTTTATAGCAGTCGCAATTGTTATGTGATGATGTATCTGTTGAGGAATTTTCATTGAAGTAGTGAGTTAGTTGCTGGTGAATTAATTTTCCAAATTGTTCATCCTTCAGAAGCGCTGAGTTAAAGCTCTATCTGTTATTATGATGAACTTTCTGTGGGTTGGATAATTTAATATGAACAGAGGCGTGATCAGACAGTGTAATACTATCCATTATAGCTTCTAATAACTGATTGGCTAATGATTTAGATATGAAGACATAATCTATCCTTGAGAAGGAGTTATGGGGAGGTGAATAAAATGTATAATCTAGATCCGAAGGATGTGCAATACGCCAAGAATCGATGAGACCTAATTCCGAGGCGAAGTTGTGGAATTGTACATGAAATTTGGTAGATCTAAATCGTACATTGGATTTCTTTTCAAGAAAGGGATCAAGAACTTCATTGCAATCCCCACAAACAATGAGGCTGTTCGAGTGGGATTTGAGAGTTCGGTTCCTTAACTGAGTCCAAAATGTAGGATCTGGATATGTGGGACCATAAACATTTAAAATGGAGTATTCTATGGAATTAATAAGAATTTTAACGAAGATCCATCTTCCTACATTATCAGTTTCTGTGGATAAAACGTTACAATAGAGATGTTTGTTTATGAGAACAATAACCCCATTTGTTTTCCCAGCTGCAGCACTCGATAGCACTTGGCCTACTCACAAACATTTCAATTTGTTAGCTTCCGCCTGCGAGAGGTGGGATTCCTGTTACCAAGCTACAGAAGGCTTAGATCTATTCAGGTGCGCTAGGACTTTCTTCCGCTTAATGGGATTGTGTAGACCTTTGACATTCCATGTGGCAATATTAAAAGTCATGGATAATGATAACAACACTATATGCACATTTGTAGCTAGTACTATGGCATTGGAAGAGTAAATGGGGTGACGAACGTAAAGAACTTGAAATTGCTCAACTTCCATTTAAACCAACAAGTATATAACCAAGTGGTGGCTAACCGGAAACAGCCACTCAAATCCGTGTTCATGAAGGGTCAATATCTGGTGGGGGTGGAGAACCAGACACAGATGGGACCCACCTCCGCCGCATCTCGGCTATATAGTAAGGATCATACAAGAAGATAGCGCATATCTTAACTTTAGGTAGAAGTGGGTCTAGTGGTATCGATCTTATCCCTCCTGTGGTTTTGGATAACGCTTCGTAGATCTCCTGGATTTCAAAGGTGTAAGAATGCCCATTTAGGGTAACCTTTAGGGATGCTGGGTGGATAATCCCATACCTGGCTTTAAGTTTCCTCAGCACTGGTCTAAACGCTAATAGCTCCTTTCTTCTCGCTGCTGTGGCGTTAGATACATCTTGTGAAAAAAATATTTTTGAACCTTCCAAGGTGGGTAGTTTCTTTTCTTTCAATTTTGTCCATTATGAGGAGAACATGTGTGTAATCAAGCATTGCAAATATTAAGCTACTCTGAGAATTCCTAGATGAGGTTTTAGGTCCGACATGGTGGGCTCTTTGGATATTTAACTGCATGGATGATGGAAGCATCTGGTAAAGGAATTTGGTAGGATTGCCCTTTTCAATATTTTCTGGAAGGCCCACAATTCGCATATTATTCGTTCTATTTCTGTTTTCTAAAATCTCTGCTTGTTTCTGTAGAGACGTAACCGCTTTTTCCAACTGCATCACCTTCTCCGCTACATCCTCAGTGTTGCTGACTCTTCTCTCCACTTCGTTAATGCTTATCTCAAAAGTGGACCACTTGTCATCCAGTAGTTTTAATTGGGCGTCGTGGCCTCCATAAAAGGCTTTAGTGATTTAATTTCATCCAAAAATGCTAGCATGACTGGATCTTGCAAGTCGTCTTTTGGCGTAGGTGAATCACTTATTTGCCTTTTGGGGGCATTACTTGCAGAGGACGAAGGTAAGTCTTTTGAAAGTGATTTTTTCAAGGTCATGTTTGGACCTGCAGACAAGGTACAAAGAATATGTAGAGCTGGTCACTTGTGCTGGATGAATGATGTAGTGCTCACTTTCTAGAGGATGTAGTTCATGAACAAAACATGCTATAGGAAATTGAGATTGTCCAGTATTTTCTTTAGGGTTGATGCAAAGCTTGATAGTTATTATCCTTCATTATTCAGCATTCAAAGTTGTTATAGTGAAGAACTAAATTCCTCCTCCATTAATAATGCAGAGATCAAAGGCCTTACATTTTTCCAATGATAGAATATGTATAAGTGGACCACAGCACAATATTTCTCCACATGGTGCAAAATGTAGAAGAAAAAATTTCAAAAATACTCCTCTCTTCCTTGAAAGAATGTTTAAGAGAAAAATATGCTGGTATGCAGCACAAAAGATGAATTTTCAACGTAAAAAAATATACTTTTTCTGTTATAATACATGCATGTATGTTGTTAAAGCATGTTATTATATTTCACATATGCTTGTGTGCCTTTAAATCAGATTTGCCTTTGTTATTAAGGAAAACGCGTTACCTCGCATTCACTGGAGTACATAGAACGCGTCAGCCGACCAGCTGACTATACGCATCAGGTTGTGTTGACACGCAACCTCCCTGCTTCAGGCCGCACCCCGGAGGTGCGTTTTTGAAACAACATGTCGCTCCGAACACTATAAAGTCACGTTCCGCTGGCACCAAGCTTGCATTTCCGTCTCTGCTGACACCAGGCAAGCTGTTTTATGTCCTTTTAGATCATTTTAGAAAACAATTGTCTCCTCTAGTAGAATATTGCATGTCCTCCTTAAATCACCTTCCTTATTCCTTCAAAGGAAGAGGGAAGGCGATGTAAGGAGATGTGTGAGGCATAGTACAGGGAGCTAAGCGATCACCCCTAATATCTGTTTGCAGCCTACTGTGGCAGGTTTAGATCCTGGCAGGGTCAATTCTGCCTTTCATCCTTCTGAGGTTGATAAATTGAATACCAATTTGTGGGCTAATAATGTCTTCTGTTATTTCAGTGCTCTGAGACCTATGGGTGTGTAATGTTATATAAGAAATGTTATATAAGAAATACCTTATTATTAGAGTGAAGCACAGAGTACTTTGGATTCAGGGGGAGTTAAATCTGACACTACACACATGTGAACCTTGAAGGGGAATAGGTGTGAACTTGTGGCGTATCATCAGGGAGGTGCAGGAAGAGAGACAAAAGGAGAGGACAGACGTTTCATAAGAGGTTTCCTTAGGCATGAGACCGTTGGAACCTATTGAGAAGGACAAGAGTGTGAGCCTCAATGAAAAATACCAGGGATGCTAAAACAGAGAGATGGGAGGGAAGTAGTATGTGCCAGTAAGACAATTCAGGTCCCCAGCCTCCTGGTGGATGCTCTGATGCTTTTCCACATACTATTTAGCCCCAACCATTTCCCTCCTTCGGGCTGGTAGATAAGTGCAAAGTTACCCCAAGACCCAGGAGTCACTGTGTTTTCCTGAAGACGAGAAGAAGAGGATGTGAGAACATCGACCAAGGAGACAAGAAAGACATGTGAGGACATTAAAAACTCCCAGGACTGTGAGTGACTGTAAACTGAGTATTTACATGAAAAGGAGCCATGGGATGAGATTTGTAAACTTAAGACAGAAACGTAACCCAATTAGAAGCTACCGAGGTGTTGAAGTTTAGAATTGCATTTCCTTTTTTTTGGCCCAATCCTCTAAAGGACTGTAAGGAAGGCATGCTATCAAACAGTGAAGACAGATAAAAGCGATCACAGTTCAAGGGCGTTTGTTGAACTTCAATGGGTTGGTTGAATGCCTGTCTAAATCTAAAGATGGGAGCAAGTTACGACCTTCAAGTAAAAAATAACGCAGTCCTAGTCAAGTCTGTCAAAATAAAAGGGTCTTTACTAATAAACCAATTGCCAATCCTTACTTCTAAATACAAAATGGTGTGAGATAATTGTGTATGCAAAAAGAAAGGTGTTGAAGAAATAATATGTCAGGAAACTTGAGCAGTTGGCTTCCCTTCCCAACGTTTTCATCATGGGGCAAGGTGGCACGTTCGAGCTTCGCACACACTCTGGCTTCTCTGCCACAATGATACAGTTCAAAGCAAAGGTATCAGGGCCTTTCGCCAAAGCTTCTTTTCCAATAATGCAGAGGGCCTGTTGCAACAAATAAGCACCAAAGTTCCTTTCTTATCAGGGCTTTCACATGTACAAGTTCTTGTTTTCAATAATCATGGGTCTCTCTCCAGGCTCAGACCCCTTTATATCACAGTGTTCACAACTGGCCTCCCTCATTTGGGCTCGAACCATGGATCTCCCTTGTTCGGGCTCGGATACTTTTAGCACAATATTCACCTTTGGCCTCCCTCGTTCGGGCTTGGACAATGCGATCTGGCTTATTACGTTTTCCTCTTGTTATCATAAATCAAAACATTTCAGAATGTGCGATGAGTTTTGCTTAACCGTCGCTGGATCACTTTGATTCAATTCACACAATGTTCATACTTTCGTTACTGCCACCTCTTGGCAGGATACCCTTACAGAGACCTTCAATTGAGCACCCACGTGGTACTGGACAACTCTGTCACTGATATCATATCTTTCCTTCTCAAAGTTCAAACATTCATCAGCAATTTAGCTATACTTGTGTCTTTCTTCACCCACATTTAACAAAATTTGTTCCTGCACTCGTTATACAATGTTGTCACTTGCAACCTTGATTTCAACACATACCTATCTTGCATCGGCATCCCCAACTCACTGGCTGTGTTGATCTCTCTGCTGCTACTTTCTTCTTGGAACCAAGGACAATTCCACAGTGGCTGCTGCTCCTCCCTGACTTGGTCAGCTACGCACGACAGCCTCTGGCATCTCCAACACAAAATCCAGGATTCTTCAGGCTGTTTCCTGGCCTTACGTTTTCTGATCTACAAGGGTTTTAAAAGTAATGGTTTCCTGTCAGAAAGGTCAAGGGTATTTCCCTCCTTGTGAACCTTTGCATGACTCGAGGGTTAGAATCCTTTCATTGGCTTCTCCAAACTAAAGGTGAGTGGTCTGTGACAAGGGTGAACTTCCTTCCTAAAAGAAAGTGGGCCTCATTATAAGATGTGCAGAATGGGTTTAACGGTGCCGGTAATGGTGCTGGCGCCATTAAACCCACTCCGCACTATTACGAGGTTCCCTCACGTGACCCGCGGTGGATGTCTGGTTTATCCAGACATCCACAGCGGGTTCCCGTGAGGGAACCAGGGAGCTAACAACAGGCCCATCATGAGTGGGCCTGTTGTTAGCTCTCTCCCCATCCCCATTGAGCCCTATGGGGGCTCAACTGGGAATGGGGAAGGACCGGGCCCGGGTTCCCTGAAGGAGGAATTACCGGGCCCTCCATACTCGGAATGGCCCAGTAATTCCCCATTCAGGGAACCCAGACCTGAACACGATTTTGGAGGCAGCCATGACGCTAATAGCGCCATGGCTACCTCCAAAGTCGTAATGAGGCCCAGTATCTTAGATGGGTGATTGCCCATTTGATGGCAAGGGCCTCTAACTCCAACACAGAGTAGTTCTTTTCACGTGGGAAGAGTTTTCGACTAGTGAATAGGGTACGGTGTTCTAATTCATCACAAATTTGTGATAGGACTGCTCCTAATCCTGTGAGAGAGGCATCAGTTTGTAACACAAACTCCTTTGAAAAGTCCACCATTAGGATCTGGTTCTGGCATAATGTTTGTTTTAAGTTGTTGTAACAGATATCATCCTCTTCAGACCAATGAATCATCTGGGAGTCAGCGTTCTTTAATTTGTTGGTTAACATAGCTGTTTCATCTGCGAATTTAGGGATAAACCTACAGTAATAACCTAGCAATCCTAAAAACGCCCTGAGGTTTCTGTTGGTCTTAGGAATAGGGGTTTCTAGGACGGCTTTCACTTTTTCTCGTTGGGGCTGGACACTGCCATTCCCAACAAAGAATCTGAGGTATTTCATGGGTGATTGGGCCAGTTTACATTTGGATGGATTAGCAATTAAGCCGGCTTCTCTGTGGGTTCTCATAATAGTAAAGAGATGGAAAAGATGGTCTGCCCAAGTCTTACTGTAAATGACTATGTTGTCAATATAAACCCCACAGAGTAGGGCTGTAATATCCGGTCCATAAGCCATTGGAAAGTGGCTGGAGCCCCATGTAGGCCAAACGGGAGGACTTTAAACTGGATTAGGGCCATGGGTGTCGAGAAAGTCGTTTTTTCCTTACCAGGTCCATGTATGGGGACCTGCCATTATCCCTTGGTTAAGCCTACAGTCGATCGAAAATGGCACTTCTGAGTGTGTCTATTAACTCATTGATGTGCAGGATAGGATAGGATAGACTTTGAAGGCGGAGATGGCGTTTACATGTCTGAAGTCTATGAAGAATTATCAGGTTTTGTTACCAATACAATAGGGGAGGACCATCGGCTGGAAAAAGGCTTGATAATGTATGCCTTCAGCATTTATTTTTACCTCCTCTACCACTATTTGTTTTCATGCTTATGGGAGTCTATAGGGTTTTAAATGGACCACTTTTCCCTTTGGAGTTCTGATATAATGCTAAGTACCATATACTCTCCCTGGTTTTTCACAGAATAAATCAAGATATGCCAAGACCAGGTCGTTTAAATCTTCTTGCTTCTGTCTAACTCTGAATTGTCTATCTCCTCTGATATCAAACCAGACAACATGGAGGTTGAGGCAGCGGAAGGATTTTCTTTCCACTCCTTTAGGGATTTACATGGTAAAGGTGGGTTTTTTGTTTCTTATCGGGTTGGGCTATTTTATATGTACAGGCCCCTGTTTGCTTTAGTACCTCATATAGCCCATGCCACTTTGAGACAAGTTTATTTTCAAAGGTAGGTAAGAGGACTAATAACTTTTGTTCTAATGAAAAAGATCTTAAATTGACTTTCTTGTCATAGGTGGACTTCAGTTGGGCTTTGTCTTTTTCCATGTGAGTGTAGACTAGATTTCGAACAAGGTTCATATGCTCTAGTAATCGGGTAGCTGTTTGTGAAACAGGAATAGTTGTCTCTTCTCTTTCTTCCCAGGTCTCCCACAGCATGTCTAAAACATCTCTTGGTTTTCTACCATAAAGTAGTTCAAAAGGAGAAAAACCGATGGATGCCTGAGGGGTTTTTCTTACTGCAAATAGGGCCCAGGGGATGATACTATCCCAGTCCTTTCTATCCTGATATACCAATTTTCTCAAAATCATCTTAAGGGTTTTATTAAATATCTTGACCAATTCGTCCGTTTGGGGGTGGTAAACTGAGGTTTTTAAGGTGGATATATGTAGTAATTCCTTGACCTCACCCATTAACTTGCTCAAAACATTGGATCCCTGATCCATTAAAATTATTTGGGGGAAACCAACCCTAGAAAAGAATGGTAGGAGATGTTTTAAGATCTGTTGGTTTGTATTGTTCTGCATGGGGAATGCCTCCAGGTATCGGGTAGTGTAATCAACGATTACGGGGACATATTTATTACCCAGCCTAGAGGTTTCCAACAGCCCAATGATATCCATCCCAATTTGGGAGAAAAGGACTTCTATGATTGGTAAGGGGTTTAGAGGTATGTAAGGGAATATGTGCACTGGTTTTCTGGCATATCTCACATGTCTGGATCTAGTTCTTAATGTCCGCATGGATACCAGGCCAGTAGAATTTCCCACTGATGTGAGCTTGGATTTTTGATTGTCCGAAATGTCCCCCTGTCAAATGAGCATGTGCAATCTATAACACAATCTTATGCTGGGTTTTGGGGATTACTAATTGAACTTTACTTAGGCCTTCTCTGGAAGTTTCCTTTCTATGCAGTAATCCCTGTTTCAGAAAGAAAAAAGGGCTTCCCTTTTCTCGTGGTTCTCCCTCAGGAATCACTTGTACGGAAGCCTCCACGAGTGCTGGATCATTTCGCTGGGCAAAGGCTCAAACAGGAAGGATGGTGGTTTCTTCTTCCCACTTTGCCTCAATGATAGGTGGTTTGTCAGCATCTCCAAAGCCTAAGCTACCTCTCTGTTTCTTCTGGTTCTCTATCTTCTTTAAAACAGGGAAATAGAGCCTTCTCATGATTTCCCTTTGCAATTTTGTCCCCACAACGTATTTCAAATGGAGTTTTGCTATGAATCTATAGGAGAACCTTTATGTCTCCCCAGACGTTGTGATCTATGATGACATCCATACCAAGCTTTCAGGCTAGGCCAGATTTTGGGGCCAATCATATATAACAACCCTCAGGGGGTATTAGGACTAGGTCTGTGGGAACCATCCCTCTCTTCCCTGGAAGGATAGTAGTGTCTCTTGTGCTACAAATGTCAAACCCTATGCATTCTTTCATGGCTGTAGAGGGATTTGAGGCTCTGTGACTACGTTTCAGGAATTTTAAGGTCCCCCAATTTGTCTCAATTGAGTCACGTCTCACTCCTGACACCTAATGTAAGGAAGGCATGGTATCAAACAGTGAAGACAGACACAAGTTATCACAGTTCAAGGGTGTTTATTGAACTTAAATGGGTTGGTTGTTCACCTGTCTAAACCGATGGGAACAAGCTATGATCAATTATGTAGCACTAGTAAAGTCTTTCAAAATAAAAGGGCATAAGCAAATGAACCTATTTCCAGTCCTTACTTCTATATACAAAATGGTGTGAGATAATAGTGTATGCATGCAAAAAGAAAAGTGTTCAAGAAATAATATGATAAGATAGTTGAGCGGTTGGCTTCCATTTACCAAGTTTTCAGCACGGGGCAAGGCGGCACGTTCGAGCTTTGCACATACTCTGGCTTCTCTGCCATGAAGATACAGTTCTAAGCAAAGGTATCAGGGCCTTTTTCCAAAGCTTCTTTTCAAATAACAGTCTCTTACTGCTACGGGCCTGTCACAATAAATAAGCACCAAAGTTCCTTTCTTATCAGGGTATTCACATGTACAAGATCTTGTCTTCAATATTCATCATTGGTCTCTCTACTACAGGCTCGGACCCCTTTTTACCACAATGTTGACAACTAGCCTCCCTCGTTCGGGCTCGGACAATGGATCCCCCTCGTTCAGGCTCAGATTCTTTTAGCACAATATTCCCATTTGATCTTCCTCATTCAGGCTCGGACCATGCAATCTCACTTTCTGCATTTTCCTCTTGATATCAAAAATCAAAGACTTTCACATTGGTGATGGGTTTTGCTTAACTGTCTCAGGACCAATTTGATTCACTTCACACAATGTTCTTACTTTTATTTCTGCCACCTCTTGTCTGGAGACATTAACAGAGACCTTTGATTGAGCACCCATGTGGCGCTGGTCCACTCTATCACTGGTATCATATCTTTCCTTCTCAAAGTTCAAATATTCATCAGCAATTTAGCTTTACTCTCGTCTTTCATCACATGTGTTTAACAATCTTTGTTCCTGCACTTGTTATACAACATTGCTTCTTGCAACCTTGATTTCAACACAGACCGGTCTTGCATTGGCCTCCCCAACTCACCGGCTGTGTTGATCTCTCTGATGCTACTTTGTTCTTGGAGCCAAGGACAATGCCAAGGCAGTGGCTGCTCCTACCCGACTTGGTCAGCTACGCAGGACAGCCTCTGATATCTGACACATAATGCAGGATTCTTTAACCTGGTTTCCTGGCCTTATGTTTTCTGATCTACAAAGGGTTTTAAAAGTAATGGTTTCCTGTTGGAAAAGTCAGGGGTATTTCTCTCCTTGTGAACTCTTCTTGATTTACCGTCTTTCTCCCCTTGTTAAGCTGTCTTCTTGAAACTGCTGCTCCTTCGTGTGCTTTGACTTGCTAAAAGCGTGCTCTCATGCTCCGCCTTTTATCCGTTTGGAGATGTTTAATGGAAGTCAGGTCTGAGTGATTGTCAGTAATTGCCTGACATTGCCTGACCATAGTAGTGGGTCATATCAGGTACACTGCTCAGGTGTGAGTCTGTTCTCTCCCAGAGCAGGCTGTCCATGTGGAAGTGTTTGTGAAGGGAAAGGGAGGGGTACAGTTCACACGTATCCGACCTGGTAGGATGGGGTAAAAGAGCAGGCTGTCCATGTGGAAGTGTTTGTGAAGGGAAATGGAGGGGTAAAGTTCCCACCTATTCTACCTGGTAGGTTGGGGTAAAAGGTGTTAGACAGGGATGGATACCGCATCTCGCCATCCGGTGTCCCACTCACACTCCCCAAAGACCCCTCACCGAGTTGATCCTCCCGCACTGTTCCACCCCCAGGGTCTGGATCCAAAGGCGATGGCCACCTGAGAGAGAGATCCCCAGGGACTAGCGGGTGAGACACCTTATGGTTTATCACAAGGACCAAGATGACTCTCTATTTAAATATGCATATGTGTTTTCCCTCATTTTAATGCTACCAGCTTTGTGACACCCCTTACAACACTTCCTCCACCCCTTTGTATTTTAGCACCCACTGCTTCTAGTCCCTCAAATCAGTCCAAAATATCCTTCAACAACTCATAAGGTTGTATTGCAACCAATGCTTTCTTCCACCTCCCTGAGTCCTGGTGATATCCTGATCAATAGTAGCAGTAAATGAAAGAAAATGTCTAGACTTGTGAATAATAAAAAGCTGGAATCAACAGGAGCAGACAAGAAAAGAGAATGTGACTGAAGAGTCAGGAATAAAGCAACGATTCTGGGCAGTGGGGGATATAGGGAGAGAAGTAACAGCAAACTAGATAGTTGGATGGGCAAAGGAGGAGACACAATATTAGCAGCAGAAAAGGGAACTGCAGTCTTGAAGGGGGTTTAGATGGAATTAGTGAGCCGTCATCCAAGACTGAATAGCAAGGAGACAAGAGGTAAGAGTTGAGTGAATAAAAGGGGAAAACAAGGTGAAATAAAACAATAGCTGTGTAGCATATGCATAGACATTATAAGAGAGGTCAAATGAGAAGATAAGAGAGGCAAGAGTAATAGTGTAAAGAGAGAAGTACAAGGGGGCAAGGTCCGATCCCTGAGGCACACCTAGTACAAAGGAAGAACAGAGGAAGTTAGGACAGCCCAGGTAATTAGTAAGATAGTAGGGAAACCAGTTTAGGACTGGACTTCCGGAAACCAAGACCAATGAGAGAGTGTAGAAGGAGAGAGTGACTGACAGTGTAAAAAAGTCAAACAAGACTTGGAGAGACGATTGCCTAGAGTGGTGAGCAGAAAGAAGTGAGTCAAAAACAGGAAGAAGAGCTGTTTCAGTGGAGTTAAAAGGGAAAAAGCCAGGTTGATAGAGTGGAAAAATAGAAGCAATGTTAATGCGAGAGGAGACTTTAGAGTAGATGATACGCTCTAGCAATTTAGAAAGGAAAGGTAAGAGTGAGATTGAATGGTAGGAAGGGAGAGAAGAGTCCAAGGAGGGATTCTTAAGTATAAGGAGAATGATATCATGTTAAAATGAAGAAGGGAAGATAGAAGACTGAAGGGAAAGGTTAAAAAGGGAGGCAAGATATGGAAAGAGACAAGGATAGACCGTAGAAATAAGAGAAGATGGTAGAGGATTGGAAGGAGCAGCCATAGGGTCAGCTTTAGAAAGAAAAGAGGAGATAGCAGAGGCAAAGAGAGGAAGGAGTGAAGACATCAGAGAAGAAGAAGCCGCAATGTAGGACGAGCGACCAGTGGAGGAAGAAGAAGACGCAATAGATGAGTGAAGAAGAGTAACTTTAGAAGAGAAATAGGACGCAAAGTCAGAAGCAGAGAGTGATGAAGAAAGGGAAGGATCAGGAGGCAAAGAATACAATTTAGGATCTGAAAAAGACAAAGAGGACAGGAAGAAAAGAATTTAACATGTCTGAGAAAAAATGTTGCTTCGCAAGAAGAAGAGCAGTCTCTTAGTCCATGTGGGGAGTTGAGAGGTTAAGAAGATCAGAAGGAGATTGGGACTTCATCTAGTGCGTTCAGTGCAACAGAGAATGCGACACAAGGAATGAAGAACTGGGGTAAGCCATGGCTGAGGTTGCTTATGTGAAGGTGAGAAGGAAGAAGAAGGATAGGGAGAGTTTAAAGTCGTAAGGATCGTAGTTGAAAAAAGGGAAGTGAAAGAGTTGCTATCTGACATCATTTTCAGCCTCCTTTGAGAGAGGGAAGTCACCCAGTCGGCTGCAGGCATATTTTTATTTTTGCAAAGACTTCATAGCACCCATGTCAAACTTCACCAGAAAGGTGCTTTAATACAATGAAAGACTGTCTTTAGCCTCAACGGGGATTCCCTCTCCTTCATGAGGGTCAACTGAAACTTATAAATAATGCATGCTCATTAACATTTATTTTATTTTTTGTTTATGCACATAGTATGCTGACCTAGTGCAGGAAACGGAGCCCTACTGCAGCTACAGGCATTTTATTTTAGTTTTTTATAATTCATCAATTTTGCGATTAGGTATTGTGTCTGATTAGGAGGTTGGGGTATTTCCAAACTCAGTCACCATTACTCCATGTGGTAATTAGTTGGTGCCCGGAAAGAACCACATGAGTCCAAGTCATGCCGACCTTTCTGTTATTCCCCATTTTGGATTTTAATAGGCATCTATGGCACCTGGTAATTTACTTATGTGGTAATTTCTACACCCAGTAATTACCACATGCAGTATTTTGAGTGCCAGTAATTACCGCCAGACAAAAACAGCCAGTAGTAAGAGTTTCAGAAACAAAGCCCAGCATTTGGTGGAGTGGTAAAATATCCATTAATGGCAACTACCAGTTGTTAACCACTACCGCCAAACTCATAATCAGTCCCAGAAGAGTACTTCTATTTTCCTTACGTCCTACCACAAATGCAAGTTTAAAGACGTTGTGACCACTGTTCAAATGTCTCAACATTTGCGCAACTTTCCATGTTGCACATCACATTAATACTATTGTTCCTCTGACACATCTGCTTCAAAATGCTGGTTGCTTTGTATTCCCTAGTGTGTTTTTATTATCACGTATAAGTATTATTCAGTGAAAAAACTTTGTCAAAGGGACATTATGGTTAAGTTGCGCTACCAAAAACCTATGAAATTCAGTGAAAAAACTTTGTTAAAGGGACGTTATGGTTCCAAGTAAAACCAAAAAACCCCTGAAATTCATCAGTTATGGTAAGCTAAGCAACCACAACTCGCGCCACCACTGTGCACTGCTAAGACTAACACCCACGACATCAAAGATGACATCACAAATGTCATTGATGACATCACTGATGACATCACATGTCTGTCTCCCTCTTTTTTCCTTTACTGACATATGTAGGCCACATGGTTTTCTTCAGTAACAGTCATGAACTAAAAATTGTAACTGTACTATATTTGTAGACTTATCCTTCAAGTATGTTCTTACAGTAATTCCCTTAGGGTCCAGTCATATCATATGAAACATATACATATGGGAAGACACAAACTTGAAAAACAGCAATTCTTTCTGTGCATGAAGATAATCAGTAGAGTTATCAGCACTTTCTGATCGTTCTGTTGTTTTTTTATTACTGTATTTTCCCTGTATATGCTCATATTTGTATACATTGTACTCACACTACTTTCCTTAGGGTCCAGTCACATCATGTAATACATGTACATAGGATAAATAGCAGCTTTGAAACAGAGCCTTCATTCATTTGCATAAAGATAATCAGTTAGATTATGAATTATTTCTGCTACTACTTCTGCTTTTTTGCTTACTTCACTTTCCCTGTATATAACCATATTTGTATGTGTTATTGTCTCTTTGTGTTTTGTTTGTAATAATGCAATTATGTAATACGTGGGTTTTATTAGCTACTTATTACGTATTTCACAGTACGCAAAATTCTAAGAAGAATTTCAGGGGGTTTTCGGTTTTACTTGCAACCATAACGTCCCTTTAACAAAGTTTTTTCACTGAATTTCATAGGTTTTTAGTAACGCAACTTGACAATAATAACTCTGACTTTATGTACATGTAATATGGAACATACTGAATCCCCTCTACTGAATGTGATGTCCGCAAACTCTTTTAATGTCTGTGGACATGTTCGGACAACAGCACCACTACCCAAAAAGTCTGGGGGGGTATGTTTAATTGTTATATCATAACATATGAACATTTTACAAATTGACACAACTAAAAACAACAGCAGATCTACACACCACTCAGAACACACCTTACCTGAAATAGTATACTGCATGTTACTCATATATTTGTAAACTTTCTGTATTAGATACAAAAAAGAATGATATTATGTTTTCTTTTCTCACAGAAATGTCTAGTACTCTGAAGTGGCTAGAGGAGCATTTCCCACGTGAGGAAATGTCAGAAGATAGTGAATTTAATGGTAGACACTTTACTATATAAACCAATTAATTAATATTATTTTATATGCATTTAACATATATATTTTTTTTTGTACAGACCATACAAAAATTGAAAATACTAATGAAAAAGCTGTATTGGATAAGACTCTTCAGCACATGGAAGAAAAAATTGACCTACTCTTGGCAAATTTTAATAATTGAAAAACCTTTGTGGAGGATCACTTCAAACAAACAACTACATACCATTGTCCCACATGTACCTGTCCCCCCTCACCATATCTATTCAAATAGGTACAACAGAATCCCTATTCAAATATGCACATCTTACGCCACCCATAGGAACATCGATATATATCATAAAATAAAGAGTAAGATGATAGAGTTCCACTACTCACACCCCTACCCCTCAAATAGGAGCCTCTGATAGATTTGCCGGCTCTACTTGTGTGGAGGTAATTATCACAATATTTGGCATGAATGTGCTACAGCTGAAGTTTGTTTAGTGATTTTTGGCTGACATAGAGTGCATGGTTTCTGAAAGTTGGTTTGTCCTTTTAGGTGTTGCGATATCTCGGCGGACTGTGACGCCCTGTGAAGTTTTGGTTTCTGATTTGCGAGAGATTAGCATACTGGTCACTTACAGACGTGCTTTGGAGGTTCACCAATTGAAGGTAAATCTTAGGGGTCCATTTTTTTCTACACCGTGTGAGGTTGGCATCATGGCTTGAGCCGACTTCTTATTTACATTTTGTAGTATTTCCCCACCCTTTGGAACTTATTAGTGTCCTCTGTTTTTTACTTTACAGTCAGGCTCTGTTTGCCTGATACTACCCATTCAACACGGTGTTGAGGAAAATAGTGGATGTTTTAAATTATCCCCTGAAGAATGTTCGCCCGAAAAGGGCTTTGAAGAACAGAAACATGTTGGGATCATATGTTTTTTAATGACACATTGAGGTTTTTTGTATTTTGTTATGTGATATCGTTTGTGTCTTTGGTATGTGTATAATTTGAGGCCTAAGTTTTAGATACTATGGTTTTAGTGTTAGTAACTGCACTGTCTTAGGTGAGGGTAGTGTTTTATGTTTTACTTGAAAAAATGTTGAATAAACAAAATATGTTTTTTGAAAGTTAAAGTGTTGCATGCAGTCTATGTTGTCAAGACTTGTAGTGCGGGAAAATCTATCAGAGGGTCCTATTTGACGGGGTAGAGGTGTGAGTAGTGGAAATCTATCATCTTACTCTTTATTTTATGACCCCCTCACCATATCCCAGTCAATTGTCCCCAAACGCTCTCCATGAACCAAAACGTTTTGATGAGACTTCCATCCTTCTTCACCTCATATAAATCCTATTGAAACCCCTAATTCTCCTGTTTTTGATTCAGTTTTTGCCTCACCTTCTCTGTCATAAATTTAACATGCATGTAAAATAAAGTAAAATTATTATATTGTGTCCTAATTCATTTCTTGTTTTTTTTTTTTAAAAAAGCAATTCAGGCGTCCGCGGACAGCGCGGGTGTCCGGAATGTCCGTAAAGAAATGAAAATGGATGTGTCCTAAGAACACTATACTTGTCCGTACTGTTCACTAGCAAGTTGAAACTGTTCTAAGAACACACGCGGTGTCCTGAAATGTTCGTCAATGGACGAAATGTGGGTTTCCTGACGACGCTGTCCGTATTGTTCGCTGGCAAGATGAAAGTATTCTTAGAACAAATTATGTGTCCTGGGATGTTTATAAATAAACAAAATGGAGGTGTCCTGAGGACGCTATGCCTGTCTGTATTGTTCGCAAGCAAGTTGAAATTGTTCTAAGAACACAGGCCGTGTCCTAAAATGTTCGTAAAGAAACAAAATGGGAGTGTCCTTAGGATGCTCTGCCTGTCCGTATTGTTCGCAGGCAAGTTGAAACTGTTCTAAGAACACACGTGGTGTCCTGAAATGTTCATCAATGGACGAAATGTGGGTGTCCTGAGGACGCTGTCCCTATTGTTTGCTGGCAAGATGAAAGTGTTCTTACAACATATTATGTGTCCTAGGATGTTCGTAAATGAACAAAATGGGTGTATCCTGAGGACGCTATGCTTGTCCGTATTGTTCGCAGGCAAGTTGAAACTGTTCTAAGAACACAGGCTGTGTCCTAAAATGTTCGTAAAGAAACAAAATGGGAGTGTCCTGAGGACGCAATGCCTGTCCGTATTGTTCGCAGACAAGTTGAAACTGTTCTAAGAACACAGGCTGCGTCCTAAAATGTCCGTAAAGAAACAAAATGGAAGTGTCCTGAGGACGCTATGCCTGTCCGTATTGTTCGCAGGCAAGTTGAAACTGTTCTGAGAACGCACGCGGTGTCCTGAAATTTTCATCAATGGACGAAATGTGGGTGTCCTGACGACGCTGTCCGTATTGTTCGCTGGCAAGATGAAAGTGTCTTAAAACATATAATGTGTCCTGGGATGTTCGTAAATAAACAAAATAGGGGTGTCCTGAGGACGCTATGCCTGTCTGTATTGTTCGCAGGCAAGTTGAAATCGTTCTAAGAACACAGGCTGTGTCCTAAAATGTTCATAAAGAAACAAAAGGGGAGTGTCCTGAGGACGCTCTGCCTGTCCGTATTGTTCGCAGGCAAGTTGAAACTGTTCTAAGAACACACGCGGTGTCCTGAAATGTTCATCAATGGACGAAATGTGGGTGTCCTGAGGACGCTGTCCGTATTGTTCGCTGGCAAGATGAAAGTGTTCTTAGAACATATTATGTGTCCTGAGATGTTCATAAATAAACAAAATGGGGTGTCCTGAGGATGTTATGGCTGTCCGTACTGTTCGTAGGCAGGTTGAAACTGTTCTCAGAACACATCAAGTGTCCTGTAATGTTCGTAAATAAACAAAATGGGGGTGTCCTGAGGATGGTATGCCTGTCCGTATTGTTCGCAGACAAGTTGAAACTGTTCTAAGAACAAACGCCTGTCCGTAACTGTTTGTTTCACTTGTGACGCACTTTTAATCATTCCAGGACCCGAACAGTGTCCGTAGAACACCAACGCGCATGCGCAAAATAGGTTCAGTGCATTTGGTGTCCTGTGGACACCTGCTCCCTTCGCGGACATGTTCGCGAAGCTATCATGTGACCGTGCCCACGATCAGCATATGGTCTGATTGCAAACACTGTTCGTGTCCCCGAACAATTTAAAACTACATTTTCAAGTAATCTACAATATTTTACAACAACAACTCACCATAGAACAAGTCCCACATAGTAATCCTGAGTTTCTACATACTTTTTGTGACTTTTTGAACCCTTTTTTCTGTTTGATCTGTCTGCGGAGAGCGCGCATGTCCACGAACCACGCACAAGCACCCTTATAAAAGACCACACCCTAGAGCTCATTTTTATTGTGTTTCTGACTATCCTACAGAGCACAGCACATTTTGCTGCCAATTTGCAGATTTCATCGCGATCTTGATGGCATCCGTGGCTCCACTACTGCCACCTGATGCTGCATCTGCCTCAGCACCAGCCCCCCCTCCACCACCACAACCTCCCCAAGGGCCTGAAGAGGGGAACAGGAGTGAGGATGCACAGGAGGAAGAAGAGGATGATGAGAATGAGGTAGTGGAAGTCCCTACTACAAGCACTCGGCGTGAGTCTTGGGTGTGGCGGTTATTTACCATTCGTGGTAATGGTCCTAAGGCGTGTGCGAACCAAGTCACCTGCAATTAGTGCAAAATGGTACTCAGTCACGTGAGGCATGGTTCATACAGCTTTGGGACAACTACCATGAAGCGACACCTAAAGTAATTCCACTTGGAGGCCGTTTTCAAAGTTGTACCTTGCGAGGAGCGTAGCAGGTTGACTTCCTCTACTTCATCCTCTGTTTCCGATCCTGTCACCACAAGGAACACTCCTGTGGGACAGCATATTCCTCAAGCTGCCTCACAGGCCATACGCAATGCTGATGACCCTTAAATTTCGAGGGTCATAGTTGTGTGTATGTACTGCGACGCAGTACTGTGCAGGGGGGAGAGACTTTGTAGTGCTATGAGGCTATCGATTCAGAGCACGAAAAGGTCTGCTCACTACCCAAGTAAACCCACTCTACATCTTCCTCTCTCAGCTCGCCCTTTCTTATCCCCGTGGTTGGTGTCCCCCCTTACCCTCCTTTCCCCTCCTCTCCTAGTGTGTCTTGTATAAAAAACAAAAAAAAAATTAAAACAACAAAAATATAGAAGTGAAAATAAATGAAGCAGGACTCTGTGTATTTTTTAGAAGTCCGCGGACAGTCTGCGGACATCTGAAATGTTGGGGTGCTACCCTATCAAAACCATTGTAGTTGTATCTGGGAGGAGGTGGTGGCTCTGAAAAAAGCCTTTTGGTGGTGTTTATTTGTGTTTGAAAAATTTGAAATGCTCAACACCTACTATACAATGGATGCTGTAATTCCAAAAAAAGGTTGCAATGCATTTTGTACATTTCTCAAAAAAATCTGATTGTCAGCATAAGTAAGATGGACTCCATCTCTGCGAAAAATGTATGTACTACGAAACATAATATTTTCATTGTGAAAAGAGGACATGCCAAAATCTCTTAGAAAGGCACAAACAGCCTTATTGACATTGTGCCTTGCTTTCTCCATTTGTGGACCAAATGAAGAAGAACGAAGCCACATTTGTCTCTGCGCAATCCGTGAAAAAATTACTTCAGAATTTGGAAACATGTCCATGACCTTCCCAAGTCCTTCTTTCATTGCAAATTGCAAAGAAATTCCAGACACATGTCCTAAACTGTTCCCTCCACAATGTATTATAATTATATCTGGATGTTGCTCTGTCTCCAAAGTAGCACATAGAGGTAGAAAGTCCAAACACTTCATTCCACGTACTCCATGCCAGTGCACTTCCACATGTGGGAATCCAAGATCTACAGCTACTCCACAGCTTTCTGCATGCACCTTCAACCAATGTATCCACGAGTCTCCCAAAATCCAAACAATCTGTTTTATGAAACACACAGCCTTAGCTATCTGTTCTTCTCTGAGCAAAAAGAGTATCTGAGAAACCCTCTCCTGGCACAACACACCCACTAAACGTTCCTGACCAATCCCTTTCTCTGCTCATTCTCATTTGCATGGCTCCCCAACCCAAAAATCCCTGGATGTAACACCTGATGTCCGCAGACTACTGCCATGTCCACGGACATATCTTAACATGAACAGTCCTACCATTTCCTTTTCACTTTCTGTGCCATACCCTCATTGGATATAGCTAAGAAGTCACATGAACATCCACCAATCACATCCAAGACCTCTACATCTAACTGCATCATCATAGATCAGCACTTTAAATGTACTGTTAATCTCTCTGAGTACAAGTGTCATATCATTGGAAAGCACCTTCTACCAGAAATACTGTACAAGTATCCAAGATTTCTACTTGCAGCTGTATGCATATTCATATGCATGAACACAGACTACAGGTATGCATATTTTCTATATAGTACATGTACAATGTTTATAGATTCATATAAACAGATTAACTGACTTTTAGCTTGTATAATCTATAAAATGAATTTACTGTCATTTTTTCCATCTCCTAAAATCAACTGTCACTTCCTAATCTATCTGCTATTTATTTTTATTTTTTACACACACATTTTCAAAGCATGTTGAACTAACATATTTAAAGTACAATATGAAGAGTTTACATACTCAAACAAAATTGTATGCACACAGTATTTATCAAAACTCAAACAATAATACTTGCACAAAAATGTAAACATTTATTTACTTATATTTATATACTGCGCAAGCAGCCCATGGCATTGAGGCGCTGTTACTTACAAGAGCTTAGTTACAGAAATAGTGGTATTCAGTGGTACATTATGAATTCCACAAGGCAAACAAATGATATTTTGGTTGGTACAGTTAGTCATTACAATACAGTTTATGCATTAAGAACATATGATATGTATTCAACTGGTGCAACACATCTTATGTGAATAAGATAGTTTTCATGATTTTGAGGAAGGCGCTGAGGGTCAATGTCAATTAAAAAAATCAATGTCTAAATTAAAATCAATGCTATATAAAAAACAATATTCCTTATTTGTTTCCTTTACAATTGCAGTGAAGACCATTCTCCTGAAAAGAAGCAGCCGAATTTGAAGTACAAAGAACAACTAAGAAGAAACCTGCTCATTTCAGAAAAAAAGTAAGTTGAATACCACCATATTATTTGTACTATTATTCAAACACACTGTAAGGTTAATTCATGCTATTTCTGTGTCTAGAAATAGAGATTTTGCACCATTATGTCGACAAATCACCATTTCTTAAACAGATATTTACATGCAGAATGACGCACAATTTATTAGTTTTCGACACACAAATAACCCAACTCAAGCCCTAGAATTTTGATATTATAGAACAAACAACTGTTTTAATTGTATACCATTAGATTTACTATTTCTACTTCTCCACACCACCAGCTTACTTTCTACTATCATCTGAACCCCAGTTTAGTAGCACATGAATTCAAGAATAGCCATCCCAACCAGTTGTAGTTGCTCAATGCAAAATCACACACCATTGCATACATCTTTATTATCTTACTCACACACTCATGCAAACAGCACACATACATTAAGAACACCCCAACCCATACCTTCTTTATTTTTTTCAACAGACCCTAAAGAATGCCTACCAAAAATCAAGTCCGTAGAAAGAAACGCAGAAACAGAGCAAATGAAAATAGAAGTGTCCAAAACAAGCATCCATCTCTAGCAGAATTTGTAAAAAAAAGTTAAAACAAAACAGCTAATACAGTCATTTAGCGAAACAAAAACAAGCTTCAAGTACAGAAACTTTGCCTCCTTTATCAAAATGTAAAACAAACCACAAAACAATCAACAAAAAATCAGCTACCACTACAGATAAAACTGCTCCTATAAATCTTGATATAGTGCAAAGTAAGCATACCAAAAAAGTATTTTAGCAAAAATGTTCCGTCACAGAGTCCTGCAAAATCTTATAAAAACAGGAGAGAAATCAAACTCAACCCTTAAAACCTATCGTAGGAAATTAATCCTAGAAGCGTTGATAGACAGTGCAATCCTTCTCAAAAGAAAGTAATTTATTTTAGTGTTAAACAAAATGAAACCACTAACAATACGAACTACTAAATTACAAAAAATACTTCTCCTCAATAAACAGAACGTCAACAAAAATAACTTCTTAATATCTGTGGATGTGAATGGAGTCACACCATGTGCACAGACCCATATTTTGATGAAGAAGCATACAAACAAAACCAAACAAACACAATTACCATACATAGCAGTGGACAAGGTTATGAAAAACTCAATAATACCATAATGCAACAAGAAATACTGCTTACAAAAATATCCCAAGAAAACTCAGAATTACCTCTCCATTCAACTGAATCCGAACGTCTAGTATACAAATGGCCATGCACGTCAATGTGTAACATTCCCAAAGAATCTTTCAAGTCTTTACACCAATTCCTCAATCAATATGTGAAAGGCAAAGACAAAATAAAAATTAAACTACTGCAAAGGACATTCATTGGCCTGCATTTCAGGACCTACTTGCAAAACCACCTTCCATTATATCAAAATGATATCAACACATCATTCAACTATAGGAAATCTAGTCTATAAACTGTACTATGCTAAAAGTCCTGATTTATCACTAGCCAATTTAAATAACATTCTTCTACATGGTACAGCCAAAGACCTACTCAAAGAAATCGACCATATCCAAAATGCAATAGCTTTACAACAGACTAGCAACAATACTACACATGGCAACCTTCTACTACACACATACAAAAAAGAAATACTGAAATTTAAAAGTACATCCGCTGAAGTACCAAGCCATGTGTGTGTGTGTTGCAGCAGAACTTTCTATAAAAGTAACACAAAAACTATAGGCGTAACATACAAAATAGAAGACAATGAAGATTCCAAATGGTTTGAATTCGCTCTCTACCTTATAGCAGAAAACAAATACGAAATAACTGACCCCATAATACTTTGAAGTTACTGCACTATAAAACTTTACATCAACCAAACTACTTAACGTGCTATCACAAATAATTTGGAATTATTTCCACTACCAAAACCCCTACAACAACTCAATTTATATGAGAGCGTCATAATTCAACAGTGCACCCCTTTCAAGCAATAATAAGCCTTCAACCAAAAACAGCAAAATTACCTCCTTTTGAATTAGTGAAAGGTATTCGTGGAAAAGTAGTGTATTTACCATTAGATCTAAAAGAAAATGTGCACACTCTAGGAGTGCAACATCCAATAGAGCAATCTTTAATTATCTTAGTAAATGGTGTACCTACAAAAGACAAAAAATGGGCAACAACTAGTAGATTTACATAAAGTTAGACAAGCTTTGCAATATCTAAAAGACAATAATGAATACTACAAAGAAATTAATATTGAAGGATACCACTGAAATAATTCAAGAGACACAAGAAGCTGGTCAATTTGAGCTCCTAGATCCTGCTACAATATCCAATACTTAAGACCATTATACAATACACCCATTGCATTCTAATGACACCGTAGAAGATGCACTAGAAACATACCAAATTTGTCAAACAAAAGGATCACCAATCAGCATATGGGAAAAAAGTATAGAAGCACGTGCTTTTCCTCTACTTTTTCCTACTGGCAAAGGAGGAAGGTACGATGATAGACCTATTCAAATAACAGCATAAAAATATCGCTCATTACGGATGTATTCTGAAGATCCCAGATTTAGACAAAATGTGGAATACATATTACACCTACTCATTGAAAGTGAACTAGCAACTTTATGTTACGGAGTTGCACACACATTAAAATCAGGATCCCACTTTCAAAATATGTCAGCTACACAATTATTACAAAAAAGTGCAACAAAAAGGTGAGGTTTTACAATCAAATATTAAAGATCTGTTAGCAAATATGCGTGGTACTAAAGAATACTGGTTTCGACATCACGGAGATGTACCTTGTATGATAAGATACCTTGGCCCACCCACTTGGTTTGTTACATTAAGTTGTGCAGAATATGCATGGGAAGATTTACATGATTTCCTACGCAAATCAAACAAAAACAAAACAAACATAGATATACTAACACCTGGAGAACTTTGTTCTCTAGATCCTGTTAATGTTTCAAGATATTTTCACCATCGCTTCATTGCTATGCTACACTTTATTGTAATAAAACTGCTCCTCCCCTTGGAGAAGTGCAACACTTCTTATGGAGAAAAGACTACCAAGCCAGAGGAGCACCACATATCCCCATGCTTTTACGGATTAAAGATGCTTTTAAATTTGGTCAAGACAGTGACCCCACTGTTTTACAGTTTATTGAAAAATATGTCACTTGTCAAATTCCATCAGAAGCAACAACTAGTGATCTTCAAGCACAAATTTTACAATTTCAAAGACACAAATGTGGCAAATATTGTTGTTGCAAATACAAAAACAAAGGGAAATACTACACCAAATGCTGCTTTGGTTTCCTTAGACCAGTTACAAAAACAGGTCAAGTGAACAAATTCATGTCTTCAGTTAGACATAGTGTTAAAGGCAATTCACCTAAAAATACATATTACATAAAAAGAACAGAAGAAGAAAAATATATCAATGATTACAATAAAATCATTGCCCACTTATGGAATGCAAACATAGATGTGCAGTACATTGCAGACAATTCCACTGCAGTTGCACGATATGTTACAGCATACGTAACCAAAGCAGAAAAAACAGAGCTACAAGACCTCTGGAATGACCTGTCATCAGACAAAACACTGGGCCTCATTACGACCCAGGCGGTAAGTTACTGCCTGGGTCGTACCTTTACCACCATGGCGTAAACTACGTTTACGCCATGGTGGTTGGCGGACTTACTGCCCCATTCCGAGGTTGGCGTGGCGGTAAGTCCCCAATCCCCATTTACCCTTCCCCATTCCCATTTTTGCCCCATAGGGCATAATGGGAGTGGGGAAGGCGTTAATTACGCCACCGTAAATTACGGTGGCGTAATTAACATCAAGGTCCCTTAGCGCCATGGATTTTAACACCTGCTAAAAGCAGGTGTTAAAACCTCCATGGCGCTAAGGGACCTCAGAATCAGGCGGTAAGGGTCGGCGCTGTTTACGCCGCCGTAAACCCCTTACCGCCTGAGTCGTAATGAGGCCCACTGTCTCAATAATTATCCAGCTTGGGCATAAAAATGCTCTCCCATAGAGAATGTGATTCCTATGAAGCAGCAGATTGTTTAACCAGTACTGCTTTGTATGGAAAATCTGAAAATATAGTATGGCTAAGTCTTGGTCCTGCTAAATCTAGAAAAAGAGTTCTAAAATCATACAAAGATATAGAAACAATAGCCAAACATGATCCCAACAGCCAAGACATTTTAAAAAACTATTTGCTGGACACTTACTACCCTAACAGAAGTACCACTTTGGAAACCATGGGAGTAATTCATAGAATATCGCGCACAAGTGGCGCACGCGGCTGGCGCACAGTGTGCGCGTGTGAATCTCTGCACCAGCTGCGTGCGCTAAAATCCATTTCTGCGCACAGCGTATTCATGGGTTCTAGCTACCAAAACCAGCCGTGGCGCAAAGTGGCGTAGCGACCCTGCAGCAGCGCCAGTTACGCCCCCAAGAACGCCCCTAGCGCAAGGAAAAGCCATCAAAATCCCCAATCCAGCGCAAAGGGCTGCGCTAACCCTGGACCAGTTTACAGGGCTGCCAAACAGCAAACGCCAAGTGGGGAACGTGTATTACTGGGGTTCGCGTGAAGTTTCACACGTGATTGGCCCAGTGCGAGTGGGGTACGTGTATAACTGGGGTGCGCGGGAAGTTTCACAAGTGATTGGCCCAGTGCGAGTGGGGTACGTATATAACTGGGGTTCACGTGAAGTCTCACACGCGACTTGAACAGGGTACGTGTATTTCGGGGGTGAGCGGGAAGTTTCACACGCGAAAGGGCCATGTGCGAGTGGGGTACGTGTATTACTGAGGTTCGCGGGAAGTTTCACACGCGAAGGGCCCTGTGCGAGTGGGTACGTGTATTACTGGGGTTCGCGGGTACGTCTATTACTGGGGGTCGCAGGACGTTTTACTAGCGATTCCGCTGTCAGAGCGGGTACGTGTATCTAGTGTGGTGCACGGGGAGTCCCACACGTGTATTGGCAGTGTGGGTCCTCCCAGGTGTGCCCTCCACCCCATCCACGGCCCCTGCAGGCAACCCACAACACAGGGGACTACCCTGCACCCCTGGCCATTCCCCCCAGCCAGCACACATGTCACCTTCCACTAGTGATCACCAACTCATGTCCCCCTGCACCCCCACCCCCAGCAGTGAGGGGCACCTGCCAGCAGGCCCCCACTCATGTCCCCCTGCACCCCCACCCCCCAGCAGTGAGGGGCACCTGCCAGCAGGCCCCCACTCATGTCCCACTCATGTCCCCCTGCACCCCCACCCCCCAGCAGTGAGGGGCACCTGCCAGCAGGCCCCCACTCATGCCCCACTCATGTCCCCCAGCACCCCCACCCCCCAGCAGTGAGGGGCACCTGCCAGCAGGCCCCCACTCATGTCCCACACATGTCCTCCAGCACCCCCACCCCCCAGCAATGAGGGGCACCTGCCAGCAGGCCCCCACTCATGTCCCACACATGTCCCCCAGCACCCCCACCCCCCAGCAGTCAGGGGCACCTGCCAGCAGGCCCCCACTCATGTCCCCCTGCACCCCACCCCCCAGCAGTCAGGGGCACCTGCCAGCAGGCCCCCCCTCATGTCCCACACATGTCCCCCTGCACCCCCACCCCCCAGCAGGGAGGGACACCTGCCAGCAAGCCCCCACTCATTTCCCTCAGCACCCCCACCCCCCAGCAGTGAGGGGCACCTGCCAGTAGGCCCCCACTCATGTCCCCCTGCACCCCCACCCCCCAGCAGTGAGGGGCACCTGCCAGCAGGCCCCCATTCATGTCCCCCTGCACCCCCACCCCCCAGCAGTGAGGGGCACCTGCCAGCAGGCCCCCACTCATGTCCCACTCATGTCCCCCAGCACCCCCACTCCCCAGCAGTGAGGGGCACCTGCCAGCAGGCCCCCACTCATGTCCCACTCATGTCCCTCAGCACCCCCACACCTCAGCAGTGAGGGGCACCTGCCAGCAGGCCCCCGCTCATGTCCCCCTGCACTCCCACCCTCCAGCAGTGAGGGGCACCTGCCAGCAGGCCCCCACTCATGTCCCCCAGCACCCCCACCCCCCAGCAGTGAGGGGCACCTGCCAGCAGGCCCCCACTCATGTCCCACACATGTCTTCCAGCACCCCCACCCCCCAGCAATGAGGGGCACCTGCCAGCAGGCCCCCACTCATGTCCCACACATGTCCCCCAGCACCCCCACCCCCCAGCAGTCAGGGGCACCTGCCAGCAGGCCCCCACTCATGTCCCCCTGCACCCCCACCCCCAGTAGTCAGGGGCACCTGCCAGCAGGCCCCCCCTCATGTCCCACACATGTCCCCCTGCACCTCCACCCCCCAGCAGGGAGGCACACCTGCCAGCAAGCCCCCACTCATTTCCCTCAGCACCCCCACCCCCCAGCAGTGAGGGGCACCTGCCAGTAGGCCCCCACTCATGTCCCCCTGCACCCCCACCCCCCAGCAGTGAGGGGCACCTGCCAGCAGGCCCCCACTTATGTCCCACTCATGTCCCCCAGCACCCCCACCCCCCAGCAGTGAGGGGCACCTGCCAGCAGGCCCCCACTCATGTCCCCCTGCACCCCTACCCCCAGCAGTGAGGGGCACCTGCCAGCAGGCCCCCACCCATGTCCCACTCATGTCCCCCAGCACCCCCACCCCCCAGCAGTGAGGGGCACCTGCCAGCAGGCCCCCACTCATGTCCCACAAATGTCCCCCAGCACCCCCACCCCACAGCAGTCAGGGGCACCTGGCAGCAGGCCCCCACTCATGTCCCCCTGCACCCCCACCCCCAGCAGTGAGGGGCACCTGCCAGCAGGCCCCCACCCATGTCCCACTCATGTCCCCCAGCACCCCCACACCCCAGCAGTGAGGGGCACCTGCCAGCAGGCCCCACCCATGTCCCACACATGTCCCCCAGCACCCCCACCCCACAGCAGTCAGGGGCACCTGCCAGCAGGCCCCCACTCATGTCCCCCTGCACCCCCACCCTCCAGCAGTCAGGGGCACCTGCCAGCAGGCCCCCACTCATGTCCCACACATGTCCCCCAGCACCCCCACCCCCCATCAGTCAGGGGCACCTGCCAACAGGCCCCCACTCATGTCCCACACATGTCCCCCTGCACCCCCACCCCCAAGCAGTGAGGGGCACCTGCCAGCAGGCCCCCACTCATGTCCCACTCATGTCCTCCCACCCACTCGCTCACCCAGCAGTGACATTCCCATCTCATGACACAAACCAAAAGCCAACTATGTACATCAACACATGTCCGTCACACACACACACAGGTTGCCATTGATTGAGTAAACCCACATGTCAACATGCATTAACCCAATGAGTGAATCCCACACATTGAAGTAAAAGATCAAAATGTATTAACATGAAAACCAATTGAAAGTACTTAAAGCATAAAATAATGGCAAAAATGAAATGAAATGCATGTCCAAATAAAAATAAAAAAATTCCTCAAAAAAAAGTCCAAAAGAAAAATGGCCAAACCTCTATGTCCACCAAACCAAATCCAAATGAAACGCAAAAAGGTAAATCCATTGATCCATGTTGAAATGAAATGAAAATGTTCAAATAAATCCAACGTCCAACTATGCACAATACAATTTTCAAGGGTCCATGAGTCCAACGAAAAAAATGAAACCTATCTAATAACCTACCTAACAAAAAAACGATTTACTTAAGTGTGGGGCATAGTCCAAAAGCCCCAAAATAAAAAAATAAAAGGAAATCGCACACTATAAACTATTTACAATGGCGACGGGCAAGTCCTGCGGCTCACTCATTGATGTTTTCGGCCAGGGCATCATCGAACTCCATGTCTATTTGCTGGAGGCGGGCATCTGTCCTGGCCTCGAGGTCTCACAGGGAGGCACTCATGGCCTGTTCCAACTCCCTGTAAGTTGCCTCGAGGCACTCTGCCCACCTCAACGCCCGATGCATGGAGAACTCCGCCCTGACCATGGTAAGCCGCGCCTCTTCCGTCCGCTGCCGCTCCACACCTATACGCTGGCCCAACCGCAGCCACACGGAAGACACATCCATTCCAGGGTCCTCCTGCCCTCTGGCCGATGCCTGCCCCCCTGATGGCGATGGCCCGAGCCATCATTGCTCCCACCTAGAGCCTGCTCCTGCTGCTGCTGTCCATGTGCCCTGTCCGATGATGCCTGCACATCCTCCATCAGCTGGTCTCCAGTTGTGGTGTCCACCCCTGCTGCACCGCCGACTCCCGACTGTGGCAGGGATGGGATCTCCACCAAGCTGGCTGTGTTGGCTGTGTTGGCTGTGTTGGTCAGGCCAGGCCCAATCTGGGCCGGAAGATGGCAGGGAGAACGACTGGCGCATAGTCTCCACAGAGGAGGAGAGGTCCGCCAGAGTGCGCGTCACATGTAGGAACCCACCAACCAGGGCCCCTCCCAACAGTGCCACGTCGCAACGCTGCTCTTCGTGATGTCGTGCATTCTCTGCCCAGGAAGAGCGCACGTCATCATGAATGTCACGCGTGCGCAACACAACACCAATCAGGACGGAGCCCATACATTCATGGGACCCCTCGTACACAGGTAGTGGAGAGGCAGATGACATGGCACTCTCCCCTATCTGCAGACGGGCCTGGGACGGGGCCTCCCTGCTGGTGCATGGTGGTGCAGTCACAGGCTTAAGGACAGGGACATGCACAGGCCCCTCCGCGATGACCTGTGCTGCCTCCTGACCCTGGCCCTGGACTGCACCACTTGCACCAGTGGTACTACCCCCACCAGGCCCCATGTGCGGCTCAGTAGCGGGCTCCTCCTCCTCTGTGGAGACCACCAACTTGGATGTCTCTGTACCGTCTTCTGCCATTGCAAGCCCCTGTGGGGGCTCATCCGGCCCTTCCGCCACAGCCGTAGTGGCAGACGCGGCACCAACCCCCTCACTCCCGGATGATGGCAAGTCCTGGGAGGGTGGCTGGGCCTTGCGTCGCTGCCCAGTGGAGGCATCCCCGCCACTTGGTTCCACAGCGCCGTCTCCGCCTTCTTCTTCACTTGACGCTGAATAGAGGGAGACATAGAACACAAGCATCAGGGTACAGTACAATATTCCCCTAGACAGGAAGCAATAACACATGAGTGGCAGTGTCTAACGTCACTTCCATCCTGTCCCTCCACAACACATGGGTGAATGCACGCAACACACATGCATAAACAGGCATGGCGCCTGCAATCAACATCAGCATCCATATACAAGGGCCTTTATTAATCAAAATGTTGCCTTCAAACTCACATGCATCCTGGCTCACACTGATCCCATGCACACACATCACCGGAGCGTCATGCATCATGCCTTGTACACAACAGACACAGTGGATAGACACAGTGCATACAACGGTGACCGCACTGCATGAGTGAATCTACACATCATCACGGACATGTGACATGAATCCATGGTGTATCGAAGTCCCAGACACACTTCTCAGACACACACACATGTGCACCATACATGTATATGACAGCAGCACCCATCACTCACACCCCCACCATGTGCAAGAACAGACACTGGCATGCTTTCATGTGTGCATTTGCCATGCAGCTCCCCATGTAGCATTGGAACTCATGCACCAACCATGTGGTTCGCATATTACTGGTCTCACATGCATGACCATGATGTGCATGCACACACACATCCATACATGGCCCATGTCACACATACAGGCAAGTATCAGACTACCAGCACACTGCAACATGCCCTGTCTCGCACACCAATGCTTGGCCACTTACCGCTCAACTCCAGACGGGTCTTCCTCTGAAGGATCTGGGCGCGGAGCGCTGGGTATACGTGTTCCAGGACCCTCATCTGGATGTCACTCATGCTGACCCGGCCCCCCACCGCGAGGCGCCGGGCCTTGTAGAGGGTCCTGGACCTGAAGTCCTCCCAGCGCTTCTTGACGTGCTTGATGTCGCGGGTTGCCACTGCGTCTGCATTGATGGCAACCACTACGTCGTCCCAGATCCTCTCCCATCCTTCCTTGTTGGGCGTGATGTTCCCAAGAGGGCATCATAATGCTCCAGGACATGCTCCACCAGGACACCAACTTCCTTCACACTGAAGCTAGTGGCCCTCTGCCTCTCTGGCTGGGGGTCGCCAGTGGTCTCAGATGGTGTTTGCCCCGACATGGCGACCCCCGAGGCAGGCGTGGGTGTACAACTGGGTCCTGGGGCTGGGGTGTGGATCAATGGTATCCCAGTCGGGAGTCTTCTGTTCCAGCAGGGATGGACACAGCAACTGGAAGCCTGGCTGACGTGCAGGCACCAAATAGCAGGGCACGTGGGCAGCAGGCAGTCAGGCAGCAGCAGATTGCAGGTGGGAGTGTGCTCGGGGCTCTGGGGGGCTGTAATTCGGCCTTCTGGTGGGCAGGAGCGTGGTCTTCCGTGTGTTTTCGCATGGCCAGCTTGATACGGAGTGATTTGGCACGTGAAAAAATTGCACGTTAGCGTGTAATTCGAGGAAAGGGCCTTACCGCGTAAGCATGTCTGCACACGTACACGCAATTTCATTGGACCAAAGGCCCTTTGCGCGTAAGCGTGTAAGTTACATTACGTGCGTGGGCGTTTCCCTTATAGCACCTGATGACAGAGCACACGTGGAAAAACTGCACGTCCGAGTGTCATCGCGTGTAATTGGAGGAAAGGGCCTTAGCGCGTACACGCGTATGTGATGTGTACCTGTGGGCCGGTTTAAAAGCTACGTGTCGGACGCCATTTACTTGTATGTGCTTTTCGTGGAGAGTGAGTGGGTGAATTCTGTACTTCTTGTCGGTTCACACGCGATAACTTCACAGCGTTTTAAGTTCGTACTCCTTGTTACCTCTGACAGCTTTTTTCTGATTTTTTGTTGGGCCTGTTTCCTCAAACAGTGTTCACTTCTTCTTTTGTCCTGTCTCCTCAGACAGCGTACAATTCTTCTTTTGGCGGGGGTGTTGCCATGTGTGCGCGTCTTTTTCACGTTCTTTTTCCAGGCAGACAGTGAGTCACGCATGTATTTACCAACTGTGCTTGCCCCGTGTGTCGCGTACCCCTTCAGAGGTCATGGTAGGCTGTGTGTATTACGCGTACGCTTATTTTTGTGTTTCTGGGTGCCACAGCGTAGTGCGGGTACATTTTTTCACGCACGTTGTCTACGAGGGGTTGCGTGCACGTTATCTTTTGATTTTGGGCTGCTTGTGCATTGCGTGAGCCATCATCTTCCCCCAGGGGTCACAGACAGCCTTGTTAGAGCACCAGGGTACGAATTCCATCTAGTACCCTACCCCTTTGACCCCCAATTGCCCAGGACAATTGTTTACTGCAACTCCCATACGCACAACAACATCAGTACCATGATTGGGAGGCGACCAAGTGGTAAGGGAGGCAAAGGTGGCCGACCTTCAAAAGGTGGCCGTGCTGGGCGCAGTAGGGAACGTGGCCGGGATTTGCAGGGTGCCCTATACCCCCATGTGTGGAGGACCAATCAGGGACACCCATGCCCCCCCATGGTTGAGGGAAACGTGGCTGACACCATCCCAGCTCAGCCCTTGTTGGACCAGCCCATTGTTTCACCTGACCTGGCACAGGATGACTCCAAGGCTGACTTCCATGTCAGCAAGTCTAGGCCACGTGTGGCGGTGCAAGTTGTTGTCACCAAGCCACGTGGATCTGGGGAAGCTATGTCATCTGCTGCCCCGAGTAGGCAGGGTGGGGAGGCTGCAGGGGCAGCTGCAGCTCCATCCGCCCCAGCTCTGACTCTCCCAGCCAGGACAGTGTCGGTTCAGGTCCATCAGACTGACGTTCCCCCTGCCAACATTACCCTGCAACCAATGCCTGCAACAAGACCTATGGTGATTGTGCATTCCCACACTCCTACTACCCAGTCCACCGGCGCTTCTGCGCGTACTGACCAGAGCGGGGTAAGCCACTCTGGCTCTGCTCCACCTTTAAAGAAGAGGAAGAAGGGTGCTCCGGCACGACAGGCTGAGACCCCAGACACGGCTACACACTCCGGCATGTCAAGGAAGCCTTGCTTTAATGAAGCGGAACTTGATGCACTTGTGTCCTATGTGTCGGCACACAGCCACGAAATTCTGGTGACTGCAGGGTCCAAGATCACAACTGGTCAACGTAAGGCACACTGGCAGATCATCGTCGACCGCATAAATGCCCTTGGATTTGTGAGGTGCACAGCTGATGATTGCTACAAGCGGTGGAATGACCTGAAACGCAGATCAAAGAACAAGCTGGCCTCAAATCATGCTGCTGCTCTGGTGACTGGCGGTGGGTCTCCACCAGAGGACAACAAACTCACTGAACATGAGTCTGTTGCTGGGGCCTTCATCACAGAGGAACAGATCCAAGGCGTGGGAGAACTACCTGATTACGATGCATTGTCCAGTGAGTGCCCATTCCTGTGTGTGTAATCCATGTGTATGTTGTTTGGGTGACGGGTTCAGATTGAGTGCCAGGTGAGGGTGTGTGCACCTGAGTGGTATGGGTCACCCATGTGCCTCCTCCCATACATTCACGTGCCTTGGATTTGGGTATGACTGTATCCCTTCTGGCCACAGTTGCCTATTAAGCCCACATTTGTGCACTTTACCTTGAACTGTTGTCTTGCAACTACATTGGTCTGATTTAGTAAGTCTTCATTCATGCTGATAGTTTGCACCTTTTTGCTAGACAATTTTATGCCCTAATGTGACATATGTGATATGCTTCGGTCATTGTTTACAGGCCACACTTGGGCACTATTATTACCTGGTTATGTTAATGATTACACCATTCAGGCTGATTGAGTATTGGCCTGCATAAAAATTATTATAAGGGGCTGTTTGCATGTGGAACATGACAGATGTTTCCTCTGATGTCAAAGTGACCAACCATTGATCAGCCCACAATGACAGTATTTTTGGACACTGGATGTGTTTCAGTGTGTGTCACACACATATTTTGAAACACTTTTCAGCATTTATCTTCTCATCATGTTGATATCACATGAATGTGTGACAGTACTCAATCACTGACATATTGCTGTAGTTTTGTACTTTACCGTGGATATGCTACATGACATCTGTGTGGTGGCATGTGTCATGTATGTGTATTGGACATGCCACTCACAGCCTGATGTGTGATGCCTGTGCTACCCAACATGCTACAAATGTGTTGCGTTTCCATCTTGCTCTCCCCAGTGTCTGCCTTTTTGACTCCACTTCCTACTCTTTGACAGTGCATGCATGGCAGGGTTATAGTCATGTGGGACATGTGTTGATCATGTACTGGATCTGTGGCTTGTCACAGCCTATGTGTGTGCTATGGTGCTCATGCCTGTTTCCATTTGTTGTCTTTCATGTTTTTGCAGGTGATGACGCACTTGATGCTGTTGAGGTTGAAGAGATGGTGCAGACACAGGAGGAATCTTTGGCACGACCGGGCACCAGTGGGGGACGTGGTGTGGTGGTGGGTGAGAACCCAATGTTACTGCAGGCCATACTCTCCAGGGGTGTCTCTGGGTGCACCTCCCCAGACCTCTATTCGGGTGCTGAATCGGATGATGAGACTTATGTGCCGTCGCAGGTAAGTGTTTCTGGCAGGTATTCTGTTCTGTCCAACCCACCTGCACCAGCGGGAGAACCCTCAATGGGGATGTCAGTGTTGGTAGGTCTGCCTTTGGCGGTTACGGATGCAGGGTCACACTCCACAGCATCTGATCCTGTTCCTGGGCCAGCAGATCAGAGGGGGAATGCAGTCCTGCAGCCTCAAACAGTGCCAGCACAGCAAGGTGCAGATCGCCTTGCCCCAAACAGGTGTGGTGCCCGTTGACGCAGTTGGCCGTGCGCCACCAGGCAATACTGTATGAGAAAACTCCATGTACGGTATTGCAAACCAACAGGCAGCATCAGTAGAAATGATGGCTCAGGCAATGGAGAGGGTGGCCACTTCCATTATCCCCCTTGAAAGGCAGATGGAGCAACAACAGCAGGCAACAGACTCCATTTTCCAATCACACAGGGAAGACATGTTGGCGTCCAACAGGGACCGACGGGCGGCACTGGAGACTCTGCGCCAATCAATATCAATAGAGTCCCAGGCCCACAGGGAAGCCCTGAGGGAAGAACTACATACCCTCAGGCAGACTTTGGTTGACCTTGGGGCTTCCACTAGTCTTAGGGCAGAACAGCAGCTGGAGCAGCTCACACGTTCGCTCTCAGCTGAGATGCAGGCAACATGTGAGGAGATCCGGGCACATCACACGAGGCCATGCGTGCAGAAATGCAGGCAACCCGTGAGGTGCTGCATGGGGATCTCTGTACATTAATCCTCCAGAATCAGACCTTCCAGACCCGCATGCTTGCTGCCATGGAGGACCATACCCGGGCTTTGCCTGGGCTGCCTGCCATAGTGCCACCACCTCCTGATGCAGCAGCAGAGGGTGAGGAGAGCGACATCAGTTCTCCCACATTGGCATAGCCATGCAGGCCATGAGCCCAAGGAGGTATTTTTTTTCGCAACATCCACGCAGGTGGGTGTTGGTGTGCACCCTGTCCTCGAACCTCCTGGGTGGCCTCCCCCACCCACCTGGCCCCCACATGGCCATTTTTGATTATTTTTTTTTACAGTGTGTTGCCTTGTGTGGCTCCCGTGGGCATCCACTGTATTCCGGCTGGGCACATGCAGGCTTGTCCTGAGTTTGGGTTAAATGCTTGGGTTCATGAGACACACACCCCTCCTGCTTCCCGTTACCATGGGCTTGCAAAGGGTGTGACCAAGTGACAGTGAATTACACAGTGACGTTGGGCTCCCATGCGCTGTGTGGGCAGCCTGTAGTCAATACTGTGTAAGCATTCCTAGTGGATATTGTTGTTGTTTTCTACACTGCATGGTGTATTGATATGTGCTTGTACATCCATGTCTTCCTCCTAATTTGCAGGTTCCTTCCTCATGTCTTCACAACGCCCTCTACTTTGCAGATGGAGTTCATGTTGTATGCAGTAGACTGAGACATTTGCGTGGCAGTAACACTGTACAGTTGGAAGGGCTCGATGTGCTGGCGTATTCAGGTTGTAAGACTTGCACTACTTTGAATTTGTGCTGTCATATTTTGCCACTGTTTCATCCTGTGTTTCTGTATTGTGTTGCTGGTATTTGTTCATGTGTGCTGTTTCTTATTGATTACTGGGAGCATATTGCCTGTGGCCTGTTTCCATTTCAGACAGTGCACTTTGTGACACTTGTGTCATGTGTTGTGCATTCATTTGGTTGCTTTCACATTGCATGACATGCCATGGTGTGTTGGGTAGCTGAGATGGGGCGGGGTTGGGTGACATGGCACTATTTTGCAAGGGGGTAGTCATTCACGCAGCATGAATGTGTGTCTTTTTATCACACATCCTTGGTTATCTTTAAGTAGGTAGGGATGCACACAATGTAGCACTTCCAGGTGACCAATCTCGGCTGGTATGGTAGTGACAGTTGACTGTCCCTTATGTCATCATCATTGATTGTCAGCTGGTATGTGCCAGGGCTGTGTGCACTCCACAGGGGTGTGATTTTAGGTGAAGTAATTAGCTACCAGCTGCGTACGGGCTGCCTCACCACATGCCCTTTCCCCTCGCATGCACAGCGGGCGTGCATGTGGTTGGGGATTTGGGGGCACCACCATGTCCACCGGCAGGCCCCGGCATGTTGCAACGTTGTGCAGGACACATGCTGCCACTATGATCCTGCACACTACTGGGGAGCGTATAGTAGCTGCCCACCAGAACGGTCAAGGGAGCGAAAGCGTGACTTGAGCACTCCGAATGTGCGCTCCACTATGCCCCGGGTTGCAATATGGGCTGTGTTGTATCTTACCTCGGGTGGCGTGGTGGGGTTCTGAATTGGCGTCATCATGTGGGTGCTTAGAGGGTAGGCACTGTCCCCTGGGGAGGTGATGATGGGTATCATTAGTGGGGTTGTGACATTACTCAGTATCTGACATGCATGCATGTGCAGAGGCATTTATACTCACCGAGCAGCCATGTATCGCCATGCCGCCCAGCTTCTAGGTCCCGGTTTAGGGTTGACATTCTGTAAATGAAACTGTCGTGGGTGGACCCTGGTTAGTTGGCATATACTGAGGTGATGATTCCCTTGGCATCACATACTACCTGGACGTTGATGGAATGCCAGTGCTTGTGGTTTCTGTAGATGTGCTCTGATGCCCTGGGGGTATGTAGAGCCACATGGGTGCAATCAATGGCACCTAGCTCTTTGGGGAATTGTGCCACCCCGTAAAAATCCTGGACGGCAGCCTGCCTTTCTGCAGGTGTTCTAGGCAGGTATATGTGCCTGCGGACTGATGGGCGTGCAGTCATGATGTCCAACCCCTGGTGTAGGCAGCTTGACTGCGTGGCCTGTGACACCCCCCCGCTATAGCAGTTGTCCGCTGAAATGATCCAGTAGCCAAGAAGTGCAGTACATTGAGGACCTTCTCCAGGGGGCTGAGTGCTTGGGAGCACAGGGTGGGTGATGTGAGGTCATCCTCCCACTCACTGACCAGGTCGAGTATTAAGTGAGGTGGAAACCTGTACCTCCCATACACCTGGTCATCAGGCATCCCAAAAAGGCTGGTTCTGGGTGTAAAAATTCTGGGCCTGACTATCCTCCTCCTCCTCCTGCGGTATCCTGCGACCACTGCTGCTAGGAACGGTATGTTCATCTTGGCATCTGAGCTTGTTTGTTGTTTGCGCGCACTTTTATGCTGCGCGGGTCCACGTACGCCTGCTTCCTGCTGGCGTACGTGTTTCCGGATTAGCGCGTCTTTTTTGGCACATGCGTTAGCCCCGTTCGATTCCATGAATACGTGTTTTGAACGTGCGAGTGGGCGTTCCGTGCATTTGCCTCCTGTACTTCCCCCGTGACGCCCACATTTTCACACGTTGTTCCACATTCCGCGTGTCACGCCCCCTGTTCCACCTACTTTTGTTGTGTGCGCCGCGCTATGTGCGATTTCCTGGGATTTACACGCGCATGGACTTCCATGAATCGTTGTGCACGGGTTTCGCTGCGATTTTCGCACTTGCACAGCGATTTGCAAGCTTTTGCACACTTGCGCCGAAAATTTCAGCACACATTAATTCCATGAATCGGCCTGCATGAGTCTATACCACATAGCCCAAAACTTCACATACAAAAATAATATAAAACCCGATGAAAAAAAAGGTAGATACAGAGTGACAAATTGTGAAGGCAGCTTGGTAAAACTCACCAAACCAAATTTAATTAATCATATCAAATTGTCATTAAAGACTCCTCAACATAAAGAACTATATTACATGTCCCTGCTACAACTCTTTAAACCATGGAGAAAAGAAGAAGAAATACTAGATAACTATGACTCCTATGAAGACGCTTTCAAAGCAAATGAAAGCACTATAACTGATGTAAACGTTACACAGTACTAAACAATGTTGCACAATGAACAGCCGAAGAAGACCTGCAGGCCCAACTAGATAAGGACACTCCTGGCAGTAGTCAACCTTCTGTAACAGGAAGCCAAGAACCACTGGGAGAGCCATTAATAACAAATGAGGCAGAATTAGCTATGACAGAAGTAGAAAACACCATGTGTCAGTATGACGATAAAGAAGACTTAACTATACTACAATCAAAACTAAACAATGAAAAACGTAGCATTTTTAAAGAAGTAACAAAAGAAATTGCACATGGTGTACAACATGAAAACAAAGAATGCACCTGCCAAAATTACAAACCTATACTACTGTACGTCAGTGGTGAAGCTGGTTCTGGCAAAACATTCTTAATCAAAATCATCAGTAAATGCCTTCAACAATTGACACACAACAAACTGTTAGCTGTTGTTGCTGCCCCCACAGGTTTAGCTACCTACAACATAGGCAGTGTCACTTTACACCGATTACTACTCCTGCCAGTTGAACACCAAAACAAATTAGACTATTGCAAACTTTCTACAGAAGCTGCAATGGAACTACGCAGAGTATTAAAACAAATGAAAATGCTACTAATAGATGAAGTGAGCATGTGCTCCAACCTAATGTTGGCCTTGATTCACCTCAGATTACAAGAAGTACTCAAAACAAAACTGCGAAGAGCTCTTTGGAGGAAAACACATTATTGTTTTCGGAGATCTTCTTCAATTGACACCAGTGAAAGGAGAGCCTATTTTTAAAACCTTAGGACACAAACTCTGCCATAAAACTGTTGGCAGCATTGGAAATGTCAACCTTTGGCAACATTTCCAATACAGAGAATTAACAGAAACCATGCGGCAATCTGCAGATCTCACTTATGCCAACATTTTAAAAAGTATTAGAGTTGGTATATTATCTCAAGAAGCACAAGCAATATTGAAAATCCGGCACCTTTATCCACTTCATGGCCATAATGCATGTGCTACGGATGTTATGGAACAATTAGCCCACAAAAATGTCAATTGTATGGCCTTAATGCCAACTCTTGCAAGCTGTTTCAAATTCAATGAAACAATGTTAAAAAAGAAATGCAACCAATAATTGAAATTAGCGCCACAGACAAACTAGACATACGTGGTATGACACTACCCATGTGTGAACAAGCCACCACGAGACTAAATAGTTTAGAAAATTCAATCTCCAACACAGCTGGATTGGAAAAAATATTAAAATTATCCTTAAATTGCAGAGTAATGCTTAAATGTAACCTTAACGTGGATCAAGGACTAGTTAATGGAGCACTGGGTACAGTTGTTGGCTTTCAAACATACCCACGTGACAACAACATTCAGTTTGTCAATATTCTCTTTGACAAACTTTCAGAAGTGAGAAGGATAGGACGCTCAACAGCTCGATTCCTTCTCTTCAAAGACATGTATGTACGAAGAGAACAATTTTCTCTAATTCTTGCATATGCAGTCACCATTCATAAATCACAAGGTCTTACCCCAGACAAAGCATTGATAGACATTGGTAACACAGTCTTTAAAGAAGGCATGAGCTACGTAGCACTATCACGCTTACGTACACTTGACGGTCTATTTCTAATCAACTTTGATGCAAGTAAAGTAAACGCTGATATTCCTTGCATTTCAGAATACAATAGATTTTGTTCACTATACACCCCCATCTAAAAACATATCCTACTCCACAAAAAGTAAAGTGTTCTAAAAGAAAACTAAATCAAAGAGAAATGCAACAGGATGTCACTGCAAATCCTCCAAAGAGATTAAAAGAAACTAATACTTCATCAAGTACCACAATCAAAAAAGAACCTATTAGGGAAAGTAAACCAGGTACTTCTTCAAAGAAGGAAGACAAACTCCAAAAAAAGCACTCAGATACAGAACTACCTGGTCCATTTAAACTTTCAAATGTAAATGGTGTAAGTTGCTACGCAAATGTAGCAATGAATATTATATTTCAATTACCACCAATTGTTGACAACATTTACTTACACAGTACAGACCAATTGTGTTTGCAAATGTTAGTACTTCATAGAAACGCAACAAACAATCCTGACAACACGTATAGTGTTTATGGAATAAGACAACAATTGGACTACTGTGCTGGAATGGTGAAATTCACTATAAACTCACAGGAAGATCCACGAGAATTTCTTATGTACTTACTACAAGTACTGGAAAACAAAAACATAAATGAAATCTTCCAGATTTCATAAATGCGGAAACATACATGCACTCTGTGCAACAATGTGACACAAGAACAAATCCCCAATGAGCGCTTTGTGTATGTATCAATACCTAATTGTACAAAATGCAAACCATGGTAGATTATGTACTACCTGCAATTCGGATAATCTCTCCACCTTACTAATGCAAACACATAGTATATAAGTAATACTAATGCTTCTACGTTACAATGCAGATGGTACCAAAAACAACTGCAAGCTGACTGGATTCACACATGGTCAAGTATCACTTGGTAAAAAAACCTTCACAACAATAGGTATAATCTACCACACAGGAGCCACAACCAATGTAGGTCACTATACTGAATATATAAAAATAAATTGTGGATGGTTCGAATGTAATGATAGTACCATTACTCTAAAGCAGAGATTACCTGCAAATCTTACAAACGCTTATTTAATCTTCTTAAAACCAACATTTATTAACTAAACTGTACTTAAACTTTTACTAAACTTTTATTGGAAAACTATAAACTGTTACAATATGCCAACAGCTATATAACTGCCCCAAGATTCTACAACAACTAAACAGATAAATGAATACCACTAAATTATATAAAAACATAAACAGTTAGAATACGCCAACGGGTATCTAACTACCCCAAGATTTTCAATAACCAAACAGATAAATCAATACCACTACATTATAACAAAAAATAGACAGTTAGAATACGCCAAATGGTATCTAACTACCCCAAAATGTTACAATATCTGAACAGATAAATCAATACCACTTCATTATAATTTCTTAAAACCAAAATGTATTAACTAAACTGTACTTAAACATTAACTAAACTTCTATTAGAAAACTATAAACTGTTACAATATGCCAACAGCTATATAACTGCCCCAAGATTCTACAACAACTAAACAGATAAATGAATACCACTAAATTATATAAAAAAATAAACAGTTAGAATACGCCAACTGGTATCTAACTACCCCAAGATTTTCAATAAACAAACAGATAAATCAATACCACTACATTATAACAAAAAATAGATAGTTAGAATACGCCAAATGGTATCTAACTACCCCAAAATGTTACAATATCTGAACAGATAAATCAATACCACTTCATTATAATTTCTTAAAACCAAAATGTATTAACTAAACTGTACTTAAACATTAACTAAACTTCTATTAGAAAACTATAAACTGTTACAATATGCCAACAGCTATATAAATGCCCCAAGATTCTACAACAACTAAACAGATAAATGAATACCACTAAATTATATAAAAAAATAAACAGTTAGAATACGCCAACTGGTATCTAACTACCCCAAGATTTTCAATAACCAAACAGATAAATCAATACCACTACATTATAACAAAAAATAGACAGTTAGAATACCCCAAATGGTATCTAACTAACCCAAAATTTGCAATATCAAAATAGATAAATCAATACAACTTCATTATAACAAAAAATAGACTGTTAGAATATGTCAACAGGTATCTAACTGCTCCAAAAATCTGCAACAAGCCAATATATAGAGCATTAGACAGAAACAAAAAGTGAACACTGAAAACAAACAAACAAATAGACTATAGCATCCAACATGGATTTTTTTTCTCCCACAGACCCAATGATTTTAGCAACAAACACAGAAACTGAGCAAATTGCACAGTACACTGGTTTGTAATCTACTAAATATGAGGGTAAAAAAAAATGTTGATTATTCAATGTTATAAGTTGTTACAAAATACAACTACCAATACTAACATGATCTTTTCTTTTATCACAGAAATAAACAAGAAATACATGTACTCCAGTTACTAAACCAAACAGTAAGTATATTATATTAAGTACAACCATCACAGCAAATCACACCTATAGTGACTTATAACAGTCCATTATATCGCCATGCTCCCAAGACTCTATGCCCTGGCCACAACCACCGCAGCATATCACACCCATAGAGTCAAACATTTTAACTATGCCATATGGACACTTTTAATGTCCGCGGACATCATGAGTGTTCTTAGAACAGTTTCAACTTTGCTGCCTATAAATTCGATCTTGTCCATGCACCCAAGACTCTATGCCCTGGCCACAACCATCGCAGCATATCACACCCATAGAGTCAAACATTTCAACTATGCCATATGGACACTTTTAATGTCCGCGGACATCATGAGTGTCCTTAGAACAGTTTCAACTTGCCTACGAACAGTACGGACAGACATAGCGTCCTCAGGACAACCTCATTTTGTTTATTTACGAACATCCCAGGACACAGTGTGTTCTAAGAACACTTTGAACATGCTTGCGAACATGTGTTCTTAGAACAATTTGAAATTGCTTGCGAACAGAACGGACAGGCATACCGTCCTCAGGACATCCCCATTTTATTTACTGACGAACATCCCAGGACACATGATGTGTTCTTAGAACAGATTCAACTTGCCTGCGAACAAAACAAACAGGCTTACCGTCCTCAGAACACACCCATTTTGTTTATTTATGAACATCCCAGGACACATAATATGTTCTAAAACACTTTGAACGTGCTTGCGAACACGTGTTCTTAGAACAATTTGAAATTGCTTGCGAACAGAACGGACAGGCATATCGTCCTCAGGACACCCCCATTTTATTTTCTGATGAACATCCCAGGACACATGATGTGTTCTTAGAACAGATTCAACTTGCCTGCGAACAAAACGAACAGGCTTACCGTCCTCAGAACACACCCATTTTGTTTATTTTCGAACATTTCAGGACACCGCCAGTGTTCCTAGAACATTTTCAGCTTGCTTGCGAACAATACGGACAACCGTAGTGTCCTCAGAACACCCCCATTTTGTTTATTTAGAACATTTTAGAACATCTGCGTTGTCCGCAGACAAAGCGAACACAACAGGGGGGTCTACCACCTAAATAAATAAAACATTTAACCCATCTCTTACTCCCCCACCCTCCCCAAACACTTTCACACAACAACACACTCTACTAAATAGTATTTTTCAACAAAGTTTCACCGCGCTGTCTGCGGACGTCCGTGAATCGAAGATGGCGGGCGTTCCTGAAAATCTGACACGCTTCACGCTCACCATCCAATTAACGAACACGTTGCATGTCCGTGGACATGACGCAAGCTAATTGGCCAATCAGGACACTGTCTGCGGAGCGAACAGGGAAGTGTGTCCACGGACCAAACATAGATATCACTAATTTCTTTTTAACCTATTTTTTGCTCATTTTATAAAAAACTACTGGACGGATTTTCACCAAATGCAAAAGCACGCTTTCAGGACCAAGCCGCTGCTCCTGGTCCAAATTTGGTGAAATTCCATCCAGCGGTTTGGGCTGTAGAAGTGAGCAAAGTTTTTTCCCCATTCAGTCTATGGGAAAAAAGGAAGTTTTGGGACCCCCCTTATAACTTTTCCCCCCCCGAACCAAACCTCACCAAACTTTGCAAAGAAATTCAGAGTGACCCATATACTTTTTTGCAAAGTTTGGTGACGATTTGTCCAGGGAGAGCGAAGTTATAAGCCACCCAAAAAGGGCTCTTCCTATGGAAACAGCAACTTAACCATAACTAGCGTGGCTGTGTAATGAGAATGACTTAGTTGGTCTGCATAATTTTTTATAATGCAGCCATTATGACATTTATGCTGTCTCCCAAATTCATTGTATGGGTCAATGCATGCATGTCATCCTTTGGCCTGCGCTACCCTGGAGTGAGTTTGTGTTTGGTTGACCCAGTTGTGCATTTTGGGTGGGAGCTAGATATATTGAGGGCTTATCCTAGTCCATCACAAGATTGTGTAAGAGTCTCTTCTCCAAAAGCATGCAGGGGTCGAGCCTCAGAAGAGATTCGCCCTAGTCCAATCTGTTCATTAGTGAGGGATTGCCCCAGGAAGGATTTTGAGGCAGAGGCAAAGAGAACATAGGGTTTATTGCTTTGTGTTCATAGTTCATTGTGAGCTTTATTATATATTTCTTTTTAATCACTGCTTTCATGGCTCACCTTTCCCGAGTAACCTTGCCATGAGTTCTGCCAGTTCCGTGATGTGGCTTTCGGAAAGGAGTAGCATGTCACTTTGGGTGATGTGTACTTACCTTTTGTATGTGTTGATGCGTTCTTTATTTCATTGTGGAAAATGTTATTATTCATTTGGCGTGATTCCTGCCTGTAATGGAAGTGTGATCGATTCTACTCGCGAATGTCGGATATTGTATTCTAGTGTCGGATATTCGTTCGAAGGCACGTTGGTCAACTTCAATCGTGCTTGTTCAAGTGACTTGCTGTTCCTCTCCAAGTTTGGAGAAGACTTGCACAGTCTTGTGGAGGGGTCATGGGGTGCTTGAGTGGGTGGTTGAGTTCCCCTGTGACATTTATTTCACATTTGCTTCCCTAAAATTAATGTAATACAATTATTGCATGAATATTAGGGAAAGAACCCGGGAAATTAGCTTAGGGGCAACATGCTGACCTTCAGAACAAGACGATGCCATGTACCATGTGTTCAAAACCCTTTCCAGCTTGAAGCAGGAGGAGTCCAGCATTAAGTGTGATGTACATGACAAATAAAACTAATTAAATGATACATTCTGTAGCACATTGACACCTTTACACGTGCTGTAAGATATATGCTAACTTCCTGTCTGGTACCAATTTTTTTTAGTGTGTCCAGAGTATCTTCCTGGTTTTCGGTGATCCTGTGACACCATTCCTCCCTTCCCTTTTCCCACCGGAGAGGATGTGAATCGAAAGGCAAATGTCTCGAAGACTCTGTAAGCAGGAACATGTGTGATATCTTGATGGCCCACCCCGATCACCACCAGTGTGCATGTGTGTGTATGAAATCATGGGTGCATGTTAAGTGTGATTGTTCCATGTATGTCAGCTGCCCCCTGGATGCCTGCGCAATGAGGTTAGTCTGGTGGATCTTCCATGAGTTATATATTCCATATGCTCCTGATGCAGTTGAGGGTCCCAAAGAAGAATAAAAAGCATCTTTAAGTATACCCAAGACTTCTGCCTCGTTCCTGTGCATCCTACTCAAAGTGCATCACAACAAGTAGACTGCAGAACTAATGCTAGATATGTTTCATGTAACATTCTGTTTGATGTACTATGCAGAATGTAGAATATGGCTTTCATGCACCGCCAAGAGGGCAGACATGGCCTTTAACGGCCTGCCAACATGAGGGCCTCAGCTTGTGTCCGCCCTCCTGCAGAGCATAAAAACCATTCGCAACCCGGGGTTCGTCCGCGGTGCGAATGGTTGTCAAAATGTTTCATCGGGTGAGCCGCGTTGCTAGCGCAGCCGATCTCCCAATGAAGAAGAGAAAAAGAAATGATGGGCTCCACCATATGAAAAAGGGACTAAGTCCCTTTTTCATGTCTATGGCGGCGGCAAGATAGGAGGAGCGCCGGCACCGGAGCGCAATGCTCTGGTCCTGCAGGTAAGTGGAGGCAGTGGGGAGGCAACAGGGAGAGGCTCCCTGTTGCCTCCCTGCAATTGAAGAAAGGAAAACAAAAAGTACCACCTAGGCAAGGACCTCAGGTGGCTGGGACAGCGGGCGGGGTTTGTGCATTCTCGTCTGCTGTTCAAGCCACCTGATTGGCTGAGCGCCCTTCCCCTGGTGTGAATGTGGAGTGTGGAATTGTGAAGGAAAGATTCAGCATAGAAGGGCAGTTGAGAGTTGTGAGCCACCAGAAAAGCTGGTGGGACGCTAAATATTTTCTTCAATAAAGAAGATTTGTCAATTTACCTGGTCCTTGCATCATTTCACTGGCAACGGGTGACAATGCGGTCACCCCAGCAACTGCTGTCATTGTATGGAGGCCTATTGGCATGTTTCTGGGTGCTGTTTGCCACTGGGTGTTTTTTGCTGTATGTTTTCGGGTGATCGGCTCAGATATCTTGGAGCTGCACCCCTGATCTCAACAGCGGCATTGGTGTGCACCCTGGGTGCTGTTTGCCTAGCGGGCCATTGGTGATTGGCCTGCCACTAGCCGATATGAATGGACACATCGGAGGGCTGCCTGTGTTGAGTCCTGAGCTGCAAGCCTGATCCGAACGGTATTAGCCAAAGTATTAGCCTCACTCTCAGCTCTGCCAACTCTTGCAGTTCAAGAGGAGCAAGAGTGTCAGAGAACTGCCTGGCCTGACAGTCTCTTCTTTGGGAAGAGGATACATGGACGATATTTACAGTGCCCACCATCTCTTAAGTAACCATTCTGCAGGACAATCAAAGAAGCAAGTTAAACAACTTTTAACAACTATCACAAACAGAAAGAAGAGTGAATTCAGCCTGTTTCCTTTTTAATTATTTATTCAGGTCTAGCAGCTTTGAACATTTAAAGCTGTCTGATTAGATTTTGTCAATGTCCTGAAAATCAATATCACGGATCTTCATCTTCAATCAACCTGTCTCAATGCTTGATTGATGACAAGTGGCTTTGTCACTTCATCTGTGAAGGACTTGCATTGGGAGCTGGGGCCTGCTTCAGCCTGTGTCAAAACTCTGGGAAGTATTGCTAGTGACATTCCCGGGGAGAATCGTGGGCTATACTGAAAACGAAATCCACCAGGAAGTTGTGCATTCTTATCCTTCATGGAAACTAAAAGGGGTAAATCCATTGCACAGACATGCGCAATTCATGCAAAATGTGCAATTTGTGGATTGGCTGCTGGGGTTTATATACATATGTTCCAGGAAGGCGGTATATCAGTTATTTACTGGCTCCCTCATCAATTTGCAGAATGGATGTGCACACCTCGTGGCAGAATGATATTACCATCTCTCTAAAATCATTACATTTGTTTCCAGTCCATGTAGCTTATTTAGGCTTTCGGTTTTATGACGTTGATTTTTTCAGTATTTCTGTTTGTATTTATGCATGTTTATATTTTGGTATTTTTAGCTGTATTTTGTCACTTTTATTTATTGATGATTTGTAACTAGTATTTTTCCACATTTATTTACTTGGTAAACACATATTAGGACTTGGATTCCTATAATTGGAGTTTTATGGAGCTAATTTCTTGCACAATTCCAGGCATGCATTTCTGCAGCATTTAAGCAACTTTAAAAGGTTTAAAATGGATGCACCCATGTGCTTGCTTTTGCAAATTTTGAGCTTGAATAGCTCCAAATTTTACATAGGAAGTTTAAAAAAAAAAGTGCTAGTATTATTTTTTTAATGTTGCCTATCTATTTTTAAAATACATTTTTTACTGGACTATCCCTTTAATTCCTCTCTGTTATGTTCCATGTGCACTCATTGACCTGCAATACATGATTAACAACTTAAAGACTGCATTTCCATTTTTTTCGCAATTTTTCAAAAATCAACTGTGATTTCCGTCTGTATTTATGTGTACAAATCAGTGAAAACGGAACTCAGGGAGCCTCATGTATAATCTTCCTTGCCACTTTGTTCAGAAAATGTCATCTGGATATTTCGCATGCAGCTCTCAGCATTATCACTCTGCTTGTAATGGGCTCTTTGGGGGAGGGTAAGGGGGTCTATTTGTTTTTGTAATGTCAGCCGCAGTAAATAAAAAATGAGGGATGATGCTGCATTTCAGTGATTAGTTTTAAAATCAGGTAAACACTGACTAAATGCCTAAACCGCATTCATGAGCAAGAAAAAGGTTCACTGAAAGAAACTCCCAAAAACACAGTAATTTCACAAAGGTTAGGACGGAAGCGCAGAATTTATCCCATGCGCAAGTTCACAAAAAATCAGTCGAAACTTGCTTTTCAACATGGTATTCACAAAGGTCCACATAATTGCACCAATTATTCTTGTACACCTCACAACGAAAAAGCATTTACGCCCGAAAATATGGACTGTGTGTGCATATGCTCAAATGATTGGAAAAGGTAGCTAAAAGTTACAACTTTTGAATTCGTTGAATAATGTCCCCAGAATCGTGTTCTCTACCATGTTGTTCTCTCTACCTGCACACATGCCGTCCCTTTCATAGGAATCCGTGCACGTTCCAACGTGTCTGCGTCTATATCCTCGAAAAAGCGCGCAGGAAAATTAACAAAACTGCCTTAAAATCAAAAGTAGACTTTCACTCCGAAAATAAGGCGGGAGGGGGAATAGCACGGGTGCACCAGGCATAGCTAAGGATGGGGTGGGGGTAAAAGGGAATACCTCATTGGATTTCGAGAAACCCCCATAGAGGGATGGATAATGGGTAAAGAATGTGTGCAAAGCCTTTTGGCTTTCATGCCTATGGGATCCTTTACTCCTGTTTCCAACCATTTACGCCCAGATCGTCTGCGTATAATTAATCTCTCGGGATAAAAGGTTTGGGATGCATTTGAATATGTTGGTAAACAGGTAACCCCTTAATAACGAAACCAGATGTCAATAGTACAATACAGTGACTCTGGCTTGCCTGATTTAAGATATGATATAAACAAGTGTTTCTATGATCGACAAGACAAGGGAGGGAAGACAGAGGGAGGACAAGACAAATGATTTTACTAGGCCGTGTGTCATTCAGATTGTGCAAGTGCCATATAATGTTTTTGCGTCTTGGGGGTCATTTTCAATATGGAGTAGAGTACAGAGCAGGTGTAAAAGGCACTCATCAAACATTAATGTATGTTTTTTATTTAACTCTATATTTTCATTGATTTGTATGGTGCGGTGGTGGTACGGAGCGGAATGACCACTTCTGCTACCTCCATCCAGCCCACCATACAAATCTGCATGCATTTCTTCCAGCTTCTGAATTTGTTGCTGTTGGTAAATCATTGGATTCCTAAGAGATATACATGATTGTGCCCCTGCTTAAAACAAGGGTTCCATAGAAATCCATTGCAAATACTGTTCGCTATGTGCTAATGGCACACACCATTTACACAGTTAGAAAAAAGGCATTTTGGCTCCATTTACACTTTTTGGGAATTGATTTTAGGTTTCTTTAACATTGTATTTGTTTTAAGCAACCATTTAAGGGGTAAAACAGAGGTAGATCAGTGTTATCAGTTTTAAAAGGAGGCTGTGGGCACGGAGATAAATGCACATTATTTCACATGTGATTTCTTGATTCATTAGGCATAACTAACGAGGAGTATACATTGTAAAAATGTGCTTCTCGATTCAGTGTTCTCTACAAAGCAGTTCTCAAAGTTGTGATTGGTACAGAAGTTTGAAAAGTTGCTTTTAGGTTTGTTTAATGTTTGATTTGTTTGAAGGGTGGATGTGAGGGTTATAAAGGAGGTAGAGTAGTGTTGTTGGTTTGGGGAATGAGGCAGTGGGCACAGATTACATTTGTATTGTTTTGCAAAACGTATCGATTCATAAAATGTGACTAACAAAAAGTATAAAATGGAAAAATGGTGACGTTCATTTTCCGAAAGTAAAAGATGCAGGAGTTAGAGAAGTGTGATTCGCAATTCAGATTGTACATTTGTATATCAGGAGTTGATAGTGTGGAGTTACATTTGCTATGTTTATATTTATATGATTGAGTTTAGAAGGAATGTGCAGTGGTGTACCCACTAGATTTCGTTGCATTTGCGGAAGCAGGTTCTAGCCAATCAGGATGCTTGGAACATGGGCTGTATTCTCTGCATGTTTCAAAGTGTGCATAATAAAAAAAGAATACATCATTCTTTGGAGTGTGTGGTTGTGCTGTGACGTATTTCCTAAAGTCTGTTTATCTGTTGATGATGTCACGGGGATCAATTGAGAAAATTGATGTTAGGAACTAGGGTTTGGTGCTGAGGTGTGCTGCAAGGTAAGTGTGTTTTTTTACCAATTGAACACCCTTTGCAACTGCATGGTGTTAATGGTGTTTAGTTAAAACAAATATATATGATCTTGTGGTGTGGCATTCTGCTGTGCCATAATTCATGAAGTCTCTTCCTTTGTTGATGATGTCACAATCATCAGCAGAGGAAATGCATTTCAGGTACTAGGACGTGGTGCCAAAGTGTGCTGCAAGGCAAATGTGTGCTGTTTTCCAATTACACATTCCAGGCACCTGCATGATGCTAAGGGTGTTCAATTAAAACAACAAAATGACCTTGTGGTGTGGCACTGTGCTGTACCGTACTTTCCAAAGTGTATTCCTCTGTTGATGATGTAACAGTCATCCCCAGAGAAAATGGATTTGAGAAAGTAGGGTGTGGTGCCATAGTGCGCTGCAAGGTAATTGTGATTTTTTTAAATACCCTTGGCAAATGCATGTTTAGAAGGGTGTTGAATTAAAAAAATATATGACCTTGAGGTGTAGCATTGTGCCGTGACCTACTTTCTGATGTCTCTTTCCCTGTTGATGATGTCATGGTCATCAACACAGAAAATGGATTTGAGGAAGTAGGGTGAGGCGCTGAAGTGTGGCTCAGGTTAAACAGTCTTAGCACCTGAATGGTGCTAAAGGTTTTTAATAAAATATATGACCTTGACATATATTTTTCAGCAATGGGCTAAGACTGACAGTAACCATACCAGTGTCTGTGTTAAGGGACCCACGTTTCATTTGGACATTTGACTTAGGGCAGCGGGCGGTTGGCAGTAGGCTTAACCCATTGCCATGGTGCTTAATACAAAACCGAATTCCCCCAGCTTAGAATTTTCTTTGAACTTTCATGGTGGTTCTGAAAAGAACCGTTATGGGATTTAGGAAGGGATGAGGTGGAGGGAGTGGATGTAGGAAAGATAGGTGGAAAGTAGACAACTTTTGTTTTTAACAAGTTTTATACTTGTTTTTTTATATTGACAGTCAGGTAAAAACAAACCTAAAAAACCCTCAATAAACCAAAAACACTGTGGTGCCAAGGCTTTGTGCAGGAAATGTGAAATCTCCTCTCCTTAGGACCTCACTGCAAATGTACACTGTCTCTGCGACACGTCCGATAGTGGAGTGTCCTTGGGTACCTTCAAGTACTGCCAGCACAGGGAATGTTTGAATCTCCTGCAGTGGTATTTCTTGGGTGGATCTGGCTGCTCTACCCACCCAATGTTTTCTGGGTCTTCAGGGACAGTGACATGGTTCATCTCTTCCTCGCTGGAGGATGCCTCGGGATGTTGGGTCGCCATCACCAGAAAAGAATTAAAAAGAAAAGAATCATTACAAGGAAAAGGATCACAAAATCCTAAAAAAGGAATACAAACCCCCACATTTTTATAAAAACAAAAAACAGACAGAAAACAAGGTACAAAGAAGGGAATATGTTTGGATGAGAAACAGTGCGAATGAGCACATTTGGAAGACACTGTGTCTATCTGAATTTGCCTTCAAAAGCAATGTGGAAATGTAAGGATTTCTGCAGTATATATATATATATATATATATATATATATATATATATACATTCAGTAAAAAAAACTTTGTTAAAGGGACGTTATGGTTAACTTGCGCTACTAAAAACCTATGAAATTCAGTGAAAAAACTTTGTTAAAGGGACGTTATGGTTCACTGTAAAACCGAAAAACCCCTGAAATTCGGCAGTTATGGTAACATAAGCAACCATAACTCGCGCCACTGTGCACTGCTAACACTAACACCCAGGACATCAAAGATGACATCACAAACCCGGATGTAGCACGCCCTGTCCACGAACAGCCACGGTGTCCGCGGACGGCGTCCACTTTACTCTCTGTGCCATTCCCTCATTGCATACAGCTAAGCAATCACACAATACGAATAACGTCCGCAGAACACCCCCATTTTGTGAATTTTGGAACATTTCAGGACAATTATCATTTCATTATTCAACATATTAACATTACAAATATTATACTTTCATCTTGTACTCTGCACACAATGCTTTGTTTCTCCATTAGTAGCTCAGTATACTAGATATAATCCCATAATACAATGCTATTTATATCAATGCATCGTTCAAAGCACTAATAACGGTATGATATTTATTGCAATATCCTTGACACTTTTTTCGCAACATTATAATAAAAATCCCTAGTACACAAATTCCATGAAAAGTACATACACATGTGATGTCATCAGTGATTACATCAATGAAATTTGCGATGTCATCTTTGATGTCCTGGGTGTTAGTCTTAGCAGTGCACGGTGGTGGCGCGAGTTATTTTTCATAGCTTACCATAACTTGCGATTTTCAGGGGTCTTTCGGCTGTACTTAGAACCATAACGTCCCTTAAACAAACTTTTTTTAATATCACGCAAACAATATACAAATATGGCGTGCAAAAACCAACTTCTACAGATGGCTTTACACAGAATGTTGCAAAGTAAGAATTTATGCTCGTTCACAGTGAAGGTCAGCTGCTTCCATTTTTTTCTCGGGCCCCGGAGAGGCTCACGAAGCGGACTATAAGGTTGTATTGTGTTTTGACCTTGACAGACAGAGATTGTGATGAAAGACTTCTCTTGAAGGAGTGTTGCTAAAACGTAAGAGAAGATAAAGATGAAATTTCTGAAACTAAACCACTTTTATATATTATATCACTATGCGAAAGATCGTTGGCACAAGCAGAGTGGTATTTTGGGACTGCACCACTCGTAGACAATGGAAATTGCAATTGTACTGTAAGTAACCCTTTAGATTATTTTATACGAAATATAATTACAATAGCGTAGCATTAAAGACCGCTCAAGTTGAACTTGTTCGTTGAAAGTGGCATAATGTTTTCTACCGCGCACTATTACCGCCGAATTGATCCCCTGTCGTTTAGAGGGCTCTGAAAAAGGCAGACGACACAGGGTGGGTTAATAGAAATTATTTAACCGGTCTATAGGCGGTCAAGTGCTCTACTCACTGTGCCACTTCACTGTAGCCTGTCAAGTGGCACAGCGAGTACAACGCTCGCTTTGACATCCGTGCACAGCTTGCTTACGCAAGTTCAAATCCTGGCAAAGCCAAGCTCAGCCTTTCATCCTTATGTGGTCGATAAATGAGCACCACACACCGTGGTTAATAATAAGCACCGCTTAGATACCTCACGGTTCTTAGCACTATATGAATGGGAAAATATTATTATTTTATTATTAACATACTCCGTTGCACTATCTTCGATAGCAAATAGTTTTACGCCCTAATAAATAAAATGATGATTTTTAATGAATATCGGCTGGTGAGACTAATTTATGTTTTTTAAAACAGGTATGTGGCCCCATTTTTCCTATGTCACGATTTACAGACTCCAGCAGATGGGGTCTTCAACTGCCAGGTGCAGGTCCAAATATGCAACTTCATGACCCTCACCATTTTATGGGACAATCGCCAAGGACCAATATGCCCTTACGCAGTACTAGCGGCTACAAACAACATACCAACCAATAGGGTGGTCTAATGGCTTGTTGTTGGAGCGACCATTTACTGCTTTTATCATAAACCAACAGCCTATCTACCGCAAAGGAACAATGCGTGGCTCCAAATAAACTTTTGCTGATCGACAGCAGAGACAATAGCAAATCGCTGAATATTCACTAAACATTTCATGTGAAATAAATGTACTTTACCAAATGTACAATCCTGCTGTTTACTTTTAAACCACAGTTTCATATTCCGAATTGTGGCGCACTAAGTTGTAAGCTGATCTAACATCCTCTGTACCGCAAAGGAACATCGCGTGCCTCAACATGAACTTTTGCGGATCGACAACAAAGACAACTGAAAATTGCTGAATATTCTCTAAACATTTGAATCAAATAATTGTACTTTACAAAATTTACAATCTTGCTGTTTGCTTTTAAATCAATGTTTCATATTCCGAATTGTGGCGCGCTGTGTTGTGACATAATATGTGTTGTCTTCCGGGTTCTGTGTAAAGTCACTTAGGACTGCAGAGAACTGGGCGCGTTTGATGACGCACCCTTTAACGTCACGGAGAGAGGCGGGGAATATGAATGCTTTGATAATATGAGGCTTAGGGGCGGGAAATATGATTTAGTGTCGCAAAAGCAAGTCAGCCAGGTCAATAGCGCCAGTCATAGGATTATCAAATAATGTCGGCGCACACCAGCCGGATTTATCGTTTATTTAGTGGACAAAAAGTCGGTTGACGCCCATAGGAAATTGTACTATTAGCGGACAAAAGGAGTGGTCTTAAAACACTTTCACCCTGACAACGAACAATACAAACAACGTTCTCAGAACACCCCCATTTTGTGTAATTGCAACCATTTCGGGACACCGCGAGTGCTCTTAGAACACATTCAACTAGACAGATTACAATACGGACAGCGTCCTGAGGACACCCCCAGTTTGTGTATTTACGAACAATTAAGTACACCGCGAGTGTTCATAGCTCATTTTTACCTTCCTTGTGAACAAAAATGACACATACTCTGTCCTCTAAACACCCCACCATTTAGTTTATTTACAAAATGTCAGAACAGCGTGTTCTCCGCGGACAAATCGAACGCAACAAAAACGTCTGGCACATAAAAAAACAAAACATTGAACCTATCTCATACTCCCCCACCCTCCCCAAACACTCTTACACACCAACACACGGCACTAAATACAATTTTTTATCCACTTTTCACCACGCTGTACGCGGTCGACGGCGAATACAAGATGGCGGGCGCCACAGAAAATCTGACGCCCTCCACACCCCTCACTGTCCAATCAGCAAACACGTTGCATGTCCATGGACATGATGCAAGGCCATGGGCCAATCAGGGTGCTGTCCGCGGAGCGAACAGGGAAGTCCGTCCGCGAAGCGAACACAGATATCACTAATTTGTTTGCCTTACATTTTGGTCATTTTTAAAAAAACTACTGGACGGATTTACACCAAATTTGCAAAAGCACGCTTTCCGGACCAAGCCGCCACTCCTGCCGCAAATTTGGTGTAAATCCGTCCAGCGGTTCGGGCTGTAGCCGTGCGCAAAGTTTTTTCCCATTCAGTCTATGGGGAAAAAAAAAGTTTTGGGACCCCCCTATAACTTTTCCCCCCCTGGACGAATCCTCACCAAACTTGCAAGAAAATTCAGAGTGGGCCATATACTTTTTTTGCAAAGTTTGGTGAGGATTCGTCCAGGGGGAGCGAAGTTATAAGCCGCCCAAAAAGTGCTCTTCCTATGGAAACAGCAACTTAACCATAACTACAAGGCCATGTAATATATATATATATATATATATATATATATATATATATATATATATATATATATATATATATATTCAGTAAAAAAACTTTGTTAAAGGGACGTTATGGTTAAGTTGCGCTACTAAAAACCTATGAAATTCAGTAAAAAAACTTTGTCAAAGCGACGTTATGGTTCCAAGTAAAACCGGAAAACCCCTGTAATTCGGCAGTTATGGTAAACTAAGCAACCATAACTCGTGCCACCACCGTGCACTGCTAAGACTAACACCCAGGAGATCAAAGATGACATCACAAATGTCAATCTTTTGAAACATTTTGTGGAGGACCACATAAAAGAAAATATTAAATACCATTGTCCCACATGTACCTGTTCCTCCTCTCCATGTCCAAGTCAACTATCCCCAAACCCTCAACACCAAGAAGAACATTTTGATAAGACTTCTATCCCTTTATCCCATCCCATCCATCTTCTCCAAACTCTGAATTCACCTGTATTTGTGTCAGTTTCTGCTTCCCCCTCTCTTTCATAAATTGTGTATCTGTATATAATAAAAAAGATTATTATGTCCCTTTTAATTCAATCCTTTGTGTCTTATTTTTTGTAAAACTCAGTTGGGGTGTCCGCAGACAGCACACCTGTCCGGAATGTCTGCAACTAACAAAATGGGGGTGTCCTAAGGACACTATACCTGTCCGTACCATTCGCAACCAAGATGGAACTGTTCTTAGAACACACCTGGTGTCCGAGATGTCCTTAAGTGAACAAAATGGAGGTATCTGTCATGATCTCTGCTTCCAAAAGATCAGGACTTGCCCGACTCCCTTGGAAGCAGACCCATAACCCCGGTTCCGAGTGCCAGCCAGTCCCAATTGGGACCTTTTGGACCCTGCCCTGGCGCCAGTGGCACCAGGCTCATAAAGATGCCCAGTCCCAGTGCTGGAAGCGCCGGGCTCATAATGCTTGGGTGGACATACCTGCAGCAGACCATGCTGCTTACTTACCTGCCAGTTGAACCCCTGATCCTCTTCTGTTTGGGACTACTTTTCCTGTTGGGTGGGGCAGGAGCCACTCCCTAGGTTCAGAACACTGGAACTCTTCTGGAAAGCAGGAACTCTTTTCTTATCTAGGCGTGGCTGTGGAAGGAGACACCTAAGCACTACAGGAGGCTATTTAAACCACACCCGATGGATGAATCTTGCTTTGCGTTATTCTGCATTCTCTGCAGCAGAACGCTCATTGTGTCTTCTGCTTCTGATCATGGGCCTAAGGGAACAAAGGCTTACCATCCTAGAATCCAGTCTTCAGCAGCACCTGTAAAGACAAAGAAAGAACAGGTTAGCACTACGGTCTTCAGTGGCAGCGCATCTCTTACCTGGTCCATCGGCTGTCACCAACGCCTCGCGCTGCATTTCGGCATCTGAAAGACAAAGGCTTACCTACTCTTTGCATGCTCCGGAGGTCTTCGCACTGCATTCCGGCATCTGAAAGACAAAAGCTTACCAGCTCTTCGCACGCTCCGGAGGCCTTCGGCGCTGCATCCCGCATCTGAAAGACAAAAGAAGGTGCGTTTAAAGACATTGGGCAACTTTATTACTCACGTGCCATTACTCCTTCCCACGCCGAATCCAGTGGGTATTCCAGCACCCTTCAGCTTCTCTAAAGCTCCGAACTTGTACCTGCAAGATAAAAGGGACAGTTAGTGCGCATCGTGAAGCAGGCTACAAGCGCTTACTTACGTGCTTCCAGGCGCTTCTATTCCTCACGCGGGTTCGATCCTCAACTCTCATCAGCCCGCCATCTGCCATCGCCGGAACCCTGCAAAACAAGAGATATCATTACAAAAGACTTTTAAGACATTTGAAGTGCCCAGAACTTACCGTTCGTGCAGTTAACGACGGACAGCAGTCCTCTGAGGTCAAGAGGCCTGCACCCTTATCCAGTGAAGAAACTGGTTACGGCACCCTGCCCCGAGGCAGATGGAGAGCTCAGCGTTCACTTACCTAAGGTGAGGGCGTTAACCTTTGGGGTTCTACAGGAGAAGAGAAAGGGAAGAGGAGAGAGGCACCCAATAACCCCAGTTCATTAATCCCATATTTTCTATCTGCAGACATCTTACTCTTCGAGTCAGACATACAGTGCACAGAGGTCCAGCCCAAAGAGCCAACCGTGTGTTACACATCACCTTTGAAGATACGCATTCACCCAGTCAAGACCGGCGCCTCTGCGGGAATCAGGTGAGCGTTACAGAACGCAAAGCCTACCGCAAAACTCCCACCCAGGCGCTATGGAAACCTCGGATACCGACCAGCTAGCCCAGTTACTTGGGGAACTAAGAGCAGAAGTGCATGCAGCCCGTCAGGAAACGAATGCTCTAAGAAGGGAACTGATTATTTCCAAGGAGCGAACAGACGATCTCGCTAGACAATTGCTACAGTCACAAGCCGGACAAACTCCGTTACCCGCATCAGGGGCAAATCTTCCATCAACATCCTCTACGAACCCAGTGCAGATCAACCTACCTGGGAATGTACCTCTGGCTCCGCCCGAACGATTTTCTGGTGACCCAAAGAGGTTTGCAGTATTTATTAATCAGTGCCGGTTGCACTTCTTATGCCGGCCAGCAGCCTTTCCAACTGATCAAGCTAAGGTAGCTTTCGTACCTTAGTGGCAATGCGGCAGACTGGTCGATCCCTCTAGTTAATCAAGATGATCCGGTTCTCCATGATTTTCAAGCATTTCAGCTCAGTATGGAAAAACTGTTTGCAAGACATTCACAGGGGCAGGCCTTGGACAATGAGCTCCTTTCATTGCGACAGGGAAATCAAGACCTTTTGGCTTATATTGCGTCTTTCAACAGACTGATAGTGGAAACTCGATGGCCTGAGGACAAAAGGATTACGCTGTTTTATAGAGGTCTACGTGGAGAGCTCAAAGATGTGTTAGCCCAAGTAGTGAATCCCCCGCAAGACTGTTCGGACTATATTGACTTAGTCGTTCAAATTGACCACAGACTGCAGAACAGGAAGGCCGATCGTTCCAAGTTTGATGCTCGAGTATTTTCCAAACCACCAACTCCTACCAAAGGAGTAGACTCCGGGGAACCCATGCAAATAGGGGGGCTGAAAGGACCACTAACACAAAAGGAGCGGGAAAGGAGAAAACAGCTGCAATTATGCCTCTATTGCGGAAACTCGGGGCACTTTCTTCGAGACTGTCTGGTGAAACCAGCCAAGAAGGCAGTAGGAGCTGCAGTTACCAGGGTCACAAACTCTGAGCAGGGAAACAACCTCGCCCGACAAGAATAGAGGTCCTCTTGCCGAGCGTTAAAACCAGTTCCGTGACCTCGCATTTCGTGATACCTATGGTCCTCATTAGCCCTGAACATCCGGATCGATTACATGCGATTGAAGCTTACGTCGACAGCGGTGCCATCAGCAATTATGTGGATCATGAAATGGTTTTGAGGATGAATCTGACTCTTTGTCCAAAGGCTGTAAAGGACGTCATTACTACGGTGGATGGTACGGAGATAGCCTCCGGACCAGTAACGCATACCACCCAAGAAGTGACGCTAGTAAGTCAAGATGGACACCATGAGAAGATCGTGTTCGATGTGATCAAGGCCCCTCAGTTCCAGATTATTCTAGGAATTCCTTGGTTAGAGAAGCACAATCCTCAGATCGATTGGCGAGCAAGAACGGTTCAGTTTCCAGAATGTGTCTCTACTTGTCACCCTCGACCTGGTGTTGCACTGGCAGCAATTTCCTCGGAGGCTCCCCAGTTACCTCCTGAATACCTAGAATTCCAAGATGTTTTCCGGAAGGATCAGGCTAACTCTCTACCTCCTCATAGGTCTTATGACTGCCAGATAGACCTGATACCTGGATCTACTCCTCCTTGTAGTAGAATGTATGCCCTCACCGAGCCTGAGAATCTTCACCTCCGACAATACCTGGATCAATACCTAGCGAATGGGTTTATTCGTCCTTCCAAGTCCCCTGCTTCCTCAGCTTTGTTCTTCGTTCCAAAAAAAGAAGGGGACCTTAGAACTTGTATAGATTATCGCGCCCTGAACCAGATCACCGTTAAGAATAGATATCCGTTACCTTTGATCCCTGAACTCCTGGACCAAGTCAGAAAAGCATGCATATATACAAAGCTGGATCTTAGAGGAGCCTACCACTTGGTACGAGTAAAAGAGGGCGATGAATGGAAGACGGCCTTCCGCACCAAGTATGGGCTATTTGAATATCAGGTCATGCCCTTCGGACTTTGCAATGCCCCGGCCGCCTTTCAATATTTTATGAACGATGTCCTCAGAGAGCTCATAGATGTGTGTGTTGTTGTTTACATTGACGATATCCTCGTTTATTCTTCATCGGAAACTGAACATCGGAAACACGTGAAAATGGTCCTCGAGAGATTGCGGCAACACAAACTTTTCGCTAAGTTGGAAAAATGTGTTTTCAACGTGACTGAAGTTGAATTCTTGGGATTCATATTATCACCTAGCGGAGTGCGTATGGATTCAAAGAAGGTCGATGCAATTCTCAAATGGCCATCGCCATCCTCCGTAAAAGGTGTTCAAAGCATGTTAGGCTTCACTAACTTTTACCGCAGGTTTATCCCTGAATTCTCTCGAATAGTCCAGCCCATCACCGCCTTGTTAAAGAAAAACAAACGTTTTGAATGGTCTACCGAGGCGGAACAAGCTTTCCTGGATTTGAAGACTAGATTTATCTCTGCACCGATCTTAAAACATCCTCGCCCAGAACTCCCCTACATCGTTGAAACTGATGCTTCGAGCCTTGCCATGGGGGCAGTTCTATCACAAAAGGACCCAGTAACCAATCAGTTGCATCCCGTGGCATTTTGGTCCCGCAAATTCTCGCCTCCTGAAATCAATTACACTATTACTGATAAGGAACTTCTAGCTATCAAGTCCGCCTTTAAGGCTTGGCGGCATTATCTTCTGGGGGCCCGACACACCGTTACTGTGATTACAGATCACCGAAACCTGCAATTATTGAAAACCGCAAAAGCTCAATCCTCTAGGCAACTCCGTTGGGCACTATTCTTTGCCGAGTTTGACTTCATAATTACCTATCGACCTGGTACAAAAAACGGTAAAGCTGATGCCCTTTCTCGGATGGGAGTAGAAGAACATTTGATCAATCCTAAACCTGTACCTATCATTCCCGAACAAAGAATTCTAGGTGTAATCGCCACACAATCCATAGAGGAAGTTAAGGATAAAGCCAGACTACTGGTAACTCCAGCAGACATACAGAATTGGCATCTGCAGGGAAAGGACTTTACGGTGAAGGACAACCTATTATATTTCCAAGAACGGTTATACCTGCCCAGCACAGATTTACAGAAAAAGGTAATCTCTTGTTATCACGATTCTTTAATGGAAGGACATCCCGGTATGACCAAGACCTCGGAAAAGATCAAGCGCTACTTCTGGTGGCCGTCTTGGAAAAAAGATATCAGAGACTTTATAATGTCCTGTGGAGTATGCGCCCAAAACAAGAGTCAAAAGGAAAAACCAGCCGGCCTCTTACGCCCTATTGACATCCCGCCTCGCCCTTGGCATACACTTGCTATGGACTTCATCACCGATCTACCTCCATGCTCCGGATACAATATGATCCTAGTAATCGTGGATCTATTCTCCAAGATGGCGCATTTCATTCCACTCAAAGGCTTACCAACAGCAGCAACTCTGGCTCGAGAATTTCTCGAAAACATCGTCCGACTGCACGGTTTTCCTTCAGTTCTAATTTCGGATCGAGGTAGTCAATTTATTTCTCATTTTTGGCGAAGTTGCTGTCGGTCGGCTCAAATTGATGTGAGACTTTCGACCAGCCACCACCCTCAAACCGACGGACAAACCGAGAGGACCAATCAAACTCTGGAACAGTATTTGCGCTGCATGCTACAACAAACTGAAAAAACTTGGAAAGATATCCTTTGGATAGCCGAATATGCCTACAATAACTCTGTCCACTCGGGAACTGGGAAGACCCCGTTTTTTCTTTTATACGGTAGTCACCCTCGAACCTCGGAGTTGGATCCACTCCAAGATCTTTGAACACCAGCAGTAGACCACCTGCATTCTACAATCACCCAAGCCTTTAAGGAAGCCGTTTCTCACCTTCAAAGGGTTAAAGAACAATACAAGAAAGGAGCAGACCAACATCGGAAGGAAGCCCCCCAATACCAAGTAGGAGATCAAGTCTGGTTATCCACCAAATATCTACCTCTAAAAGGACCACGCACATTCAACCCAAGATACCTTGGTCCCTATTCCATCACTACCATAGTAAATCCAGTAGCTGTCAAGTTGGACTTGCCCCCTCACATGAAGATACATCCGGTCTTCCACGTCTCTCTATTAAAACCCGTGCAACCTCAAACCCGACTAACTACATCTCCAAAACCTATTCTAGTTGATGGATAACTCGAGTTTGAAGTCAAAAGCATCCTGGATTCCAAGATCTCCAAATCTAAACTATTTTACCTGATTGACTGGAAAGGCTACGGTCCCCAAGAAAGATCCTGGGAACCTGCAGAATATGTCCACGCGCCTCGTCTAATCAAAAGATTTCATCGAACATTTCCTAACAAGCCCAAACCCCCGGAGAAGCCCGGTTTGGGAGGGGCCTTAAGGGGGGGTGCTGTCATGATCTCTGCTTCCAAAAGATCAGGACTTGCCCGACTCCCTTGGAAGCAGACCCATAACCCCGGTTCTGAGTGCCAGCCAGTCCCAATTGGGACCTTTTGGACCCTGTCCTGGCGCCAGTGGCACCAGGCTCATAAAAATGCCCAGTCCCAGCGCTGGAAGCGCCGGGCTCATAATGCTTGGGTGGACTTATCTGCAGCAGACCATGCTGCTTACTTACCTGCCAGTTGAACCCCTGATCCTCTTCTGTTTGGGACTACTTTTCCTGTTGGGTGGGGCAGGAGCCACTCCCTAGGTTCAGAACACTGGAACTCTTCTGGAAAGCAGGAACTCTTTTCTTACCTAGGCGTGGCTGTGGAAGGAGACACCTAAGCACTACAGGAGGCTATTTAAACCACACCCGATGGATGAATCTTGCTTTGTGTTATTCATCATTCTCTGCAGCAGAACGCTCATCGTGTCTTCTGCTTCTGATCCTGGGCCTAAGGGAACAAAGGCTTACCATCCTGGAATCCAGTCTTCAGCAGCACCTGTAAAGACAAAGAAAGAACAGGTTAGCACTACGGTCTTCAGTGGCAGCGCATCTCTTACCTGGTCCATCGGCTGTCACCAACGCCTCACGCTGCATTTCGGCATCTGAAAGACAAAAGCTTACCAGCTCTTCGCACGCTCCGGAGGCCTTCGGCGCTGCATCCCGCATCTGAAAGACAAAAGAAGGTGCGTTTAAAGACATTGGGCAACTTTATTACTCACGTGCCATTACTCCTTCCCACGCCGAATCCAGTGGGTATTCCAGCACCCTTCAGCTTCTCTAAAGCTCCGAACTTGTACCTGCAAGATAAAAGGGACAGTTAGTGCGCATCGTGAAGCAGGCTACAAGCGCCTACTTACGTGCTTCCAGGCGCTTCTATTCCTCACGCGGGTTCGATCCTCAGCTCTCATCAGCCCGCCATCTGCCATTGCCGGAACCCTGCAAAACAAGAGATATCATTACAAAAGACTTTTAAGACATTTGAAGTGCCCAGAACTTACCGTTTGTGCAGTTAACGACGGACAGCAGTCCTCTGAGGTCAAGAGGCCTGCACCCTTATCCAGTGAAGAAACTGGTTACGGCACCATGCCCCGAGGCAGATGGAGAGCTCGGCGTTCACTTACCTAAGGTGAGGGCGTTAACCTTTGGGGTTCTACAGGAGAAGAGAAAGGGAAGAGGAGAGAGGCACCCAATAACCCCAGTTCATTAATCCCATATTTTCTATCTGCAGACATCTTACTCTTCGAGTCAGACATACAGTGCACAGAGGTCCAGCCCAAAGAGCCAACCGTGTGTTACACATCACCTTTGAAGATACGGCATTCACCCAGTCAAGACCGGCGCCTCTGCGGGAATCAGGTGAGCGTTACAGTATCCTAAGGACACTATACCTGTCCGTACCACCCGCAGGCAAGTTGAAACTGTCCTAAGAACACGCGCGGTGTCCGGGATGTCCGTAGTCAAACAAAATGGAGGTGTCCAAAGGACACTATATCTGTCCGTACAGTCTGCAGAACATCTACGCACATGTGCACCACACCTGTATGTCCTGCGAACATCGCGCCTGTCCGTAACTGTCCGTCTCACTTGTGTCACACTTTTAATTTGTTTGAGGACGCCAACAATGTCAGTAGAACGGCGGTGCGCATGCACACAACCGTTCCCGTGCATTTGGTGTCCTGCGGACACCCGTTCCCTTCGCGGACGTGTTCCCGACGTCATCATGTGACCGCAACCAAGCTGAGCATGTGTCCTAATTTGCGGACACTGTCCGTTTCCCCAACATTTTAAAAGAACTTTTTCAGACAATCCAAATTACTTGACATGACAGTAAAATTTCACCATTGCACATGTCCCAGACAATGACACTGGCTTTCCACATACTTTTTGGAACTTTTTGAACCTTTTTGAGATGTTCGATCTGTCCGAGAAGTGCACCCCTCCACCCCTATAAAAGGCCACACCCCAGAGCTGATCTGCATTGTACTTCTGGCTATTGCAGATTGACTTTTCCTGCCTTTGCTGCTCTTGCTGAGATTATCTCAACCCTGATAGCATCCATGGCTGCTGTTGCTACGTCTGCCTCTGCACCCCCCCAGACCCTCCACCACCACCTCTCCAAGGGCCTGCAGAGGGGAACAGGCGTGAGGATGTAGAGAACGAGGATGAAGAGGATGAGGTAGAAGAACTCCCTACTACCAGCACTCGCCGGGAGTCTTGGGTGTGGCGGTTGTTTACCATTCATGGTAATGTACCAAAAACATGTGCAAACAAGGTCACGTGCAAACAGTGCAAATTCGTACTGAGTCATGGGCGACGTGGTTCATACAGCTTTGGTACGACATCCATGAAGCGACACCTAATGTCGTTCCACAGTGGGGCCATTCGTAAGGTTGTACCTTGTGATCAACGTTGTAGGTTGAGCGCCTCTATCACATCCTCCGTTTCCACTCCTCTCACCACAAGAGACACTCCTGTGGGAGAGCGCATCCCTCCAGCTGCCTCACATGCCATTCACGTTGACTCTTACCTTTCAAGGGTCACAATATTGTGTATGTACTGCAACGCAGTACTCTGCAGGGGGGAGAGTCTTCGAAGTGCTTTCGAGACTACGGTCACAGAGCACCAGAAGACCTGCTACCTACCTAAGTAAGGCTCACCGTACATCTTCTTCTCTCCACCTGCCCTTTCTTATCCCCATGGTTGGTATCCCTTCATTACCTTCCTTTCCCCTCCTCTCCTAGAGTCTTGTGTGTAAAAAACCCCAAAAAATATATAAAAAAATAAATTTAAAAAAGGCTCTTTTCAGAGTTGCCTTTCACAGTTTAAAAATAGAAGTGGCAAATAAACAGTGCAGGGCCTTGTGCATTTTTTGAAAGTCTGCGGACAGTCCTAGGACATATAAAGTTTTAGGGTGCTGCCCTAGCAAAACCAATGCACTTTTCTCTGGGAGGAAGTGGTGGCTCTGAAAAAAGCCTTTTGGTGGTTGTTTTGTGTGTTTGAAAAACTTGAAATTATCAACATGCAAAATAGTTGACTGTAATTCCAAAAAAGGTTGCAATGCATTTTGTACATTTCTCAGAAAAATCTGATTGGCAGCATAAGTAAGATGGACTCCATCTCTGCGAAAAATGTATGTGCTATGAAACATAATATTTTCATTGTGAAAAGAGGACATGCCAACATCTCTTATAAAGGGACAAACAGCCTTATTGACATTGCGCCTCGCTTTCTCCATTTGTGGACCAAATGAAGAAGAACGCAGCCACATTTGTCTTTGCGCAATACGAGAAAAAATGACTTGGGGAATTTGGAAACATTTCCATGACCTTCCCAAGTCCTTCTTTCATTGCAAACTGCAAAGAAATTCCTGACAAATGTCCTAAAATGAATTATAATTATGTCTGGATAATGCTTTCTCCAGAGTAGCACAGAGAGGTACCAAGTCCAGCCACTTGATCTCACACACTCCATGCCAGTGCACTTCCACATGAGGGAATCCAAGACCTGCAGATAATCCACAGCGTTCTGCATGCACCTCCAACCAATGTATCCATGAGTCTCACAAAATCCAGATAATCTGTTTTCAGAAACACAAAGCCATAGCTATCTGCTCTTCTCTCAGGAAAAAGACGTTCTGACAAACTCTCTCCTTACACAACACACCCAGTAAACTTTACTGACCAATCCCTAGCTCTGCTCATTCTCATTTGCATGCCTCTCCACCCCAAACCCCTGTATGTAAAATGCGCTGTCTTCGGACTACCGCCATGTCCGCGGACATATCGAAAATCTGAGCGCGGTCGATGTAAATTTAAATATTGTGTTCCCACATTTCCCCATTGACGTTGGCTCTGAAAAGACCCATTTTTTGGGGGTTTTTTGCAGATGCTTGACAGACACCTGTTATTTTGTATTTTTTGGGTTTTTTTTCTTCTTACTTTACTACTAAAATATTCACATAATCTTCTCCAAAGCAACCCTTATATTGCAAAACAGCATGGCATTTCCCAAAAAGATAAGGAAAGGCCCTCTTCTTCAAAATAAACAGCATTAGTGGAATCAATATTCTCATTATTACAGAAAAACCTACCAGATCTAAGCATGAAACCACACATGCCTCGGTTCATTGCACACCTACCAATGTTTTGCTGAGCACAAAAAACAGAACTATTGTCCCATATTGCCCTAGGTAGTAATCCAGAAAAATTACTTTGGCATTTGGAAGGTTGTTCATTACTGCTTCAACCAAGTGTTCCAAATCTGCCAACAAAGTAGCGGCACTGATGTACCCCAAATGAAAAGCACCACAGTGCAAAACTACCAGATGCGGACTGTTCATAATGCCCATATCTTCACAAACGTGTACAATTGCCTGTACATTATAATCAGGCACAGTGCCCCAAACCACCTCCACTCCTTTAACATCGAAATTGTTTGCCACATGCCTGCATTGAGCATACTGCTGTAAACCATGCACAAACATATCTCCAAGCTCCAACACCCCGACTTTCTCCACCTCTGCCATCTTCACTACACACAGTCTCCTTCAACACAAATCCACAACCTCAACATCTGATTGGCTGATCCCTACAGTCCTCTTTCCATGCTGGATTTTCTGGAAAACCCTGGATGAGGCACGCCCTATCCGCCCTATACATGCCGCGGTGTCTGCAAAGTGCATAATTCTTAGCTGGCCCTTCTACCCTTTCCACATTACTCTCGGTGCCATTTCCTCATTGGATACAGCTAAGCAGTAACTCAACCATCCACAAATCACATCCAAGACTACTACATCTAACTCCATCATCACAGTTCCGGACTTCAAATGTACTGTTGATCACTCTGAGTACAAGTCTCATATCATTGAAAAGCACACACTACAAAAACTACTCTACAAGTCTCCAAGATTTCTACTTACAGCTGCATGCATATCCACATGCATGAATACAAACTACAGTTATGCATATTTTATTCACAGTTCATGTACAACTCTTACGAATACATATAAACAGAGTAATGCCACTAAACCTGCATAACCTATAAAATGACCATATTGCAATTTGTCCCATCTACTATAATCAACTGTCACTTCGAAACCAGTCTGCTATCTACAACACAGCTTTAAAAAACCAAGTGGATTTCATACACTTAAAATTCTACTCATTAGCAAACCATGTTGACCTAACATATTGTAAATAAAATATAAAGGCTGCACATAGTCAAATGAAATGCATGCATACACTATGTTCAGATATCAAACAAGAATACTACTGCAAAAACATTAAAATATCAACGTCTAAATTAACATCAGTGCTATAAACACACAAAATTATTAACTTCTTGCTTTTACAATTGCAGTGAAGACCACACTCCTGAAAATCAGCAACATCTGAAATACAAAGAACATATCTGAAGAAACCTGCTGATTCCACTACTTTAATATTCTTACTGTTACTCAAACACACTGTGTAGTTCATTCATGTAATTTGCGCACCAAAAAAATTGAGATTTCTGAACCATTCTGCCCACAAATCCACATTTATTAAACAGGGATTAGCAGGCAGAATGGCACACAAATCCCCATTTTCCGGAACACAAATAACATAACTCAACCTCTAGAATTTTAGTACTACAAAACAAAGAACTGTTTTAATTTTATACCATTAGATTTACTATTAGTGCTTCTCCTCACCAGTAGCTCAGTTTCTACTGTCATCTGAACCACAGTATAGTAACACACAAATAGAATAATAGCCTTCCCAACTAATTGTAGCTGCCCATTGCACAATCACACACCACCACATACATCTTTACCATCATACTCAGACACTGATGCACACAGCACAAATACATTGCAGAACGGCCCAACACATACCTTTTTTTTTCAACAGACCCCAAAGAATGCCTACCAAAAAGCAAGTCTATAGAAAGCAACGCAGAAATAGAGCAAATGAAAATAAAATGTCCAAAATAAGCATCCATCTCTAGCAGAGTTTATACAAAAAACAAAACAGCTAATACAGTCATTTCGCGAAACAACACAAGCTTCCAGTACAGAAACTTTGCCTCCATCAAAATGTAAAACGAAACAGAAAAAGACTAACAAGAATTCAGCTACCACAACTGCTCCTATAAATCTTGATATACTAGCAAGTAACCATACCAATAAAAGTATTTTAGCAAAAATGTTCCGCCACAGAGTCCTTCAGAATCTTATAAAAACAGGAGACAAATCATGCACAACCCTTAAAACCTACCGTAGAAAATTAATCTTACAAGCTTTGATAGACAATCGTTCTCAAAAGAAAGTTATTTATTTTAGTGTAAAACAGAATGAAACCACTAACAAAACTAACTACTAAATTGCAAAAAAGACTTCTCAATAAACGGGATGTCAACAAGAATAACTTCTCAAATATCTGTGGAGGTGAATGGAGTCACTCAAGCACAGAACCATATTTTAATGAAGAAGCACACAACCAAAACCAAACAAACACAATTGCCATAAATAGCAGTGGAGGAGGTTATGAAAAACTTAATAATACCATAATGCAACAAGAAATACTGCTTACAAAAATATCCCCAGAAAACTCAGAATTACCTCTCCATTCGACTGAACCAGAACGTCCAGTATACAAATTCTCATGCACATCAATGTGTAACATTCCCAAAAAATCCTCAATCAGTATGTGAAAGGCAAAGACAAAATCAAAATGAAAGTGCTGCAAAATATGGAAACCTGTCCAGTGTGCAAATACACAGGACTACAAGGACATTCATTAGCCTGCATTTCAGGACCTATTTACAAAAGCACCTTCCATCATTTCAAAATGATATCAACATATCATTCACTATAAGAAATCTAGTCTATAAACTGAAATATGATAAAAGTCCTGCTTTAGCACTAGCCAATTTAAATAACATTCTTCTACATGGTACAGCCAAAGACCTACTTGAAAAAATCGACCATATCCAGAAAAAAATATTTTGGAAGTGAAAGCCACTTACAAAATGCAATAGCTTTACAACAGACTAGCAACAATACTACACATGGCAACCTTCTACTACACACATACAAAAAAGAAATACTAAAATTTAAAAGTACATCCGCTGAAGTACCAAACCATGTGTGTGTGTGTTGCAGCAGAACTTTCTATAAAAGTAACACAAAAACTATAGATGTAACATACAAAATATTAGACAATGAAGATTCCAAATGGTTTGAATTAGCTCTCTGCCTTATAGCAGAAAACAAATACAAAATAACTGACCCCTTAATACTTTGCAGTTACTGCACTACAAAATTTGACAACAACCAAACTCCTTCACGTGCTATCACAAATAACTTGGAATTATTCCCACTACCAAAACCCCTGCAACAACTCAATTTATATGAGAGCATCATAATTCAAACAGTGCACCCATTTCAAGCAATAATACGCCTTCAACCAAAAACAGCAAAATTACCTCCCTCTGAATTGGTGAATTGGCATTCGTTAACAAAGTTTTTTTTCACTGAACATATATATTCAGTGAAAACACTTCGTTAAAGGGACGTTATGGTTAAGTTGCGCTACTAAAAACCTATGCAATTCAATAAAAAAACTTTGTTAAAGGGACGATATGGTTTCAAGTAAAACCGAAAACCCCTGAAATTCGCCAGTTATGGTAAAATAAGCAACCATAACTCGTATCACCACCGTGCATTGGTAAGACTAACACACAGGACATCAAAGATGACATCACAAATGTCATTGATGACATCACTGATGACATCACATGTGCATTTACTTTTCATGAAAACTCTGGACAAGGGATTCTTATTATAATGTTGACAAAAAAAGTTTCAAGGATCATTGGAATAGATGTCTTGAGCTATGTAGTGCATTAGGCAATGCATTGATATAAATAGCATTGTGTTATGAAGTTCTTTACAGTATTCTAAGCTGCTCATGTATAAATATAAGCATTTTGTGCAGCATACATGATGGGGATGCAAAATTCATAATCTTCCCATGTTGAATAGTGAAATGATAAATGCTTTCTTATTAGAGTTTTGTGTACTATGCAACATGTAATAAGTAGCTAATAAAAATACATACTACATAATTTCATTATTACATACAAAACACAAAGACACAACAACACATACAAATATGTGTATATATAGAGAAACTGAAGTACGCAACAAAGCAGCAGTAGAAGCAGAAAGTGTTCACACCCTAACTGATTATCTTTATGCACAAAAAGGATTGCTCTGTTTCAAACCTATGACTTCCCTATGTACGAATATGACATGATGTGACTGCACCCTAAAGAAAATAATGCAAATACAAATATGAGCACATCCAGAGAAAGTACAGTAATAAAAAAACAGCAGAACAATAAGAAAGTGTTGATAACCTTACTGATTGTCTTCATACACAGAAAGCATTGCTATCTTTTAAGTGTGAATTTTCCGATGTATATGTTTCATATGCTGTGAGTGGACCCTAAGCAAATTATTGTAAGAACATACATGAAGTATAAGTCTACAAATATAGTACTTTTTGATTTCTTTATTCCTAACTATTACGGTTGGTCTAAGATATATCAATAAAGGAAAAAACAGTGGGTCAGACGTGATGTCATCAGTGATGTCATCAATGACATTTTTGATGTCATCTTTGATGTCCTGGGTGTTAGTCTTAGCAATGCACGGTTGTGGCGCGAGCTATGGTTGCTTAGCTTACCATAACTGGTGAATTTCAGGGGGTTTTCGGTTTTACTTGGAAGCATAATGTCCTTTTAACAACTTTTTTTTACTGAATTTCATAGGTTTTTAGTAGCGCAACTTAACCATAACGTCCCTTTAACAAAGTTTTTCTACTGAATTTGATAGGTTTTTAGTAACGCAACTTGACCATAACGTCCCTTTATTAAAGTTTTTTTTTACTGAATATACATTTTCACAGTGTGAATTTGATAGATGTTTACTAGGATTTCCTTACTTTATATACATGTAACATAGAACATCCTGAACCCTCTTGCTAGAGATTTTGATGTCCGCAAACTGTGCGTATGACAACATCAATAATACCCAAACACTCAGGGGGTATCTTAAATTCTTCTATCATGCCATATAAACACTGCACACATTCACAAAGCAGCACATAAACATATTATATGTAATAATAAATAAGAAGTGGAACCTATTTATCTAACACATCAACCATCCATTTAAATACCATATGTACTAAAATGCAATATACCAAAACAAAAAACATATGCCTCCAACATAATTACCTCACAGAAACTGCACAGCTAGGAGCAACAGCAGGCCTACACTACACTAAGAACACAACTTACCAGAAACTAGTAAGTAAACTTCATTTTTCTTATATATTTCTAAACTTTTTTTATTAGGTACACTAAAATGTATATATTTTAGTTTTTTACACAGAAATGTCCAGTACTTTGGAATGGCTTGAGGAAAATTTCCCACGTGAGGAAATGTCTGAAGACAGTAATACTAATGGTAAACACTTCTCTTTATAAGCAAATTAATAATCATTAGTTTATGTGCACTTAACATATATATTTTTGTTAACAGACCGTACAAACATTGAAAATAATACACCAAAAGACACATTGGAAAATACTCTGCAGCACATGGAACAAAAATTGACATGCTCATGAGAAAATTTCAATCTTTTGAAACATTTTGTGGAGGACCACATGAAAGAAAAAATTAAATACCATTGTCCCACACGTACCTGTTCCCCCTCTCCATGTCCCAGTCAACTATCCCCAAACCCTCACCACTAAGAAAAACGTTATGATGAGACTTCAATCCCTTCATTTCCTCCCATCCATCCTCTCCAAACCCCTAATTCCCCCGTATTTGTGTCAGTTTCTGCTTCCCCTCTCTTTCATAAATTATGTATCTGTATATAATAAAAAAAAATATATTATGTGTCTTTTAATTCAATCCTTTGTGTCTTATTTTTTTTTAAAAAGTCAGTTTAGGTGTCCGCAGATAGGGCGCCTGTCCGGAATGTCCGTAATTAGCCAAAATGGGGGCGTCCGAAGGACACTATACCTGTCGGTACCGTTCGCAAGCAAGATGGAACTGTTCTTAGAACACACTCGGGGGGGGTAAGTAATGGAATAAATGTGCGCCAAAATCAGTGGCGCAAGCAGGCGCAAGCGTGAAAAAGCCAGCGCACGCGTGCGAATCGCACGCGTGCGATTCATGGAAGGACACATAATTTCCGGGATGTGCGCCAAAACCGTGCATGGGGCACACCAGCGCACGTGTCATTTCCACATCCCGAACGCTGTGCGCGACGTGCACAGTGAAATTGCACAACGTCAGTGCACACATCGAAAAGGGGGCAGAGCAAGGGGCAGAACATGCAGAATGGGGAACAACGCGTGAAAATAAGGGCGTAACAGGGGAAGTACCGGAACACCCACATGCACGCGACCTACACGTCTTCATGGAATCAAATAGGGAAAACCTGCACACGTCAAAACACACGCACGATTACGTCTGCCACACGAAAGCAGGCAGAAGCGCCCTCGCACAGTATAAAAGTGCGTGCAAACAACAAACAACCATATACAGCTACGATGAATGTCCCTTTCCTCGCAGCAGTGATCGTGGGACACCGCAGGAGGAGGAGAATAGCTAGGTCCCACATTTTTTTGCCCAGGACCAGCCTTTTTCGGATGCCAGATGACCAGGTCTATGGTAGGTATAGGTTTCCACCTCATATCATCCTAGAGCTGGTCAGGGAGTGGGAGGATGAACTCACATCACCCACCTTGTGCTCCCAAGCATAGAGCCCCTTGGAGAAGGTTCTTAATGTACTGCATTTATTGGCCACTGGGTCATTTCAATGGACAACTGCCATAGTGGGGGGGTCTCACAGGCCACCCAGTCACGCTGCCTACACCAGCTGTTGGCAATCATGACTGCGCACCCCTCAGTCCGCAGGCACATATGCATGCCCAGAACACCCGCAGAAAGGCAGGCCGTGGTTCTGGACTTTTACAGGGTGGCACACTTCCCCTAAGTGCTTGGTGCCATAGATTGCACTCATGTGGCCCTACGTCCACCTAGGGCCACTGAGCACATCTATCGAAACCGCAAGCACTGGCATTCCATCAATGTGCAGGTGGTATGCGATGCCAAGGGGATCATCACCTCTGTATATGCAAACTTCCCTGGGTCCACCCATGACAGTTTCATATTCAGAATGTCTGCCCTGAACGGGGCCCTGGAAGCTGGGAAACATGGCGATGCATGGCTCCTAGATGAGTACAAATGACTGTCCACATGCATACTTGTCACACACAGACAAATACAAAAGCCCCACTAATGACAACTATTATCACCTTACCAGGGGACAGTGCCTACCCTCTGAGCACCTACATGATGACGCCCTTACGGAACCCCACCACACCACCCCAGGTAAGATACAACGCAGCCCATATTGAAACTAGGGCCATTCGGAGTGCTCAAGTCACGCTTTCGCTCCCTTGACCGCTCTGGTGGCCAGCTACTATATGCATCCCCAGTAGTGTGCAGGACCATGGTGGCAGCACATGCCCTGCACAACGCTGCAACATGGCATGGCGTACCCGTGGACATGGTGGTGCCCCCACATCCCCAACCACACGCACGGCCGCTGTGCATGGGAGGGGAAAGGGCATGTGGCGAGGCAGCCCGTACCCAGCTTGTGGCCACATTTTTCACCTAAACTCCAACCCCTGCAGAGTGCACACAGGCCTGGCACATACCAGGTCACAATTGATGATGAGAAAGGGACAGTTAACTGTCACTACCTTACCACCCTGAGAATGTGTCCACAGAAGTGCCACATTGTGTGCATCCCTAGATACTTAAACAAAACCAATCCCATGTGACCAAAGGGAACACATTCAAGGCATTCCCCCCACCCCCTTGCTAAACAGGGCATGAAAAGACTGGCATGCCACCCAAACCCTCCCAACACTCCTCGACCCTGACTGCCACACCATACCATGGCATGCAACGTGAAAACATCCAACCATATGCACCACACATGACACAATAGTCATGAAGTGCCATGTGAGAAATGTAAGTAGTCACCAGGCAATGATACCTCACCCGGAATCGGAAGAAATGAGTGACCAAAATCTCACACCCAGAAAATGGTGCCACAAATGCATGCCACCAGTCGTTTAAGCAACACAAGTCTGAATACCTTTTGCAATGCACACTGGACAATAGCAAATGCCCATATCAAACACTGCACACTGTACAGCACAGTGAGTGTGCATTGAATTTGTGAAAACACCTCTGCATCAGTTCAAAATAGGCATACAAACAAATATCACCCTTCCATGCATGTCCACGAATAATGACTCGGAAGTGAACATGGATTGTTGTGACACAGCATGCATGAGAAGGCAATCTGGGTGCAATGTCTTCGGGTGCAGTGTTGCCTAAGTGTATTTGTCCATATGGACATGTCTAGAATACATGATTGTGAAATGAAGTGAATGCCAGTGTCCCGTACACAGCACATATGAACATAGCACCAAGGACCCCCCTGTGTCTCAAACCTCACAAATCCCCTAACATGTCAAAACAAATCAACACATTGCATTAGCCATTGATCAGCAGATCATATCATGTACAGAGTACACCACATCAGCAATGGCAGACAGTGACCCATCACTGAATCATTAAAATCGATGAAATGAACAACACACAAACTTCATCAAATTGCAATGAGGGTGTGAATAAGGGAGAAGAACAGTACATTCCTACATGTCCTTCAAACAGTCCACAGTGTGAGAATGAACTTGAAAAGCAAAGTACATAATAAATGCCAGGACCAATAAGGGAGAGCCTAGGGACGGATTGTAGGATGACATAACTAGCATCAACATTCCCATGCCTGATGGGAATAGTCGCAGTGCAGGAGTCACATGAGGAGGGGAGTGACGGAAGATGATGAAAGAGTTGAGGAGACTACCAAAACAAGTAACAAACTATGGTAGGTCTACAAAGATTCAACATAGTGCTGGGGAGGCGGAGAAGAAAGAAAGAAGGGAAAGGGGGAAGAGATGACCTGTAATCAGTGGTGGAGGGACTAATGATCAAATAAACTGTCAAAATAATACTGAAAATGGTGAAGGTGGGGTATGGAAGGACTGATGCAGAAGGGCAAATGTCTGCAAAGAACAAGTGCCTATGTATCACCATGGTCAATGGCAACTGGGCTAGTGGTTGAAAATGACAGCCAGAGTACAAAGAGGAGGCCAAAAGGGGGTGGAGAGGGAGAGGGAGGAGAGAAGGGAGGAGGGGGCCAAGCTCAAAATGACCAATGGGGGAGATGGTGAAAGAAAGCACTCATAGGGGGCAGAGGGAAACCTGCCAGTAAGGAGAGTAGGGGATGTGATGATGAAGGGGGGGAGACAGAGGGACACTGACAGGGGCAGGGGAGACAGGGTGGTCTTGAAGTGACTGAGAAGGCATGTGGACAGGTCTAGACAGGGGCACCTTAGTGGCCTTTTGATAGTGGTGGCAGGCTCAACCATCCTGATTGGCCGGATTGTCACAAGGGCCAAGTGCAAACAGTGGGAGGGGGGATCATGTCCAGGACACAAACTGATAATTAAAATGACAAACAACATAATCATAACTCAGATGTCCCATCCAAACACCAGCCAGGGCTGGGAAATGGCCGAAGTGGTGGTAGCAAGGAATGGGCGGTTGTGGAAATGCGTGGTGACAGGGGTAACTCAGCGTGCAGCCTTCATGTGGCATATCAAAATCACTGTGGGAATACTGTCCCAATTCAACATTCTCAGCACATGGACCCCTCCCACCATCAGTGTGTACTATGCAGACAAAGGGTGCATGGTACCAGCAGACATGCATAGGATAACCCATCTGGAATACTCACTAGGGGTGTACACACAAGTAGAACTGCAGGCTGGCCACAGATATGCGGAAGCCCAGCGCCCATGTGTGATATGCTCTTATACCCAGCCATCCTTGCAAGCCCATGGAAAAGGGAAGCAGGAGTAGCATATGTGTCAGGACCCCAAGCAAAACACATACACAAGATAAGCCTGAATGGGCCCAGCAGGAACATACAGTGGATGCCTTCTGATGCCACAAAGCACCACACTGTCACATGTACGCACAATAGACAAAAGAAAAAAAGAATAAAATAGAATTTGAAAGAAAACACAAATAAATTCAAATAACATTTTGAAAAAAATAAAATGAAAAGAGTAACAAATTAAAGGAAAGCAAAATGAATTAAAAAGAAGAAAACATTAAAAAACATAACATAAATTAAAGTAAGTCAAATAATTCATAAATAATTTAAAAAAATAACCGAAACAGTAATTCAAATGAATAATCAAAATGATAAGATAACATACTTACAAGAAACCATAAAATTTTGAAAAATCCAAAATATATTCAGATTCAAAAATGCTGGGAAAAAAAATAAAAATTTGCAGGAAAAAATAAATAAATAAAAAATGTCCTGGGTGGTGGGGGTTCACCCAGGAGGGGGGAGGTACAAGGTGCACCTTTACACCCACATGCGTGGATGTTGAGGTAAAAAAAACTCACTGGGCTCAGCGCCTGCACGGCCAGACCTGTGTGGGAGATAGGTTGTCATCGTCACCCTCTGGATCTGATTCAGAAGGTGGAGGTGGTTCAGTTGATTCACCACGCCTACCCATGCCTTGCCCCTCAAGGGCAGCAAGTATGCGGGTCCGGTAAGCCAGTTCCTGGCGGCCAATGAGACTGAGGCCAGCTTGCATCACCTCATGTGTCACACGCGCTTCCTCCTGCAGGGACTGATGTGTGAGACAGAGTTCAGCTTGCATGGCCTCAAATGACAAACAGAGTGTCTCCCAGCTTGCACTGAGTTCAGCTGAGATGGTTCTTTCAAGCTGTTCAAACCTGTCTTCTGTCTGCCTACTCTGATCCATCATGAGGTCAACTAAAGTAGATCGGAGGGCTTTGTAAGGATATTTGGCATGTTACAGCACAGAGTACAGCACTACTGCACAGGTAGCAATTTTTTTTGATGCAGCACCACCACATGGGTGTGGTGCATTGCTATATGTGTTGCCAGAGTAACATGGACATGTAAGTAAAGACAGGCTATTCAGTCAAAAACGATTTTTACATATAAGATGCAAATCTATTTTTACAGTTAAAAGCACACATGTGCACATTCAAAATGCACACTATTTTTCACCTGAAATGCCTATGTTGCAAGAGACACATTTGAAAATTAATAACTAACCTTATTAATAACTAACCTGACTAATAAAACTTAATTTAACATAACCCACTAATAAAAATGTGTCTCCACTGCATAATTAGGCCTACTCTGAAAGTCAACTTTTAAACGCACATTCATTTTTTTTTCTCTGCTGCCCTGTCCTCATAATTACAGGAAGCAAAGAGCTCGAAGGAAAAGGAAATCAGTTTGTTACAATTTTTACTGTAGAAATGAGCCATTGTGTAGTGAGGGAGGAGATGACATGATTGATTCTGATTGGAGCAGCGTCATAGCAAGTATCATGCTAGAGGCTGAGATTAGAGTTTTGCTGGGGAAGCTTGAGGAGGGGGGAGATCAATCGAGATCTTGCAGAGCTGGGAGAAGGACCTGTTTGCTGGCTGAGGATTCCTGCTGCAAAAGCTGAGAATTCCAGGCAATAACCCCGGTTTGAGAACGGCAGACGCTTGTTTTCACTGGGGTTAATCTTCAAGGGAACCAAATTCAGAAAGAGAATAGCCGGAGAAAACTCATGCTGAACAGATAAGGTAATTACAGAAGTGTGTGGGAGCTGTGCGAAAGTGTGCGAAACTGTTCAGTCAGTGTATTCGACGGAGTCCCAGTCCCTTATCAGCATATTTAATGTTACCAATTGAATATATTCTCGCAGCTCTCTGTTCATTTTATCACAAATAATGTTGTACCATTTCATTTATTTCTGTAAAAAAAGGTTAAACTGTGTTTAAAGGAAATGTCTATAATACAAAAATATCTGAAAACAGATAGCTAGTGTGTATTATTTCTCTCTTTCATTTTGCATGGGAAAAGGTTTAAACGTGGGTAGATTTTTAAACAGTGCAATTGTCATTTTAAAACAGATGTGTGCATGATTATATTCAGTATGGACAGTTGTGAGTGACTGTTTGTAGCATAGCTTGTTGGAGGTACATGAGCCAACGGGAAGAGAGACTCTCTGGACATAGTTCCATACCGTATATAAGGTAGTGGAAATTACCACAAAAATACCACAATAGCCCATGGTGGCACACAACACTAACACTGAAAATGTGGTATCCCTAAAATGTAGGCCTGAGGTCTCTCTAGTGATCAAGAACAATCTAGATAAAAAACAAGGGATGTTGGATATTGGGGCCACAAATAAACCAACCACTATACCAACCAACCACGCAAACTATCGCGCACATTATCTAAATAGGTCTGAATTCTGAAATAATGCAATGTATTATTGTTATGTGTGACCCAATATGAATACAGAGAGTGATTATTGCTAAAGGTATTTTGGCGGTAAGAAAATACCGCAAAGCCCCAAATATCCACAAAACACCCAACATATTTATGGTGCGTTGCAGGCCAGGAAAGTGATCATAGAGTACCTACTGGGCGTGGCAAGCGTGTCTCACACTGCCATTTGCACATTAAAGGGAACCCATTTTATAATAGCAGTGTGCCACTAAAAACGAATTTCAGAATGTCACAAAGGGAAACCACATTTTCAGACCTAGTGCAACATTTAGAGGCAAAGTTGTTTGCACATGGGACGTGGTCGTCGAACAGCACCTTAGAATGGCGTGACCGCATTCAGGGTGAGGTGCAGAAAGAAAAACTAGACAATATTTTTGCAGAAGGCAGCATAATTCAGGTCTGCCTTACAAGATTATTGAATGCAGCTGATAAAAGTGCAGAGAAAGACTGTTTAATACGGCTATGCGGCAAACTATGGTTTATTTTGAATAAGTCCCTGCGAATGCAGGAGAATGATACCCAGCTAATTAACAGGTTAAAGACTGAATTAGATGGGGCAAGTAAAAATCAGGAAATGTTAAGAGCAGAATTGGATGTATGCCAAAAAGACATGCAATTAAAATGCAGAGACTTTGATGCTCAGTTATCCAAAAGCAAGAAACAATTTGAGGATAGTGAGCAAGAATTGGTACACTTAAAAGCGTTAGTGGACCACATTAGACAGGATAAAGATGAGGTTGTTTCGGAAATGCAGATTTTACAAAAAGAACATTGTGAAAAAGAATGTGATCTCCAGAGTGCAGAACAAGAAATGATTAAAATGATTCAAGAAAGAGACAAGAGAAATAAAGAGTTCAATGAATGCCAAATGCAAATGTGTGACATGCAGGAGGTGATTAATAAGATGAGTGATGAAAACAACTATTTGCAAAATGAAGCAAACAGACTCCTTAAAAAGTGTAAGGACTTAGAACAGCAAATGTTCATTCCCAGGTCCCAGGAGAGGTGGCAGGGTACCACATTCAATGGAGTGGAGGTGAATTCTAGCTCTGCCCAAAGAGCTAGTGCTCCAGTGACTGGGCCGGTGACTGAACTTGGTTGCAGTGCCCTTGGGGGATTTGATACTCCCATTGGGGGCAGCCACCAATCTCATACACCTGAAAACAGGATTGAATCACAAAATAGTGCAATTCCATGCATTGCAACAAGTAGCCCCATAAAAATAATGAAATCCATTAAAGCCCTGATCAAACCATTTAAAAAGGGAGGTGAATGCTGCATTGAGGATCACTTACAAGCAGTGCATGACATTTTTAAAGCACTCCAGATACCTAAGGAACAGTACAGACAATATTTTCATTTAACTTTAGATGCCCCGACGGCCAGCATCATAAGGGGATTAAATGAACAGCAGAATATGACCTGGTTGGAGTTTGAAAAAGAAATTAGGCGTCATTTTTCTCCTTTTCAGTCATTGCAGGAGGCAAAGAAAGTTGCTTACACAATTACTGCTGGACCTAATACATCCCCTAGCCAATTTTTACAAGACTTAAAAAGAGCATTTTCTCGCTTTGATGTATCTTTTGACCCAAATTCCAATGTGTTTAAAACTGCATACTTCTATGGGCTACAGAAAGACCATTTGGTCCGTGAATTTGACCGTGAAAAGTCCCTTGAATGGATTGTACATCAAAGCACAAAACTATATGAGGTACTCTATTGCCAGGGTAGAGAAAGTGATAAAATGAAAGATACTAGACCTAAATCTAAAGAACCCTCAGCCACAGTAATGGAAATTAGGTCAGCCAAAATGTCCCTTGAGTCTGCTCAAAGCCAAGGTAAAAATAATGTGACACCTGGACAAAGGGGTAATCAACAAAGATCGCCATTTCCTGTGCCAATGTTCCAATCACATGATCCTAGTAATAGAGAGAGCTACATCAGCCCTAGGTATTTAGGGGACAGACCCCGGGTAGGCTATCGGCCTGATATGGCAGGTATGAACAATAACCAGAGACAAAATCAAGATCAAAGAAATGATGGTCCCTACCAGTCATTGGGGACACAGAGCAGATTTGATCCCAACACCATTATATATGGTAATCAGGATAGACCCCGATATGTGGATCGATTTACTGATAATGGAAATCAACATAGGGGCCAGTACCCACAATCTGAGAGACAGGACATGAGGCAAAATGTGAACTACAATCCACGTCAGTACAATGATTCCCCACCAGGGGACTATAATCAAAGGATGGGTGCAACCCGCTCCCCTCCACAAATGAATCAAGAGTTCAGAAACCATCCCAACCGACATCAATCACCTGAGAGGTATCAGAATGGATCCAATCAGGGGGAAAACAACCAATATCGACCTAGGCCACAGAAAGAGGATTCTAGAGAGATGGAAAGGTTCCAGTGCCTTGAGGCCCAAGTGAAAATGTTAGCTGAGAAAATAGGAAAGCTCTATACAGCGCAAAAACAACCTTCCAAAGAGGGGGCTGATGGCCATAGCAATGACCGGGGGGCTTCCGAAAAGTGACTAAGTACTCATGATAACTGCAGTGCCAAAATGACAGATTGCTCTGATATAATTTTGCATAACGACTCTGAGATGCCTAATGGATTAAAAATGAAAGTGCCAGTAAATTAACTTGTGACAGAAAGTGCAAATACTTCTAAAAAGGAGGTACGGTTTAACCTAGAGCTAAATAAAACAGTAAAGATTTGCACAAATGAAAAAGAAACATTAGGAATTCCAAAAGAACAAAGGGACAGATTTTACAAAAATGACTCATGCATGGGGAATACCAGTGAACAGGGAGTAAGTGGGGATGCTATAGCTCCTTCCCTGGGCAAGCAAAACAATGACCAAACACAGACAGAAAAAGGAAATACTCAAAAGGAGGGTACAAGTCAATCACCTGAAGAATTCTTTGAGCCACATATTTTTGAAGAGGCTGAAAGGGCTGGTATCACACTAAATGATCACAAATGCACAGAATTAAAAAATGACAAATTGCTGAATGACGTTGTTACACATGTTCAGTTGGAAGGTTGTAATGTGGTCTCTGATGTTACCCAGATGGATGGGCGAACAGTGGCCACACTCCAAAAAACCTTTGATCATGGAGAAATGAATAAAGTCTCTCGCGCAGAAATGGGTAAAAAGGAGGGAAAAATGTCTTTCCATTTACCAATGTGCTTAGCCAAAAGTGAAAAAGACCTGAGAAAGGTGAGCCCTGAAATCAGTAAGAATTCACACTTCTTATGTGTATTAGAGGAAGTTGAGGACAGATATTATGCACCCATCACTGTTGAAGAAAAATGCCACACCTTTGCTATGATTGACACTGGCGCACAGGCCACAATTATGTCCAAGGAGCTGGTAAAGAGTATCAATGAAGGTAGACCCCCACAGAGTCAGATCACAGTGAAGGAAAATCAAGGTCCAGTGCATAACTTTAATGGGGAGGAGGTGCCCATCATAGGTGTAACTGAGGTTGATATAAAAATAGGAAAGCACAGAATGAAACAAGAGGTATTGATCACATCTATTTGTGAAATTCCATTTCTGATGGGGACAGATTGCCTGAAAAGATTGTCTCCTCTCATAGATGGGGTGAATGGAGTGCTGTGGTCCTTAACCAAAAAACCATTGAGGCCGAAGAAACTAAAATCACAAAACAGCAATATAAATGAATGTCACACCGTTGCCAAAACAAATGATGCTGTGTAGGTATATCTCCAGAATAGCTGCATACCTAGTGTCACTGTTATATTAATGTTTCAAGACAAAATGCAGAGCGACAATGAAAAACTACCTATACAAATATACTTGGACCCAAGGAAAAATTGGCAGACTGCCATAGATGAGCACACATTACGTTTTTATTTAAAAGAGAAAACATGCAAACAGAATATTGCTCCTAAAACAGATTCAGAAAAACACATTACCACTCTGGCAGAAATGCACATGGAAGATGAGCAACCATGGGTTCATGTTGGTATAAATGACTATTTTAAAACAATAAAAGCCACTTGAGCGCTTGGACATGAAAGGAGTTTCATTAATGAGAAATTGTTGCAAAAAATAATGGAGAGGGAAGAAATCCCGAAATTTAGGATTAAAAACCAATATGTTTCTGGGTTGGACAGTCCAGACTTTGAAAACCGAATTGCAGGCAGATGCATGCTTAAAATTAGCATTGGGCAGACAACAATTTCCCATAATGTATGGATAGTGAATGGAGCACAAAATGAATTTTACATGGGCAATGACATCATGCACAGAATGTGTATGGTGTTAGATTTCCTTAATCAAAAAATATGGTCACGCCTAGGTGGTCCGGCACCTGAATTTGAAGACAAAAGAAGGGCTTATCATTGTGCACAACTGGTTCCTTATGCAATCGAATTACAAATGAGGAAAGATACTATTATTCCTGCATTTACAAAACAGTTTGCAATAACACTGAAATGCAAAAATGGACAGCAGATGAAAGGCTCTGATGCATTTGTATGCCTGAATGAATCCATAAAACAGCAAGGCCTGCATTATGAATACATTCCATTGGTAGACATTGGTGAAGGATCTGTAAAAATTATGGTAAGTAATAAAGGTTGTCAGGATATTCATTTAGAGGAAAACTCCCCATTAGGAATGGCCATACAAAAATCACATAATACAGCAGATTTAAATAACATGGTGATTGGAAATATCCCTGAAAAGTATGTAGATGCCAAGGGTGAGTTGCCAGAACACCTGGACTCTCAGCCCAAAGGAATATTTAAAATTCATTCTTTGTATCCTTATGATTCAAATGAGACAGTGTGCTGCCATCAAGAGGATTGCATAATATTTAATTTAAATGAAAATGAAACAGAAAATCAGCCCATTGAAGTGGAAGCTGATATGCCAACATATTTAAAAGTGGCAGCTTTACAAAAAGACACAGCCACACAGTTAGAGGAAAGCGCCGAGATTCCCTTACCAGAAGATTTTCCAGAATTTTCCAAAATGGTAGAAGAGCAGATCTCCTTAGCGGATGCGTGTGAAAGCAATGAGGATAGGGACAATCTGAGGGAGATATTTATGGAGTTTAAGGATGTATTTGCAAAAGATGCTTATGATTGTGGTTTAACTGATTTACATGTGGCCACACTACCAGAAGGGTGTAGCAGAAATCCAGTGTTTGTACGCCAGTATAGACTACCGCTAACATGTTTAGAATCACTGGCAGAGATTATTAAAAATTTGGAATCGCGGGGAATCATCAGGCCCATTCATAGCACATCCAATACACCTATTTTAGGTGTGTTAAAGCCAAATGGTCAATGGCGGCTATGCGCAGACTTGAGAGAGTTAAATAAAGGAGTACCAGTATCTAGATGGCCACTGCCATTCATTGATCAGGGCCTAGCTCAGGTACATGGTTCAAATGTATTTACCACATTAGATCTCACCTCTGGATATTGGTGCGTGCCATTGGCAGAGGAGATACAACATTTATTTTCCTTTACATTTGACAGGACTCAATACGCCTGGCTTAGAGTCTGTTCAGGTACATCAATAGTGGGAGTGAATTTGGCATATTTTTGAGAAAGGCCATGCCGGATGCAGCGGAAAGAGGAACAATAGTTTACGTGGACGATGTCCTGATAAAAAATGAAAGCCTGAAAAGCCATTTTGATGAAATAAGACATGTACTTGGCCAATTGCAGATAGCAGGCGCCAAAGTATTTTTGCAAAAAGCACAATGGTGCAAGAAAAAAGTGAACGTTCTAGGGCATGAAGTGACTGAACATGGGCTAAATCCACAAAAGAAGAAAATAGAGGCCATACAAAGATTAAAAGATCCTAAAAATGTGAAAGGAGTAAAAAATGTATTAGGGATGACAGGCTATAACAGAAAGGTCATTGAAAATTATGCAGAAATCACTCAACCATTGACTAAACTGCTTAAACTGAATACTCCCTGGAAATGGGAAAAAGAGCAGTCTGATGCAGTGGCTAAATTAAAGGAATGTCTTTTAAAGGCACCATGTTTAGCATACCCCATAAAGGACAGGGATTTCTTTATAGAAATAGGTTTTTCTGAACATTGTATGTCAGCAGTGTTATCACAAAAACACGATTTGAATCACAAAACCTATGCAAGTAAGGCATTTTCACAAGTTGAAATGAAATTTAATGAATGTGAAAAGGCCCTATTAACCACTGTGTGGGCGCTACAACATTTCCGCCCCATTGTTCAGGGAGAAAAGGTGATTATTGAAACAAATCATCAACCTTTGCAATTTTTAGAGAGTAAAAGAATTAGATCAGGTAATCTAGCGCAGTCCAGAATCACTTCGTGGACGCTGGCATTACAAGGTTTTCCTGTAGAAATGAGATATGGACAAAATAAAAAGAACCCAATTGCTCAAGGGTTAGCTGACTTACATGTCTGCGTTGCTGAACAAATACCAAATGAAATGGAAGTGGAAACTAGTTTGCAGGAATTTGAACAATCACCACACAAAGCTTTTGATGAAAAAACATGCAAGGATTTGCCAACTGTATATGTGGATGGTTGTGCTTTTCACATTGAAAATGACAGTAATAAACAATTAGTGGCAGGAATAGGAAATGTCTGGTTGAAATGTGAAGGCGTCCCCAGTATAGAGATGAGGATTGGAGCTAGGAGCATGCAGGTGGCAGAATTGGCAGCCATTTACAAAGCAATTGCTACTGCAGTTGATAAAAAGTTCAGTGAAATTGTCCTGGTGACTGATTCTGACTATGCACGGAATAGCTTTGTGGAGTATTTGCCTGGTTGGAAAGCAAGAGGCATGGTTACATACAACAAAAAGCCACTTAAACATGGAAAAATGATACAAGCCATAGACAAATTGGTGTCAGAGAATAATTTAACAATATACTGGAGAATAATTCGTGGGCATTTAAAAGGAGAGGATAAGGAGGGAAATGATAAGGCAGACCACCTGGCTAAGATTGGGGCTGTGATGGGAGAATTGCTACCTATTGATTATTTAATGGGTGAAATACAAATTGATGCAGTAACACGTTCTAAAGCACCAAAGGAGGTAGATCAACCAGTGGTACAGTGGAATCATGACACGCCAGACCAAGATTTGATTGAGGCACAAAAGAATGATCGAATATTGGGAATCTATTATAATCATTTGATAGATCCTGAACAAAATCCATTAACAGAAAATGATTGTATGGGAAAAGAAGAGTTGAGGGTGCTATTAAAGAACAAAACACGAATTAGATTACAGGATGGACTCATGATTAGAGAGTCCATAACAGGACAAATACAGTGGGTGGTACCCCTTTCATTCAGAGGGCTAATGCTACACCATGCACATGATGCCATAACTGCAGGCCATAGAGGTTCACAAAAAACATTAGAAATACTAAAAGATTATGGTTACTGGCCACATATGTCCCAAGATGTGGAATTATATACCAGAGGATGTCTAGTATGCATCCAATTTAAACCTGCTTCACCAATGCATAGAGCACCATTGATGAAAATAGGCCTAACTCTCCCATGGTCAGATTTGCAAATAGACTATGTAGGTCCTTTAAAAAGGTCGAGCAGGGGAAATCGTTATATTTTAAGTGTGGTATGTTTGATGTCGAAGTGGATTGAATGCATTCCTGCACCAGATTGTAGTGCGCAAACAGCAGCCACATTGCTGGTGAACCATGTGTTCTCAAGGTTTGGGTTGCCACAAAGAATTGAGTCAGACAGAGGAAGTCATTTCACAAGTACTCTAATGAGTAAGGTATGGCAAATACTAGGTGTGAAAAGGAAACTACATATCGCATATCGGGCAGCGTCTTCAGGTACAGTTGAAAGGAGCAATCGGTCTGTTGTGGATATTTTAAAGAAATTCGTGGCAGAAGCAGGTTCCAGCTGGGATTTACGTTTACCGTTGGTTTTGATGGCAATCAGATCAACTCCTGCCAAAGCAACAGGTGTTAGCCCCCATGAGGTCTTGACAGGTAGGAAAATGGTGTTACCACGACACCTACTATACAGAACACATGAGCAAACACTTGTGAGTGCATCCACAGTTCATGAATATATTGATGAACTGAGGAGGCATTTGCAACATGCATTTGCTTTTGGGCAGAGAAATCTGGAAAGAGCTGCTGACAGTGCAAAGTCTTATTATGACAAAAAGACATCAGTAAAGGAATACAGTGTAGGGGATCAGGTGTACAAGTTTCATTTTGGAAAAAGTAAACAGAAACATTCTACATTTCTAGCAGCCTGGCAGGGGCCATTTTGAATTATAGATAAGGTCTCTCCTGTAGTTTATAAAATTTTGAAAAATGAAGGTGAAACGGCAATAGAGCAGTTTGTCCATGTAAATCAAATCAAACCATGCCATCCCAGTCATGAGATCAGGCAGCTTGAGCATGTAGAAACGGATAAAGTCCCTTGAACACAAAAAGAGAAAATAAATGGGTACAATCAGGAGGCAGTGACAGAGAAGTTAAAAAGTTGATTGTTATAATGGCACATAAACACTGTAATATATGTAAAAATATATAATATAAAATAAATAAATACATAAATATATATAATGGAAGCTCATGGTTGGCGTGCAGAGAGAAAATTTATTAAATATTGAATGCTGTTTTATATGTGCTTGTTTTCTTTTTAACTTGTGTTTAATTTCAGAAAAAAAAAAAAAAACGTAATGTTTTTTACCAAGCATGTTTTATTTTTGGCAAAAGGGTGAAGTTAGTTTTGTGCTATGTACTTAATTTGTTTCTTTTCTATTTGATTTAGAAAATAAACATTATTTGGTCAGAGGTTCCTGGGTCAGAGGCCACGGGAGATGATGGAGTCCTGTAGTCCCCTGGATGAAGACCAAAAGATGCCTGCCTCCAGGTGGAGGTGAAGACAAGATAACCAGAATGCCAAAAAAGATGACTCCTATGGATCCAAGATTGCCAAGATGAAAGTGTACTCGAATGAACCAAATAACATCGCTGGTCGGGACATATCAGAGGCAGACAAGAGTCCTGACATATGGAGTTCCACGTATTTATTATTTTAATTATTTGTTTTAATTTGTTATATTAATTATTTGTTTTAGTTAGTTGTTTTATTTTATGTTTTTAATTGACTTGTAAAATCGAAACTTAGAGTAATGCCACTTCCACTGAGAAGGCAAATGTAGAACATTTTGTAAACTAATGAACTCAGATGAATACTGTGTTGATTGCAACTTTTTCATTGATGCACATGAATATTCATTTTGTTGGATTGCTATATTGTGAAAAGAAGAAAAAGAACAAGTTGTTTTTAGGAATTGGCTTGGATCGTAGCCAAGTTATAAAAACAAAAGGAGGGTATGTAAGGATATTTGGCGTGTTACAGCACAGAGTACAGCACTACTGCACAGGTAGCAATTTTTTTTGATGCAGCACCTCCACATGGGTGTGGTGCATTGCTATATGTGTTGCCAGAGTAACATGGACATATAAGTAAAGACAGGCTATTCAGTCAAAAACGATTTTTACATATAAGATGCAAATCTATTTTTACAGTAAAAAGCACACATGTGCACATTCAAAATGCACACTATTTTTCACCTGAAATGCCTATGTTGCAAGAGACACATTTGAAAATTAATAACTAACCTTATTAATAACTAACCTGACTAATAAAACTTCATTTAACATAACCCACTAATAAAAATGTGTCTCCACTGCAGAATTAGGCCTACTCTGAAAGTGAACTTTTAAACGCACATTCATTTTTTTTCTCTGCTGCCCTGTCCACATAACTGCAGGAAGCAAAGAGCTCGAAGGAACAGGAAATCAGTTTGTTACAATTTTTACTGTAGAAATGAGCCATTGTGTAGTGAGGGAGGAGATGACATGATTGATTCTGATTGGAGCAGCGTCATAGCAAGTATCATGCTAGAGGCTGTGATTAGAGTTTTGCTGGGGAAGCTTGAGGAGAGGGGGAGAACAATCGAGATCTTGCAGAGCTGGGAGAAGGACCTGTTTCCTGGCTGAGGATTCCTGCTGCAAAAGCTGAGAATTCCAGGCAATAACCCCGGTTTGAGAATGGCAGACGCTTGTTTTCACTGGGGTTAATCTTCAAGGGAGCCAAATTCAGAAAGAGAATAGCCGGAGAAAACTCATGCTGAACAGATAAGGTAATTACAGAAGTGTGTGGGAGCTGTGCGAAAGTGTGCGAAACTGTTCAGTCAGTGTATTCGAGGGAGTCCCAGTCCCTTATCAGCATATTTAATGTTACCAATTGAATATATTCTCGCAGCTCTCTGTTCATTTTATCACAAATAATGTTGTACCATTTCATTTATTTCTGTAAAAAAAGGTTAAACTGTGTTTAAAGGAAATTTCTAAAATACAAAAATATCTGAAAACAGATAGCTAGTGTGTATTATTTCTCTCTTTCATTTTGCATGGGAAAGGGTTTAAACGTGGGTAGATTTTTAAACAGTGCAATTGTCATTTTAAAACAGATGTGTGCATGATTATATTCAGTATGGACAGTTGTGAGTGACTGTTTGTAGCATAGCTTGTTGGAGGTACATGAGCCAACAGGAAGAGAGACTCTCTGGACATAGTTCCATACTGTATATAAGGTAGTGGAAATTACCACAAAAATACCACAATAGCCCATGGTGGCACACAACACTAACACTGAAAATGTGGTATCCCTAAAATGTAGGCCTGAGGTCTCTCTAGTGATCAAGAACAATCTAGATAAAAAACAAGGGATGTTGGATATTGTGGCCACAAATAAACCAACCACTATACCAACCAACCACGCAAATTATCGCGCACATTATCTAAATAGGTCTGAATTCTGAAATAATGCAATGTATTATTGTTATGTGTGACCCAATATGAATACAGAGAGTGATTATTGCTAAAGGTATTTTGGCGGTAAGAAAATACCGCAAAGCCCCAAATATCCACAAAATACCCAACATATTTATGGTGTGTTGCAGGCCAGGAAAGTGATCATAGAGTACCTACTGGGCGTGGCAAGCGTGTCGCACACTGCCATTGGCACATTAAAGGGAACCCATTTTAAAATAGCAGTGTGCCACTAAAAACGAATTTCAGAATGTCACAAAGGGAAACCACATTTTCAGACCTAGTGCAATATTTAGAGGCAAAGTTGTTTGCACATGGGACGTGGTCGTCGAACAGCACCTTAGAATGGCGTGACCGCATTCAGGGTGAGGTGCAGAAAGAAAAACTAGACAATATTTTTGCAGAAGGCAGCATAATTCAGGTCTGCCTTACAAGATTATTGAATGCAGCTGATAAAAGTGCAGAGAAAGACTGTGTAATACGGCTATGCAGCAAAATATGGTTTATTTTGAATAAGTCCCTGCGAATGCAGGAGAATGATACCCAGCTAATTAACAGGTTAAAGACTGAATTAGATGGGGAAAGTAAAAATCAGGAAATGTTAAGAGCAGAATTGGATAAATGCCAAAAAGACATGCAATTAAAATGCAGCGACTTTGATGCTCAGTTATCCAAAAGCAAGAAACAATTTGAGGATAGTGAGCAAGAATTGGTACACTTAAAAGCCTTAGTGGACCACATTAGACAGGATAAAGATGAGGTTGTTTCACAAATGCAGATTTTACAAAAAGAACATTGTGAAAAAGAATGTGATCTCCAGAGTGCAGAACAAGAAATGATTAAAATGATTCAAGAAAGAGACAAGAGAAATAAAGAGTTCAATGAATGCCAAATGCAAATGTGCGACATGCAGGGGGTGATTAATAAGATGAGTGATGAAAACAACTATATGCAAAATGAAGCAAACAGACTCCTTAAAAAGTGTAAGGACTTAGAACAGCAAATGTGCATTCCCAGGTCCCAGGAGAGGCGGCAGGGTACCACATTCAATGGAGTGGAGGTGAATTCTAGCTCTGCCCAAAGAGCTAGTGCTCCAGTGACTGGGCCGGTGACTGAACTTGGTTGCCGCGCCCTTGGGGGATTTGATACTCCCATTGGGGGCAGCCACCAATCTCATACACCTGAAAACAGGATTGAATCACAAAATAGTGCAATTCCATGCATTGCAACAAGTAGCCCCATAAAAATAATGAAATCCATTAAAGCCCTGATCAAACCATTTAAAAAGGGAGGTGAATGCTGCATTGAGGATCACTTAGAAGCAGTGCATGACATTTTTAAAGCACTCCAGATACCTAAGGAACAGTACAGACAATATTTTCATTTAACTTTAGACGCCCCGACGGCCAGCATCATAAGGGGATTAAATGAACAGCAGAATATGACCTGGTTGGAGTTTGAAAAAGAAATTAGGCGTCATTTTTCTCCTTTTCAGTCATTGCAGGAGGCAAAGAAAGTCGCTTACACAATTACTGCTGGACCTAATACATCCCCTCGCCAATTTTTACAAGACTTAAAAAGAGCATTTTCTCGCTTTGATGTATCTTTTGACCCAAATTCCAACGAGTTTAAAATTGCATACTTCTATGGGCTACAGAAAGACATCATATCCCAATTGGTCCGTGAATTTAACCGTGACAAGTCCCTTGAATGGATTGTACATCAAAGCACAAAACTATATGAGGTACTCTATTGTCAGGGTAGAGAAAGTGATAAAATGAAAGATACTAGACCTAAATCTAAAGAACCCTCAGCCACAGTAATGGAAATCAGGTCAGCCAAAATGTCCCTTGAGTCTGCTCAAAGCCAAGGTAAAAATAATGTGACACCTGAACAAAGGGGTAATCGACAAAGATCGCCATTTCCTGTACCAATGTTCCAATCACATGATCCTAGTAATAGAGAGAGCTACATCAGCCCTAGGTAATTAGGGGACAGACCCCGGGTAGGATATCGGCCTGATATGGCAGGTATGAACAATAACCAGAGACAAAATCAAGATCAAAGAAATGATGGTCCCTACCAGTCATTGGGGACACAGAGCAGATTTGATCCCAACACCATGATATATGGTAATCAGGATAGACCCCGATATGTGGATCGATTTACTGATAATGGAAATCAACATAGGGGCCAGTACCCACAATCTGAGAGAGAGGACATGAGGCAAAATGTGAACTACAATCCACGTCAGTACAATGATTCCCCACCAGGGGACTATAATCAAAGGATGGGTGCAACCCGCTCCCCTCCACAAATGAATCAAGAGTTCAGAAACCATCCCAACCGACATCAATCACCTGAGAGGTATCAGAATAGATCCAATCAGGGGGAAAACAACCAATATCGACCTAGGCCACAGAAAGAGGATTCTAGAGAGATTGAAAGGTTCCAGTGCCTTGAGGCCCATGTGAAAATGTTAGCTGAGCAAATAGGAAAGCTCTATACTGCGCAAAAACAACCTTCCAAAGAGGGGGCTGATGGCCATAGCAATGACCAGGGGGCTTCCGAAAAGTGACTAAGTACTCACGATAACTGCAGTGCCAAAATGACAGATTGCTCTGATATAATTTTGCATAACGACTCTGAGATGCCTAATGAATTAAAAATGAAAGTGCCAGTAAATGAACTTGTGACAGAAAGTGCAAATACTTCTAAAAAAGAGGTACGGTTTAACCTAGAGCTAAATAAAACAGTAAAGATTTGCACAAATGAAAAAGAAACATTAGGAATTCCAAAAGAACAAAGGGACAGATTTAAGAAAAATGACTCATGCATGGGGAATACAAGTGAACAGGGAGTAAGTGGGGATGCTATAGCTCCTTCCCTGGGCAAGCAAAACAATGACCAAACACAGACAGAAAAAGGAAATACTCAAAAGGAGGGTACAAGTCAATCACCTGAAGAATTCTTTGAGCCACATATTTTTGAAGAGGCTGAAAGGGCTGGTATCGCACTAAATAATCACAAATGCACAGAATGAAAAAATGACAAATTGCTGAATGATGCTGTTACACATGTTCAGTTGGAAGGTTGTAATGTGGTCTCTGATGTTACCCAGATGGATGGGCGAACAGTGGCCACACTCCAAAAAACCTCTGATCATGGAGAAATGAATAAAGTCTCTCGCGCAGAAATGGGTAAAAAGGAGGGAAACATGTCTTTCTATTTACCAATGTGCTTAGCCAAAAGTGAAAAAGACCTGAGAAAGGTGAGCCCTGAAATCAGTAAGAATTCATACTTCTTATGTGTATTAGAGGAAGTTGAGGACAGATATTATGCACCCATCACTGTTGAAGAAAAATGCCACACCTTTGCTATGATTGACACTGGCGCACCGGCCACAATTATGTCCAAGGAGCTGGTAAAGAGTATCAATGAAGGTAGACCCCCACAGAGTCAGATCACAGTGAAGGAAAATCAAGGTCCAGTGCATAACTTTAATGGGGAGGAGGTGCCCATCATAGGTGTAACTGAGGTTGATATAAAAATAGGAAAGCACAGAATGAAACAAGAGGTATTGATCACATCTATTTGTGAAATTCCATTTCTGATGGGGACAGATTGCCTGAAAAGATTGTCTCCTCTCATAGATGGGGTGAATGGAGTGCTGTGGTCCTTAACCAAAAAACCATTGAGGCCGAAGAAACTAAAATCACAAAACAGCAATATAAATGAACGTCACACCGTTGCCAAAACAAATGATGCTGTGGAGGTATATTTCCAGAATAGCTGCATACCTAGTGTCACTGTTATATTAATGTGTCAAGACAAAATGCAGAGCGACAATGAAAAACTACCTGTACAAATATACTTGGACCCAAGGAAAAATTGGCAGACTGCCATAGATGAGCACACATTACGTTTTTATTTAAAAGAGAAAACATGCAAACAGAATATTGCTCCTAAAACAGATTCAGAAAAAACACATTACCACTCTGGCAGAAATGCACATGGAAGATGAGCAACCATGGGTTCATGTTGGTATAAATGACTATTTTAAAACAATAAAAGCCACTTTAGCGCTTGGACATGAAAGGAGTTTCATTAATGAGAAATTGTTGCAAAAAATAATGGAGAGGGAAGAAATCCCGAAATTTAGGATTAAAAACCAATATGTTTCTGGGTTGGACAGTCCAGACTTTGAAAACCGAATTGCAGGCAGATGCATGCTTAAAATTAGCATTGGGCAGAAAACAATTTACCATAATGTATGGATAGTGAATGGAGCACAAAATGAATTTTACATGGGCAATGACATCATGCACAGAATGTGTATGGTGTTAGATTTCCTTAATCAAAAAATATGGTCACGCCTAGGTGGTCCGGCACCTGAATTTGAAGACAAAAGAAGGGCTTATCATTGTGCACAACTAGTTCCTTATGCAATCGAATTACAAATGAGGAAAGATACTATTAGTCCTGCATTTACAAAACAGTTTGCAATAACACTGAAATGCAAAAATGGACAGCAGATGAAAGGCTCTGATGCATTTGTATGCCTGAACGAATCCATAAAACAGCAAGGCCTGTATTATGAATACATTCCATTGGTAGACATTGGTGAAGGATCTGTAAAAAATATGGTAAATAATAAAGGTTGTCAGGATATTCATTTAGAGGAAAACTCCCCATTAGGAATGGCCATACAAAAATCACATAATACGGCAGATTTAAATAACATGGTGATTGGAAATATTCCTGAAAAGTATTTAGATGCCAAGGGTGAGTTGCCAGAACACCTGGACTCTCAGCCCAAAGGAATATTTAAAATTAATTCTGTGTATCCTTATGATTCAAATGAGACAGTGTGCTGCCATCAAGAGGATTGCATAATATTTAATTTAAATGAAAATGAAACAGAAAATCAGCCCATTGAACTGGAAGCTGATATGCCAACATATTTAAAAGTGGCAGCTTTACAAAAAGACACAGCCACACAGTTAGAGGAAAGCGCCGAGATTCCCTTACCAGAAGATTTTCCAGAATTTTCCAAAATGGTAGAAGAGCAGATCTCCTTAGCGGATGCGTGTGAAAGCAATGAGGATAGGGACAATCTGAGGGAGATATTTATGGAGTTTAAGGATGTATTTGCAAAAGATGCTTATGATTGTGGTTTAACTGATATACATGTGGCCACACTACCAGAAGGGTGTAGCAGAAATCCAGTGTTTGTACGCCAGTATAGACTACCGCTGGCATGTTTAGAATCATTGGCAGAGATTATTAAAAATTTGGAATCGCGGGGAATCATGAGGCCCATTCATAGCACATCCAATACACCTTTTTTAGGTGTGTAAAAGCCAAATGGCCAATGGCGGATATGCACAGACTCGAGAGAGTTAAATAAAGGAGTACCAGTATCTATATGGCCACTGCCATTCATTGATCAGGGCCTAGCTCAGGTACATGGTTCAAATGTATTTACTACATTAGATCTCACCTCTGGATATTGGTGTGTGCCATTGGCAGAGGAGATACAACATTTATTTTCCTTTACATTTGACAGGACTCAATACGCCTGGCTTAGAGCTCCGTTCGGGTACATCAATAGTGGGAGTGAATTTGGCATATTTTTGAGAAAGGCCATGCCGGATGCAGCGGAAAGAAGAACAATAGTTTACGTGGACGATGTCCTGATAAAAAATGAAAGTCTGAAAAGCCATTTTGATGAAATAAGACATGTACTTGGCCAATTCCAGAAAGCAGGCGCCAAAGTATCTTTGCAAAAAGCACAATGGTGCAAGAGAAAAGTGAACTTTCTAGGGCATGAAGTGACTGAACATGGGCTAAATCCACAAAAGAAGAAAATAGAGGCCATACAAAGATTAAAAGATCCTAAAAATGTGAAAGGAGTAAAAAGTTTATTAGGGATGACAGGCTATAACAGAAAGGTCATTGAAAATTATGCAGAAATCACTCAACCATTGACTAAACTGCTTAAACTGAATACTCCCTGGAAATGGGAAAAAGAGCAGTCTGGTGCAGTGGCTAAATTAAAGGAATGTCCTGTAAAGGCACCATGTTTAGCATACCCCATAAAGGACAGGGATTTCTTTATAGAAATAGGTTTTTCTGAACATTGTATGTCAGCAGTGTTATCACAAAAACACGATTTGAATCACAAAACCTATGCAAGTAAGGCATTTTCAAAAGTTGAAATGAAATTTAATGAATGTGAAAAGGCCCTATTAACCACTGTGTGGGCGCTACAACATTTCCGCCCCAATGTTCAGGGAGAAAAGGTGATTATTGAAACAAATCATCAACCTTTGCAATTTTTAGAGAGTAAAAGAATTAGATCAGGTAATCTAGCGCAGTCCAGAATCACTTCGTGGATGCTGGCATTACAAGGTTTTCCTGTAGAAGTGAGATATGGACAAAATAAAAAGAACCCAATTGCTCAAGGGTTAGCTGACTTACATGACTGCGCAGCTGAACAAATACCAAATGATATTGAAGTGGAAACTAGTTTGCAGGAATTTGAACAATCACCACACAAAGCTTTTGATGAAAAAACATGCAAGGATTTGCCAACTGTATATGTGGATGGTTGTGCTTTTCACATTGAAAATGACAGTAATAAACAACTAGTGGCAGGAATAGGAAATGTCTGGTTGAAATGTGAAGGCGTCCCCAGTATAGGCATGAGGATTGGAGCTAGGAGCAGTCAGGTGGCGGAATTGGCAGCCATTTATAAAGCAATTGCTACTGCAGTTGATAAAAAGTTCAGTGAAATTGTCCTGGTGACTGATTCTGACTATGCACGGAATAGCTTTGTGGAGTATTTGCCTGGTTGGAAAGCAAGAGGCATGGTTACATACAACAAAAAGCCACTTAAACATGGAAAAATGATACAAGCCATAGACAAATTGGTGTCAGAGAATAATTTTACAATATACTGGAGAAAAATTTGTGGGCATTTAAAAACACCAGGAGAGGATAAGGAGGGAAATGATAAGGCAGACCACCTGGCTAAGATTGGGGCTGTGATGGGAGAATTGCTACCTATTGATTATTTAATGGGTGAAATACAAATTGATGCAGTCACACGTTCTAAAGCACCAAAGGAGGTAGATCAACCAGTGGTACAGTGGAATCATGACACGCCAGACCAAGATTTGATTGAGGCACAAAAGAATGATCGTATTTTGGGAATCTATTATAATCATTTGATAGATCCTGAACAAAATCCATTAACAGAAAATGATTGTATGGGAAAAGAAGAGTTGAGGGTGCTATTAAAGAACAAAACACGAATTAGATTACAGGATGGACTCATGATTAGAGAGTCCATAACAGGACAAATACAGTGGGTGGTACCCCTTTCATTCAGAGGGCTAATGCTACACCATGCACATGATGCCATAACGGCAGGCCATAGAGGTTCACAAAAAACATTAGAAATACTAAAAGATTATGCTTACTGGCCACATATGTCCCAAGATGTGGAATTATATACCAGAGGATGTCTAGTATGCGCCCAATTTAAACCTGCTTCACCAATGCATAGAGCACCATTGATGAAAAGAGGCCTAACTCTCCCATGGTCAGATTTGCAAATAGACTATGTAGGTCCTTTAAAAAGGTCGAGCAGGGGAAATCGTTATATTTTAAGTGTGGTATGTTTGATGCCGAAGTGGATTGAATGCAATCCTGCACCAGATTGTAGTGCGCAAACAGCAGCCACATTGCTGGTGAACCATGTGTTCTCAAGGTTTGGGTTGCCACAAAGAATTGAGTCAGACAGAGGAAGTCATTTCACAAGTACTCTAATGAGTAAGGTATGGCAAATACTAGGTGTGAAAAGGAAACTACATATCGCATATCGGGCAGCGTCTTCAGGTACAGTTGAAAGGAGCAATAGGTCTGTTGTGGATATTTTAAAGAAATTTGTGGCAGAAGCAGGTTCCAGCTGGGATTTACGTTTACCGTTGGTTTTGATGGCAATCAGATCAACTCCTGCCAAAGCAACAGGTGTTAGCCCCCATGAGGTCTTGACAGGTAGGAAAATGGTGTTACCACGACACCTACTATACAGAACACATGCGCAAACACTTGTGAGTGCATCCACAGTTCATGAATATATTGATGAACTGAGGAGGCATTTGCAACATGCATTTGCTTTTGTGCAGAGAAATCTGAAAAGAGCTGCTGACAGTGCAAAGTCTTATTATGACAAAAAGACATCAGTAAAGGAATACAGTGTAGGGGATCAGGTGTACAAGTTTCATTTTGGAAAAAGTAAACAGAAACAGTCTAAATTTCTAGCAGCCTGGCAGGGGCCATTTCGAATTATAGATAAGGTCTCTCCTGTAGTTTATAAAATTTTGAAAAATGAAGGTGAAACGGCAATAGAGCAGTTTGTCCATGTAAATCAAATCAAACCATGCCATCCCAGACATGAGATCAGGCAGCTTGAGCATGTAGAAACGGATAAAGTCCCTTGAACACAAAAAGAGAAAATAAATCGGTACAATCAGGAGGCAGTGACAGAGAAGTTAAAAAGTTGATTGTTATAATGGCACATAAACACTGTAATATATGTAAAAATATATAATATAAAATAAATAAATAAATATATATAATGGAAGCTCATGGTTGGTGTGCAGAGAGAAAATGTATTAAATATTGAATGCTGCTTTATATGTGCTTGTTTTCTTTTTAACTTGTGTTTAATTTCAGGGAAAAAAAAAAAAAAACGAAATGTTTTTTACCAAGCATGTTTTATTTTTGGCAAAAGGGTGAAGTTAGTTTTGTGCTATGTACTTAATTTGTTTCTTTTCTATTTGATTTAGAAAATTAACATTATTTGGTCGGAGGTTCCGGGATCAGAGGCCACGGGAGACGATGGAGTCCTGGAGTCCCCTGGATGAAGACCAAAAGATGCCTGCCTCCAGGTGGAGGTGAAGACAAGATAACCAGAATGCCAAAAAAGATGACTCCTATGGATCCAAGATTGCCAAGATGAAAGTGTACTCGAATGAACCAAATAACATCGCTGGTCGGGACATATCAGAGGCAGACAAGAGTCCTGACATATGGAGTTCCACGTATTTATTATTTTAATTATTTGTTTTAATTTGTTATATTAATTATTTGTTTTAGTTAGTTGTTTTATTTTATTGTTTTTAATTGACTTGTAAAATCGAAACTTAGAGTAATGCCACTTCCACTGAGAAGGCAAATGTAGAACATTTTGTAAACTAATGAACTCAGATGAATACTGTGTTGATTGCAACTTTTTCATTGATGCACATGAATATTCATTTTTTTGGATTGCTATATTGTGAAAAGAAGAAAAAGAACAAGTTGTTTTTAGGAATTGGCTTGGATCGTAGCCAAGTTCTAAAAACAAAAGGAGGGTATGTAAGGATATTTGGCGTGTTACAGCACAGAGTACAGCACTACTGCACAGGTAGCAATTTTTTTTGATGCAGCACCACCACATGGGTGTGGTGCATTGCTATATGTGTTGCCAGTGTAACATGGACATATAAGTAAAAACAGGCTATTCAGTCAAAAACGATTTTTACATATAAGATGCAAATCTATTTTTACAGTTAAAAGCACACATGTGCACATTCAAAATGCACACTATTTTTCACCTGAAATGCCTATGTTGCAAGAGACACATTTGAAAATTAATAACCTTATTAATAACTAACCTGACTAATAAAACTTCATTTAACATAACCCACTAATAAAAATGTGTCTCCACTGCAGAATTAGGCCTACTCTGAAAGTGAACTTTTAAACGCACATTATTTTTTTTTTCTCTGCTGCCCTGTCCACATAACTACAGGAAGCAAAGAGCTCGATGGAACAGGAAATCAGTTTGTTACAATTTTTACTGTAGAAATGAGCCATTGTGCAGTGAGGGAGGAGATGACATGATTGATTCTGATTGGAGCAGCGTCATAGCAAGTATCATGCTAGAGGCTGTGATTAGAGTTTTGCTGGGGAAGCTTGAGGAGAGGGGGAGAACAATCGAGATCTTGCAGAGCTGGGAGAAGGACCTGTTTCCTGGCTGAGGATTCCTGCTGCAAAAGCTGAGAATTCCAGGCAATAACCCCGGTTTGAGAACGGCAGACGCTTGTTTTCACTGGGGTTAATCTTCAAGGGAGCCAAATTCAGAAAGAGAATAGCCGGAGAAAACTCATGCTGAACAGATAAGGTAATTACAGAAGTGTGTGGGAGCTGTGCGAAAGTGTGCGAAACTGTTCAGTCAGTGTATTCGAGGGAGTCCCAGTCCCTGATCAGCATATTTAATGTTACCAATTGAATATATTCTCGCAGCTCTCTGTTCATTTTATCACAAATAATGTTGTACCATTTCATTTATTTCTGTAAAAAAAGGTTAAACCGTGTTTAAAGGAAATTTATATAATACAAAAATATCTGAAAACAGATAGCTAGTGTGTATTATTTCTCTCTTTCATTTTGCATGGGAAAAGGTTTAAACGTGGGTAGATTTTTAAACAGTGCAATTGTCATTTTAAAACAGATGTGTGCATGATTATATTCAGTATGGACAGTTGTGAGTGACTGTTTGTAGCATAGCTTGTTGGAGGTACATGAGCCAACGGGAAGAGAGACTCTCTGGACATAGTTCCATACCGTATATAAGGTAGTGGAAATTACCACAAAAATACCACAATAGCCCATGGTGGCACACAACACTAACACTGAAAATGTGGTATCCCTAAAATGTAGGCCTGAGGTCTCTCTAGTGATCAAGAACAATCTAGATAAAAAACAAGGGATGTTGGATATTGGGGCCACAAATAAACCAACCACTATACCAACCAACCACGCAAATTATCGCGCACATTAACTAAATAGGTCTGAATTCTGAAATAATGCAATGTATTATTGTTATGTGTGACCCAATATGAATACAGAGAGTGATTATTGCTGTTCCACCCTCAGGGCCTCTGCTTGAGCATCAAGTGGTTCACGCAGCGCTGCTATTTCAGCCCGGCGTGCCCTGTCATACGCCGTCATGCCCAGCCTGAGTGAGCGGCACGTGGACTGCGTAGCCCGTTGATGGAGCACCATTTGCCTAACAGAAGGGAGGATGGAATGGGCAATCATCTCAACTGCTCCCCCCGTTGCTGTGCTATGGCAGTCATGGAACGCTCCCACTCAGTTGACCACGGTGCCACACGGCCACTGCGTTGCCAGACACCACACCTGCTGGGCCCAAATAGATGTGGTCCTTGACGGGTTGGAGCCGCCTGCAGCTGCAGGACTGCATCCCTCTGTCGACCTGATGCCCCAGGAACATGGCCAACTGGTGGCGAGTGTGACCGTGCACCCGTAACCACCACAGGTGGACATTCCAACCCTTCCTGGCCCCGAACTGCAGGTGTTTCAGACAGAAGACCATCCGACACAGGATCACCTAGCGGCAATGACATGTCATGACACAGATCCGGCTCAACATAGTGGTCAGAGGATACATCAGAGCCTGACTCAGAGTCAGCTCTGGACAGGATGGCCTGGAGCACCTGTGGGTTCTCGTGGGATGCCACCCCATGACCACCACTGGTGCATGGTTGGTCATGTGAACTGACCACCGTGTCTGGTATGACATCTTCATCCTCCGCCGCCAGTGCGTCATCACCTGCAACATAAATAGAAAAACAAGAATACGCACGTCAGTTTCACATGCCACACACATAAAGTTCACAACATTGACAGACAAATAATGAAACAGCCATGTCACAGGCAAAACAAACCACAACATGCATCCAGTAGCATTGCAAAGCAGGGCCTTTCCGAAAGCAGTAAAGGATGTGTGCAAAATGTGAATGCAACACATGTATTGCATGTTGGACATCATCAGCATCACACACAACCTCTAGAGGGCATACATGCAATCCAAATATGAGAGATGGTAACAAAGATTCGGCACCTAGCATAAGCATGTGTTAACACACAGAGAGACAGAGCTAGAAATGTAACCGAACACACCATGATACATGTAACATGCATGTTCATGTGTAGCACTCTATTACAATCAACTATGCACAGTACATGTGTCATAGGAGGCATCTACGCTAGTGCATTTCAAAACTGTGATAGGAGGGACATGGTGACATACATGTCAGGTCAACATCACACAGCACCATCATGATTGCACATGTTTACAAGTGGATCAGAGCGCAAACAAGCAAAGGGAGGGGAACAAGGGAGAAAACAAAATCAAAACAACTATCAAACTGGGCACAGTGACATACAGAACACACTAGTGCATGGAGAAGGAATAAAGGGTTGAATACCCAATAAGGGGGAGAAGGGGAACGTGCCAAACAGAACAGACCAAAGAAGGCAAATGAAGTGCAATGATAGAATGTCCATTCAAATAGTTGTAGTGCAGCAAGCAAGTGGCAAGTGCAAGATGATTTGGACAGGGAAAATCTGATGAGTGCAGACAAACAGTGCTAGACTGCATGGGGACAAGCACTGGACCCATTGATATGGGAGGCCTGTAGGCAGTGCAGCAGGGAGGCAGGGTGAGCAGGTACCTGATCCGATGGACAGAGTGTGTGCAGGGGCACAATGTCAACAGAGGAAACTGTTCAGCTGGGTAGAAGAGGGGCTAATGCAGGAGCAAGACGGAAGGTGTTGAGGTGCTACCAGAGGCAGATATATCTCCCCTCAAGATTCAACAAGGCCAGTTGGCACTTCAAAAGTGATCTCCCAGCTGTACACACAGATCTGCTCCTACCTCATTCATTATATTTCACGACTGAGCTTGAGGGAGTGTGGGATAGAGGATGAAAGAACTCATGGGGGGATAAATTGCTAGATGGATTGTGTAAGTTATCTCCTACCCTGACCCAAAGAAACCTTGTGCACAATGCAGAGGGTCTGAAATAACATCCTTTCATCCATTAGTAGCCAGTGAAGGGGTCATATAGCTGCAATTATGGGATCCCAGGGCTTGTGGCCAAGGACAAGTCTTGCAGTCCTGTACTGGATTAGTGGTGGAGGCTGGTCGATTATTGAATGAGACTGTCACAGTACCCCAACCTTGAATGAACCAGAGATTGACAGATTGTGAGCATGTAGGAGAATGTTAGGGAGGGCACAGTACCCTTGAGGTGGTGGAGCAATGAGTTAATCCATTACAAGATACAATCCAAATGTGTGTGTAAAAGAGATGTGTTGAGTCAAAGGTGACCCAGAGGTTCATGGCCTTGCAGGTGGAGGCAGGGGGGGGGGGGCTAGCGGGGCTGGCCAGAGATTGATTGCAAAGGATGGAAAAGCTGCATCAATGAGGAGGATGTCAGTCTTGAAGGCAATCAGACAGAGACTGTTGGTAGTACACCAAATGCAAATGGCAATGAGGTTATCTGAAATAAGGGAGGGACAAGAGGTGACCAAGGGTAGCCAGGAAATTAGTTGGTTGTCATCAGCATAGCACCAGAACTGGTATAAAAAAATGATAATACAGTAGTCAAGAGCTGCCAGGTTTGTGATTTGTGATTTGAGGCCGAAAGTTCAGACCCCTGGTGAACAACACAGGTGGAGAGGGAGATTGAGGATAGGTAAGAGGCAACTTGTAGCTGGTCGGGTCACACATGCCAAACACACTTGTCATTGAGGTGCACGCATCAATACTCACCAGATGATGCATCGTAGTCCATCCCATCTCCCACTCCACGGATTTGTTCCTCTGGGATGAACTCTGAAGCGATCTCCTCATGCTAAGTGAGTTCATTCTCCTCTGATGGTGGCCCATCACCAGTCACCAGAGACATGCAGTAATTGGAGGCATGCTTTTGCGTAGCACTGCGTTTGAGGTCATTCCAGCACTTGTAGCAGTCTTGAGCTGTGCACACCTGGAATCCCATGGATGTCACACCATCCGCAACATACTGCCTGTGGACCCAATGCTGGTCATGTGTTGTATTGCACTGTGGGCCCACAAGCATATCGCGTTGGTGTTCCGACACGTAGCCCACAAGAAAGTCCAGTTCCTGATTGCAGAAAGGCTTCTTCCTTGACGTGCCGGAGGCCGGGGCCATGTCTGGGGTTCTAGCCTCTTGTGCAGGAGCACGCTTCCTCCTTTTGGACGATGGTACTGGCCCTGAGGGGGCAATGTGGCCCTCTTCAGTGGGGGCAGTGGCGCTGGTGGACTGGACCAATGCAGTGGGTGTTGGTATGAGGACAGAAGGTCTTGCTCGGGTCTGAGTCACTGCCGGGGTAGTGTTGGCTGCATCTGCACATGCAGTTACCACCAGCCGGCTGCTTGGGGCAGCAGATGCCAGTACTGCCCCAGATATGTGTGCCACAGTCACAGCCACAGTGGACGCACATGAGCCCACCTTCCGGACAAGATGGAAATTGTCCTGGGAGTCCTCCTCACACAATGAAACATGCGCTGCCTGACCCAGAGCCCGGGTGGAGGTGTCCACAGCTGCACCTGCAGCTACCACCACCGGTGGGCCTGTGACAGCAGAAGTAGATTGCTGTTGGGTGATATGGGCGCCAGGTTGAGATGCAATAGCTGCATTACCAGGAAACACAGGGGGTGGTGGCATGTCTGCACCAGCACATGGCTGTGCATCCTGTCCCAGATGGGCACCCCTGCCTCTTCCACCCCTGTAGCCAACCTGGCCACCCTGGACTCCCCGTCCTCCCTGGTCTCCATACCCACGTGTCCGACCACGTCCAGCCCTTGGAGGACAGCCAATTTTGCCATCCTTAGCCTTGGTGGCCTCCCATCCATTGCACCGATGGAAAATGGGCTATAGGAGGTTCACTCAACAATTGTCCTGGGCAATTTGCTAGAAGGGGGCAGGGTACTTGATGGTATGGTTACCCAAGTGCCCCTGCAAGGATGTCTGTGACCCCTGGGGAGAAATGACGGGTCACACAACGCTTAGGCACCACCTGAAAAAAAAAAAGAAAAAGAAAAATCAAAAGTTAAGATGAGATTATACTCATCAATCAGAAAAAAAAAAAGAAAAAATTGTGCACGCGACCCCGGTAGCCCACGTGCGTGAATATTACCTCCAGCAGTACGTTGTGGCACCCAGGAACACAAAAAACATGTACGCGTGGAATACGCGGGCTACAATGACCTCTAAACGGTACGCATGCACAGAGGGTACCACAGTGGGAAAAAAGCGTATGCGGACTCACCGTCTGCCTTGCGTGAAAAAAAAAAACACACGTGCTTGTGCGCGTAGGCAACACCCCGCCAAAAGAAGAGGTACGGGCTTCAGATGCTGTGAAGTAATCGCGTGTGATTCCAGCAGAGTAAACACACGCGTCGTTCTCCACGGACAGCACATACAGTTCTTGCTGGCCCGCGCTCACCTGTAACCCATGCATAGAGCAACACCTGCACGCATAACGTCACAGACGCGCGTACGCGCCAAGGGCCTTTCCTCAAATTACACGCATTAACACACGGACGTGCTGTTTTTTCACGTGCTGAATCACTATGCACCCGTCACAGGGAAACGGCCGTGCGCGTAACATCACAGATGCGCCTACGCGCTAAGGGCCTAAGTCCTGGGGCAGTATGATACCCTCTTTGGAAGTTTGCGTGCCGACAATGAAGGAAGGAAGATGATCTGGATGGACATCATGACTGCCATCAACGTGGAGGGGGTGGCAGTCCGTGTCATTCAACACATCCGGAAGCGCTGGGAGGACTTCAGGTCCAGGACCCTCAACAAGGCCCGGCGCCTCTTGTAGGCAGCGGATGCTGAGGGGTGCCAGGTCCGCCTAACCAACAACCAGATGAGGGTCTTGGAACGTATACACCCAGTGCTCCACCTCTAGGTCCTTGAGAGGCAGATCCATCTGGAGTCGAGCGGTAAGTGTACATGCGTACTGATTGGACGCAGTGCATGTTGAGGTGTGGCAGAAGTGTGCAGGTTGCACATATGTCTTTGTAGGGCCATCTATGGATGTGTATGTACAGGGACATGAGCCTGCCGCATGTGACTCCTCTCATGTGTGAGACACATCGATGGTGTATGTGTTGGTAAGCATGCTGGCCAAATGCAGGTGTGGGTGCACACATTTTTAAATTTCTGTGTATTTACTGTGACATGCTGTGGTGTCACACATGGATGCTGCTTCCACCTGCAGGTATCTGCACTATGTACATTTGCATGTGTGTGTATTTGACAAGTGTACAACTGTGATACACCATGGATGCACGTGACACTAACATGTAGGAGGCTGATTGCCAGATGTGACATGGATGGCGATGTTAACAGTGCAACAGGTGTATGGAGATGTACAGATGCATGTCTGTCTGGTGGCGTGTGTGCATGTGTTCTGCACTCCCCGTGTTGCATGTGACGTCAGGCTCACCTTCGGCTGCTCATGCTGTTGTATGTGTATGGATGGTGCAGCCTGGTGCAAAATTCTTGTTTATTTACTCATGTGTGTGAGTTGAAATGACATGTGTGTTGAGGAGTGTGATGCCATGTGTAAAGTTTGACACTGCCACTCATGTACAACTGTCATGTGTGTATCAGACCGTTGTACAGTGCCCTGATGCCTGTGTTCTATCTCTCCCTGTCTGCAATGTCAACTGATGAAGAGGGCGGCGACAGTGCTGTGGAGCAAAGCTGCAGGGATCGCACCGCCAGCCGGAGACGCAAGGCCCGGCCCTCCTCCCACGTTGTCATCTCATCGGAGAGTGAGGAGTCTGGTGCCACGTCCGTGGCCGCAGCTGCTGAGGGTAGGTCCAAGAGGCAGAGGTTGGAGTTGGACTCCTCGGCAGCATAAGGGGCAGCTGAGACCCCACAGGGTCTGATGGAGGAAGATGGCACGGAGTCATCCAGGTTGGTGGGGGGTTTGGTTGATGAGGAGGCCGTGGAAGGGACACACGTGGAGTCTGGAGGGGGGTATTCCACTGGTGCTGGTGGTGCAGTCTAGGGGCAGGGACAGGAGTGAGCACAGGCCACCTCAGAGGAGCCTGTGTGTAATCCTGCCCCGATCCTGTGACTACATCATCCCGCACCAGCAGGGATGCCTACATCCAGACCCGTTCTCAGGGAGGGGATGAGTGCACAACACCTGGCCTTCCTCTCCCTGCGGATGTGGCAATCCGGGACCGGGTTGAGCCTGTCCTGGCTGGGATGGCGTTGTGTCAACGGGGCATGCAAGATGACCTGCAGTGTTTTCGTGAAGACACTGCACATCATCTCGGATGCCTCTTTGACTGCGTCGACCTACTAGGACGGGTCACCAGTACTGGATTCCTCCGTCTGCTGGACCTTCTTCCGACCCCCTCCTCACCTGAACCCCCTATGCGCCAGTCATCCTCCGTGCCATCTTCTGGCCCATGTATCACCTGGTTACCCTGTGCAGCTGCCTCTGACCCAGCGGCCAGGCTGGTGAAGGACACATCCCTGCTACACTCGGGAGTCAGAGGTCCAGCAGGGGTGGCCACACCAACAACTGCACCCCAACAGGAGGAGGACATGCAGGCATCAAGAGGCAGGGCACAGGCACAGCAGCAGCAGGCTCAAGGCGGGAGCGATGATGGCTCGGGACCATCAACATCAGAGGGGAAGGCATCGGCCGGAGGGCAGGAGGACCCTGGATTGGGAGTGTCTTCCGTGTGGCAGCAGTTGGGCCAGCACATAGATGCGGAGCGGCGGCGGGCGTAAGAAGCACGGCTCACTATGGTCAGGGGGAGAACTCCATGCGCAGGGCGTTGAGGTGGGCCGAGTGCCTAGAGGCAATTTGCAGGGAGTTGGAGGTGGACATGGCGTTATCCCTGCAAAACCTCAGGGCCATGGAACAAGCCCGCCTCCAGAACATAGAACAGGAGTTCGATGATGCCCTGGCCCAGGAAATCGACAAGTGAGCCGTAGGACTTGCCCGCCGCCATTGTATATAGTTAGTTAGTGTTAGGTTTAATTTATGGTTTTCTTTCATTTGGGGCGCTTGGACTATGCCCCACCTTTTTGTAGATAGTTCTTTATTAGGTAGTCTTTTTTGTAGGTTTCATTTCAATAGTTGGGCTCATGGACCCTGGATTTTTTATTTGTTTATAGTTGAAAAGTGGATTTATCATCATTATTTTTTTATTTCACCATGGAGCAATGGATTTTACTTATTTCTTTCTCTTTGGATTTGCTTTGTTGGACGGAGACTTTGCACACATTTTCATTTGGATTTATTTGGATTCTAATTTCATATATTTAATTCATTTTGGGACATGCTGTATTTTATTTCTTATTTCCATTATTGTGTGTTTTCATTTAATTCCCTTCATTTTGTGTTCAATACATTTTTGTTTCATACTTCAATGTGTGGTATTCTCCCATTGGTTTCATGCATGTCACAATGTGGGTTTTCACATTCACTGACACCCAATGTGTGTGTGTGACGGACATGTGTTGATGTACATACTTGCCATTTGGGTTGTGTCATGTAATGGGCATTTCAATGTGGGGTGGATGGAATACTTGGTTGGGTCTTTGGACAGGGGTGGCGTGCAGTGAGATTTGGGTGGCCATAAGGCCCATGATTGTAGATCATGATGATGTGTTGGGGAGACATGAGTCGGGGCCTGCTGGCAGGCGCCTGTCACTGCTGGGTGGGTAGGGGTACAGGGGGACATGAGTCAGGGCCTGCTGGCAGGTGCCCGTCACTGCTGGGTGGGTGGGGGTGTAGAAGGACATGAGTCCGGGCCTGCTGGCAGGTGCCCGTCACTGCTGGGTGGATGGGGGTGCAGGGGGACATGAGTCAGTGCTCACTAGTGTGTGGTGACATGTGGGCTGGCTGGTGGGCATGCCCAGGGTGGATGGGTTACCTGCGGGGCATGGCCAGGGTGGATGGGCTGCCAGCGGGGCATGGCCAGGGGTGCAGGGTAGTCCCCTGTGGTGTGGGCTGCCTGCAGGGCCTGGGGAGGGGGGACAGGGCACACCTGGGAGGACCCACACTGACAAATTGCATGTGAAACTCCCCACGCACCCCCAGAATACACGTACCCCGCTCGACCAGCGAAAGCATGTGTGAAACTCCCTGCGCACCGCTCAGAATACACGTACCCCGCTCGACCAGCGAAATCGCATGTGAAACTCCCCGCACACCCCTCGGAATACACGTACACCGCTCGACCAGTGAAATCGCGTGTGAAACTCCCTGCGCACCCCTCGTAATACACGTACCCCGCTCGACCAGCAAAATCACATGTGAAACTCCCCACGCACCCCTCAGAATACATGTACCCCGCTCGATCAGCGAAATCACGTGTGAAACTCCCCGTGCACCCCTCAGAATACACATACCCCGCTTGATCAGCAAAATCGCGTGTGAAACTCCCTGCGCACCCCTCGGAATACACGTACCCCGCTCGACCAGCGAAATCACGTGTGAAACTCCCCGCGCATCCCTAGGAATACACGTACCCCACTCGACCAGTGAAATTGCATGTTGAACTCCCCGCGCACTCCCAGAAATACATGCATGCTGCCCATCCACCCTCAACATTCCCTACAGGCAGCTCATCACCCCAGTGCATGCCAAACTGGCAGCCCACATCACAGGGTGGAGTTTTACATGCGTTTTCGCTAGCGCGAGAGGGGTACGTGTATTCTGAGGAGTGCGCTGGGAGTTTTACACGTTATTGAGCTAGCGCAAGTGGGGTACGTGTATTCTGAGGAGTGCGCAGGGAGTTTGCCACATGTTTTCGTGGTTGGGGGGCTGTATGCTGGTCCACTGGCCTTTGCGCCATGTACTGGATTTGTGCGCTGTTCATGGTGCACGGGTGGGGTTGCTACAGGGTCGCTGCGCCACTCTGCGCCACTCTGCGCCACGGCTGGTTTTGGATGTTAAAATCCATGTATACACTGTGCGCTGAAATGTTTTTTGGCGCACGCGGTTGGCGCAGACTGCTGCACGTGCACACTGTGCACCAGCCGCGTGCACCACTTGTGCGCCGAATTCTATGAATTACCCCCTCGGTGTCCAGGATGTCCAGAAATTAACAAAATGGGGGTGTCCTAAGGACACTATACCTGTCCGTAGTGTACGCAAGCAAAATGGAACTGTTCTTAGAACACGCGCAGTATCCGTGATGTCCGTAATTAAACAAAATGGAGGTGGTCTAAGGACACTTTACCTGTCCGTACAGTCTATAGAACATCTACGCACATGCGCACCACACCCATAAGTCCTGCGAAGATCGCACCTGTCCGTAACTGTCCGTCTCACATGTGTCGCACTTTTAATTTGTTTGAGGACCGGAACACTGTCCGTAGAACACCCGCATGCATGCGCATGACCATTCCCGTGCATTTGGTGTCCTCCGGACACCCGTTCCTTTCGCGGAAGTGTTCCCGATATCATCATGTGACCGCACTCATGCTGAGCGTGTGTCCTGATTTGTGGACACTGTCCAGTTCCCCAACATTTTAAAAGAACTTTTTCAGACAATCCAAATTATTTTACAGTAAAAATTCACCACTGCACATGTCCCAGACAATGACCCTGGCTTTCCACATACTTTTTGGAACTTTTTGAACCTTTTTGGGGTGTCCGATCTGTCCGCGAAGCGCACCCCTTCACCCCTATAAAAGGCCACAACCCAGAGCTGATCTTCATTGTGCTTCTGGCTATTGCAGATTGACTTTTGTTGCCTTTGCTGCTCTTGCTGAGATTATCTCATCAACCCTGATGGCATCCATGGGTGCTGTTGCTACATCTGTCACAGCACCACCCCAACCCCATCCACCACCACCACCTCCCCAAGGGCCTGCAGAGGGGAACAGGTGTGAGGATGTAGAGGACGAGGATGAAGAGGATGAAGAGAATGAGGTAGAGGAACTCCCTACTACCAGCACTCGTCAGAAGTCTTCGGTGTGGCAGTTGTTTACCATTCATGGTAACGTACCAAAATCATATGCAAAAAAGGTCACCTGCAACCAGTGCAAAATGGTGCTGAGACGTGGGAGACGTGGTTCGTACAGCTTTGGTATGACATCCATGAAGAGACACCTAAAGTCGTTCCACAGTGGGGCCGATCGCAAGGTTGTACCTTCTGTTGAACGTAGTAGGTTGACTTCCTCTACCACATGCTCTGTTTCCGCTCCTCTCACCACAAGAGACACTCCTGTGGGAGAGCGCATCCCTCCAGCTGCCTCACAGGCCATTCACAATGCTGTTGACCCTTACCTTTCGAGGATCACAATATTGTGTATGTACTGCAACGCAGTACTCTTCAGGGGGAGAGTCTACGAAGTGCTTTCGAAACTGCGTTGACGGAGCACCAGAAGACCTGCTACCTACCTAACTAAGGCCCACCCTACATCTTCCTCTCTCCACCTGCCCTTTCTTATGCCTGTGGTTGGTGTCCCTTCATTACCCTCCTTTCCCCTCCTCTCCTAGTGTGTCGTGTGTAAAAAACCCAAAAAAATATAAAAGAACAAAAATAAAAAAAGGCTCTTTTCAGAGCCGCCTTTCACAGTTTAAAAATAGAAGTGGCAAATAAACAGTGCAGGGCTCTATGTATTTTTTGGAAGTCCGTGGACAGCTCTAGAACATATCAAGTTTTAGGGTGCTGCCCTAGAAAAACCAATGCACTTTTGTCTGGGAGGAAGTGGTGGCTCTGAAAAGAGCCTTTTGGTGGTGTGTTTCTGTGTTTGAAAAACTTGAAATCGTCAACATCTACTGCAAAATAGATGACTGTAATTCCAAAAAAGGTTGCAATGCATTTTGTACATTTCTCAAAAAAATCTGATTGGCAGCATAAGTAAGATGGACTCCATCTCTGCGAAAAATGTATGTGCTACGAAACATAATATTTTCATTGTGAAAAGAGGACATGCCAACATCTCTTAGAAAGGCACAAAAAGCTTTATTGACATTGCGCCTCACTTTCTCCATTTGTGGACCAAATGAAGAAGAACGCAGCCACATTTGTCTTTGCGCAATACGAGAAAAAATTACTTGGGAATTTGGAAACATGTCCATGACCTTCCCAAGTCCTTCTTTCATTGCAAGTTGCAAAGACATTCCAGACACATGTCCTAAACTGTTCCCTCCACAATGAATTATAATTATGTCTGGATGATGCTCTGTCTCTAAAGTAGCACAAGAGGTACCAAGTCCAGCCACTTCATTCCACGCACTCCATGCCAGTGCACTTCCACATGAGAGAATCCAAGATCTGCAGCTACTCCACAGATTTCTGCATGCACCTCCAACCAATGTATCCATGAGTCTCCCAAAATCCAGATAATCTGTTTTCGGAAACACACAGCCATAGCTATCTGTTCTTCTCTCAGGAAAAAGACATTCTGACAAACTCTCTCCGTACACAATACACCCAGTAAACTTTACTGAACAATCCCTTGCTCTGCTCATTCTCATTTGCATGCCTCTCCACACCAAAATCCCTGTATGTAATACGCGTTGTCCACGGACTACCGCCATGTACGCGGACATATGGAAAATCTGAGCGTGGTGAATGTAAAATGAAATAGTGAGCCCCATTTCCCCTTTGAGGTTGGCTCACAAAAGAGCCATTTTTTCGGGTTTTTTTTGCAGATGCTTGACAGACAACTGTTATTTTGTATTTTTTGGGGGGGTTTCTTCTTACTTTTCTACTAAAATCTTCACATAACCTTCTCCAAAGCAACCCTTGTATACCAAAACAGAATAGCATTTCCCAAAAAAGATAAGGAAATGCCATCTTCTTTAAAATAAACGGCATTACTGGAATCAATATTCTCATTATTACAGAAAAAATGACTTTGGCATTTTGAAGGATCTCCATTACTGCTTGAAACACGTTTTCCAAATCTGCCAACAAAGTAGGGGCACTGACATAGCCCAAATGGAAAGCACCATAGTGCAAAACTACCAGATGGGGGCTGTTCATCCTGCCCATATCTTCACAAACTTGTACAATTCCCTGTACATTGCAATCAGGTACAGTGCTCCACACCACCTCCACTGCTTTAACATCGAAATTGTTAGCCACATGCCTGCATTGAGCATACTGCTGTAAAGCATGCACAAACATATCTCCAAGCACCAACACCCTGACTTTCTCCACCTCTGCCATCTTCACTACACGCAGTCTCCTTCAACACAAATCCACAACCTCAAAATCCGATTGGCTGATCCCTACAGCCCCCTTTCCATGCTGGATTTGCTGGAAAACCCTGGATGTGGCACGCCCTATCCGCGGACAGCAGCGGTGTCCGCGAAGTGCGTAACTCTTAGCCAGCCCTTCTACCCTTTCCACATCACTCTCTGTGCCATTCCCTCATTGGATACAGCTAAGCAGTCACACAACCATCCACCAATCACATCCAAGACCTCTACATCTAACTCCATCATCAGAGTTCCACACTTCAAATGTACTGTTGATCACTCTGAGTACAAGTCTCATATCATTGGAAAGTACCTACTAAAACAACAACTCTACAAGTCTCCAAGATTTCTACTTACAGATGCATGCATATCCACAGGCATGAATACAAACTACAGGTATGCATATTTTATTCACAGTACATGTACAACTCTTATGAATGCATAGAAACAGAGTAATGCCACTAAACCTGTATAACCTATAAAATGTACTTATTGCAATTTTTTCCATCTACTATAATCAACTGTCACTTCCAAACCTGTCTGCTATCTACGACACAGCTTTAAAAAAAACAAGTGAATTTCATACACTTAATATTCTACCCATTTGAAAACCATGTTGAACTTACATATTGTAAATAAAATATAAAGGCTGCACATAGTCAAATGAAATGTATGCATACACTATGTTCAGATATCAAACAAGAATACTTCTACAAAAACATAAAAATCAACATCTACATTAACATCAGTGCTATAAACACTCAAAATTACTAACTTCTTTCTTTTACAATTGCAGTGAAGACCACTCTCCTGAAAATCAGCAGCATCTGAACTACAAACAACATATCCGAAGAAATCTGCTCATTCCATAAAAAATGAGTAAGTACAATACTACCTTAATATTCTTACTGTTACTCAAACACACTGTGTGGTTCATTCATGTCATTTGTGCACCAATAAAATGGAGATTTCTGAACCATTCTGCACACAAATTCCCATTTATTAACCAGGGATTAGCAGGCAGAATAGCACACAAATCCCTGTTTTTTGGAACACAAATAATATAACTCAACCCCTACAATGTTAGTATTACAAAACAAAGAACAGTTTTAATTTTATACCATTAGATTTACTGTTAGTGCTTCTCCTCGCTACTAGCTCACTTTCTACTGTCATCTGAATCGCAGTATAGTAACACACAAATAGAAGAATAGCCTTCGCAAGTAATTATAGCTGCCCAATGCACAATCACACACCACCACATACATCTTTACCTTCATACTCAGACATTCATGCACACAGCACACATACATTGCAGAACGGCCCAACACATACTTTCATTTTTTTTCAACAGACCCCAAAGAATGCCTACCAAAAAGCAAGTCCGAAGAAAGCAACACAGAAATAGAGCAAATGAAAATAAAAGTGTCCAAAATAAGCATCCATCTCTAGCAGAGTTTGTACAAAAAGTGCAAACAAAACAGCTAATACAGTCATTTAGCGAAACAAAACAAGCTTCCAGTACAGAAACTTTGCCTCCTCTATCAAAATGTAAAACAAACAGAAAATGATTAACAAGAATTCAGCTACCACTACTGCTAAAACTGCTCCTATAAATCTTGATATACTAGTAAGTAACCATACCAAAACAAGTATTTTAGCAAAAATGTTCTGCCCCAGAGTCCTTCAGAATCTTATAAAAACAGGAGACAAATCATGCACAACCCTTAAAACCTATCGTAGAAAATTAATCTTAGAAACTTTGATAGACAGTGCAATCATTCTCAAAAGAAAGTTATGTATTTTAGTGTTAAACAGAATGAAACCACTAACAAAACGAACTACTAAATTACAAAAAATACTTCTCCTCAATAAACAGAATATCAACAAAAATAACTTCTTAATATCTGTGGATGTGAATGGAGTCACACCAAGAGCACAGAACCATATTTTGATTAAGAAGCATACAAACAAAACCAAACAAACACAATTACCATACATAGCAGTGGACAAGGTTATGAAAAACTCAATAATACCATAATGCAACAAGAAATACTGCTTACAAAAATATCCCAAGAAAACTCAGAATTATCTCTCCATTCGACTGAACCAGATCGTCCAGTATACAAATGGCTATGCACGTCAATGTATAACATTCCCAAAAAATCTTTGAAATCTTTACGCCAGTTCCTCAATCAGTATGTGAAAGGCAAAGGCAAAATCAAAATGAAACTGCTGCAAAATATGGATACCTGTCCAGTGCGCAAATACACAGGACTACAAGGACATTTATTATCCTGCATTTCAGGACCTATTTGCAAAAGCAACTTCTATCATATCAAAATGATATCAACACATCATTCAACTATAAGATATCTAGTCTATAAACTGTACTATGCTAAAAGTCCTGCTTTAGCACTAGCCAATTTAAATAACAATCTTCTACATGGTACAGCCAAAGACCTACTCAAAAAAAATCAAGCATATCCAGAAAAAATATTTTGGAAGTGAAAGCCACTTACAAAATGCAATAGCTTTACAACAGACTAGCAACAATTCTACACATGACAACCTTCTACTACACACATCCAAAAAAGAAATAATAAAATTTAAATGTACATCCGCTGAAGTACCAAACCATGCGTGTGTGTTGCCGCAGAACTTTTTATAAAAGTAACACAAAAACTATAGACGTAACATAAAAAATAGAAGACAATGAAGATTCCAAATGGTTTGAATTAGCTCTCTACCTTATAGCAGAAAACAAATACGAAATAATTGACCCCTTAATAATTTGCAGTTACTGCACTACAAAACTTGACAACAACCAAACTCCTTCACGTGCTATCACAAATAACTTGGAATTATTCCCACTACCAAAACCCCTCAACAACTCAATTCATATGAGAGCATCATAATTCAAACAGTGCACCCATTTCAAGCAATAATACACCTTCACCCAAAAACAGCAAAATTACCTCCCCCTGAATTGGTGAAAGGCATTCATGGCAAAGTACTTTATTTACCATTACATCTAAAAGAAAATGTGCATGCTCTGGGAGTGCAACGTCCAATATAGCAATCTTTAATTGTCTTAGTAAATGGTGTACCTACAAAAGACAAAAGAATTTGGCAACAACTCATAAACTTACATGACGTTAGACATGCCTTGCAATATCTAAAAGACAATAATGAATACTACAAAGAAATAAATATTGAAGAAAACTTAAGGGAAACAACTGAAATAATTCAAGAGTCACCGGAAACTGGTCAATTTGAACTTGTAGATCCTGCTACAGTATCCAATATTTCAGACCATTATACAATTCATCCATTACACTCTAATGACACCATAGATGATGCACTAGAAACGTACCAAATGCGACAAACCAAAGGATCACCAATCAGCATATGGGAAAAAAGTATACAAGCATCTGCTTTTCCTCCACTCTTTCCTACTGGCAAAGGAGGAAGGTACGATGATAGACCTATTCAGATAACAGCATCAGAATACCACTCATTATGAATGTATTCTGAAGATCCCAGATTTAGACAAAATGTGGAATACATATTCCACCTACTCTTTGAAAGTGAACTAGCAACTCTATGTTATGGAGATGCACACACATTGAAATCAGGAACCCACTTTCAAAATATGTCAGCTACGCAATTAGTACAAAAAGTGCAAGAAAAATATGAGGTTTTACAATCAAGCATTACAAATCTGTTAGCAAACATGTGTGGTGTGAAAGAGTACTCGCTCCAACGTCACAGAGATGTACGTTGTGTGATAAGAAACCATGGCCCACCCACTTGGTTTGTTACAATAAGTTGTGCAGAATATGCATGGGAAGATTTACATGATTTCCTATGCATATCAAACAAAAACAAAACAAACATAGATATACTAACAACTGGAGAACTTTGCTCTCTAGATCCTGTTAATGTTTCAAGATATTTCCATCATCGTTTCATTGCTATGCTACACTTTATTTGCAATAAAACTGTTCCTCCCCTCTGAGAAGTGCAAAACTTCTTTTGGAGAAAAGAATACTAAGCCAAAGGAGCACCACATATCCACATGCTTTTATAGATTAAAGATGCTCCTAAATTTGGACAATACCGTGATGCCACTGTTTTACAGTTTATTGAAAAATATGTCACTAATTCAAATAGTGATCTTCATGCACAAATTGTACAATTTCAAAGATACAAATGTGGCAAATATTGTTGTTGCAAATACAAAAACAAAGGGAAATACTACACCAAATGCCGCTTTGGTTTCCCTAGACCAGTTACAGAAACAGGTGAAGTGAACGACTTCATGTCTTCAGTTAGACATAGTGTTAAAAAGGTAAATCACCTAAGAACACATATTACATGAAAAGAACAGAAGAATCAAAATATATCAATTATTACAATACAATCATTGCCCTCTTATGGAATGCAAACATAGATGTGCAGTACATTGCAGACAATTCCACTGCAGTTGCACGATATGTTACAGCCTACTTAACAAAAGCAGAAAAAACAGAGCTTCAAGAGTTCTGGAATTACCTATCTCAGAAATTTTACAGCTTAGGCATAAAATGCTCTCTCATAGAGAATGTGGCTCCTATGAAGCTACAGATCGTTTAACCGGTACTGCTTTGTATGGAAAATCTGAAAATATAGTATGGCTAAGTCTTGGTCCTGCTAAATCTAGAAAAAGAGTTCTCAAATCATACAACGACATAGAAACAATAGCCAAAAATTATCCCAACAGCCAAGACATTTTGAAAAACAATTTACTGGACACATACTACCCAAACAGAACTACCACTTTGGAAACTATGTGTCTATACCACATAGCCGACAACTTCACATACAAAAATAATATAAAACCAATGAAAAAAAAGGTAGATATATAGTGACAAATTGCGAAGGCAGCTTAGTGAAATTTACCAAACCAAGCTTAATATTCATATCAAATTATCATTAAAAACTCCTCAACATAAAGAACTATATTACATGTCCCTGCTACAACTTTTTAAACCATGGAGAAAAGCAGAAGAGATACTAGAAAACTATGACTCCTATGAAGATGCTTTCAAAGCAAATGAAAGCACTATCACTGATGTAAACTTTACACAGTACAAAATAATGTTGCACAATGAACAGCAACACAAAGAAGAACTCCAGGCCCAACTAGATAAGGACACTCCCGACAGTAGTCAACCTTCTGTAACAGGAAGCCAAGAACCACTGGAACAGCCACTAATAGCAAATGAGGCAGAATTAGCTATGACAGAAGTAGAGAACACCATGTGCCACTATGAAGAAGATACAGAAGACTTAACTGTCGTACAATCAAAATTGAACAAAGAGCAGCGTACCATTTTTCAAGAAGTAACAAAACAAATTGCACATGGTGTACAACATGAAAATAAATAATGTACCTGCCAAAATTACAAACCCATACTACTATACGTCAGTGGTGAAGCTGGTTCAGGCAAAACATTCATAATCAAAATCATCAGCAAGTTCCTTCAATAATTGACAGACAACAAACTGTCAGCTGTTGTAACTGCCCCCACAGGTTTACCTGCTTACAACATATGTGGTGTCACTTTACATCAATTACTACTCCTTCCAGTAGAACACCAAAACAAATGAGAATATTACAAACTTTCTACAGTAGCTGCAATGGAACTATGCAGAGTGTTAAAACAAATGAAAATGCTACTAATAGATGAGGTGAGCATGGTCTCCAACCTAATGTAGGCTTTGATTCATCTCAGATTACAAGAAGTACTTAAAACAAATTACGAAGAGCTCTTTGGAGGAAAACACAAATTATTGTTTTCGGAGATCTTCTTCAATTGACACCAGTGAAAGGTTAACCTATTTTTAAAACCTTAGGACACAAAATCCAACATAAAACTGTTGGCAGCATAGTAAATGTCAACCTTTGGCAACATTTCCAATACAAAGAATTAACAGAAAATATGTGCCAATCTGCAGACCTCACTTATGCCAACATTTTAAAAAGTATTAGAGTACTATCTCAAGAAGCACAAGCAATATTAAAAACCTGGCACATCCATGCACTTTATGCCCATAACTCATGTGCTACTGATGTCATGGAACACTTAGCACACAAAAATGTCAATTGTATGTCCTTAATGCCAACTCTTGCAAGCTGTTCCAAATTCAATGAAACAATGTTGAAAAAAGAAATGCAACCAATAATTGAAATTTGCTCCACAGACAAACTGGACGTACATGGTATGACACTACCCATGTGTCAACAAGCCACAACAAGATTAAATACCTTAGAAAATTCTATCTCCAACACAGCTGGTTTGGAGAAAATATAGAAATTATCCTTAAACTGTAGAGTAATGCTTAAACGTAACCTTGACGTGGAGCAAGGACTAGTTAACGGAGCACTGGGTACAGTTGTTGGCTTTCAAACATACCCATGTGACAACAACATTCAGTTTGTCAATATTCTCTTTGACAAACTTTCAGAAGTAAAATGGATAGGGCGCTCAACAGCTCGATTCCTTCTTTTCAAAGACATGTATGTAGGCAGAGAACAATTTTCTCAAACTCTAGCATACACAGTCACCATTCACAAATCGCAAGGTCTTACCCTAGATAAAGCATTGATAGATATTGGGAATACAGTCTTTAAAGAAGGCATGAGCTACGTAGCACTATCGCGCTTACGTACACATTACGGTCTATTTTTAATTAACTTTGATGCAAGTAAAGCAAACGCTGATATTCCTTGCATTTTAGAATACGATAGACTACGTTCACTATACACCCCCCATCTAAAAACATATCCTGTTCCACAAAAAGAAAAACGTTGTAAAAGAAAACTAATTCAAACAGAAATGCAACAGGACCTCACTGCAAATCCTCCAAAGAGATTAAAAGAAGCTAGTACTTCATCAATTACCACAACCAAAGAAGAATCTATTACTCAAAGTTACTCAGGTACTTCTTCAAAGAAGCAACACACACTCCGAAAAAATGATGTACACAGAACTATCTGGTCCATTCAAATTTTCAAATATAACTGGTGTAAATTGCTACGCAAATGTAGCAAGAAATATACTGTTTTAACTGCCACCAGTTGTTGACATTTACTTACACAGTACAGACCAATTGTGTTTGCAAATGTTAGTCCTTCATAGAAACAAAGCCAACAACCCTGACAACACATATAGGGGGTAATTCATAGAATTTAGCGCACAAGTGACGCACGCGGCTGGCGCACAGTGTGCGCGTGCGAATCCCTGCGCCAGCCGCGTGCGCTAAAATCCATTTCCGCGCACAGCGTATTCATGGATTCCAGCTACCAAAACCAGCCGTGGCGCACAGTGGCGCAGCGACCCTGCAGCACCGCCAGTTACGCCCCCAAGAGCGCCTCTCGCGCAGGGAAAAGCCATCAAAATCCCCAATCCAGCGCAAAGGGCTGCGCTAACCCTATACCAGCACGGCAAGCGGGCTACGTGTATCACTGGGGTGCACAGGAAGTACCTCACGTCATTTCAGATGGGTACGTGTATTTCAGGGGTGCGCTGGAAGTTCTACACACGATTCCATCAGGGCACGTGTACATCAGGGGTGCGCGGGAAGTTTCACACGTGAATTCAGCAGGGTACGTGTATATCAGGGGTGCGCGGGAAGTTCCACCCGCGAATGTCCTGGCTATGTGTATTTCGGGGTGCGCGGGAAGTTTCACACGTGATATCAGCAGGGTACGTGTATTCCAGGGGTGCACTGGAAGTTGCACACACGAATGTCCTGGCTATGTGTATCTTGGGGTGTGCAGGAAGTTTCACACGTGATATCAGCAGAGTACGTGTATATCCGGGGTGCGCGGAAAGTACCACACGCGAATGTCCTGGCTACGTGTATTTCGGGGTGCGCGGGAAGTTTCACACGTGATATCAGCAGGGTACGTGTATTCCAGGGGTGCGCTGGAAGTTCCACACGCGAATGTCCTGGCTACATGTATCTTGGGGTGCGCGGGAAGTTTCACACGCGATATCAGCAGGGTACGTGTATATCAGGGGTGCGCTGGAAGTTCCACACGCGAATGTCCTGGCTACGTGTATCTTGGGTTGCGCGGGAAGTTTCACACGCGATATCAGCAGGGTACGTGTATATCAGGGGTGTGCAGGAAGTTCCACACGCAAATGTCCTGGCTACGTGTATTTCGGGTTGCGCGGGAAGTTCCACACGTGACATCAGCAGGGTACATGTATTCCAGGGGTGCACGGGAAGTATCACACGCAAAATCAGCAGGGTACGTGTATTTCAGGGGTGCGCGGAAAGTATCACACACGATTCCATCAGGGTACGTGTATTACAGGGGTGCGCGGGGAGCACCACACGTGAATGGCACGTGTGAGTCCTCCCAGGTGTTCCCTCTACACCCTCCACGGCCCCTGCAGGTGGCCCACACCACAGGGGCCTACCCTGCACATGTCCTGCAGGCACCCCAACCACCATGGCCATGCCCCCAGCCAACCCACATGTCACCTTGCACTACTGCCCACCAACGCATGTCCCCCTGCACCCCCAGCCACCAGGGGCAGCCTCCACCAGGCCCCCACTCATGTCTCCCATCACCCCCACCCCCCAGCCACCAGGGGCAGCCTCCACCAGGCCCCCACTCATGTCCCCTATCACCCCCACCCCCCAGCAGTGCAGGGGCAGCCTCCACCAGGCCCCCACCCATGTCTCCCACCACCCCCACCCCCCAGCAGTGCAGGGGCAGCCTCCACCAGGCCCCCACTCATGTCTCCCATCACCCCCACCCCCCAGCCACCAGGGGCAGCCTCCACCAGGCCCCCACTCATGTCCCCTATCGCCCCCACCCCCCAGCAGTGCAGGGGCAGCCTCCACCAGGCCCCCACCCATGTCTCCCACCACCCCCACCCCGCAGCAGTGCAGGGGCAGCCTCCACCAGGCCCCCACTCATGTCCCCTATCACCCCCACCCCCCAGCAGTGCAGGGGCAGCCTCCACCAGGCCCCCACCCATGTCTCCCACCACCCCCACCCCCCAGCAGTGCAGGGGCAGCCTCCACCAGGCCCCCACTCATGTCCCCTATCACCCCCACCCCCCAGCAGTGCAGGGGCAGCCTCCACCAGGCCCCCACTCATGTCTCCCATCACCCCCACCCCCCAGCCACCAGGGGCAGTCTCCACCAGGCCCCCACCCATGTCTCCCACCACCCCCACCACCCAGCAGTGCAGGGGCAGCCTCCACCAGGCCCCCACCCATGTCTCCCACCACCCCCACCCCCCAGCAGTGCAGGGGCAGCCTCCACCAGGCCCCCACCCATGTCTCCCACCCCCCAGCCACCAGGGGCATCCTCCACCAGGCCCCCACTAATGTCTCCCATCACCCCCACCTCCCAGCAGTGCAGGGGCAGCCTCCACCAGGCCCCCACTCATGTCCCCTATCACCCCCACCCCCCAGCAGTGCAGGGGCAGCCTCCACCAGGCCCCCACCCATGTCTCCCACCACCCCCACCCCCCAGCAGTGCAGGGGCAGCCTCCACCAGGCCCCCACTCATGTCCCCTATCACCCCCACCCCCCAGCAGTGCAGGGGCAGCCTCCACCAGGCCCCCACTCATGTCTCCCATCACCCCCACCCCCAGCCACCAGGGGCAGCCTCCACCAGGCCCCCACCCATGTCTCCCACCACCCCCACCCCCCATCAGTGCAGGGGCAGCCTCCAACAGGCCCCCACCCATGTCTCCCACCACCCCCACCCCCCAGCCACCAGGGGCAGCCTCCACCAGGCCCCCACCCATGTCTACCACCACCCCCACCCCCCAGCCACCAGGGGCAGCCTCCACCAGGCCCCCACTCATGTCTCCCACCACCCCCACCCCCAGCAGTGCAGGGGCAGCCTCCACCAGGCCCCCACTCATGTCTCCCACCACCCCCACCCCCCAGCAGTGCAGGGGCAGCCTCCACCAGGCCCCCACTCATGTCTCCCATCACCCCCACCCCCCAGCACTGTGGGGCACCTGCCAGCAGGCCCCAACTCATGTCCAACTCATGTTCCCCTGCACCCCCACCCCCCAGCACTGTGGTGCACCCTCCACCAGGCCCCCACTCATGTCTCCCACCACCGCCACCCCCCAGCCACCAGGGGCAGCCTCCACCAGGCCCCCACTCATGTCTCCCATCACCCCCACCCCCCAGCAGTGCAGGGGCAGCCTCAGCCAGGCCCCCACTCATGTCCCCTATCACCCCCACCCCCAGCAGTGCAGGGGCAGCCTCCACCAGGCCCCCACCCATGTCTCCCACCACCCCCACCCCCCAGCAGTGCAGGGGCAGCATCCACCAGGCCCCCACCCATGTCTCCCACCAGCCCCACCCCCCAGCCACCAGGGGCAGCCTCCACCAGGCCCCCACCCATGTCTATCACCACCCCACCCCCCAGCCACCAGGGGCAGCCTCCACCAGGCCCCCACTCATGTCTCCCACCACCCCCACCCCTCGGCATTGCAGGGCAGCCTCCACCAGGCCCCCATTCATGTCTCCCACCATCCCAACCCCCCAGCAGTGCAGGGGCAGACTCCACCAGGCCCCCACTCATGTCTCCCATCACCCCCACCCCCCAGCACTGTGGGGCACCTGCCAGCAGGCCCCAACTCATGTCCAACTCATGTTCCCCTGCACCCCCACCCCCCAGCATTGTGATGCACCCTCCACCAGGCCCCCACTCATGTCTCCCAACACCCCCACCCCCCAGCCACCAGGGGCAGCCTCCACCAGGCCCCCACTCATGTCTCCCATCACCCCCACCCCACAGCAGTGCAGGGGCAGCCTCCACCAGGCCCCCACTCATGTCTCCCATCACCCCCAGCCCCCAGCACTGTGGGGCACCTGCCAGCAGGCCCCAACTCATGTCCAACTCATGTTCCCCTGCACCCCCACCCCCCAGCACTGTGGTGCACCCTCCACCAGGCCCCCACTCATGTCTCCCACCACCCCCACCCCCCAGCCACCAGGGACAGCCTCCACCAGGCCCCCACCCATGTCTACCACCACCCCCACCCCCAGCAGTGCAGGGGCAGCCTCCACCAGGCCCCCACTCATGTCTCCCATCACCCCCACCCCCCAGCAGTGCAGGGGCAGCCTCCACCAGGCCCCCACTCATGTCCCCTATCACCCCCACCCCTCAGCAGTGCAGGGGCAGCCTTCACCAGGCCCCCACTCACGTCTCCCATCACCCCCACCCCCCAGCACTGTGGGGCACCTGCCAGCAGGCCCCAACTCATGTCCAACTCGTGTTCCCCTGCACCCCCACCCCCAGCACTGTGGCGCACCCTCCACCAGGCCCCCACCCATGTCTCCCACCACCCCCACCCCCCAGCAGTGCAGGGGCAGCCTCCACCAGGCCCCCACTCATGTCCCCTATCACCCCCACCCCCCAGCACTGTGGGGCACCTGCCAGCAGGCCCCCCCTCATGTCCAACTCATTTTCCCCTGCACCCCCACCCCTCAGCACTGTGGTGCACCCTCCACCAGGCCCCCACTCATGTCTCCCACCACCCCCACCCCCCAGCCACCAGGGGCAGCCTCCACCAGGCCCCCACCCATGTCTACCACCACCCCCACCCCCCAGCAGTGCAGGGGCAGCCTCCACCAGGCCCCCACTCATGTCTCCCATCACCCCCACCCCCCAGCAGTGCAGGGGCAGCCTCCACCAGGCCCCCACTCATGTCCCCTATCACCCCCACCCCCCAGCAGTGCAGGGGCAGCCTCCACCAGGCCCCCACTCATGTCCCCTATCACCCCCACCCCCCAGCACTGTGGGGCACCTGCCAGCAGGCCCCCCCTCATGTCCAACTCATTTTCCCCTGCACCCCCACCCCTCAGCACTGTGGTGCACCCTCCACCAGGCCCCCACTCATGTCTCCCACCACCCCCACCCCCCAGCCACCAGGGGCAGCCTCCACCAGGCCCCCACCCATGTCTACCACCACCCCCACCCCCAGCAGTGAAGGGGCAGCCTCCACCAGGCCCCCACTCATGTCTCCCATCACCCCCACCCCCCAGCAGTGCAGGGGCAGCCTCCACCAGGCCCCCACTCATGTCCCCTGTCACCCCCACCCCCCAGCAGTGCAGGGGCAGCCTCCACCAGGCCCCCACTCATGTCTCCCATCACCCCCACCCCCAGCACTGTGGGCCACCTGCCAGCAGGCCCCAACTCATGTCCAACTCATGTTCCCCTGCACCCCCACCCCCCAGCACTGTGGTGCACCCTCCACCAGGCCCCCACCCATGTCTCCCACCACCCCACCCCCCAGCAGTGCAGGGGCAGCCTCCACCAGGCCCCCACTCATGTCCCCTATCACCCCCACCCCCCAGCAGTGCAGGGGCAGCCTCCACCAGGCCCCCACTCATGTCCCCTTCACCCCCACCCCCCAGCACTGTGGGGCACCTGCCAGCAGGCCCCCACTCATGTCCAACTCATGTTCCCCTGCACCCCCACCCCCCCCGGAACTGTGGGGCACCTGCCAGCAGGCCCCCACTCATGTCCAACTCATGTTCCCCTGCACCCCCAAGCCCCCAGCACTGTGGGGCACCTGCCGGCAGGCCCCCACTCATGTCCAATTCATGTTCCCCTGCACCCGCACCCCCCAGCACTGTGGGGCACCTGCCAACAGGCCCCAACTCATGTTCCCCAGCCAACATGTCATCACAATCTAGATCCCTGGTCCCTATGGCCAGCCTCCAAATGCAAAACACCCACCCGAGTATTGCATCCACCCACTTAGAAATGGCAATAACATGATAGAACACCAATTGCAAGCTTGGAAACAAACACATGTCCCTCACATACACCCAATGGGTGTCAGTGAATCTCAAAACCCATATCATGATATGCATGAAACCAATGAGATGATACTACACATTGAAGTTTGATCAAAAAATATGTATTAAAGGAAACATAAATGAATCAAAAATAAACAAACAGAAATGGGAATGTAAAAAAATTAAAAGAAGCATGTCCGTGAAAAAAAGCAAAACCAAAAATCATAATCCAAAGGAATGGTGTCCAAAGTCACAGTCCACAAAAGAAAATCCAATGGAAAATTATAATTGAAAGCCATTGCTCCATGGGTAAATTGTAAAACAAAAAGAAAATCCAACAGTGAACTATGTACAGATGAACAAGCCAGGGTCCATTATCCCAACAAAAGAAATGAAACCTATCTAACAACACTAACTAATAAAAAAAAACTATATACAAAAATGTGGCCCATTGTCCAAAAGATCCCAAAAAAATTCAAAAACAAAGGAAACCTAACACTAACTACATAACTATGTACAAGGGCAGCGGGCTAGTCTGACGGCTCACTTTTGGATGTCCCGTGCCAGGGCATCATCAAACTCCTGCTCAATGTCCCGGAGGCGGTCCTCCTCCATGGCCCTGAGGGTCCGCAGGGCCGTCGACGTGTCCACCTCCAACCCCCTGTGGATTGCCTCGAGGCACTCGGCCCGCCTCAGGGCCCTCCGCATGGTGTTCTCCCCCCTGACCATCGTGAGCCGTGCCTCTTTCACCTGCTGCTGCTCTGCATCTATGGTGTGGCCCAAACGCTGCCACACGGAAGACACTTTCTGTCCTGGGTCCTCCTGCCCTCCGGCCGATGCCTGCCCCTCCGATGTTGAAGGCCCCGAGCCTTCATGGCTCCCACCACGTTGCTGCTGCTGCTCTGCCTCTGCCCGTGCACTGCCTCCTGCTGCCTGCACATCCTCCGCTGGCTGGGGTGCAGTTGTTGATGTGGCCACCCCTGCTGGACGTCCGACTCCCGACTGTGGCAGGGATGCCTCCTCCACTAGCCTGGCCGCACCATCAGAGGCAGCTCCACAGGACACCCAGGTGACTGATGGGTGGGAAGATGGCACGGAGGACGACTGGCACATAGGGGGTTCAGTTGAGGAGGGGGTCGCAGCAAGCCCCATCAAACGCAGGAATCCGGCCTGGGTGACCTGTCCCAGTAGGCCGACGCGGTCAACGAGCCATTCGAGATGACGTGCAGTCTCCTCATGAAAAGACTGCAGGTCACCTCGCATGGCCCGTTGACGCAACGCCACACCAGTCAGGACAGGCTCAACCCGGACCCGGATAGCCACGTCCGCAGGCAGAGGAAGGACAGTTGTCGTGAGCTCATCCCCTGCCTGAAAACGGGTCTGGACGTAGGCATCCCTGCTGGTGCAAGATGACGCAGGGACAGGATCAGGGACAGGATTGCACACAGGCACCTCTGCGGCGGCCTGTGCTGGCTCCTGTCCCTGGTCCTGCACTGCACCACTAGCACCAGTGGGATCCCCACCTCCAGACCCCGTCTCTGTTGCTTGCACGGCCTCCTCCTCCACCAAACCCTCCACCAACCTGGATGACTCCGTGCCATCTTCCCCCGTTGGGCCCTGTGGGGTCCCAGCTGCCCCTTCTGCTGCCGAGGAGTCCAACTCCAACCTCCGCCTCTTGGACCTCCCCCCGGCAGCTGCGGCCTGGGACGCGGCACCAGACTCCTCACTCCCCGACGAGATCACAAGCTCCACAGCACCTTCTCCGCCCTCTTCATCAGTTGACGCTGCAGACAGGGAGAAATAAAACACAGGCATCAGGGCACTGTACAATGGACACATACACACATGACAGTTGTACATGAGTGGCATTGGCAAACCTCAGACATGCCATCACAATCCCCAACACACATGTCATTTCAACTCGCACACATGAGCCATACCACAGCCATATCGCAACTGCCAGCACCATCCATACACATACAACAGCATGAGCAGGTAAAGCTGAGCCAGACATCACATGCAACACAGGAAGTGCACTACACATGTACACACACCCCACACTTGCATGCATGTGTACACCTCTGCCAAGTGTTGCAGTGTTCAGATGGGCATCCATGTCACATCTGCCAATCAGGCTTCCACATCCCGCTGTCACATGCATCCATGTTGCATCACTGTTGCACCCTTGTCAAATACACACAAATGCACATGTACACAGTGCTGATACATGCAGCTGAAAACAACATACATGCGTGACATCACGAACATGTCTACTTACATACACATTCATCCAAACATGTGTGCCCACACAACTGCATTTGGCATGCAAGCCTACACACACAAGCACCATCCATGTCTCACACATTACAGCCCTCGCCTGCTTTAGCCTCACGGCCCTGTACACCCCCACCCATACTCGACCCCATACAAACAGATGTACAACCTGCACACTACTGAAACATCACCACACGCACAGCTTACAATCATGATGCATGTACACTTACCGCTCGACTCCAGACGGGTCTGCCTCTCAAGGACCTGGACGTGGAGCGCTGGGGATATGCGTTCCAGGACCCTCATCTGATCTTCCGACAAGTGGCCCTGGTGCCCCTAAGCATCCGCTGCCTTCAAGAGGCGCCGGGCCTTGTTCAGGGTCCTGGACCTGAAGTCCTCCCAGCGCTTCTTGACATGTTGTAAGTCGCGGACTGCCACCCCCTCCGCGTTGATGGCAGTCACGATGTCAGTCCAGATCCGAGTCCGTCCTTCCTTGTCGGCGCGGGAACTTCCGAAGAGGGCATCATACTTCCCCAGGACTTGCTCCACCAGGACACCAACTTCCCTGGCACTGAAGCTGGTGCCCCTCTGCCTCTCTGGCCGGGGGTTGTCAGTGGTGCCAGATGTTGCAGTGCCCGACATGACAACCCCAGAGGCAGGAGTGGGTGGGCAACTGGGTCCTGGGGCTGGGCTGTGGAGCGATGGAATCCCAGTCGGGAGTCTTCGGTTCCAGCAGGGGTGGTCACAGCAACAGCACCCCTGGCTGATGTGCAGGCAGCAAATGGCAGGGCACGTGGGCAGCAGGCAGTCAGGCAGCAGCAGATGGCAGGTGGGAGCGTGCTCGGGGCTCTGGGGGGCAGTAATTCGGCCTTCTGGGCAGGAGCGTGGTCTTCCGTGTGCTTACGCATGGCCAGCTTGATACGGAGTGATTTGGCACGTGAAAATTCTGCACGTCAGCGTGTAATTCGAGGAAAGGCCCTTAGCGCGTAAGCGCGTCTGCACGCATATGCAATTTCATTGGACAGAAGGCCCCTCAAGCGCAAGCGCCCCTGTGACGTGGCATGCATGGCCATTTCAGCACGCGTGAAAAACTGCACGTCTGCGTGTAATCCGAGGAAAGGGCCCATGCGCGTAAATGACGTGACGCGTGCGGGCGTTTCCCTCAGCACGGGTTAAAGGTGAGCGGGCCCAGCAGTTCGCTGTACGTGCCTTTCGTGGAGACCGACGTGTGTTGCTGCTTCCTGTTGTTTCGCGGGCCATCACAACTTCACAGCTATCAAGGACGTATCTCTTCTTTTGGCGGGGGTATTGGCTACGCGTGTTTTTCTGCATCGCGCTAGTCAGACGGTGAGTCGCACACGCTCTTTTTCCCACTGCGGGTGCCCCTGTGTATCGCACCCATTTTCGATGTCATAGTAGCCTGCGTGTCCCACGCGTACGCGTTATTCGTGTTACTGGGTGCCACCGCGTACTGCGGGAGGTTGAATCCACACACGTAGGCTGCAGTGTTGTGTGCACGGTTTTATTGCAGTTTTGGGGTGCCTGAGCGTTGCGTGACCCGTCACTACATCACCGGGGTCACATACAGCCTTGCAGGTGCAGGGGGGCTGTTAACATCTTGCTTCCCACCCCCTTCACTCCAATTGCCCAGGTCAATTGTGGTGTACACCTGCCATTGGCACCACTCCATCTGTGCCGGCACTACTACATCTGTGCCATGGTTGGGAGGCCACCAAAGGTGAGGGGCGCCTCAGCTGGGCGTCCTCCTCCTGGCGGGCGTGGTCGGGGACGTGGGCGTGGTGACCAGGGAGTAGCGGGACTCCAGGGTGTCCAGGGCGGCCACAGAGGGGGAAGAGGCAGGGGTGTGCCACTTGAGCGCAATGTTGTGCCATGTGTAGGTGCAGTCATGCCACCACCCCCTGTGGTTCCGGGGGATGCAGCTTCTGCATCTGGCACTGGCGCCCGTGTGACCCGGCAGTCCGTTCCATCGACTGCCACGGGCCCAAGGGTAGTGGTAGCTGCAGGTGCAGCTGTGGACACCGGCACCCAGGCTCAGGGTCTGCCAGCGCAGGCTGCGTTGGCACTTGAGGAGCCCTTGGTAGGTCTCCAACAGGCCAGGAGGGAAACCATAGGGGCAGGCCGGGCTGCTCAGACCACGACACGTGTCCCTGGGGCAGTCATGTCATCTGCTACCCCGAACAGCCGGGTGTTGGTAAGTGCAGGGGCAGATGCACCCAACAGCACCCCGGTTGTGAGTCTGCCAACCAGGACCGTTGCGGTCAATGACCCTGCCACAGCTGATGTTGCTGCGCAGGGTCCATTAGTGGGAACCCAGCTGCCACTGACACAAGTCAGGCCCTAGGTCATCCCTCCACCTGCCACTCCCTTGGCCTAATCCACCGAACCCACTGGCCATACTGGTCAGGGCGGCATTAGCCAGCATGGGTCTGCGCCACAGTCCAAGAGGAGGAAGGTTGCACCTGCAGCACAGGCTGGGACCACACACACAGCCACGACCTCCTGCACGTCGAGGAAGAAGCCTTTCTGCGAGCAGGAACTGGACTTCCTCGTGGACTACATGCGGGGCCACAGCCGTGACATGCTAGTGGGTGCCAATAGTCAGACTACGGCTGCCCAACGTGACACCCACTGGAAGCATGTTGCGAAACATGTCAGTTCATTCGGCCATGAGGTGCGCACGGCGCAAGAGTGCAAAAAGCGCTGGAATGACATCAAACGCAGCACTAAGGCTAAGCGTGCCTCTAATTACAACTTGACTCTGGTGACTGGCGGTGGGCCTGCACCAGAGGAGGGAGAGCTCACTCCGCATGAGGCACTCGTTGCGGAGATCATACCACCTGAATTGGTCGAAGGAGTGGGAGAGATGCTGGACTTTGATGCCCAGTCCAGTGAGTGTTGATGCGTGTTTGTTGAGGACGTGTGTGTTTCACTTGTGGGATGTGTTGTGCATGATTGCCACTACATCTGATGTGTAAGTAATGCAATGCTTCCGTCATGCATGTCTCCTCTGCCTGCATGCGGGGACTCCATGTAGGCATGCTCCCTTGCCCCTCCTCTGCCACTCTGCACCCCAGTTCCACTTTTGCACTGGTGTTCTTCAATCTTGCCAATGTGTACTTTCTTGTTCATGGGTTCTGTGTAGATGCTAACTTCCAGCGTAGAATCTGCCAAATATATGCCGTGTGGTACAGCCTTAGTACTTGATGCAGGGTATCTCACTTGTACTGTGCATAGGTCAGATGTCCCGCAGGGACATGAGTGCCCATTCATGCTCCATGTGCATTGCACGCATGCCCCTATGTGTCCTTGACTGGATGATCACTGTAATACAAGTCCTTGGTTACCTACATTGCCTGCCATCTCCTCAGCCTTCGCATGTCAACTGTGGCTCAGTCCTGCGCTGCATGCATGTTTAGGGTCTGACAATCTGTGTGGCTCACAGGCCTCAGCCTGTTCAATGGCCAATGACTCTGTCCAACTGTTGTTGTGTCTTCTTCACACATGGGCGGAATCCAGAGTTTTCATCATGTGTCCTGCTTACTGTCCCAGCATCATTTGCAGTGTTGTCACTTGAATCGCATTAAGCTGTTGATGCCAGTCAACGCTGCCTGTCAATACACAGGTGTATGGTCAGCCTTTTGATACCATGCTAGGCAACCCTGCTTTGGTACTGGGGTGGAGGGCTGCTTGGCTTCTAGATATGGTACACATTGAATGCACAATGCACGTGATGTCTGAATTTGACATTGCACTGCCTTCACATTTCCTGGCACACACCATGGAGTTCTTGTACATGTAGGTAGTGAGTGGCGTACACATTTTCTGCACTGCATAGACCCACTTCCATGGAAACTGCCACCTTTCAACAGGTCTGATCACAGAAGCAATTCAAAGTTGTGCGTCACATGTCTGCCTGATGCGTTTGCTGTCGGTGTGTGTGTGTGTTGTGTGCTTCTGACATATGTAGTGACCTTTTTTCTCTCTATTTTTCAGGTGATGACGCAATGGAGGCGGAGGATGGTGTTGTCATGCCAGACACAGGGTTGTTACCACTACATTAACCGGCACTAGTGGGGGTCGTGGGGTGGTAGGCCACGAAAACCCCCAAGTGCTACAGTCCATCTTGTCTCTGGCTGCCTATGAGTCCAGCCTTGATGACGACTCTGACGTCCATGTTCAGTTGGATGAGCATCAAGTCCATGTGTCAGGGGTGAGTGATTCTGATGTGGACACTCCTCTGTCTGCGACACCTGCACTGAGGGATCAGACAGTCTTGGTTCCTCCGCCCGTGGTGGATCGGGACGCAGGGTCACCCTCCTCACCAGTCACTGATGTGCCTGGGACATCACGTTGACGGGGGCATGTAGTCGTGCAGCCGCGGGCAGTGCCAACACAGCGAGGACCCCCGGTCCTTGGGTCCCGCAGGGGTCAAGCCCGGCAACGCGGTCACCGCGCGCAACCGCAGTATACTGAGTGGGAGCAAGACATGACTGCCAATTCAGAACGGCAGGGGGCAGCAATGGAGAACATCGCTGAGAGCATGGAGCGTGTGGCCCGATCTGTGCTTCCCCCTGCTAGGCAGGTGCTTCTCCAGCAGCAGGCGGCACGGTCCACGGCCCGCTCGCTCAGGCTGGGCATGGCGGCCTCAGACAGGGCACGCCAGGCTGAAATGTCGTCTCTGCGTCAAGCAATTGCTGCTCACGCAGAGGCGCACATGGATGCCCTGAAGGGGGAGTATGCTTCCCTCAGATCCACTCTGGGTGTCCTTATGATGTCCCAGAGACAGCAGGCAGAGGAGAGGTTTGCACAGCTTGAGCGTACCATCTCGGCTGAGCTACAGGCTTGCCGGGAGGTGCAGCGGTTGTCCAGCCAGGCCTTGCAGGAGGAACTCCGTGTTACACGTGCTACCTTGCAAGAGGAAGCACGTGTATCACGTGAGGTTCTGCATGCAGACCTACGTCACATCGCCACACAGAACCAGGCTCACCCGTCCGGCAGACTTGCTGCCGACGAGGGGCAAGCTGCGGCTAGGCGTGGCCATGCTACTGTGCCACGTCCTCCTTTACAGGATGAGCCAGACTCGGACGACCATCTATCTCCCACAAAGGTCGGGCTGTGCAGGCGTTGAGCCCATGGAGGTTTTTTTTTTTGGCTCAGCATCATCGCATGTGGATGTTGAGCAGCACCCTGTACCTCCCCCCTCCAGGGTGCCTCCCCTCCCCCCGGGTCGTATGTGGCCATTTTTGATTTTTCTTTTAGTTTAGTTAGTTAAGTTTCTGTTTGATAGTTAGTTTAATTAGGTAATGTAGGTTTTCCATAGTTAGTGTAATTAGTTAATATAGTTTAAAATTGCTTGTCTATTGTGCTTTCATGTGACAGTGCGGTACTTTGTGGCTTTTGAAGGCATCCACTGTCTGTTCCAGCTGGGCCCTTCAGGCTTGTCTTGTGTATGTGTTTGCTGCTTGTGGTCCTTGACTCACATATGCCACTCCTGCCTCCCTTATCCATGGGCTCGCAAGGATGGTTCGGTGTCACAACCTTTTACACAAGGGCTTTGGACTGTCATATCTGTGGCATGTCTGGTGCGGTGTGACTTGTGTTTACACCCCTAGTGGGGATGATTTTGATGTTATTGTCCACTGTTCAGCTTTTGCTAGATGGGGTGTTTCATGATTAATGTGTACATTCATTGCTATCCATTGTGTAGTATGTTTCTTATCTTTACTGTACACGTGCTTGTTGCAATTCATGCTGTAGATAGTGTTCCACACTTTGGATGTGAAAGACGGACTGATGTTGTGATTTATGATGCGACTCTCTGACATGGTCAAGTAATGAGATGCCTGAAGAGACACACACAGATGACTTTGAAGCATTAATCATGTGTTTCATGCCCTTTCTGCAGGGGGATGAGCCTCCAGAGCACCTTTGCCAGCAGACATGGCCCATTGGACGACGGAATTCTGGACACGTTTGATGGTGCCCACATGCACATGTGTGCACAAGCAGGGGCACAGGGATTGCAGACCTACATCCTAGAACTGCTGACGTGTTCCAAGGAACTCCAGGCAAGGTGAGCAGCACAGGGGGGCCACAACACAGCAAAGCTTGCACCAGGCGAGTTACACATGCAGGCTTAGTCACAGTACTGAGGGTGAGCTTGGACGAATATTGGTGTTGAAGCACACAATGCAGCTCAGATGTGTTGGTGGACTGATGGCTGTTGATTGTAAGGTTGTCTGGGACACCTGCAGGGGCAGTGGCACATACCCTCCGGTACACCAAGGTCCATCGAGGCACTTGTATCAACCATGTAGCCTTCCGAGACATGGAAAGGGGCAGCTCACAGGGACATACAGCAAGGGACATACTCGTGTGCAGTGCATTTCATTTCCATGTACATTATGATAAATGCACTGCCAACTTTGTTTCGGTCATGGTGGTACACAACTTGCTCTGAAGTCATGGCTTGCTATATGGGTATGTCTGCTTACCCAGGGAACATTGCATGTTGTGTGAATTGTGACACATTGGTGTTCCATTTGCCACGCACCCACCGGCGGCTGACTTACTGCATTGACTGTGTATGACCCATCACAGGGGTAATGTTATATATGGGTACGAAGCATCTACACCAGTTTGTCTGTTTGTAGAGTAGTTTGTTGCTATGGGGCATGTTTGGTGGTGTGTTTTTGTGTAATTGGCACGTACAGGTTGTTGACTGTGGCTCTCTTTGCAGCATTGCAGTGCTCCTGTAACCGGACCTGAGAGTGCGCAGGCAGGAGGCCAGCACTCAAAACCAGAGCTAAGTGTCTTGTTGTTTTTCTTTCAAACTGCTCTGCATAGGCTTGCTGGGGGGTGCACTAATGCATGGATGTATGTGCAATTCAATTTGGTATGTTTTTTTTCCCCTAATCACCCGGAATCCTATGCAATTTTGAACCCTGTACCCTCTACCCGGTGTTCCTGCTTCCCGTACCTATCCAAGCAACGTTCCCTAACCCTCTTTCCCCGCTGGGGTTGCGGATGCCTGTGTAAGCCCCGAACTTGCAGGCGCCAAAACCCTAGAGGGGGTGGTTGGTTCGTGCCACTCCTAAGCCTGGAATACAGAAGGCCATGACAATGATGTCCAAGTTTGTTTGGATTGTGTATGTGTTCATGCAGGTAGTACATTTTCGTGCATTCCCTACTTTCATGTGTCATTCCTCCTCCCCTCTCCTGCCACTCATTCCAGTTATCCAGTGTGCCAACACCTGTCCCGACTGCATATCCCTGAACCTCCTTCCCCACCAGGGTCTCAGGGGCCTGTGTGAGTTTGACCTTGCAGGCACCCGGGACACGGTGGGGGTGGTTGTTTTGTGACACTCCCGTGCCTGTACACGGGACCTGTGACAGTACACATCCGTTCATGGTGCATCATCCTATGTTATGTACCACACATGGTTCACATCCTGTTGTGACATTGTTTTACTGTGCTACCTTGGTTGTTGCATCATTGTGGTAGTACTTGGCCTTTGTGAGGTACTGCTACGTCAAGTCATCTACTGGAGGGTGTTCTGGTTCGTTTTTATGCCTTGGATTTTGTGATTTTGGAAATGAGTGTGGATTCTGAGGGTGCAGGCACCTTTTTACACACAAGGTGGGAGATGGTGACGAAGGGTAAAGGTGATCCTGTGGCCAGGTGGAATTGAGGGTTGAAGGCTCCATGACCCAGGTGCAGTTGTTCAGTGGGTCATGGTCATTTGTGAGGGAGGGGGGGTTGTTGTTGATAGTTGCCTTGCCCTGCAGTGTGATGGGAACCCTGACATTGTAATGGTGGTATCCTATGTACATGTTGTGTTCTGCTGATCAATGCCTGTTCATGTGTTGTGTTTACCTTTCAGGTGCAAGGCGATAGTTATGGTTTGACATGGTGGGGTGTACACATGGTGAATGTTCACATGTGATGTGTAGAGAACACTGATGGTCACTTGATTGCACATGCATATGTTGAGTGCATGTCCTTGCTGACCCACACACTTGCACTCTGATGCACTACATGTACTACCACCCTTGCATATCCACGTGTACACTGTTTGCCTTCTGGTGCCCACTGTGCCCCTGCAGCACATGTTCTGTGACCAATTATGGATCCTGTACATGCCTAATTTTCTTTTTGATGTGGTCTGTCGCTTAGATGTGATGCTCAGGGTGTACATCACACACAATGGCTGTTCACTGTGCTGTGCGCTGAGCAGTGTGTTGCAGGAGTAGGACACAGCACACAGAAGCTGCAGTGTTGATTTTGCAATGCACAATGTGCATGTAGACAGGCATTCATTGTTATGTTACGTCTACAACTCTTGTAATGCATTTGGAAATGACTTATTTTGGGTGGGAGGTTGTTGGTCAGTCATTTCATCTGATTCCAGGTCAGGCATCATTGTCTGATGCCACTGTACATTTTGGACATGGCAATGTGTACCTTATTGTTACTGTGTTGGTGTATGGGTATTGCTTGCCATGTCATGTTGTGGTTTGGGAGGGTTTGAGTGACATAACAGTGATGGCCATGGCCTGTTTTGCAAGTGTGTGTGATGCACACTTTGCATGTCAGGGTCATCCGCTTCTCAAAGCAACTAGCTGGGGGTAGATCTATCTCCGCGGCAGGGCACTCCCTCTGGAACAGCCTTCCTGCCTCACTGGAACTTGAGGGGAACCATCTCCGCAGGGGTGGGACTTTAGGTGAAAAATGTGGCCACAAGCTGGGTCCGGGCTTCCTCGCCACATGCCCTGTCCTCTCCCATGGGCAGCGCCTGTGCCTGTGGTTGGGGATGTGGGGGCACCACCATGTCCACCTGGACGCCCTGCCGTGTTGCAACATTGTGCAGGACACATGCTGCCACAATGATCCTGAACACTACTGGTGGTGCATAGAGTAGCTGCCCGCCAGAACGGTCAAGGGAGTGGAAACGTGACTTGAGCACTCCGAATGTGCGCTCCACTATGGCCCTGGTTGCAATATGGGCGGAGTTGTATCTTACCTGGGGTGGTGTGGTGGGTTTCCGGATTGGCGTCATCATGTGGTTGCTCAGAGGGTAGGCACTGTCCCCTGGGGAGGTGTAAATGGTTGTGATTATTGGGGTTTGTTTATTTGTGTGTGTGTGTGTGACATGCATGCATGTGCAAGGGCATTTGTACTCACCTAGGAGCCATGTGTCGCCATGCTGCCCAGCTTCCAGGGCCCGGCTCAGGGCGAACATTCTGTATATGAAACTGTCATGGGTGGAGCCAGGGTAGTTTGCATAGACAGAGGTGATGATTCCCTTTGCATCGCATACCACCTGTACATTCATGGAATGCCAGTGCTTGCGGTTTCGGTAGATGTGCTCAGTGGCCCTAGGTGGACGTAGGGCCACATGGGTGCAATCTATGGCACCGAGCACTTTGGGGAAGTGTGCCACCCTGAAAAAATCCAGGACAACGGCCTGCCTTTCTGCGGGTGTTCTGGGCATGTATATGTGCCTGCGGACTGAGGGGCGCGCTGTCATGATTGCCAAGACCTGGTGTAGGCAGCGTGACTGCGTGGCCTGTGAGACCCCCCCCACTATGGCAGTAGTCCGCTGAAATGACCCAGTGGCCAAAAAATGCAGGACATTGAGCAGCTTCTCCAAGGGGCTCAATACTTGGGAGCAAAGGGCGGGGGATGTAAGGTCATCTTCCCACTCCCTGACCAGGTCTAGGATGATGTGGGGTTGAAACCTATACCTGCCATAGACCTGGTCGTCAGGCATCCCAAAAAGGCTTGTCCGTGGTGCGAAAATGCGTGCCCTGGCTATTCTCCTCCTCCTGCGGTGTCCCACGATCAGTGCTGCGACAAATGGGGCATTCATCGTAGCTGTATATGCGTGTTTGTTGTTTGCGCGCACTTTTATACTGTGCGCGGGGACGCTTACGCATGCCTTCGTGTGGCGGACGCGTTGACGCCTGTGTGCGTCTTTTGCCGTGCGCGGGTTTCCCGTATTCGAATCCATGAATACGGGTTGTTCGCGTGCGTGTGGGCGTTCCGTGTAGTTCCCTGCAGTACTTCCCCAGTTACGCCTTCTTTTTCACGCGTTATTCCCCATTCCGCGTGTTACGCCCACTGTTCCGCCCACTTTGGTTGTGTGCGCCGCGCTATGTGCGCTTTTGCTGTGTATGCCTGCGTGCGCCATGGCTGGATTGGGCGCACAGACAGCGGGAAGCACACGCAGCGTCTTCCTTGCATCACACACTTGCGCGTGCGCTGCATTTCTCGCACTTGCGCTACCTTGCGCCTGCTTGCGCTGGGATTTTCGGCGCACATTTGCTCCATGAATCGACCCCATAGTGTTCATGAAATAAGACAAGAATTGGACTACTGTGCTGGAATGGTGAAATTCACTATAAACTCACAAGAAGATCCACAAGAATTTCTAATGTACTTACTACAAGTACTGGAAAACAAAAACATACCTATAAATGAAATCTTCAAGATTTGATACATGTGGAAACATACATGCACTCTCTGCAACAATGTGGCACAGGAATAAATCCCTAATGAGCGCTTCGTGTATGTATCCATACCTAATTGTGAATCCGTTCCATTTCAGCAACTTGTAGAACAATGCAAACCATGGTAGAATATGTACTACCTGCAATTCAGATAATTGCTCCACCTTACTAATACAAACACATAGTAAATGCGTAATGTTAATGCTTCTACATTACAATGCAGATGCTACCAAAAACATCTGCAAGCTGACTGGATTCACACATGGTCAACTATCGCTTGGTAAGAAAACCTTCACAACAATAGGTATAATCTACCACGCAGGAGCCGCAACCAATGCAGGTCACTACACTGCATACATAAAAAAGAATGGATGGTTCGAATGTAATGATAGTACCATTACTTTAAAGCAGAGATTACCAGCAAATCTTATAAATGCTTATTTAATCTTCTTAAAACCAAAATTTAATAACTAATCTGTACTTAAACATTAACAAAACTTCAATTAGAAAACCAAAAAGCAGTTAGAATACGCCAACAGGTATCTAACTGCACCAAGATTTTTCAACAACCAAACAAATAAATCAATACCACTAATAACTAATCTGTGCATAAACATTAATAAAACTTCAATTAAAAAACTATAAACAGTTAGAATACGCCAACAAGTATCTAACTGCCCCAATATTCTATAACAACCAAACAGATAAATCAATACCACTAAATTATAAGAAGAAATAAACAGTTAGAATACGCCAACATGTATCTAACTGCTCCAAAAATCTGCAACAACCCATCAGATAGATCAGCAACTTGAGAATATAAATAAAAATCTATAGCCAGTTAAAATTCAACAACAGGCATCTAACAATCTGCAACAAGCCAACAGATAGAACATTAGCCAGAAACAACAAGAGAACACTGAAAACAAACAAATATACTGTAGCACAACAAAAAAAGATTTTTTTTAATCCAGCATGGATTTTATTTCCCACAGACCCAATGATTTAAAAAACAAACACAGAGACTGAGCAAATTGCAAAGTAAGCTGGTTTGTAAACTACAAATATGAGTTTCGAAAAAAAGCTGAAATGTCTATTTTGAAATGTAATAAGTCTTTATAAAATACCTACACTAACATGATGTTTTCTTTCATCACAGAAATTGAAAAAGAATATCTGTTCCAGTTACCCAACTCATTAAAATAATATATTCTATCACAAAAAATCAAACAGTAAGTATATTCTAATAGAAAGCATAAACACTGCTGCATAACAGAACCATTGAAGCAAACATCTAACCATATACCACGATACAAAATGTTTACTTCCGTGGATATGTTATACTGCAATGCTTGTTACCAAACTCTACAACCTTAATGACATGACGTAGCCAAAACTTCACATACAAACTATACAAATCAAATGGTACACAAACTGTAGATTTGCAAATATTTGATAGATATTCGATTCTATGGGTGTGATCTATGGTGTGATATGCTGCAGTGGTTGTGGCAAGGGCCTAGAGTCTTGGGTGCATTCGGCCATGCACCCAAGACTCTAGGCCCTGGCCACAACCACTGCAGCATATCACACCCACAGATCACACCCATAGAATCAAACATTTTAACTATGCCATATGGGCAATTGTTATGCCTGTGGACACCGCGCGTGTCCTTAGAACACTTTCAACTTGCCTGCGGACAGCACGGACAGAATAGTGTCCTTAGGACACCCCTCATTTTGACTAATTACGGACATCCCGGACAGCGGGGCTGTCCGCGTGCATGGCGAACACATCAGGGGCACCAGCCACCTAAACAAATACAGTATTTGACCCTTCTCTTACTTCCCAAACCTCCCCAAGTATTCTTGCACACCAAAACACTCCCCAAAATTGCATTTTGCCTCTGTTCGCCGCCGCGCTGTCGGCGGATCCAAGATGGCAGGCGCATCGGAACAATCTGATGCACTTCACGCTCTTCACCATCCAATCAGGAGCACGTCACTTGTCCGCGGACATGACGCAAGCCAATTAGCCAATCGGTTTCTTGTCCACGGAGCGAACAGGGAAGTGTGTTTGCAGAGCGGACATAGAAATCACTAATTTTTTAAGACCTACTTTTTGATTGTTTTAAAAAAAAACTACTGGATTGGACGGATATTCACCAAATTTACAAAAGCATGCTATCAGGACCAAGCCGCTACTCCTGCTGCAAATTTGGTGATAATCCATCCAGCGGTTTGGGCTGTAGGCATACGCAAACTTTTTCCCCCATTCAGTCTATAGGAAAAAAAGGAATTTTTGGACCCCCCCTATAACTTTGCCCCCATGGACCAAACCTCAGCAACGTTTGCAAAAAAAATTGAGAGTGGGGCCATATACTTTTTTTTGCAAAGTTTGGTGAGGATTCGTCCAGGGAGAGCGAAGTTATAAGCCACCCAAAAAAGTGCTCTTCCTATGTTATTAGAAACTTGGTGAGGATTCGTCCAGGGGGGCAAAGTTATAGGGGGGGTCCCAAAACGTTTTTTTTCCCATAGACTGAATGGGGAAAAAACTTTGCTCGCACCTACAGCCCAAACCGCTGGACGGATTTTCACCAAATTTGGACCAGGAGTAGCGGCTTGGTCCTGAAAGCGTGCTTTTGCAGATTTGGTGAAAATCCGTCCAGTAGTTTTTTTTTAAAATGACCAAAAAGTAGGTCATAAAAAATTAGTGATATCTGTATTCGGTCCGCAGACACACTTCCCTGTTCGCTCCGCGGACAGTGTCCTGATTGGCCAATCGGCTTGCGTGATGTCCACGGACATGAAACGTGTTCACTGATTGGACGACACAGAGCGTGGAGTGCGTCAGATTTTCAGTAGCGCCCGCCATCTTGGATTGGCGGATGTCCGCAGACAGCGTGGTGAAACTTGGTTTATAATTTGTATTTAGTAGAGTGTGTTGGTGTGTAAGAGTGTTTGGGGAGGGTGGGAGAGTATGAGATAGGTTAAATGTTGTGTTTTTTTATGTGGTAGACGCTCTTGTTGTGTTCGATTTGTCCGTGGACAAAAAAGCTGTTCTGAAATGTTCTAAATAAACTAAATGGGGGGGTGTTCTGAGGACACAATATGTGTCCGTTTTGTTCGCAAGCAAGCTTAAACTGTTCTAAGAACACTCACGGTGTCCTGAAATGTTCGCAGGAGGTGTCCTGAAGACGCTGTCCGTATTGTTCTCTGGCAAGTTGAATGTGTTCTAAGAACACTCGCGGTGTCCTGAAATGTTCGCAAATAAACAAAATGGGGGTGTCCTGAGGACGCTGTCCGTATTGTTCGTTGTCAAGTTTAAAGTGTTCTAAGAACACTTGCGGTGTTCTGAAATGTTCGCAGGGAGTGTCCTGAAGACGCTGTCTGTATTGTTCTCTGGCAAGTTGAATGTGTTCTAAGAACACCCGTGGTGTCCTGAAATGTTCGTAAATAAACAAAATGGGGGTGTCCTGAGGACGCTGTCCGTATTGTTCGTTGTCAAGTTTAAAGTGTTCTAAGAACACTGGCGGTGTTCTGAAATGTTCGCAGGGGGTGTCCTGAAGACGCTGTCCGTATGGTTCTCTGGCAAGTTGAATGGTTCTAAGAACACTCGCGGTGTCCTGAAAAGTTTGCAAATAAACAAAATGGGGATGTCCTGAGGACGCCAGCTGTATTATTCTCTGGCAAGTTGAATGTGTTCTAAGAACACCCGTGGTGTCCTGAAATGTTCGTAAATAAACAAAATGGGAGTGTCCTGAGGACGCTGTCCGTATTGTTCGATGGCAAGTTGAATGTGTTCTAAAAACATTCGCGGTGTCCTGAAATGTTCGTAGAGGGTGTCCTGAAGACGCTGTCCGTATTGTTCATTGTCAAGTTTAAAGTGTTCTAAGAACACTTGCGGTGTCCTGAAATGTTCGTAAATAAACAAAATGGGGGTGTCCTGAGGATGCTGTCCGTATTGTTCGATGGCAAGTTGAATGTGTTCTAAGAACACTCGCGGTGTCCTGAAATGTTCGCAAATAAGCAAAATGGGGGTGTTCTGAGGACGCTGTCCGTATTGTTCGTTGTCAAGTAGAAAATGTTCTAAGAACTGTCGCGGTGTCCTGAAATGTTCGTAGGGGGTGTCCTGAAGACGCTGTCCATATTGTTCGCTGGCAAGTTGAATGTGTTCTAAGAACACTTGTGATGTCCTAAAATGTTTGTAGGGGGTGTCCTGAAGACGCTGTCCGTATTGTTCTCTGGCAAGTTGAATGTGTTCTAAGAACACTCGTGGTGTCCTGAAATGTTCGTAAATAAACAAAATGGGGGTGTCCTAAGGACGCTGTCCGTATTGTTCGATGGCAAGTTGAATGTGTTCTAAGAACAGTCTTGGTGTCCTGAAATGTTCGCAAATAAACAAAATGGGGGTGTTCTGAGGACGCTGTCCGTATTGTTCATTGTCAAGTTGAAAGTGTTCTTAGAACTGTTGCGGTGTCCTGAAATGTTCATAGAGGGAGTCCTGAAGAGGCTGTCCGTATTGTTCGCTGGCAAGTTGAATGTGTTCTAAGAACACTTGCGGTGTCCTGAAATGTTCGCAAGTAAAAAAATGGGGGTGTTCTGAGGACGCTGTCCGTATTGTTCGCTAGCAAGTTGAAAGTGTTCTAAGAACACTCATAATGTCCACAGACATTAAAAGTTTCCATAGGCCATAGTTGAAATGTTTGACTCTATGGGTGTTGTATGCTGCGGTGGTTGTGGCCAGGGCATAGAGTCTTGGGTGCATGGACATTTGGTCACAACCACCACAGCATATCACACTCATAGTGGCTTATAACTTTGAGTCAAAAACAAATTTATAAGGAACAAAGTTATAAGCCACTATGGGTGTGATATGCTGCGATGGTTGTACTTATTATAATATGCTTACTGTTTGGTTTAGTAACTGGAGTACATATATTTCTTGTTCATTTCTGTGATAAAAAAGAAAATAGCATGTTAGTATTAGTATTTTGTAATGACTTATTACATTGTATAATCAACATTTTTTTGTATGGACCCTCATATTTGGTAGATTACAAACCAGAGTACTGTGCAATTTGCTGAGTTTCTGTGTTTGTTGATAAAATCATTGGGTCTGTGGGAGAAAAAGAATCCATGTTGGATTAAAAAAAAAAACTTTTTCTGTTATGCTACAGTTTATTTGTTTGTTTGTTTTCAGTGTTCACTTGTTGTTTCTGGCTAATGCTTTATATATTGGCTTGTTGCAGTTTTTTGGAGCAGTAACATATTATTTATTTGTTTGGATATTGTAAAATTTTGGAGCAGTTACATACCAGTAGGCATATTCTAACTGTCTATTGTTTTATATATTTTAGTGGTATTTATTTAACTGACTAGTTTTTTGTAGAATCTGTGTGCAGTTAGATAGCTTTTGGAATATTTTAACAGTTTATATTTTTTTACTACAAGTTTACTTAAGGTTTAAGTACAGTTTAGTTATCAAATTTTGGTTTTAAGAAATTAAATAAGCGTTTGTAGGATTTGCTGGTAATCTCTGCTTTAGAGTAATAGTACTATCATTACATTCAAACCATCCACATTTCTTTTTTATATATGCAGTGTAGTGCCCTGAATTGTTTGTGGCTCCTGCGTGGTAGATTATACCTAATGTTGTGAAGGTTTTCTTACCAAGTGATATTTGACCATGTGTAAATCCAGTAAGCTTGAAATTGTTTTTGGTACCATCTGCATTGTAACGTAGAAGCATTAGTATTTCGTATTTTACTATGTGTTTGTATTACTAACGTGGAGCGATTATCCGAATTGCAGGTAGTACATAATCTACCATGGTTTGCATTTTGTACAAGTTGCTGAAATGGAACAGATTCACAATTAGGTATTGATACATACACAAAGCGCTCATTGGGGATTTGTTCTTGTGTCACATTGTTGCACAGAGTGCATGTATGTTTCCACATTATAGGTATGTTTTTATTTTCCAGTACTTGTAGTAAGTACATTAGAAATTCTTGTGGATCTTCCTGTGAGTTTATAGTGAATTTAACCATTCCAGCACAGCAGTCCAATTGTTGTCTTATTCCATAAACACTTAACGTGTTATCAGGATTGTTTGTTGCATTTCTGTGAAGTACTAACATTTGCAAACACAATTGGTGTGTACTGTGTAAGTAAATGTTGTCAACAATTGGTGGCAATTGAAATAGAATATTCATTGCTACGTTTGCGTAGCAACTTACTCCAACTATATTTGAGAGTTTAAATGGACCAGGTAGTTCTGTATCTGATTGATTTATTTTTTGTTTGTCTTCCTTCTTTGATGAAGTACATGGTTTACTTTCCCTAATGGGTTCTTTTATGTTTGTGGTACTTGATGAAGTTTTAGTTTCTTTTAATCTATTTGGAGGATTTGCAGTGACATCCTGTTGCATTTCTGTTTGATTTAGTTTTCTTTTAGAACTTTTTACTTTTTGTGGTACAGAATATGTGTTTAGATGGGGGGTGTATAGTGAGCAAAGTCTATTGTATTCTAAAATGCAAGGAATATCAGCGTTTACTTTACTTGCATCAAAGTTGATTAGAAATAGACCGTCAAGTGTACGTAAGTGTGATAGTGCTACGTAGCTCATGCCTTCTTTAAAGACTGTGTTGCCAATGTCTATCATTGTTTTGTCTAAGGTAAGACCTTGTGATTTATGAATGGTGACTGCGTTTGCAAGAGTTAGAGAAAATTGTTCTCTGCGTACATACATGTTTTTGAAGAGAAGGAATCGAGCTGTTGAGTGTCCTATCCTTTTTACTTCTGAAAGTTTGTCAAAGAGAATATTGACAAACTGAATTTTGTTGTCACGTGGGTATGTTTGAAAGCCAACAACTGTACCCAGTGCTCCATTAATAAGTCCTTAGTCCACATCAAGGTTACGTTTAAGCATTACTCTGCAATTTAAAGATAATTTTAATATCATTTCCAAGCCTGCTGTGTTTGAGATTGATTTTTCTAAACTATTTAGTCTTGTTGTGGCTTGGTCACACATGGGTGGTGTCATCCCATGTACATCTAGTTTGTCTGTGGCGCTAATTTCCATTATTAGTTGCATTTCTTTACATTATTTAATTGAATTTTAAACAGCTTGCAAGAGTTGGCATTAAGGCCATACAGTTGACATTTTTGTGGGCTAATTGTTCCATAACATCTGCAGCACATGCATTATCACCATAGAGTGCATGAATGTGTCGGGTTTTCAGTATTGCTTCTGCTTCTTTAGAAAGTATACCAACTCTGATACTTTTTAAGATGTTGGCATAAGTGAGATCTGCAGATTGCTGCATGTTTTCTGTTAATTCTCTGTATTGGAAATGTTGCCAAAGGTTCCCATTTCCAATGCTGACAACAGTTTTACGGCAGAGTTTGTGTCCTAATGTTTTAAAAATAGGCTCACCTTTTACTGGTGTCAATTGAAGAAGATCTCTGAAAACAATCATGTATTTTCCTGCAAAAAACTCTTCATAGTTTGCTTTGAGTACTTCTTGTAAACTGTTGTGAATCAAAGCCAGCATTAGGTTGAACACCATGCTCACTTCATCTATTAGTAGCATTTTCATGTGTTTTAATACTCTCCGTAGGTCCATTGCAGCTTCTGTAGAAGGTTTGTAGTAGTCTAATTTGTTTTGGTGTTCTACTGGCAGGAGTAGTAATCGGTGTAAAGTGAAACCACCTATGTTGTAGGCAGCTAAACCTGTGGGGGCAGTGACAACAGCTGACAGTTTGCTGTTTGTCAGTTGTTGAAGGAACTTACTGATGATTTTGATTAGGAATGTTTTGCCAGAACCAGCTTCACCACTGACGTACAATAGTATAGGTTTGTAATTTTGGCGGGTGCATTCTTTGTTTTCATGTTATACACCATGTGCAATTTATTTTGTTACTTCTTGAAAAATGCTATGTTGCTCATTGTTTAGTTTTGATTGTAGTATAGTTAAGTCTTCTTTATCTTTATACTGACACATGGTGTTTTCTACTTCTATCATAGCTAATTCTGCTCATTTGTTATTAGTGGCTCTCCAGTGGTTCTTGGCTTCCTGTTACAGAAGGTTGACTACTGTCAGGAGTGTCCTTATCTAGTTGGGCCTGGAGTTCTTCTTTGTGTTGCTGTTCATTGTGCAACATTGTTTTGTACTGTGTAAAGTTTACATCAGTTATAGTGCTTTCATTTGCTTTGAATGCATCTTCATATGAGTCATAGTTATCTAGTATTTCTTCTTTTTTTCTCCTTTTCTCCATGTTTTAAAGAGTTGTAGCAGGGACATGTAATATACTTCTTTATGTTGAGGAGTCTTTTATGACAATTTGATATGATTAATTAAATTTGGTTTGGTGAGTTTTACTAAGCTGCCTTCACAGTTTGTCACTCTGTATTTTACCATTTTTTTCATCAGGTTTTATATTATTTTTGTATGTGTAGTTTTGGGCTATGTGGTATAGACACATAGTTTCCAAAGTGGTGCTCCTGTTTGGGTAGTATGTGTCCAATAAATTATTTTTTAAAATGTCTTGGCTGTTGGGATCATGTTTGGCTATTGTTTCTATATCTTCGTATGATTTTAGAACTCTTTTTCTAGATTTAGCTGGACCAAGACTTAGCCATACTATATTTTCAGATTTACCATACAGTGCAGTTCCAGTTAAACGATCAGCTGCTTCATAGGATCCACATTCTCTATGGGACAGCATTTTTATGCCCAAGCTGTATACTTTTTGAGATACTGTTTTATCTGATGACAGGTCATTCCAGAGGTCTTGCAGCTCTGTCTTTTCTGCTTTGGTTAAGTATGCTGTGACATATCGTGCAACTGCAGTAGAATTGTCTGCAATGTACTGCACATCTATGTTTGCATTCCATAAGTGGGCAATGATTGCATTGTAATCATTGATATATTTTTCTTCTTCTTTTCTTTTTATGTAATATGTATTTTTAGTTGACTTACCTTTAACACTATGTCTAACTGAAGACATGAGGTTGTTGACTTGACCTGTATTTGTAACTGGTCTAGGGAAACCAAACTGCCATTTGGTCTAGTATTTCCCTTTGTTTTTGTATTTGCAACGACAATATTTGCCACATTTGTGTCTTTGGAATTGTAAAATTTGTGCATGAAGATCACTATTTTTGGGTTCCGATGGAATTTCACAAGTGACATATTTTTCAATAGACTGTAAAACAGTGGCATCACTGTCTTGACCAAATTTAGGAGCATCTTTAATCCATAAAAGCATATGGATATGTGGTGCTCCTCTGGCTTGGTATTCTTTTCTCCAAAAGAAGTGTTGCACTTCTCCAAGGGGAGGAACAGTTTTATTACAAATAAAATGTAGCGTAGTAATGAAGCGATGGTGAAAATATCTTGAAACATTAACAGGATCCAGAGAACAAAGTTCTCCAGGTGTTAGTATATCTATGTTTGTTTTGTTTTTGTTTGATATGCGTAGGAAATCATATAAATCTTCCCATGCATATTCTGCACAACTTAATGTAACAAACCAAGTGGGTGGGCCAAGGTTTCTGATCATACAATGTACATCTCCATGACGTCGAAACCAGTACTCTTTAGTACCACGCATATTTGCTAATAGATTTGTAATATTTGATTGTAAAACCTCATCTTTTTGTTGCACTTTTTGTAATAATTGTGTAGCTGTCATATTTTGAAAGTGTGATCCTGATTTTAATATGTGTGCAACTCCGTAACATAAAGTTGCTAGTTCACTTTCAAAGAGTAGGTGGAATATGTATTCCACATTTTGTCTAAATCTGGGATCTTCAGAATACATCCGTAATGAGCGGTATTCTGATGCTGATATTTGAATAGGTCTATCATCGTACCTTCCTCCTTTGCCAGTTGGAAAGAGTAGAGGAAAAGCAAGTGCTTCTATACTTTTTTCCCATATGCTGATTGGTGATCCTTTTGTTTGACGCATTTGGTACGTTTCCAGTGCATCTTCTATGGTGTCATTGGAGTGCAATGGATGAATTGTATAATGGTCTAAAGTGTTTGATATTGTAGCAGTATCTAGTAGCTCAAATTGACCAGCTTCTTGTGTCTCTTGAATTATTTCAGTTGTATCCTTCAAGTTTTCTTCAATATTAATTTCTTTGTAATATTCATTATTCTCTTTAAGAAATTGCAAGGCCTCTCTAACTTTATGTAGATCTACCAGCTGTTGCACGTGAAGGAGTTTGGTTGTTGTCAAGTTTTGTAGTGCAGTAACTACAAAGTATTACGGGTCAGTTATTTCATATTTGTTTTCTGCTATAAGGTAAAGAGCTAATTCAAACCATTTCCAGGCCGATTCATGGAATTAATGTGTGCTGAAAATCTCTGCGCAAGCATGCGAAAGCGTGCGAATCTCAGCTAAAATCCTGCGTGGCGCACGCTGGCGCACACGTCTTCAAACAGCGTGCGCTACGCACACAGCGAAATCACACATAGCGCAGCGCACACAACTAAAGTAGGCGTAACACGGGGCGTAACACGCGGAATGGGGAACAACGCGTGAAAATGTGGGTGTCACAGGGGAAGTACAGGAGGCAAATGCGCGGAACGCCCACATGCGCGCCTACAGCACGTATTCATGGAATCGAACGGGGCTAACGTGTGCGCCAAAAAAGACGCGCTAATCCGGAAACACGTACGCCAGCAGGAAGCAGGCGTACGTGGACCCGCGCAGAATAAAAGTGCGCGCAAACAACAAACAAGCTCAGACGCTAAGATGAATATACCGTTCCTCGCAGCAGTGGTCGTGGGATACCGCAGGAGGAGGAGGATAGTCAGGGCCAGAATGTTTATACCCAGAACCAGCCTTTTTGGGATGCCTGATGACCAGGTGTATGGGAGGTACAGGATTCCACCTCACATAATACTCGACCTGGTGAGTGAGTGGGAGGATGACCTCGCATCACCCACCCTGTGCTCCCAAGCACTGAGCCCCTTGGAAAAGGTGCTCAATGTACTGCACTTCTTGGCCACTGGTTCATTTCAGCGGACAAGTGCCATAGTGGGGGGGGTGTCACAGGCCACGGAGTCACGCTGCCTGCACCAGGTGTTGGCCATCATGACTGCACGCCCATCAGTCTGCAGGCACATATACCTGCCCAGACCACCTGCTGACTGCACCCATGTGGCTCTACGTCCTCCCCGGGCAACTGAGCACATCTACAGAAACCACAAGCACTTCCATTCCATCAAGGTGCAGGTAGTATGTGATGCCAAGGGAATCATCACCTCAGTATATGCCAACTATCCAGGGTCCACCCATGACAGTTTCATTTACAGAATGTCAACCATAAACCGGGACCTAGAAGCTGGGCGGCATGGCGATACATGGCTGCTTGGTGAGTATAAATGCCCCTGCACATGCATGCATGTCAGATATTGAGTAATGTCACAACCCCACTAATGATACCCATCATCACCTCCCCAGGGGACACTGCCTACCCTCTGAGCACCCACATGATGACGCCAATTCGGAACCCCACCACACCACCCGAGGTAAGATACAACACAGCCCATGTTGCAACCCGGGGCATGGTGGAGCGCACATTCAGAGTGCTCAAGTCATGCCTTTGCTCCCTTTACCGCTCTGGTGGGCAGCTGTTATACGCGCCCCCAGTAGTGTGCAGGATCATAGTGGCAGCATGTGTCCTGCACAACGTTGCAACACGCCGGGGCCTGCCGGTAGACATGGTGGTGCCCCCACATCCCCAACCACATGCACGGCCGCTGTGCATGGGAGGGGAAAGGGCACATGGTGAGGTAGCCCGTACGCAGCTGGTGGCTAATTACTTCACCTAAAATCACACCCCTGTGGAGTGCACACAGCCCTGGCACATACCAGCTGACAATCAATGATGATGACATAAGGGACAGTCAACTGTCACAACCATACCAGCCTCAGATTGGTCACCTGGAAGTGTTACATTGTGTGCATCCCTACCTACCAAGACAACCAATGCTGTGTCTCAAAAAGACACACATTTATGCTGCATTAATGGCTACCCCCTTGCAAAATACAACATGAAAATAGCCCCATGTCACCCAACCCCTCCCCATCTCCGCCACCCAACACACCATGGCATGTCCTGCAATGTGAAAGCAAACAAAGGAATGCACAACACATGACACAAGTGTCACAAAGTGCACTGTCCCAAATGGAAACAGTCCACAGACAATATGCTCCCAGTAATCAATAACAAACAGCACACATGACCAAATACTTACCAACAACACAATACAGCAACACAGCATGAAACATTGTCAAAATATGACTGTACAAACTCAAAGTAATGTAAGTCATACAACCTCAATAAGCCAGCACATCGACCCCTTCCAACTCCAGAGTGTTGCTGTCAGGCAAATGTGTCAGTGTACTGCATACAACATGAATTGCATCTGCAAAGGAGACGGCCTTGTGAAGACATGAAGAAAATACCTGCGGATAAGGAGGAAGACATGGATGCACAAGCACATATCAATACATCATGAAGTGTTCAATACAAAAACAAACCCCACTAGGGATGTCCACACAGTTATGACTACAGACTGCCCACACAGCTCATGGGAGCCCAATGTCACTGTGTAAGTCACTGTCACTCGGTCACACCCTTTGCAAGCCCATGGAAACGGGAAGCAGGAGGGGTGTGTGTGTCAGGAACCCAAGCATTTAACCCAAACACAGGACAAGCCTGCATGTGCCCAGCCAGAATACACAGTGGATGCCCACAGGAGCCACACAAGGCAACACACTGTAAAAAAAAAAAATGGCCATGTGGGGGCCGGGGGAGGGGGGGGGCGGTAGGCCACCCAGGAGGTCCAAGGACAGGGTGCACACCAACACCCACCTGTGTGGATGTTGCGAGAAAAAAAACACCTCCATGGGCTCATGGCCTGCACGGCTATGCTACTGTGGGAGAAGTGCTGCTGTCGCTCTCATCACCCTCTGCTGCTGCACCGGAGGTGGTGGTGCTATGGGAGGCAGCCCACGCAAAGCCCTGGTATGGTCCTCCATGGCAGTGGGCATGCGGGTCTGGAAGGTCTCGTTCTGGAGGATGATAGTACGGAGATCCCCATGCAGCACCTGATGGGTTGCCTACATTTCTGCACGCATGGCCTCCCATGATGCCCAGACCTCCTCCCGAGTTGCTGGCAGCTCAGCTGAGAGTGAACGTGTGAGCCGCTCCAGCTTCTGTTCTGTCCTCAAATTTGTGGAAGCCTCAAGTTCAACAAGAGTCTCCCTGAGGTTATGGAGTCTACCCTCAGGGCTTCCCTGTGGCCCTGTGACTCTATAGAAATGGCTTCCTGCAGAGTCTCCAGTACCGCCCGTCGGTCCCTGTTGGACGCCAACATGTCTTCCCTGTGTGATTGGCAAATGGAGTCTGTTGCCTGCTGTTGTTGCTCCATCTGCCTTTCAGGGGGGATAATGGATGTGGCCGTACCGTACATGGAGTTTTCCAATACAGTATTGCCTGGTGGCGCATGGCCACCGTGTCGGCGGGCACCACACCTGTTCGGAGCAAGGCAATCTGCACCTTGCTGTGCTGGCACTGCCTGAGGCTGCAGGACTGCATTCCCCCTCTGATCTGCTGGCCCAGGAACAGGATCAGATTTTGTGGAGTGTGACCCTGCATCCGTAACCGCCAAAGGTGGACTTACCAACACTGACATCCCCATAGAGGGTTCTACCCCTGGAGCAGGTGGGTTGGACAGAACAGAATCCCTACCAGAAACACTCACCTGCGACGGCACATATGTCTCATCATCCGATTCAGCACCTGAATAGAGGTCTGGGGAGGTGCACCCAGAGACACCCCTGGACAGTATGGTCTGCAGTAAGATTGGGTTTTCACCCACCACCACACCACGTCCACCACTGGTGCCCAGTCATGCCTGAGATTCCTCCTGGGTCTGCACCATCTCCTCAACCTCAACAGCATTAAGTGTGTCATTACCTGCAAAAACATGAAAGACACAAAATGGAAACAGGCATTAGCACCATAGCACACACATAGGCCTGACAAGCCAGAGATCCAGTACATGATTTACACATGTCCCACATGACTATAACCCTGGAATGCATGCACTGTCACTGAGTTGGAAGGGGAGGCAAAAGGCAGACACTGATGACACCAAGATGGAAAAGCAACACATTTGCTGCATGCTGGGTAGCACTGGCATCACACATTAGCCTGTGAGTGACATGTCCAATACACATACATGACACATGCCAGCACACAGATGGCATGTAGCATAGCCATGGCACATTTGACAAGTACAGCCATATGTCAGTGAATGAGTACTGTCAGCCATCCATGTGAGATGGACATGATGAGATGAAAAATACTACATAGTGTGACAAAATACACATGTGCCACTCACTGCAACACATCCAATGTACAAGAATACAGTGATTGCAGGCAGATGTACACATCAATGGTTGGTCACTTAAACTTGACAGGAAACAACTATCATGTACCACATACAAACAGGCACCAAAAATCAATGTGAGCAGGCCAATACTCAATCAGCCTGAATGGTCTAATCATTCACATAACAAGGTAACAAATATGGGCCAATGTGGGGTGTAATCAATGACAGAAGCATGTCACATATGTGACAATAGGGCTGAAAAATGCATTGCAAAAGTGGGAGAATTGAAACAATCAGCCTGAATGAACACTGAAAAATTCTGAACAATGTTGTTGCAAGATGACAGTTCAAGGGCAACTGCAGTAATGTGGCGCTAAATGGCTACTGTGGGCAGAAGGGATACTGTCATACCCAAATCCAAGACAGGTGAATGTTTCGGAGGAAGCACATGGGTGACCCATACCACGCAGGTGCACACACCCTCACCTGGCACTCAATCAGAACCTGTCACCCACACAACATACACATGGATTACACACACATGCATGGACACTCACCGGACAATGCGTCGTAATCTGGGTAGGTCTCCCACGCCTTGGATATGCTCCTCTGTGACAAAGGTTCCAGCAACAGACTCATGTTCAGTGAGTTGGTTGTCCTCTTGTGGAGACCCACCGCCAGTCACCAGAGTAGAAGCATGATTTGAGGCCAGCTTGTTCTTTGCTCTGTGTTTCAGGTCATTCCACCGCTTGTAGCAATCATCAGCTGAGCGCCTCACAAATCCAAGGGCACTAATGATGTCCGCGATGGTCTGCCAGTGTGCCTTACATTGACCAGGTGTGGTCTTGCACCCTGCAGTCACCACCATTTCGTGGCTATGTTCCTTGACGTGCCGGAGTGTGTAGCCATGTCTGGGGTCTCAGCCTGTAGGGCCAGAGCACCCTTCTTCCTCTTTTTCAAAGGTGGTGCGGATCCTGAGTGGCTTACACCGCTCTGGTCAGTAGGGGCAGAAGCGCCAGTGGACTGGGTACTAGGAGTGTGCGAATGCACAATGACCATAGGTCTTGGTGCAGGCATTGGCTGCAGGGTGATGTTGGCAGGGGCAACGTCTGTTTGATGGACTGGGACTGGCACTGTCCCAGCTGGGAGACTCAGAGCTGGGGTGGATCGAGCTGCAGCTGCCCCTGCAGCCTCCCCACCCTGCCTACTTGGGGCAGCAGATGACATAACTGCCCCAGATCCACGTGGCCTGGTGGCACCAACTTGCACCGCCACACGTGGCGTAGACTTGCTGACCTGGAAGTCAGCCTGGGAGTCATCCTGTGTCGGTTCAGGTGCCACAGTGGGCTGGTCCAACAAGGGCTGAGCTGGGATGGTGTCAGCTACGTTTCCCACAACCATGGGCGGGGGGGCATGGGTGTCCCTGATTGCTCCTCCACACATGGGGGTCTAGGGGCACCCTGCAAATCCTGGCCATGTCCCCTACTGTGCCCGCCATGCCCACCTTTTGGAGGTCGGCCACCTTTGCCTCCCTTACCGCTTTGTCGCCTCCCAACCATGGCACTGATGTTGTTCTGCGTATGGGAGTAGCAGTAAATGATTGTCCTGGTCAATTGGGGGTGAAAGGGGTAGGGTACTAGATGGAATTCATACCCTAGTGCTCTAGCAAGGCTGTCTGTGACCCCTGGGGGAAGATGACGGGACAAACAACGCACAGGCACCCCAAAAACAAAAAATAACGTGCACGCAACCCCTCGTAGACCAGGTGCTTGGAAAAATGAACCCGCACTACGCTGTGGCACCCAGAAACACAAAAATAGGCGTACGCGTGTTACAAGTAGCCTAAAATGACCTCTGAAGGGGTACGCGACACATGGGGCAAGCACAGTTGGTAAATACGTGCACGACTCACTGTCTGCCTGAAAAAGAACGTGAAAAAGACACGCGTGTGCGCATTGACAACACCCCGGCCAAAAGAAGAATTGTACGCTGTCTGAGGAGACAGGACAAAAGAAGAAGTGAACGCTGATTGAGGAAACAGGTCCAACAAAAAAAATGAACACTGTCAGAGGTAACAGGGAGTACGAACTTGAAACGCTGTGAAGTAATCGCGTGTGAACCAACAAGAAGTACAGAATTCACCCACTCGCTCTCCACGAAAAGCACGTACAAGGAAATGGCATCCTACACGTACCTTTTAAACCGGCCCACACGTACAACATCACTTACGCATGTACGGGCTAAGGCACTTTCCTCCAATTACACGAGCTGACACTCGGACGTGCAGTTTTTGCACGTGTACGATGAACATGCCCCCGTGTTGAGGGAAACTCCCTTGCGCATCACGTCACAGACGCGTAGGCCCTTTCCTCGGATTACATGCATTCACACGCGGACGTGCAGTTTTATCACATGCCCTGAACCACTATGCCCACGTCACGCATAACGTCACAGATACGCTTACGCGCTCAGGGCCTTTCCTCGAATTACATGCAGACGTGCAAGATTCTCACATGCCAAATCACTCCGTATCAAGCTGGCCACGCAACAACACACGGAAGACCACGCTCCTGCCCAGAAGGCCGAATTACTGCCCACCAGAGCCCCGAGCACGCTCCCACCTGCATTCTGCTGCTGCCTGCCTGCCTGCTGCCCATGTGCCCTGCTATTTGCTGCCTGCACATCAGCCATCTGCAGGGGTGCAGTTGTTGTGACCACCCCTGCTGGAACTGAAGACTCCTGACTGGGATACCATCGCTCCACAGCCCAGTCACAGGACCCAGTTGCCCACCCACACCTGCCTCTGGGGTTGCCATGTCGGGCACACCACCATCTGGCACCACTGGCAACCCCCAGCCAGAGAGGGAGAGGGCCACCAGCTTCAGTGCCAGGGAAGTTGGTGTTCTGGTGGAGCAAGTCCTGGGCAGTATGATGCCCTCTTTGGATGTTCTCGCGTCAACTATGAAGGATGGACCAGGATCTGGATGGACATCGTGACTGCCATCAACGAGGAGGGGGTGGCAGTCCGCGACATCAAACATGTGAAGAAGCGCTGGGAGGACTTCAGGTCCAGGACCCTCGACAAGGCCCGGCACCTCTTGAAGGCAGAGGATGCCAAGGGGCGCCGGGGTCACCTGTCTGACCACCAAGTGAGGTACTGGAACGCATATGCCCAGCGCTCCATGTCCAGGTCCTTGAGAGGCAGACCCGTCTGGAGTCGAGCGGTAAGTGTACATGCATACTGATTGGACGCTGTGCGTGTTGTGGTTTGCCAGTAGTGTGCAGGTTGCACATGTGTTTTTGTAGGGCCATGTATGGATGTGTATGTACAGGGGCATGAGGCTGACACATGCGAGTCCTCTCATGTGTGAGACACATGGATGGTGTATGTGTGGGTAAGCATGCAGACCAAATGCAGATGTGGGAGCACACATGTTTGAATTACTGTGTATGTACGTTGGCATGGTTGTGGTGTCACACATGGATGTTGGTTCCAGCTGCATGTATCTGCATTGTGTACATGTGCATGTGTGTGTATTTGACAAGTGTGCAACTATGATGCAACATGGATGCGTGTGACACTGATATGTAGAAGGCTGAATGCCAGATGTGACATGGATGGCGATCGTATCAATGCGACAGTTGGTGGAGATGTACACATGCATGTAAGTGTGGTGGCGTGTGTGCATGTCTTGTGCACTTCCTGTGTTTCATGTGATGTCAGGCTCACCTTCGGCTGCTCATGCTGTTGTATGTGTATGGATGGTGCTGCCTGGTGCGATATTGCTGTGGAATTGCTCATGTGTGTGAGTTGAAATGACATGTTTGTTGGGGATTGTGATGCTATGTCTGAAGTTTGGCACTGCCACTCATGTGCAACTGTCATGTGTGTATCAGTCCATTGTACAGTGCCCTGATGCCTGTGTCCTATCTCTCCCTGTCTGCAGCGTCAACTGATGAAGAGGGCGGAGAGGGTGCTGTGGAGCAAGGCGGCAGGGATTGCACCGCCAGCTGAAGACGCAAGGCCCGGCTCCCCTCCCAGGTTGTCATCTCGTCAGGGAGTGAGGAGTCCGGTGCCGCATCCCAGGCCACAGCTACCGAGGGTAGGTCCAAGAGACGGAGGTCGGAGTTGGACTCCTCGGCAGCAGAAGGGGCAGCTGAGACCCCACAGGGTCCGACAGAGGAAGATGGCACGGAGTAATCCGGTTGGTGTGGGGTTTGGTGGAGGAGGAGGCCGTGGAAGGGACAGACACGGGGTCTGGAGGTGGGGATTCCACTGGTGCTAGTGGTGCTGTGCAGGGGCAGGCACAGGAGGCAGCACAGGCCGCTGCGGAGGTTCCTATGTGTAATCCTGTCCCCGATCCTGTGACTGCATCATCCCGCACTAGCAGGGATGCCTACGTCCAGACCCGTTTTCAGGGAGGGGATCCGCTTACAACACTGGCCTCTCCCTGTGAACGTGGCTCTCCGGGGCCGGGTTGAGCCTGTCCTGAGTGGGATGGTGTTGCATCAACGGGGCATGCGAGGTGACCTGTAGTGTTTTCGTGAGGACACTGCACGTCATCTCGAATGCGTCGTTGACCATGTTGACCTACTGGGACGGGTCACCAGAGCCGGATTCCTCCGTTTGCTCGACCTTGTTCTGACCCACACCTCACCTGAACCCCCTATGCGCCAGTCGTCCTCCATGCCATCTTCCCACCCATCTATCACCTGGGTACCCTGTGGAGCTGCCTCTGACCCTGCAGCCAGGTTGGTGGAGGACACATCCCTGCCACAGTCGGGAGTCGGACGTCCAGCAGGGGTGGCCACCTCAACAACTGCACCCCAGCCAGAGGAGGATGTGCAGGCAGCAAGAGCCAGGGCACGGGCACAGGCACACCAGCAGCAGCAACAAGGTGGGAGCCATGATGGCTCTGGGCCTTCAACATCGCAGGGGCAGGCATTGGCCAGAGGGTAGGAGGACCCAGGATTGAAAGTGTCTTCCATGTGGCAGCGGTTGGGCCAGGCCATAGATGCGGAGCGGCAGCGGGCGGAAGAGGCACGGCTCACAATGGTCAGGGCGGAGAACTCCATGCGAGGGCTCTGAGGCGGGACGAGTGCCTCGAGGCAATTAGCAGGGAGTTGGAGGGCCACATGTCATCGTCCCTGCAAACCCTCAGGGCCATGGAAGAGGACCGCCTCTGGGACATCGAGCAGGAGTTCTATGATGCCCTGGCCTGGGAAATCAGGAAGTGAGCCGTCGGACTAGCTCGCTGCCATTGTAAATAGTTTTTAGAGTTAGGTTTCCTTTTCCTTTTCCTTTGATTTGTGGTGAATGGACTATGCCACACACATTTGTATATAGTTTTTTTATTAGGTAGTTTCTTAGGTAGGTTTCATTTCTTTCATTGGGCTCATGGACCCTTGACAATGGATTGCACATAGTTGGACAATGGATTTATTTGAACTATTTATTTGATTTTGAACATGGATTAATGGATTTTTCTTTTGGACAATGGATTGTACATAGTTGGACAATGGATTATTTTGAACTTTTTCTTTTGATTTCACCATGGATTAATGGATTTTTCTTTTTACGTTTCCTTTGGATTTGCGTTGGTGGAGGGAGAGTTTAGACTATTTTTTTTTCGGATTTCTTTGGATTGGTTATACTTTTCATTTACTCATCTTTTGCACATGCTTTTTGTTATTCTTTCATTTCATTGCTATATTTTTGTACATAATACATTTTCATATTTTAGTTCCATGTGTGGGATTCACTTATTGGGTTAATGCATGTGAAAATGTGGGTTTACGCAATCAATGCCAACCAGTGTGTGTGTGTGACGTACATGTGTTGATGTACATAGTTGACTTGTGGTTTGTGTCTTGTGCTAGGCATGTCAGTGTGGGGTGGATTGGGAAATCATTGCGTCTCAAGAATGGGGTGGCATGCTGTGGTATTTTGGTGTAGAAGTGGGCCATGATTGTGCATCTTTATTTCATGTAGGGGGGGACATGAGTGGGGGCCTGCTGGCAGGTGCCCCTCACTGCTGGGGGGTGGGGGTGCAGGGGGACATGAGTGGGGGCATGCTGGCAGGTGCCTCTCACTGCTGGGGGTTGGGGTGCAGGGGGACATGAGTGGGACATGAGTGGGGGCCTGCTGGCAGGTGCCCCTCACTGCTGGGGGGTGGGTGTGCAGGGGGACATGAGTGGGGGACTGCTGGCAGGTGCCCCTCACTGCTGGGGGGTGGGGGTGCTGGGGGACATGAGTTGGTGATCATAATGCAACGCGACATGTGGCTTGGCTGGGGGCATGCCCATGGTGGATGGGCTGCCTGCGGGACATGACCAGGGGTGCAGGGTAGTCCCCTGTGGTGTGGGCTGCCTGCAGGGGCCATGGAGGGGTAGAGGGGACACCTGGGAGGACCCACACTGCCAATTCACTTGTAGGACTCCCCATGCACCACACTGGATACACGTACCCCGCTCTGACAGCGAAATCGCGTGTGAAACTTCACGCACACTCCAGAAAAACACGTACCCCGCTCGCACAGGGCCAATCGCGTGTGACACTTCCCGCGAACCCCAGTATTACACGTACCCCACTCGCACAGGGCCAATCGCGTGTGAAACTTCCCACGAACCCCAGTAATATGCGTACCCCGCTCGCACAGAGCCAATCGCGTGTGAAACTTCCTGCGAAACCCAGCAATATACGTACCCCGCTCGCACAGGGCCAATCGCGTGTGAAACTTCACGCGAACCCCAGTAATACATGCACCCCGCTCGCACAGGGCCAATCGCGTGTGAAACTTCCCGTGAACCCCAGTAATACACGTACCCCGCTCGCACAGGGCCAATCGCGTGTGAAACTTCCCGCGAACCCCAGTAATACACGTACCCTGCTCGCACAGGGCCAATCGCGTGTGAAACTTCCCGCGAACCCCAGAAATACACCTTCCCCCGCTTGCACAGGGCCTATCGCGTGTGAAACTTCCCGTGAACCCCAGTAATACACGTACCCCACTCGCACAAGGCCAATCGCGTGTGAAACTTCCCGCGAAAACCAGTAATACATGTACCCCGCTCGCACAGGGCCAATCGCGTGTGAAACTTCCCGCGAACCCCAGTAATACACGTACCCCGCCTGCACAGGGCCAATCACCTGTGAAACTCCCCGTGCCGTGGTGTACATGTATTCGGAGGGGTGCACGGGGAGTTTTACAGGCATGTTCGTGTTTGGGGGCCTGTGCGCCATGTATGGGATTTGTGCACTGTGCATGGCGCACGGGGAGGGGTTGGGGGCGTAACTGGTGCTGCTGCAGGGTCGAGACGCCGACGTGCAAGATTCTCACATGCCAAATCACTCCGTATCAAGCTGGCCACGCAACAACACACGGAAGACCACGCTCCTGCCCAGAAGGCCGAATTACTGCCCACCAGAGCCCCGAGCACGCTCCCACCTGCATTCTGCTGCTGCCTGCCTGCCTGCTGCCCATGTGCCCTGCTATTTGCTGCCTGCACATCAGCCATCTGCAGGGGTGCAGTTGTTGTGACCACCCCTGCTGGAACTGAAGACTCCTGACTGGGATACCATCGCTCCACAGCCCAGTCACAGGACCCAGTTGCCCACCCACACCTGCCTCTGGGGTTGCCATGTCGGGCACACCACCTTCTGGCACCACTGGCAACCCCCAGCCAGAGAGGGAGAGGGCCACCAGCTTCAGTGCCAGGGAAGTTGGTGTTCTGGTGGAGCAAGTCCTGGGCAGTATGATGCCCTCTTTGGATGTTCTCGCGTCGACTATGAAGGATGGACCAGGATCTGGATGGACATTGTGACTGCCATCAACGAGGAGGGGGTGGCAGTCCGCGACATCAAACATGTGAAGAAGCGCTGGGAGGACTTCAGGTCCAGGACCCTCGACAAGGCCCGGCACCTCTTGAAGGCAGAGGATGCCAAGGGGCGCCGGGGTCACCTGTCTGACCACCAAGTGAGGTACTGGAACGCATATGCCCAGCGCTCCATGTCCAGGTCCTTGAGAGGCAGACCCGTCTGGAGTCGAGCGGTAAGTGTACATGCATACTGATTGGACGCTGTGCGTGTTGTGGTTTGCCAGTAGTGTGCAGGTTGCACATGTGTTTTTGTAGGGCCATGTATGGATGTGTATGTACAGGGGCATGAGGCTGACACATGCAAGTCCTCTCATGTGTGAGACACATGGATGGTGTATGTGTGGGTAAGCATGCAGACCAAATGCAGATGTGGGAGCACACATGTTTGAATTACTGTGTATGTACGTTGGCATGGTTGTGGTGTCACACATGGATGTTGGTTCCAGCTGCATGTATCTGCATTGTGTACATGTGCATGTGTGTGTATTTGACAAGTGTGCAACTATGATGCAACATGGATGCGTGTGACACTGATATGTAGAAGGCTGAATGCCAGATGTGACATGGATGGCGATCGTATCAATGCGACAGTTGGTGGAGATGTACACATGCATGTAAGTGTGGTGGCGTGTGTGCATGTCTTGTGCACATCCTGTGTTTCATGTGATGTCAGGCTCACCTTCGGCTGCTCATGCTGTTGTATGTGTATGGATGGTGCTGCCTGGTGCGATATTGCTGTGGAATTGCTCATGTGTGTGAGTTGAAATGACATGTTTGTTGGGGATTGTGATGCTATGTCTGAAGTTTGGCACTGCCACTCATGTGCAACTGTCATGTGTGTATCAATCCATTGTACAGTGCCCTGATGCCTGTGTCCTATCTCTCCCTGTCTGCAGCGGCAACTGATGAAGAGGGCGGAGAGGGTGCTGTGGAGCAAGGCGGCAGGGATCGCACCGCCAGCTGGAGACGCAAGGCCCGGCTCCCCTCCCAGGTTGTCATCTCGTCAGGGAGTGAGGAGTCCGGTGCCGCATCCCAGGCCACAGCTACCGAGGGTAGGTCCAAGAGACGGAGGTCGGAGTTGGACTCCTCGGCAGCAGAAGGGGCAGCTGAGACCCCACAGGGTCCGACAGAGGAAGATGGCACGGAGTAATCCAGGTTGGTGTGGGGTTTGGTGGAGGAGGAGGCCGTGGAAGGGACAGACACGGGGTCTGGAGGTGGGGATTCCACTGGTGCTAGTGGTGCTGTGCAGGGGCAGGCACAGGAGGCAGCACAGGCCGCTGCGGAGGTTCCTATGTGTAATCCTGTCCCCGATCCTGTGACTGCATCATCCCGCACTAGCAGGGATGCCTACGTCCAGACCCGTTTTCAGGGAGGGGATCCGCTTACAACACTGGCCTCTCCCTGTGAACGTGGCTCTCCGGGGCCAGGTTGAGCCTGTCCTGAGTGGGATGGTGTTGCATCAACGGGGCATGCGAGGTGACCTGTAGTGTTTTCGTGAGGACACTGCACGTCATCTCGAATGCGTCGTTGACCACGTTGACCTACTGGGACGGGTCACCAGAGCCGGATTCCTCCGTTTGCTCGACCTTGTTCTGACCCACACCTCACCTGAACCCCCTATGCGCGAGTCGTCCTCCATGCCATCTTCCCACCCATCTATCACCTGGGTACCCTGTGGAGCTGCCTCTGACCCTGCAGCCAGGTTGGTGGAGGACACATCCCTGCCACAGTCGGGAGTCGGACGTCCAGCAGGGGTGGCCACCTCAACAACTGCACCCCAGCCAGAGGAGGATGTGCAGGCAGCAAGAGCCAGGGCACGGGCACAGGCACACCAGCAGCAGCAACAAGGTGGGAGCCATGATGGCTCTGGGCCTTCAACATCGCAGGGGCAGGCATTGGCCAGAGGGTAGGAGGACCCAGGATTGAAAGTGTCTTCCATGTGGCAGCGGTTGGGCCAGGCCATAGATGCGGAGCGGCAGCGGGCGGAAGAGGCACGGCTCACAATGGTCAGGGCGGAGAACTCCATGCGAGGGCTCTGAGGCGGGACGAGTGCCTCGAGGCAATTAGCAGGGAGTTGGAGGGCCACATGTCATCGTCCCTGCAAACCCTCAGGGCCATGGAAGAGGACCGCCTCTGGGACATCGAGCAGGAGTTCTATGATGCCCTGGCCTGGGAAATCAGGAAGTGAGCCGTCGGACTAGCTCGCTGCCATTGTAAATAGTTTTTAGAGTTAGGTTTCCTTTTCCTTTTCCTTTGATTTGTGGTGAATGGACTATGCCACACACATTTGTATATAGTTTTTTTATTAGGTAGTTTCTTAGGTAGGTTTCATTTCTTTCATTGGGCTCATGGACCCTTGACAATGGATTGCACATAGTTGGACAATGGATTTATTTGAACTATTTATTTGATTTTGAACATGGATTAATGGATTTTTCTTTTGGACAATGGATTGTACATAGTTGGACAATGGATTATTTTGAACTTTTTCTTTTGATTTCACCATGGATTAATGGATTTTTCTTTTTACGTTTCCTTTGGATTTGCGTTGGTGGAGGGAGAGTTTAGACTATTTTTTTTTCGGATTTCTTTGGATTGGTTATACTTTTCATTTACTCATCTTTTGCACATGCTTTTTGTTATTCTTTCATTTCATTGCTATATTTTTGTACATAATACATTTTCATATTTTAGTTCCATGTGTGGGATTCACTTATTGGGTTAATGCATGTGAAAATGTGGGTTTACGCAATCAATGCCAACCAGTGTGTGTGTGTGACGTACATGTGTTGATGTACATAGTTGACTTGTGGTTTGTGTCTTGTGCTAGGCATGTCAGTGTGGGGTGGATTGGGAAATCATTGCGTCTCAAGAATGGGGTGGCATGCTGTGGTATTTTGGTGTAGAAGTGGGCCATGATTGTGCATCTTTATTTCATGTAGGGGGGGACATGAGTGGGGGCCTGCTGGCAGGTGCCCCTCACTGCTGGGGGGTGGGGGTGCAGGGGGACATGAGTGGGGGCATGCTGGCAGGTGCCTCTCACTGCTGGGGGTTGGGGTGCAGGGGGACATGAGTGGGACATGAGTGGGGGCCTGCTGGCAGGTGCCCCTCACTGCTGGGGGGTGGGTGTGCAGGGGGACATGAGTGGGGGACTGCTGGCAGGTGCCCCTCACTGCTGGGGGGTGGGGGTGCTGGGGGACATGAGTTGGTGATCATAATGCAACGCGACATGTGGCTTGGCTGGGGGCATGCCCATGGTGGATGGGCTGCCTGCGGGACATGACCAGGGGTGCAGGGTAGTCCCCTGTGGTGTGGGCTGCCTGCAGGGGCCATGGAGGGGTAGAGGGGACACCTGGGAGGACCCACACTGCCAATTCACTTGTAGGACTCCCCATGCACCACACTGGATACACGTACCCCGCTCTGACAGCGAAATCGCGTGTGAAACTTCACGCACACTCCAGAAAAACACGTACCCCGCTCGCACAGGGCCAATCGCGTGTGACACTTCCCGCGAACCCCAGTATTACACGTACCCCACTCGCACAGGGCCAATCGCGTGTGAAACTTCCCACGAACCCCAGTAATATGCGTACCCCGCTCGCACAGAGCCAATCGCGTGTGAAACTTCCTGCGAAACCCAGCAATATACGTACCCCGCTCGCACAGGGCCAATCGCGTGTGAAACTTCACGCGAACCCCAGTAATACATGCACCCCGCTCGCAGAGGGCCAATCGCGTGTGAAACTTCCCGTGAACCCCAGTAATACACGTACCCCGCTCGCACAGGGCCAATCGCGTGTGAAACTTCCCGCGAACCCCAGTAATACACGTACCCTGCTCGCACAGGGCCAATCGCGTGTGAAACTTCCCGCGAACCCCAGAAATACACCTTCCCCCGCTTGCACAGGGCCTATCGCGTGTGAAACTTCCCGTGAACCCCAGTAATACACGTACCCCACTCGCACAGGGCCAATCGCGTGTGAAACTTCCCGCGAACCCCAGTAATACATGTACCCCGCTCACACAGGGCCAATCGCGTGTGAAACTTCCCGCGAACCCCAGTAATACACGTACCCCGCCTGCACAGGGCCAATCACCTGTGAAACTCCCCGTGCCGTGGTGTACATGTATTCGGATGGGTGCACAGGGAGTTTTACAGGCATGTTCGTGTTTGGGGGCCTGTGCGCCATGTATGGGATTTGTGCACTGTGCATGGCGCACGGGGAGGGGTTGGGGGCGTAACTGGTGCTGCTGCAGGGTCGAGACGCCACTCTGCGCCACGGCTGGTTTTGGATGTTAAAATCCATGAATACGCAGTGCGCAGAAATGGATTTTAGCGCACGCGGCTGGCGCAGACTGTCGCACGCGCACACTGTGCGCCAGCCACGTGTGCCACTTGAGCACTGGATTGTATGAATTACCCCCAAAGAATCTTCATTGTCTTCTATTTTGTATGATAGGTCTACAGTTTTTGTGTTACTTTTATAAAAAGTTCTGCAGCAACATACACACACATGGTTTGGTACTTGAGCTGATGTACTTTTAAATTTTAGTATTTCTTTTTTGTATGTGTGTAGTAAAAGGTTGCCATGTGTAGAATTGTTACTAATTTGGTTTAGAGCTATTTCATTCTGTAGGTGGGTTTCACTTCCAAAATATTTTTTCTGAATATAGTCGATTTCTTCTAGTAGGTGTTTTGCTGTACCATGTAGAAGAATGTTATTTAAATTGGCTAGTGCTAAAGCAGGACTTTTAGTATAGTCCTGCTTTAGCACTATAGCACAATATAGATTAGTTAATACATTTTGGCTTTAAGAAGATTAATTAAGCGTTTGTCAAATTTGCAGGTAATCTCTGCTTTAGAGTAATGGTACTATCATTACATTCGAACCATCCATATTATTTTTTTATGAATGCAGTATAGTGACCTATAGTGACCTGCATTGGTTGTGTCTCCTGTGTGATAGATTGTACCTGTTGTTGTGAAGGTTTTCTTACCAAGTGATACTTGACCATGTGTGAATCCAGTCATCTTGCAGTTGTTTTTGGTACAATCTGCATTGTAATGTAGAAGCATTAGTATTACGTATTTACTATGTGTTTGTATTAGTAAGGTGGAGCGATTATCCGAATTGCAGGTAGTACATAATCTACCATGGTTTGCATTTTGTACAAGTTGCCGAAATGGAACGGATTCACAATTAGGTATTGATACATACATGAAGCACTCATTGGGGATTTGTTCTTGTGTCACATTGTTGCAGAGAGTGCATGTATGTTTCCACATGTATGAAATCTGGAAGGTTTCATTTATAGGTATGTTTTTGTTTTCCAGTACTTGTAGTAAGTACATTAGAAATTCTTGTGGATCTTCCTGTGAGTGTATAGTGAATTTCACCATTCCAGCACAGTAGTCCAATTGTTGTCTTATTCCATAAAGACTGTACGTGTTTGCGTTTCAATGAAGTACTAACATTTGCAAACACATTGGTCTGTACTGTGTAAGTAAATGTTGTCAACTATTGGTGGTAATTGAAATAGAATATTCATTGCTACATTTGCATAGCAACTTACACCAATTACATTTGAAAGTTTAAATGGACCAGGTAGTTTTGTGTGCTTTTTTTGAGTGTGTCCTCCTTTTTTGAATAAGTACCTGGTTTACTTTACCTAGTGGTTTCTTTTTTGTTTGTGATACTTGATGAAGTATTAGTTTTTTTATTCTCTTTGGAGGATTTGCAGGTGCATCCTGTTGCATTTCTGTTTGATTTAGTGTTCTTTTAGAACATTTTACTTTTTGTGTAACAGGATATGTTTTTAGATGGGGTGTATAGTGAACAAAGTCTATTGTATTCTAAAATGCAAGGAATATCAGCGTTTACTTTACTTGCATCAAAATTGATTAAAAATAGACCGTCAAGTGTACGTAACTGTGATACTGCTACGTAGCTCATGCCTTCTTTAAAGACTGTGTTACCAATGTCTATCAATGCTTTGTCTAGGGTAAGACCTTGTGATTTATGAATAGTGACTGTGTATGCAAGAGTTAGAGAAAATTGTTCTCTGCCTACATTCATGTCTTTGAAGAGAAGGAATAGAGCTGTTGAGCATCCTATCCTTTTCACTTCTGAAAGTTTGTAAAAGAGAATATTGACAAACTGAATGTTGTTGTCACGTGGGTATGTTTGAAAGCCAACAACTGTACCCAGTGCTCCATTAACTAGTCCTTGATCCACGTCAAGGTTACGTTTAAGCATTACTCTGCAATTTAAGGCTAATTTTAATATGTTTTCCAATCCATTTGTGTTGGAGATTGAATTTTCTAAACTATTTAGTCTTGTTGTGGCTTGTTCACACATGGGTAGTGTCATACCATGTATGTCTAGTTTGTCTGTGGCGCTAATTTCAATTATTGGCTGCATTTCTTTTTTTTAAATTGTTTAATTGAATTTGAAACAGCTTGCAAGAGTTGGCATTAAGGCCATACAATTGACATTTTTGGGGGCTAATTGTTCCATAACATCCGTAGCACATGCATTATCGCCATAAAGTGCAAGAATGTGCCGGGTTTTCAATATTGTTTGTGTTTCTTGAGATAATATACCAACTCAAATACTTTTTAAGATGTTGGCATAAGTGAGATCTGCAGATTGCCAAATGTTTTCTGTTAATTCTCTGTATTGGAAATGTTGCCAAAGGTTGACATTTCCTATGCTGCCAACAGTTTTATGACAGAATTTGTGTCCGAAGGTTTTAAAAATAGGCTCACCTTTCACTGGTGTCAATTGAAGAAGATCTCCGAAACCAATAATGTGTTTTCCTCCAAAGAGCTCTTCGTAGTTGGTTTTAAGTACTTCTTGTAATCTGAGATGAAGCAAAGCCAACATTAGGTTGGAGACCATGCTAACTTCATCTATTAGTAGCATTTTCATTTGCTTTAATACTCTGCGTAGTTCCATTGCAGCTTCTGTAGAAAGTTTGTAATAATATAATTTGTTTTGGTGTTCTACTGGTGTTCTACTGGCAGGAGTAGTAATCTGTGCAAAGTGATACCGCCTATGTTGTAGGCAGCTAAACCTGTGGGGAAAGTGACAACAGCTGACAGTTTGTTGTTTGTCAATTGTTGAAGGAATTTACTGATGATTTTGATTAAGAATGTTTTGCGAGAACCAGCTTCACCACTGACGTACAGTAGTATAGGTTTGTAATTTTGGCATGTGCATTCTTTGTTTTCATTTTGTACACTATGTGCAATTTCTTCTGTTACTTCTTGAAAAATGTTACGTTGCTACTTGTTTAGTTTTGATTGTAGTATATTTAAGTCTTCTTTATCTTCATACTGACACATGGTGTTTTCTACTTCCGTCATAGCTAATTCTGCCTCATTTGTTATTAGTGGCTCTACCAGTGGTTCTTGGCTTCCTGTTACAGAAGGTTGACTACTGTCAGGAGTGTCCTTATCTAGTTGGGCCTGGAGTTCTTCTTCGTATTGCTGTTCATTGTGCAAAATGTTTTTGTACTGTGTAAAGTTTACATCGGTTATAGTCCTTTCATTTGCTTTGAAAGCGTCTTCATAGGAGTCATAGTTATCTAGTATTTCTTCTTCATTTCTCCATGGTTTAAAGAGTTGTAGCAGGGACATGTAATATAGTTCTTTATGTTGAGGAGTCTTTAATGACAATTTGATATGATTAATTAAATTTGTTTTGGTGAGTTTTACTAAACTGCCTTCACAATTTTACACTCTGTATCTACCTTTTTTTCATCTGGTTTTATATTATTTTTGTATGTGAAGTTTTGGGCTATGCGGTATAGACACATGGTTTCCAAAGTGGTACTTCTGTTTGGGTAGTATGTGTCCAGCAAATAGTTTTTTAAAATGTCTTGGCTGTTGGGATCAGGTTTGGCTATTGTTTCTATATCATCGTATAATTTCAGAACTCTTTTTCTAGATTTAGCAGGACCAAGACTTAGTCATACTATATTTTCAGATTTTCCATACAAAGCAGTACCGGTTAAACGATCTGCTGCTTCATAGGAGCCACATTCTCTATGGGAGAGCATTTTTATGCCTAAGCTGTTTAATTTCTGAGACAGTGTTTTGTCTGATGACAGGTCATTCCAGAGGTCTTGGAACTCTGTTTTTTCTACTTTGGTTAAGTATGCTGTAACATATCGTGCAACTGCAGTGGAATTGTCTGTAATGTACTGCACATGTTTGCATTCCATAAGTGGGCAATGATTGCATTGTAATCATTGATATATTTGTCTTCTTCTGTTCTTTTTATGTAATATGTATTTTTAGGTGATTTACCTTTAACACTATGTCTAACTGAAAACATGAAGTTGTTTACTTGACCTGTTTTTGTAACTGGTCTAGGGAAACCAAAGCGGCATTTGGTGTAGTATTTCCCTTTGTTTTTGTATTTGAGACAACAATATTTGCCACATTTGTGACTTTGAAATTATAAAATTTGTGCATGAAGATCACTATTTGTTGCTTCCGATGGAATTTCACAAGTGACATATTTTTCGATAAACTGTAACACAGTGGCATCATTGTCTTGACCAAATTTAGGATCAACTTTAATCCATAAAAGCATGTGGATATGTGGTGCTCCTCTGGCTTGGTATTCTTTTCTCCAAAAGAAGTGTTGCACTTCTCCGAGGGTAGGAACAGTTTTATTACAAATAAAGTGTAGCATAGCAATGAAGCGATGGTGAAAATATCTTGAAACATTAACAGGATCTAGAGAACAAAGTTCTCCAGGTGTTAGTATATCTTTGTTTGTTTTGTTTTTGTTTGATATGCGTAGGAAATCATGTAAATCTTCCCATGCATATTCTGCACAACTTAATGTAACAAACCAAGTGGGTGGGCCAAGGGTTCTTATCATACAACGTACATCTCCATGACATTGGAACCAGTACTCTTTAGTACCACGCATGTTTGCTAATAGATTTGTAATACTTGATTGTAAAACCTCATCTTTTTGCTTAACTTTTTGTAATAATTGTGTAGCTGACATATTTTGAAAGTGGGCTCCTGATTTTAATGTGTGTGTAACTCTGTAACATAGAGTTGCTAGTTCACTTTCAAAGAGTAGGTGGAATATGTATTCCGCATTTTGTCTAAATCTGGGATCTTCAGAATACATCCGTAACAAGCGGTATTCTGATGTTGTTATTTGAATAGGTCTATCATCGTACCTTCTTCCTTTGCCAGTAGGAAAGAGTAGAGGAAAAGCTTGTGCTTCTATACTTTTTTCCCATATGCTGATTGGTGATCCTTTTGTTTGTCGCATTTGGTACGTTTCTAGTGCATCTTCTACGGTGTCATTAGAGTGCAATGGATGAATTGTATAATGGTCTAAAGTATTGGATACTGTAGCAGGATCTAGAAGCTCAAATTGACCAGCTTCTGGTGACTCTTGAATTATTTCAGTGGTTTCTTTCAAGTTTTCTTCAATATTAATTTCTTTGTAGTATTCATTACTGTCTTTTAGATATTGCAAGGCTTGTCTAACTTTATGTAAATCTACCAGTTATTGCCACATTTTTTTTATCTTTTGTAGGTACACCATTTACTAAGACTAAGATAATTAAATATTGTTCCATGGGACGTTGCACTCCCAGAGTGTGCACATTTTGTTTTAGATCTAATGGTAAATACACTACTTTCCCACGAATACCTTTCACTAATTCAGAGGGAGGTAATTTAGCTGTTTTTGGTTGAAGGCGTATTATTGCTTGAAAGGGGTGCACTTTTTTCATTATGATGCTCTCATATAAATTGAGTTGTTGTAGGGGTTTTGGTAGTGGAAATAATTCCAAATTATTTGTGATAGCACGTGAAGGAGTTTGGTTGTTGTCAGGTTTTGTAGTGCAGTAACTGCAAAGTATTAAGGGGTCAGTTATTTCGTATTTGTTTTCTGCTAAAAGGTAGAGAGCTAATTCAAACCATTTAGAATCTTCATTGTCTTCTATTTTGTATGTTAGGTCTACAGTTGTTGTGTTACTTTTATAAAACGTTCTGCGGCAACATACACACACATGGTTTGGTGCTTCTGCAGATGTACTTATAAATTTCAGTATTTCTTTTTTGTATGTGTGTAGTAGAAGGTTGCCATGCATAGAATTGTTGCTAATTCATTTTAAAGCTATTTCATTCTGTAAGTGGCTTTCACTTCCAATATATTTTTTCTGGATATAGTCGATTTCTTCAAGTAGGTATTTTGCTGTACCATGTAGAAGAATGTTATTTAAATTGGCTAGTGCTAAAGCAGGACTTTTAGCTTAGTACATTTTATAGACTAGATTTCTTATTGTTGAATGATGTGTGGATATCATTTTGATATGATGGAAGGTGGTTTTGCAAGTAGGTCCTGAAATGCAGGCAATGAATGTCCTTGTAGTCCTGTGAAAATGTGCACTGGACAGGTATCCATATTTTGCAGTAGTTTAATTTTGATTTTGTCTTTGCCTTTCACATACTGATTGAGGAATTGGCGTAAAGTCTTGAAAGATTTTTTGGGAATGTTACACATTGACGTGCAAGGCCTTTTGTATACTAGACGTTCTGGTTCAGTTGAATGGGGATATATTTGTAAGCAGTATTTCTTGTTCCATTATGGTATCATTAACTTTTTCATAACCTCGTCCAGTGCTATATATGGCAAATTGTATGTGTATGCTTTTGTTTGTATGCTTCTTCATTAAAATATGGTTCTGTGTTTGTAGTGTGACTCCACTCACCTCCACAGATATTTAAGAAGTTATTTCTTTTGACATTTTGTTTATTGAGAAGTCTTTTTTGTAATTTAGTCATTAGTTTTATTAGTGGTTTCATTTTGTTTAACACTAAAATAAATAACTTTCTTTTGAGAAGGATTGCACTCTCTATCAAAGCTTCTAAGATTAATTTCCTACGATAGGTTTTAAGGGTTGTGCCTAATTTCTCTCCTGTTTTTATAAGATTTTGAAGGACTGTGTGATCGAACATTTTTGCTAAAATACTTTTTTTGGTTTGCTTACTTGGCACTATATCACGATTCATAGGAGCAGTTGTATCAGTAGTGGTAGCTGAATAATTGTTAATTGTTTTCTGTTTCGTTTTACATTTTGATAGAGGAGGCAAAGTTTCTGTACTTGAAGCTTGTTTTGTTTCACTAAATGATTGTATTAGCTGTTTTGTTGAACTTTTTTTTACAAATTCTGCTAGAGATGGATGCTTATTTTGGACACTTCTATTTTCCTTTGCTCTACGTCTGCATTGCTTTCTACGGACTTGATTTTTGGTAGGTATTCTTTAGGGTCTGTTGAAAAAATAAAGAAGGTATGGGTTGGGGTGTTCTGCAATGTATGTGTGCTTTGTGCATGAGCGTCTTCAGTCTGATGATAAAGATGTATGTGATGGTGTGTGATTGTGCATTGGGCAACTACAACTAGTTGGGATAGGTATTCTTGAATTTATGTGCTACTAAACTGGGGTTCAGATGACAGTAGAAAGTAAGCTAGTGGTGTGGAGAAGTACAAATAGTAAATCTAATGGTATTTAATTAAAACAGTTGTTTGTTCTATGATATCAAATTTCTAGGGGCTGAGTTGGGTCATTTGTGTGCCGAAAAATGGGAATTTGTGCGCCATTCTGCCTGTAAATCTCTGTTTAACAAATGGGGATTTGTGGACAGAATTGTGCACAATCTCTATTTTTAGGCGCAGAAATAGGATGAATTAACCTTACAGTGTATTTGAGTAATAGTACAAATATTATGGTGGTATTTAACTTACTTTTGTTCTGGAATGAGCAGGTTTCTTCTTAGTTGTTGTTTGTACTTCAAATTCTGCTGCTTCTTTTCAGGAGAGTGGTCTTCACTGCAATTGTAAAGGAAACAAATTAGTAATTTTGTTTGTATATAGCACTGATTTTAATTTAGACATTGATTTTTATGTTTTTGTACAAGTATTGTTGTTTGATATTTGAACATAGTGTGTGCATGCTATTTTGGTTGAGTATGCTAACTCTTTATATTGTACTTTAAATATGATAGTTCAACATGCTTGGCAAATGTGTGTGTAAAAAGAAATTAAATAGCAGATAGGTTTGGAAGTGACAGTTGATTATAGGAGATGGGAAAAATGACAGTACTTTTATTTTATAGGTTATACAAGCTAAAAGTCAGTTAATTTGTTTATATGAATCTATAAGACTTGTACATGTACTATACAGAAAATATGCATACCTGTAGTTTGTGTTCATGCACATGGATATGCATGCAGCTGCAAGTAGAAATCTTGGAGACTTGTACAGTATTTCTTATAGAAGGTGCTTTCCAACGATATGACACTTGTACTCAGAGAGATTAACAGTACATTTGAAGTGCTGATCTATGACGATGCAGTTAGATGTAGAGGTCTTGGATGTGATTGGTGGATGGTCGTGTGACTGCTAAGCTATATCCAATGAGTTAATGGCACAGAAAGTGAAATGGAAATGGTAGAAGGACTGTCCATGTTACGATATGTCCGCGGACATGGCGGTAGTCCACCGACATCGCGTGTTACATCCAGGGATTTTGGGGTGGGGAGGCATGCAAATGAGAATGAGCAGAGCAAGGGATTGGTCAGTAAAGTTTAGTGGGTGTGTTCTGCCAGGAGAGAGTTTCTCAGATACTCTTTTTGCTGAGAGAAGGACAGATAGCTATGGCTGTGTGTTTCAGAAAACAGATTGTTTGGATTTTGGGATACTCGTGGATACATTAGTTGAAGGTGCATGCAGAAAGCTGTGGAGTAGCTGTAGATCTTGCATTCCCACATGTGGAAGTGCACTGGCATGGAGTATGTGGAATGAAGTGGTTGGACTTGCTACCTCTCTGTGCTACTTTGGAGACAGAGCAACATCCAGACATAATTGTAATTCATTGTGGATTGAACAGTTTAGGACATGTGTCTGGAATTTCTTTGCAATTTGTAATGAAAGAAGGACTTGGGAAGGTCATGGACATGTTTCCAAATTCTCAAGTAATTTTTTCACGGATTGCGCAGAGACAAATGTGGCTTCATTCTTCTTCATTTGGTCCAAAAATGGAAAGCAAGGGGCAATGTCAATAAGGCTGTTTGTGCTTTTCTAAGAGATGTTGGCATGTCCTCTTTTCACAATGAAAATATTATGTTTCTTAGCACATACATTTTTCGCAGAGATGGAGTCCATCTTACTTATGCTGGCAATCAGATTTTTCTGAGAAATGTACAAAATGCATTGCAACCTTTTTTGGAATTACAGCATCCATTTTGTAGTAGGGGTTGAGCATTTCAAATTTTTCAAACACAAACAAACACCACCAAAAGGCTCTTTTCAGAGCCACCACTTCCTCCCAGACAAAACTTCAATGGTTATTATAGGGCAGCAACCCAAAATTTTAGATGTTTGTGGACTGTCCGCGGACTTCTAAAAAATACAGAAGGCCCTGCTTCATTTATTTTCACTTCTATTTTTAAACTGTGAAAGGCGCCTCTGAAAAGAGCCTTTTTTGTTGATTTTTGTTGTTTTATATTTTTTTTGGTTTTTTATACACAACACACTAGGAGAGGAGGTAAAAGGAGGGTGAGGGGGGACACCAACCATAGGGATAAGAAAGGGCGGCTGGAGAGAGGAAGATGTAGAGTGGGCCTTACTTAGGTATTGAGAAGGTCTTCTCATGCTCTGAGACCAGAGTCTCAAAAGCACTTCGAAGTCTCTCCCGCCTGCAGAGTACTGCGTCACAGTACATACCCACAACTGTGACCCTCGAAAGGTAAGGGTCATCAGCATTGTGAATGGCCTGTGAGGCAGTTGGAGGAATACGCTGTCCCACAGGAGTGTTCCTTGTGGTGACAGGATCGGAAACAGAGGATGTAGTAGAGGAAGTCAACCTACTACACTCTTCGCAAGGTACTACCTTGCGAATGGCCCCAGAGTGGAACGACCTTAGGTATCATTTTATAGTAGTCGTACCAAAGCTGTACGAACCAGGCCTCCCGCGACTGAGCACCATTTTGCACTCTTTGCAGGTGACTTGGTTCGAACGCGCCTTAGGTCCGTTACCATGAATGGTAAATAACCGCCACACCCAAGACTCACGGCGAGTGCTGGTAGTAGGACCTTCCACTACCTCATTCTTGGCATCCTCTTCATCCTCCTCTGCATCCTCACTCCTGTTCTCCTCTTCAGGCCCTTGGGGAGGTGGTGGTGGTGGATGCTGAGGCAGATGTAGCACCAGATGGCAGTACTGCAGCCATGGATGCCATCGGGTTTCAGATGAAAATCTGGAAAGTTGGCAGCAAAATGCACTGTGTTCTGTAGGATAGCCAGAAACACAATGAGAATGAGCTCTAGCGTGTGGCCTTTTATAGGGGTGCTTGTGCGCAGTTCGCGGACACACACGCTGTCTGCGGACAGATCGAACACCAAAAATATGTTCAAAAAGTCCCAAAAAGTATGTAGAAAATCAGGATTACTGTCTGGGACTTGTGCTATGTTCGATTTATTATTGAAAAATATTGTGGATTGCTTGAAAAGGTAGTTTTAAATTGTTCGGGACACGAACATTGTCCGCAGTCAGAACACACGCTCAGTGTGGGCACGGTCACATGATAGCTTCGCGAACATGTCCGCGAAGGGAACCGGTGTCCGCAGGACACCAAATGCACAGGAACTGTTTTGCGCATGTGCGTTGGTGTTCTACGGTCACTGTTCGAGTCCTGAAACTAATTAAAAAGTGCGACACAAACAAAACGAACAGTTACGAACAGGCATTTGTTCTTAGAACAGTTTCAATCTGCTTGCGAACAATACGGACAGGCATAGCGTCCTCGGGACACCCCCATTTTGTTTATTTACGAACATCTGAGGACACACGCGTGTGTTCTTAGAATAGTTTCAATTCGCTTGCGAACAATACGGACAGCGTCCTCCGGACACCCCCATTTTTGATTATTTACGAACATTTCAGGATATTGCTTGTGCTCTTAGAACAGTTTCAACTCGCCTGCGAACAATACGGACAGCGTCTTCAGGACACCCCCATTTTGTTTATTTACGAACATTTCAGGATATTGTCTGTGTTCTTAGAACAGTTTCAACTCGCCTGCGAACAATACGGACAGCGTCCTCAAGACACCCCCATTTTGTTTATTTACGAAGATTCCGGAACACTTGATATGTTCTTAGAACAGTTTCAATCTGCCTACAAACAGCAAGGACAGGTCCAGCATCCTCAGGACACCCCATTTTGTTTATTTATGAACTTTTCAGGACACCAAGTGTGTTACTTTGATTACAGACATCTCGGACACCAAATGTGTTCTAAGAACAGATTGGACTTGTTTGCGAACATTACAGACAGGCATAATGCTCTTAGAACATCTCCATTTTTGTTAATTGCGGATATCCCGGACATCTCGTGTGTTCTTAGAACAATTTCAACTTGCTAGCGAACAGTACGGACAGGTATAGTGTGTCCTGTAATGTTCGTAAAGAAACAAAATGGGGGTGTCCTGAGGACGCTATGTCTGTCCGTATTGTTCGCAGGCAAGTTGAAACTGTTCGCTGGCAACATGAAAGTGTTCTTAAAACACATTATGTGTCCTAGGATGTTCATAAATAAACAAAATGGGGGTGTCCTGAGGACGCTATGCCTGTCTGTATTGTTCGCAGGCAAGTTGAAACTGTTCTAAGAACACAGGCTGTGTCCTAAAATGTTCGTAAAGAAACAAAATGGGAGTGTCCTGAGGACGCAATGCCTGTCCGTATTGTTCACAGGCAAGTTGAAACTGTTCTAAGAACACAAGCTGTGTCCTGAAATGTTGGTCAATGGACAAAATGGGGGTGTCCTGAGGACGCTGTCCGTATTGTTCGCTGGCAAGATGAAAGTGTTTTTAGAACACATTATGTGTCCTGGGATGTTCGTAAATAAACAAAATGGGGCTGTCCTGAGGACACTATGCCTGTCCGTATTGTCGCAGGCAAGTTGAAACTGTTCTAAGAAAACAGGCTGTGTCCTAAAATGTTCGTAAAGAAACAAAATGGGAGTGTCCTGAGGACGCAATGCCTGTCCGTATTGTTCACAGGCAAGTTAAAGCTGTTCTAAGAACACAAGCTGTGTCCTGAAATGTTCGTCAATGGACGAAATGGGGGTGTCCTGAGGACGCTATGCCTGTCCGTATTGTTCGCAGGCAAGTTGAAACTGTTCTAAGAACAAACGCATGTCCGTAACTGTTCGTTTCACTTGTGACGCACTTTTAATAACTTCAGGACCCGCGTAGAACACAAACGCGCATGCGCAAAATAGTTTCAGTGCATTTGGTGTCCTGCGGACACCCGCTCCCTTTGCGAACCTATCATATGACAGTGCCCACGATCAGCGTATGTTCTGATTGCGAACACTGTTTGTGTCCCCGAACAATTTAAAACTACATTTTCAAGTAATCTACAATTTATTCCAATAACAACTCACCATAGAACAAGTCCCACATAGTAATCCTGAGTTTCTACATACTTTTTGTGACTTTTTTAACCCTTTTTTCTGATCGATCTGTCCGCAGACAGTGCGCATGTCCGCGAACTGCGCACTGGCACCCCTATAAAAGAAGACGCCCGAGACCTCATTCTCATTGTGTTTCTGGCTATACTACAGAGCACAGTGAATTTTGCTGCCAATTTGCAGATTTTCAACACCAAGCTGATGGCTTCCAGGGCTCCACTCATGCCACCTGTTGCTGCATCTGCCTCAGCACCAGCCCGATCCCTTCCACCACCACCACCTCCCCAAGGACCTGAGGAAGGGAACAGGAGTGAAGATGCACAGGAGGATGAAGAGGATGATGAGAATGAGGTAGTGGAAGTCCCTACTACCAGCACTCGGCGTGAGTCTTGGGTGTGGTGGTTATTTACCATTCGTGGTAATGTCCCTAAGGTGCGTGCGAACCAAGTCACCTGCAACGAGTGCAAAATGGTACTCAGTCGCGGGAAGCATGGTTCACACAGCTTTGGGGCAACTAACATGAAGCGACACCTAAAGTCATTCCACTCGGGGGCCGTTCGCAAGGTTGAACCTTGCGAGGAGCGTAGCAGGTTGACGTCCTCTACTTCATCCTCTGTTTCCGATCCTGTCAGCACAAGGAACACTCCTGTGGGACAGCGTATTCCTCAAGCTGCCTCACAAGCCATACGCAATGCTGATGACCATTACCTTTCGAGGGTCACAGTTGTGTGTATGTACTGTGATGCAGTACTGTGCAGGGGGGAGAGACTTCGTAGTGCTTTTGATGCTATCGTCTCAGAGCACGAGAAGGTCTGCTCACTACTCAAGTAAAACCCACTCTACATCTTATTCTCTCAACTCGCCCTTTCTTATCCTCGTGGTTGGTGTCCCCCCTTGCCCTCCTTTCCCCTACTCTCCTACTGTGTCTTGTATAAAAAAAACAAAAAAATATAAAACAACAAAAATAAAAAAGGCTCTTTTCAGAGCCGCCTTTCACAGTTAAAAAATAGAATTGAAAATAAATGAAGCAGGTCCTGACAGTCCGCGGACATCTAAAAACTTTGGGGTGCTGCCCTATCATAACCATTGCAGTTTTATCTGGGAGGAAGTGGTGGCTCTAAAAAGAGCCATTCGGTGGTGTTTGTTTGTGTTTGAAAAATTTGAAATCCTCAACACCTACTATAAAATGGATGCTGTAATTCCAAAAAAGGTTGCAATGCATTTTGTACATTTCTCAAAAAAATCTGATTCCATCTCTGCGAAAAATGTATGTATTACGAAACATAATATTTTCATTGTGAAAAGAGGACATGCCAAAATCTCTTAGAAAGGCAGAAACAGCCTTATTGACATTGCGCCTTGCTTTCTCCATTTGTGGACCAAATGAAGAAGAACGAAGCCACATTTGTCTCTGCGCAATCCGTGAAAAATTTACTTGAGAATTTGGAAACATGTCCATGACCTTCCCAAGTCCTTCTTTCATTCCAAATTGCAAAGACATTCTAGACACATGTCCTAAACTGTTCCCTCCACAATGAATTACAATTATGTCTGGATGTTGCTCTGTCTCCAAAGTAGCACAGAGAGGTAGCAAGTCCAACCACTTCATTCCACGTACTCCATGCCAGTGCACTTCCACATGTGGGAATCCAAGATCTACAGCTACTCCACAGCTTTCTGCATGCACCTTCAACCAATGTATCCACGAGTCTCCCAAAATCCAAACAATCTGTTTTCTGAAACACACAGCCATAGTTATCTGTTCTTCTCTCAGCAAAAAGAGTATCTGAGAAACTCTCTCCTGGCACAACACACCCACTAAACTTTCCTGACCAATCCCTTTGCTCTGCTCATTCTCATTTGCATGGCTCCCCAACCCAAAAATCCCCGGATGTAACATGCGATGTCCGCGGACTACCACCATGTCCGTGGACATATCATAACATGGACAGTCCTTCTACCATTTCCTTTTCACTTTCTGTGCCATTCCCTCTTTGGATATAGCTAAGAAGTCACATAAACATCCACCAATCACATCCAAGACCTCTACATCTAACTGCATCATCATAGATCAGCACTTTAAATGTACTGTTAATCTCTCTGAGTACAAGTGCATATCATTGGAAAGCACCACCTACCAGAAATACTGTACAAGTCTCCATGATTTCTACTTACAGCTGCATGCATATCCATATGCATGAACACAAACTACAGGTATGCATATTTTCTATATAGTACATGTACATTTTTTATAGATTCATAACAACAGATTAACTGACTTTTAGCTTGTATAATATATAAAATGAATTTACTGTAAGTTTTTCCATCTCCTAAAATCAACTGTCACTTCCAAACCTATCTTCTATTTAATTTATTTTTACACACACATTTTCAAAGCATGTTGAACTGACATATTTAAAGTACAATATTAAGAGTTAACATACTCAAACAAAATTGCACGCACACATTATCTTCAAAAATCAAACAACAATACTTGTACAAAAATATAAACATTTATTTACTTATATTTATATACTGCGCAAGCAGCCTATGGCATTGAGGCGCTGTTACTTACAAGAGTTTAGTTACAGAAATAGTGGTATTCAGTGGTACATTATGAATTCCACAAGGGATAAAAATGATATTTTGGTTGGTACAGTTAGTCATTACAATACAGTTTATGCATTAAGAACATATGATATGTATTCAACTGGTGCGACACATCTTATGTGAATAAGATAGTTTTCATGATTTTGAGGAAGGCGCTGAGGGTCAATGTCAATTAAAAAAAATCAATGTCTAAATTAAAAACAATTCTATATACAAACAAAATTCCTTATTTGTTTCCTTTACAATTGCAGTGATGACCATTCTCCTGAAAAGAAGTAGCCGAATTTGAAGTACAAAGAACAACTAAGAAGAAACCTGCTCATTTCAGAAAAGTAAATTAAGTTTAATACCACCATATTATTTGTACTATTATTCAAACACACTGTAAGGTTAATTCATGCTATTTCTGTGTCTAAAAATAGAGATTGTGCACAATTCTATCTACAAATCCCCATTTATTAAACAGAGATTTACAGGCAGAATGACGCACAATTTCTTATTTTTCGACACACATATGACCCAACTCAACCCCTAGAATTTTGATATTATAGAACAAACAACTGTTTTAATTGTATACCATTAGATTTACTATTTCTACTTCTCCACACCACCAGCTTACTTTCTACTATCATCTGAACCCCAGTTTAGAAGCACATAAATTCAAGAATACCCATCCCAACTAGTTGTAGTTGCCCAATGCACAATCACACACCATTACATACATCTTTATCATCTTACTCACACACTCATGCGCACAGCACACATACATTAAGAACACCCCAACCCATACCTTCTTTATTTTTTTCAACAGACCCTAAAGAATGCCTACCAAAAAGTCAGTAGAAAGCAATGCAGAAGCAGAGCAAATGAAAATAGAAGTGTCCAAAAGAAGCATCCATCTCTAGCAGAATTTGTGAAAAAAGTTAAAACAAAACAGCTCATACAGTCATTTAGCGAAACAAAACAAGCTTCAAGTACAGAAACTTTGCCTCCTCTATCAAAATGTAAAACGAACCACAAAACAATTAACAAAAAATCAGCTACCACTACAGATAAAACTGCTCCTATAAATCTTGATATAGTGCAAACTAAGGATACCAAAACAAGTATTTTAGCACAAATGTTCCATCAGAAAGTCCTTCAAAATCTTAGAAAAACGGGAGAGAAATCAAACTCAACCCTTAAAACCTATGGTAGGAAATTAATCTTAGAAGCGTTGATAGAAAGTGCAATCCTTCTCAAAAGAAAGTTGTATATTTTAGTGTTAAACTAAATGAAACCACTAACAAAACTAAAAACTAAATTACAAAAAAGACTTCTCAATAAACGAAATGTCAACAGAAATAACTTCTTAAGTGGAGGTGAATGGAGTCACACTACGAGCACAGAACCATACTTTAATGAAGAAGCATACAAACAAAAGCAAACAAATACAATTGCCATACATAGCAGTGGATGAGGTTATGAAAAAGTTAATAATACCGTAATGGAACAAGAAATACTGCTTACAAAAATATCCCCAGAAAACTTAGAATTACCTCTCCATTCAACTGAATCAGAACGTCTAGTATACAAATGGATATGCAAGTCAATGTGTAACATTCCCAAGGAATCTTTCAAGTCTTTACGCCAATTCCTCAATCAATATGTGAAAGGCAAAGACAAAATCAAAATTAAACTACTGCAAAATACGGATACCTATCCAGTGCACAAGTACACAGGACTACAAGGACATTTATTGGCCTGCATTTCAGGACCTACTTGCAAAACCACCTTCCATTATATCAAAATGATATAAACACATCATTCAACTATAAGTAATCTAGTCTATAAACTATACTATGCTAAAAGTCCTGCTTTAGCACTAGCCAATTTAAATAACATTCTTCTACATGGCACAGCAAAAGACCTACTTGAAGAAATCGACTATATCCAGAAAAAATATTTTGGCCGTGAAAGCCACTTACAGAATGAAATAGCTTTACAACAAATCAGCAACAATTCTATGCATGGCAACCTTCTACTACACACATACAAAAATGAAATACTGAAAGTTAAAAGTACATCTGCTGAAGCACCAAACCATGTGTGTGTATGTTGCCGCAGAACTTTTTATAAAAGTAACACAAAAACTGTAGACCTAACATACAAAATAGAAGACAATGAAGATTCTAAATGGTTTGAATTAGCTCTCTACCTTATAGCAGAAAACAAATACGAAATAACTGACCCCTTAATACTTTGCAGTTACTGCACTACAAAACACCCAAACTCCTTCACGTGCTATCACAAATAATTTGGAATTATTTCCACTACCAAAACCACTACAACAACTGAATTTATATGAAAGCACCATAATTCAAACAGTGTACCCATTTCAAGCAATAATACGCCTTCAACCAAAAACAGCAAAATTACCTCCCTCTGAATTAGTGAAAGGTATTCAGGGAAAAGTAGTGTATTTACCATTAGATCTAAAAGAAAATGTGCACACTCTCGGAGTGCAACGTCCAATGGAGCAATCTTTAATTATCTTAGTAAATGGTTTACCTATAAAAGACAAAATAATTTGGCAACAACTGGTAGATTTACATAAAATTAGACAAGTCTTGCAATATCTAAAAGACAATTATGAATACTACAAAGAAATTAATATTGAAGAAAACTTGAAGGATACCACACAATTCATTCAAGAGACACAAGAAGCTGGTCAATTTGAGCTCCTAGATCCTGCTACAATATCCACAACTTTAGACCATTATACAATTCACCCATTGCACTCTAGAAGATGCACTAGAAAAGTACCAAATGCGTCAAACAAAAGGATCACCAATCAGCATATGGGAAAAAAGAATAGAAGCACGTGCTTTTCCTCTACTTTTTCCTACTGGCAAAGGTGGAAGGTACGATGATAGACCTATTCAAATAACAGCATCAGAATATCGCTCATTACGGATGTTTTCTGAAGATCACAGATTTAGACAAAATGTGGAATACATATTCCACCTACTCTTTGAAAGTGAACTAGCAACTTTATGTTACGGAGTTGCACACACATTACAATCAGGATCCCACTTTCAAAATATGTCAGCTACACAATTATTACAAAAGGTGCAACAAAAAGATGAGGTTTTACAATCAAATATCACAAATCTATTAGCAAATATGCGTGCTGCTAAAGAATACTGTTTTCGACATCATGGAGATGTACGTTGTATGATAAGAAACCTTTGCCCACCCACTTGGTTGTTACATTAAGTTGTGCAGAATATGCATGGGAAGATTTACATGATTTCCTACACATATCAAACAAAAACAAAACAAACATAGATATACTAACACCTGGAGAACTTTGTTCTCTAGATCCTGTTAAGGTTTCAAGATATTTTCACCATCGCCTCATTGATATGCTACACTTTATTTGTAATAAAACTGCACCTCCCCTTGGAGAAGTGCAACAATTCTTTTGGAGAAAAGAATACCAAGCCAGAGGAGCACCACATATCCACATGCTTTTATGGATTAAAGATGCTTGTAAATTTGGTCAAGACAGTGATGCCACTGTTTTACAGTTTATTGAAAAATATGTCACTTGTGAAATTCCATCAGAAGCAACAAATAGTGATCTTCATGCACATATTTTACAATTTCAAAGACACAAATGTGGCAAATATTGTCATCGCAAATACAAAAACAAGGGGAAATACTACACCAAATGTTGATTTGGTTTGCCTAGACCGGTTACAAAAACAGGTCAAGTGAACAACTTCATGTCTTCAGTTAGACATAGTGTTAAAGGTAAATCACCTAAAAATACATATTACATAAAAAGAACAGAAGAAGAAAAATATATCAATTATTACAATGCAATCATTGCCCACTTATGGAATGCAAACATAGATGTGCAGTACATTGCAGACAATTCCACTGCAGTTGCACGATATGTTACAGGATACTTAACCAAAGCAGAAAAAGCAGAGCTCCAAGACCTCTGGAATGACCTGTCATCAAACAAAACACTGTCTCAGAAATTATACAGCTTGGGCATAAAAATGCTCTCCCAAAGAGAATGTGGCTCTATGAAGCAGCAGATCGTTTAACTGGTACTGCTTTGTATGGAAAATCTGAACATATAATATGGCTAAGTCTTGGTCCTGCTAAATCTAGAAAAAGAGTTCTAAAATCATACGAAGATATAGAAACAATCGCCAAACATGATCCCAACAGCCAAGACATTTTAAAAAACAATTTGCTGAACACATACTACCCAAACAGAAGTACCACTTTGGAAACCATGTTTCTATACCACATAGCCCAGAACTTCACATACAAAAATAATATAAAACCTGATGAAAAAAAGCTAGGTACAGAGTGACAAATTGTGAAGGCAGCTTAGTAAAACTAACCAAACCAAATTTAATTAATCATATCAAATTGTCATTAAAAACTCCTCAACATAAAGAACTATATTACATGCCCCTGTTACAACTCTCTAAACCATGGAGAAAAGAAGAAGAAGTACTAGATAACTATAACTCCTATGAAGAGGCTTTCAAAGCAAATGAAAGCACTATTACTGATGTAAACTTTACACAGTACAAAACAATGTTGCACAATGAACAGCAACACAAAGAAGAACTGCAGGCCCAACTAGATAAGGACACTTCTGACAGTAGTCAACCCTCTGTAACAGGAAGCCAAGAACCACTGGGAGAGCCACTAATAACAAATGAGGCAGAATTAGCTATGACAGAAGTAGAAAACACCATGTGTCAGTATGAAGATAAAGAAGACTTAACTATACTACAATCAAAACTAAACAATGAGCAAGTAGCATTTTTGAAGAAGTAACAAAAGAAATTGCACATGGTGTACAACATGAAAACAAAGAATGCACCTGCCAAAATTACAAACCTATACTACTGTACGTCAGTGGTGAAGTTGGTTCTGGCAAAACATTCTTAATCAAAATCATCAGTAAATTCCTTCAACAATTGACAAACAAACTGTCAGCTGTTGTCACTGCCCCCACAGGTATAGGTGCCTACAACATAGGCGGTGTCACTTTACACTGATTACTACTTCTGCCAGTAGAACACCAAAACAAATTAGACTATTACAAACTTTCTACAGAAGCTGCAATGGAACTACGCAGAGTATTAAAACAAATGAAAATGCTACTAATAGATGAAGTGAGCATTGTCTCCAACCTAATGTTGGCCTTGATTCACCTCAGATTACAAGAAGTACTCAAAACAAACTACGAAGAGCTCTTTGGAGCAAAACACATTATTGTTTTCGGAGATCTTCTTCAATTGACACCAGTGAAAAGTGAGCCTATTTTTAAAACCTTAGGACACAAACTCTGCCGTAAAACTGTTGGCAGAATTGGAAATGTAAACCTTTGGCAACATTTCCAATGCAGAGAATTAACAGAAAACATGCGGCAATCTGCAAATCTCACTTATGCCAACATCTTAAAAAGTATTAGAGTTGGTATATTATCTCAACAAGCACAAGAGATATTGAAAACCCGGCACATTCATGCACTTTATGGTGATAATGCATGTACTACGGATGTTATGGAACAATTAGCCCACAAAAATGTCAATTTTATGGCCTTAATGCCAACTCTTGCAAGCTGTTTCAAATTCAATGAAACAATTTAAAAAAAAGAAATGCAACCAATAATTGAAATTAGCGCCACAGACAAACTAGACATACATGGTATGACACTACCCATGTGTGAACAAGCCACAACATGACTAAATAGTTTAGAAAATTCAATCTCCAACACAAATGGATTGGAAAAAATATTAAAATTATCCTTAAATTGCAGAGTAATGCTTAAACGTAACCTTGACGTGGATCAAGGACTAGTTAATGGAGCACTGGGTACGGTTGTTGGCTTTCAAACATACCCACATGACAACAACATTCAGTTTGTCAATATTCTCTTTGACAAACTTTCAGAAGTGAAAAGGATAGGACGCTCAACAGCTCGATTCCTTCTCTTCAAAGACATGTATGTACGAAGAGAACAATTTTCCCTAACTCTTGTATACGCATTCACCATTCATAAATCACAAGGTCTTACACTAGACACAGCATTGATAGACATTGGTAACACAGTCTTTAAAGAATGCATGAGCTACGTAGCACTATCACGCTTACGTACACTTGACAGTCTATTTCTAATCAACTTTGATGCAAGTAAAGTAAACGCTGATATTCCTTGCATTTCAGAATACAATAGACTTCGTTCACTATACACCCCATCTAAAAACATATCCTATTCCACAAAAAGTAAAATGTTCTAAAAGAAAACTAAATCAAACAGAAATGCAATAGGATGTCACTGCAAATCCTCCAAAGAGATTAAAAGAAACTAATAGTTCATCAAGTACCACAATCAAAAAAGAACCTATTAGGGAAAGTAAACCAGGTACTTCTTCAAAGAAGGAAGACAAACTCCAAAAAAAGCACTCAGATACAGAACTACCTGGTCCATTTAAACTTTCAAATGTAATTGGTGTAAGTTGCTATGTAAATGTAGCAATGAATATTCTATTTCAATTACCACCAATAGTTGAAAACATTTACTTACACAGTACACACCAATTGTGTTTGCAAATGTTAGTACTTCATAGAAATGCAACAAACAATCCTGACAACACATATATTTTTTATGGAATAAGACAACAATTGGACTACTGTGCTGGAATGGTGAAATTCACTATAAACTCACAGAAAGATCCACAAGAATTTCTAATGTACTTACTACAAGTACTGGAAAGCAAAAACATACCTATAAATGAAATCTTCCAGATTTCATACATGTGGAAACATACATGCACTCTGTGCAACAATGTGACACAAGAACAAATCCCCAATGAGCGCTTTGTGTATGTATCAATACCTAATTGTGAATCTGTTCCATTTCATCAACTTGTACAAAATGCAAACCATGGTAGATTATGTACTACCTGCAATTCGTATAATCGCTCCACCTTAATAATACAAACACATAGTAAATACGTAATACTAATGCTTCTACGTTACAATGCAGATGGTACCAAAAACAACTGCAAGCTGACTGGATTCAAACATGGTCAAGTATCACTTGGTAAAGAAATCTTCACTACAATAGGTATAATCTACCACACAGGAGCCACAACCAATGCATGTCACTATACTGCATATAGAAAAAAAAAATGTGGATGGTTCGAATGTAATGATAGTACCATTACTCTAAAGCAGAGATTACCTGCAAATCTTACAAACGCTTATTTAATCTTCTTAAACCCAAAATGTATTAACTAAACTATCCTTAAACATTAACTAAACTTCTATTACAAAACTATAAACTGTTACAATATGCCAACAGCTATATAACTGCCCCAAGATTCTACAACAACTAAACAGATGAATGAATACCACTAAATTAGATAAAAAATAAACAGTTAGATTCGCCAACTGGTATCTAACTACCCCTAGGTTTTCAATAACCAAACAGATAAATCAATACCACTACATTATAACAAAAAATAGACAGAATACGCCAACTGGTATCTAACTACCCCAACATTTTACAATATCCAAACAGATAAATCAATACCACTTGATTATAACAAAAAATAGATTGTTAGAATATGTCAACAGGTATCTAACTGCTTCAAAAATCTCCAACAAGCCAATATATAGAGCATTAGACAGAAGCAACAAGTGAACACTGAAAACAAACAAACAGACTGTAGCATAACAAAACAAGTTTTTTTTTTAATCCAACATGGATTTTTTTTTCTCCCAAAGAACCCAATGATTTTAGCAATAAACACAGGAACTGAGCAAATTGCACAGTACACTGGTTTGTAATCTACTAAATATGAGGGTCAACAAAAAAAATGTTGATTATTCAATGTTATAAGTTGTTGCAAAATACCAATACTAACATGATCTTTTCTTTTATCACAGAAATAAACAAGAAATACATGTACTCCAGTTACTAAACCAAACAGTAAGTATATTATATTAAGTACAACCATCACAGAAAATCACACCCATAGTGACTTATAACTTTGCTGCCTATAAATTTGATCTTGTGCATGCACCCAAGACTATAGGCCCTGCCCACAACCACCACAGCATATCACACCCATAGTGGCTTATAACTTTGTTGCTTATAAATTTGTTCTTGGGTAAAAAAGTTATAAGCCACTATGGGTGTGATATGCTGCAGTGGTTGTGGCCAGGGCATAGAGTCTTGGGTGCATTGCCATATGGCCATGCTCCCAAGACGCTATGCCCTGGCCACAACCACTGCAGCATATCACACCCATAGAGTCAATTATTTTAACTATGCCATATGGACACTTTTAATATCCCCGGACATCATGAGTGTTCTTAGAACATTTTCAACTTGCATACGAACAGTACGGACAGACATAGTGTCCTCAGGACACCCTCATTTCGTTTATTTACGAACATCCCATGACACATAATGTGTTCTAAGAACACTTTGAACGTGCTTGCGTACATGTGTTCTTAGAACAATTTGAACTTGCTTGCGAACAGAACAGACAGGCATATCTTCCTCATTACACCCCCATTTTATTTATTGACAAACATCCCAGGACACATGATGTGTTCTTAGAACAGATTCAACTTGCCTGCGAACAAAATGAACAGGCTTACCATCCTCAGAACACACCCATTTCGTTTATTTTCGAACATTTCAGGGCACCGCCAGTGTTTTTAGAACACTTTCAGCTTGTTTGCGAACAATACGTACAGGCATAGTGTCCTCAGAACACCCCCATTTCGTTTATTTAGAACATTTCAGAACATCTGCGTTGTCCGCGGACAGAGCGAACACAACAGGGGGGTCTACCACCTAAATAAATACAGCATTTAACCCATCTCTTACTCCCCCACCCATTAAGTCTATGGGCAAAAAAGAAGTTTTGGGGACCCCCCCTATAACTTTGCCCCCCCTGGACCAAACATCACCAAACTTTGCATAACAATTCAGAGTGACCCATATACATTTTTTTGCAAACTTTGATGAGGATTCGGCCAGGGAGAGTGAAGTTATAAGCCGCCCAAAAAGGGCTCTTCCTATGGAAACAGCAACTTAACCATAACTACACAGCCACTACCGCGTCCATGTAATATATATATGTGAAATGATATTGTTATGTGTTGTTCCCTAAATGTTGAGAGCAACAGACTGTTATAGGAAATTAACAGAATAATTTTCTAATAAACTCAATTAAATAATTGGTATTTAGCTTCATCCCATGTGAACAATATTCTGTACTACTGAACAAGTTCAGTGCAACAAAACCCTTGCAATTCAGTGAAAACCCTTTAGTTCAAGCGAAGTTAAGGTGAAACATTCTAATGCAACTCAATGTATGGATCTTATAGGGAGGGACCCCCTTATGGGACTAGGAATGACTGTTCAGGAAGAACCCGGAACACTTAAAATATATCCACAAACTCCCTCACTCTCATGTACTACACCAAGCCCTATAATCACCCACACGTCCATGTGCTCCTGTAGGTTAGAAGGATTTGTCCCCATACACAGTACTAGGATGAGAAAGAGTAATGACTACCTATGTGAAGTATGTATAGACACAGGGATGAAGAAGATCACAAGAAACCCACTTAGAAGTAAGACGGGGAGGAGGTGCAGAGCAATACAGTGCACTCTACAGAACCAACTTGCACAGTCCAGACAATGTGAGACCAGACAAAAGGTACAAAGAATAAAAAGGGAAGAAGGACTTGGTAATGGGTCAGTCCCTCCTTGGAGGAGCCACAAGTCAGAAGGGCGTTCGGCTTGGAGTAGGGGAGAGAATTGCTACAGAGACGTCCAAAGCCATTACACAGTGCGCAGACTGACGAGAGCACATGAGGAGTGCGAGTGATGTGAGAGCAAGTTATCTGACTGCCCAGGTCTGGAGAGAGCCTCCAGGTGCCCAGCCTCCATCGCTGTGGAAACCGCTGCAGTGTGTGCAGACCCCATGAGCAAAGGTGGCTGCAGGAGTGCGAACAGAGCAGCAGGGGTGCCCCATGCTCATATCTGAGACCCAACAAGAAGTCAGAAGGGACCTATACGAGAACTGGGAAGATCCAGGAAGCCAGAGCAATTGGGTTTGGGATCCATATGGAAACCTGGAACGCCCTGGAAGACAAAGAAACAGGGTCATGGGCCTGCATGAAACCCAGAGAGGCCCAGGAAGACCACAAAGAAGGTTCTGGAACCCACCACTTAGAGTTCAGGATGCTAATAACCTCCTTCGCCACCGTGTCTGGCAGGTTAGTGAACCAGACCTATTACACTAAGAAGGCCAAGGGAAGAGTCATACCCCCTGGCACTGTGAATTGTGGAAGTTTAAGAAGGCCAGGGGAAGAGTCTCACCCCCTGACATTGTGAATTGTGAAAGCCTAAAAAGGCTAAGGGAAGGGTCATACCCCCTGGCATTGTGAATTGTGGAAGCCTAAGAAGGCCAGGGGAAGAGTCATACCTCCTGGCATTGCGAATTGTGAAAGCCTGAGAAAGTTCAGGGGAAGAGGCATTCCCTGTGGCATTGTGATTGGCGGAGACAAAGAGTAACCAGGGGAAGGGGATCATTCTCCTGGTGACTAGGAATTGAGTTGGAACTTTTACTTTGTTTGGGTATAGAGACATTTTGTTACTAAACTGGAACTTTGAGTGACAGACTTGAAAAGAACTGTAACCTCGGAAAATGAGTATCTCCCTCAAGAAATAGCGCTGAGAGACTAATGGCATAATAATCCCTTATTCAGAAGACAAGATCAGTAGACTGTTGATTTTGGACATTCTGACACATCCGTAGTTTAAGTTGAGGCAGGGAAACCCCTCTTAGTAATAGAGCAAGATAGGGTTTTCTTTACTTTCATTAAAAATAAATGTCTATAGCTTAAACTATGTCACTCTTGTCACAGTCTCCTATTTCCACACTCACACTGGCAAACACATGTATATTGACTACAGCCATCCATTGAATCTAGGCCAATGTGTGTCCACACTCGACAATACTTGAAACATGTGCATTCTTTCCATTTAACCTTACTCCCTAGGCACTTAGAACATGTCAGATGGCTTCAGTAATGACATCATATGAAAAATCAGGCAGGAGATCACCTGTAAACTTTGCAATAACCTTCCTGGAAAGTGCCATCCATGGGGAAAATGTTTTAACTGTATTTCATCCCTGTGCTATATTTGAACATATAGCACAGACACAATATGCCGTGTCTTTTATGAAGCTCTGAACACATTTATCAAGCATGCTGGAGTGGGGGAACCAAGGAAAGTTGCTCTTACACATAGCACTTGACAACTTAGATGCAATATAGGAAAGGTGTGCAAGATTTGAATCTCCAGATGTATTTCATTACAACTTCTACTAGCCCTTCCCAGCATAGACATTGCTGTGGATAAATCGGAGTCACAGTGCAAAATGTGTAGTGGAATGCCGGCTTCAAACCCTGGCACTAAAACAATTACTACCTTTGTCCATTCGAGTACATCAGTCCTGATTACTATGTGTCCTCAGAACAAGAAAGGGTTTTTTAACATTGTTGACCCTTGCAGGCAACCTGCCCTTACTTTACTATTTTACATACGCAAGACCTACCATTTGATTTGTTATTATGACAGTAAGTGGCCCACCATATGTTGATACGTTGACTTCAGAAACTGCTCCTTGTTATGATTGTTGTATTCTTTGTCTGACCTGTGTAATTAATGCCATAATTAGAGTACTCAGATGTCTTCTTTGCTTAGGGAGCTGTTTTTGTTTGTTTATTTGATTTGTTAATGCACGCCAAATCCTTAGGTAGACAGGTGCAACAGTACACAAATTCTCGAAGCTTAGTTACAGGCAGGTACATACATGTGAGTACAATACAATATAGTACAATACGATATAATACAGTGTATAATACAAGTAATAATACAAGATATAGCTGAACAAGGGGCAAATCAGGATCAGACTGGGCATTTACAGAGTGTGCATATTGGGTATATGCCTATGACAGTGTCTAATACAGGATCTAGCTGATCAAAGGTGCAAGTCAGGGACCTGATCTAAGCATAGTCTAGGTAAAGGGTGATGGTGGAGTGTCAGAGATTGGACGAGGAGGTTATAAATCGTTCTGCGGAGCGAGTTGATAGCATTGTGTCTAAATCTGGCATAAGGTAGTGGGCGTCTAAGGTCAATAGGAAGGGAGTTCTAGGATTGCGCAGCTTTGGCTGGGAAACTGGTTCCTCCGGCCGTAGTCAGCTTAAATCGAGGGGTTTCGAGCATGAACGAGTTGGCAGATCTGGTGGGTCGGGTCGTGGTTCTCCTTGAGATTGTATCCACTAGGTATGAGGGAGCTAGGTTGTTTAGGCAGTTAGATGTGATGGTGATAGTTTTTAAGAAGATTCTGTCTTTTATTTTTAGCCAATGGGTTTCTTTCCTGAATTTAGTGATGTGGTCTCTGGTTGGGACATTCAGCGCTGCTATTAGGGCATTGTTTTTCAGTTGTTTCAGTTTGTCTGTGACATATTTGTTGGCTCCAGAGCACAGGGTGTTGCAGTAATCTAGTCTAGACATGATTAGAGCGTTGGCCAGGGTGATACAACTGGCCCTGGAGAGGAATGGTCTGGCAGCCCGAATTAGCTTGCAAGTGTAAGCTGTTGTGGAGGCGCGGGAACTAACTTGCTTTTTAAGGGTGAGGGAGGAGTCTAGATAGAAACCTAATGTTTTTACTACAGGCATAACTGTGATGATATTGTTATCGATGTTGAAGGATGCGTAGTTTGGGGATAGTTTATTTAGGTTAGTGTCGGATCCGAGGAGCAGCACCTGTTAAGTGGTTGCCGGTGTATAAAGGGAGACCAGTGAAACAGTGAGAGAGCAACAGGGAGGCCTTTGTGCGAGAGATCAGCAGAGGACATGCATCGTGAGGAGGCAGCCATGGTGGGACCTGAGAGGGAGCCAGGACGCCGGCAGATGTCCCAGACAACCTGTTGGGCCCCAGGCAAGTCGAGCCATCACCCAAAGAAAGCAGCCAGGCCCACGAGCAAGAAAGGAGAGAGAGGATTCGGTCTGCGTTCTTGGAGAAGAGCGAAACTGCTGACATGGGCTCTGGAGTGCCAATAATATGAGCGGGGCTCGCAGAGACCAGCCCGCTCGCCTAGGAAGCAGAACAGAAGTGGCGTAGCTGGCAGAGGAGGAATGCAGAGGACCGGTGAGTGGAAAGAGATGACACTCCAGACAGGGAGCGCTCCTAGGGGCTAATCATGAATACTAAAATGCCATATAATTCTGATTGAGTTCCGAATTGAATGAAAGCTCGAAAATATGTTAAACTACATATTGTGAATCCCGAGCTGGATGAAAACATGAAGAAGAGTTAATAATGCATATTGAACACCGAAAAGAATTAAACCTTGAAACAAAGCAAAAATGCATACGCTGAATATTGAACCGAGTAAAACTGTATGGGCAAAGCCAAAAGGCTGACAAAGAGAAGCATGGAGAGGGTGAACCTGTATATGAAGCCAGGAAGCCAATCAAGAGAAGGTGAACTTGGACACAGGGGTGAATGCAGAAGAACTTGTGTTGGCTGAAGAGCCGAGGGTTCCTGGTTGCGCGACTCGTGATTGGTGGATCGTTTGGTCTGACAACTACACCTAGACCAGGGAGCCCTGAATTGTGAAAGTCAAAGACATTGTGCAATATACTAAGTAGGAACACTGCAAGTAAGCTGGTGATGCAAACCAGAAAAAGGGTCAAGTTGGCCAGGATTTGTGTTGAACTTTGAAAGACTGAAACAAATATCTGTTGGTGTATTGAAGTCTTGGGGAGGGATCCCTGAGACCTGAGGAACTACAAACACTGTCTTGAGGACAGAGCCTAAAGGCCCTTTTCCTTTTGAACTGTGTTACTTGGAACTTGGGGAAGTGAACCCAAAGCATTATGCAGAACTGCATTACCTGGAACTGGAGAAAGGTAATCTTAAGACTTTTGTGGAACTTTCTTGAACTTGGGGAAGGGGAGCTGAAAAGGAGGCTACGAGCTGGAAGAAGCTCATACTTTGTGGTGAACACCAGTTCTTTGATTATTGACATCCCTACGCATTGTTTAGCTTTAAATGTGAGGGCAAGGATAGGTTTTGGACACAGACAGATTTTTAAGTTCAACTCTTTGACACAGACTTTCCTAAATTATGTTAAGGTAGGGAAATCCCACATTGGCATAGGGCAAGTTATGCCTTCTACCATTTATTTAATAAACCATTTTATTTTGAACTTTGAATATGTTGTCTGTGTCTTGCTTCTTGATGCCTTCAGAGTAGTCCTTTCATATAATGGGAGTTTCCACGTGCCCCTCTACTGCCACATACCCATGTCATGCCTTTGAATGAATCTACCACTCCCTCCCTCTCTGTCTGGGCCTTGCATAAATCACCCACCACTCTTCTTCTCTCTCTATATATAGACCATACAAGAAATACACAGGACTTTGTCTCAACCTTCATATTTATGTAGTGACACACATACTGTATCCATGTATTTTATGTGATTTTTGTTGTTCAATTTGTTGACCTACCAGGCTGATATGTCTCACACATGTCTTTGTTTTTCATCATCTGTGTGTTCACCTTGCTCCTTTTGTACTAAACATGACATCTTGCATTTAGTGGCTATTTTCATTTTGTACTGAGGTACATGTATATTTTTGTGTATAAAAAATAAAATAGAATTCAGGAGTATGGCTGAGAATGTACAATATATAACGAAACAATAATTGAATGGATGTTGTGAACCTCTCAGAAGTTGCAAACGTTTTTACAAGAGGGTTCTTTGTGGGTTTTGTTATAGAAAACTGTGTTTAGCTCCCATGTTTCCCACCTTCTGTATCTGCCTAAATTCTCAAGGAATATTTTCTGCTTAAAACAAAAGTGCTGAGCGAAGCTCGAGCTTTCTCGTCGGTCTGTTAACAGGGCCATCTCATGCACTTTTGGGGCCCTGGGCACGGACATCTTTGGGCCCCACTCCATCAAACGAAAGGAAATAAGGGATCAACAATACTGGTCGCACCCCCCCACCCGCACCCGTCGTGCTCAAAACCTATAGGTTGATATGCTGTCTCGCAGCATAATAAGCATGTTTCCTCCATTTAAGTCCCCTTACCCTCTTCATTCAGAATGATAAACAAGTAGCATTTGAAGATCAACATTCGCAATCTACAAAGAGGTTACTGTTCTAGTACATACAGGATATTTATTTTTATTTATTGCATTTGATTACACGGCCAAACCCTTAGGTGTCACAGCGTAGGTTACATACATATAAGGCATCTTGAGCAGTTACATACATCTTGGGAATCTTAGGGAGTTACATCAATCTTGGGAGACTTAAACAGTTACATTGGTATGAGAACAGGCGGGTTCCACAAAATAATGCAAGATACATACGGATTTGGCAACATGCAGAATAAGGAGACATGCTGCGTTGCACTTGCGCTGTTAGTATTTGTTAAACAACCAGGTTTTTAGTCATTTCTTGAACTTTGGGAAGGAAGTTTCATTGCTAAGGTGGGTGGGAAGCAAATTCCAGATGTGAGGAGCTGCCATAGGGAAACTAGAGTTACCTGCCCTGGATGTTGTGAAGCGTGGGATGTGGAGGTATATATTGGTGCTGGATCTGAGTGTTCTGGCAGTGGTCTTGCGAGAGATGCTTCGACTGAGATAGATAGGGACGTTGTCAGAGATGCATTTGTGGGTGATGGTGAGAGTTTTGTGGAGAATTCAAGCTTGTACTGGAAGCCAGTGAGCATTTCTTCTGTGATGAGAAACATGCTGCTCTAAGAGCTTTGTTTTGGAGGAATTGCAGTTTGTTTAAATTCTTTTTTGAGGTACCTAACAGTAGAACGTTGCAGTAGTCTATCTTTGTTAGGATAGGGCTCTGGCATGAGTCAGGCAGTTTTCGGCAGAGAGGAGCGGCCTGCTTATTGTGATGAGTTTGGCTGTATATGCCATGGAGGAGGCAAGAGCTCTAATATGGTTATTCATAGTGAGACTAGAGTCAAGGTAAACTCTTAGGGTTTTGACTTTGTGAGATAGAGTGATGGGGGTGCCGTCAATCACTAGGGAACTGTAGGCAGGGTGGAGTTTGCTGAGTCTATCTTGGGAGCCGACTATGAGGAGCTCAGTTTTTTCTCCGTTGAGGCAAAGACTATTGTTAGCCATCCAGTTTTGGATATGGGAGTAGATTTTGTTAATGCAAGCCGTGTCCTGTTTGAGGTTAACTGTAATAGGTATAAGTATTTGTGTGTCATCAGCAAAGTTTGTATAAATTACTCCCATAGCATCTAGTGCTGTGAAGAGTAATTTTGTGTAGGAGTTTTAAAGCGTAGGGGAGAGATAGGATCCTTGCGGTACTCCCAAAGGAACGGGTATGGGGTCAGCTGCTTTGTCCCTTAGGGTGACTCTTGAGGTGCGGTCAGAGATTGATACTTTTTATCAATAACATCCAGGAAGGTATGCAGCCTGTAGTATTAATGCAGGACTGTATTTAAACGATACATGTAAACCATAATAGACAGAGAATTCACATTGGCTGCCTCACAGAATGCAAAAGTGCTCATGCATGGATAGAGACCACCAATTGGAAGGAAGGAGAATACTACACATACCGAAGCATGGATAGTGGAGGCAGATTAGAAGTTACCAGGAAGGTGTCTTTATCGCGACAGACTGAGATTAGAAGTGGGTTATGGTTTTCAAATAGTGTTGCCATTAGATATCAAAGGAACAAATGCCTGTGGTGTGCAATATAAATATGTTCACTATTAACACAGTGACACCATGAAAAAGGCTTTTATGAAGATCATACCATGAGAAGGAAACCACTCTGAAGGGCTGACAATTTTGAAAGGTTTAGGGACTAGCAATATTGAGAGGTTAAGCAATTCAAGATTAAATGAGATGCCCAGGATCATACATTGGTAAGGGGTAAAAGGGCAAAGCTGGGATTTGTGCCAACTCTGCAATTTCTGCATTTGAACACTTTCTTTTCCAGTTCTTACCATGGACTAAAACAATCTCGTTTTATTAAAAATAACGGACTTGGAAAGTACACAAATCACATTACCAAACATGACCATTTTTAAACAAAATATTATAGAAGGGTGTTATGTAAAATGGGAACGGTTCTATCTTCATTCTCTAAATCATCATGGCAAGTATATAAGAACCAGCATACCAATCAATGTGATTTAACAAATGTAATCTGAGTTTGTCTTTTGTATTTTAAAGCTTTAAATACTTCCAAAACAATGGCTTGTGACATTTCCATTTAAAAGCAAACCGTTTTTTGTGTCAAACAAGCAGACCTTAACATATGCCTGCCTGAGGCCTGCAACATATGGTCCGCTCTCTTCTGTCTACCATCCCTTCCACCCAAATGGCCTCCATAAGAAGAAAGATCAAGTAATGGGAAAAACGATACCAGCAGCATGCAAGAAGGCAAACCTCACAGAAGACAGCACAGTAATGTAAGATATATTAGATGATTTGACCAGGGCCACTTTATCATCAGCTGGCAAATGTAGGATACAAGCATGCACACTTTTGTTCCATAGTTTTGAATTTGGATACTTATTCACCTCTTGGACTAACAGTTTATGCCATCTTTGGAGGCGATCGCCTATGTTTTACAACACCCCATCTGAACAAACCAATTTCTAGACCTTCACCATACGGATGATATGTTAGTTTTTATAGCAACCCCTGTGCAGGTACATTGCTGATAATAGCAGATGTTGTTCTGCAAAATCAAGTACATATGCAGGCAGGTTTATAAACTTCAGACATAGGAAAGTTCTCAGCAGCTTTGCAGGAATGTGATATCTGTTGGGTATTCTGTGGGTATTTGGGGCTTTGCGGTATTTTCTTACCGCCAAAATACATTTAGCAATAATCACTCTCTGTATTCATATTGGGTCACACATGACAATAATAAATTGCATTATTTCAGAATTCAGACCTATTTAGATGGTATGCGCGGTAGTTTGCGTGGTTAGTTGGTATAGTGGTTGGTTTATTTGTGGCCCCAATATCCAACATCCCTTGTTTTTTATCTAGATTGTTCTTGATCACTAGAGAGACCTCAGGCCTACATTTTAGGGATACCACATTTTCAGTGTTAGGGTTGTGTGCCACCATGGGCAATTGTGGTATTTTTGTGGTAATTTCCACTACCTCATATACGGTAGGGAACTATGTCCAGAGAGTCTCTCTTCCCGTTGACTCATGTACCTCCAACAGGCTATGCTACAAACAGTCACTCACAACTGTCCATACTGAATAGAATCATGCACACATCTGCTTTAAAATGACAATTGCACTGTTTAAAAATCTACCCACGTTTAAACCTTTCCCCATGCAAAATGAAAGAGAAAGATAATACACACTAGCTATCTGTTTTCAAATATTTTTGTGTTATAGAAATTTCATTTAAACACAGTTTAACTTTTTTTTACAGAAATAAATAAAATGGTATAATATTATTTGTGATAAAATGAACAGAGAGCTGCGAGAATATATTCAATTGGTAACATTAAATATGCTGATAAGAGACTGAGACTCCCTCTAATACACTGACTGAACAGCTTCGCGCACTTTCGCACAGCTCCCACTCGCTTCTGTAATTACCTTATCTGTTCAGCATGAGTTTTCTCCGGCTATTCTCTTTCTGAATTTGGCTCCCTTGACGATCAACCCCAGTGAGAATAAGCATCTGCCGTTCTCAAACCGCTGGTTATTGCCTGGCGCTCTCAGCTTTTGCAGCAGGAATGCCCCAGCCAGGAAAGAGCTCCTTCTCCCAGCTCTGCAAGATGTCGACTCTTCCCCCTCTCCTCAAGCTTCTCCCGCAAAGTTCTAATCACAGCCTCTAGCATGATACTTGCTATGACGCTGCTCCAATCAGAATCAATCATGTCATCTCCTCCTTCACTACACAATGGCTCACTTCTACAGTGGCAATTGTAACAAACTGATTTCCTGCTCCTTCGAGCTCTTTGCTTCCTGTAGTTATGTGGACAGAGCAGTAGAGAAAAAATATGAATGTGCGTTTAAAAGTTCACTTTCAGAGTAGGCCTAATTCTGCAGTGCAGACACATTTTTATTAGTGGGTTATGTTAAATGAAGTTTTATTAGTCAGGTTAGTTGTTAATAAGGTTAGTTATTAATTTTCAAATGTGTCTCTTGCAACATAGGCATTTCAGGTGAAAAATAGTGTGCATTTTGAATGTGCAGATGTGTGCTTTTAACTGTAAAAATGGATTTGCATCTTATATGTAAAAATCGTTTTTGACTGAATAGCCTGTCTTTACTTATATGTCCATGTTACTCTGGCAACACATATAGCATTGCACCACACCCATGTAGTGGTGCTGCATAAAAATGCTACCTGTGCAGTAGTGCTGTACTCTGTGCTGCAACACGCCAAATATCCTTACATACCCTCCTTTTGTTTTTAGAACTTGGCTACGATCCAAGCCAATTCCTAAAAACAACTTGTTCTTTTTCTTCTTTTAAAATGCATGTGTATTGGGATATCGTTCTCTTCCTGACGTAGCTACTAAAATCAGTAACATTTTCATTTTTACTGATAGCACAATCAACCATCCACCCATGATTAGCACCAGGACAGCCAAACCCACTATTGAGCGTTCCCCCCAGGTTCCCAAATTAAATCTTTCCACTTCTATTATCCCCAGATTACTAATTGTAATATTGTTTTTTCTCAAATTCATTTTTATAACATGTCTTTCTTTGTGATTCAATAAATATTCCACATCCGGATCTATTGGAAAAGTATCCCTTTGAAAAAAATCGATATTTTCCACTTGGCTTTCCCAAACATCATTTGTTACATGAAACAATGTTAACCCCCCAATTGACACAATTGTATCCTTTGGAACCTGTAAATAAAAAACATTATATTTCACCTGTTTAACCACGTATGTTCCATGGTTTAAATGTACTACCGTCATGTTCTTTAAACAGGTGCTGACCAACCATTTACCTCTGACCATCTTAGCCTGTGCCAGTTCTTCACTCCCCATATTGCTAATAATCACTTCACATCCTTCTGATATGCTTGGGTCAGATTTCAAACCACAAATAGCATCTGTGGCATCAGGAACAAACGGTTTACCTGGCCACATATAATTTTGTTCTTTAAATTTGACACATGTTTCCAGGTTTGGTATTAAATAAACTTCAGGTTCCCATGACTGAAATGCCACCACTTCTGGAGTCTTAATCTTAATAAATGTGTCCTCTTGCCAAAATCCCACGTTGTGTACCCACTTCGTTTGATAAATAAGTTCAGGAGCTACATATGGGATGCATAGCAAAAATCTGATCTCTAGTCTTTCCAAGTCCACGTATAATGGCATTGCATTACCCATTTCAAATGCAATTTTTACCTGTATCACATCAATTTCCCTCCTGGTCAATCTTTCTATCATTTGACGAATAATATCCTGTGAAACAAAATACAAGGGTATATGTACTTGAATCAATTGTGAAACTGCAGTTTGAACTTCTCTCATATAATTCGTTAATAGTCTATCAACAGGACTCATTATGTTCAATATTTCATTTAAAGTTCTGTCATGCTTAAGTATTATTTTAGTCGCCCGTTGCATCACATCCGCTTGTTCATTTAGAATGATTGCAGTTTCATTTATGAATCTTACTTGTTCATCCAGTCCACCTCTAATCCCATCTAATGTTTTTGTATTATTTCTAGGTCAATACTCAGTTGTTGCGCTTTAGTACTCAGTGTTCCGACCGAAATAGAACTGGCTGTTGATATTGTGGTACCTATTATGGCTCCAACTATAGACATTACCAATGATATCGCGAGCATCACCGCACCTCTCTTTCCTCTCCTCTTCTTAATGTCTGCTGAATTCACAAATGTTTTCTCCAACTGCATTAATATATCTCTTATTGACTGCTTAGCGTCCTCTTTTCTTATTTCCAGCCACTCTTTAGTCTGTTCAATCTTAATTCTGGTATTGTTCAAATGTTTTTCAATCAAAATCTCAGGATTCAATGGTATGTAGATATTTTGGGAAATCATCCTTCTATCACTCATGATGAATCCTGGTGCCTCTTCCACCGCGATACCAGATGCTGGTCCAGGTTCAATGACAACCTGTGCTTCTGAATTCTTGAAGATCCCTCCAAATATCATCATCATTAACCATATCATTGGTATCATCTTCAATGCTGATCGCTTTGCAGCCTTGGTCTTCACCCCTCTTTGGGGCTTTCCCGGAATCCGTCCACGTGGGCTCCAGGACTCCATCGTCTCCCGTGGCCTCTGATCCCGGAACCTCCGACCAAATAATGTTCATTTTCTAAATCAAATAGAAAAGAAACAAATTATTTATATTATATATATTTACATATATTACAGTGTTTATGTGCCATTATAACAATCAACTTTTTAACTTCTCTGTCACTGCCTCCTGACTGTACCCAATTATTTTATCTTTTTGTGTTCAATGGACTTTCTGTTGTATTGTGTGCATCAGTGGGTAGTAGCCCCAGGGCTTTCTGTTTCTACATGCTCAAGCCGCCTGATCTCGTGTCTGGGATGGCATGGCTTGATCTGATTTACATGGACAAACTGCTCTATCGCCGTTTCACCTTCATTTTTCAAAATTTTATAAACCACAGGAGAGACCTTATCTATAATTCGAAATGGCCCCTGCCAGGCTGCTAGAAATTTAGAATTTTTCTGTTTACCTTTTCTAAAATGAAATTTAGACACCTAATCCCCTATACTGTATTCGTTTACTGATGTCTTTTTATCATAGTAAGACTTTGCACTGTCAGCAGCTCTTTCCAGATTTCTCTGCACAAAAGCAAATGCATGTTGCAAATGCCTCCTCAGTTCATCAATATATTCATGAACTGTGGATGCACTCACAAGTGTTTGCTCATGTGTTCTGTATAGCAGGTGTTGTGGTAACACCATTTTCCTACCTGTCAAGACCTCATGGGGGCTAACACCTGTTGCTTTGGCAGGAGTTGATCTGATGCCATTAAAACCAAAGGTAATCGTAAATCCCAGCTGGAACCTCCTTCTGCCACAAATTTCTTTAAAATGTCCACAACAGACCTATTGCACCGTTCAACTCCACCTGAAGAAGCCGCCCGATATGCAAAATGTAGTTTTCTTTTCACATCCAGTATTTGCCATACCTTACTCATTAGAGTACTTGCGAAATGACTTCCTCTGTCTGACTCAATTCTTTGTGGCAACCCAAACCTTGAGAACACATGGTTCACCAGCAATGTGGCTGCTGTTTGCGCACTACAATCTGGTGCAGGAATGCATTCAATCCACTTTGACATCAAACATACCACACTTAAAATATAACGGTTTCCTCTGCTCAACCTTTTTAAAGGCCCTACATAGACTATTTGCAAATCTGACCATGGAAGAGTTAGGCCTCTTTTCATTAATGGGGCTCTATGCATTGGAGAAGCAGGTTTAAATTGGGCACATACTAGACATCCTCTAGTATATAATTCCACATCTTGGGACATATGTGGCCAGTAAGCATAATCTTTCAGTATTTCCAATGTTTTTTGTGAACCTCTGTGGCCTGCAGTTATCATGTGCATGTTGTAGCATTAGCCCTCTGAATGAAAGGGGTACCACCGACTGTATCTGTCCTGTTATGGACTCTCTAATCATGAGTCCATCTTGTAATCTAATTCGTTTTTTATTCTTTAATAGTACCCTCAACTCTTCTTTTTCCATACAATCATTTTCTGTTAAAGGGTTTTGTTCAGGATCTATCAAATGATTATAATAGATTCCCAAAATTCGATCATTCTTTTGTGCCTCAATCAAATCTTGGTCTGGGGTGTCATGGCCCCATTGCACCACTGGTTGATCTACCTCCTTTGGTGCTTTAGAACGTGTTACTGCATCAATCTGTATTTCACCCAGTAAATCATCAATAGGTAGCAATTCTCCCATCAAAGCCCCAATTTTAGCCAGGTGGTCTGCCTTATCATTTCCCTCCTTATCCTCTCCTGGTGTTTTTAAATGCCCACAAATTTTTCTCCAGTATATTGTTAGATCATTCTCTGACACCAATTTGTCTATGGCTTGTATCATTTTTCCATGTTTAAGTGGCTTTTTGTTGTATGTAACCATGCCATTTGCTTTCCAACCAGGCAAATACTCTACAAAGCTATTCCGTGCATAGTCAGAATCAGTCACCAGGACAATTTCACTGAACTTTTTATCAACTGCAGTAGCAATTGCTTTATAAATGGCTGCCAATTCCGCCACCTGACTGCTCCTAGCTCCAATCCTCATCCCTATACTGGGGACGCCTTCGCATTTCAACCAGACATTTCCTATTCCTGCTACTAATTGTTTATTACTGTCATTTTCAATGTGAAAAGCACAACCATCCACATATACAGTTGGCAAATCCTTGCATGTTTTTTCATCAAAAGCTTTGTGTGGTGATTGTTCAAATTCCTGCAAACTAGTTTCCACTTCCATTTCATTGGGTATTTGTTCAGCTGCGCAGTCATGTAAGTCAGCTAACCCTTGAGCAATTGGGTTCTTTTTATTTTGTCCATATCTCACTTCTACAGGAAAACCTTGTAATGCCAGCGTCCATGAAGTGATTCTGGACTGCGCTAGATTACCTGATCTAATTCTTTTACTCTCTAAAAATTGCAAAGGTTGATGATTTCTTTCAATAATCACCTTTTCTCCCTGAACAATGGGGCGGAAATGTTGTAGCGCCCACACAGTGGTTAATAGGGCCTTTTCACATTCATTAAATTTCATTTCAACTTGGGAAAATGCCTTACTTGCATAGGCAATGGTTTTGTGATTCAAATCGTGTTTTTGTGATAACACTGCTGACATACAATGTTCAGAAAAACCTATTTCTATAAAGAAATCCCTGTCCTTTATGGGATATGCTAAACATGGTGCCTTTACAAGACATTCCTTTAATTTAGCCACTGCATCAGACTGCTCTTTTTCCCATTTCCAGGGAGTATTCAGTTTAAGCACTTTTAGTCAATGGTTGAGTGATTTCTGCATAATTTTCAATGAACTTTCTGTTATAGCCTGTCATCCCTAATAAACTTTTTACTCCTTTCACATTTTTAGGATCTTTTAATCTTTGCATGGCCTCTATTTTCTTCTTTTGTGGATTTAGCCCATGTTCAGTCACTTCATACCCTAGAAAGTTCACTTTTTTTCTTGCACCATTGTGCTTTTTGTAAAGATACTTTGGCGCCTGCTTTCTGCAATTGGCCAAGCACATGTCTTATTTCATCAAAATGGCTTTTCAGGCTTTCATTTTTTATCAGGACATCGTCCACGTGAACTATGGTTCCTCTTTCCGCTGCATCCGGCATAGCCTTTCTCAAAAATATGCCAAATTCACTTCTACTATTGATGTACCCAAACGGAGCTCTAAGCCAGGCGTATTGAGTCCTGTCAAATGTAAAGGAAAATAAATTCTGTATCTCCTCTGCCAATGGCACGCACCAATATCCAGAGGTGAGATCTAATGTGGTAAACACTTTTGAACCATGTACCTGAGCTAAGCCCTGATCAATGAATGGCAATGGCCATCTGGACACTGGTACTCTTTTATTTAACTCTCTCAAGTCTGCACATAGCCGCCATTGACCATTTGGCTTTAACACACCTAAAATAGGTGTATTGGATGTGCTATGAATGGGCCTGATGATTCCCCGCGATTCCAAATTTTTAATAATCTCTGCCAATGATTCTAAACATGCCAGCGGTAGTCTATACTGGCGTACAAACACTGGACTTCTGCTACACCCTTCTGGTAGTGTGGCCACATGTAAATCAGTTAAACCACAATCATAAGCATCTTTTGCAAATACATCCTTAAACTCCATAAATATCTCCCTCAGATTGTTCCTATCCTCATTGCTGTCAATCGCATCTGCTAAGGAGATCTGCTCTTCTACCATTTTGGAAAATTCTGGAAAATCTTCTGGTAAGGGAATCTTGGCGCTTTCCTCTAACTGTGTGGCTCTGTCTTTTTGTAAAGCTGCCACTTTTGAATATTTCGGCATATCAGCTTCCACTTCAATGGGCTGATTTTCTGTTTCATTTTCATTTAAATTAAATATTATGAAAATCCTCTTGATGGCAGCACACTGTCTCATTTGAATCATAAGGATACACAGAATGAATTTTAAATATTCCTTTGGGTTGAGAGTCCAGGTGTTCTGGCAACTCACCCTTGGCATCTACATACTTTTCAGGGATATTTCCAATCACCATGTTATTTAGATCTGCCGTATAATGTGATTTTGTATGGCCATTCCTAATTAACATTTTATTGTTTTAAAATAGTCATTTATACCAACATGAACCCATGGTTGCTCATCTTCCATGTGTATTTCTGCCAGAGTGGTAATGTGTTTTTCTGAATCTGTTTTAGGAGCAATATTCTGTTTGCATGTTTTCTCTTTTAACCTCTTAAGTGCCATTGAGGTTCCCCCCCAGTGCCAATGGCTTTTTTTTTAAATCGCGGTATTCACCGCCCAAACCCGCCAACATTTCCCCCCTCATTAACCCCTTAAGTGCCACCGACGAGCTGGCTCGTCGGTGGCAACCTGGAGCGGTTTTTACCGACGAGCCGGCTCGTCGCTGGCATTTAAAGGGTTAAATAAAAACGTAATGTGTGCTCATCTATGGCAGTCTGCCAATTTTTCCTTGGGTCCAAGTATATTTGTACAGGTAGTTTTTCATTGTCGCTCTGCATTTTGTCCTGACACATTAATATAACAGTGACACTAGGTATGCAACTGTTCTGGAGATATACCTCCACAGCATCATTTGTTTTGGCAACGGTGTGACATTCATTTATGTTGCTGTTTTGTGATTTTAGTTTCTTAGGCCTCAATGGTTTTGTTGGTTAAGGACCACAGCACTCCATTCACCCCATCTATGAGAGGAGACAATCTTTTCAGGCAATCTGTCCCCATCAGAAATGGAATTTCACAAATAGATGTGATCAATACCTCTTGTTTCATTCTGTGCTTTCCTATCTTTATGTCAACCTCAGTTACACCTATGATGGGCACCTCCTCCCCATTAAAGTTATGCACTGGACCTTGATTTTCCTTCACTGTAATCTGTGCGGGTCTCCCTTCATTGATACTCTTTACCAGCTCCTTGGACATAATTGTGGCCTGTGCGCCAGTGTCAATCATAGCAAAGGTGTGGCATTTTTCTTCTACAGTGATGGGTGCATAATATTTGTCCTCAACTTCATCTAATACACATAAGAAGTGTGAATTCTTACTGATTTCAGGGCTCACCTTTCTCAGGCCTTTTTCACTTTTGGCTATACACATTGGTAAATGGAAAGACATTTTTCCCTCCTTTTTACCCATTTCTGCGGGAGAGACTTTATTAATTTCTCCATGATCAGAGGTTTTTTGGAGTGTGGCCACTGTTCGCCCATCCATCTGGGTAACATCAGAGACCACATTACAACCTTCCGACTAAACATGTGTAACAACATCATTCAGCAATTTGTCATTTTTTAATTCTGTGCATTTGTGATCATTTAGTGTGATACCAGCCCTTTCAGCCTCTTCACAAATATGTGGCTCAAAGAATTCTTCAGGTGATTGACTTGTACCCTCCTTTTGAGTATTTCCTTTTTCTGCCTGTGTTTGGTCATTGTTTTGCCTGCCCAGGGAAGGAACTATAGCATCCACACTTACTCCCTGTTCACTGGTATTCCCCATGCAAGAGTCATTTTTCTTAAATCTGTCCCTTTGTTCTTTTGGAATTCCTAATGTTTCTTTTTCGTTTGTGCAAATCTTTACTGTTTTATTTAGCTCTAGGTTAAACCGTACCTCTTTTTTAGAAGTATTTGCACTTTCTGTCACATGTTCATTTATTGGCACTTTCATCTTTAATTCATTAGGCATCTCAGAGTCGTTATGCAAAATTATATCAGAGCAATCTGTCATTTTGGCACTGCAGTTATCATGAGTACTTAGTCACTTTTTGGAAGCCCCCCGGTCATTGCTATGGCCATCAGCCCCCTCTTTGGAAGGTTGTTTTTGCGCTGTATAGAGCTTTCCTATTTGCTCAGCTAACATTTTCACTTGGGCCTCAAGGCACTGGTACCTTTCCATCTCTCTAGAATCCTCTTTCTGTGGCCTAGGTCGATATTGGTTGTTTTCCCCCTGATTGGATCTATTCTGATACCTCTCAGGTGATTGATGTCGGTTGGGATGGTTTCTGAACTCTTGATTCATTTGTGGAGGGGAGCGGGGTGCACCCATCCTTTGATTATAGTCCCCTGGTGGGGAATCATTGTACTGACGTGGATTGTAGTTCATGTTTTGCCTCATGTCCTGTCTCTCAGATTGTGGGTACTGGCCCCTATGTTGATTTCCATTATCAGTAAATCGATCCACATATCGGGGTCTATCCTGATAACCATATATCATGTTGTTGGGATCAAATCTGCTATGTGTCCCCAATGACTGGTAGGGACTATCATTTCTTTGATCTTGATTTTGTCTCTGGTTATTGTTCATACCTGCCATATCAGGCCGATATCCTACCCGGGGTCTGTCCCCTAAATACCTAGGGCTGTTGTAGCTCTCCCTATTACTAGGATCATGTGATTGGAACGTTGGTACAGGAAATGGTGATCTTTGTTGATTACCCCTTTGTTCAGGTGTCACATTATTTTTACCTTGGCTTTGAGCAGACTCAAGGGACATTTTGGATGACCTGATTTCCATTTCTGTGGCTGAGGGTTCTTTAGATTTAGGTCTAGTATCTTTCATTTTATCACTTTCTCTACCCTGACAATAGAGTACCTCATATAGTTTTGTACTTTGATGTACAATCCATTCAAGGGACTTGTCACGGTCAAATTCACAGACCAATTGGAATATGATGTCTTTCTGTAGTCCATAGAAGTATGCAGTTTTAAACGCATTGGAATTTGGGTCAAAAGATACATAAAAGCGAGAAAATGCTCTTTTTAAGTCTTGTAAAAATTGGCGAGGGGATGTATTAGGTCCAGCAGTGATTGTGTAACCGACTTTCTTTGCCTCCTGCAATGACTGAAAAGGAGAAAAATTACGCCGAATTTCTTTTTCAAACTCCACCCAGGTCATATTCTGCTGTTCATTTAATCCCCTTATGATGCTGGCCGTCGGGGCATCTAAAGTTAAATGAAAATATTGTCTGTACTGTTCCTTAGGTATCTGGAGTGCTTTAAAAATGTCATGCACCGCTTCTAAGTGATCCTCAATGCAACATTCACCTCCCTTTTTAAATGGTTTGATCAGGGCTTTAATGGATTTCATTATTTTTATGGGGCTACTTGTTGCAGTGCATGGAATTGCAATACTTTGTGATTCAATCCTGTTTTCAGGTGTATGAGATTGGTGGCTGCCCCCAATGGGAGTATCAAATCCCCCAAGGGCGCTGCAACCAAGTTCAGTCACCGGCCCAGTCACTGGAGCACTAGCTCTTTGGGCAGAACTAGAATTCACCTCCACTCCATTGAATGTGGTACCCTGCCGCCTCTCCTGGGACCTGGGAATGCACATTTGCTGTTCTAAGTCCTTACACTTTTTAAGGAGTCTGTTTGCTTCATTTTGCAAGTAGTTGTTTTCATCACTCATCTTATTAATCACCTCCTGCATGTCGCACATTTGCATTTGGCATTCATTGAACTCTTTATTTCTCTTGTCTCTTTCTTCAGTCATTTTAATCATTTCTTGTTCTGCACTCTGGAGATCACATTCTTTTTCACAATGTTCTTTTTGTAAAATCTGCATTTCTAAAACAACCTCATCTTTATCCTGTCTAATGTGGTCCACTAAGGCTTTTAAGTGTACCAATTCTTGCTCACTATCCTCAAATTGTTTCTTGCTTTTGGATAGCTGAGCATCAAAGTCTCTGCATTTTAATTGCATGGCTTTTTGGCATACATCCAATTCTGCTCTTATCATTTCCTGATTTTTACTTGCCCCATCTAATTCAGTCTTCAACCTGTTAATTAGCTGGGTATCATTTTCCAGCATTCGCAGGGACTTATTCAAAATAAACCATATTTTGCCGCATAGCCGTATTAAACAGTCTTTCTCTGCACTTTTATCGGCTGCATTCAATAATGTTGTAAGGCAGACCTGAATTATGCTGCCTTCTGCAAAAATATTGTCTAGTTTTTCTTTCTGCACCTCACCCTGAATGCGGTCACGCCATTCTAAGGTGCTGTTCGACGACCACGTCCCATGTGCAAACAACTTTGCCTCTAAATATTGCACTAGGTCTGAAAATGTGGTTTCCCTTTGTGACATTCTGAAATTCGTTTTTAGTGGCACACTGCTATTATAAAATGGGTTCCCTTTAATGTGCAAATGGCAGTGTGAGACACGCTTGCCACGCCCAGTAGGTATTCTATGATAACTTTCCCGGCCTGCAACGCACCATAAATATGTTGGGTATTTTGTGGATATTTGGGGCTTTGCGGTATTTTCTTACCGCCAAAATACCTTTAGCAATAATCACTCTCTGTATTCATATTGGGTCACACATGGCAATAATACATTGCATTATTTCAGAATTCAGACCTATTTAGATGGTATGCGCGGTAGTTTGCGTGGTTGGTTGGTATAGTGGTTGGTTTATTTGTGGCCCCAATATCCAACATCCCTTGTTTTTTATCTAGATTGTTCTTGATCACTAGAGAGACTTCAGGCCTACATTTTAGGGATACCACATTTTCAGTGTTAGTGTTGTGTGCCACCATGGGCAATTGTGGTATTTTTGTGGTAATTTCCACTACCTCAGATACGGTAGGGAACTATGTCCAGAGAGTCTCTCTTCCCCTTGACTCATGTACCTCCAACAGGCTATGCTACAAACAGTCACTCACAACTGTCCATACTGAATAGAATCATGCACACATCTGCTTTAAAATGACAATTGCACTGTTTAAAAATCTACCCACGTTTAAACCTTTCCCCATGCAAAATGAAAGAGAAAGATAATACACACTAGCTATCTGTTTTCAAATATTTTTGTATTATAGAAATTTCATTTAAACACAGTTTAACTTTTTTTACAGAAATAAATAAAATGGTACAAGCATCTGCCGTTCTCAAACCAGGGTTATTGCCTGGCGCTCTCAGCTTTTGCAGCAGGAATGCCCCAGCCAGGAAAGAGATCCTTCTCCCAGCTCTGCAAGATGTCGACTCTTCCCCCTCTCCTCAAGCTTCTCCCATAAAGTTCTAATCATAGCCTCTAGCATGATACTTGCTATGACGCTGCTCCAATCAGAATCAATCATGTCATCTCCTCCTTCACTACACAATGGCTCACTTCTACAGCGGCAATTGTAACAAACTGATTTCCTGCTCCTTCGAGCTCTTTGCTTCCTGTAGTTATGTGGACAGAGCAGCAGAGAAAAAAAATGAATGTGCGTTTAAAAGTTCACTTTCAGAGTAGGCCTAATTCTGCACTGGAGACACATTTCTATTAGTGGGTTATGTTAAATGAAGTTTTATTAGTCAGGTTGGTTGTTAATAAGGTTAGTTATTAATTTTCAAATGTGTCTCTTGCAACATAGGCATTTCAGGTGAAAAATAGTGTGCATTTTGAATCTGCAGATGTGTGCTTTTAACTGTAAAAATGGATTTGCATCTTATATGTAAAAATCGTTTTTGACTGAATAGCCTGTCTTTACTTATATGTCCATGTTACTCTGGCAACACATATAGCAATGCACCACACCCATGTAGTGGTGCTGCATAAAAATGCTACCTGTGCAGTAGTGCTGTACTCTGTGCTGTAACACGCCAAATATCCTTACATACCCTAATTTTGCATATGAACACATCTCTGCAATGGGTGTTTCACATACTGAGCCAACTTCTGAACCATTGTAGCACTCAATTTATCAATATGCATTTCACCATTGCCTATTACACATGACCAACATAAATCCCACAAGAAGGAAAGAGTTGTGCCGTAAGGAGCAAACTAACTATATATACCACAGTGAACACAGAAACCAATACATGATGAATTGATCAAGGCAGAATGTACTTGTCAAAACCGAAAGGCAATGAGTTTAGGGCGTCAGCAGCATCCCATAAAATATCCTGACGTGTCCTATTTACGACTGGTGAACAATGGAATCTTACTTCTTCAGATCAGCTAGCCCTGTAGGGTCCCCTCCAAGGTGGGGGCCCTGGGCAAGTGCCCCTTTTGCCCTCCCATAAAAACGTCTCTGTCTGTTAAACGTGGGAAAATACAGTTTTATGCCAATCTGCCCTGAACGCTCTTCTGCAGTGTCATACACCATCTTTGTTAGTAAACAATGCAGTATTAAGATGTTCTCAGACCTGGGATAAGAAAAAAAAACAACAGCATGTATTGTTTGGTAGCACATGCTCAGTTTTAAAGCGATATCTGCAACCATAATTCTTTAAATGAAGCACCCATGAGCGAGCAAAAAGTCTGCCAACGAGCGATGGAGAAGCCGGTGTGGTAATAGCATAGACATAATAAGAATGCCCACCTTGTTTTACTAATGAAAATTACGGTTATTTGGTACTTTTACTGTGTTTTTGGTTGTACGTTGAACATACTGATGATCTATAAAGTAGGGCCTGCAATCATGTATATAGTTGAATTACCTTCCATGTTCTAAAATGGAAGGATACTGCTATAGAATGCTGGGGTGGTTCATTTGGAGATGCAGAGGGAAGAGAGTAGAGGGCAGTGAATATGGGGCCTGTATACCCACATCCTGCATCAGTACGTTGGAATAAATCACATACCTTTATAACAGTGGCAACATGCTGGTCAGGCCCCCAGGGTCCACAATGTTCCTCAGTGCCTGCATTACCTGCAGGTTTGCAGGTCTCTCTACCGACGATTGGACAATGTTTTGCTGCAGATTACCTGATGGGCACTTTGGGCTGCAACCGTACCCTGCTGGTTGCCGGACGTCCACTGAGGATCCCTGAAGACACCGGGAGACTGAATGCGCATATCAGCTGTGGCCCGAAGCATGATGGGCTATTGCAGAGCTTGGCATGATGGACTGCATCCCAAAAATATGGTCTGCTCCGAGGCGGTCGTACACCTCCCCACAAAGCAATCTATCACCGTACAGACGTATGATATGTTATGATATGATATGGCATTTGTAACGCGCCTATACACAAGTGTTTCATGGCGCGACAAGGCAAGGAAGGGGGAACAAAGGGAGGACAGAGACCATGATCTTACTAGGCCAAATGACAATGGGATCGAGCAAGTGCAGGGGATGCGGAGAGGGGAAAAGTGCCAGGGGAGGCGGCAGTGTTGTACATGGGATCAAAACAATAACAAGAAGTGCAGCCAGCTGGTGGCAGGTGAAGGGTAAGTGTGGACAGCAGGTGTCCAAAAGTGCAGGTAGGGGGGCTATAGGGTTACAGATGAAGACCCAAGCTCAAGGTTTGCCGGGAGGCAGTGCGGGTGTGCAACTGGGCGGGCAGGGACCTAGGCCCGGAATCAGAGGGTAGCCAGGTGACCAGTGCAGTATCAGACAGGAAATCAGCAGCCGAGAGGAAGAGAGAAGGCAGAAGCAAAGAGGAAGGTCATGATGTGCTTCCAGAAGCGGAGATGGTTCTGCTCAAGTTTTAGAGAGGCAGGGAGGCTGTTCCAGAGGGAGGCCCCAGCTGAAGAAAGAGATCTACCACCAACTCGTTGCTTGGAGAAGCTACTGACCCTGAGGAAGTTGGAGGCGGATTAGGGAAGAGCTTGAGTAGGAAGGTATTTATGAAGAGAGAGTTGGAGGTATTGAGGACCCATGCCCCAGAAGAGCTTGTGGACAATGCAGAGGGTCTTGAACTTAATCATTGCCGCCACTGGGAGCCAATGCTGAGATATCAGTGCTGGAGAGATACGATCCCTGGGCTTGAGGCCAAGGATAAGTCTTGCAGTCCTGTTCTGGATGAGTTGCAGAGGGCAGAGAGTAGAATCAGGCAGATTTAGAAAGACACTGTTGCAGTAGTCCAGCCTAGATAGAACCAGAGCTCTAGAGACAATGAGCTTCTGGGGGAAGGAGAGGAAAGGAAGAATACCTCTAGGGGGGTGTAGTTGGTAGTTTTTCTTAGAGACGTCAGAGATGTGAAGAGAAAGGAGAGTGTGGAGTCGAAGATGACCCCAAGGTTACTAGCCTCACAGGTGGGAGCAGGAAGAGGGCCAAGGGAGGCCAGCCTGAGAGTGACAGGAAAGGAGGGTGCAGGTGTGCCGATGAGGAGAATCTCTGTCTTACTGGCATTAAGGCAGAGATCATTGGCGGCACACCACTCCTGGATAGCAGACAGACAGTCAGAAATGAGAAAAGGAGAAGAAGTGTCAGAGGGGAGCCTGAAAACGAGCTGAGTGTCATCCGCATAGCACTGAAAATTGGAACACAGACCGTCAATTTGGTGGACGAGAGGTGCCAGGTAATGGTTGAACAGCCAGGGAGAGAGGTTAGACCCCTGGGGAATACCACAAGTAGAGAGTGAGATAGAGGAAAGGAAGGACCCAAGTTGGACCTTGGAGGGTCAATCGGAGAGGAAGGAGGTCAGCCAGGCCAGGGCCTGATTGGTGATACCCAGGTTATCATGGAGACGATTGACCAGGATGGCAGGGTTAACCATGTCAAAGGCAGAAGAGAGATCGAGTAAGATGAGGACAGTGGGGTGATTAGAATCCAGGTTAGAGAGCAGTTCTTCATGGATGTTCAGGAGAGCAGTTCTGTGCTTCTGGCTGCTCTGAAGCCAGTCTGACAGTCATGGAGACAACCAACAGATTCAGTGTGACTATTAGGCTGGGAGATGGCCAGCTTTTCCAGGAATTTGCCCAGGAAAGGAGTGATGGAGATCATGCGATAGTCAGCCTGGCAGGAAACATCAGCTGAGGTTTTCTTGAGAAGAGGGTGCACAAGAGAGCGCTTCAGGGGGAGGGGGAGGCTCTAGTGGCAAATGAGTGGTTGCAGAAGTCAGCCAGGGCAGGAGCAAGGGTGTCAATGTGGTCATTGATGGTTTTGGAAGAACAGGGAACAACCTGTTTTGATGAGACTTTTATAGATCAGACTTGTCTAGAAACCTTGTCAGGGGAGAACAGAGGAAAGGAAGAGAAAGAGGTAGGAGAGGTGGCCACAGGGGGGGGGCGGAAGTAGAGGAGAGAGTAGAGAGAGGAGGAGGAGAGGGTGAGAGGGTGGACAAAAAGTCCTGGGTTTTAGAGATGAAATGAGAAGCCAGGGTTGTGCAGAGGGCCTGGGAGGGGACAGGAGAGGTAAAGACTGCAGCAGGATTGGCCAGTTCCTTGCAAAGTTTAAAGAGTTTGGCTGAGTTGTTAGTTGCTGCAGAGACGCAGGTTTGGATGTGGGCTCTCTTCTTAGTGTGGATAGGGAGCTGGTATTAGCTTTGGAGCAGGCAGCAGGCCAGTTTGTCAGAGGATATGCAAGAAGCTAGCCATTTCCTCTCAGCCACCCTGCACTTTCGATTAAGGGTGACGAGGTCAGAGTCATGCTTTGAGTTCACTTGACTTTGGACTTCAAGCAGATCCTCATGACAGAGGCAAGAACATCAAGAGTATCAGAGATAGAAGAGTGGAGCATGGAAAGGGCTGTGTCAGGATGTGAGTCAGCCAGAGAAGGAGGAGGAGGGGGCGAGAAAGTGGTGGCGAAAGCCTCAACTGACACATGCTTCATGGGTTGGATGACCGAGAAGGTAGGTAAAAGTGCTGGAGTTGGCTTGGCCTGACGGGTAGAGAGGGAGAGATGGGAGGAAAGGAGAAAATGATCACTCCAGGAGAGAGGAGTGGTGAGGGGGCAGAGGGGGCGAGGTCTGAGGAGATCAGAACATCCAGAGTGTGCCCTGCAAAGTGATTCAGACCTGAGGGGAGAATAGAAAGAGAGAGAGAAAATCACAGAGGTCACGAAAGAGTGCAAAGGAGGGACAGGAAGCATCCAGGTGGATGTTAAAGTCTCCAAGAAGGAGGAGTTGAGTGGTCGAGGCCAGGAGGGAGCAGGAGAGGTCTGCCTACTCAGAAGGGAAGGCAGTGAACTGACCAGGTGGCCAATATATAGTAGCCACGGTAAGGGAGTGGCCAGGAGAGAGAGCAGGAATCCATTCCGGTAACATCAATGCTACACCCCCTCCAGAACGGTTTGATCTGGGCGCGGAGAGGCTCTTGCAGCCATCAGGGAGGAGAGTGTCAAAGCTTTTGACAGAGCTGGCCATGAACCATGTCTTGGTGAAACCGAGGACATCGAGATCAGGTTCTTCCAGGAGGCGGCAGATGTCACAGGAGTGTTTGACTTCTGAGCGAGAGTATTGTGCAGAGCATGCTTCTGTTTTTCACTCCCTGTGTATCGATTACCAAGCAATGCAGGCCTTGAAAGAATACCCTTGGATCTGCCAGGCTTAAGAAAGGTAGTGCTCTGTCTGTGCACTCAGGAGGATGATAAGCAGGTGATTTGGGGTCTAGTTTGTTGCATCAAAAACACTATGTTTGAGATATGGATTTGATAGGGTTAACGACTTATAATGCTGCTCAAAAAAAGTTAGAAACGAATAAGAAGGGAAGGTAAATGAAATGAGTACTCCAGGATTATTTCCCCGCAACTAATGAGGAGTGGCAAGCGATTCCCTGTGTAAAATGAGCAGTTAACCGGCTGCATTTCTACCCACTGTTGCGATCCCAACATTAAAATGGGAATCCTCGAAGGAAGACTTTCAGGACTATGTCCTCGCTGTGCATGGGCCGTCATACAGCATTTACTGCTAACGTGCCCTTAATATGCACTGCTTAGGATTTTAGGGTAGGTGTAGACTCCCAGACCAGCTGCTGAACGTCTCAACCCATATGAGATCATTTTAAGGAAAATGGACATACACTTTGAGTGAAGCATCATAGTGGAGCGCTACTACTTTGCTATACGCGAGCAAGCAGTGGGCAAATCCATCAAGGACTTCATAACGCGGCTAAGGGAGCTCGCCAACAAGTGTGACTTTGGGACATTGCATTATGATTGCCTGCAGGACCAATTCATGTTGAAAGTGAGGGAACATAAAATAAGAGAGGACATTTGGACCAAGGGCGACCCCAGTCTCGGGAAGGTTCTGGATCTGGTAAAAAAAAGATGGAGCACATGATGGCATGTGTTAAATTCTAGATAAAAAGGACAACTGAGAGGCAGATAAATTGTGTGTGATTGTAACAGGCAAGGTGGAGCAAAGGAAAAGTGTGCGTAAGAAGGGTGTCACTTCACAGAGATAAGGAGCCAAGGGAAGAGTATCTGACCATGCTTCAGATAGCTGCAAAGGAAAGGAGTCAGATATGAAAATGTATTTCAGGGGCGGGAGCACATTTCATTTTGCAAGAAATGCTGCATGTCCAGGACTCAAAGCACTTTGCCACAAGTGTGGGACGCAAGAACATTTTGCCAGATGCTGTAAACATTTCTCCAAGGGTAGAGTTATGGTTACAGGTTGAAGGTGTGAGTTGGTTGGTAAGCCAAGTTGACTCAAAGGTAAAGAGGGGTGAGAAAACCAATGCTGTTGTGCTGGTGAATGGTGCGGGGGTATCAATTTTGGTAGACACAGGTTCCGATGATACCATTTTGGACATCCGAGTGTGTGTAGAGAAGTTCAAGAGTACAAGAATGCAGCACCCCTTAGTCAGAACAAATGCATGTGGGGTTTGCATATAGAATAATGGGGGTGTTTAAGGAAAAATTGGAATACAAAGGGAAGGTTAGTGTAGCTGATATATATGTCTCAAGGATAGGAGGACGTTTGTTGGGTGGGTACGAGGAAACAACATCAAGAGGAAAGTCAGATGGGGATTATGGTGGACCCCAGTGTCCCAGGGCACATTGTGGTGAAAAATCGCATGGCACTTGCGCCAGAAGAGGTATATAGAAGAGTGTTCCGGGAGGGATTGGGGTGCCTCAAGGAAGTCACACTGGAGGTAAGGAGGCTAGAAGAGGAAGGGGTGATTGAACCTGTAGAGGCCTCAGAGTGGGTCGCACCTATTGTTGTGGTGCATAAATCAAACAGGCAGGTTTGAATGTGTATAGACCTCAGGAATGCTGGTTGACCGGTTCCCACTACACAACATTGGAGTGATAGTGAGTATGGCGGCAGGTGCAAAGGTGTTCAGTTCACTAGATCTGGCATCTGCATATAACCAGGTGAGGTTGCACCTGGATTGTAGGGATTCCACTACATGTGTGACTTCAGAAGGGACTTTCAGGTGCAAGAGGATGCTGTTTGGGCTGCTGTTGGTGGCATCATTTTTTCAAAGGGTCATGCATCAGATGCTGAAAGGAATGAAAGGCATGGTGTACTTACAGATGACACACTATGGATAGGGAAGGATATGCGTTATTATGACCTGAGGCTCGGTAGGGTGCTAGCAGCATTGGCGGAGGCCGGCATGACTTTCTGGAAAGAGAAAGGTTTAGGGAGCTGTCAATTGAATATTTGGGGTACAAGCTTAGTCAGAAGGGGTTGGAACCAGGAGACGAACTAATAAGGACAATAATGAATGTGAAGGCCCCAACTAACATGCAAGAAGTCATGACATTTCTAGGACTCGAGGAGTACTATGCACTATTTGGGATCCATTTTTCAGATAGGTGCAGTACCATAAGAGGGCTTTTCCAAAAAGGCACTGTGTTTGTCTGGTGTGAGAACTGCCAGACAGAATGTGAGGACATAAAGAGGGCCATTGCTAGTGCACCAGCATCAGCAATCTTTGACACAGAATGTGAGACATTTATTATGACTGATGCCTTTGATAAGCATCTCTGGCTGCCTTTATGCAGTGAAGTGGCCACTTTTGCGTCCAGAACTCTGAGAGGGGCACAGACAAGCTATTCAGTGATAAAGAAAGAGGCGCTCAGTGTAACGTGGAGTATCAAGAAATGCAAGGCATTTCTTTGGGGAAGGCAATTTGTGGTGCACACAGATCACAAAGACCAAGTGGGGACATTTGAGGAACATGAGGAACAAGAAGCGGTTGATTTGGATTGTGAGGTAGGAGAACAAGTATTTGTATTGTGTGAGGCTACTGTGGGACTACAGCAAAGGATGGATGCTGTCGCTGAAGACAAAGAGCTCAGGGCTGGTAAGGAATTTGTTGAAACAGGGTGGAGAGGTTGGACAGGAGTCGAAGGGTTCTGAGCTTGCCACAAAGTGAGGCATGGGCTCAGCATTGAAGGGTCACTGTTATGCAGAGCTGGACGCATTGTTCCAACGCAGGGTGTGTTGAGGAGGCTAGTAGAGGCAGGGCATCAGGACCACTTAGGTATGACTAAAACTAAAGGGAGGCTCAGGGGTGATTACTGGTGGCCAGGCTTAGATGTACATACTGAGCAAATGATAAAAGTGTGGGTCTAGTGTGGCGAGGCAGATAAGATGCTAAGGAGTTATAGTCAACCTCTCAGGCCATTGGAGTTACCAAGTATGCCATGGGAATTTGTTGTCTTAGATATTCTTGGGCCCATCAATGGTGACTGAGGCAGGAAGAAATATGTGATAATGCTGATGGATCTGTACTCCAAATTGGTAGAAGTGGAGATAGTGCTTGAGGCAGACACGGTAGCTGTGATTGATTGTTTGGATGGTGTGTTCCAGAGGGAAGGTTACTCGAGGACAATTCTGATGAAATATGGACTGCACTTGACGTCCAGAATGATGGAGTTTTTTCTGAAGGGGATTGGTGTAGTGCATCACAAACCTACGTGTATCATCCCAAGAACAATGGTTTGGTCAAAAAGTTTGATCGCACTCTGATGGAGGGGATTAGAATGTCTTCAACTGTCGGTATGGTGTGGGAGAAGCAAGTTAAAAGGAGGGTCTGTGCATACAGGTGGGAACCCTATGCCGCCACAGGGTTGGTACTTTTTGAGGTGCTCAGGAGAAGGAAAGATCACATGTCAGTTTTCCTCCATAGATGGGGAGGTCAGGATATGTAGAGTGGAATGAACATAGATTGAGAGACGTGGTTGAGAACAAAGCTTAAGACATGAAGGAGAGATTTAATCAGTTGAAGAGAGTGAGGATATGTGAGGTGTCGGAAGGTGAGGGCATGTATGTGAGGATGCCAGGATTGGTCAAGAAGGGGAAGAGTAGATATTGTGGTGCTCGGAAGGTTTAGAGAGTGCTTGATGATGCTGTGATATTGGATGATGACAGAGCCTGGAACAAGTCCAGAATTGTAAAAAGAAGGTGAGACAATAATTGTTTTGTTGTATTAATGGGTATGAAAGGGGGAGATGTGTTATGTGGTACTGTTACTGTGTTGTTGGTTGTATATTGTAAATATTGGTGATCTATAAAGCAGGTCCACTTAGAAGAGCCTGCAAACATGTACATAGTTGAATTACCCTCCATATGCCAAAATGGACGGATACTGAGAGAGAATGCTGGGGTAGTTCAGTTGGAGATGAAGAGGGATGAGCGAGGATGGCAGTGTGGCTGGGGGCCTGTTTACATTGGAATAAAATCACATACCATTATAATAAGGGCAAATTATCTTTTTCTTTCACTTCTTCTACTCTATGTCAGAGCCTGAGGCCATAAAACGGGCACACACTGCATGACTGAATGTCCACCTCATTATCGGCAGAATTGGTAATGAAGTCTTGAGTTTCCTCGCATCCACTGCACACAAAGCGTAGATGTCGTCACCGAACAACTAAAACGGGGGCCGAAAAAGGTAATTAAAAAGAAACATGTCAGCAATTTTTCATACACAACCCCTTACCCCCAAAAAACAGGTATGTCATTTAAGGTGATCAAGCACAATTTGTACATTTTCGTCCACCTACAATCAGGTATCAGCCCAAAGCACGATGATGGATCTGGGTGCCCCATATTACCATATTTAGGGATTCAAATAGTGATAGCCATGATGGATTTGTTGAACTCCTTAAATGTAGCACCGAATGAAGGTGGGTACAAAAAATAAATGTATCACAAAAATTAAATGTTTCATGGTACTAGACGAGTGGGGAAAGAAATACCTCTAACGGAGAACAACCTTCCTCTCTCATCCCACTGAATACAGTACATGATTTGCAAAATATGGCAGCCAAAGGAATGCAAGAACTGGAAGCTTCCGTGCTATCGGCATTATGAGGCAGCTGATAGACACCAGTGTCCTGCTAATATATACATGCCAGAATTCTGGCAGACAGCAAGCCCAGTCTGGCCAGAACCACACAATTGTTCATGACCTCCAAGCTAGGGTAGAAAACCCCCCGTGACTGTCAGACCTCCGTCCTTAACTGGACCGTGCCCTCCCGTCCTTAACTGGACCGTGCCCTCAACACTACAGAAGGTGACCAGCTATGCCAATCTTTCTGTATTTCTACTTTACCATAAGCTTCTCATTCTTAACAAAAGCTACCTGATTTTAATCGCCAGATATCTGCATGAAAATCAGCTCTCTGCCCGTTAATGCACAGTTTCCACGACCATTTCAAAATGGTCGTATTATTCCTGCAAAGTGCTCTGGATGCGAGTGCCATCACCGCCCAGCACAGCTGATTGGCTTCGTGCCAATATTTGATTTGAAACCCCTGACTGGAGGCAGAAGACGGCCGCTGCTATCAAGGGCCGCAACCTTAAGGGCCTGTCCGCGGATAGGCCGTGAGGTGGCCGTGTAACCCACCAGTCTCTTCACTCTGCCATGAAAGACTACCATCCATATCCTGTATGACAGAACTTTATCCTCTGTCTGGGACAATCATGATGCCAAACTTTTTCTGGACCTGCAAGCAGAAACTGTCATCTGCGGTGACCTACTAATTTACGGCATTGTTTAGCTTAATCATTCCCATAAGGGCATATACCAATCCCATACGTGAGATTGTTAAATACTGAGTAAACATATTACTGTTTTGTCCATACTACCTTTTTACCTCCCCGACAACCGTACCCGCCTATACGCCCAAATCGCTTCACTAAGCATGACACACCTATGGGACCATTGATCATATGCTAGCACCTGACTGATGATTCCTGATATTTTAACAGATGTCTCTTAACAAATATTACAATGTGGTCATTACATTCTAGTCTAGGTATTTGTGATCTACGAACACATGTTAAACTGTTGCTCCAAAAGATACCTATAGTGTCTAAATACTACTAAGATCTGTACGTGCCCACCCCGTCGTCAGAAAATGATGTGTTGTACTTGCGTTTTGTAATATGAGTTAACTAGCGTACTAACTATCTTGTATAGTGTATTTCCGTGATACCACGGTGTGTTGACACCTTACGCTAGGGCATATTTACCTTCAGTTTATTGCCATTACATTGCCAGTTTCCTACAAATCTCAAGCCATGCCAGGCTGGCTAACATTCATTATGTTCCCTTTTTGCATTATTCCCAATGATCTTCTGTTCACAGGCACATATTTATTGACCCACCAGAATGGTCTTTCTAGATTAGGATACAACCCTATCCCTTGCCCTACTCCTTTTCTACCTCACACAACTCCCGTCCCATCCCACCAAGATCAGCCTAACACACCTACTGACACTATGAATGGTCATAAGTTTAAACCCACTATCATCATACCCTCAAAACCTTGACCAAGAGGATATCCTATCCAGCTCAAGGCGTAACTAGACTTGCCAGACTCAGCTCACAGGACCGCACCACCTCAATCTATTTAGACCCTGAGCACACTGAATTCAAGCAGCCTATTCTGATCCCCATACAGGGAAGTACAAGAACCCATCGGCTTAGGTCACGTACCACAAGCTGCTCCAGAAATAACGTCCTCACTGCAACTACCACCTTACATCCCAAACCCTCTTCTGACCACCGACCCAAATCACCCAAAACAAACACCATAACTACTACCAAACAACAGGCCAGCCCTCACGATGTCCCAAGCGCACACACAACGCCAGCTGACCAGACTTTATCTCCTACACAGCTCAAAGGAGCCCTTATCAATGCACGCTCTATAGGAGCCCATGCCCCAGAGATACATGGCTACATTATCGATCAGCAACTAGATCTGCTAATAGTGACAGAAACTTGGCTCCATCAAGCTTCTGGACCAATACTCACTATTGCCATCGCTCCGGATTATATTATCCTTAGGACCGATAGAACCATGAACGTAGGTGGGGGAGTAGCTATTATTGCTAAAATCCATTTCAAATTAAGAGCATGCCCTATTGAAAACCCAAATGTGTATGAAATTCTACTAGCAAAACTTGCCACTAACAATAACACTACTGTCAACATAGTAGTTATATTTTAGAGCGCCCAACACTAACTCACAGCCTGAGGTAGATATACTGCTACTACTAGCTCCATTCATCAAACCCAAGACAGAATGTATCATTCTTGGTGATTTGAATCTTGGATTCAATGATAGCCAAGATCATAAAGCAGAAGCCCTCCACATTGCGCTCAAAGATATGCTATTTACCCAACTTGTGAACGCACCTACCCACACCAAAGGTAGGACACTGGACTGGATATTGTACCTCAACACCACTCTATCTATAGAATCTATCAATCCATTACTCTGGACAGACCACCACAGTGTTAACTTCTCCATCACTTGTAATGAACCATGCCCATCCAAGTCCACTACCATGGACTCCTATGTAACTAGGAATATTTGCAAACTCTCAGCTGAGAAACTAGACCCAATTTTAAAGAATGCCCTCACAGACAACGTGATCACCAATGATAACTCCTGCCTCCTTGCAGACATCTATCACAACTGCCTCACCAACACAATAGACTCTGTAGCACCCTGTGTTATCAAAACTAGACGCACCAATAAAAAATCCTGTTTCTGGTTCAATGACGAGCTAGTATCACTTAGACGAACCAAACGTTCGCTCGAACAAATCCACAATAAATCCTGTACTCTAGAGTCCTCTGACACTTTCAACACCGCTAACAAAATCTACAAACCAGCTATCATTGCATTTAAAGCATAAGATTTCAATTTTAGGATTAGTAATTCATCCTCAGACTCAAAAAAACTGTTCTCCATCCTTAGAGAGCTGGAAAATCCTATCCCGATTGCTAACCAAGCTCATTCAACCAAAGAATGGTGTACTACTATTCAAGATGCTCTTGCCGCCAAAATTTAATTGTTACAAAATAAAATCACCACCAAAAGAAAAATATTAGCTGAAAAACACACTGCCTCCAATACGCCCATTAGACCCAAATCAGGTAACATTCCATCATTCCACTTCTCTACAGTTTCCCAAGAAGTAGTGCTTAACACCATAGCCAAACTGAAAGCCTCTAATTGCAAACGGGACAACTTCCCAGCCCACTTAGTTAAATTATGTGCCCCTAACCTCACTCCCATTATCACTAATTTCGTTCATGTCTGCTTCAACTCCAACTTGGTCAAAGCCAGTTTCAAAGAAGACTGGGTCACACCACATCTAAAAAAACCTTCTCTGGATCCATTAGTGTCCATCAACTATCATAATAATGGTCCCTTCCCTTCTCAAAATTAGTAACAAAATAGCATACAATCAAATACAAACACACTTTGAATAGAATAATCTATTAAGAGCCAGACAATCCTGTTTCAGACCCAACCACAGCACAGAAATCGCACTCATCGACCTGAAAATCCAAATGGATACCATCAGAGATTCAGGGAATTTGGGTATACTGCTGTTGCTGGATTTATCAGCAGCGTTTGACCTTGTGACACTCTAGCAAAAGAATTTAGTTTCTCCAACAACGCCACTCTCTGGATTAAATCATTTTTAGCAGAACGCAGGTCCAGAGTCTCTGTTGGCAAAGATGACGCTGACCCCATAGCTGTCCCTATCGGAATCCCCCAAGGCTCATGCCTCTCACCCACCCTTTGCAATGCCTATACAAAGTTCCTTTTTCAGCACTAGATGATATGGGTGTCATCTACACAAAATTTGCAGATGACACTCAGATCCTCATCCTCATCACTGGGGACTATGCACAAGACACCCGGACAATAAATAAAGTCTACTCCATCATCCAAAATTGGATGGCAATGAATAGCCTATGCCTTAACAATGAGAAGAATGAGGTTCTCATTGTGGGCTCTCAAAACCAGAATAGGCACCCTTCACCCAGACTACGCAGCCATCAACATTGATTCCAGTATTTAAGCAAGTCAAAACTCTTGGTGTATACCTAGATGCCAATCTCACCATGAACAAACACATATCAGCCCTCTCATCCTCCTTAGCATACACCGCCAAACTTATTACATTAAGCCACCAATTCCTCACACCCACTAACTGTATCACTCTGGCAGAGATCTGATCTTAACCAAGCTCGATTACAGCAATGCCCTCCTACTAGGAACGTCTAACACCAATATCATCAAGTTGCAACTACTGCAGAATAAAGCTCTAAGAGCTGCACTAGGCATAAAAAAGTCTGACCACATCTCCAACATTAGAAGAGAGACCCACTGGGTGCCTATCAAAGCCAGAATCATTTTCAAACTCTATGCGTTGCATACAAATGTATCACAAAAAAGCCCCCAGTTACCTCAACAATACTATTAAGAAAAAAACATGCAGTAGAGTACTTAGATCCAACAACCACTCACTATTGGAAAGCCTGCGATATAAATGCACCAGAGCAGGTTCCTCACCCCTACACACTGGAATTCTCTACCACTTAATATTAAAAATTAGTAAATTATTTCAGGCTTTACAAAAGCCTTGAAAACCTGGTTGTTTAACCAATATTGACAAAGTGTATGATCCTGCTAGGTCTTATTGAACACCCACACAGGGTTGCCTCGACCTGAACAACTACAATCACAAGTGAAATTTTTCTGTAAATTTATCTTGCATTTTAACCCGTCTCATAATGAGTTATAGCCAATGCTAACTGCATATTTCTCATTCTGTAGTCATACCCGTCTCATACTGTATTTATAGCCACGGCTAACTGTATATTTCTTTCCCTGAAACATTGTCTAAGATTCTATCTAAGCTGTCTTTAACCTCGCCGTGATACCCTAGGGTTTGGGCGTGTAACAAATGTAACTAAAAAAATAAATAAATAAACTAAAAACATCTGCACTCATGACAATATGCATTACACAATGCAAATGCGTATAGTGAGTCAAGGTCCACAGCTGGAGGTTGTTACATTGCAAATTAGTAAACAACAAACTGAACCCATGCCCCTTTCAAATTTCCACTAGTGTACAAATGAGGCAGGTATTGTATTGTATTGTATTGCAGGTACAGGGTATTTAACTGAGAACCACTTTTAAAGTTAACCCATGGTCAATGGAGCAATCCTGGATCAGGTAATGTACATTAGTGGAAAACTGAACAAAGGACCTGTGGACGTTTGGAAACATATGGAACAGGCACCAGGGTCAGGATAAACATCATATTTTAATGCCCAGGGAGACATGTCTTTGTGAATCTGCACATTTAGGACAATGGGCTCATTAGGAGTGTTGCGGTAAGGCAACAACGGCGCCGGTAGTGCTACCCGTGCTGTTTGTTACCTCACCGCAACATTCTGAGTTTGCTCAGGGGTGCTGCTCTGGACGCCTGGTCAGACCAGGCATGCAGAGTAGCACCCGCGAGCAGGCAAGGATGGTATCAGCAGTACCGTTATTAACAGTAGCACTGCTACCATCCTCCCCATTCCCATTGAGCCCTATGAGGGCTCAAGTGGGAATGGGGACGTACCAGGTCCTGGTCCCGTGAATTGGAATTACCGGGCCCTCCAAGCTCAGGATGGCCTGGTAAGTCCCCTTTTGGACCAGACCCCGAGTTTGGAGGTAGCCATGCTCTTATTAAGGGCATGGCTACCTCTAAACTCGTAATGAGGCCCAATGTCTAACAGAGGTGCAGATTTCAGTTACACTTGTGAAATCACTTTGTAAATCTGCACTAATATACTTAGATGCATTTTCCAAATATTGGAAGCTGGGATTCATCTTTAAAACATGTTTCATTTGATTTCTTTACATTTTACTATGGCAATGTGTGTAAAAATAGTTTTCCATATTACTATAAAATTTGTATTTCCCGATTGGCATCCAGAAGAAAGTTTAATTTGCCCTATGTTGATTATCTGCCAGCCTTCCGCAACAACAACTATCGCCCTCAATGTTTACATCACACAAATATGCAGTACATCAGTTGTCATTTTATAATGGGGATGGGGGTAAATGAAGGCGTAAAAGCAGGACTTATGTTTTCATGCCTTCATTTGTTGCTCCAGACCATTTTCAATTTCTTTGAAGGCGGAGAAGGGACAACAAAGTCAAGCTTCCTACTCCATCTTGAAAACGCACTTTATTTTACGTCTGTGCAAGATTTTCAACCATGCGCAAAACGAATGGATTTCTATAGAATCCATCTCGCTTTAGCAGCTGCTAAAAGCGGGCAAATTCCATTTGTAAATTCCATCTGCAAAGCAAAATTTGCAAGCAGCATTTTCAGACGGGCTCAGCTAGGAATATATACAATGCCACATCTGTGGAACCTTTCATTATAACAAAATGTATTTTAACTTGTTCTGGTGTTTGCAGTGACGCTTTCCTCCAGGCACCTTTAAAGGAACATGAAGTTCAACAAATTCGCTCCAACAAACGAAAATTGTTGCACCGGTAAAAAAAAATGATTTAGAAAAGCAATTTGGGAGTTTCTGAATCTATTATTGAAAGGGTTTCATTGTTAATATTTCATCAGTGACTTTTACTTGTAGGACACATTTGATAATGAGCAAAATGAAGGTAGGTTCTTTAATAAGTGGTGCACAACTATGGCCCTCCAGCCTACATAAATCGGAGGTGTTCATGTGAACAATGAATATCAATGTAGCGTTTTTAATAGGTGCTCAATACCAGAGACCAGTCTATTCTGCGTTGTATTGCTTCCAAGAAAAGTGTGTGTTGCCCCTGAGCTTTCCTCCCAGCTTATGAACATGTAGATGCCTTTCGATTTAGGTCCAAAAGACACCTTAATATAACACTAAAGGGGCACTCAGTTCAAGAAAAAGCACCCAACATGTTAATCAGGCCTTCAAATGTAAACTAACCTGACATGCACCCTTTGCCCCACTAAAGGACCGTGGATCCAGCTGCTGACCCCCACCCCATCACTGTTGGACTTCTACTTCCTCCCTCACTGGATTTATACCTCACTCTCTTCCACCCTTGTGTTTTTCCTTTTTAATTCTTCCATTCTCAATTAAGATCTTTCATTTTGCAGTTTTAAAGGAAATGTGTACCTTTTTAATTGTATTTATTTATATATCAGCTTCAATATCTTTGAGAGCATAATGCTGGATTTATTACACTGGATTACCTACATTGTGTTATGTAGGGTTATGTAATGTCATGTTTTGTTATGCAATTTCAAAATAACGTGGTTGTTGCTTTGTGCAAGTCCAACAAATGATTTGAAGCAGCTGAAAGGTGGCATATAGGACACAAGACAATAGCCAAAGAATGAAATAATACTTGAAAATGACACTCAGTTCATGCAAATGGGTAAATCGTCAAAGTAGATCTGCAAATCTAAACTAATAGGCAAACTATACACCACTGTTTGATCTAAGCTCCCCTTAGGTAACTGTTAGGAAGAGTAGAGTAGACAAGGCTAGAGTATGGAGAATGACTTCCAAAAGAGACAAGTCTTATGCCAAGAAGAATCATGCCACATACAACACTATTACTATCCCCATAAAAAGCTTAGGAGTACGGAGTAACTTTCAGGCAGTGGAGGACAGTACTCCCACAGGAACCACAGTTCTCTAGCCACCATTAGTTAGAAGTGCCTGTGGTTCACCCCAGCTTTCCTGTAAAAGAAAACCTAATCGTTTCTGGATATCCGGGCTCTAGTAAGTAAGTTGTGGGGCATTCTTTCTTCTTTCTCCAGTGCCCTTGTGCATTGTTTCAACACAGCCAGACTAACAATGGTTCCCTGGCATTTGGGGAGACCTGCATTCTTACCATCTACCACTCAATGACATATGTACATCACCAGAACATTTCACACAAAAAGATGCCAGACTCTCACTGCATAAAGAAGGGCATAACTCGAGTCCATCGTCCTCTACTTACTTTGTTTTTCTGCGTCCTAATTCGTCTTCCACAGAGTCTAATGTTGGCTTGGCCAGTCCAACGATTACTATTCTGTAGTTTGATTTGTGGGGGAAATTAAACATACTGCCGGGAAATCAAAAGTGACACTCTTCAAGGGTCTGCTTGAGTACAAGTTGAGTCTATAACACAGCCAGCACTACTTTTAGTAATACCTCTTTTTCTCGCTAAAATCGCCCTCATTTAAATATGTTATTTGTCCTTGAGACACCTTTGAATGTAAACTCTTAATTTCAGCAATCCTGGTTTACTTTGTCTAATCAACACGTACCCAAGCTATTACAATCCCTACTGACCCGACTCATCTTCCTTTAACTTGCCCAACGTTCACTTGAACCCCACTATGTGATTCATCAGTGCCTTCTTTCAACTTCCGCTTAACCTCTTCAGTCTGGATACCCAGGGCATAATATGCCAACTTCCAGACACGGCCGGGCGCTTTGAGACCACTTTAGTAAAGTATAAAGTATAAAATAAAAGATCTCAAATGTCACATAGTATAATATATGACACTGAATTGCAATGCATTCAGTTAGCTTTTCTGCACACTGACACTAGAAGACTCCAGGTACATCATGCATTATCATCCTGTAGGTCTTCAGACAAAGTAAAGATCGGGATTTCAGAGGTCTACTGACTTGATATATTGAACTACATATTACCCTCTCTGTTTTTAAGATCATGGACAAACCTTGATTGTCCATAGATTTATCATGGCGCCTAGAAACACTTGTGTACATGTGCGTTGAAAATGATCATATCATATAATTGACAAGTGTCCCCCCTGCCCGCTGACAGTGTTGTCTTTCACTGTGTTGCTGCATTTTCTGCTGGAAACAAATACTGAATGTCTAACGTGGATTCCTTTGGCTCATGGCACGAGATTCATTCATTCCATTGGCCACCTTGAAGAGCCCACCCCCTGGAATAGAAAGCAGTTAAATTGTGCGGCGCGTGCGCAGTCGGCGTGCGCGCAGTTGTTCGAGTGCTGTGATGATTGCTAATGTCACTGCCCCCACCTCCACCTGCTGACAGTGTTGTCTTTCACTGTGTTGCTTCATTTTCTACTGGAAACATCTACTGAATTGCAAACGGGGATCGGCCTGCATTCTCATTCACTTGCATTCCATTAACTCACGGCGCAAGTTTCATTCATTCCATTGGCTACCTTGAAGATCCTGCCCCCTGGAACAGGAACCAGTTAATTTGGTTGGCGCGCGTGCAGTTGGTCGAGTGCTGTGGTGAGTGCTGTCATTGCTGTCTGCGCTGTGGCGCATTCAGTGCTATCCTCAACGGTTGATGCCTACTACTGCTTATGAGTCTAGAGACTGATTATTTGGTGGGGGCCCCTGAATCAGTACCTGATGCATTGGTAAAGGGGGGTAGTGGAGATGCTTTGATTGAAACAGGGGAGAGGGTGGTGGTCTCTTCCAATGAATCTGACATGACCTAGAGGTCCCAAAGATTCTGTAAATATTGCGGCTGGGGTGGAGGAGGAAACACTAGAAGCTCCATTTGCTGAGATATCTATGATGGAAGCTCTATCGACATCCTCCAAGCCTAGCCCCACCATAGGGATCTGAGGCCGAATGCTCTTGATAGGTCTAACCTACCTACTACCCAATCCCTCCCATGGGGGCCATGGTGCAGTTCACTCAGATCAAAGACAACAGATCTGATAAGGTTCCTAAAGTGAAATCTAAGGTATTGGGAAATGGCACTAGGCTTTCTGTGTCCCTCCATGGCACAAGGGACAAGTGTGCTTGGCCTAGGCTTGCTCCCACCTTACCCATTAACTCAGAGAGCACTAGGTTGCTCCTAGGTAAGGTGTCTAGTGGGAATAGTGATGGGGCACAGAGGCCTATATATGCAAGCCCAAGGCCACCCGGCTTACCTATCCCACGGGAAGGAGTTCATGGGGGGTTCACACTGGTTGGCCACCTGTTGGAAAATCTTATGGACACACTCCTGGTGCCTGACCTTGGATAGGGACACACCACACGGTCTCACTTTCTGCTCCTTCAAACATTAAAAAGGTGTGTGGTCCTTACAGTGTGGCCTATGGCGACAGGGTCAATGTCCTACTAAGACGTGGTTCCTCTGTAAAGCTTGAGGAGATGGCTACTACTGACAACAGTCCATTCTTAAATAGAACTTCTCTCCTCCGGCTATGGGCTAGGACACCCTGGTGATCCACGATTGATTCTGATGATATGCTGCAAATTGAGCTCCACAAGTGTGGTAGTTCCACTAACTGGGTTTTGATCCGCTATGCCTCACCAGCTGTGGTATCTTTATAGTGTGCTAATGTTGATGCTTTGTTTAACTTTGGTCTGAGATTAACGGTTTGTCGAGAATTGCGTGCTAACAGTTGACCATTTGGATTGGCTATACCTGCGGCATTCATAACAGTCTACGCCCGCTCAGATGGGCCCCGGTGGTTGGGTAACCAGCATGATAAATGGATCCCACCTCTGGTACTGGGAGGGAAGCACTTTGGTTACAAAGCCGTCTCTTGGTTCCCCACTGTGGGTGATGAGGATCCAAATACATCCATCCGCGTAGGGGGCACTGAGTTATCAGGATAGCTCATTGGAACAGAACAGGACACACACACACCTAATTTTTATTTCTTTATGCTACAGGAGAGCTGGCTTGATTACCCCATTCAGGTCGAGGGTTACCTTATGTATCAGTCTCTTGCCAAGAAAGGCCCTAAGGGAAGGCCCTTTGGGGGTCTTATAATTGGAGGGAGGCGCCATTTTAGCACCTGCCAAGTAGTGCCATCCATTGCTGGGGACAATGTCCAATGTCCTGGCGGTGGAGACGTGGCAGGATGATGGGGGGGGGGGGCAGTTAGGGAATGTTAACTATAAATGTATACGTACCTCCAAGTAATAAACTCCTGGATGAAACTCAATCTAGAGTTGATGAAATCTTGGTTCCAAGGATTGAACACCATTCCCTCGGCTTCCTGATTTGCTACTTTCCCTTAATTCTTGATAGGCCTTATCGATTCTATCTCTGATAATTCCTATGTCAAAGTTCTCTTTGTCTAATGCTACTCTGGATGCCCCTGGCATTGATCCCTTTAGCGGAAGTAACTTTTCCATTCTGTCTCATCATATTGCTGGACTTGGCCCCATTAGCTCCTTTTGAATGCAGTTAACGTCAAGCTCCTGCTGTCTCCTCTTACGTTCTAACTCATCTGATTCTCTTTGCCTTCAAATTCTCTCTTCCTCTTGACATCGTTCTTCGTTCTTGCTTCTGCTCTTCTTTTTTTCCTATTCTCTTCGTTTCTGTATTCTTTTGTCACTTAGTCTCTGCGCTTCCACTATTTCAATTACAAGACGAAAGAGAAAATCTGTTGAGCCTTAAGCATGGAGCCTTATCCTTAAGCAGACTGAACTTAGATAAAGGTGAAGGGGACAAGAGTGACACTAGTTGGTGATTAGACATGTCAGACGAGTTGAGAGAATCCTTCTGTGGGGAAGAGCGAGCAGGTGCATGTGCCTCTGAGGGGAGCCTCCAGACGGATAAGGAAGTAATATGGTTCTATCTAGAGCAACCTAAGGATACGACGCCAGATGTTATAGAATATCCAGAGCGTCCCAGAGGACGATCGTGTACTGAGAAAAGAGAATCACCGCCATATGTGAGCAGGTTAAGGTCATTATCGACAAGGAGACAGAGAGGGACCATTGTCCCTGCCAAGGATAGGCAGACGATGGGAGCCGATTGTGGATTAGGGTTTATGCAGTTTCCCTTATTGGAAAAAGGGGGAGCAAGACCACAGTATATTCCATGGCCACAGATGGACAAGGATATGTTAACATGCAAACTCCCGAGTTTGACGTCGGGTGCAGGAAAAATGATTTATGAATTAGGAAAAATGAAAGGAGGAAACACGCTGGCAATAGGGGACATTAAGGATCTTCTAGCAGCCATTCTTGGAGAAAGAGCTAATGACATATGGAGGGGAGCAGGCTATTCAAGTGTGACAGCACAGAACACAGCACACAATAGAGTGCTGTTTAATAATTGCAGAGCAGATGTTTGGAGGGTTCTCAGGGTGCAGTATCGTGACACATCAGACATGGGTGCAACCATGACACGTAAGATGTAGGAAGATGAAGACCCTATTGCTTACATTCAGGACATTCAAGAGCGTTGGATTCTTGAAACGAGAGAGCCGTGGGAAAAAACTGTGGCATTATTTCACCACATGTTGTGTAAAGGGTTACCCGAGCAAGTACAGAGGCAAATGAAGAAGCAAGTGGGAATGGAAGTGAAGCCATGGGCTGAAATACAATTGACAATAGTGCATCATTGTCAGCTATTGCAGGAGAAAAACAAAAAGAAAGATGAGGCAAGGAAAATTGAGGAAGCCAAATTAGTTCAGAAGAAATTGTCAAAATTTGCCATAGAGGGGGGGGGTACTGACAAGGCGAAGAAGGAGTCGGAATGCAGCAAGTAGTGGGTACATCGCAGGTGAATAATCAGCACCAATGGACCAAGGAGGGAATGGGTTCATGCCACGAGGCAGAGGCATGGGCTATAGAGAAAGGGTGGATTCCAAAATAATCAAGGTGGGTTTGAAAATGCACAGAATGAAAATCAGAATGCGCAAGAAGGATTCAACCAAAAGGGACTAGTAAGAGGGGCTTCTTCTGTATGTTGGACTTGTATCATAGTATCATTGCCGGGTTCGGAACTAAAGGAAACTCTGCCTCTATAATCTGGTTAATCAGTCTCATGTCCTGTATGAATCTCCACGACCCTCCCTTTGATTTTTTCACAGGATACACCACAGTGTTGCACAATGATTCTGATGGCACCAGAATAACTTGTTTCATCAATGCTGAGATAGTCTTGAATATACACTCATCGGCCTCTCGAGACATGGGGTACTGTTTTTCTTGAGGTAAAATCACCCCTGGCTTCAATTTTATTTTAACTTCCCCTATTCCCTTCAACAGGCCTATGTCATAAAGTCCTGTAGTCCATAGGACACTTGGACACTTGGACACTTTGTCACAAAATGGTTAGGCAATATTGATTTGAAAAGTGTGTGATACAGTATGTAGATGACATTTTAATTTGTAGCACTATAGAACATGAGTGCAGACAAGACTCAATTCAGTTAATGACTACCCTAGCAGACAAGGGATACAAAGTAGACAAAGTTACAGTATTGTCAAGAAGAAGTGTTATACATAGGACAGTTGATTCCACATGAGGGAATCAAGGTGACACCCGAAAGGCTGATGCGATTGTGAAAACTTGAAAACCACACACAGTGAAGCAAATGCAACAATGTTTGGGCCAATTTAATTATGTCAGAGCCTGGGTGTTTGACTAAAGTTCATACACAAGACCCCTTTGCCAGACTTTGAAAAAAGCACAGGTGAATGAAGTTAACATAGAATGGACTGAGGAGATGGAGGAAGGGTTTGAGGAGTTGGAAAAAGCTATTTGCACAGCACCTGTTTTGGGAATCCCCAATTATGCTGAGGAGTTTTTCCTATTCTCGCACACAAACGGGACAGTCATGACAGCAGCACTTACACAGAGGACTACATTAGGGTAGAAACCTCTAGCATATTACAGTGGGATTCTAGACCCAGTTATGAGAGGACACTTTCTGTGTGAACAGTCATTGGCAGCCGCTACGTTCGCAATTGAGAAGTCTACAAGTATTGTAATGGACTGCTGTAAGATGTTTTTTGTGCAACATGCTTTGTTTGCCATTTTAAAGAAACCCAAGGATACATTAACATCCCAGAGAGCTTGTGCTTATGAAGTAGTGATTTTGAAGCCAACAATCAAAATTGTCAGATGTAAAATAGTGAATCCTGCCACATTTGTAGCTAAGCCCATAACAGAGGGAAAGCATGTGCATGATTGTGCAAATTACGTTGAATTCTATGATGATTTACCACGAGTAAAAGAGAATGCATTGTCAGGAGGGGACATTTTCTTTATTTATGGTTATTCGAAAATTGATCAGACGATTGGACAAAGACATTCTGGCGCAGCTGTAGCAAGGCATAAAGCGAATGGGGAAGTCAAGATTTTAGTGAGCATAAGGCTACAATCTCACATTTCAGCACAAGCAACAGAATAGGTGGCACTTATTGTCGTGCTTGAGAAACACGAATGGCAGGAAGTGATGGTGTACAGTGACTCCGCCTATGTGACATCAACCGTACACTCCAGTGTAACACACATCCTTATTGGACAGGCTTATTAAGGCACTATAGCTCCCAGCAGCCATAGCGATAGTTAAATGCGCAGCGCATACTAAACAAACAGATTTTATATCTTGCGGAAACGAACCTGCAGATGTAGAAGCCAAAAGGGTTGCATTTTATTCAGACATATCGAGTTTTGATACTCCAAGTATAAGTAACGGAGTGACCACTACCATGATAATGTGAGAAGGGTTTAATCATTTTCCAATGACCCAATTAATGGAGATTCAAGTAAGTGCACCACAGGAAGAGCAGGAATTATGGAAACAAAGGGGGTGTTCTTTGTCCCCCAAAGAAGCATTCTGAAATGAAATGATATTTTATTGATATCGCGCTCGTACACAAGTGTTTCAGAGTGCAAAATGGAGAAATGGAGAAAGAATAGCACTGGAAGGCCAGTAATGCCATAGCATTATTAAAGACTGCGCTAGAACAGCTGCATTATCCTGTGCATGTGACTAGGGAGAGTCTTTCTGCAACAATTGCAGAAGACTGGTTCATTCCGAATCTGTCAGAGCACGTTGCATTCTATGTAGTGAATTTCATCGTGTGTCAGAAATGTACAGCTTGGCATACACTAAGGACGATTAGGGGGGTTATTCCTCAACCGAATGGTCCATTTCAGCATTTACATATCGATTATGTTGATATACTGCAGGTGTGTAATGGATACAGGTATCTGATAGTGGTGGTGTGCCCCTTCTGTAGGTGGATCGAAGCAGGTCTGTGTACACACTCTGACGCTGCTTGAGCAGCGAAGTTTTTAGCATGTGAAGTCTTCCCAAGATGGGGTGTGTGTGAGACGTGCTGATATACGTTAATGGGCCACATTTTGTCAACTACTTATTTGAAAAGATAGGACTGTTGTTGAGCATTAAGCGCAAGTTTTCTTCTGCTCATCGCCTAGAAGAAAACAGGATATGTGAGAGATTCAACTGCCTCCTAAAGAAAGGATTGCCAAGCCTAAGCTAACATTGAGGAAGGGATGGCTATATTGCTTGCACTTAGCTTTATATGCCCTAAGGAATCAGCCGGGTCAGACCACCACCTCACACCCCATGAACTAGTAACAGGGAACTGAATGAGAATGCCTCTTACACCTCCATCGAGGAGTAGAGTGATGTCCAAAGTACTGCAAAACTGCTAGGTGGCGCGCAGCACAATTAATTGACATATATGACCTATGGCATTGCTCTCATTTCAGATTAACTCAAGCGTCGGTGGGGGTCAGTCTCAGAACACAGATGAAAAACATTCAACAACTGGATCACCTGAACTATTATCAGCACCTAAATTATTTGTTGGTGAAACAGTAGTAATTAAAATGTTTACCAGAAAGTGGCACGAGCCACGATTTAACGGCCCCTTTTGTGTTGAAACGTCGCTCCCTCAGCAGTAAAAGTCCAAGGCAGACGAGCTTGGTTTCATTTGAACAAAGTGAAATTGTAAACCAGCGAGACCGCACCACCCCCAGCTGTCGATTCAGAAGCAGGACAAGAAGAATTTCAGTGTGTGCAGACTCGATCAATGGTAAAGAAGAAGGATGATAAACCAACTAGTTGATTAATGCAGATTGTGCATTTGCGCTGTGACTCACTTGGGACACTGCTTATAGATATTATAGCAGGCATGCAAATATTTGCTGAGAGTCACAGGAATCTTTCAAAAAATGAACTTTAGAAAAATATTGATGCATCACAAATATGCCTGATCTTGATTTTGAAGTCAAAGACTGGAAACAAGACCAGTACCCAGACTTGTTTCTCAATGAGTATCTATTTGGTTAGCTCTTTGGTTTTAACAATCAGAGATCTCCATAGACTTATGCTTGCTGTGTTTATATTTATCTTTCAAGCTTGTCCTGCTCTTGTCAGAAGAGACGTTGATTTTCGCATTTTTATACATGATCCTAAGAATGGGCCTATGACTAGAAGGCTGCTCATAGCGATAGTAGTGGAAATATTGCAGTAACCAGAGGTATTGCAGTTGCCGGAGTAGAAGTGTTTGTTTTCCCTCAAACAAATTGAAGTGAAAATGAGGAATGTGGGAGCTTTTATGATTTTGGGGAATGAGCAAGCCCAACCAATTGCAGAATGCCATAAGTGATAGGGGTTAATAAGTGGGTTTGTGATAAAGGTATGTGCGACTATACTTTGAGTCTTTCTGTTTCTCCTGTTTACCATTCCTTATTATGTTGATGTTCCTGTTCAGATAGAGACTACTATGGTTACCCACCACAGGAACTGCTCTTGATGTGTTTACTTCCACTGAGATAGAGGCTCCTATGGTACTTCCCACAAGGAGAACTCTTTAAAATATACACCATGATTACCATGCAAGTACTGACTTAGTAGTGGTGAGAAGTAGGAGAAATGCAGAAGAAGACAATGAAAGGATAAACACATATCTAGATAAAACAGCACACTTTCGTAATAACATGTGGTATCAGCACATGAGAAAGGTCGGAGAGAAAACATCTAAGGATAATTGCTGCGTCTGTGCTCTCATACCTTAGGCCATCAGAACAGCACAAACTTTCATTTCTAGAGAAATCCCAGAATACGATGCCAGATGTCTCATTCATCTTGCAGCATGCATGGCAAGTCGGGCCACTTGGCGATGGAGATCGAAATGCATGTTTCCATTCCAGAATGAATATTTCAAGACTACACCAATGGAAAATGACCTGTGTGAAAAAGCAAGATGCTTATCTATCCAGTGACAGGACAGGAAGAGGTAGTTGTTGTAGAGATGAAGAGACTGAACTGCCCTGACAAAAAAGAAGTGGTTGGATGGCCTGGATGTTGGGAACGAACACAGGTCTTGGTCTATGGACGACTGAAATACAAGATGGATTGGAAGAAGGACTGATGTCCTGCACAGCTCATCTATTGAAGTCAGAATATTTAGCAGAGGTGCAGAGAGTGAACAATGCCTGTTTAAAGTCGTGGGCCAACCATGCAAAACTATTGACATGGGTAGAAGATCAATCAGGTGCCATGGTTGTGATCCCATTGACAAATGTGACATTATGCTTTCAAAGAAAAGGAAAGAATGATGTGGGTAATAATAAATGTTGTAATAATACAGTTGATGTTACTACAATAGGAGCAGCGGCAGCTATCCTGATGGATTGATATTGGGCTTGTGGGTCCAGAGCCTACATGAAGTTGCCCGAGACCTGGGATGGACGTGTTCCTTGGTGCTCATCCATGTTCCAGCGTTAGTGATTCCACAGAGTGACCTGAACATTGGAGAATTTCCGAAAGTAGATGACCATTTAAGATGGAGAAGAGCGCTCCAAATTCTCGAACGAACAAAGAGGGAGAACTCAGAAAAATCAATAGAAGCCTTTGATGCTATTCCATATGAGCATAGGTGGTTTAGTCAGACTGCTGCAATATTCACGACTATCTTTATGCCAGGGATCCAGACAATTGTAAATGCTAAATGGTTACAAATAACCAGATGAGAGCTCCTGCAGACGAGCAACACCACCATAAAGGGATTCAATGCTATCCAGGAAGAATAGAGGGCCATAAGACTGATGACCCTACAGAATAGGTATGTTTGTGACATTATCACAGTGATGGATGGAGGAGTTTTCACCAAAATCGGGCCATCATGTTGCACTTTCACACCTTCGCACGGTGCCGAGAATGGGACCTTGACAGAGGCTATATCGTTAGTGATGAAACTGCATAATCAGATGGAAGATGAGACAGAGGCCATTGCAGATGACAGTTGTGTTAAGGATTTCAATCAGGCAATACACCCGGGTCTCAGCCTAGCATGCAATGCACAAATGAAATACTTATTTATTGTGTCTATAGGTTCAATATTCTGAGTGATATACTACTCATATCACACCCTTCTCAACCCGCCCTTCCCCTTTGAAGGTCGCAATGGACCAAGATTCAGGCTGGTTGGTAAAGATATTATTTATTTATTTATTTAAAATTCAAATCAAACACAAGTTTTAATATGGGGCAGCAATCACCAATGTGGTGACAATACAAATCAGAAAGTAAGTAAGGCAGTTGAATTCACTTATAGCAACACAGAGGATAAAACACAGGGAAAAGTACAGTTTTGGACTGTTGAAAAATAGCGCTCAATTTAAGATTTCCCCCTGCAAAGTTCTTAATTCACAAATGAGCAATTCTGCACAGATGTAAGTAAGCAGCAGGTTTTCAGGAATAAGGAACAGTGCATAGGGTATGAAGCCAATCTTCCCTCCCCAAACAAGGGAGAAAAATGTTTTGGAATTTTACACTTTTTAAAATGACACTCGAAAAAGGCTTTGTGGAACAATGAAAAGTGTGTAAAAATCCTTAAATTGATATAAATTCCTATGAGAGCAATACTAAAAAGATTCTAACAAACATATGCTATCATATAAGCAACAGTACACACTTTAAATGAAAATGGAAGTTTAGAAATACTTTTAATGGGAAAACACGTGTAAAACGTTTGCTAAATTGCGAATTCCCATCAAAATTTCACTATGCAAGTTTAAATAAAAATGGGTTTCTGGATTCGGATGTAGCTACAGGTCTTAGGTTTAACTCAGAGTTGAAATTCATAGAATTTTGCACAAAAGTGGCGCACGCGGCTGGCGCACAGTGTGCCCGTGTGAATGTCTGCGCCAGCCGTGTGCGCTAAAATCGATATCCGCGCACAGCGTATTCATGGATTTTAGCCTCCAAAACCAGCCGTGGCGCAGAGTGGTGCAGCGACCCTGCAGCAGCGCCAGTTACGCCCCCAAGAACGCCCTCGCGCAAGGAAAAGCCATCAAAATTCCCAATTCAGCGCAAAGGGCTGCGCTAACCCTGGACCAGTATACAGGGCTGGCAAACATCAAACGCCGAGCGGGGAACGTGTATTACTGGGATGTGCGGGAAGTTCCACACGCGATTTCAGCAGGGTACGTGTATTTCTGGGGTGCGGGGAAGTTCTACATGCGATTACAGCAGGGTACGTGTATTACAGGGGTGCGCGGGAAGTTCCACATGCGATTTCAGCAGGGTACGTGTATTTCTGGGGTGCGGGGAAGTTTTACACCCGATTTCAGCAGGGTACGTGTATTACAGGGGTGCGCAGGAAGTTCCACACGCAATTTCAGCAGGGTACGTGTATTTCTGGGGGGGTGCGGGGAAGTTTTACACGCGATTTCAGCAAGGTACGTGTATTACAGGGGTGCGCGGGAAGTTCCACACGCGATTTCAGCAGGGTACGTGTATTTCTGGGGTGCGGGGTAGTTCTACACGCGATTACAGCAGGGTACGTGTATTACAGGGGTGCGCGGGAAGTTCCACACACGATTTCAGCAGGGTATGTGTATTTCTGGGGTGAGGGGAAGTTTTACACCCGATTTCAGCAGGGTACGTGTATTACAGGGGTGCGCGGGAAGTTCCACACGCGATTTAAGCAGGGTACGTGTATTTCTGGGGTGCGGGGAAGTTCTACACGCGATTTCAGCAGGGTACGTGTATTACAGGGGTGCGCGGGAAGTTCCACACGTGACTTCAGCAGGGTACGTGTATTTCTGGGGTGCGGGGAAGTTTTACACGCAATTTCAGCAGGGTACGTGTATTACAGGGGTGCGCGGGAAGTTCCAGACGCGATTTCAGCAGGGTACGTGTATTTCTGGGGTGCGGGGAAGTTTTACACGCAATTTCAGCAGGGTACGTGTATTACAGTGGTGCGCAGGAAATTCCACACGCAATTTCAGCAGGGTACGTGTATTTCTGGGGTGCGGGGAAGTTTTACACGCGATTCCAGCAGGGTACGTGTATTACAGGGATGCGCAGGAAGTTCCACACGCAATTTCAGCAGGGTACGTGTATTTCGGGGGTGCGTGGAAGTTTAACACACAATTTCAGCAGGGTACATGTATTACAGGGGTGCGCAGGAAGTTCCACACGCGATTTCAGCAGGGTACGTGTATTTCTGGGGTGCGGGGAAGTTCTACACATGATTTCAGCAGGGTACGTGTATTACAGTGGTGCGCGGGAAGTTCCACACGCGATTTCAGCAGGGTACGTGTATTTCGGGGGTGCGTGGAAGTTTAACACACAATTTCAGTAGGGTACATGTATTACAGGGGTGCGCAGGAAGTTCGACACGCGATTTCAGCAGGGTACGTGTATTTCTGGGGTGCGGGGAAGTTCTACACATGATTTCAGCAGGGTACGTGTATTAAAGTGGTGCGCGGGAAGTTCCACACGCGATTTCAGCAGGGTACGTGTATTTCTCAGGTGCGGGGAAGTTTAACACGTGATTTCAGCAGGGTACGTGTATTACAGGGGTGCGCGGGAAGTTCCACACGTGATTTCAGCAGGGTACGTGTATATCTGGGGTGCGGGGAAGTTTTACATGCAATTTCAGCAGGGTACATGTATTACAGGGGCCCCCACTCATGTCTCACTCATGTCCACTTGCACCCCCACCCCCAGCACTGAGGGGCACCTGCCAACAGGCCCCCACACATGTCTCCTTGACCCCCACCCCCAGCAGTGCGGGGCACCTGCCAGCAGGCCCCTACACATGTCCCCCAGCCAACACGTCATCACAATCTAGATCCCTGGCCCTTATGGCCAGCCTCCACATGCCAAAGACCCACCCAAGTATTGCATCCACCCACATAGAAATGCAAATTACATGATACAACCCCAATGGCAAGTATGTAAATGAACACATGTCTGTCACACACACACAATGGGTGCAAGTGAATGTCAAAACCCATATCATGACATGCATGAAACCAATGAGATGATAACACAAATGGAAGTATAAAAAAATATATATTAAAGATAACATGGACGTAAATCAAATTAAACACACAACAATGGGAATAACAAAAGAAATGGTCCATGTCCAATAAATAATGAAAATCAAGAAAACATAAGCAAAAGAAATCCAAAAAGAAATGTTGTCTAAAGTCACAGTTCAAAAAATGAAATCCAAGGGAAAATAAAAAGTAAAAACCATTGCTTCATGGTGAACACAAAAAAATATATCAAAAAAGATTCATCCAATGTAAAACTATGTACAATTGAAGTATCCAGGGTCCATGAGCCGACTTAAGAAATGAAACCTACCAAAAACTACTACCTAATAAAAAAACTATATACAAAAATGTGGTCCATTGTCCAAGCGGTCCAAAATAAAGAAAAAAACCAAAGGAAACCTAATACTAACTAACTATTTACAAGGGCAGCGGGCAAGTCCAACGGCTCACATGTTGATTTTCTGGGCCAGGGCATCATCGAACTCCTGCTCGATGTCCCGGAGGCAGTCCTCTTCCATGGCCCCCGAGGGTTCGCAGGGACGATGACATTTGGAACTCCAGGTCCCTGCGAATGGCCTCGAGGCACTCGGCCCGCCTCAGGGCCCTACGCATGGAGTTCTCCGCCCTGACCATCGTGAGCCGTGCCTCTTCCGCCCGCTGCCGCTCCGCATCTATCGCATGGCCCAACCACTGCCACTCGGAAGACACTTCCCGTCCAGGGTCCTCCTGCCCTCCGGCCGATGCCTGCCCCTCCGATGATGAAGGCCCCGAACCATCATGGCTCCCACCTTGTTGCTGCTGCTGCTGTGCCGCTGCCTGTGCCCTGGCTCCTGCTGCCTGCACATCCTCCTCCAGCTGGGGTGCAGTTGTTGAGGTGGCCACCCCTGCTGGACGTCCGACTCCCGACTGTGGCAGGGATGTGTCCTCCAGCAGCCTGGCCACAGGGTCAGAGGCAGCTCCACAGGGCACCCAGGTAACACATGGGTGGGAAGATGGCACCGAGGACGACTGGCGCATAGGGGGTTCAGTTGAGGAGGGGGTCGGAACAAGGTCCAGAAAATGGAGGAATCCGGTCCTGGTGAGCTGTCCCAGTGGGTCAACGCAGTCAACGAGCCATGCGAGAAGACGTGCAGTCTCCTCATGAAAAGACTGCAGGTCAGCTCGCATGGCACGCTACGCCACCCCACCCAGGACAGGCTCAACCCGGTGCCGGATAGCCACATCTGCAAGGAAGGGGAAGGCCAGTTGGTGTAAGCCAATCCCCTCAATGAGAACGGGTCTGGACGTAGGTATCCCTGCTGGTGCAAGATGATGCAGTCACAGGATTGGGGACAGGATTACACACAGGCACCTCCGTGGTGGCCTGTGCTGCCTCCTGTCCCTGCCCCTGCACTGCACCACTAGCACCAGTGGAATCCCCACCTCCAGACTCTGTCTCTGTCCCTTGCACGGCCTCCTCCTCCACCAAACCCCCCAGCAACCTGGATGACTCTGTGCCATCTTCCTCCATCGGGCCCTGTGGGGTCTCAGCTGCCCCTTCGGCTCCCGAGGAGTCCAACTCCAACCTCCACCTCTTGGACCTCCCCTCGGCAGCTGCGACCTGGGACGTGGCACCGGACTCCTCACTCTCTGACGAGATGACAACCTGGGAGGGGAGCCGGGCCTTGCGTCTCCGGCTGGCGGTGCGATCCCTGCCGCGATCCCTGACGCTGCAGACAGGGAGAGATAGGAGACAGGCATCAGGGCACTGTACAATGGACTCATACACACATGACAGTTGTACATGAGTGGCATTGTCAAACTTCAGACGTGACATAACAATCCCCAACACACATGTCATTGCAACTCACACACATGAGCTATTCCACAGCCATATTGCAACAGCCAGCACCATCCATACACATACAACAGCATGAGCAGCCAAAGGTGAGCCAGACATCACATGAAACACAGGGAGTGCACTAGACATGCATACACGCCACCACAATTACATGCATGTGTACACCTCCGCCCACTGTCGCAGTGATGAGATTGGCATCCATGTCACATCTGGCAATCAGTCTTCTACATATCAGTCTCACATGCATCCATGTTGCATCACTGTTGCACCCATGTCAAATACACACACATGGACATGTACACGGTGCAGATACATGCAGCTGGAACCAACAGCCATGTGTGACACCACAACCATGCCATACACAGTAATCCAAACATGTGTGCTCACACATCTGCATTTGGCCTGCATGCTTACCCACACATACACCATCCATGTGTCTCACACATGAAAGGACTTGCATGTGTCAGCCTCACAGCCCTGTACATACACATCCATACATGGCCCTACAAAACCACATGTACAACCTGCACACTACTGGCACACCACCACACGCACAGCTTCCAATCAGTATGCATGTGCACTTACCGCTTGACTCCAGACGGGTCTGCCTCTCAAGGACCTGGACGTGGAGCGCTGGGCATATGCGTTCCAGGATCCTCATCTGATGTTCCGACAGGTGGCCCCGGCACCCCTTAGCATCCGCTGCCTTCAAGAGGTGCCGGGCCTTGTTGAGGGTCCTGGACCTGAAGTCCTCCCAGCGCTTCTTGACATGTTGGAAGTCGCGGACTGCCACCCCCTCTGCGTTTATGGCAGTCACGATGTCCGTCCAGATCCGAGTCCGTCCTTCCTTGTTGGCGGCCGACCTTCCGAAGAGGGCATCATACTGCCCCAGGACTTGCTCCACCAGGCCACCAACTTTGGTGGCAGTGAAGCTGGTGGCCCTCTTCCTCTCTGGCTGGGGGTTGCCAGTGGTGCCAGATGGTGTAGTGCCCGACATGGCAACCCCAGAGGCAGGTGTGGGTGGGCAACTGGGTCCTGGGGCTGGGCTCTGGAGCGATGGAATAGCAGTCGGGAGTCTTCGGTTCCAGCAGGGGTGGTCACAGCAACAGCACCCCGGGCTGATGTGCAGGCAGCAAATGGCAGGGCACGTGGGCAGCAGGCAATCAGGCAGCACCAGATGGCAGGTGGGCGCGTGCTCGGCGCTCTGGGGGGCAGTAATTCGGCCTTCTGGGCAGGAGCGTGGTCTTCCATGTGCGAACGCGTGGCCAGCTTGATACGGAGTGATTTGGCACGTGAAAATCTTGCACGTCAACGTGTAATTCGAGGAAAGGCCCTTAGCGCGTAAGCACGTCAGCACGCGTACACGATTTCATTGGACCAAAGGCCCTTAGCACGTAAGCGCGTCTGTGACGTGCGCGCACGGGCGTTTCCCTGAACCCGGGTGCATGTTACACGTCCAAGAACTGCACGTCCGAGTGTCAGCTCGTGTAATTGGAGGATAGGGCCTCAGCGCGTATACGCGGAAGTGACGTTGGACGTGTGGGCCGGTTCAAAAGGTACGTGTAGGATGTCATTTCCTTGTAGGTGCTTTTCGTGGAGAGCGAGTGGGTGAATTCTGTACTTCTTGTCGGTTCACACACGATTTACTTCACAGCGTTTCTAGTTCGTACTCCCTGTTACCTCTGACAGCTTTTTCTGATTTTCTGTTGGGCCTGTTTCCTCAAACAGCATTCACTTCTTCTTTTGTCCTGTCTCCTCAGACAGCGTACAATTTTTCTTTTGGCGGGGATGTTGCCAACGCGCACACGCGCTTATTTTTCACAATCATTTTACAGGCAGACGGTGAGTCGCTCACGTATTTACCAACTGTGCTTGCCCCGTGTGTCGCGTACCCCTTCAGAGGTCATTGTAGGCTGCGTGTAACACGCGTACGTTCATTTTTGTGTTTCTGGGTGCCACAGCGTAGTGCGAGTTCATTTTTCCACGCACGTGGTCTACGAGGGGTTGCGTGCACGTTATTTTCTGTTTTTGGGGTGCCTGTGCGTTGTGTGACCTGTCATCTTTCCCCAGGGGTCACATACAGCCTTGCTAGAGCACTAGGGTATGAATTCCATCTAGTACCCTCCCCCTTTGACTCCCAATTGCCCAGGACAATAGTTTACTGCAACTCCCATACGCACAACAACATCAATGCCATGGTTGGGAGGTGACCAAGCGATAAGGGTGGCAAAGGTGGCCGAGCCTCAAGAGGTGGGCGTGGTGGACGCGGTAGGGGATGTGGCTGGGATTTGCAGGGTACCCCTAGCCCCCCATGTGTGGAGGACCTGTCAGGGACACCCATGCCCCCCCCCATGGTTGAGGGAAACGTGGCTGACACCATCTCTGCTCAGCCCTTGTTGGACTGGCCCATTGTGGCACCTGACCTGGCATAGGATGATTCCCAGGCTGACTTCCAGGTCGCCAAGTCTAGGCCACGTGTGGCGGTGCAAGTTGGTGTCACCAGGCCACGTGGATCAGGGGCAGCTATGTCATCTGCTGCCCCGAGTAGGCAGGGTGGGGAGGCTGCAGGGGCAGCTGCAGCTCCATCCACCCCAGCTCTGACTCTCCCAGCCAGGGCAGTGTTGGTCCCAGTCCATCTTGCTAAAGTTCCCCCTGACTACGTCACACTTCAGCCAATGCCTGCACCAAGTCCCATGCTCAGTGTGTATTCCCACACTCCAACTACCCAGTCCACCGGTGCTCCTGCCCCTAGTGGCCAGAGCGGCATAGGCCACTCAGAATCCACAACACCTTCCAAAAGAAAGAGGAAGAGTGCTGGTCCAGTACAGGCTGATACCCCAGACATGGCTACGCAGTCCGGAACGCCAAGGAAGCCTAGCTTCAATGATGCCGAACGTGATGCACTTGTGCAGTATGTGTCCACACATGACAGAAAAATGTTGATCACTTCAGGGTGCAGGACCACACCTGCTCGACGTCAGGCACACTGGCAGACCGTCGCGGACATCATAAGTGCCCTTGGATTTGTGAGGCGCACAGCTGGTGAGTGCTACAAGCGCTGGAATTACCTTAAGCGCAGGGCAAAGAAAAAGCTGGCCTCAAGTCCTGCCGCTACTCTGGTGACTGGAGGTGGGTCTCCACAAGAGGACATTGAACTCACTGTACATGAGTCTGTTGCTGGGACCTACGTCACAGAGGAACAGATCCAAGGTGTGGCAGAACTCTCAGATTACGAGGCATTGTCTGGTGAGTGCACATGCATATTTGTGTGATCCATGTGTATGTTGTGTGTGTGAGGGGTTCTGGTTGAGTGCCAGGTGAGAGTGTGTGTGCCTGAGTGGTGTGGGTCACCCATGTGCTTCATCCAAAACATTCTGCGCCTCTGGATTTGGGTATTACAGTATCCCTTCTGCCCACAGTAGACATTTTGTGCAACATCACGCCAGTTGCCCTTGAAGTGGCATCTTGCAACAACATTTTTCTGTATTTTTCAGTGTTCATTAAGGCTGATTGTTTCAATTCCCACACTTTCACTACGCATTTCTCAGCCCTATTGTCAAACAATATGTGACATGCCATCTGTGTAATGGCATGTGTCATGTATGTGGATTGGACATGCCACTCACAGGCCAATGTGTGATGGCACTTCTAGCCAGATATGCAGCTAATGTGTTGCTATTCCATCTTGGTGTCATCAGTGTCTGACATTTTCCTCCCCTTCAAACTCAGTGACAGTGCATGCATGGGAGGGTTATAGTCATGTGGGACATGTGTCAATCAAGTACTGGTTCTGTAGCTTGTCAGGCCTAATTGTGTGCCATGGTGCTAATGCCTGTTTCCATTTTTTCTCTTTCATGTTTTTGCAAGGGATGACGCACTTGGTGCTGTTGAGGGTGAGGAGATGGTGCAGACCCAGGAGGGATCTCAGGCACGACCGGGCACCAGTGGGGGACGGGGTGTGGTGGTGGGTGAGAAACCACTCTTGCTACAGACCGTCCTCTCCAGGGGTGTCTCTGGGTGCACCTCCCCAGACCTCTATTCAGGTGTTGATTCGGATGATGAGACCGATGTGGCTTCGCAGGTAGGTGTTTCTGGAAGGGATTCTGTTCTGTACCACCTACCTGCACCAGGGGTACAGTCACTATGGGGATGTCAGTGTTGGTAGGTCCGCCTTTGGTGGTTACGGATGCAGGGCCACACTCTTCAATATCTGATCCTGTTCCTGGGCCAGCAGATCTGAGGGGGAATGCAGTCCTGCAGCCTCAGGCAGTGCCGACACAGCAAGGCACAGTTCGCATTGCCCCAGACAGGTGTGGTGCCCGCCAACGCGGTGGCCGTATGCAACCAGGCATTACCGCATGGGAGAAATCCATATACGGTATGGCAAACCAACAGGCAGCATCATCTGAGATGATGGCTCAAGCAATGGAGAGGGTGGTCACTTCCATTGTCCCCCCAGAAAGGCAGATGGAGCAACTACAGCAGGCAACAGACTCCATTTGCCAATCACTCAGGGAGGACATGTTGGCGTTCAACAGGGACAGACGGGCGGCCCTGGACACTCTGCGGGAAGCCATTTCTTTAGAGTCCCAGGGCCAGAGGGAAGCCCTGAGGGTAGAAGTCCATCACGTCAGGCAGACTCTTGTGGACCTTGAGGCTTCCACTGTCATGAGGACAGAACAGCTGATGGAGTGGGTCACACGTACGCTCTCAGCAGAGATGCAGGCAACTCGGGAGGAGGTCCGGGCATCACGTCAGGTGGTGCATGGGGATCTCCGCACCATATTCCTCCAGAATGAGACCTTCCACACCCGCATGCTTGCTGCCATGGAGGACCAGACTAGGGCTTTGCATGGGCTGCCTCCCATAGCACCACCACCTCCTGTGGCAGCAGCAGCACAGAGTGATGAGAACGACCACAGCGATTCTGAATCTCTCACGATAGCGTAGCCGTGCAGGCCATGAGCCCATGGAGGTGTTTTTTTTTTGCAACATCCACACAGGTGGCTGTTACTGTGAACCCTGTCCTCGGACCTCCTGGGTGGCCTTCCACAGCCATATTGCAACAGCCAGCACCATCCATACACACACAACTGCATGAGCAGCCAAAGGTGAGCCAGACATCACATGAAACACAGGGAGTGCACTAGACATGCATACACGCCACCACAATTACATGCATGTGTACACCTCCGCCCACTGTCGCAGTGATGAGATTGGCATCCATGTCACATCTGGCAATCAGTCTTCTACATATCAGTCTCACATGCATCCATGTTGCATCACTGTTGCACCCATGTCAAATACACACACATGGACATGTACACGGTGCAGATACATGCAGCTGGAACCAACAGCCATGTGTGACACCACAACCATGCCATACACAGTAATCCAAACATGTGTGCTCACACATCTGCATTTGGCCTGCATGCTTACCCACACATACACCATCCATGTGTCTCACACATGAAAGGACTTGCATGTGTCAGCCTCACAGCCCTGTACATACACATCCATACATGGCCCTACAAAACCACATGTACAACCTGCACACTACTGACACACCACCACACGCACAGCTTCCAATCAGTATGCATGTACACTTACCGCTTGACTCCAGACGGGTCTGCCTCTCAAGGACCTGGACGTGGAGCGCTGGGCATATGCGTTCCAGGATCCTCATCTGATGTTCCGACAGGTGGCCCCAGCACCCCTTAGCATCCGCTGCCTTCAAGAGGTGCCGGGCCTTGTTGAGGGTCTGGACCTGAAGTCCTCAAAGCGCTTCTTGACATGTTGGAAGTCGCGGACTGCCACCCCCTCTGCGTTGATGGCAGTCACGATGTCCGTCCAGATCCGAGTCCGTCCTTCCTTGTCGGCGGCCGACCTTCCGAAGAGGGCATCATACTGCCCCAGGACTTGCTCCACCAGGCCACCAACTTTGGTGGCAGTGAAGCTGGTGGCCCTCTGCCTCTCTGGCTGGGGGTTGCCAGTGGTGCCAGATGGTGTAGTGCCCGACATGGCAACCCCAGAGGCTGGTGTGGGTGGGCAACTGGGTCCTGGGGCTGGGCTCTGGAGCGATGGAATAGCAGTCGGGAGTCTTCGGTTCCAGCAGGGGTGGTCACAGCAACAGCACCCCGGGCTGATGTGCAGGCAGCAAATGGCAGGGCACGTGGGCAGCAGGCAATCAGGCAGCACCAGATGGCAGGTGGGAGCGTGCTCGGCGCTCTGGGGGGCAGTAATTCGGCCTTCTGGGCAGGAGCGTGGTCTTCCATGTGCGAACGCGTGGCCAGCTTGATACGGAGTGATTTGGCACGTGAAAATCTTGCACGTCAACGTGTAATTCGAGGAAAGGCCCTTAGCGCGTAAGCACGTCAGCACGCGTACACGATTTCATTGGACCAAAGGCCCTTAGCACGTAAGCGCGTCTGTGACGTGCGCGCACGGGCGTTTCCCTGAACCCGGGTGCATGTTACACGTCCAAGAACTGCACGTCCGAGTGTCAGCTCGTGTAATTGGAGGATAGGGCCTTAGCGCGTATACGCGGAAGTGACGTTGGACGTGTGGGCCGGTTCAAAAGGTACGTGTAGGATGTCATTTCCTTGTACGTGCTTTTCGTGGAGAGCGAGTGGGTGAATTCTGTACTTCTTGTCGGTTCACACACGATTTACTTCACAGCGTTTCTAGTTCGTACTCCCTGTTACCTCTGACAGCTTTTTCTGATTTTCTGTTGGGCCTGTTTCCTCAAACAGCATTCACTTCTTCTTTTGTCCTGTCTCCTCAGACAGCGTACAATTTTTCTTTTGGCGGGGGTGTTGCCAACGCGCACACGCGCTTATTTTTCACACTCTTTTTACAGGCAGACGGTGAGTCTCTCACGTATTTACCAACTGTGCTTGCCTCGTGTGTCGCGTACCCCTTCAGAGGTCATTGTAGGCTGCGTGTAACACGCGTACGTTCATGTTTGTGTTTCTGGGTGCCACAGCGTAGTGCGAGGTCATTTTTCCACGCACGTGGTCTACGAGGGGTTGCGTGCACGTTATTTTCTGTTTTTGGGGTGCCTGTGCGTTGTATGACCTGTCATCTTTCCCCAGGGGTCACATACAGCCTTGCTAGAGCACTAGGGTATGAATTCCATCTAGTACCCTCCCCCTTTGACCCCCAATTGCCCAGGACAATAGTTTACTGCAACTCCCATACGCACAACAACATCAATGCCATGGTTGGGAGGTGACCAAGCGATAAGGGTGGCAAAGGTGGCCGAGCCTCAAGAGGTGGGCGTGGTGGACGCGGTAGGGGATGTGGCTGGGATTTGCAGGGTACCCCTAGCCCCCCATGTGTGGAGGACCTGTCAGGGACACCCATGCCCCCGCCCATGGTTGAGGGAAACGTGGCTGACACCATCTCTGCTCAGCCCTTGTTGGACTGGCCCATTGTGGCACCTGACCTGGCACAGGATGATTCCCAGGCTGACTTCCAGGTCGCCAAGTCTAGGCCACGTGTGGCGGTGCAAGTTGGTGTCACCAGGCCACGTGGATCAGGGGCAGCTATGTCATCTGCTGCCCCGGGTAGGCAGGGTGGGGAGGCTGCAGGGGCAGCTGCAGCTCCATCCACCCCAGCTCTGACTCTCCCAGCCAGGGCAGTGTTGGTCCCAGTCCATCTTGCTAAAGTTCCCCCTGACTACGTCACACTTCAGCCAATGCCTGCACCAAGTCCCATGCTCAGTGTGTATTCCCACACGCCAACTACCCAGTCCACCGGTGCTCCTGCCCCTAGTGGCCAGAGCGGCATAGGCCACTCAGAATCCCCAACACCTTCCAAAAGAAAGAGGAAGAGTGCTGGTCCAGTACAGGCTGATACCCCAGACATGGCTACGCAGTCCGGAACGCCAAGGAAGCCTAGCTTCAAAGATGCCGAACGTGATGCACTTGTGCAGTATGTGTCCACACATGACAGAGAAATGTTGATCACTTCAGGGTGCAGGACCACACCTGCTCGACGTCAGGCACACTGGCAGACCGTCGCGGACATCATAAGTGCCCTTGGATTTGTGAGGCGCACAGCTGGTGAGTGCTACAAGCGCTGGAATTACCTTAAGCGCAGGGCAAAGAAAAAGCTGGCCTCAAGTCCTGCCGCTACTCTGGTGACTGGAGGTGGGTCTCCACAAGAGGACATTGAACTCACTGTACATGAGTCTGTTGCTGGGACCTACGTCACAGAGGAACAGATCCAAGGTGTGGCAGAACTCTCAGATTACGAGGCATTGTCTGGTGAGTGCACATGCATGTGTGTGTGATCCATGTGTATGTTGTGTGTGTGAGGGGTTCTGGTTGAGTGCCAGGTGAGAGTGTGTGTGCCTGAGTGGTTTGGGTCACCCATGTGCTTCATCCAAAACATTCTGCGCCTCTGGATTCGGGTATTACAGTATCCCTTCTGCCCACAGTAGACATTTTGTGCAACATCACGCCAGTTGCCCTTGAAGTGGCATCTTGCAACAACATTTTTCTGTATTTTTCAGTGTTCATTAAGGCTGATTGTTTCAATTCCCACACTTTCACTACGCATTTCTCAGCCCTGTTGTCAAACAATATGTGACATGCCATCTGTGTAATGGCATGTGTCATGTATGTGGATTGGACATGCCACTCACAGGCCAATGTGTGATAGCACTGCTAGCCAGATATGCAGCTAATGTGTTGCTATTCCATCTTGGTGTCATCAGTGTCTGACATTTTCCTCCCCTTCAAACTCAGTGACAGTGCATGCATGGGAGGGTTATAGTCATGTGGGACATGTGTCAATCAAGTACTGGTTCTGTAGCTTGTCAGGCCTAATTGTGTGCCATGGTGCTAATGCCTGTTTCCATTTTTTCTCTTTCATGTTTTTGCAAGGGATGACGCACTTGGTGCTGTTGAGGGTGAGGAGATGGTGCAGACCCAGGAGGGATCTCAGGCACGACCGGGCACCAGTGGGGGACAGGGTGTGGTGGTGGGTGAGAAACCACTCTTGCTACAGACCGTCCTCTCCAGGGGTGTCTCTGGGTGCACCTCCCCAGACCTCTATTCAGGTGTTGATTCGGATGATGAGACCGATGTGGCTTCGCAGGTAGGTGTTTCTGGAAGGGATTCTGTTCTGTACCACCTACCTGCACCAGGGGTACAGTCACTATGGGGATGTCAGTGTTGGTAGGTCCGCCTTTGGTGGTTACGGATGCAGGGCCACACTCTTCAATATCTGATCCTGTTCCTGGGCCAGCAGAACTGAGGGGGAATGCAGTCCTGCAGCCTCAGGCAGTGCCAACACAGCAAGGCACAGTTCGCCTTGCCCCAGACAGGTGTGGTGCCCGCCAACGTGGTGGCCGTATGCAACCAGGCAATACCGCATGGGAGCAATCCATATACGGTATGGCAAACCAACAGGCAGCATCATCTGAGATGATGGCTCAAGCAATGGAGAGGGTGGTCACTTCCATTGTCCCCCCAGAAAGGCAGATGGAGCAACTACAGCAGGCAACAGACTCCATTTGCCAATCACTCAGGGAGGACATGTTGGCGTTCAACAGGGACAGACGGGCGGCCCTGGACACTCTGCGGGAAGCCATTTCTTTAGAGTCCCAGGGCCAGAGGGAAGCCCTGAGGGTAGAAGTCCATCACGTCAGGCAGACTCTTGTGGACCTTGAGGCTTCCACTGTCATGAGGACAGAACAGCTGCTGGAGTGGGTCACACGTACGCTCTCAGCAGAGATGCAGGCAACTCAGGAGGAGGTCCGGGCATCACGTCAGGTGGTGCATGGGGATCTCCGCACCATATTCCTCCAGAATGAGACCTTCCACACCCGCATGCTTGCTGCCATGGAGGACCAGACTAGGGCTTTGCATGGGCTGCCTCCCATAGCACCACCACCTCCTGTGGCAGCAGCAGCACAGAGTGATGAGAACGACCACAGCGATTCTGAATCTCTCACGATAGCGTAGCCGTGCAGGCCATGAGCCCATGGAGGTGTTTTTTTTTCGCAACATCCACACAGGTGGCTGTTACTGTGAACCCTGTCCTCGGACCTCCTGGGTGGCCTCCCCCACACCCCCTGGCCCCCACATGGCCATTTTTGATTTTTGATTTTTGATTTTTGATTTTTGATTTTAGATTTTAGATTTTAGATTTTAGATTTTAGATTTTAGATTTTTGATTTTTGATTCTTGATTTTTGATTTTTTGTTACAGTGTGTTGCCTTGTGTGGCTCCCGTGGGCATCCACTGTATTCCGGCTGTCACATGCAGGCTTGTCCTGAGTTTGGGTTAGATGCTTGGGTTCGTGAGACACACACCCCTCCTGCTTCCCGTTTCCATGGGCTTGCAAAGGGTGTGCCCAAGTGACAGTGACTTACACAGTGACGTTGGACTCCCATGACATGTGTGGGCAGTCTGTAGTCAATACTGGGTATACATTCCTAGTGCATATTGTTGTAGTATTGTACACTGCATGGTGTATTGATGTGTGCTTGTGCATCCATGTCTCCCTCCTGATTTGCAGGTTCATTCCTCATGTCTTCACAAGGCCATCTACTTTGGAGATGGAGTTCATGTTGTAAGCAGTGCACTTCCAGATTTGCGTGGCACCAACACTGTACAGTTGGAAGTGGTCGATGAGCTAGCATCACCAGGTTGTAAGACTACGTATCCTTTAACTTATTACTGTCATGTGAATGCTATGTTTGGGGTTGGGTAACTGCATTGTAGTGTGGTAAGTATTTGGTCATGTGTGTTGTCAGTTCTACATTAATGGGAGCATATTGTGCGTGGCCAGTTTCCATTCGGGACACTGTACTTTGTGACATTTGTGTCATGTTTTGGGGATTCCTTTGTTTGCTCTCACATAGCATGACATGCCATGGTGTGTTGGGTGGCAGTGCTGGGGAGGGGTTGGGTGACATGGCACTGTTGTCATGTTGTATCTTGCAAGGGGGTAATGATTTTAGCAACATAGAAGTGTGTCTTTTGATGACACAGCATTGGTGGTGTTTGTGTAGGTAGGGATGCACACAATGGAACACTTCCAGGTGAACAATCTCAGGCTGGTATGGTTGTGACAGTTGACTGTCACTTGACTCATCATCATTGATAGTCAGCTGGTATGTGCCAGGGCTGTGTGCACTCCACAGGGGTGTGATTTTAGGTGAAGTAATTATCCACGAGCTGCGTACTGGCTGCCTCACCCCGTGCCCTTTCCCCTCCCATGCCCAGCGGGCGTGCATGTGGTTGGGGATGTGGGCGCACCACCATGTCCACGGCCAGGCCCCGGCGTGTTGCAACATTGTGCAGGACACATGCTGCCACTATGATCCTGCACACTACTGGGGGAGCGTATAACAGCTGCCTGCCAGAACGGTCAATGGAGCGAAAGCGTGACTTGAGCACTCCGAATGTGCGCTCCACTATGCCCCGGGTTGCAATGTGGGCTGTGTTGTATCTTACCTGGGGTGGCGTGGTGGGGTTCCGAATTGGCGTCATCATGTGGGTGCTCAGAGGGTAGGCACTGTCCCCTGTGGAGGTGGTGATGGGTATCATTAGTGTGGTTGTGACTTTACTCAGTATCTGACATGCATGCATGTGCAGTGGTATTTATACTCACCAAGCAGCCATGTATCGCCATGCCGCCCAGCTTGTAGGTCTCAGTTTAGGGTTGACATTCTGTAAATGAAACTGTTGTGGGTGGACCCTGGATAGTTGGCATATACTGAGGTGATGATTCCCTTGGCATCACATACTACCTGGACGTTGATGGAATGCCAGTGCTTGCGGTTTCTATAGATGTGCTCAGATGCCCTGGGGGGACGTAGAGCCACATGGGTGCAATCAATGGGCACCTAGCACTTTGGGGAATTGTGCCACCCCGTAGAAATCCTGGGCGGCAGCCTGCCTTTCTGCAGGTGTTCTGGGCAGGTATATGTGCCTGCGGACTGATGGGCGTGTAGTGATGATGGCCAAGACCTGGTGTAGGCAGCGTGACTGCGTGGCCTGTGACACCCCCCCCACTATGGCACTTGTCCGCTGAAATGATCCAGTGGCCAAGAAGTGCAGTACATTAAGGACCTTCTCCAGGGGGCTGAGTGCTTGGGAGCACAGGGTGGGTGATGTGAGGTCATCCTCCCATTCACTGACCAGGTGTTAGGCGGAAACCTGTGCAGTTCCTTCTGGGACCAATGCAAAAGATTTAGGACTACAGATGTTTGGCAGTAAACCCACTTGGTAGCAGTCTGTACCACACAGATTCACTTGGTAGCTGTGGCTGAGCAGTCAGACCCCTCTCAAGAAGAGTTAAGCAGTATGTGGAGTATACAATATAGGGCAATTCTTCACAGTAAGACAAGCAAACACGCAACGAGGCTTCAGTGTAAAGATATTAAGGTATTTATTTATAACGGAACATCTATGGAAAACACTATGGCACTATCACGGCAAACACTTCAATTACAATTACTCTACGAAGAAGAAACGATCAATCCCCCTAACAATATTTCGACAAGTCTAGGTTCTACCGGCATCACTTATTTGCAGACAGAGGTGTATGCCTCAACCTAGATGGCACTCTAATATCAGTTAGGACGGGAGAGAAAAATAAGCAGGTTACGAAATCAGCACAGTTCAATACTTCGCGGGAAAAATGCAAGGCAAGAAGGCAAGAACCACAATAGATCATAAAGTTCAGAGGCCAGGCCCACTCGGAGAGAGGCAAGGCGATATGTCCCAAAAAGTCTCTTAGTGGAAATGCGTTCGAGTCTTTGTAGCAAATTGTTATCGGCAGATTGAACCAGTTCAGAACAATACGTTAGAAAAAGCTTGGAGGCGACCCAACGGAAAGGCGAGGATTAAGACACCTCACTCGATCCGGCAAAAAGGGAAGCCAGGCGGACACGGTACCTTGTTTGTGGAGAGACAGCTCCGGCGGGGGCAGTTGTTCTTGGTGGTGGATGCACGTCGGGTCTTTGCCAAGAGTAGAGATGATCTCGTTGTCGAAGAAAAGTGAAGTCCGGTGCACCACCAGGGAAGAGACCAGCCGCGGAGTGCTCCGTCACAAGGCACCACCTTTTGGTCACGGTGCAGGGGTAGTGGCTATCCGGTTGCCGGGGTGCTCTGCACGGGCAATTCGACCACTGCGTCCTGAGGTGAAGAAAAAGCAAAGGGGACTGGTTGTTCCCACCAGTCAGGGGAAGAGACTCTCCGGCAGGGAGATCTCCTCTGTCGTCGGGAAGTGGTGAGTCGGTTCAGCAGGGCTCCACCATAGGTGTCGTCGTTGCAGGTCGGCTCAGCGTTACCCTCGTCGGATTCTTAGGTCCTGTGGCGACTTCTGAAGTTCCAGTCCCAAAAGCCCTGCTTTTATGCAGAAAACCCCCATTCATTCAGCCTAGCTGTCAATCAACACTCGCTAAGTGGTGAGCGGGGAGGCTCACCACTTGGGCCAATCACTCCAGAGTGCGACCCGAGTTGGCAAGGCAACTCGGTCCAGGGTGTCTAAACCCCCTCCCACACCCCTCTGGTAACCCAGACAGAATGGCACCACTTTGGAGGGTCCCTGTACAGAGGCCCGCCAAAAGTGGAACAAAGGGCTCAACCTTTGGTTTAGGAGTCACAGAGACGAACACAGACGCCATTTTAAAAACCGAGTTCTGGCAGAAAATACCATCCCATAAACTTATTTAAGATAAGTAGACCGGTGGTACGTTAGAGATTAACGAGGAAAAGTATCAATCTCCAACAATGGGACGAATCCCATAGGGTTATGTTCGGGGTATAACAAGTAGTTTCCACTGCCACCAGCCAAAACTCGACGAGGGGGGACGGGACAGTGCCCCCTCGAGTAACAGATCCAGGAGTAATCGAATTACCCCTACTAGCACGTCCACAATAAGATGGTTTGTACTAGTTCTGTTAGTAAATTTAAGTCTAGTAAAGCCAATGGTGACTTTACATGCCCGGGGAGACAGTAGTCAGTCCCCGGGTATGGAGTCTATGGTGGAGGTCCGCTAGGACGCCCCAGTGTTACGGCACGTAGGGTGCGGTGTAACACACATAGAAAAACATATGAGACCCTATGGAGTAAAAGACCCCATAGCCCATAGAACACATTGACATTCAAAGGAATTACACACATTCATGTCCAAGAGTGGGAGGAAAAGAGTCTCACTCTTGGCAGGAAGGAAAAAAACAAACTCCAGAAATCCAGCAAAGCTGCTGGGGGACTCACTAGGTTAGGAAATTCAGCCTAAACAGAGAATTCTCCCTAACACCAGGTCGAGTATTATGTGAGGTGGAAACCTGTACCTCCCATACACGTGGTCATCAGGCATCCCAAAAAGGCTGGTTCTGGGTGTAAAAATTCTGGCCCTGACTATCCTCCTCCTCCTGCGGCATCCCACGGCCACTGCTGCTAGGTACGGTATATTCATCCTGGCGTCTGAGCTTGTTTGTTGTTTGCACGCACTTTTATGATGCGCGGGTCGACGTACGGCTGCTTCCTGCTGGCGTACATGTTTCCGGATTGGCCCGTCTTTTTGGGCGCATGCCTTAGCCACGTTCGATCCCATGAATACGTGTTGTAGGCGAGCGTTTGAAACTTCCCGCACACCCCAGTAATACACGTACCCCGCTCGGCCAGGCCCAATCAAGTGTGAAACTTCACGCGAACCCCTGAAATACACGTACCCAGGCCAATTGCGTGTGCAACTTCCCGCGCACCCCTGGAATACACGTACCCCGCTCCACCAGGCCCGATCGCGTGTAGAACTTCACGTGCACCCCTGAAATACACGTACCCCGCTCCCATAGGCCCGATCGCGTGTAAAACTTCCCGTGCACACCCGGAATACACACACACGCTATTTTTCACACAGCGGGTGTCGCTGTTCGTCGCGTACCCCTTTGCACGTCATTTGTCCTAGGGGGCCACAGTATGGGACATTCATCAGAGCTGTATGTTCGTGCTTTTTGTTAGCGCACATTTTGGCACACATTTTTTTCCAGCGCAGGGACGCTACCGCCTGCCTTCGTGTGGCAGACGGGTTTGGGTCTTTGCGCGTCTTTGCCCATGCGCTGGTTTGCCCTATTCGAATCCATGAATACGTGTTGTAGGCAAGCGTGTGGGCGTTCCGCGCGCTTGCCTACTGTACTTCCCCCGTGACGCCCACATTTTCACGAGTTGTTCCCCATTCCGAGTGTTACACCCCGTGTTCTGCCTACTTTTGTTATGTGCGCCGCGCTATGTGCGCTTTCGCTGTGGCCTTAGCGCACGCCGTTAGATGACCTGTGCGCTGGCGTGCACCGCGCACTTTTTCAGTGCACATCCCTGATTTTACTCGCGCACGGACCTCCATGAATAGATGTGCGCTGGTTTCCCTGCGATATTCGCACTTGCACTGCGATTTTCGCTCTTTCACTGCGAAACACACGTTTTCGCCGAAATTTTCAGCGCACATTAATTCCATGAATTGGCCTGTAAGTCTCTAGCTATAACATTGAGGAAGTTATGCAAGTTTGAATGAGAGGTGTTTTTGATAAAATGAACGGAGAAAAATAGAAAATCGGTTTTAAATATGGCAGGTTGGTTTTATTTAAACTACATTAATGACTATAAAAAAGAGAATGCCACCCGTTAATCTCCACAGTTACGCATGCCCGATTGTAACCCTTCATGTGGCGGATACTCTGTTTTTCTTTTATGGGAATTAATTTATTTAATCCAAATCACTAATGACTTGTGGTCTAGTAAAACAAATGAGAGAACATCAGTGCTAACACTAGGGATTACAAACAGGGTTGCAAGAATGGTTCTGACAATGTAAGAGGTTATTAGGTTAAAGATGGGATAGGTTGAGAAATGGGGATAGGACAAGGTAAGACCAGATATGCTATGGTTTACTATGATTCCTATTTATACTTTCAGTCCACTTTAAATTTAAGATTGGACCATCAGGTTCTGCAAATCACGGATTGGGTCTACAGGCAGCAGGGCACTTCTGGGGGGATGGTCAGCTGGGTGGTTCTGGTCAATTGGACTGGCCCTTCTGGTTGCTGGGCACTGTAGGTCAGCGGGATGGCGAGTTTCAGCAGGCAAGCCTTAATGGTAGCAAGCCAGACTGGATCAAAATTGCTTTCCTGAAGTTTGGGATGGTTCAGGATTTGGGCCTAGCTGAAGAGAGTTCAGCAAATGATGAGGCCTTGGCTTGGTAAAGAAATCTGGAATCAGTAGCAAGATGAAGAATTCTGGAACAGGGTGAAGGAGTCAGGAACAGAGCGTCACGTGGAAATCAAGATGTAGTCAGGAGTTAGTGTGTGTCTGTGTGTTGTGAGGTTCCCTTATTTATCCTGCCAAGTGATATCACTCAGTTTGTGGTAGGGGCAGACTTACAACCCACACCCACAATGCTGTGATAGGTCAAAGGCACTTTCCTTTTTCTGGTTGGAAGCCAGAAGGGGCTGTCATATTTTATGATGTGACTTGGGAACTCCCAGTTATTTGGACCAAAATTTAACTTTCCCACAAATACACATTTCTATAATTATACCCTCTAATAAAATTGGACACATACATTACATATTGTGTGGGTTACATTTACATCCAACGCCCACATCAGTGAGACCTGGCTTTGGGCCTCATTACACGTAGTGCGGTAAGGGTTTACCGGTACCGGTAAGGGCACCGGTACCAGTAAACCCTTACCGCCTTACTACGAGGTCCCTTTTCGGGTTGGTACTTTAACACCTGCTTTCTAGCAGGCGTTAAAAACCAACCCACAAAGGGACCAGGGTGCTAATTACGAGACCGCAATTAGCGCCTTCCCTATTCCCATAGAGCCCTATGGGGCAAAAATGGGAATGGGGAAGGGCAATGGAGGAAGGCGGAATTACCGCCTTCCCAACCTTGGAATAGGGCGGTAATTCCCCTTTCCTCCAAGGCGGTACCGGTAAATTACCAGCATGAACCATGGTTTACCGCACTACGTTTAATGAGGCCCTTTGTCTTTCTGTGGACTTTTGGCAATACTAATCATAAAGATTTGGCCTAACAATTCCTAATTTCGTACATATCTGTGCAATCACCCCTGGGACAGGGGTGTAGAATATTAGGTTTGTGGTATTAATAGTCTTTGTGCAATTAGTGTTTTTGTATAACCTTTGTCCCTTATGCAGTACAGGGTTCAATCACGTCTTCAAAGAAAGAGCATAAAATTAGATTTACAACTACCAACTTTTAGATTTATCCTCCTTCTTGTGGCAAAGTTAAAAGTCTTCAAAGCTTAATTGCAAATAGGCATTTTAACACCAAAAGTCATTAGCAGTTTTTTTTTTACTTTTCTTTCAACTGGCAACAGCTGTCAAATTCCTTTGATCAGGGTGGGGGTCCTCTTCCTTGAGAGTGAAGTTTCCTGCCCCTCCCCTGTGGGATGAGTGTTTAAGCCTGCCATTGTTTTTGGCTGAGGCCCAGACAAAAGTCTGATGAGTTCTTTGTCATGAGTATGCGAAAACCTGCCAGCAGCAATTAGTCCTTTCCTGCCAGCAGTGAGGTGTCAACTATTCCCAGGCTGAGGCTGTCAGATCAGAATTAAATAGTTAATTAACTCGAGACTGGGTTTTAACTTTAAGTTACCTATATCTTTCATTAAAACATATAAGTTTATAGCTGGATTTTGACATTTAGCAATCCTTTGACATTTCTTACAGAATTAGACCTTTTGTGAAAATAAAAAGAAGATATCGAGGCTGAGTACCCCAAAAGGAAATACACCAAATGCGGGTTACAAAGGAACATACAAAAGATCTTTGTTTTATACTGAACAGTTTCAAAGGACAAAGCAACAGATAGCTATAGGACCTCTGTACAACGCAGCGAACTCCAGCATGGTTCGATGTGCTCAGTGAGTGGGACTGTACATTAGAATAGTCGCACTCTTTACACCCTCGAAATCACAATGTTCAATCCATTTCCCAGTTAATATTGGTTAATACATTACGGATCTAGGGTTCATGCCGAGTTTGTGCATCTGTACATTTAGGGTTTACCTTTAATGTATTTACTAACAAGCCTTAATGGCAACGGTATATCTTCGGATTTCATGTTAAACCTTCTTAAACAGTTTTATACAATGTAGTCAAGCAAGTGTTCACACTTCAGTATTTGAATACATTGTGTTTAACATATGCTCGTGGATTATCTTCCTTGGTGCAAGTAATCCTCTACACACAGGTCAGCGAAGGACAAGGTCTCAGTTCATGACCCCAACACGTAGCCTGCAGGCAGGTTATACATTACTTTATACACAGAGATCAAGACGGCCATGTTGCATTCGGAATGACATTGTACACCATCTTAGAACACAGGGTGACTTTAGAGGGGGAGCCTAAAATGGCAGATAGGTCTAAAATGGCGGTTTACACTGATCTAAGGTCAAGACCTTGCAACGCGGATTTCCTCACAAGTGGCTTATAAACAGCTTGGCGTATGCCAATACACATATATTCATACAGTATAGGAGGCACGATACAATTTTCTGTTCGACACTTTCAACAAAACATGCTTTTAAACAGGCGATTATGCACTTTCTTCCTGAAAAAGACCTTTTAAACTGAGTTTTATTCAGCACCAGTTCTTTCCTTAAGTGCTGGGATTTGTTTTGCAGTCTGGATTTATGTATTCATCCTTTGTTTGGAGTTTCTGCCTGCACAGTTGAAATTATTACATGGTGCCATGTTAGCCGCATTTTTCCAGTGGAACTGAAAACAAATGTTGTTGGGCTGGTTTTTCATGAGATACATTTCTTAGCTGCTGTCAGTCAATGAGGCCCCGTCCTCTGAGCCACACTGGATGATCTGTAACCCTTTTACTCTCAAGGATTCACTGGGAAATAAATGAATCTAACACCAAAACAGCACTTTGAAGGTTGCAAAGCTACATTTTAAAAGGCATTTTCGGATTTTAGCATAATTCTGCTGCCTTGCTCCATGTTGAATGTGGCAAAGCCCGCTGGCATACTCCTGCAGTGATAATTCTGGTTTCACCCCCCCCTTGACTGTGTGTGGCAGGGGTGCAGCCTTTCCTTGGTTGTGACTCAAAAGCAGTTTTGCAGATTTTTGCACGCACAGGGGTTGGCACATCCATTTTTGGCTGTTTCTTTCCCCATTTGTCAAGTGATGCAGTGGGGCACATTGGGATGGGTCAAAATATCCCACAGAAGCCCCCGCCCAACTTTGGTTCGACTTCCAGTCGTGGGGAGGTCGGGCACGTGGTATTTTTTTCTTTTCTTCAATGTGAAGAACACAGTTTTCTTCAGGTGTAGGTTCTTCTCCTGTCAGCGAATGATGCGACACGCTCTCCTCGCTGGCTCTGGTTGGAATAGGAAATATACCCCTGTTTTCTCTCATGCTTTGTTTTCCAGTTTGGAGCGATACTCTGGATTTCTTTGGTTTTTTCTCCCGGGTCCCGGAGGAAGTCCTCCTTGCTGATTAGGTATACTCAGTATTTATGTAGGCTCTTCTATTTGCCGCAAAGTATGCCTGGGATGGCAACTCTTTAGCTGGTTGATGTGGAACCACTTGTCTTCTCCTGTCAAATCGACCTTGGGGATGCAAATTCTGTAGGCAACTGGTGAGATTTCGTCCACAATTTCAAACGGTCCCCGCCAGCTGGGCAAAAATGTGCACTCCTTGGCTTGGTTCATTTGGAAATTATACAAGTAGACCCAGTCTCCTACTTGATATTCCTTTTTGGTTGTCTTAAGGTCATAGTGGGTCTTCATACTGTCTGCAGATCTTTCTAGATTCCGCTGAGCATACGCAAAAGCATGTTGAAGGTGTTTTCTCAAATTCTCAACATACTCATGAGTTGTGGAGGCATTTATCAATGTCTGCTCTTGGGTTTTATAGAACAGATGCACCATCCTTCGTCCAGTCATCAGCTCAAATGGAGACATTTTTGTTGCAGAAGAAGGGGTAGATCTGATGGCCATCAGGACAAGTGGTAATCGAATATCCCAACTTGGCCCAGAGTCTGACACAAACTTTTTTAATATGCTCACAATGGTTGTATTTGTACCTCTCAAGTAGAGGTCTAGCGGTATGCAATGTGTAGTTTCCTTTTTACCCCAAATATCTCCCACATCTTTGTCATCACTTCACTGGTAAAGTGACTACCTCGGTCTGACTCAATCCTCTGGGTAGTCCAAAATGAGAGAATATGTGATTGATCATAAAGGCAGCTGCTGTTTCTGCCTTGCAATTTGGGGCCGGGAGACATTCCACCCATTTAGTAAACAAGCATCTGTGGTCTCTTTATTCCACTGGGCAGTTGAGAGTTCATTATGAGCATTTGTCTGGGACCTGGTGATAGCAGTGACCTGGATTTCCACCAACAGGGACTCAATCTCAAGGAGATCCCCTTGGATGGCTCCTGTTTTTGCCAGTTGATCAGGTAGGTCATTTCCAGTTTTGTCTGGTCCCACTACTTTGGAATGACCCTTGATCATTTTCCAGTAGATGGGCATCTCACTAGAGGTGACCAGATCATCATATTTTGAATTAGTTTTCCATGTTTTAGTGACTTGTTGTTAGCACATAGCATGACTCTGGTCTTCCAATTGACCAGGTGCTCCACGGACCCATTCCGGACATAATCTGAATCTGTGATTATTACCAGTTTGTGGAGTTGGTGTTGGACAGCAGTGAGGATGGCTTGATGAACTACCATCAGCTCTGCCACCTGACTACTATGGGGACCTATTTTGTACCCAGGGGAGGGTTTCAGGACATCATTCACCCAGGCATTGGCCACGCTGCCCACTAGCTCCTTTTCCCCGTTGTTGTCAAAATGGTAGGAGCACCCATCCAGATAAACACTTGTCTTCTTCATAGACTTTGGGCTGGGAATTCAGGTACGCCTCCATGTTGTCCTGGATTTTAAGACTTTCGTCTTCGAAACAGTTTTCTCTGGAACAATCATGCAAGTTAGCCAGACCTTGCGCAAGGGGACTCTTCCTGTTTTGGCCATATCTGACCTCTACAGGAAAGCCTTGCATTGACAGAATCCACGAAGTAATTCTGGAATTGCTCACATTTCTGGCCCGGATTCTGTCACTTTGAAAATATTGCAGAGACTGGTGTGGAGTCTCCACTATGATGTGTTCCCCTTGGATGAACGGGCGGTAATTTTTCAATGCCCACACTGGTGCCAGTAGTGCCTTCTCACAACCATCGGAGATGACTTTATTGACCTTGTCATGCTTTAGGTATAATACTGCAGTCAAGCATGTATTTGAGATCCCTGTCTCCAAGAAGAACTCCTTGTTTTTGACAGGGTAAGCTAGACAAGGCGCTTGTGAGAGGCTTCTTTTGAGTTGCTTTACTGCCTCGGCTTGTTCTGGACCCTACTCCTACATGACCCCCCCTTCAACAGATGGATAAGGGGTCTTGTGATCTCTGCATAATCCTCAATGAACTTTCTGCTGTAATTATTCAGTCCAAGGAGGCTCCTTAGCTCATGCAGAGTTGTGGAGTCTTTTAGTTTCAGGAGTGCTTCCACTTTCTTTACCTGGGGACAGAGACCCTCAGGAGTTATCTCATGCCCCAAGAAATTGACACGGGTTCTGCCCCACTGTGCCTTTTGGAAAGATAGTTTTGCTCCGGCAGCCCTCAACTGTGTCAGAACGTAACGGATCTCCGCTATGTGTTCCTCTACAGTTCAGCTTTTGATCAGAACATCATCGACATAGGCCAGGTTACCCCTTTCACCCAAGTCGGGCATGGCCTTGTGTAAGAAGATATTAAATTAATTGCCGGAGTTGATGTATCCGAAGGGAGTCCGGGTCCATGTGTACTGCTGCCCCACGAAGTTAAAGGCCATCTTGTATTGATCCGCCCTACTGACAGGCACGGACCAGTACCCATTGGTCAGGTCAATGGCAGTATATACCTTTGACCCCTGGATCTGGGCCAGCCTTTGGTGAATGTAGGGCAGAGGCCATCGGGATGTGTGGACCCATTTGTTTAGCTCCCTTAGGTCAACACAGAGTCTCCATTGGTTGTTTGGTTTTAAAATCCCCAGAACCGAATTATTAAAGGTGCTGTGGACTGGACGAATTATCCCACAGGACTCAAGGTTTTTAATTATTTCTGTGAGGGACTCCATGGATGCGAGAGGCAAGGGATATTTCTTCACAAACACTGGAGTCATGCCAGGGTCCATGAGAATTGTTGTTGTATGAATTTTGGTTCGACCACAGTCAAATGAGTCCACCACAAAGAGATCCTGAAAATCTAAGAAAACTTGTTACAACTTTTGCTTTTGCTCCAGAGTCTCACAGGCATCAGCTAGGTTGACTCGCTCTTCAACCATCTGCCTGAAGCCCGGAAAGACTTCTGGTTTGGCTATCTCAGCGGCTTCCTCCAGCTGGGTGGAGAAATATCTGGATAATGTATTGACCTGGATTGAGGGTTTCCGGTAGGGAAGGTAGTCCTTGTGGACTTGGAAGCTCACCTCATCCCTCCTGAAGTCACAGGTCACCTCTTCCTTACCATAAGGGCAGGAAGTGTACACCAGGAAATTCCCCCCATGCCGGGAAAAGATCCTGTCTGGTGTTGTGTACTTGTCGCTATCATTGTCAAAACAGTCATTGGGGATCGGTCCTATCAGTTCATTACCTAAATCTATGTGAAAATGTTAGTCATAAACCGCCATTCCAATAATGGTGCCTGCGCCCATAGTGATACTCCTAAGGTCTCTGTTATCCACCAATATTGGAACGATGTGTTCTGTATTGACTAATGGTGTTGGGTTTAACCCCAACCCTTGCTGTTGGAGATGGGCATTGAGATGAACATGTGCGCCAAGACTTTGCAGTTTCTGTCCTCTTTTAATTTTTACTTCAAGTGGGACTAGTCGGGTCGGTCCTGGGATGGTGACTTCCTCTCCAATTTGAACTTGAACTGCATAGAGCAGCAATTGGACTGACCGAAATGCTTTTTCTGAATCATCAAAGTCCATGGGATTGCCCCCTAATTGGGACCAGGCTTTGAAATTTATCAGGTCCAAACTAATGGCAAAGCGATTGAGAATGTCAATGCCTAAATAAAATGCAGCAGGGACATCCCGCACGACCCAACAGTTATAGACTATACTTTAATTGCCTATAGCAATTTTGAGCATACACCTGCTAGGCAGGAGATGTTTAAAATTGGGAGTTTCCAGGTCCATTTCCCATTTGTCTATCAATTTAAATATGGGAATGGCTGGTTCTTTTGGGAGTTTTTCAGAACGTGGCTTCGCTGATGAAGCTCTTACCATTGTTCATGCACACTTGGGCGAGAACAGATTCCTTCCCCTCATTTAACTGAATACAGATGTACAACTGTTCTCTAATGTTCGGAATGTCAGCTCAGTTTTTAGCTGGCTTCTCATCATTTTGGACTATGGAAGTGGGATTTTCTGATTGTGAATTAGTATAGAATTTCAGAGTATTTCCTTCCAGTGTGGAATGCCACTTGAAACTGGAAGGAAGGTTGATTTTCCAAAATAGAGAGGAATTCCCATCACCAGTTTGTTGTCCTACTGCAATTACTGTCACGTCAGGGATTTGGTTGTTTTGAAAATGGAACTCAATGTGTTCCTGTTTTTGTTCAACCAGGTGACATGTGCCATTTAAACAAACATGGTTGACACTATGTTTTAATTTAATTGGTCAGTCAGTCTGGGTCCAGAGGACCTTGTTTACACAGTCTATTAGGGGAGACAATCTGCGCAGGATCTCATTCCCCAGTAAACATGGTGTGCCCTCCGGAGTCATGACTATGACCGGATGTTTCATCTTGTGTTGCCCAATTTTAATGTCCAAATCTGCAGTCCCCTCTGAAGTTGTCCAGGAAGAGGGGTGAGAGGGATCTGGTAACTCTCCCCCTTCCTGAATTCAGCTGATCAAAGGCTCTCTTTGACAGAAGTGTGGCTTGGGATCCACTGTCCACCAGTGCCAAAAATGCACATTTCCCTTGTACTTGGACCGGGGCATAAAATCTTCCCTCATTCTCCTCAAGGGGGCAAAGATAATGTGCATTTTGGGCTAGTTGGTGGGTTAGTTTCTTGATTCTTGATTCCGATACAGGGGTAGTTTGGCCAGGATTCTGTGTTGGAGCTTGGGGATCTGTAAGAAAAATATGGCTGTTGGATATCGGGGGAGTTTTGGTCACCAGAGTAAGTTTGGGCAAGGTGGTTCTCTGGATCATCATTCTTGGGTTCAGTCGTGGGCGATTCTAACACAGTCCCCATATTCACCCAGTCTTTATTAGGATCTCTTGGGACCCATTTTCCTTTGGGAGGAGTTCCCCCATCCCTGAAGGAGAAGATCTTTTTCCCAGAGTCCTCTGAGGACCCCTCTCCTTCAAATTGGAGGACACTAACCTCCTCCACAAAATGGGTCTTTTTGAATCCTTTATTTCTCTTACCCGTCCTCTGTTCCTTAGGTGGCAGACTTTCGGGGGCAGGAGATTTTGATTCCGGTTCCTGGGTTTCCTGGGGCTTTTCAAAAGTGGGAAAGGAAGCCTCCTTTAAGGCTTTACACTCCTCTTCCCCCGTGCCTCTTCCTTTGGACCCGGTGAGTTGTCAGGGTTCTCTCCCTGTCATCGCTCTGGAGTACCAGACCCTTGGTGTGTGGAGTTCTGAGCTGCCATGTTCATCTGAGGGTTCTGCTGAGCCCTCAACATGTGACCCAGATCCTGGGACAAGTTCTGGACCTGGCGCTGGGGTTGGGAAACCCGCTCTGGCTGGTATGGGGGTCTCTGGTCTATCCCAGGTGGATCATGGGAAGGGTAACTGTACCTTCTCCCATAATACCCTGGGTTGGTATAGTTCTGGTAACCCTCCACCCTTGGCCTCCCCTCTCCCAGATTGGGCTGTCTGGGCTCAGGAAAGTGGGGAAAAAAAGGAGGGTTGTTTTGTGGGTTGAAGTTTTGAGGGTACCGGGGAAAGAAGCTCAACCCGGCAGTTGGGAGATTACTGCCCTCCTGGGGAAAGTTAGGAGGGAAGATTCCTGTGTTGGTTCCTACCTGCATCAGAGGCTTAGGTTGCAGCAATAAGAACTCCACATTTAAAGTAGGACAATGCCAGAAACAGTTCTCAAAATGCCTCGCAGTTGCAGAAAGCTCAATGACCGTGTGTTTCAGTCTACTCGTGTTACCATTGCAATGGTGAGCTTTCCGCAACTGCGAGGTATTTTGAGAACTGTATCTGGCATTGTCCTACTTTAAATGTGGAGTTCTTATTGCTGCAACCTAAGCCTCTGATGAAGGCTTCTCTTTGCACAAACAATAAAGGCTTCTCTTTGCACAAACAACTAATTATAATTTCTTGGCGCAGTGAGACTGGGAACATCTTTGTTTTCCTTCAACTATTCCTGTGGATGTGTATTGGATGTGTACACCGCCCAGATACCCGCAGCCTTGATGTTTATTTTCTTAATCACTGTATAAGCGCTGTGGACTCATGACTTTTTCTGCCATAACTTTGTTCTTGGTTCCTACCTGGTTGGACCCCCCGCCCTTGGGATGGGGGAGTCCACACAAACCCCAGAATAGGTTTTTGTTCTTGTATAGGGGGCTTATGTAGTTAGGGGAGTTAGAGGTCCCATTTGTGGGATTACCCCCTGACTACCTGTCTGGGATTGGCCCGGGGACCTTCTGGTTCCTTGATTGGATGGGTTCTGTGCAGGTATACTTTTAGGCCCCCCCATCTCCAGATCTAAAATGGTGGCAACCTTCACCTCTGCCACCTTAGCAGCAGAAGGGGTGTTGGCTGGTTTGGGGTTTTTATTGGTGTTCTTACTATCTATAGGTTTCTGCACCTCATAAATACAGGTTGCCTGTTCTATGACCCAGTCCAGTGATCTCTTCTCATGAAAGTCCCTCACCAGCTGAGTCATAATGTATTTGGGGAGGGCATGGAAGATGGTATTGTTGAACTCCCTACTATCTGTGAGCACCCTCCTTGTGGTCTGCCAAAAGGCACGTTTAAATTCCTGCACACATTCTTGTGCGGCCCAATCTTCCCCACACTGCAGATTGTAGGCTGCCTTGCAGGCCTCTTGGGGGTTTCTATGGACAGGAAAGTGTTTTAAGATGGCCGCCCTGTAGGTGGACCATCTTGAGTGGTTCTGATCCTCCAGCCTGCAAATAAGCTGGAGTACTCTAGGGAGAAGGTCCATTTCACATATTGGATGCAACTCTGACTATCTTTCAGAGGGAAAGTATCCATCATCTGTTTGTACAATTCATGGTGCTCCCAGACTGAATACTTGGCATGTTTGTGATAGGGAGTTATAACACTCCTAATGGCCTTATTCTGCTTCAGGTGATATTTTTGTATAGCCTTCTTGATTTTTTGGAAGGCAGTAGTTTTGTGGATCCAGTTCCCGAACTCTTCCCTCATAGGATTCTTCCTGATTGGAGAGGTTAACCCTAACATTTGGGGATCTGTACAGAGACGCCCGCCCATCAATGTCTGGGAGGCGCTGATCTGTCAGTCCCATTTTACCTATTTTGTTGAAGTCTACCATCCCCATGGCCTCTGGTTCATATGAGTCAGTGGACATGAGTTCATTGCATCGAAGGAGTTAGAGTCCCTGAGTACAGGGGTCCTGATGGAATGCTCAGGGGTTTCTCTGACCCTCTCTATCTCTTCTCTTTCAGCCCCTATTCCCTGGTGATATGCCAAAATCTGAATCATTTGTTCCTCTATCAGGGCCTTACTGGTCTCAATAGTTTGCTCTTGCATGGCAATCTATTTGTGGAGCACATCATTCTTTTCATAGAAAGCCTCATTGTCTCTCTGTGCTTCCTGCCTGGTTTGGAAATACTGGGCCAATTTCTACTGCAGGAGATTTACCCCCTGAGTTTTAGCATCATTGGTCTGGTTGTTCTTTTCCAGAGCATCTTCCACCCGCCGGGTGTGCTCTAGTAGCTTCTCATATTCAGTTTTCACTTCCTTGAGCTCCTGGAGGGCCAGCTTTCTTTCCTCTAGCTTGGTTTTTAATTGGCTTACTTCCTGGCTTAAGGCATCCCTCTCCTGATTTAGGGTGCCCCTCTGTTCAGCCAGGTCGTCTCTTTGTTTTTTGAATGCCCTGGATTTCTGTCGCTCCTCATCAAATTCCTCTTGAGAGTGGATGTCTTTAATAATTAATTTATTATTTTTTTCTTTTAATTTGTCTATCTGGTCCTATAGGGTGACTATTTGCTCTGCGCAGGCTCTATTAAACTGTAATTGTTGCACCAGCGTATGCTGACTCTGTTGTAAAGAATTAACCCTTTCTTGACACTCATCTGTCAGTGCCTGAACTTGGGTAACTTGCTCTGCCTTCTCTTGCTGTAGGAGAGCCAGATCTTCTTTCAGTTTTGTCAGATAATGCCTAGCTTCTGTCTCTGATTCTTCGCTCTTCTGTAGCCTTTGCTCTGCAGAGTCCAGATCAGTCTGGGTTCTTTCTAGTGTTTCCACTTGATTCTTTGCCAGAACTATGTTCTCAGCATGCTTTTCCTGCATTACTCCTATGTGGAGGTACAGGTAGGCTGCTATTTTGGCAATTATACTCTGCTCCTCTTTCGCTTTTGGGGCCATGTACAGTTCACTAAGAGCTTGGTGTAATGAGCCCTTGTCCTGCCATATATCCAGGTCCATGGCAGTGACCTGTTCTTTGATTTCATGCAGCCAAATCTGCTCATTCTGTTCCGGCCACTCACCCCTGACAAACAGTTTGTGCAGGGGGTGTTCCCTAGCCATATTGATTTCTACTGGGATCGCCATTTTGGAAAATCACTTTCCTTATGACTTATTTTAGGGTGAATTTACTTTTACAAACAGGCCTGATTTTGGAGTATTTATTTTGAGAGGTGCTTGTATAGTGTAGCACAGTACACCAACCCAGCAAGGTGTCTGTATCCTTCAGGCTAGTATGCTGTGTTAGACTGTCACTGGTGGTAACACAAACTCAAAATCACGGCACAAGCCCCCAAATCTGTTAAGGAGTACATCCATTTCTCAGCCTAGCATGCAATGCACAAATGAAATATTTATTGTGTCTATAGGTACAATATTCTGAGTGATATACCACCCATATCACACCCTTCTCAAAATACCCTCCCACCCCCAGGTCACAATGGACCAGGAATCAGGCTGGTTGGTAAAGGTATTATGTATTTATTTATTTAAAATTCAAATCAAACACAAGTTTCAATATATGGGGCAGCAATCACAAATGTGGTGACAATACAAATCAAAAAGTAAGTAAGGCAGTTGAATTCACTTATAGCAACACAGCGGATAAAACACAGGGAAAAGAACAGTTTTGGCTTGTTGAAAAATAGCGCTCAATTTAAGATTTCCCTCTGCAAAGTTCTTAATTCACAAATGAGCAATTCTACACAGATGTAAGTAAGCAGCAGGTTTTCAGGAATAAGGAACAGTGTACAGGGTTTGAAGGCAATCTTCCCTCCCCAAACAAAAGAGAAAAACGTTTTAGAATTTTACACTTTGTAAATTAACAATCGAAAATGGCTTTGTGGAACAATGAAAAGTGTAAAAAGTGTGCAAAAATCCTTAATTTTATATGAATTCCTATGAGAGCAACGCTAAAAAGATTCTAACAAACATAAGCTATCATATGAGCAACGGTACACACTTTAAATCAAAATGGAAGTTTGGAAATACTTTGAATGGGAAAACACACGTGTAAAACGTTTGCAAAATTGCGAATTCCTGCCTAAATTTCACTATGCGATTTTTTTACTCCGAGTTGAAATTAAGTCTCTAGCTATAAAATTGAGGAAGTTATGCAAGTTTGAATGAGAAGTGTTTTTGAAAAAATGAACAGAGAAAAAAGAAAATCGGTTTTAAATATGACAGGTTGGTTTTATTTAAACTATATTAATGACTGAGAAAAAAATAAAACGGCCGATTGTAACCCTTTACGTGGCAGATACTCCGTTTTTCTTTTATGGGAATGTGTTTATTTAATCCAAATCACTAATGGCTTATGGTCTAGTAAAACAAATGAGAGAACATCAGCGCTAACACTATGGATTGCAAACAGGGTTGAAAGAATGGTTCTGACAATGTTAGAGGTTCTTAGGTTAAAGATGGGATAGGTTGAGAGATGGGGATAGGACAAGGTAAGACCAGATATGCTATGGTTTACTATGATTCATATTTATACTTACAGTCCACTTTGAATTTAATATTGGACCGTCAGGTTCTGGTCATCATGGATCGGGTCTACAGGCAGCAAGGCACTTCTGGTGGGATGGTTAGCTGGGCAGTTCTGGTCAATTGGACTGGCCCTTCTGGTTGCTGGACACTGTAGATCAGCGGGATGGTGAGTTTCAGCAGACAAGCCTTAATGGTAGCAAACCAGACTGGATAAAAATTGCTTCCCTGAAGTTTGGGATGGTTCAGGATTTGGGCATAGCTGAAAAAAGTTCAGCAAATGCCGAGGCCTTGGCTTGGTAAAGAAATCTGGAATCAGTAGCAAGATGAAGAATTCTGGAACAGGGTGAAGTCAGGAATAGAGCGTCACACAGAAATCAGGATATATCAGGAATCAGTGTGTGTCTGTGTGTTGTGAGGTTCCCTTAATTTATTCTGCCAAGTGACAACACTCAGTTTATGGTTGGGGCAGACTTACAACCCACAATGCTTTGATAGGTCAAAGGCACTTTCCTTTTTCTGGTTGGAAGAAAGAAAGGGCTGTCATATTTTATGATGTGACTTGGGAACTCTCATAGTTATTTGGACCAAAATTTTACTTTCCCAGAAATACACATTTCTATAATCATGCCCTCTATTAAAATCGGACACATACATTACATATTGTGTGGGTTACATTTACATCCAACTCCCACATCAATGAGACTTGGCTTTATCTTTCTGTGGACTTGTGTCAATTTTAATCATAAAGATTTGGCCTAACAATTCCTAATTCGGTACATATCTGTGCAATTACCCCTAGAACATGGGTATAAAATATTAGGCATGCGGTATTAATAGTCTTTGCCCAATTAGTGTTTTTGTATAACTTGTGTCCCTCATGTAGTACAGGGTTCAATCACGTCTTCAAAGAAAGAGCATAAAATTAGATTTACAACTACTAACCTTTAGATTTATCCTCCTTCTTGTGGCAAAGTTAAAAGTCTTTAAAGCTGAATTACAAATAGGCATTTAACCACCAAAAGTCCTTAGCAGTTTTTTTTTTTACTTTTCTTTCAACTGGCAACAGCTGTCAAATTCCTTTGATCAGGGTGGGGGTCCTCTTCCTTGAGAGGGAAGTCTCCTGCCCCTCCCCTGTGGGAATAAGTATTCAAGCCTGCCATTGTCTTTGGCTCAAACAAAAGTCTGATGAGTTCTTTGTCATGAGTATGCGTAAACCTCTCAGCAGCAATTAGTCCTTTCCTGCCAGCAGTGAGGGGTCAACCATTCCCAGGATGAGGCTGTCAGATCAGAATTATATAGTTAATTAACTCAAGACTGGGTTTTAACTTTAAGTTACCTACATCTTTCATTAAAACATATAAGTTGAACACAGTTTATAGGTGTATTTGACATTTAGCAATCCTTTGACATTTCTTACAGAATTAGACCTTTCATGCTTTTAAACAGGCGATTTTGCACTTTCTTCCTGAAAAAGCACATTTAAACTGAGTCTTTTAAACCAGATTTTCCTCTGCAGCACACACATTTTATTCAGCACCAGTTCTTTCCTTAAGTGCCGGGATTAGTTTTGCAGTCTGGATTTATGTATTCAGCCTTTGTTTGGAGTTTCGGCCAGCACAGTTGTAATTGTTACATGTTGCCATTTCTGCCACATTTTTCCCATGGAACTGAAAACAAATGTTGTTCTGCTGGTTGCTGGTTTTTCAAGAGATACATTTCTTAGCTGCTGTCAGTCAATGAGGCCCGGCTCCTCTGAGCCACACTGGATGATCTGTAACCCTTTTACTCTCAAGGATTCACTGGAAAATAAATGTATCTAGCATCAAACAGCACTTTGAAAGAGTTGCAAAGCTACATTGCAAAAGGCATTTTCGGTTTTTAGCATAATTCTGCTGCCTTGCTCCATTTTTGGCTGTTTCTTTCTCAATTTGTCAAGTGATGGAGTGGGGCACATTTGGATGGGTCAAAATATCCCACAATTGGTTTGTGTCTATCTATTCATGGATTTCACAATGGATGGCGAACATCTTCAGGATTCTTGGAGCAGTATTAGTGATGGTGATGTTTGCATTCTGTTTGGTCAACATAATGATTAAACAGCGCAAGAAGACACAAAAAGAGGTCGTAGGAATGAAGTCATGATCGATGAAGAATCAGGGTTTAGACCCAAGGATTTGACAGATGAAGATATAAAAAAATATGTAGAGGCCAGCATCTTAGCATCAGAGGGAACAATGTTCCTACATCCAAAAAATAACAAGAGGTATGTGGGACTATGTGTCTACTGCAATCCAAATGGAGAGTGCAGCTACATGGCCTGGAGTGTAGATTGACATGTGAAATCAGCAAGATCCCTGAAGGGAGTGATAAAGATATGGACCCCGAAGAGGCACTTGTTTAAGAGAAAGAACACAAATGTGGATATTGTTGAAGGAATGGTCAATGAATCAACCAGAGGGGGGAGTGTAGAGGAGCAGCCGAATGCCCCTGCAGGAAGTCCTGCCCCCCACTACCTACATGCTAGAAGCCAGAAGTCGTGCCATGCTTAACACCAGTGACTTTGACTGTTCCGCGAAGAGCCTTCGAGCAAAGGTATCCACTAAGAAAACCCTATCTGATGTATCCCCGAAGCGATGACAATCTCATGGAGGAGGTCCTAAAGGAATATGAAGATGAAAGAAAGAGAATTTGGTGACATCACAAGAGATGAGTGTGACGCACAGAGAAGACTGGCTGAAGAAGAGAATGTATGGACCATATAGAAACTGATGACGAAGTAAAGAATCAAGTAAACTTTCATATGCGAGACAAAAATTGCACATGTGAAGTACACTGCAGAAAATGCAAGTTGTTTTATAACTGTACAGATGCAGCAACGCAAATAGACTAAGTGATCATAGAAGCTGGCTATACATAGTGAATAGACTGCAGGCGGTGCTTCATATATATAGAATCTGGACATCGGTGTCACAACTTTAGTAATCTCAATCCCATGTAGTCAAGGCTGAAGCAGCCAAGAACTGGTTATCTATCTTTGAAGAACAGTGAGTGTGAGACGCTGAATCATCCCTTGTTAAGGTGCAAAGAAAGAACACCATGAGTGCCAAGTTTATTCATTTAATACAATTAAAATGCTAGAAAAGAGGCCAAATTATGGTCTCCTGTCACATGGGTTAAGGATGGAAATAAAAGTTGGCATGCAGCTCTAGACTTAAGATAGCATACGCTCACACTCCCAAATAGTGTAGGAGCAAAGATACTTTGCAAGGCCAAGGACAAGTACAAAGACAATCTTCATGGCAGAAGAAATGGATGATGAGAGATGTTGGGCTAATTGAGTGGGGAGACACGGTCAAAGTCCACCCACTGACACCTGGGGTACTAGTTTACGTGCTACTAGGGAGCCAAATCTTCCAGAAGAGCACGAGCATGCCAACCAATTGCAGAAGGCCATATAAAGAAGAGCCTTATAGTTTGATAGCCAATAATGAACTATGTATCTACTTACTAATTAAGATGACTTGCACCAGGGGTGGGCATGAGTTATCCACCTGACTGTAGAGACCCAATCACAACCAATTCCTATATAGAAAGTATACTTAGATGTTTGCATTAAGCCAACCACAATTCCCCATAGGTTTTTCTTATTTGACACGTAGTGTGATGTCACATATGATGAGTTTTTATTATATAACTGATTTTTTATTAAATGCTTCGAGTGAGATTATGCTTTGCGAGGTCCATTGATGTCCGTTTTAACTCCCTGTTTTAGAAAATTGATATTAAAACAGTAAAACGACTTTACCTTCTTCCTGAGTTGGTTTGATTATTTGGTGTAATCTGCATCCCATGTACTGCACTATATGCTACTTATTTAATGACCATAATCTCAAAACCATATTCACAAAATAGTTGCTTAAAGATGTATGGAGAAACCCCTTTGTGAGGAAAATAGCCTGACTGACCTATGTAAGAAGTATGTTGTATGAAGAAGGTTTGGATACCTGGTTTTTAAACCCAGATAGCATCCCCTAAGGTGCGACAAATATATTAAGGGGAATCTCTGGGGAAAAAACAAAATTGGAACATGAATTTGCAGCAAGGAACAAGGTCAGCGTGAGATCATATGTACCACAAGTACCGCAAACACCACCAGCAGAACATTTAAAATGGGTGACTTCAAAGCATCATAGATCAGTCCTAACGTGGTTTCGCTTAGGATTGTTACTCTTTAATATACAAAGGTACACATGAGAGTCAAGTGATGTAATTAAAGTTAAGAATATTATGGGCCTCATTATAACCCTGCCGGTCGCGGTAACAACAGTGCTGGTGAGATACCGGCACCATTGTTGCTGGACCAGCAGAGTACAAGTTTGCGGGCAGGAGGGTGGAACAGCACCCACCCGCCCGCAGACTTTGACAGATTCACTGGTACTGTTGTACACAGCGCCAGTGCATCAGTCCTCCCCATTCCTGTTGAGCCCAATGGGAGCCCAATGTGAATGGGGAGTTTCTTTTTCTGGCGCTTGGCTGTATGGACCGCCGGGGCTGTAATGTTAATGTGGATACGATTGCGAAACTCTCATGCACTTTAGGATTGTTTGCAGTTTATATACAGACATTTGGAAGGACTCAATATTACAAATATGGAAATATATCTGAAATAAGGAAACACAGACAGGCCCCAACACACAATCCAACATTGCCTAATAGACTTACCTCTGTTGCAGTGGCTAGATTTGTCTATGTTGACATTAAAGAGGAGAGAGAATCTTATGAAGGTTTTTGTTTAATTTGATCCTGAATTTGTATTTACTAATTGTAAATGGTTATTTTTCTCCTTTTATCTTTTAAATTATTGTAGACTGTACAATTTGTATAAGGTTTTAACTGCCTTGTATGTATTTTTATATGTCCTTGTATCGATTGATATAATCCGAAATAAAGCTATGGACTGGCTGACTGACTGAACACTGCAGGAGTCCTTCAACACAGTGAGGTCCTGGGTACCGGGGCAGCTGGCAGAGAGGCAAGCCTTGCTCCAATAGCATGTCACTTCTCAGGTTGCTGGGAGTACCAATCCAAGGACTCAGGGTCTAGATATGTCCTTGTTCCCGGGCTCCCAAACATTGGGGAGGCTGCCACACAATTGCAGGGGTCCTTCAAAACAGTGAGGTTCTATGTATCGCTGTAGCTGGCAGAGAGATAGGTCTTGCTCCAGCAGCAGGTTCACCCCCAATGGTCCCTGGGGATTGTTAGAGGACAGTGCTCACCTCTGCCTTGGAACACATACCTTCACCTCTCAACTGAAGGACTCTGTTCTCTTCCAGCAGGGTCCAAATAAAATCTTCTTCAAGAGTTGGAGTCCAAAATATTTAAAAATGATTCCAAGATGATGCAAAGACGTGGTGGGATACCCCTTATTTTAAAGGCAAATTCTACAGATGATCGGACTAAACCTAGCCTGCATTAGTGGTCCAAGGTCTTTTGTCTGTCTGACATCACACCCAGAGTGATTTGCTCTAGATGAAGTGGAGGGTACAGGAATGAAAGAGAGAGACAGAGAGAAACAAGACTGAAGTCTTCCTCCACTGTGCAGAGCCATGCTGTCTACTATAACCCCTCCCTTTCCCTTCTCACTAGGAACAAATGCCTTTAGAAATGCATCATCCTGGTTTGAGGCTACTCCCTTTGAAAGGGTGTGCTCCTTTGATGCCTGGACCCAGGACAGCTTCCTGTTGTGCGACTGTCTCTGGCAGAGGGTGTTACCTGCCCTCACAAAGAGATCAAAGAAGAGGCATGGTCATTCGGGTTGCTGTCCTGTCATTTGGCAGCCTCAGCCAGTCTGGCTGGAATACACATCATCTTCCACAGCTGAGATTAATTCACAGGAGCTGACACAAGTGTGATATCAAATTGGATGTGGCTGTAATGATTATATGTAGTGCCCCGCACCATGCCTTAACTCACCCATAGCTTATTTTTAGAATTTACCCTGCTGTTAGCTTGGGCTACTAATGATCATCATAGTTTTGGTACATTGGTGCATTTCTAATAAACAAAAAGCAGCCCATGACCTGAAGCAATGTAGCTGTCACTTCAGCTGTCAAATGGGCACCTGTGACCTATGAACCTGCTGTGTGCCATTGGTAGAGTAGGTGCTGCAACTTGGGACACCGATGCAGCAGGGCACACATATACACTATACTTTTAGCATGAAGCTTATGCAAGGTGAATTTGATTAGTAAATTACCCTTTCAGTGGTGGAATTACCTGAATCATGATATTAGTCAGAGGTGTTGCTGGGGGGGTGGGCTAAGGGGGCTATAGCCCCTGGTCTTTTGGTTGGAGCCCAGATAGAATCTCAGGAGCTACAACCAAAAGTCTGGCTAGCCCCCAGTCCTGACAGTTCCGACATTAGTGTAGCCCCGGGTCTTTTCCAGACCTAGCAACACCCCTGTTATTAGTTAATAAAAATCAAACGAGCCAGGGCTTCCACACCGTTGCGAGACGGCAATTAATCACAGGAATTAATCACAGGATTTAATCACAGGATTTACCTTCCGCGTTGAAACTCAGAATTCTGCAGTCTAGTGAAAACTGAGCAATGATTCTATTAATGACCAAAGAAGTAGAGTTTACGGAATTACCTCGGCTTTTTTACAGAACCCAGGAAGTATTATTGAGGCCCTATGTGCCCCAGCACAGCAACAACAATTTCCAACAGCCCATGGAACGCAGACCTTTCACTTGATCCCAAACGACTTTGTGAAGCAGCAATGGCACACTACGGCACGTGATCCTGGCCACAAGAGAAAGCCATTACAGAGCTTTAGGGATCTCTTTATTTTCAAATGATCGGACATTCAGAAAGCCAAAAAAAAAAGTATCCCAAGACAACCATCAGGCAAATACTTAGTTGAACAACAAGCACACATACGTTTGACACTTTATTGATGCATATATCTCAAAGAATGTCCAATGTACAGTCACAGTCGCAACAATCTACGATGATGGGTTTGTAATTCACATTTACTTATACATGTGAGTATCCATTTTAGGATGCAGTAGGTTTAGTGGAAATAGGCAATGAACAGATCAAAGGGATTGAAAGCAAGAAAGTTAAATTCCACTGTATCGATCGGTAGCACAATGAGCAGCAAAGCGAAAATAAAAATGTGAAGGATGAGTCATTAATCGTGATTAAAGCAAGTACCTTCCTCGTGCCAAAAATATTCTGCATCCAAGAATAAGAAGGCAGCGTCTGACTCCGAAGAGACCCTTTTCCCCTCCAACCCCCCACGCTCCCCAATGATCACTATTCATCATCGGACGAATGCTGCAGATGTAAATCGAGCCAGAAAAGAACCACGTTTATCGTAAAAGGCGGTGGCAGGTACGCAATCATAACATCATTACATTTTATCTGTACTTTTTAATGACCGCAATCATTTTCAAAGGGAAATATCACTAAACTGTCATTTAACCCGAGGCAACATATTAAAAATTAATTTCGCTAGTGAATTATTTTAATTTGAAGCTGACACAAGAACTGCAGAGGAGCAAATGGGGTGGAGAATCATAAAAGAGTGCCCAGTGTGTCACTGCAGGCTGTACTGCAGCTTATCCTTAAAAGTAGATGGACACCATGACTGGCATTTGTGATTCGATGAAAATGTGTGACCAACAATGCCGAGGAGAACTGCAATCCCGTCTCCAGTACAAGCTTTCATCCCAGGGAACTCCCTGTGAAGGTCCAGTTTAAAGGCCCATCAACGCTGAAACTTGCCTAGGGATGCTTGTGGTCTCGTGCAGAAGGGATGTGACCTAGCAGTTCAGGCTTTGTCTGCCCCTTTTGGGGTGGAACCAATCCTGATTTGCATATGGTCTTTCTCCTTTTGTAAAGACTTGGCATGTGAAGAACGATGGTCTCAAGGGTTGCCCAGAGCACTGCCAGAGGTTAAGATTCATTCTAAACCTTCCAGCCATCACCTCTTTTGTTTTGCTGGTTTAATTAATAAACAAACATCACCCAATGGATGTTGCCAGCATAAACACTTTTATTTAAGACGTGTTTGCTGTAACAAGGACGCGCACACCGGAGGAACGAGACCACACATATGGTGAAGCATACATATATCCCTTTATTCTCCTTTCTTTCCCTTTACAATCTCCTCCCCTTCAATTTCCTCCCTCTTCCCTCAAAGCCCCCCATCCAAGATCTCTCCTCTTAAAGGGTTTGGGAGGTTTCCCTCGTGACATCCCCCCTCACATGTCTTCTTCAAATCCCTCATATTTCTTCTACTAAGCATGGAGGTGTCTTCACTTTCCTGCCTGGGCGACCTGTGTCCACACGACTCTCTACTTCCTTCCAGGTGGGGTCCACCAGGCTCACCTGATAATCACTTTCTTTATCTCCCTTTGGTTATGTTGTCTCTCTTCTTCTTGCTCAGCATTCTCTCCATCCAGTGGTCTCAGTAGCCTTTTGAAATGGGACAGGTTTCTTGTTACTTCTTTGCAGAAGCCATTAGCATGGTGCCCTTGACTTCTGTAACTTGGAGCAATGTGACTGCTTATCTGAAGTCAGCCTTATTTTGCCTCTGTTGTTCACTAGCGCTTCTTCTACCAAAAATTAATTTGCCTTGGCTTCTCTTATTTGGTTTGTCTGTTCTTTGTCATGCAGCTTAGCCTGGGTATCTCTCTCTCTCACCCCTTCATTCATCTGCCCGTTATCTGGATGGCTCCTGAGCAACCTTGTCCACTGCCAGTATGACATCATGAGTTCTGCTAGAGTCTCTCACATGGCATCATGTGGGGTGTTCCTCTAGTGTCTTAGCATTCTGCACATCACCTACTGGCTTCACATATTCTCTATTACTGCCTTCTGAAGCCTTCTCTTAATCAATGACATAAACTGCTCTGCCATTCTATTTGCTTGTGGATAAAGGGGGGGGTGGATTTCTGATGTTGAGACCCCATGTCATTTGCACATCTTTTGAAATCATTCCTGTTGAATGGTGGGCCATTGTCCTCTTTACAGTGTGTGGGATGCCCCATTCACTGAACACTTCATCAGTGACTCCTGCTACCAAAGAAAATGCAGTTGTAGGCACTTGCTTCACCGCCAGAAACCTTGTGAATTCATCTATGGCAAATAGGAGGTAGCCCCCACATTCTACCTGGGGTACAAATCCATAGCAGCTCTGTGTCGGGAGCCCTCAGGTATGGTGGGCACCTGAAGCAGTATTGGAGGGTCTAATCTTGCTGTACATTGGCAGGAGAAATAGCTGCGCCGCAATCTCTTCCAGGATCCTGTCCAACCAGATGTGGTGTTGAAGTTGTTTCTTGATATTGTCAATCCCCCTTTGCCCTTCACGGACCATTTTTGCCACGTTTCTTCTTATCTTTTCCAGGACGACCAGTTGGCAACCTCTCATCAGTATCAGTTGTTTGACTACTGCCAGTTCTGTGTGTATTTTCACCATCTTTGTTATGTCTTTCAGATTGGCCTGTGGACATCATTTCAGTTGACTGCAGTAAACTTGCCACCTGTTTGTATTGTTCAGCTTTATGGACAGCTGTATCATTGGGTCTTGCTCAAACACCATTTTAAACTCCATCCTTGTTAACGCCAGGGAAGCGTGTTGGTAGTGATGTGCTGGATGTATGCCTCCGCTGCTCCCTCCATCGCTCCTTGTGGATACTGGCCCGGGTGCTTTGAGATTTAATCCACCAGTTTCAGGTCACTTCCAGGCCGATGGACAAGGTCATAGTCCTACACCTGTAAGCAGATTCCCCATCTTTCAATGTGATGTGGCATCTTCATGCAAGGGTTCCCGAATAGAAATAGTAGTGCTTAATGGTCGGTCGCTAGGGTGAACTTTCTCCCTATTATGAAGTGATAGAAGTGTTCGCACACCCACACCACTGACAGGCTCTCTTTATCTGCTTGTGAGTATTCCCCTTCCATTGGCAACAACGCCCTGCTGGCATACGCAATAATATGGTTCAGCCCTGTGGAGGGCACTTCTGTTTGAGCCAGTATTGCCCCAATGCCGACTGCGCTGGCGTCCACTGTAATTTTTGTGTGCCACACCGGGTTGAAATGGACTAACTGCTTTACTGCTTTATTTGGTCGAAAGCCTCTTGACATTTGGGCAAACATGTGAAGGTGGTGTCTTTCTTCAGTAGGTGCTGCAGAGGATCTGTGGTGGTGGCGTAGTTCAGGAAGTACCTTGCACAGTAACCAGCCATGCCAAGGAAGGATCTCATCTCAGATACCTGTACAGGTGCAGCAAGGTTTTGTGATGGTGCAGATCTTCTCAGGGTCAGGTCGAATGGCTTGGTCTGAGAATATGTGTCAGTAGAAATGGAGATGCCACTTATCAATGTCAGACTTCTCAAAGTTCAGGGTGAGTCCCGCCCATTGGATGGCAGTGCATACTTCCAGAAGTGTGTTTTCATGCTCCGCCTGGGATTTTTCATACAACAGGATGTCGTCACTGTAGTTAAATGCTGTCTGGAACGGGAGGAGGATTTGCCCGATTCCATCAGGGACACAATTTGTGAGGCTATGTAACTTCTGAGTGTACAGTGTACTACTTCCAATTCCTGGCAGTGGACATCTATACGGCCCAGGTATTTAGCCATTTTATAGCACAGGAGGCACCGACCTCTTGTGAGGTGGGAATGCAAACACGCATCAGTAGCACATTCTGGAGGGTGTGGCCTAGGGATGTGGGTGGGATAGGGGGCCATGTGGGGTGGTTCTTAGAACTGCTGTGGTCTTGTCAGGGCTCTTCGCCGGTTGCAGTGCAGCCACTACTTCCAACTTTTTCAGGTCTTTCATGGCAGCCACTTGTGTGTCAACCCTCTCATATACCTGTGCAAGGTCTATCATCTCTTCGAGCGGTAGTGGTCTTTTGAGTAGTCGTATACAGAATGTGGACGAATTGCCCCTTTAATGATGTGAAGTGTTCTGGCTCCATCATCTGAGGAATTGGCCATGAACTAACTTTTGGCAGAATCTGGTCACTAACTCATCAACAGACTCATGGACACGTACCTCTCGCAGTCCCTGTGGGGCTGAATCGCTAGTTTCTTGTTGAGAGCCTTGACCATCCTTTCAGATGATGTCTTCTCAGCCTCAGGGATTGTTTCAATGATGGCCTTAACCTCTTTTCCCCCCAGGTTGGTGAATATGTTGATCATGGCTGGTGTCTTTTCTTAGCCCACAGCCTTGATGAAGTCAGTGAAGTCTCAAGCCACTTGAGCCAGCGTGACCCCTTTTCGTGGTGTGGCCAAAGCTGGAATGGCAGCAGTTTGAACAGTAATGAGGCTCTGGCGGCTGTGCGTATCATGGCAGGTTTCATCACGGCATCTGCAGTAGCATTCTCCATGGTGGGAGTGTATCCCAGGCACTGTAGTATCTGTGTGTCGGCAGAGTACAGAGGATATTAGCTTTGGAGTGGCCACTGACACAGGCAGGCAGCACTCTAGGAGAGGAGCAGCATGGAGGAGGAGGCATTGGGCTGGATTGGACAACAGACGAATGAAGGACCAGCAGTGTGGACCAGATGGCTGGAGGAACAGTATGGTGAAGGAGGAGATTTTAATTATGTTGCCCACCAGGCACACCCCTCGAGCAGTGAGCAGGCCTGGAGCGGCCTCTTATGTAGGATGTGCGTTGGGCTAGGTTGGCTGGGTAGGCCACCCGGGATGAAGGCAGCAGTCGGCCACACCTTTGGCAAACCTCCCGTTCTTTACCTATTTATTTATTGAGACCATGGGTGCCGTGAAACCAGTTCTCATCTGCAGTCTGGTTGTAGGACACAGGTGTCTCTGGATCAGAGCTGTCATCTGCCTTGGGTGGCTGGATGGTGAGCTGCCGTCATGTCAGCGGAGCTGCTGTACATGGTGCTGGGAAGGTGTTGGTGGGAATGCACTCCTCGCCAGTTGTTAGCTGTTACAAGGGCACAGACACCGGAGGAATGAGACCACACCATTTGAAGAGCATAAATGTATCCCTTTATTCTCCTTCCTTTCCCTTTACAATCTCCTCCACTTCTATTTCCTCCCTCTTCTCTCACAGGCCCAGGAGGTTTCCGTCATGACAAGGCCCTGCCTCAAGCTGACATGCTAGTTAGATATGACTATGTAAATGCGCAGACACATGCCATGTAGTGGAGCAGCAATCTGGAACTCCAATCTCCTCTCTCTCTGCTCCACTCCCCCATCATCTGTTCCCAGTGTGATTACACCCCCTTTTGAAATGTGATGAAGATGCTGCATCGCCCTAGAGAGGTTGAATACATTTGGCAATGCAGTATCTGACCTGCGTTGTTGTTTACACAAACTGACAGCTGCCAATACAGCTGGCAACATACACATCTGGGTAACTGGTGATCATAAATAGGTATTGGAATAAGTGACACTCCATGATTAGAGTGAATGAAGGCATTACGATTCCTAAGCCTAATCACTCTGAGGGAGTACTGCTAGGAATCCCTATATCTTTCTTTGAAGATTGATGGCAACTCACTTCCGCCTGGCAGCCAAGCCTGGTGGTGGAAATTTCGGCAACGAGAGACGAGAGTGGACGGTGGTGGCATGTGATAAAATCACATTTTAGGAAAAATGTATCCAAATCTTTAGCAGTATTAAAGCACCCACTCCTACATAGATAAACAAGACAATGAGGCTGCAGGTCACTCAGGGGATCGTGGGTTTCAGTGGTTTTCTGGTGACAAATCTTACTGCTTATGGCAATGCAGTTCACATAGTTGATCTAGCTACACCAGGCTGAAGGTTATGATTGACAGCAGTGCGAGGTTATGGCTAGAACCATGCTGACTTCAACTGGATCAACTATTGATGTTGTAAGCAGAGCGGACAGCTCGATCACAGTTGGGCCAACTCACCGTTTTATTCTCCTGAGGTCAATGACTTGAGTACCACAAGTGGCTTGTAATGATCACACCCCTTACTACAGCACTTAGAAACTGAAAGCTTCCTGTATGAAGCAATACATAAATAAGTATGAATAAATATGCATAAAGCCATGTATAAAGAATAACATTGGTCCAATGCCTGGCGCAGAGTGTCTTTTATGGGTATTACCCATTTTTTGCCTAATGAAATATCCGCTTGATGTTTTTTCGCTGATTTACTGCAAAAATCTAGGTGGTAAGTTTGGGCTAGGTATGTAGAAAAAGGGGAATGTGGAGGGGAGGATGAGTCTGGGGGGGGGTCTGCTCCTGCTTTTTCCCGTATAGAAAGCAGTAAAATCAGCAAAACAAATGTGGTGAACTGTCCTTTGGCAGACAAAAAGCAATGCATCATCATAGATCTCCCGTTATACACGTTGCCTTTTCTTTAGAGCAGCAAGAACAACTCTTGTGAAAATAACGACCACTCGCACAACTCCCTTCTTCTTTGCCCCCATTCCAATACCTACACAGTCACATAAGACTTTGCAGTATATCATCTGTTCTTAACTTCCGGAGGTCCAATTTTCCGCATCTCCATCAAGATAAGTGTGTGCCAGAAATGAAATGTCTAATTTTACAGTATCGGTATGGATACGTTATTTGAATGAGCTGTACGTGATTTATATTTCTGAGTTGGGGCAGGGTGACACCGGGATCATTTAGACCCAAATTCAGTCAGGAGTCTGGCCTTGGTATTATGATACATTCCAGTTTCCCAGGACTGGGGCATTGCTATTGACATGTGACCAGTGACTATAGTTCCCCAGGTGGGACCACAGCGGAAGGTCCCACACGGTTCAAGTGGAGACTAAAATAACTTTGTTTATCTGATTCCTGATCTCTCTACTGCTTAGCTCCTGATTTGTTTTTTGTTATCCATTGTTTGTTCTGTCTCAGCACCTCTACGCCTCCGGGCTTGTGTTTACGCGCTTTACAAATAAAATAATAAAGGCTATCCAATATCTACTTAAGAAAATATGGTTGGGTTTTGCTCTCAACTCTTCACCAGGGTTATAGTGATGGAGGCTTATAACCACATCAACATTCAGTGACCCTACCACTGTTAATGACCCTCGTTGAATAACTGTTGATATATACGCGGATAGTGATCCTATGCCCATTACCTCAGGGGTCTTAGACCACACAAGAGAACAAATTGACTTAACCAAATACTTTTGGTGTGTCGCATTTCCAGATGTATAGAAATGTGTGCAACAATTTTCCATGCAAAAACTGAATCACAATTCTTTGCAAAAAGATAAAGGATGCGTGTTCTTAAATGGCAATGAAAGGGAAGCATGAATCACGCCAATAGTAGATCCCAAATTGATTTTTTTCACATGATATGGCAAGGATATTTAACGGGAATAGATAAGCACTGAGCTACTAGACAGGTTCAGCTATTAAAAGCCAAATACCTCCCTCTCAAAATGATGGATGTGGAAGAAGGAGTGGCGGAAACCCCTCAGATTCAAGTGTGGTCAGTGGTTGGGCTCAGAAGACTGCATGTTATGTAGGAGATACCAATTTATCTATTATTACAGAAAAGAAAGCAGCATATTTTGTGGAAAGTTAAACCTTAGCTAGTGGGGCTCTCAGTTTCTTCATAGGAGACGCAGAAGAGATTATGTTTGGTGATGGGGCACTGAAAGAAATTGGTACATTATTTTCAACTTTTGCAGCCCTAGATAAGGCCCAAACACTACCCCCAAAAATAGTTTCATGCCTGGGTTTACAACCAGGTAGGATGCTACAGGGCATTTTCTGCCGTCGTTATGCACTTTGCCAGATGCTCAGAGGGAACAGACCCTCATGTTCCAAGAAATGACAATCCTTATGGTTACAGTACGGATAGGCCACCTTTGTTTCCTCAGAAGGTGCAACAACAGGGTGTTAGAGGCCCAGCAGAGGAGGAGATCTGACTGTTTACTTTGGAGGTAGGTGGCTTTGAAGAGGTGTGCCTACCAAATGAGATGACTCAAGGGACACCTTCATTTTCTCCAGAATACATGGATTTAGATTAATGGCAGCTGGGCAGATTTGAAGGTAATTACATAAAATATGTCCTAGCATCTGTCCAGTCAAACACCCGTTACCCTTTTCAGTGGACAAACGTACAGTATCTGAGGAGGATGCAGAAAACTTCAGAGAACGAGGGTGAACGGTCTAGTCTTCCGCAATATTTGATTGATACTGAACAACCCAATGGGGAAGTGCAGAGTTCAAATCCCTGTCAGCTGTGATACTGAGGGAGAGCTACCTGGCGAGAAGGAGAGTCAAGAACAGCTGGCAGCCGATGAGCAGCTGCGAGAACCGGACCGGCAAGCCTGCTAGAGAAGGGGGAGATGCTGCACATGGCAGATGGGGGTATGACGCCAGTAGTCCAGGAAGAAGGGATGTGTGTGAAAATACCCGAATCAACCTCTGGGCATCCCCTGAACAGGAGATCTGCAACTCGGAGCTGCTTCAAGAAGGACACCTAAGCTAGCGAAGCAACGAATAGCTAAGCCAGTTCTCCATATGCAGCCAGAGCTGCGCAGGAGGGCACAGTTCCTCAGGAGACGCAAACCAACAGAAAAGGTATCCGGGCATACAAGAAGGGCTGGAGGTCCAGGGAAAATGTGGAAAGCATTTGAGAAGGGTCGGGGTCCATGAAAACAGCATGCAAGTATGGCACACATGCTCCATGAGAAACAGGGAACTAGAGGGTCAAGACTTTGCAAATGACTGAAGGAAGTAAAGAGAACCACAGGATTTGCAGGGGGGTGAATCAAGCCATGGTGAACACACATTGCAAGTCTGGAACCAATTCTGAAAACCATGAGAGGGCCTGGGACCCTGAAGAGTATTAAGTCATTTTAAAAGGGCACACATACCTGTCAGGAGAGTAAACCAACTGTGCTGTTGCCGCATTGCAAGTCTGGGGCCCGCATCCATAAGAGATTGATTCTGAAAACTCAAAAAGGGTCTGGGACCCTAAAGTGTGTTCAAAAAATTGAAAGGGCCACACATATTTGCCAGGAGAGTAAACCAAGTTATGGTATTACAGCCTTGTGAGTCTGGGACCAGCACACAAATAAGATAGGCCTGGACCCTATGAGAAACGGAGACTGTCCAGGAGGAAGTATATGTTTGTCAAGAGAATAAATCAACGTTTTGTGATACAGCTTTGTGATTCTCTGACGTGCACACATATGCCTGAGAATGAGAGGGTCTGAAAACCTAACAGTAGAAAAGAATGTCCATTACTGAAAAGGAAAAGATACGTTCCTAATCAGAACCAGCTAGAAGCCAGGGGAAAGGAGCCAAACCCTGATCACAGGAATATTGTTTGTTAAGAAACAGAAAATGCGTTTTCCTTTGAACACTTGAGAATTTGAGAACTATGAAGTGGCAAGAACTGTCACTCCTAGTTTTCTTTGGAGTTTTGGAGTCCTTACATGTTAGTCATTACTTAATAATGTTGGGGACAGAAGAAGGGTGTTGGGACACGAAAGTGGCAAACTATATTCATTTGGACATTCTGACAGTTTTTCTTAGTTTTTTGTGGCAAGGAAACCCCTCTTAGTTTTAGGGATAGAAAAGGACTTTCTCCAACCCCTTTATTTTTATGAATAAAAGTCTATAACCAAAACAATTGTACACCTGCGTCCGAGCCTTATTCCAGCACAATCACAGCATGTTATGGGCAACTAATGATATGTCTGCTAAATGTAAAGCAGAGTATCTACCTGACATTCACAACAAGATGGCAGACTGGTGTTCCTGTCATTGGGAGGACCCAGAAGATATGAGATTACATCCATTGATCAAGCTGGTTTGTCTCTTGCCTCAATTCATAGCTTCTGCATTGCTTTCAGTTGGAGGCCAGACCATATAGCATTGGCTAAAGAAATGTATTTTCAGATATGGGATCCATGAATTCATTATGCCTTCCCTGTGTTATTAGGTCCTGCTGCTGAGTCAGGCTAACAAGGCTATGTTGGTATTAGTGACTCCTTGACCCATTTAGGCTTAGTTTCCATTAGCACTGGATCTGGCTGTAAACATCCCTGTTATGTTTCTCACCTTTGAAGGGTTATTGGAGGGCCCCAAATGGGAGGTACATATTTGTATTCTTCAAGACAGATTATGCCTGCCAGCATTAAACATCTCAGGAAGCGATGGCAAACACAGGAATTTGGTACACAGCTCCTGGCCTCATGCCCAAATTCTGTGCAACTACAATACAATGGGGTTGTGATTCCCATTCAGGTCGATGTTGTACAAGTGGTTAATTTCATGGTTAAATTCTCTCAGAGGGCATCCTATTGGAGTGTACATTTGTACAGATCTGCCCTATCTTCTCACCATGACCTAGTAGGGGTTATCTGGTTGGGGAGAATCCTTTAGTAAATAGGTTGTTGAAATGTGTTAGGGCAACAGTGTATTCTTTACCTCAATCCCCACAATCTGGGATTTGAATCTGGGTTGTCCTTGTTTGAGGTCTGTGTTAGGCAGAAACCTGTGCAGTTCCCTCTGGGACCACTGCAAAAAGTTTAAGTCTACAGGAGTTAGCGGTAAACCCAATTGGTAGCAGTCTGTACCACCCAGATTTACTTGGTAGCTGTGGCAGTATTTGGAGTGTACAGAATAGGGCAATTTACACAGTAGAACAAGCAGACACGGATCAGAGCTTGGGTGGTGTAAAGATATATAATTATTTATTTAAAAACACACTGGCACTAATATGGCAAACAACTTCAATCACAGGTACTATAAGTATATATCAATCCCATAACAATATTTTCGACAAGTCTAGGTTCAACGGCACCACTTATTTGCAGACAGAGGTGAATGCTTTAACCTAGATGGCACTCTAGTATTTGTTAGAAAGGGAGAGAAAAAGGCAGGGTATGAAACCAACTCAGTACCAACACTTTTACGAAGCAAATGCAAGGCAAGCAAGGCAGGGTCGAATGTAAATCACAAAGTTCAGAGGCCAGGCCCACTCGGAGAGAGGCAAGGCTGTATGTCCCAAAAGTATCACAATGGAAATGCACTTCAAGTCTTTGTAGCAAAATGTCACAGAAAGGTTGGACCAGTTTTAGAACAAACGTTTAAGAAGGTCTGGGGGCAACCCAATGGAAACGTAAGGATTTAAGACACCTCACGCTAACCGTTTCAAGGGCAGCCAGGCGGACACAGTACCTTGCAAGTGAAGAGACAGCTCCTGTGGGGGCAGTTGTTCCTGGTGGTGGATGCAAGTCGGGGCTTTGCCAGAAGATGAGAGGATCTCGTCGTCGAGGAAAAGTTGAAGATCGTTGCACCACCAGGGAAGAGACCAGCCGCGGAGTGCTCCGTCACAAGGCACCACCTTTTGGTCGCGGTACAGTGGTTAGCGGCTATCCGGTTGCCGGTGTGCTCAGCACGGGCAATTCGACCACTACATCCTGGAAGCGAAGAAAAAGCAAGGGACTGGTTGTTCCCACCAGTCAGGGGAAGAAGACTCTCCAGCAGGGAGATCTCCTCTGTCGTTGGGAAGTGGTGAGTCAGTTCAGCAGGGCTCCACCGGAGGTGTCGTCATTGCAGGTCGGCTCAGCTTTACCCTCGTCAGATTCTTAGGTCCTGTGGCGACTTCTGAAGTTCCAGTTCCAAAAGCCCTGCTTTTATGCAGAAAACCCCCATTCATTCAGCCTAGCTGTCAATCAAACATGCTAAGTGGTGAGCGGGGCGGCTCACCACTCGGGCCAATCACACCAGAGTGTGACTTGAGTTGGCAAGGCAACTCAGTCCCGGGTGCCTAAACCCCCTCCCACACCCTGTGTGGTACCCAGACAGAATGGCACCACTCTGGAGGGCTTCTATGCAGAAGCCCGCCAAAAGTGGAACAAAGGGCTCAACCTTTGGTTCGGAGTTACAGAGGCGAACACATACGCCATTTTAAAGCTCTGGCAGAAAATACCAACCGGTGGATTTATTTAAGACAAATAAACCGGCGGTATGTTAGAGACTAATGTGAAAAAGTATTAGCCTCCAACAATGGGAAGAATCCCATAGGAATATATTTGCGGTCGAATATAAAATGTAGTATCTACTGTCATCAGCCAAAAATCGACAAGGGGGGATGGGACAGTGCCCCCTCGAACAACAGACCCAGGGGTAATCGAATTACCCCTACAAGTACGTCCACAATAGGATTGTTTGTACTGGTTCTGTTTGTAAATTTAGGTCTAGTAAAGCCAATGGTGACTTTACATGCCCTGGGAGACAGTAGTCAGTCCCAGGGTATGGAGTCTATGGTGGGGATCCTCTAGGACACCCCAGTGTTACGGCACAGAGGGTGCGGTGTAACACACATAGCAAAACACATGAGGCCCTATGGAGTAAAAGACCCCATAGCCCATACAACACATTGACATTCAAAGAAATCAACCACATTCATGTCCAAGAGTGGGAGAAAAAGAGTCTCACTCTTGGCAGGATGAAAAAAACAAACTCCAGAAATCCAGCAAAGCTGCTGGGGGACTCACTAGGTTAGGAAATTCAGCCTAAACAGAGAATTCTCCCTAACACTCGCCCCCCCCCAGACTAAGGGACAGGAGGATTTAATCCACTCCTGGATGATTCTCATACCTCTAGTCGATGATATACATCCCAGAGAGACCATCAGCATTTTGGTGGTGACACCCTGACCTGTGCTCAATGGTGAAATCAAACCCTTGCAGGCAGATTGACCATCTCAGTAGTTTTGGGTTTTCCCCTTTCATTTGCATTAACCATCTCAAGGGTTGGTGGTCAGTCTGAATGACAAAAGTAGAACCATACAAGTATGGCCTAAACTTCTTCAGAGCCCACACGATACCAAAGCATTCTCTTTCGATTGTTGCCCACCTTGTTTCAGGATCCTTCAGCTTGTGGCTGATGAAGCAAACAGGGTGCTCTCTACCTTTCCCATCCAGTTGACTGAGTACTGCACCTATTCCTACATTTGAAGCATCTGTCTGCACAATGAAAGTTTGGTGGTAATCAGGAGCTCTGAGTACTGGGGCTTGGCAAAGAGCCTTTTTCAGGTTTTCAAAGGCCTGATTGCACTCCTCGTTCCATCTAACCTTCTTAGGGAATTTTGGAGAGGAGATGACATTCAGAGGAGAAGCTATGGTCCCATAGTTCTCAATGAAATTCCTGTAATACCCAGTGAGACCTAAGAAGGCTCTCACCTGGGTCTGAGTAGTAGGTGTTGTCCAATTTTGCACAGCTTCAATCTTACTGAGCAAAGGCCTTATTTCTCCACCTCCTACCTCATGTCCAAGATAGACTACCTTACTCTGTCCAATTTGGCATTTACTCGCCTTTATGATCAGATTGGCTCGTCCAAGAGCCTGCAAAACATCTCTTAGGTGGGTTACATGTTCTTCCCAGGAATTGCTGAAAACTGCTATGTCATCCAAGTATGCCATGCAGAAGTCCTCCATCCCATTCAGAACCTGGTGTACCATCCGTTAAAATGTAGCAGGTGCATTTTTCAATCCAAAAGGCATTACCTTAAACTGGTATAAGCCAGCCGGGGTAGAAAATGTAGTTTTCTCCTTGGCATGGTCTGTCAGGGCTATTTGCCAATAGCCTGACGTCAAGTCAAATGTGCTGAGGAACTCGGCTGAACCAAGTCTATACACCAACTCATCTGTTCTTGGCAAAGGGTGGACATCAGTCTTGGTGACTGCATTAAGAGCTCTATAATCCACGCAGAATCTAAGTTCTTTAAATCCTGCCTTTGGTACTAACACAACTGGGCTAGACCATGAACTAGTAGAGGGCTCTATTACCCCGAGATGAAGCATCTTGCTGACCTCACCTTTGATGTGGGTTCTTACACTTTCTGACATTCTGTATCCTCTGCTTTTGACTGGCAGACAGTCACCAGTGAGTATGTCATGCTGGTCCCAAGGGGTCAAGCCTGGTGAAAGTGAAAACAGAGAGGCAAACTGATTCAACATAGATTTGCACTCTTCTTGTTGCTCAGGTGTCAGATTTGAAGAGAGATTTACTCCTTCAATTTTTTCATCTAAAGGTAAGCCTCTGAGGAGATCCGGAAGAGCTTCACTCTCTTCTTCTTCCTCTGATGATGCTAGAAGCAACGCTCCTACATCAGGTCTCGAGACATACGCTTTGAGTCTGTTGGTGTGGAAGACTGTCGGAGCCTCCTTGGGATTGCCCAAGTCCACCAGATAGTTGACCTCTCCATGTTTATCCACAACTCTGAAGGGTCCCATCCATTTGTCTTGCAAGGCCCTCTGCCTTGTTGGGATCATAACGAGAACTAGCTGGTCTTGAGTGAACTCAACCATGTTTGCCTTTTGATCATGCCAGTGCTTGACCAATGCTTGTCCAGCTTTCAAGTTATCACTTGCTTCCGCCATCATGTGCGACATTCTACACCGGAGACCTATAACATAGTCAGTCACTCTGACTGGCTTGGGGGAAGGAGCACTCTCCAACCCCTCCTTAATCAGGGCCAATGGACCTCTGACGGGATGACCATAGAGAAGCCCAAAGGGAGAATAACCTACTCCCTCCTGAGGGACTTCTCTGTAAGCAAAGAGAAGGCATGACAGTAGAAGGACCCACTTTTGTTTAAGGGGTTCTTCTAAAGCACCTATCATGCTCTTCATGGTTCGGTTGAACCTTTCTACCAACCCATTGGTTTGTGGGTGGTAAGCTGTTGAGAACTTGTAAGTAACTCCACAGGTTTTCCACATGGCTTTCATGTAGTGGGACATAAAGTTTGACCCCCTGTCAGAGATTACTTCCTTAGGAAACCCGACCCTGGTAAAAATACCAAGGAGGGCCTTAGCCACAGCCAGAGCTGTAACAGTCCTCATAGGAATTGCCTTAGGGTACCTAGTAGCATGGTCTACTACAACAAGTATAAACCTGTTGCCTGAGGAGGTTGGAGGATCAAGGGGACCAGCAATGTCAATCTCTACTCTCTCAAATGGGACTCCCACAACTGGGAGAGCCACTAAAGGTGCCACATTCTTGGAGCCAACCTTACCAGAGGTCTGGCAGGTGTGGCAGCTCCTGCAGTGTTTTTCTACTTCGGCCCCCATCTTTGGCCAATAAAAGTAGAGAGAGAGCCTTTCCCTAGTCTTCTTGAAACTCAAGTGACCAGCCAAAGGAATCTCGTGGGCTAACTGCAATAACTGTTGTCTGTTCACTTGGGGTACTATAAGTCGTTTGTAGTCTCCAGGTTCAGACTCGGTCGGTTCACTGTCGAAGAGGCCATCTTCCCAGTGCAACCTGTATTTCCCAGGCTCTTGCCCTTCAGCCTGAGCTTCTTCCTTGTGGCGAAGACCTTCCAGAGTTGGACATTCTCTCTGTCCCTTACTGAAGTCTTCCCTGTTGGGTCCATCTTCTGCCAGTAAACACTGCAGCTCAGGATGGTCAACAGGATCCAGAGCTCCAATGAGTTCCTGGCCTTCCATTAGCTCTTCTTCAGAGTCTAATTCTACCACACATGATTCTACCACTCTCTCAGCCTCAGCTGGAGGGGGAGTTACTGGTGTAACTTTGGACAACCGAGGGGAAGTCCTTGTTGGCTGTACTGAAGTGCTGGCTGCTGGTTTCGGTATTGAAGTTTTATGTTTCCCTTTCGCTTCTAATTTCTTTGAGACAGCAGCTGACAATTCCAGTGGAGCAGAAGTGATATCCTTCTTCATCATCTCCTTGGGAGTACCTCTCATGGTTCTCTCCCTTGCAGGTCTGGTTAGCTCCTGTAACCGTTTCCTAGGAGGTCTGGGGGTATGAGATACAACTCCGAGAGTTTTTAAATCGTTACCCAACAGAACTCGTCCTGGTACCTCACTTTGTATGCTGACAGGTATCTTCGCAGTCATGTCATTACACTGGATGAGAACTGGTAATTGGGGAAGCATCTGCACAGGCCCTCCAGCTAACTTGGTGAGGCGTTTGGGTGCCTTAGCAACATCCTCAGCCTGAAAAAAAGATTTATACACCACAGTTATGCTGGCCCCAGTGTCCCTAATGGCAGGAGTTTCCTGGCCATTCACCTGGACACTGTCCTTATAATACTCTTTAGTATTATCTGGGATAGAATTATAAACATCTAAATTCTGTTGTTCCCACAAACCCAGAGACACTAAAGAAACACTGGCTGAGACTCCAATGGGTTCATCAGCCAGCAGTAGAAAGTTTCCACTTGCCATTTGGACTTCCTCCTCTGGAGCGAAGGCTAAGGAGACAAGCTGGACCCCTGAAGGTTTACCCTTGCATCTGGGATCTCCTTTCACATGGTCAGTAGAGCCACAAACAAAGCATTTCCCGAATGCTTTCTGGAATGGTGGCTTGTTCTGGCCTCCCTCTGGTTTGGCACCAGAAGGTACACTATTCTGAGGTGATTTTCCTTGTGGCTTACCCTTATGGTTTTGTTTGGGGCCCTCTTTGGAATTTGAGTTATTAGAATTCTCTTTTGAGTCTTTTTTAGGCTGTTTTCCCTCATCCTTTTTCTGAGTTGCCCCAGAATCCTTATGAGTAGCCCTGTTGGCAACCCACAAGTCAGCCGCCTTAGCTAGCTTCCTGGAATCCAATTCCTTCGAATCAGCCAAGTGCTGTCTGAGCTCAGGAGAACAGGCATCATAAATAGACTCCAACATAAAAAGATTCTTCATACCCTCATAAGTGTTCACCTTGTAACCCTTAATCCATCCCTCTAAGTTTTTCAACCCTTCACTCACCCAGGTAGCCCATCGGGTACCATCTTGCTTTTTGAGGGTTTTAAACCTCTTAAGATACTGGGAAGGGGTCTTCCCAAATCTAGCTATCAAAGCTAGTTTCACACTTTCATACTCTTTCCTATCCTCCTCCCCCAACTCCATTACCACATCAGTTGCAACAGGGAGGAGCCTAGAGAACAACCAGGTAAGTAGCTCATTACCTGTGATGTTCTGGAGCCCATGATTGTACTCAAACAAACTCCGACAATCCAACACATCCAACTTTGGTTCATACATACCAATTAATTCCTTAGGCATCCGGGGTCTTTTGGGACTGGAACTTCTAGAGGAGCCAGAGACAGAAGCAATTTCAACAGACAACTTTTTCATTTCTAACTCATGCTTGAGCTCCATTTCTCTGAGCCTAAGAATTTGTTGCATTTCTTGGTGTTTCTGTTCAGTTTGAGCAGTAATCCTTCTGAATTCCAAGTCTATTTTAATTTTTTCTAGTTCAAGGACTTGAGGACTTAGTGTGGGACCTGCTACAGGCCCAGTAGGTACAGCTGGTAAGGCAGACAGAGGAACAGGGGAGACAGTTTCATTAGCCTCTCCTTCCTCTTCAGCCTCTTCATCACTATCATCAGAACTTTGATTTAGATCAACCCCATTACTGTCATCTACATTTGCTGGAGAAGTTGGTTCCTCTGAACCAGTACCCAGACTTTGGTTTTACAGCAATCTTGCTATCAGTTCTATTTTCTTGCCTCTTACAGAAAGATTCTCTTGTCTACAGAGAGCTCTCAAACTCTCAGTATTTTCACCTGACAAGGACTCTTGACTGTAAAGTTCCAGAGTAGACATGTTTTTAGAAAGTAGCTTTTTAGTGCTAAGCTTTGGGGTTAGTTATCCTAAAGTGTTGAAAAGCACCCTAAACTGTATACTCGATACAAATCCCAACGCTGTACACCAGTGTTATGCAGAAACGTGTGCAGTTCCCTCTGGGACCACTGCAAAAATATTAAGTCTACAGGAATTAGCGGTAAACCCAATTGGTAGCAGTCTGTACCACCCAGATTTACTTGGTAGCTGTGGCTGAGCAGTCAGACTTCTCTCAAGACGAGTTAGGCAGTATTTGGAGTATACAGAATAGGGCAATTTACACAGTAGAACAAGCAGACACGGATCAGAGCTTGGGTGTAAAGATATATAATTATTTATTTAAAAACACATCTATGAAAAACACACTGGCACTAATATGGCAAACAACTTCAATCACAGGTACTATAAGTATATATCAATCCCATAACAATATTTCGACAAGTCTAGGTTCAACGGCACCACTTATTTGCAGACAGAGGTGAATGCTTTAACCTGGATGGCACTCTAGTATTTGTTAGAAAGGGAGGGAAAAAGGCAGGGTATGAAACCAACTCAGTACCAACACTTTTACGAAGCAAAATGCAAGGCACGCAAGGCAGGGTCTACTGTAGATCACAAAGTACAGAGGCCAGGCCCACTCGGAGAGGGGCAAGGCTGTATGTCCCAAAAGTATCACAGTGGAAATGCACTTCAAGTCTTTGTAGCAAAATGTCACAGAAAGGTTGGACCAGTTTTAGAACAAACGCTTAAGAAGGTCTGGAGGCAGCCCAATGGAAAGGTAAGGATTTAAGACACCTCACTCTAACCATTTCAAGGGCAGCCAGGCGGACACAGTACCTTGCAAGTGAAGAGACAGCTCCGGCGGGGGCAGTTGTTCCTGGTGGTGGATGCAAGTCGGGGCTTTGCCAGAAGATGAGAGGATCTCGTCGTCGAGGAAAAGTTGAAGATCGTTGCACCACCAGGGAAGAGACCAGCCGCGGAGTGCTCTGTCACAAGGCACCACCTTTTGGTTGCGGTACAGTGGTTAGCGGCTATCCGGTTGCCGGTGTGCTCTGCACGGGCAATTCGACCACTACATCCTGGAAGCGGAGAAAAAGCATGGGACTGGTTGTTCCCACCAGTCAGGGGAAGAAGACTCTCCAGCAGCAGGGAGATCTCCTCTGTCGTTGGGAAGTGGTGAGTCAGTTCAGCAGGGCTCCACCGGAGGTGTCGTTGTTGCAGATCGGCTCAGCTTTACCCTCATCGGATTCTTAGGTCCTGTGCGACTTCTGAAGTTCCAGTCCCAAAAGCCCTGCTTTTATGCAGAAAACCCCCATTCATTCAGCCTAGCTGTCAATCAAACATGCAAAGTGGTGAGCGGGGCGGCTCACCACTCGGGGCAACCACACCAGAGTGCGACTTGAGTTGGCAAGGCAACTTAGTCCAGGGTGCCTAAACCCCCTCCCACACCCCCTGTGGTACCCAGACACCAGACAGAATGGCACCACTCTGGAGGGCTTCTGTGCAGAAGCCCGCCAAAAGTGGAACAAAGGGCTCAACCTTTGGTTTGGAGTTACAGAGGCGAACACATACGCCATTTTAAAAACCGAGTTCTGGCAGAAAATACCAACCGGTGGATTTATTTAAGACAAATAAACCGGCGGTATGTTAGAGACTAATGTGAAAAAGTATTAGCCTCCAACAATGGGAAGAATCCCATAGGAATATATTTGCGGTCGAATATAAAAAGTAGTATCCACTGCCACCAGCCAAAACTCGACGAGGGGGGACGGGACAGCGCCTCCTTGAACAACAGACCCAGGGGTAATCGAATTACCCCTACCAGTACGTCCATAATAGGATGGTTTGTACTGGTTCTGTTAGTAAATTTAGGTCTAGTAAAGCCAATGGTGACTTTACATGCCCTGGGAGACAGTAGTCAGTCCCAGGGTATGCAGTCTATGGTGGGGATCCTCTAGGACACCCCAGTGTTAAGGCATGGAGGGTGCGGTGTAACACACATAGCAAAACACATGAGGCCCTATGGAGTAAAAGACCCCATAGCCCATAGAACACATTGACATTCAAAGAAATCAACCACATTCATGTCCAAGAGTGGGAGATAAAGAGTCTCACTCTTGGCAGGATGAAAAAAACAAGCTCCAGAAATCCAGCAAAGCTGCTGGGGGACTCACTAGGTTAGGAAATTCAGCCTAAACAGAGAATTCTCCCTAACAGTCTGGCTGTGTAATGAGTTATTATGCCTCAAATGTTCATCAGCCAAGTTGGTCACACCGATTTCTTTGGTAGTTTTTCAGAGCATCAATGATTTTCGGGCACTGGATGAACGCAGGTTCGATATGCCTCTAGGGGTTTCATTTCCAATAACTTATACCATACCTGGCTCCAAGGAGATTGATTTCTTGCCTTTTTGTGAAATCATGGGGCATACGTGGTCCTGTTCATACAGTATGAATCAATGATGGCAGATTTGAGAATGTACAGACATAAGATATTTGTTTAATTTCATAAGGCTTATCTTTCAGTGTCTTCTCCTACGTTGGATAGACGGATGTAATGTGTGATGAAGGAAGCTGGGGTAGACAATTCTATCGTTAACCGTGACTGATCCTCAGCAGCAGCTATATGTAAAAGAAACAAAATAGTTAACAGGAAGGTGCAGGGAAGGACTATGCATGCCTTTATGCTATTAATAGAATTATGGTTGTCTGTCATAAACCTTCTAGGACTAACTGGTATTCCAAGGCATGGCACAGATTCTCCTTTTATGACAATTTAAAGCTGTGATAAAACCACAATTAAGGCATGCCCAAGAGCCTTGCAATAGAATGTATGGAAAGTAGTAGACTGTGTCCAGTCATCAAATTTGAGAGTATCTTAGAATCTATCAGACCAAAAGGCCCTAAGTCCTAGAAACACCTGGCAACACATCTAATTCAAAAACAAAAGAGGGGATGGCTGGAAGGTTTAGAATCAATCTTAACCTCTGCCATTGCTCTGGGCACCACTCCAAATCAACGTTTTTTTCCTGCTATTCCATTACAAAAGGGGACATACCATATGAAAATCAGGCTTTGTCCCACCCCAAAAGAGCTTTCCAGCCAAGGATGCTTTGTGACATCCCTTCTGTTCAAGACACAAGCATCCGCAGACATGTTTCAGCCTCATTTTATTCCTCACAAATTTAAATGCAGGATATTGAATGAAATTGTGTAGAGTTTTGTTACAATGAAAAGGATTGTAGATGTAGCCCCTGTTTTCCAGCCCTGACCTGTGCAAGGCGTGCACATACATTTCCCAAGCATGGGGCAGTCCCCATAGAAACCACCACCACCAACCCCCAGGCCAGCTGGGTGGGCAGGAGCGTTGCACCCGCAAAACAAAATTGATGTCAAACAGGAGATGGGTTATGCCCTAAGTTCTTAACTTACATCTTCATTAGACACAGACACAAAAGTGGATTTTTAATGGATTCCTATGGGGACCCGTCTTCGGTTATAAAAACACTCACACCTTACATCATCTTACTTGATAACTCCCTTCTAAATTTGCTTGGTGTGAGTTCCTTCTAAAAGGGATGTGCCCCATCAGCACATCACTTACACTGTTTATAGGGAGACCCATAGGGTAATACTAATGGAACAGACACCTGGGCTACCCATACAGAGAGAGAAGCCAGAGGATGGCTCTGTGGGTGGTCCCACCATCAAGGCAGACTCAGGCAGGTCGCCGCTTCCATCACTTTCCTCAAGCTAATGTGCACACTCCTCTAATCCCTATTACTAATATAAAAACTACACTTACACAACTACACCTCTGCATAACAATCACTCCACTCAAAATTCCCCCTACATAATATTTAAACTACACTCACATATATACATAGATATACAACCAACAACAAACACTGACAAAAAAACATGTAACACGTTATATAACAAAGGGGTGGCTGCTGCAGTCAGCCACCCCATCTCAGTACCGTATTGGGCTTTTTCTGTGGCAGGGTGTTGGGTCAAACCCTTGATAATATAAGGGGCCTCTCCTCCCAGTTTTCTTTCTTGTGGGTGGCGCTGTCCACCGCATGGGGTCACAAAGAAGACTGAATGGGTCCAATGAAATAAACTCCCCAGCCCCCAACACACACAGCTCTGGGTTTTACTCTATTGGGAACATCAGGTCTGGCCCCGGGCGGGCCAACATTTAGCATGGCCCTGTTGGTGACTAGACTACTGAGAGCGTGCAGCCCGGGCCCACTGCAGGTTAGCCTGGTTGCCCAACACATGCAGCACAGCACAGTATTTCCTTCAGGCCCTGGGGGGGCTGCTCAAGTCCGCAGCCCACCCAGGTTGTTGTTTTTGGTCCCTCTTTCTCCTTCTCTTCTTACTTTCTAGCTTCTCTGGTTTCTCTTTTGTTTAACTTGTATTCCTCCAATGGTTTTTTTCTAGAGTTCTTCCCTGCCCTCCCTTTTCTTGGACAGTATATACACACACACACTCTCTCTCTCTCTCTCTCTCTCTCTCTCTCTCTCTCTCTCTCTCTCTCTCTCTCTTACACACACTCTCTCTCTCACCCCCTTTTGGGACAGGCATGCAGCGCTATCTAGCCTCAGAGTTGGGCTCTCACTGGATCTAGGTTGAATAAGGGATGGATGGGGTAAGAAGTGCAGAATGCATTTCATATCCTGTTGCTTTTTACCGTACTACATTTATGCTGAGGGAACACTTTAATCTCATTCTTAGACTTCAGGTGTTTGCACTCCTACACATATTTGGTAATGATCTATTATTTTCTCTATAGGAGCCTAAACCTGCATTCAGCAGAGGCCCTCAATCATTCTTTATTTGGCATATAAGGGCACTATAAGAATAAACAATATTGTATTGGTTCATTTCACCAAGGCAGAGAGTTCATTGCAATCCTATGACCTTCAGTGATGTGTTATTAAAGTAGCGTATGTATGTCAAAAGGAGCAGACACTGGAGGAAAATAAATTCTTTTTTTCAGATTCGATTAACTCTCTCAGATAAGCCTGCCATATAGCTCGGGGAGCAAACCTTCGCTGCTGACACCTGTACTCGACCTGCAAGTCACCTGTTTGGATCCCAGCAGAGCCGACTTAGTCCTCCATCTAATGGCGAGAAACCGGCTTCCATTAAATATTTATAGGACTTCCAAACGGCAAAAAGTGGTTAGACATTGCTATAGAAAAACAAGTTATAATTATTACACAAACAGTTTCAGAACAAGATTATACACAGACTGGAAGCAATAAGCAAACACAATGTTCTGAGTAACGCATCACAGGAACCAAATATTAAGTAAAGAAGAGAATTTCCACGTAATTAAATTTCCCCTAGTGTGTTACATCAAATGCTGCCTAGGTCCTCTATGGAACAGCCCCGTCAGTTCTACACCAACGCATTGCAGCAATGCGTTCAAGTGACGCATTAGAATAACAAGAAAGGCCCAGGTTTTCAGTAATCCGAATCTACCACCTCAAATGGAAAGCTAATGTCAGGGACCGTACCATTTCTGTTAGTGGCTCCTTGCCCTTCCTGATCTGAACATAGCCACTAGACAATGTGTTGCCTTTCTCCATACATTAGGCCACACTCTGTCAATGTGCCCACGCCGAATGCAGACGAGTTTCAGCCAGTTCTGAACTTAGTTTATGCCGCAGCCTTCAGCGGGCCACGGCTACAGATAATTCTGAAAAGTGGATGCAATAGAACACATGCGCCCATCCAATCAGAAGAAGGCCTGAGTCTTTACATACATATAAAATATAGACAACATGACTCGACTAAATGCGATTGTGTGGAGATATACATATTACAAAAGGCGAGACAGAGCAGGCCTCTGTAGAAGGCCACTGAGGCAGGCAGGCCTCAGAGACCACGTAAAAGGTGGCCTGGCCATACATTCTAAAAGTATCTGTGGAAATAATTTAAATCATAAGAAGGAACTGTCTTGGATAGCTACCTCCTCCAGATGGGCTAACAGGAACCAGTGCCGGTTGCTTGGTATCACCAGATGCTAAGAGATAAAGGGACATTTAGACGATGAGCACCAGTGCCATTGAAAACCCTATGGACATGGTTGATGGCACTGCAAAAATATGACCTCCGCATCCATTGAAATGTTGCTTATGATGATGCAGATTCTCTCATTTGAAGGTCAGGCCTACTTTTCATACAGGGGTTTAGTACAAAAATCCAAATCCTCCTGCTCCATTCCACCAGCCCAAGCCCAGAGTCCAAAGCATGCGTATCGAAAGCTCAATTAGGAACATGAGTTTAATGTAAGAGAACCATCATGGAAAAGGTTCAAAGCTATGTGTAAGTAATCCCAAATATAGATACATTCATATTTCAGTGGGTGCAGTGAACACACATTTATGTTGAAAGGGGGTGTTTTACACATAATAGTTTTGGGGAATGTACACTGCACACAATTTTATTTCAAAGCTGAGTGCCCCATATTATTCATTCATCTCAATTAATTTCAATCTACGGTTCAAGTTGTGCCAGCATTATAATGTCGGGGGGCGATCGAAAGGCTATTAAGCATTAAGAACAACCGTTTATGCAAACTTTTTCTCTGAAGCAGCTAACGTACATTTGAATTCCTGGAGATATTCACCCCCAAAGGGTGTCCGCACTCAAAAGCACATAATCCCATTCATAAAATTCGAAATAGGCACCACCAAAATTCCATTTTGTGCATATCTTGTTTATTACCCATGGCAAGACTGATACTTTTCACTCTTCTGTGCTTCTTCAGAGTAGTACAGCGTTTCTACCGCTGTTCAATATTTATTTCCATTGCCATAGTGCTAACCCTATTTTCCTTTCCATGATTCTTGCGTATCCAGTGATAATGTCGCTGTGAAAATGGGCTCCAGGTGGCGACATTTCCCTAAAAATGTACCCTCCAGAAAATCAAACACTTTCCCCAAATATCCCAGGATTTGAGGTAATATTATATAATTATACCCCACCTCGAATATTTGGGGAAAGAGTTTGGAGAAAGAATTTTAGGGGGTCAGGGGATTTTCTTATTACTAGTGCTTGTTGATGGCTGATCCGAGACCCACACCATAAAACCTCACAAGCTGTCAAGTGCCCTAGCTCAAACAGGTTGGTTTTCTACTCCCCCTTAGCTGATGGCATCTTCTACCGTGCCTATTTTCATTAACCTTGAATTGCTTGCTCTAATGACTCATCCAATGCTCACGTCCTGCTTTCTACCAGTTTCCTATCACTCCCTGTCTACATTGTGTTTGGCCTCTCATGCCCGCCCGGGCTGAGTGTTCTTCCCCCATCTAAACCACTACACAAAAAAGAAGGTAAAGTAGGTAATATGTTCATCCTGCTTTAGAGATTCAGATTCTGTCCCTTCATTGCCTTCTCCCCACAGATGCTGTTTTATCGGCAGTTTGAAAAGGGTGAGTGTGGAGTTACCAACTGGCACAACACCATGATGGGGACTGTTTGGTGCCCTATGGTAAGTAACAATTTACAAAACGTTCAAACATTGTGCGTAATCTATTAAAACTTTGAATTCATGATTTTTGCCATGCGCTTGTTTTTAGTTTTCTAACTTTTTGAAGCAAGCTTAATTCAGCCTAAGCGTCCCACCACCAATGGGTATTGGTGAGATAGCTGGTAAGGCCATTTGCCTGATTTGTGGTTTTTGAGGTGGCAGGGTCTAGAATGTGTCTTACTCTTATAGTGATTAGGTCCTGGTTCATTACCATTCCCTCCAGCCTGTCTGCGCACGTAATGTGATGGTCAGACTTCTCTATAGCCTAGTTAGTAGGATTTAATAGGATTGCATGATCTACAAGTTTACTGATCTCCACAGTCTTACCATCTGGGAAGACTATTAGATGCATATCCTCAGTGAAATCCAAGGGGGACATCAATTGCTCTGCCCACTCTGGTGAGTGCCAGGTGTATGGCTATCCACAGTGGGACATTTCTCTCTGGCCCAGTTTCTGGTTCCAACAGATTCGTCCCACCCATGTGGAAAGTAAAGTTGACCACTAAGAAGGCAGACAGGACCAAGACCATGAATCCATTGGGAGTATGCATGCAGGCAGCTGCACTGATCTGGAAGCAGAGTCCACAGGAGTGTCATTCTTCAGCCACTCACACAACTACACGCTGATCTGCATTGATGCGGGTCCTGAGAAAGGTTAGCATCTTTCGCATCTCTTTGCAGCATAGTTTTCTCCATGCCTTGGCCTGTAATTTTAAATATGGTAATGTAAATATAAAGTACTCTTCTATAGCGCCCTTCAGACATTTTGCTGCCCTTGCTGCTTGTGGCGCTGCACGGGAAGAGCAGGTTTGGGAGATGTTAGTGGCATAGAGGGAGAGGGATATGCAGATCCTGCAGTGTTCATGGGTGCAGGCAGACAGTCTCCAAATCCTGGGTGCCCATATGATTCTATGGGGAAGGTGGAGAAACTTGGATATGTTTTATCCAGATAGAAGAGTCAAAGATCTGTTGACTGATAGCTCTACGAGCTAATGTCAGTCACTGATGCGCAGATGTGTGTTAGAGGTAAGGAGGTGAGCTTTGTAATAGCTTCATTAATGATGAAGTGATAAACAATAGGCGTGCGGTTGCTTTGTGCTGTAGATTTGTGTGCATAATGTAAAGTGGTAGGGTATTTTAGACCTGAGTCTGGTAGTAGGGTAGAAATGTTTTTAGAAGACATACTCTAGGGACATGTAGAAGGGTCAGTTGATGTGCCAGACATCAATTCCAGTAGGGCCGAAGTTTGAGTGGGGTCCAATCCGGATAAGTTCCTTCTCCAATTGGCCCTTACTGACGTGTTGCATGTGGGCTCACGGTGACTTCAGATGAAAGGCCCCTTGGTTACCTAAAAACCACGAGCAGGTTTCTTCTTTAGAATTTTCATACCAGTCTTAAGGTGGTCTAAGTTGAAAAGTCAGGTTTGCATTCTTTTTCTGTTGGACAGGCATTCTTCTACTGTGGAAAGGTGTTTTGGAAGAGAGTTCAATTGATTAGTTGTGAGATAGAAGGACGTTCCTCCAATGAGTTTCCATTTAACGCTTGCAGCCATTATTAGTTCCTCATTGCTGGATAGGAGTGCTGCTCATGGCTAGTATTGGAATCATTCCCTTCTGATGGACTTTGAGCTCCTGCCATTGTAGGCGCTGCGGGTGATGCATAGAGTTTTGAAGTGAATCCTTCATTTGATTCTGGAACCAACGGCTGGGGATGTGTTTGTATTGTTTTAGTTTTGGGCTGCCATGTTTTCTCCTTGTGGCCTGTTAAATAGGTATTCTGAGAGCCGAAGTTAAAGGCTGATGTTGGCAATACCGTGCTGTTGTGATCAATGACTGTCATGGTTCTGTGCGTTAGGTTAAGTAGGGCATGATGTGTCAGATTGCTCAAAGCTGGCAGAAACTGCTCCTTATGATAGCTTCAACCTGTGTCAGTGTAAGCTTGCCGTTTGTGGGTCCGAGGGTTCTCAGTTGTCATAGGTATGGCTCACATTCCCCTTTCTTTGGGTCAAGAAATAAGTGTGGGATCTGGTTGTGTGGTTCCACATATCATGTGCACGGTTTAGATAGATATCTAGATTCAGCCTGTTTATACTCATCCAGGAGGCCACAGGGGTGAGGCATGTGCTGAGATCCGGTGACTTCATTGTATGGTCATCTGTAAGCTAGCAGATGAATTAGGGTTCGTCAGCACAGCTGATGAATGTGAGGCTTGCATCACTTTCCAGTTCATGTAGAGGGTTCATGTTAATGTTGAATAACAAAAGTGAGAGACTCGGATGATTGGGATACTCTGCATGTCAGGTTGGGGAGATATGTCTTAAAAGGTGCCATGCATGTTGTTTCAGCCCTTTGATATGATCCTACTAAGAGTGGTTCCACTTTTTCCAAATATCTTCAGGGTTTTTAGTAGGATCTACTGACTGATGTTATCAGGCAGTGCAAATGTCCTGCAAGTGAAACGCGTAGGAGAATTGGCATATGCATTCTTCCTTGAGATGTCCCATATCAGGGATAGTGTGGATTCAGTTCCTCTGGTTGCTATGAATCTGCATTGTGACTTACGGGGGAGGCTTTTATTTTCAATGAATTCACATTGCAGTTGGCAGATCCATTTCATTACTGGTTTTGCCTTGTACAGTGTGTTAGAGTCTAGTCAATATTTCACTGGGTCATTGGAGACCACTGTGAGATTTTTTTAGCATTTTAGCAGCAGTATGGTGAATGCTTCAAGGCATACAGCACAAATTCTTGATTGATGGATGTGTTCAGTAGGGCTCGGAAAGTGGGAGCTTGTGGGGTTGAGAGGCATGGGTGTTCCAGTGAGTGTGATGGGCTGTTAGTGTTGCCCGTGGTGAAGCTGTCTTGGGTGGAGAAAGGACAGTTTGCTGATAAAGTGGTTGGGGGTATTGCTGGTTCAGTACCCCTTAAAGGAATTGTTAGAGTTCACCCTTTCCGGTCCAGGTGGACTTAGATTTGTTGAATTTTTCTATTGAACTGTTGCAATGGAGTCAGTGAGTTTTTGAGGTGGTGTACTTGCCGGGTTGCTCGGCGCAATGTTTTTGAATTCATTAATGGTTTCAAATCTTTCAATCTGACGTCGTTTTGCTCTTTGTTGAAAATGTGTAGTGGGCTTTGTTTGCTCGAATGTTTCTGCTCGTTAGAATTGAAGATGCTGATAGAATGCTAGATGTTGATAGTTAATTTGTATGTAGTTTGCTTTCACATTTTTTCAAGCCTGTTAACCAGTTGTTGCCACCATTGAGCTGGTTGTCCACTATTCTTATCTGTTTTACGGTAGATGCCCAGCATATTTATCTGGCTTTCGGTAGTGGTTAATATTATTTGCAAGTTACACATAATGTGTAAATTGCATGGTCCACCTTGAAACAAAGGTATCTCCAGGTTAATGGCATACAAACTGATCAGCTGCACACTGTTCCACACTGGCTTAGGTGATAGTGCAGGTTGCCACTTACTCACATTCCCCACAACATTGAATTGCTGTGAGTAGAGTACAAATTCATTGTTGCACCCAGCATTTCACGGCCAAGGGCATCTTGCCCTCACACAAAACCTATACATACCAATGTGGCCACATTTGGTGTACACTTAGCATTGAAATTCTTTCTATCCACATAGAGGTCATCTAATTGCTATTACAATAGGTATGTTGAATGGTTCTCATGGAAGAGAAAATGTTTCCACGTTAATTGTACTGTCATCGTCCATCCATCATCCTTCGTGCATCATGACCACAGAAGGACACTGCTCAAAATTTCCAATGGTGAATTTGGCAGACATAGAGCCTGCCATCAATGATTTACAGGATGAGATAGCAGAGATCAGGTAGGGGAAAGCTGCTTCTAACTTCCAACTTCTAGTGGCATGAATTAAGCTTGGGCCCTCTTTTTCAGATGATGTCAGCATCACCCTACATTCCGATCCACCAAGACCTATCTTTCTCAAACTTCCTTTGACGTTCAGGCAAGTTGGTTTGGGTGGGGTTGTTCAGATAAGTTTGGCCCCACAGTTTATATACCGTATGACCTGTTGGAGTGCATGATTAGTCTTGTAGGCAGAGGCAGGCAGCTTCTAGGGTAATTTGAGACAGGAGCAGAAAACTGAAATAGGATTTACTTTAAGGAGAGTTAGACAAATTAAATCGGATTTGTTGGCTATTTTTTGATAGTCCAAGAGTTTTTTGGAGGCCGGCAACAGGGCACTCTTAAGTGTCTGTAACTGTTGGTGTCATAATTATTGTGACTACTAGGGAGATGATAATCCCAGTGACCACGATCTACAGCATACGGCATGTGACCTTTGTTGAGGCACAAGAGTACTACAACGTGACTTTAATACAGTTGTGCAACACAAGTACCATCATTCTGTGACTAGTATTAGGGGGGAGAGAATCCCAATAATGACTGTGCAAGGCAAGGCATGTGCCAATTGTTTTTAATGACAATAGAGGAGAAAATATCAAAGATGGTTGAGGGCAGGAGAATACATTTAATCACTGTGAGCAATACATTAGCCATCTCATTTTTACCAGGGAGGATAGAGTGTGGCTGCATTCAGGCATGTTCTGGGAGGTTTATTGACAAATGCAAAGGACACAAATATAACTGCATAATATTTTAAAAATTCAGTTTGAAAAAAACACATTATATTGTACAGTACATTGCGATGTGGAAAATTACAATTGATGTGTTTTGTGTATTTTGATTGTTGCTACAAAAACAAACAGGACACCTCAAGTTATCATTGAGTATGCAATAAATAAAGACGGAAACATATTCTATGATACAGTACATTATGGCATAAAAAATAATACTTGATATACATTGTTCTTTTTGAAGACAAATAACACCAATCATAGTCACAATGAATATCGGTTAGGAAGGTCGGAAAGAAGTTGAATGTTGAGGTGTACCTAACGTTCTGGATATACTTGCCTGTATTGATGGAGATCATGATCCATTGTTTTAATTTACTGCATTCCCATGGAATCGATGGCATAATTACATTTTTGGGCTGAAAAATGACATTCACATGGTCACTTTGAACATGTGGTGCATTAGATGGTCTAAGATAAATGTGGAGGAGCAGATCCCTCGAATAAACAAGGATATATTTCTGATCTTAAATGCATTCTTTCAACTTGAGGAATCTCAACATATATAAGGGGTTAATTCAAGGAAAAAATAGGTGGCTTATAAAAGAAATTGGGATGCTCTACAAAGGGCAGTAGCCAGTAGCAATCTAAGTGAATATTGGCACCGTGCCACTGGATGCTCTCCTATAGAGACTAGTGTACATAATTGTAACATTATGCAGGGTAACTGCTTTGACCACGTCAAAGTATTTTATCTAACTAGCAATGTTAAATTGCCATTATATGATTCTCCTTCTATACTGCTTATTGAACAGAACAAATGCACCACAAGCTAAGCATTATGTTTCACCTCTACAGGGGTAAGGTGTGCTTTGAAAGCTCAGAAGATGAGCAACGTGCCTGATCCGAACTAAATGCCACCTGACATGCAAAAATAAGATCTTTCCACCTGGATCCCATCATGGTGAAATTGTTCAATTGCATTAAAGGATGTTTCCTTCTAGCTGGGGAGGCGCAGGGACGTACCGTGCAATGCCGTTATTACATTCTTTCTATAAGGTATGTGCGAAGGTTCTGCTTGGCCGCCTGAAGTCTTGGTGCAAGAGACAAATTGATCTGAGTCATTTACAATCTAGTTCGCAAAAAAGGAATCTCTCTGACTGGCAAGGAGTTTCTTGAGAATCTCCTATTATAAAAATATGTCATCTTGGGAAACAATTGATGTATCTGACCTTGATTAACTCCAAGACAGTCTTTGATACAGACCCCTGCAGATCTCTCTGGGAGGCATTGGCATAAGTAAAGGTTAGAATTGTGCTTTTGACATTTACACAACATCTGTATACTTAACAGTTTGCAATGGTGCAATGGCTACCGGAAGAAGAAACCATTCAGCCATTCCCTATTCCTAAGGATGTGAGACAGGTTTAAGTATAGCCTCATTGATTTCCGCAATTTATTTTAATGGGATAGCCCTCATTATCTATAACTATAAAATAATATATATAACTAAACCAGAGAAAGATGGCCAAACCCTCAAAAGTAAAACAAATTGGCTACTCCTATTTGCTGATAATGCAATATTTATAATTAAAACAATAAAAACAGGGTTAAGGCACTAGCTGAATTGTTTTAACAATATCATTATCAGAAAGGGGCTTACAATAAATAAACTTAACTAAGACGAAATGTATGCTATGCAATATGCAACAGTCGCCATCATTTTCATTAAAACCATACAGCCAATTTGCCAAACAAGTTTCTAGCTTAAATGAGAGGGGGGTGCTTTAAAGTAACTTCTGTTGGGGTTACTAAGTAACAAAAATTGCCCTTATCCTGGAAAGATGAGTAAGAGCAGAGGAGTTTCTAGGTTTGTAAAAGATCCGGGGCTAGAGCCCATTGCAAGTTTGGACGTCACTTAACTACATGGTATCAAAACGATTGTGGACGCAGGAGCTGTCCGTTGGAATGTGTTCTGTGATCCCAGTTCCATTGCACCCTGGGCCACAACCATAACTTGCACAAACACCCACACACTACATGCACCCTTGCACTCCACAGAGGCATTCACTCTGCATATATACTGCACATACATCCACCCAATGCACATATATCCACCACTGCCACACCCATTACTTGCACGCACACACTCCACTCGCTTGCTCACACTTCAAATATCATCCACACACTCCAGAGACACATACTGTAAATATACTGCACATACACCCACCTACTGAGCTTATAATATATCCACACACTACACTCTACCCACACCAATAACATACACCCTCACACTACGTGCATCCTCGCACTCCACAGACGCATTCACTCTGCACGTATACTGCAGCATACACGCATCTACCCACTGCACATATAGACATACACTGGCCACAGATATAAGCTGTGCCCATACACTACACACGCACCCTCACGCTTCACATGCATCCACATAGCGGGCTTTAAGTGAGATTAAAAAAATTGAGGGTAGGGGGGATAAGTGTAAGTTCTGTGAACCCCAGGCATCTACAGGACCCTTAGAAGATGTGGGACCAATGAATATAAAGGAAGGGTCTAAGAGACGTGGTCGATTGTTCATAACCCATAAGTCTGATTCTTATCCAAACGACCTCTAGCCATCTCCTTAAAGGATTCAACTTTAGGACGGTTACTTTCTATAATGCCTGCTTATTTCTGACGGCGATCACGCCCCATAAATTACTCCATGTTTAAAAGGGTGGCAGACAGACCGTCCTTCACAATTCGACATCAGAGGTGAATGATTATTGCAGTTGGGCTTCTATGGCTCAAATTAACATGTTATTGTTTCTGACCTTGCAGCGCCTCTATTCTGACCTTGCAGGCAGCCTGCTCTTGCAACACTGGGACTGCAGACTCTGCTCTGCTGATGCGCCTCTATTCTGACCTGTTCCAGCACTTGGCCTGCGGAGTCTGCTCTTCTGGTGCACCTCTACTTTCTGACCCTGCACACAGCCTGCTGTTCCAGCACTCCCAGAGGTTGGCCTGCACAGCCCCTTGGCCCGCAGCATCAGTGCACCTATGCCCCATAGGTGCTATTTCCTCCCCCTGATTAGATTAAAAACAATCAACACTGGGCAGCGACACCAGCGCCTTGTCTCACTTTCAGAAGGGTTTGGCAATGAGGGAACCTGTTTCTTGTGAAATATTCTTGCTCATTCCCGGTGGATCACCGGGAGGCATGCAGGTGCTCAGTCATGGGGAGTAGAAAGGGGAGATTGCTATGTCCTCTAATGACACAGCAAGAGGCGCTTGATTTTCCTGGGACACTGTCTGGGAGAGGAGTAGTGGGAAGTGCTCATCTCTTGCCGCCCAGTGGGAAAAGATATGTACACATTACGTAGTCCGGGTGGTTATTCTAAAAAGGACTGAGTATTGACTTCAGGAACACTCAGGGTTGAACTCTAACATTTCATTACATAATACAACCTCTCGTGCACACAGCTTATCTCAAACACACTACACACACAGGGCGAGAGAGAATTTCACTCTGTGGTATTTCCCCAAAACAGCAGAAAGATCTGCCTACAGAAGCACACATCAGCGAGCAACTTGCACCGTTTCTCTTTATGCAGAAACACACATCACTGAAAACATTGCACCATTTCTTCTTCTGTACAAAGACATAGCACTGTGCATCTAGCATCATTTCTCATTCTGCGCAAGCACACAATACCGAACACCTAGCACAATGCTGCCTTGTGTACAAGCACATAGCACAATTTCTCCATCTGCACACAACACCTAACACCATTTCTCCTTCTGGAGAAGCAAACATCAGTGAAAACATCGCATCATTTCTCCATCTGCACAAGCATACAACACTGAGCACCGGACACAATTTCTGCTTCTGTACAAAGACATAGCACTGTGCATCTAGCATAATTTATCATTCTGCACAAGCACACTATATCGAGCAGCGAGCACCTAGCACAATTCTGCCTGTGTACAAGCACACAGCACTGAACACATACACCATTTCTCCATCTGCAAAAGCACATCACTGAAAACCCAACACCATTTTTTCTTCTGTACAAGCTCTCAAAACCTAGCACCATTTCTCCTTGTGGAGAAACAAACACAAATGAACACGTCGCAACATTTCTTCATCTGCACAAGAACACAGCACTGATCACCTGGCATCATTTCTCCATCTAAACAAAGACATGGCACAGGGCATCTAGCATCATTTCTCATTCTGCACAAGCACACAACACCGAGCACCTAGCACAATTTTCCCTTCTGTACTTTCACACAGCACAGAGCACCTGACATTTTTTTTCTCCTTCTGCACAAGCACACAAAACTAAGCATGTAGCACCATTTTGTCTTCTGTAAACGCACGCAGCACTGAACACCTAGTACCATTTTGCCTTCTGTACAAGCACACAGCACTGAGCACCTAGCACCATTTTGCCTTCTGTACAAGCACACAGCACTGAGCACCTAGCACCATTTTGCCTTCTGTACAAGCACACAGCACTGAGCACCTAGCACCATTTTGCCTTCTGTACAAGCACACAGCACAGAGCACCTAACATTTTGTTTGTCACCTTCTGTACAAGCACACAGCACTGAGCACCTAGCACCATTTCTCACAATCACTCTGTGAAAGCAGACAGCCAGTGCCTCTTTGCTGGATTTCTGTAGGGGCCATCGTGAAGTTACACCTCGTTTGTTAGAAGATAGTAAAAGGCAAGCATTTAAACATGATTTACGCACTTGCATGTATTGCAAGATGGCAGACGCTTTCTGTGCACCAATGCTATTTCTACACCACACTGTTATATCTCCGAGCGTCAGCTGTACTGCAAAGGTGCCATAGATGCCAGATAGAGCATGGCATGAAAGTCGCCATAAACTAGTACTGGATCTTTAGCCAACCAAACCCTTTTGAATTCTGGAATTTGAGTTTCACATTCAAAACAGAACTGTCTGATGCTGACCCTCACGGCATGGGCCATGTGGCAGCTTTGCCCTGTTACTCATCACATTTGTGAAATGGAGTTCGTGATTTTTGTTTCACTCTATCTTGACTGTCATATGGGTAACATTCCTTTTGCATTTTACACAGAACTGTGTGCACCAGCACCTCTCACAATCCAAGAGGGGCACACTCGCTTTGCTGGAGCTCTGCAGGGGCTTTGTGACATTACACTTTGCTTGAAACAAGAAAGTAAAAGACAGACATGCATTATAACATCACCCCGAATGCTGAGGGAGTGCTTGACATTCTCTTTTAAAAGTTCTATGCAAATGGCCGTCAGAGTGCTTCGAAGCAATACCTACCAATGGCAATTACACGCTTTGCGAATTCCTCATAACGTACATGACACTCAAAAATGTGTGGCAAGTGGTGCATGGTTCTACATTTTATCATCATTCTGGTGACTGGTTTTATTTATATTTGTCACCCAATCAGCCAAGGACTTGCGTTCCACGGTTATCAATCTGTAAAAGATAAACTTTTAAAAACAACGTTGGACTCGGATCAAATTCCAAATGTAGGCCTTGCAATTGCATATATTACCTACCTTACCAAGGTGCGCATGTCATGGGGCCCAGCCTGGCGGGTGGCGGCTCTTAAATTCTTCACAGAGAGGCTGGTTGGGAAGGGTAGGTGACGGCCGGGGTCAGGTCACACAGAGGGGGGCTGGCAGCTCGAGCTCTGAGCAGAGAGCACCACTGTCTGCAGGCACGGTGGCGTCTTTCACACTTGCTTCTGCGAAGAGGGAGAGACTCTCAGGGCACGTGACGTGTGTTTGGGCCTGGGCGGTGGCTCGGCTCCCTATGCGCAAGCGCAGCCTGTGGACAGTCAGGATCAGCAGCACAGTAGATGCAGGCTGGCAGCCCAGGAGGCAGCGATGTTCGTGTTTGTTTTGGATTCTCAAATCTAACAAACGTTGCTGCCTCCTGGCCTGCATCTACCCATGCCGTCACTGCCATGTGATGACAGGCATCATGTTCGGGGCTAGCCTTTGGTTGTAGCCCCGTGATCTTCATCCGGGGCTACAAGCGAAGGATCCGGGGCTATAGCCCCTCTAGCCCCCCCCTAGCGACGCCCCTGAGTAAGAGTGACCAGGAGCTTTGTGCTGACATTTGGGGAAAGTGCTATTGGTCCAGCAAATGAATTTTATAGCGCACATGCATGTACTTCAGCATGATGTGGATCAGAAGTCCAGGGAGAAAGCAATGTGTCTGCCCTGGAGGTGATCGATTGAGGGTTTAGTTTAAAGACTTACAGGTCTCCCTTCTAGCACAGTCTTAACCCTACTTTTCCTTGAACTGGGGTACTTAGCATTGATTTTACCATTAGGCAGCTTATTTATTATATTAGAAAAAGCTCTGGTTATCACCATGGTTAGTAACGTACAGAGGTGCATAAAAGAAGTCTTAGAGTTACAAGGCGCTAGCTCACTGCCTTGGATGTCAGCAGTAAGACAGTTATTTATTTCAGCTCCATTTCACAGAGGATTGGTATTAACTTGATTGGATCAGTAAATACACCAAAAGTTATTTGAGGTAGGTGTTCAGGGATAGTCAATTTAGTTTGAATTCAAAGAAACACAGGGATATGAATCATATCTTGACAACATCCAACCCATTTACACTGGAGCTCTATGGCAGAAAAGTGCATAGGTCTGTTACCTTAGAGACATCTGTTGCAGGACGATGGAAGGGGATCAATTACTATAGATGTGCACATTGTTTAATCCAAAGAGAGGACCTGGCTCATTTCCTTTTTGTCTGCCCTCTAAATAAAAGATCAAGGAAGTGTAGTTTTAGGACAAATTATTACTATAACATCAGTCTTCTTGCCAATGTTGTGTAGATCTGCAACCTCACCCCTTGCAATACACGAGGTGACTAAATACCTTCTTTGGGCATGGATGAGAAGAACTAGGAAGCTACAAATATGACCCTTACAAATTATTTTTCAAAACATTTATTTTAATAGAACATGTTCAAAAGTTCAAATATAATCAGTGTTCTAACCCTCTGAATATTCAGTTGTCTAGGTGTCTAGGATGGTAATATTGTTGATATCTGTTTATGAGAAATAGGTGTAAAGGGTGTAGGGGGCCAACACTGACCTCACATAATAATGTGATTTTTATGGCATGTAATTATATTCGATTTTTAATGTTCTAAATTGTATATTTAATAATGTTAAGTGATGGTTTAGTATATTAGTATCATACTTTATTCTTAAAGTAATTGAAGTAATATTGGCTGTTGCTCAAAAAAAACTTAATGCTAACGGTGGTAGTAAGTGGGCAGGGTTTAAGGCCTTTGCCACACGGCACATGTGGTGGCATTGTGTGCCTGGTATTGCTGATTGGATATCCCGGACAGGAGGCTTGAGGTTGCCTGAAGCATGGCCAACTGCATGCCACAAGCATAGGGGTCACTGTGCCCAGTTGGTATTATTGACCAATAGTTGCAACAGGTGGTCTCGGATGCTCAGGTGTTCATAGATGATGCTCCAGGTGAACTGGACAGATCATGCCAAGTGGCAACATTGGGTGGCTTGGCAGTGCCTGACCAAGGCCAATGCCAATGCCAATTTCCTGAGCAAAGTGTTAACTGAGTATGTGGTCATATGGGCTGTTGTTTTGTACAAAACTCAAGACATCCCTTGAAAGTATTTTCAAATAATTAGCAGCCATTCCCTATGTCCAGTGTGCCTAAGGCAGTGCTATTGGCCATGTCCCCTGATCCTCCTGAACATCCAAAGTGCACACTGGGCTCTTGCAATACCCAGCCCTTATACTCTGGAGCTTTTTGTTGCAGAGACTACAAAAAATGCAGCACAGCATGGAGCGCACATGGGAGTGCAACAAGAGTGCGACAGGAATGCAAGCAGTTGGAGCAGCTGGAGAGTGTGGTAAGGTGTTCTGCCTTTGTTACTTGAACTATGTATAATCTTCATAGCAAACTAGGAGCTTTTACATTAACAGTTCACCCATCTAACAAGCACCCTCCTGCCCCATGTCCTAAGACACCTATGGCTGATTTTACCAGCCTGCACGAAACTCCACTAAGTCACTCGCTCACCTCGTCTAACAAAATTATGGCTTTTTTCACAAAAGCTTCCGACTCTAGCACTTCTATTGACTAGAAATCTGCGGAGACCATTTCAGGTGGAACCTTGCCTTTGCATGAGTCTCCCTCTTGTATGAAAATAAGGCAAGTCCCGAACGTATTGGAAATTGATCCAAACCACATGTCTAACAATACGGTTGGTAAGATTACTGACGCGGAAATGCTGAATCTCATGACTACTAATCCCGATGGCTACGACGCATGGCCTGCTTGTTCCGCTTCAATTATTGCCCCACTGTCTTCTTGCCTTTTAAAAAAACCCTGATCTTACGTCTGTCTATTCACAGAGGTCAAAATTTAACTCGCCTAATCTTGGCCGTCCGTCTCATTCTCTATGTCCAACAAATCAAATATTTCCAGCTCCATAGCAGTCCACTTCCCTCAATGAAATGAGCCTCCTCAACTGGACTTTCATTGAGGCCCAGCATCCATCAGTGCTTTACATTTTGTTTTCAATTCATTGGTGCATCTATATAATCATATACATTCTAATCAGAAAGGGCACCAAACTATGTTAAGTTCAATTAACTCCAAACTTTGTTTTCTAGAATGTTTTCTGTTGGGACAAAACAAAGTCAGCGTTTGTCCATCTATGAGTTCTTCTTCCAGTCAAGTTCCCAAGGACACCATGATTAACTTGATTTCCGACAATTCAGGTTATTCTGTACTGCATAAGACCTTTGACAAAGTCTGGATGGTCGGGTTTATTGGGCTTAATACCACCACACAGGCCAGGGACACATTGTCCATTAGTATACAAATTATGCATCCTAACAACTCTGTCTACTAGATTACAGAGAAAACGAACTTCTCTAATTTTCAAAATAGGAACAATATAAGCAGCACGCCATGGACCTACACATGAAATTGCAAGCCAGAGGATGTCCTAGAAAACTCCTCAAGAACACAAAGAAATGAGCCCTACACACACCGAGGGAATCTCTACTCCTACCAAAAGTGTGTGACACAAAGGAAAGTATCATGACATGCATAACAACATTTGGTCCGAATACCACTAAACTCAAAGTACTAATTAAAAAAAGTTGCCCGCTGATACATCTAAGCCTCCCTGAAGAACTGCTAGCCAGAATGGCAATAAAATGCTCAACAAATTTGAAGGAGGTCCTTACTCATGCAAGACTAAATAAAAAAAACTATGAGAACTGACCTATGAAACATGAGGGTAATCAGAGGACAGTACCCATGCGGAACATGTACCGTATGCAGACTTAAAAAAAAAATGACATCATTCATGGTGAAAGATAGGGAGTGGCTCAAGCACTTGTCAAGACACCCAATGTAGTTTATGTGATAGAATGTCCAAGGGGACTACGCTATGTAGGACAAACCAGGAGACAGGCAAACAAAAGAATGTAAGAGCATAGATCTCGCATCTGGTTTAAAACACACACTGCACCATTAGTCTCCCACTACATGGAGCACCAACATAGCCCCGACGACATGACATGGTGGGTGATTGATAAAGTCCTCAACACTGCCAATGCAAAGAGTGCTCTCAACCATAAAGAATCCTGTTGGATTTTCTGACTTAAATCACTGTCGCCTGTCACTAAATCTATCACCAATGGCCTCAATGAAGCACAACCTTACAATTAAAATTAGATGCAGGGCCCATCCACATATACCTCAGGGCACACACACGCCCAGATATCCATTAAAAGGTCCAGAACACAAAATTACAGCCTTCTGCTATAGCTGCACCTCTTCTGGAACACATGCGACCCTAGCACATGCTGCTAGAGCACCATGTGCGCGGTTCCACGACCAGACATAAAGAGTGGGGTCTATGGACCACCCCATTAAATTATGCCATATGTATTGCCTGCCAAAGGGACGTGCCCTTCCAAGTCACCCTCCATTAGCAGCCCCCTTCCCAAGTAGAATGACCCCGTACCAGTAGCTGGCCAAACTGATACCAGTTGCCGTGCAAATTAATTCCAAAAGCTCCTATGGATAGGGTGCCAATGGTAACGGGACGCAGCAGCCAGCGCGCATGCGCAAAACAAATTTGAAGAGACACTAAAATTCCACCCATGCGCATTCCACATTAGAAGCAGCTCGGCCAGCCGCTGTTACACTAAGCGATTCCCAGCTGCATTCCTGCTCAAGCAAATGCCGAACAGACGTCTGGATGCTGCCTCATAGACGCACCCCTACACAAGGATCTACTACGAAGCTCTATGTAGGTGGGGGACAACATGCGAAAATCGACCGCATTCCCTTCCCCTTTCTTGAGTGCACAAGTTCATTTACATAGACAGACACTCAGCAAAAACAGAGACAGCACATACCCTTCTAGTACCGCACCTTAACCATTACAGGCTGCCGAATTTCACGAACGCACACTTGGGGAAGACAAATACATCACAGACCACCATTGGATGGATACGGGGGCTTCATAGTTACTAACCAGGTAATACTATTTCCTTTACCTCTTACCCAATTAAATTTTAGCAGCAGGTCACCACTCAATACACTTTGAGGGGCCAGAGAGATAGAGAGAGAAGAGAGAGAAAAAAACTTGTTTTTCTTTCTTCTTTTTTCTTTCCTCCTTCTTAGACAGTATCACTGGTGTACTCCTCTATAGACGCCTATTTGGAGCCATGGAAGAGACACCATGAACCACTGACTACCTACACCTTAGGGAGCCAATTAGAGAAACGCAGACATATAGTCAGTGCAGCACTGGTGTACCTACATGAGAACATCTCATGTAACAGGTTTTTAACTCTTTCTGTTCTTTATTGTAAACACACCTTAACTCTTTCTGTTCTTTATTGTAAACACACTTTGTGTGCACATGCAGTTAAGTTGAGTTCTTTACTAAGTTAGCCTATTTATATGTTCCTCCTATAGGGAGACCTTTTCTATGGCCCAGAAGAAGGCAATATCACTCAACAGCCGAAACGTCACTTCATGTGCCTAGCTGTCCCCACAAGGCCAACTGATTCACCCCCTGAAGTAGACCTATGGTTAGGTCACCCTTCTGACTGGTATTTTGGACCTCAGAGATGATGACTAATATCAAGTTGACAGAAACCTCCTGTGGAAGAAACCCTTTATGATCTATTCATACTAATACCAAGGTTCAAGATAGATTGTCCAAAACAGAGAAAACTGACAAAACCTATTTTGACCTATAGAGGCCTAAAACAGTGTTGTGTGCTTGCTCCCTGTGTTTTTACCCTTTTAATATCCAATGTAGGGGACACTTTTTGCAAAACAAGATCATTCCTCCGTGTATTGGGACTACTTATGTCCAGTATTTACCATATGCTGATGATCTCATCTTATTTGATTACACCCCAATTGGTTTGCAACACTCTACTGATGCCCTGCACACTTATTTTCAAACACATTTTTGGGAGGTCAACTCTTCCAAATCAAACAGGCTAACATGTTATCCTACTATCTCTATGAAATATAGTTGTTTTAATTGGTATATAAATGGCACCAAATTTCAATTGATGAAGTTATGAATATTTCTTGAATCCCCAATTACAATTAAAAAGTCTTATATTTTGACTTTGAAACATCTTTGTGGGAAGACAAAAATCCTGATTAATCAAGCCTATTTTCCATATTTCCAATTTTAGAATTTTATAAAGCCAAGGTGATTCCAACCATTACCTATGGTGTTGAGTGTTATTAGCCAACTCACAGCTTTCCTTGGTTCAAACTGGAAGGTTTGTTTGGAAAACGATCTTAAATCTTCTCTCTTCTATGCCCAAAACGCCTATACGTTACAAGCTGGGTCTAGCTTCATTAAACTGCTTCATGAATTGGAAAATACTGGGCTTCTTTAATACATTTCTTAACCCTCCCAATAATTCTCTTTTTTATAGTTTTGAATTAACCAAAGAGAACTGTTTTACGAAAACTGCTGCCATGGTATTTACACGTCCAAAAGCTTTCGATTGAGATCAATTTTTCTATGGCCATTTTAGCCGCTGGGCCCATGGAAAACCAAGTAGAAACTGTATTTACTGGTATTTTGATTGGTGTAACACACAAAATGATGTCTCGAAATATAAACATTTGAACCAAATTGGTTTGTGATTCTATTTTCTTTGTACCTCTCAAAATTCCCATGTCAGTTTATCAGACAACAGTTACTAATATTTTGTTTTAACCTTATTTTAACTATTCAAAGTATAGGAGCACAAATGCAAATTCCCTGAGAGGCTCGATTTTGTATGCTGTGTAGTGATGATACAACAACAGAAACTATTTAGCATTTATGCATTGACTGTGGTAAACCTCATAGTTTAAGATTAATATACTTCACAAGATTTGTACACAAGACAGATGTTTTATGCACTATTCATTGTTTTTGTTTATTGTTTGTATATGTATAAGAAAGATTTATTTTTAAATATATCACATGACCAAAAAAAAGTGCAACTTAAGTGTGCAGAAATTGAGCAGATTAAGTCCCCAACAAGAGAAGGAAATGTTGGGAAGCTACTGCTGCTAAGGAGAAATGTTGAATCTTTTGCCTGTGCACAGCCATGGTAAAACTAATATGCAATTGTCATAATTGTGCTGAACTGTATGTCCTATGACACCACACCAAACCTCCAGACATTTTCATTAGAAAAACATCTAAATTCACACAACTACAAACATAGCTGTATTTTGAAGAGACTATAAATACATAGGCAAATGTCCCTAATGTGCCACGTGTTGACTCTCTAATCAGGGTGGTTTATCCTATATTACAAACTTTCAGGTGTTGGTATGCATGTGTTAATACCTACCAACATGTTTATCCCCAGTTTATTTAAAAAATAAAAAGGGTATACCATCTTCACATCTAAGATCAAGGGATAATTTCATTAAATACATGATTCACTGTAGCTTGGATCCATGGAAGAAATCATGAATAAGAGGGCAGGTAAAATAGCACCTGAAGTAAACAGTGGAGCTTCAGACCTCTGTTTCCACTGCACAAGGGATGTACCCTGAACAAGCCCTGCGGCACAGTAAGGATTGTGACCTGCTCCACAAGCATTAAGCAAAATATATCACAGGCTTAATTACCAATGCAAGTTAACTTTAACCAAATATGGGATGCCATTAGCAAATCTGAGATCTGGGATATAGTGCTTGATGAAAACATTATTCCCCAGAGCCTACATCTATGGCAGTAGCCTGCGAAAAGAGGGGACCTGGAAAGGAGCCCATGAGGAATACAATGGAGCATCAGAAATATTGTCCAATGCTAAGATGACTGATTGATGCTTAAGAGACCAAGCGAGCTGCCAAAATTGACTGGAGCACTGAAAAGGATTTCTCTATGCAAGAAAACTATGCCATTTAACATGCATCCTATCTGTTCAAATATCCCGGAAGGGTTAGTGATTTTCTTGATCAGCTTCATAACAGGATTCAAGCTACAGCCACACTGCTCTAATGCGTCTCGGCAGAGAGATGCCACATTCACCATTAAATGAAGTTACCGCAGCGACCTGATGAACTTGTCCCAACCACTCACCATTTTGGGTGTTGTATGTTGCAGCTTCATATTATGCAGTAGATATGTCGCAAACTATTGAAAACACGCATCTTTAAGTAAAACCAAGAATCCAATCCTTTCAGCACTTTTATTATTTTAATGTCCTGTGCTGTATGTTCGCCTATTTTTCTGTCTATCATGTTCTTGTCTCTGCGCCCCTCAGCTTGCGAGCTACCGGCACAATACAAATAAACAAATAAATAAAATAATATATAATGTACTTTTTTCACAAAATCCAATGTCATAGCTGTTGTACTAATGAGTACGCAAGTATTTATGAGTTTTCAGACCAAGACCTGTGAACGTATGGCAGGGTCCCTTATGCTGACATATTTTCACTAAATAAGAGTCAGAAACAAATCAATAAACTGGTCTACTTTCTGAAGATGAGTGTCTTAATTTTAAGTCAGACACCTAACCTAAAACAAATGGTTTTACATGGTTGCTTTTAAGTAGGACCTCAGTCTAATACATATAAAAAGTTGGGCTAATCTGGTGAATATTCTAGCTTGGGCTATAGACACTGTGCTAATTTGACAATAAAATTTGTTGAACCCTCTACATTCTTTAAGAGAGGTGGCACTCTGCTATTAGTAAGGACAGTGAGAATATTTGCTGCTTGAGGGAAAGTCATAGCACAATTGATCAGAAATAAAATGATACAGAACAGTGAATAGACAATAATATGTGGAGGTCGCAAAAAGTATCTTTTTTAGGGTATTCCAACATTACATCATAGGCCCAATTCTTCAAAGCCCATTACATTGATTTATTTTTAACCCATTTTGCTGAAATGTAGATGGGGGTCGTGTTAGAGTATTAATAAAGGTAGGAGGATGTTGGGGAGCTGCCAGGGTTCTCCCCAGGCATTGATTTGCTGTGTAATGTGTTAAAACATTATTTGAAGAAATATTCTCAAAGAAATCACATAGATCCTTTTTTAGAACACAAAGAGAAAGCTCTGGATCTTAGACCAGCAAGCTTAGAGGAAAGAGCGGTAAATGACAGAAACCATCCAAGAGAAGACCCAGGAGGGTTAACAACAAGATACAAACTGAGACAAACACACAATGTGAAAGCCTAAATGACACAAATATAAATCTATCAATGAAAACATGAAGCTTTCAAGAGATATCAGTTCTAAAAAAAATAATATCTTTTCTCCCAAAATGAACATGACACCAGTTGATTTGTATGTAGTCACATACACATTTTGTTGTAAATTCAAATTAAAACTTTTTTGCAAATATGGAAAAATGAACATCTGAAGACAGCTCAGTAGCTACTGACGAATATCCACACTCACTATCTGATCTTGAACTAATAATGCCATTAGATGAGGAGAGTGAACCTAATACCAGAAATGTATCAATGAACTAGATATTGAAGAGGGATCAAGTGAGATAATTGTTTAAAAACCAAATCAAAATATCATTCCAACATTACCGAAAGAAAACGTGATAGATGTATTTTTTGTAATCTAGTTGCAAAAGATATTCAACTGGTGAAAGATATATTAAAAAATGTCTATTCATATAAAATGATTTAACTCAAGAATAAAATCTAACATTAAGAAAATTCCAAGCAGGTACTGATATCATAAAATCAGAAGATAAAGATGGCAACATCATAATAATGGCTGAAAAAGATAACATAGAGAAATAGGCAACAATCATCCAGCAAATGGAAAAGGATTAAAAGAAAATCAAGTGCAATCCCTGGAATGATGTGAAAAATATAAATAATGAAAAGACAAAAATGCGGTTTGAGGAAGTTTTAATCACTCAAAAGGATTACAACTATTTACAAGTGAAATATCACAAACAACCGTTCATATACATTCTAACCAAAAATCATAAAGAATGTGTGTGACATCCTCCGGGGAGACATATTGTTAATGGAATAGGGTCAATGTTGGATCCAATTTCCAAATTCCTAGAAAGCTTTCTAAATCTGATGGTTGCACAATTGAATAATGTCCACGGGATATGATGCATATCTTACAGCAATTTACAGAGATAGAATTGAAAAAACACATATTGGTTAGTAACACTGGATGCAGTAGCACTGATACCTCAATAGATCATACATCTGCAGTACAAGTGGTTAAATATTTTTGTAACAAAAAACAGATACCTATTGTCTGGAGAAATAAATATTAGGAGATCTGTTAAATTTGATCTTAAAAAACATTTTTACATTCAATAATGTTACTGATCAACACTTTAGAGGGGTGGCCATGGGGTCTAAGGGTTCCCACTCGGTGCCGAGCCTCTTTATGGGGTTTCTCAAAGAAACATATGATAAAACTTACAATACAATGAATGTAATCAAAAGGACTTGTTACATTAATGACATTTTCTAATGTGGGCAGGTACATAAATAGAACTGAAACCATTTGTAAAATATGTAAATGAAAATTACATCAAATTCACTGTAAGATAAGTGAAAATGAAAATGTCATTCTTGGATTTAGAGATACTCATTATTGACAATAAGAATGAGAAAACTACTGTCAGAAAACATACTTCTGCAAATCGCTAATAGTTGTCACAAAAAGTTTATAATCAAGAACATACCAGTTAGAGAATTCTTAAGACCAAAAAGAAATTTGAGTAAAAAAGGCTTTTTTTCAGTAACAATGTGGTACATTAAGAAAATAGATTTGCACAAAAGTGATGCAATACTATAGAAATTAGAAAAGCAGTACTGAAAGCCAATGCACAGAAGAAAAAGTGGTCAGTGATAAAGTGAAATAATGAATCAACAAGAAGATTCTCTGTTTATTATGTTAACATTAATGTAAAAGGTATTTGTACTGTGCACCGTCACCAACTGAATTGGTCCCCAGGTGCTCTGGCGGATCTGCAAACAAAGAGGGGTGGGGGTTAGTAGGGTGAATAGGGAGTAGGAAAGAGAGAAAGGTGGTGTCCTGTTGGCAGCTTCAGTTCATTTTCACTGCGCGCTGAGCTTGGATGTGAATATCGGATCGATGTGAGTCCTCATGTGCTGTTGGTGGGAGTTATGTGTTGTTTGTTTGTTGTTGCAGTGTGGTGAAGTGTATGCGGTTTGCTGTGTGATGAGGTAGTTGTGTGTGTTTTTGTGTGAGATATGTATGCAGAAAATTGAGCTTTTGTGCTATTGAGTTTTATGTCTCTTAGTCTTTGCATTTGTTGTTCTACGTATCTGACTGTCCTATGGAGTCTTCATTTTTAATCTGTGCATCTAATTGTTAGGTATGATGGGATGGCAAGTTTCCATCTGTGCTATTTCTGACCTTTGAGAATCAGGTTGAGGCGTGCATTGTCCCCTTCTGTGGTTTGGTGCTGTATATTTTACAGTCATCTGCTCGCTTCCTATCAGTTTCCCTGTCAGTGATCCATTGCTGCCTATGTTTGCTTTGTCGGCTAAGGTGTTGTTGACATTCCATCCTTACCCTTCCCTCCTGATCTCGCCATAATCGTTCTTTAGTATGATTCTAATTTATCTATCTTTCAAATGGTAGAGTGATATGTTGTAGATTGTTTTCCCCTCCCTCTGTTTATGGAAGCTTGCTTAGGGAGATAGGGAGGATTGGTTCCCTCTCTGAGTTTTGTTCCAGCTGTGTATGTACCCCCATGGTCATTCCTTCTAGGTATGGGGTGAAGAGCCAAGATTTGAGTAGTTTTCTGAATAGAAGGTTATCTCGTGTTCTTTGGTAGCTCATTCCAGGTTTTTGGGGCAAGGTGAAAGAAAGAAAGAGGATCCTCTGAATTTTTTTTGTTGTATGGTTTTGGTTCCAAGTGGATGTTACTGCTAGATCTGAGTGGTCTTGTTGGGTGGTAGACATTTATTTTCTCTCTTAGGGACACTGTGTCTTGGCCGTGCATTGCTCTGTGCGTTATGCACATTGATTTGAACTGTATTCACTGTTTTATTGGTAGCCAGTGTAGTGTTTTCAGAGCTGGTGTGATGTGTTCTCTTTGCAGCAGTTTGATGAGCAGTCTGGCCGCCGCTTTTTGTATGCGTTGGAGTTTTTTTTAGTCATTCTTCCATGCCTAGATATAGGCTGCTGGCGTAGTCTACTCTGGACATGATGAGAGCAATGATAGTGAGTGTTTTCTTGGCGAATGAGAGGAATGGTAGGATCCTTTTTACTGCTTGCAGGAGAAAGAAGCATTTCTTGATTAGAGCGTTTACTTGTGGCTCTAGAGTTTGTTGTCCATGGGTCTGGGGTTGTACCAAGTTCTGTTGGCCAGGGGATGAAGTGATTGTTTTCTCCATTTTTAGAGTTGATCATTATTTCTGTTTTGTCTGGTTTGAGTTTGAGGTAGTTTGATTTCATCCAGCTGTAGATCTCATGAAGGCTGCTCTCTAATGTTGTGTTTTCTTCTTGTGTGTCTTGTATTTTGTAGACTATTTTTGTGTCATCAGCATATTGTAGAAAGCGAGGCCATGTCTTGTAATGATCTTGATTAGTTGAGTCAGGTAATGAATAATAATGGGGATAAGGATGATCCTTGTGGTACTCCACATGAGAATTCTCCTGGGTTGGATTTGAAAGGTTTGATCCATATAGTTTCTGTTCTGCTTGTTAGGAATGATTTAATCCATAGTAAGACATGGTCGGTGATTCCGATTTCTTCCAATCTCCTGATGAGGATGTCATGGTTAACTGTGTTGAATGCTGCAGAAAGACCTAGAATTATCAGAGCGGTACTATTGTCTGAGTCTGTGTTTGCCTTTAGATCATCTCAGATTGAGATAAGTGCTGTTTCCATTCCTCTAATTGGTCAAAAACCTACTTTTGTCTGGTCCAATAGGTGGTGTGCTTCTATGAATTCTTGGGTTATTCTATAGATGTATGTTTCGAGTAGTTTCGCTGGGTACGGGTTGTTGGAGATAGGTCTGTAATTGGAGAGGTCCTCCACGTTTCCTGCTGTGTCCTTGAGGAGCGGCTACATGCATGCTGATTTGAAGGATTGTGGCACTTTCCCTGTTGAGATTGAGTAGTTGAAGAGGTTTCTGTAGTACCCCATGGTTGTTCCTTGTGAGAGGATTGATTTGTATACGTCTGGGGGGCAGGGATCCATGGAGGAACCTGTTTTGTTGTTTTTGTTTACCAGCTTGATGAATGTCTCTGCTGATATTTAGGGGAAGCTTTGGAGTTTGTTGGGGCATTCGACGTACGGGTGGGTGAGTAGCATATTTCAGTCACATTGTCTGCTTTGTATGGTCTGTTGGATGGCGATGATTTTGTTTTTTAAATGGTTTGCAGGGTTGTTGCATAGTTTCTTTGATGGTTTTGGAGTGCTGTTGCAGCCAGGGATTTTTTTTCTTTCGTTTAATATTTTTAAAGATTTCTTTTTGGGTGTACGGTGCTTTGAGGAGTATTTCCTTTTTGCTTTTTATATTTCCTTTTTGTATGAGCGGACATGTCGTTGGAATTTCTTTGCTCTGTCAGTTTTTATCCTCCATTCCATTCTAGTTCCAGTTTTCAGTTTTTTTCTTTTTATTTATTTATTCATTTATTTGTACCCTTATAATGCACTGGAGCCTGCAGGCATCAGGGTACAAGTAGTTCATGGTGCTGAGTAGCAGGGTAAATCATTTTGCCACTGCTCATTTTCTTGATGGGGTAAAAGGTTTTTCTTTGGCAATCTCATCTATTGTTGTCGTGATCCTGTTGTGAAGTAATTCTATTTTTTTGTCCAAGTCAGCTTCATCCATAGTTGTTGCTTGTGGTTTTCTGATTTCCAGAAGTTAGTTAGGTGGCAATTTTTGATGGTTCTCCAGTTTCTTTTCATGATAGTCAGCAGCTTGTCCTGTTGCTTGATTATTGGTGTGGCCAACATGATCACAAAGGGGATGATGAGGTGGTCGCTCCAGAGTATCTGAATTGGTGGGGCCATGGTAATAAGAGTTTTGTTGGCGAAGATTGCATCTAGTCTATGTACTACCGTGTGGGTTGCTCCTTTGATTAGTTGATGTAATGTCATTGTTTCTAGTTGGTTGGCTTGTGATTTTTGTGTTGTTGCGGTTTTTTCATCAAACCAAATGTTATGTCACTGAGGATAATCAGGTGATCCTGCTCGATGGCTAGGTTGGTGATTGCTTATGAATGATCTGCTTTAATACTGTCACTTAACTTTTAAAAACCAAATCATTTCTGTTCTCAGTCTTTTAAACAACTGCTGCATTTTTCTTTCTCTCTCATACGTTCACACCAGTTAATTTACTGCTCCTTTAGTTAGCGCAATTTATTTAGAAAACTGAAAGAGATCATTAATAACAACTTACCTCTAGATGCTACTGCCTTCCTTAAACACGCGCACATGAACCACCAACTCACTGCGCCAGCAAAACAGGGAAAGAAACTCTCACGTACTACTTACTCGAGAGCTAGCTCAACAATCACCTCAGCTGACTTCCCTCTGTGCCACAGCTGATGGAGCTGAACAAATTTCAGTATAAGACGCGAACAAAACCACTCACAGCCAATGCAGGAACCACGCTCCAAGGTTCCTTCCTCTAATCGTGCATGTGTCTTCTAACATGACACAAGGCTGTTTAACAATGCTTGCCTTCTTACGAAACGCCTGTGCCGGTCTTCGTTACTTATAAGAGTTTCTGCTCTCACGCACGCGTGCTTTACATAATCCAACAAGAATATTTAGATGATATATATATATATACAGTATGTACTGCTTCCATTAAAACAAGAGTTTCTTAAAAACAACTGCCATTCTTCTTTTTCCAGAACTTAACTATGTACATGAAATTTACTTTGACAACGTTTTTCTTGACAGCTAAATTTTACAGTCACTTATCTGTGTCTGAGTCTCTAGTAGTTTATGCAGTCTTTTCTTTCAGGCAGTGCGATTTCTTGACTTTGTTCTGTAGCATACTATGGAGCTCTTGAGCGCTGTCACCTCTCCAAAGCTGATCTAGGATGAAAGGCAGTTTAGAACCCTTTCAGAGGTTCCAAGCTACATCATAATAGTCTATAGCTAACCATTGCTGAGCAGGAAGTTCACCATCTTGAACTGGGAGAAATTCAGCTGGCTAACATGAAGATCAAGGAAAATATTGTAGACTGCAGAAATAAAGCCTCCAAAATACAGGAACCTGACACCTCCGTCACATAGCAGGTCGTAGATTTTGGTGGCATGTTTGGACATTGAACTAGCATTGATTAGATTGCAGGGCATCTTTTTGGTGTGGTTCAGTTTATTTGTTGTTCCTTGTGTTGATGTGTGGATGTTCAGTTGGAGTGCTTCTGTGTTGTGACACTGGTGGGTTGAAGTTCCAGGGAGGCTGCTTTGTCGTTCAATCGGTATGTTAGATTGATAGTTGGGTTGATGAATTCTATAGCTTCATCATCTTTCGTGTTTTGATGTGGTTGTCGGTAGTGCCCTTCTGATATATGGAGCAAGGGAGTTGGTATCGTCCCTTTCCTTTCTTGGGTCCTCTCGTCTTTTTTGCAGTGTACAGTGAAATACTTTGCCTGTCTGGAAATGTCAGTGTCATTGAAGTGTCGAGATTCTGTGGTTGTTGCAAGGTACAGTGTAAGGTAAAAGGATTTTTCTCTTACGATGTTTGTTCTGTTGGTTGTGTTGTTTGTTGGGGTTTGTTCTGCATTTCAGATGGCTTCTACTGGAGACGGGTGAGCTTGTGTATCCATTGTGGTTGGGCCATGTTCCAGGTCTCTTTGTCGGCGTCCAATTATCCGTTGGAGCATTTTGTGTCCTTGGTAGTAGGAGTTGGTCTAGGTACTGAGTTTATAGGGTCAGCTGACCACCTGTCATACCTTGTGCTTGGATAATATTGAGTTTTATCCTCTTATGTTGCGATGGTTGGATGCTCTCTTAGGGTGTCTGTCTGCTCAGTCGGTTGGGTTCGGGTGATCCTCTTTCTATGGGTGGACTGTTTAATGGAGTACTAAGTGTTGGAAGGGTGGTGCGGTCGGTTATGGGGGGACTATGGGTTGCCGGTTAACTAGGGTAGTGATTCTGCATGTAGTTACTTGCTTTTAGTGTTTGCTGGGTGTTCTTCGGTATCGGGAGGGGCCTAGGATTCAATGATGGAAGGTACTGATAGAATACCCCAAGGTTTGAGATACCTAGATAATGGGGAAGCCTAGGTTTCACAAAGTGGTTTACAGTGAGATAATACTCTTAAAATGTGTGATCTTAGAGAGTGGGTGATGGGTCCAGGATTCACAGAATGGCAAGCATTAATTAAAAACACCTAGATTTGAGACACCTAGACAACTCGAGAAAGGCCTAGGTTTCATAGAAAGGTAGGCACTAATTAGAACGCCAAGATTTGAGAAACCTTAGGGGCCGATTCATGGAACAAACGTGCGCCAAAAATCCATGCGCAAGCAGGCGCAAGGTAGCGCAAGTGTGAGAAACGCAGCGCACGCGCACGCATGCGATTCAAGGAAGACGCTGCACGTGTTTCCCACTGTCCGTGCGCCCAATCCAGCCATGGCGCATGCAGGCATACACGGCGTGCGCTACGCGCACAGCAAAAGTGCACATAGCTCAGCGCACACAACCAAAGTGGGCGGAACAGTGGGCGTAACACGCGGAATGGGGAACAACCCGTGAAAAAGAAGGCGTAACTGGGGAAGTACTGCAGGGAACTACACGGAACGCCCACACGCACGCGAACAACACGTATTCATGGATCCGAATACGGGAAACCCGCGCACGTTAAAAGACGCGCACAGGCGTCAATGCGTCCGCCATACGAAGGCAGGCGGAAGCGTCCCCACGCACAGCATAAAAGTGCGCGCAAACAACAAACGCGTATATACAGCTACGATGAATGCCCCATTTGTCGCAGCACTGATCGTGGGACACCGCAGGAGGAGGAGAATAGCCAGGTCACGCATTTTCGCACCACGGACAAGCCTTTTTGGGATGCCTGACGACCAGGTCTATGGCAGGTATAGGTTTCCACCCCATATCATCCTAGACCTGGTCAGGGAGAGGGAAGATGACCTTACATCCCCCACCCTTTGCTCCCAAGCATTGAGCCCCTTGGAGAAGCTGCTCAATGTCCTGCATTTTTTGGCCACTGGGTCATTTCAGTGGACCACTGCCATAGTGGGGGGGGGGGTCTCACAGGCCACGCAGTCACGCTGCTTACACCAGGTACTGGCAATCATGACAGCACGCCCCTCAGTCCGCAGGCACATATACATGCCCAGAACACCCGCAGAAAGGCAGGCCGTTGTCCTGGATTTTTTCAGGGTGGCACACTTCCCCAAAGTGCAATAGATTGCACCCATGTGGCCCTACGTCCACCTAGGGCCACTGAACACATCTACCGAAACCGCAAGCACTGGCATTCCATCAATGTACAGGTGGTATGCGATGCAAAGGGAATCATCGCCTCTGTCTATGCAAACTACCCTGGCTCCACCCATGACAGTTTCATATACAGAATGTCCGCCCTGAGCCGGGCCCTGGAAGCTGGGCAGCATGGCGACACATGGCTCCTAGGTCAGTACAAATGCCCTTGCACATGCATGCAAGTCACACACAGACAAATATCGAAACCCTAATAATCTCAACTATTATCACCTCCCCAGGGGACAGTGCCTACCCTCTAGCAACCACATGATGACGCCAATCCGGAACCCCACCACACCACCCCAGGTAAGATACAACGCCCCCCATATTGCAAACAGGGCCATAGTGGAGCGCACATTCGGAGTGCTCAAGTCACGTTTCTGCTCCCTTGACCGCTCTGGTGGGCAACTACTCTATGCACCACCAGTAGTGTGCAGGATCATTGTGGCAGCATGTGTCCTGCACAATGTTTCAACACGGCAGGGCATCCCGGTGGACATGGTGGTGCCCCCACATCCCCAACCACAGGCACAGGCACTGCCCATGGGAGGGGGCAGGGCACGTGGTGAGGAAGCACGGACGCAGCTTGTGGCCACATTTTTCACCTAAACTCCCACCCTTGCGGAGTGCACACAGGCCTGGCACATACCAGGTGACAATTGATGATGACAAAGAGACAGTCAACTGTCACAACCCTACCACCCTGAGATAGTTGCCATGGAAGTGCCACATCGTCTGCATCCCTAGCTACTTAAACACAAGCTATCCCGTGTGAGCAAAAGGCACACATATGACATATGACATGATATGGCCTATACACAAGTATTTCAAGGTGCGATGAGGCAGGGAGGGGGGAACAAGGGAAGACAGACAACGGTACTACTAGGCCAGGTGTCCTTGAGATTGTGCAAGTGCAGGGGTAGGGGGAAGGGAAAAGTGCAAGGGGAAGGGGCGGGGGGGAGTGCAGTACAGGGGAAGTAGACCAAAATAAAAATACATAGGTCGGCTGGTGGCAACTGCAAAAGTAAGTGCGGACAAGTGCTGGGAAGGGTGGGCTGTAGGGATAGAGAGACAGTACCGCAGTGCAGGGGTTGCCAGGGAGGCAGTGCAAGTGGAGAGTGGCTGGGCCAGGGACCGAGGTCGGTGAGAGTGGCCCAGTTGCAGCTCCAGTGCAGTTCCAGTGAACAATTCCGCAAGGGAAAGGCAGAGAGAAAGCAGAAGCAAAGAGGAAGGTCTTGAGGTGCCTCCAGAACTGGAGATGGTTCCCCTCAAGTTCAAGTGAGGCAGGAAGGCTGTTCCAGAGGGAGGGCCCTACCGCGGAGAGAGATCTACCCCCAGCTAGTTGCTCTGAGAAGCGGATGACCCTGACATGCAAGGTGTGCATCACACACACCTGCAAAACAGGCTATGGCCATCACTGTCATGTCAACCAAACCCTCCCAAACCACAACATGACATGGCAAGCAATACCCATACACCAACACAGTAACAATAAGGTACACATTGCCATGTCCTAAATGTACAGTGGCATCAGACAATGATGCCTGACCCGGAATTAGATGAAATGACAGACCAACAAAATCTCCCACCCAAAATAAGTAATTTCCAAATGCATTACAAGAGTCGTAGACGTAACATAACAATGAATGCTTGTCTACATGCACATTGTGCATTGCAAAATCAACACTGCAGCTCATGTGTGCTGTGTCCTACTCCTGCAACACACTGCTCAGCGCACAGCACAGTGAACAGCCATTGTGTGTGATGCACACCCTGAGCATCACATCTAAGTGACAGACCACATCAAACAGCAAATTATGCATGTACAGGATCCATAATCGGTCACAGAACATGTGCTGCAGGGACACAGTGGGCACCAGAAGGCAAACAGTGTACACGTGGATATGCAAGGGTGGGAGTACATGTAGTGCATCAGAGTGCAAGTGTGTGTTTCTGCAAGGACATGCACTCCACATATGCATGTGCACTCAAGTGACCATTAGTGTTCTCTACACATCACATGTGAACATTCACCATGTGTACACCCCAGCATGTCAAACCACAACTATCCCCTCGCACCTGAAAGGTAAACACAACACATGAACAGGCATTGATCAGCAGAACACAACATGTACATAGGATACCACCATTACATTGTCAGGGTTCCCATCACACTGCAGGGCAAGGCAACTATCAACAACAACCCCCCCCTCCCTCACAAATGACCATGACCCACTGATCAACTGCACCTGGGTCATGGAGCCTTCAAACCTCAATTCCACCTGGCCACAGGATCACCTTTACCCTTCGTCACCATCTCCCACCTTGTGTGTAAAAAGGTGCCTGCACCCTCATAATCCACACTCATGTCCAAAATCACAAAATCCAAGCCAGAAAAACGAACCAGAACACCCTCCAGTACATGACTTGACGTAGCATACCTCACAAAGGCCAAGTACTGCCACAATGATGCAACAACCAAGGTAGCACAGTAAAACAATGTCACGACAGGATGTGAAACATGTGTGGTACATGAAATAGGATGATGCACCATGAACGGATGTGTACTGTCATTCGTCCCCTATACAGGCGCGGGATTGTCACGAAACAACCACCCCCACCATGTCCCGGGTGCCTGCAAGGTCAAACTCACACAGGCCCCTGAGACCCTGGTGGGGAAGGACGTTCAGGGATATGCAGTCGGGACAGGTGTTGACACACTGGATGACTGGAATGAGTGGCAGGAGAAGGGAGGAGGAATGACACATGAAACTAGGGAATGCACGAAAATGTACTACCTGCATGAACACATACACAATCCAAACAAACTTGGACATCATTGTCATGGCCTTCTGTAGTCCAGGCTCAGGAGTGGTACGAACCAACCACCCCCTCTAGGGTTTTGGCGCCTGCAAGTTCGGGGCTTACACAGGCATCCGCAACCCCAGCGGGGAAAGAGGGTCAGGGGACGTTGCTTGGATAGGTACGGGAAGCAGGAACTCTGGGTAGAGGGTACAGGGTTCAAAATTGCTTTGGATTACGGGTGATTAGGGAGAAAAACCATACCAAATTGAACCACACATACATCCATGCATTAGTACACTCCCCAGCAAGCCTATGCAGAGCAGTTCGAAAGAAAACCATAAAGACACTTAGCTCTGGTTTTGAGTGTTGGCCTCCTGCCTGCGCACTCTCTGGTCCGGTTACAGGAGCACTGCAATGCTGCAAAGAGAGCCACAGTCAACAACCTGTGCGTGCCAATTACACAAAAACACTACACCAAACATGCCCCATAGCAACAAACTACTCTACAAACAGACAATCTGGTGTAGATGCTTTGTACCCATATATAACATCACCCCTGTGACGGGTCATACACAGTCAATGCAGTAAGTCAGCCGCCGGTGGGTGCATGGCAAATGGAACACCAATGTGTCACAATTCACACAACATGCAATGTTCCCTGGGTAAGCAGACAGACCCATATAGCAAGCCATGACTTCTGAGCAAGTTGCATACCACCATGACCGAAACAAAGTTGGCAGTGCATTTATCATAAAATACATGGAAAAGACATGCACTGCACCCGAGTATGTCCCTTGCTGTATGTCCCTGTGAGCTGCCCCTTTCCATGTCTCGGAAGGCTACATGGTTGATACAAGTGCCTCTATGGACCTTGGTGTACCGGAGGGTATGTGCCACTGTCCCTGCATGTGTCCCAGACAACCCTACTATCAACAGCCATCAGTCCACCAACACATCTGAGCTGCATTGTGTGCTTCAACACCAATATTCGTCTAAGCTCACCCTCAGTGCTGTGACTAAGCCTGCATGCGCAACTCGCCTGGTGCAAGCTTTGCTGTGTCGTGGCCCCACTGTGCTGCTCACCTTGCCTGGAGTTCCTTGGAACACGTCAGCAGTTCTAGGATGTGGGTCTGCAATCCCTGTGCCTCTGCTTGTGCACACATGTGCATGTAGGCACCAACAAACATGTCCAGAATTCCGTCGTCCAATGGGCCATGTCTGCTGGCAAAGGTGCTCTGGAGGCTCATCCCCCTGCAGAAAGGGCATGAAACACATGATTAATGATTCAAAGTCATCTGTGTGTGTCTCATCAGGCATCTCATTACTTGACCATGTCAGAGAGTCACATCACAAATCACACCATCAGTCCGTCTTTCATATCCAAAGTGTGGAACACTATCTACAGCATGAATTGCAACAAGCACGTGTACAGTAAAGATATGAAACATACTACACAATGCATAGCAATTAATGTACACATTAATCATGACACACCCCATCTAGCAAAAGCTGAACAGTGGACAATAACACCAAAATCATCCCCACTAGGGGTGGCAACACAAGTCACAAAGCACCAGACATGCCAAAGCCCTTGTGTAAAATTCTGTAACACCGAACCATCCTTGCGAGCCCATGGATAAGGGCGGCAGGAGTGGCATATGTGAGTCAAGGGCCCAGCTGGAACAGACAGTGGATGCCTTCAAAAGCCACAAAGCACCACACCGTCACATGAAAGCACAATAGACTAGCAATTTTAAACTAAATCAACTATTAACTAATTACACTAACAATGGAAAACCTACATTACCTAATTAAACTAACTATCAAACAGAAACTTAACTAACTAAACTAAAAGAAAAATCAAAAATGGCCACATACGACCCGGGGGGGAGGGGAGGCACCCAGGAGGGGGGAGGTACAGGGTGCTGCTCAACATCCACATGCGATGATGCTGAGCCAAAAAAAAAGACCTCCATGGGCTCAACGCCTGCACAGCCTGACCAATGTGGGAGATAGATGGTCGTTCGAGTCTGGCTCATCCTGGAAAGGAGGACGTGGCACAGTAGCCTGACCACACCTAGCCGCAGCTTGCCCCTCATCGGCAGCAAGTCTGCCGGACGGGTGAGCCTGGTTCTGTGTGGCGATGTGACGTAGGTCTGCATGCAGAACCTCACGTGATACACGTGCTTCCTCTTGCAAGGTAGCACGTGTAACACGGAGTTCCTCCTGCAAGGCCTGGCTGGACAACCGCTGCACCTCCCGGCAAGCCTGTAGCTCAGCTGAGATGGTACGCTCAAGCTGTGCAAACCTCTCCTCTGCCTGCTACCTCTGGGACATCATAAGGACACCCAGAGTGGATCTGAGGGAAGCATACCCCTCCCTCAGGGCATCCATGTGCGCCTCTGCGTGAGCAGCAATTGCTTGATGCAGAGACGACATTTCAGCCTGGCGTGCCCTGTCTGAGGCCGCCATGCCCAGCCTGAGCGAGCGGGCCATGGACCGTGCCGCCTGCTGCTGGTGAAGCACCTGCCTAGCAGGGGGGAGCACAGATCGGGCCACACGCTCCATGCTCTCAGCGATGTTCTCCATTGCTGCCCCCTGCCGTTCGGAATTGGCAGTCATGTCTTGCTCCCACTCAGTATACAGCGGTTGCGCGTGGCGACCGCGTTGCCGGGCTTGACCCCTGCGGGACCCAAGGACCGGGGGTCCTAGCTGTGTTGGCACCGCCCGCGGCTGCACGTCCCAGGCACATCAGTGACTGGTGTGGAGGGTGACCCTGCGTCCCGATCCACCACGGGCGGAGGAACCAAGACTGTCTGATCCCTCAGTGCAGGGGTCACAGACAATGGAGTGTCCACATCAGAATCACTCACCCCTGACACATGGACTTGATGCTCATCCAACTCAACATGGACATCAGAGTCGTCATCAAGGCTGGACTCATAGGCAGCCAGAGACAAGATGGACTGCAGCACTTGGGGGTTTTCGTGGCCTACCACCCCACGACCCCCACTAATGCCGGGTTGATGTGGTGTTACCAACCCTGTGTCTAGCATGACAACACCATCCTCCGCCTCCATTGCGTCATCACCTGAAAAATAGAGAGAAAAAAGGTCACTACACATGTCAGAAGCACACAACACACACACACACCGACAGCAAACGCATCCGGCAGACATGTGACACACAACATATAACCTGGCATGCATGCTGGGTCAACTTTGAACAGCTTCTGTGATCAGACCTGTTGGAAGGTGGCAGTTTCCATGGAAGTGGGTCTATGCAGTGCAGAAAAGGTGTACGCCACTCACTACCTACATGTACAAGGACTCCATGGTGTGTGCCAGGAAATGTGAAGGCAGTGCAATGTCAAAATCAGACATCACGTGCATTGTGCATTCAATGTGTACCATATCTAGAAGCCAAGCACCCCTCCACCCCAGTAACAAAGCAGGGATGCCTAGCATGGTATCAAAAGGCTGACCATACACCTGTGTATTGACAGGCAGTGTTGACTGGCATCAACAGCTTAATGTGATTCAAATGACAACACTGCAAATGATGCTGGGAAAGTAGGCAGGACACATGATGAAAACTCTGGAGGCCACCCACGTGTGAAGAAGACACAACAAGAGTTGGACAGAGTCATTGGCCATTGAACTGGCTGAGGCCTGTGAGCCACACAGATTGTCAGAGCCTAAACATGTGTGCAACGCAGGACTGAGCCAAAGTTGACATGGGAAGGCTGATGCGATGGCAGGCAATGTATGTAACCAAGGACTTGTATTACATTGATCATCCAGTCAAGGACACATAGGGGCATGCGTGCAATGCACATGGAGCATGAATGGGCACTCATGTCCCTGCGGGACATCTGACCCATGCACAGTACAAATGAGATACCCTGCATCGAATACTAAGGCTGTACCACAAGGCATATGTCTGGCAGATTCGACGCTGGAAGTTAGCATCTACACAGGACACATGAACAAGAAAGTACACATTGGCAAGATTGAAGCAGACCAGTGCAAAGGTGGAACTGGGGTGCAGAGTGGCGGAGGAGGGGCAAGGGAGCATGCCTACATGGAGTCCTGCATGCAGGCAGAGGAGACATGCATGACGGAAGCATTGCATTACTTACACATCAGAACCATGCACACGTCACATGTAGCAGCAATCATGCACAACACATCCCACAAGTGAAACACACACGTCCTCAACAAACACGCATCTACACTCACTGGACTGTGCATCAAAGTCCAGCATCTCTCCCACTCCTTCGGCCAATTCAGGTGGTATGAACTCCGCAACGAGAGCCTCATGGGGAGTGAGCTCTTCCACCTCTGGTGCAGGCCCACCGCCAGTCACCAGAGTCAAGTTGTAATTAGAGGCACGCTTAGCCTTAGTGCTGCGCTTGATGTCATTCCAACGCTTTTTGCACTCTTGCGCCGTGCGCACCTCATGGCCGAATGAACTGACATGTTCCACAACATGCTTCCAGTGGGTGTCACGTTGGGCAGCCGTAGTCTGACTATTGGCACCCACTAGCATGTCACGGCTGTGGCCCCACACGTAGTCCACGAGGAAATCCAGTTCCTGCTTACAGAAAGGCTTCTTCCTCGACGTGCAGGAGGTCGTGGCTGTGTGTGGGGTCCAAGCCTGTGCTGCAGGTGCAACGTTCCTCCTCTTGGACTGTGGCGCAGACCCTGGCTGGCTAATGCCGCCCTGACCAGTATGGCCAGTGGGTTCGGTGGATTGAGCCAAGGGAGTGGCAGGTGGAGGGATGACCAAAGGCCTGACTGTGGCAGGGTCATTGACTGCAACGGTCCTGGTTGGCAGACTCACAACCGGGGTGCTGTTGGGTGCATCTGCTCCTGCACTTGCCAACACCCGGCTGTTCGGGGCAGCAGATGACATGACTGCCCCAGGGACACGTGTCTTGGTCTGAGCAGCCCAGCCTGCCCCTATGGTTTCCCCCCTGGCCTGTTGCAGATCTACCAAGGGCTCTTCAAGTGCCAACGCAGCCTGCGCTGGCAGACCCTGAGCCTGGGTGGCGGTGTCCACAGCTGCACCTGCAGCTACCACTACCCTTGGGCCCGTGGCAGTCGATGGAACGGACTGCCGGGATGAATGAGTGCCAGTGCCAGATGCAGGAGCTGCATCCCCCGGAACCACAGGGGGTGGTGGCATGACTGCACCGACACATGGCACAACATTGTGCTCAAGTGGCGCACCCCTGCCTCTTCCCCCTCTGTGGCCACCCAGGACACCCTGGAGTCCCCCTACTCCCTGGTCACCACGGCCACGTCCCCGACCACGCCCGCCACGAGGAGGACGCCCAGCTGAGGCGCCCCTCACCTTTGGTGGCCTCCCAACCATGGCACTGATGTAGTAGTGCTGGCACAGATGGAGTGGTGCCAATGGGAGGTGTACACCACAATTGACCTGGGCAATTGGGGTGAAGGGGGTGGGAAGCAAGATGTTAACAGCCCCCCTGCACCTGCAAGGCTGTATGTGACCCCGGTGATGTGGTGATGGGTCACGCAACGCTCAGGCACCCCAAAATTGCAGTAAAACCGTTCATGCAACCGTGCAGCCTACGTGCATGGATTCAACCTCCCGCAATACGCGGTGGCACCCAGTAACACGAATAACGCGTACGCGTGGGACACGCAGGCTACTATGACATCGAAAATGGGTGCGATACACAGGGGCACCCGCAGTGGGAAAAAGAGCGTGTGCGACTCACCGTCTGACTAGCGCGATGCAGAAAAACACGCGTAGCCAATACCCCCGCCAAAAGAAGAGATACGTCCTTGATAGCTGTGAAGTTGTGATGGCGCGCGAAACAACAGGAAGCAGCAACACACGTCGGTCTCCACGAAAGGCACGTACAGCGAACTGCTGGGCCCGCTCACCTTTAACCCGTGCTGAGGGAAACGCACGCGCACGTCACGTCACTTACGCGCATGGGCCCTTTCCTCGTATTACACGCGGACGTGCATTTTTTCACGTGCGCTGAAATGCCCATGCACGCCTGTACGCGTCACGTCACAGGGGCGCTTGAGGGGCCTTCTGTCCAATGAAATTGCGTATGCGTACAGACGCGCTTACGCACTAAGGGCCTTTCCTCGAATTACACGCTGACGTGCCGAATTTTCACGTGCCAAATCACTCCGTATCAAGCTGGTCACGCGTAAGCACACAGAAGACCGCGCTCCTGCCCAGAAGGCCGAACTACTGCCCCCCAGAGCCCCGAGCACGCTCCAACCTGCCATCTGCTGCTGCCTGACTGCCTGCTGCCCATGTGCCCTGCCATTTGCTGCCTGCACATCAGCCAGGGGTGTTGTTGCTGTGACCACCCCTGCTGGAACCGAAGACTCCCGACTGGTATTCCATCGCTCCACAGCCCAGCCCCAGGACCCAGTTGCCCACCCACTCCTGCCTCTGGGGTTGTCATGTCGGGGCAAACACCATCTGAGACCACTGACAACCCCCGGCCAGAGAGGCAGAGGGGCACCAGCTTCAGTGCCACCGAAGTTGGTGTCCTGGTGGAGTAAGTCCTGGGGCAGTATGATGCCCTTTTCGGAAGTTCCCGTGCCGACAAGGAAGGACGGACTCGGATCTAGACTGACATCGTGACTGCCATCAACGCGGAGGGGGTGGCAGTCTGCGACTTCCAACATGTCAAGAAGCGCTGGGAGGACTTCAGGTCCAGGACCCTGAACAAGGCCCGGCGCCTCTTGAAGGCAGCGGATGCCAAGGGGCACCGGGGCCACTTGTCGGAAGAACAGATGAGGGTCCTGGAACGCATATCCCCAGCGCTCCACGTCCAGGTCCTTGAGAGGCAGACCCGTCTGGATTCAAGCAGTAAGTGTACATGCATCCTGATTGTGAGTTGTGCGTGTGGTGATTTTTCAGTAGTGTGCAGGTTGCACATCTGTTTGTATGGGGTCGAGTATGGGTGGGGGTGTACAGGGCCGTGGGGCTAAGACATGCAAGGGCTGGAATGTGTGAGACATGGATGGTGCTTGTGTGTGTAGGCTTGCATGCCAAATGCAGTTGTGTGGGCACACATGTTTGGATGAATGTGTATGTAAGTAGACATGTCCGTGATGTCACGCATGTATGTTGTTTTCAGCTGCATGTATCAGCACTGTGTACATGTGCATCTGTGTGTATTTGACAAGGGTGCAACAGTGATGCAACATGGATGCATTTGACAATGGTATGTGGAAGCTTGATCGGCTGATGTGACATGGATGCCCATCTGAATACTGCGACACTTGGCAGAGGTGTACACATGCATGCAAGTGTGGTGGTGTGTGTACATGTGTGGTGCACTTCCTGTGTTGCATGTGATGTCTGGCTCACCTTTGCCTGCTCATGCTGTTGTATGTGTATGGATGGTGCTGGCAGTTGCGATATGGCTGTGGTATGGCTCATGTGTGCGAGTTGAAATGACATGTGTGTTGGGGATTGTGATGACATGTCTGAGGTTTGCCAATGCCACTCATGTACAACTGTCATGTGTGTATGTGTCCATTGTACAGTGCCCTGATGCCTGTGTTTTATTTCTCCCTGTCTGCAGCGTCAACTGATGAAGAGGGCGGAGAAGGTGCTGTGGAGCACAGCGGCGGGGATCCCACCGCCAGCCGGAGACGCAAGGCCCGGCTCCCCTCCCATGTTGTCATCTCGTCGGGGAGTGAGGAGTCTGGTGCCGCGTCCCAGGCCGCAGCTGCTGGGGGGAGGTCCAAGAGGCGGAGGTTGGAGTTGGACTCCTCGGCAGCAGAAGGGGCAGCTGGGACCCCACAGGGCCCAACGGGGGAAGATGGCACAGAGTCATCCAGGTTGGTGGGGGGTTTCGTGGAGGAGGAGGCCGTGCAAGCAACAGAGACGGGGTCTGGAGGTGGGGATCCCACTGGTGCTAGTGGTGCAGTGCAGGACCAGGGACAAGAGGCAGCACAGGCCGCCGCGGAGGTGCCTGTGTGCAATCCTGTCGCAGATCCTGTCCCTGCCTCATCTTGCACCAGCAGGGATGCCTACGTCCAGACCCGTTTTCAGGCAGGGGATGAGCTCACAACAACTGGCCTTCCTCTGCCTGTGGACGTGGCTATCCGGGTCCGGGTTGAGCCTGTTCTGACTGGTGTGGCGTTGCGTCAACGGGCCAGGCGAGGTGACCTGCAGTCTTTTCATGAGGAGACTGCTCGTCATCTCGAATGGCTCGTTGACCACGTCAGCCTGCTGGGACAGGTCATCCAGGCCGGATTCCTCCATATGATGGGGCTTGCTACGACCCCCTCCTCAACTGAACCCCCTACACGCCAGTCGTCCTCCGTGCCATCTTCCCACCCATCAGTCACCTGGGCGCCCTGTGGAGCTGCCTCTGACGGTGCGGCCAGGCTGGTGGAGGAGGCATCCCTGCCACAGTCGGGAGTCGGACGTCCAGCAGGGGAGGCCACATCAACGACTGCACCCCACCCGGCGGAGGATGTGCAGGCAGCAGGAGGCAGTGCACGGGCAGAGGTACAGCAGCAGCAGCAACGTGGTGGGAGCCATGAAGGCTCGGGGCCTTCAACATCGGAGGGGCAGGCATCGGCCGGAGGGCAGGAGGACCCAGGACAGAGAGTGTCTTCCGTGTGGCAGCGGTTGGGCCACGCCATAGATGCGGAGCGGCAGCGGGCGGAAGAGGCATGGCTCACAATGGTCAGGGCGGAGAACTTCATGCGGAGGGCCCTGAGGCAGGCCGAGTGCCTCGAGGCAATCCGCAGGGGTTTGGAGGTGGACACGTCGACGGCCCTGCGGACCCTCGGGGCCATGGAGGAGGACCGCCTCTGGGACATTGAGCAGGAGTTCGATGATGCCCTGGCCCGGGACATCCAAAAGTGAGCCGTCAAACTAGCCCACTGCCTCTGTACATAGTTATGTAGGTAGTGTTAGGTTTCCTTTTTTTTGGATTTATTTTGGACCTTTTGGACATTGGCCACATTTTTGTATATAGTTTATTTTATTAATTAGTGCAGTTAGATAGGTTTCATTTCTTTTGTTGGGATAATGGACCCTGGCTTGTTCGTATGTACATATTTCACTGTTGGATTGTATTTTTCTTTCACATTTTAACCATGGAGCAATGGCTTTCAATTTTATTTCCCATTGTATTTTGTTTTGTGGACAGTGACTTTGGACACCATTACTTTGGATTATGATTTTTGGTTTTGCTTTTTTTCACGGACATGCTTCTTTTCATTTTTGTACATTCCCATTTCTGTTTCTTTATTTTTCATTCTATTTATATTTCCTTTAATACATGTTTTTTTTGGTGAACTTCAATGTGTAGTATCTCATTGGTTTCATGCATATCATGATATGGGTTTTGAGATTCACTGACACCCATTGGGTGTATGTGAGGGAAATGTCTTTGTTTCGGAACTTGTAATTGGTGTTCTGTCATGTAATTGCCAATTATGAGTGGGTGGATGCAATACTCGGGTGGGTGTTTTGCATTTGGAGGCTGACCATAGGGACCAGGGATCTAGATTGTGATGACATGTTGGCTGGGGAACATGAGTTGGACATGGGTGGGGGCCTGGTGGAGGGTGCCCCTGCACTGCTGGGGAGTGGGGTGGTGGGAGACATGGGTGGGGGCCTGGTGGAGGGTGCCCCTGCACTGCTGGGGGGTGGGGGTGGTGGGAGACATGGGTGGGGGCCTGGTGGAGGGTGCCCCACAGTGCTGGGGGGTGGGGTGGTGGGGAACATGAGTTGGACATGGGTGGGGGCCTGCTGGCAGGTGCCCCACAGTGCTGGGGGGTGGGGGTGGTGGGGAACATGAGTTGGACATGGGTGGTGGCCTGCTGGCAGGTGCCCCACAGTGCTGGGGGGTGGGGGTGGTGGGGAACATGAGTTGGACATGGGTGGGGGCCTGCTGGCAGGTGCCCCACAGTGCTGGGGGTGGGGGTGGTGGGAGACATGGGTGGGGGCCTGCTGGCAGGTGCCCCACAGTGCTGGGGGGTGGGGGTGGTGGGAGACATGGGTGGGGCCCTGGTGGAGTGTGCCCCTGGTGGCTGGGGGTGCAGGGGGACATGCGTTGGTGGGCAGTAGTGCAAGTTGACATGTGGGTTGGCTGGGGGGCATGGCCATGGTGGATGGGGTGCCTGCAGGACATGTGCAGGGTAGGCCCCTGTGGTGTGAGCCACCTGCAGGGGCCGTGGAGGGTGTAGAGGGAACACCTGGGAGGACCCACACGTGCAATTCATGTGTGGTGCTCCCCGCGGACCCCTGTAATACACGTACCCTGATGGAATCGCGTGTGGAACTTCCTGCGCACCCCTGAAATACGCATACCCTGCTCGCACGTGGCCAATCGCGTGTGGAACTTCCCGCGCACCCCTGAAATACACGTACCCTGATGGAATCGCGTGTGGAACTTCCCGCGCACCCCTGGAATACACGTACCCTGCTGATGTCGCGTGTGAAACTTCCCCCGCACCCTGAAATACACGTACCCTGATGAAATCGCGTGTGGAACTTCCCATCACCCCTGAAATACACGTACCCTGCTGATGTCACGTGTGAAACTTCCCCCGCACCCTGAAATACACGTACCCTGATGAAATCGCGTGTGGAACTTCCCGCACACCCCTGAAATACACGTTCCCTGCTGATGTCGCGTGTGAAACTTCCCCCGCACCCTGAAATACACATACCCTGCTGAAATTGCGTGTGGAACTTCCAGCGCACCCCTGAAATACACGTACCCTGCTGAAATCGCGTGTGGCACTTCCCACACACCCCTGAAATACGCGTACCCTGCTCGCACGGGGCCAATCGCGTGAGGTACTTCCCGCGCACCTCAGTGATACACGTAGCCCGCTTGCCGTGCTGGTACAGGGTTAGCGCAGCCCTTTGCGCTGGATTGGGGATTTTGATGGCTTTTCCCTGCGCGAGAGGCGTTCTTGGGGGCGTAACTGGCGCTGCTGCAGGGTCGCTGCGCCACTGTGCGCAACGGCTGGTTTTGGTGGCTGGAATCCATAAATACGCTGTGCGCGGAAATGGATTTTAGCGCACGCGGCTGGCGCAGGGATTCGCACACGCACACTGTGCGCCAGCCGCGTGCGCCACTTGTGCGCTGAATTCTATGAATTACCCCCTAAATGACTGGAGAAAGGCCTAGGGGTCACAAATTGGCAGGCAATAACTACAACATCTAGATTTGAGACACCTATTTAACGGGAGAAAGGTCTAGGTTTCAAAGAATGGCAGGCAGTAACTTAGAACACCAAGATTTGGGACACCCAGATAACGGGAGAAAGGCCTAGGTTTCACAGAATGGCAGGCAGTAAATTGGAACACCAGGATTTGAGACATCTAGATAACGGTAGAAAGACCTAGGTTTCACAGAATGGCAGGCAGTAATTAAATAAACCTAGATTTGAGACACCCAGATAATGTGAGAAAAGGCCTAGAGTTCTCAGAATGGCAGGCAGTGAATTAGAACACCTAAATTTGAGGCTCCCATATAACGGGAGTAAGGCCTAGGTTCCACAGAAGGGCAAGCAGTAAATTAGAACACCAAAATTTGAGACACCTAGATAATGGGAGAAAGGCCTAGGTTCCCCAAATGGCAGGCAGTAAATTAGAACACCAAGATTTGAGACACCTAGATAACAGGAGAAAGGCCTAGGTTTCACAGAATGGCAGGCAGTAAATTGGAACACCAAGATATGAGACACCTTGATAATGAGAGAAAAGTCTAGGTTTCACAGAATGGCATGCAGTAATTAAATGCACCTATATTTCAGACACCTAGACACCGGGAAAAAGGCCTATGTTTCATAGAATGGCAGGCAGTATTTAAATACACATAGATTTGAGACACCTAGGTAACGGGAGAAAGACCTAGGTTTCACAGAATGCCAGACAGTAATTAAATAAACCTAGATTTGAGACACCCAGATAACTTGAGAAAAGGCCTAGAGTTCATAGAATGGCAGGCAGTGAATTAGAACACCTAAATGTGAGGCACCCATATAACGGGAGAAAGGTCTAGGTCCCGCAGAAGGGCAAGCAGTAAATTAGAACACAAAGATTTGAGACACCTAGATAATGGGAGAAAGGCCAAGGTTTCACCGAATGGCAGGCAGTAAATTAGAACACCAAGATTTGAGACACCTAGATAATGGGAGAAAGGCCTAGGTTTCCCCGAATGGCAGGCAGTAAATTAGAACACCAAGATTTGAGACACCTAAATAACAGGAGAAAGGACTAGGTTTCACAGAATGGCAGGCAATAAATTGGAACACCAAGATTTGAGACACCTAGATAATGAGAGAAAGATCTAGGTTTCACAGAATGGCAGGTAGTAATTAAATGCACCTATATTTTAGACACCTACACACCGGGAAAAAGGCCTACGTTTCACAGAATGGCAGGCAGTAATTAAATACACGTAGATTTGAGACACTGAGATAAAGGTAGAAAGGCCTAGGTTTCACAGAATGGCAGGCAATAATTAAATAAATACACATAGATTTGAAACACCTAGATAACGGGAGAAAGGCTTAGGTTTCAGAGCATGGAAGGCAGCAATTAAATACGCCTAGATTTGTGATACCTAGATAACGGGAGAAAGACCTACGTTTCACAGAATGGCAGGCAGTAATTAAATAAACCTAGATTTGAGACTCCCAGATAACGTGAGAAAAGGCCTAGGGTTCATAGAATGGCAGTCACTGTATTTGAACACCTAAATTTGATGCACCCATATAACGGGAGAAAGGCCTAGGTTTCACAGAATGACAAGCAGTAAATTAGAACACCAAGATTTGAGACACCTAGATAATGGGAGAAAGGCCTAGGTTTCCCCAAATGGCAGTTAGGAAATTAGAACACCAAGATTTCAGACATCTAGATAAGGGGTGAACAGCCTAGGTTTCACAGAATGGCAGACAGTAAAACAGCACCTAGATTAGAAAATCCTGTATAGTGGGAGAGAGGCATAGGTTTCACGATACGATAAGTTTTGAAATAGTTTGTCTTCACAGTGGATTTCCTAGTGCCGGTGATGCGTGTGAGTGGTTGGTGTACTTCTTTCCGGTGGTAGTGTTGTATAGTAGGCTGAACGCTAAAGTGGTTATTGGTACCAGTGTAATTGTGTGAGCATTTTGGAGCTGGACTGCCCTTGTCGGTGGAACAAAGACTGATATGCAAGTGGATATTTCTCCTCTATGAAGGGTGCAATGAGCTAAAACGTGGTTGCAGACCCTCCTGAGTGGAAGAAATTCCATAGAACAAGGTATTTGACCCATGCTCATTCTCAGTAGAGGGGTTCCCACATTCCTTTTCAATTTTGTAAAACTTGGGGATTCACTCTAAGTAACCAAGGGTAATCCAGATGTGGACCCTTTGCTCATTGAGCCTTAGGGAGTTAGTGAGGCTCTGCTTCACCTCACTGTGGAGGACCAACAAGGCCAAAACATGTGTCTGGGGTTGCTGATGGTACTCTTGTTCATAGGAGAATTGCATAGCATTTCGTGCTGGGCTGCCCTTGTGATTGGAAGTAAGGCTGATATGGAAATGGATATTTCTCTTCTGTGAACAGTGTAATGAGCTAAAATGTGGTTGTAGACCCTCCTAAGTAGAATACATTCCATAGAACAGGGTATTTGACCCATGTTTGTTGTCAGTTGAGGGGCTACCACACTCCTTTTCAATTTTGTAAAACATGAGGTTTCACCCTAGGTAACAAGGGGTAATCCAGAGGTTGACCGCTTCCTCACTGTGCCTAAGAGAGGCTCAGCTTCACCTCACTGAGGAGGCCCAACAAGGCCGAAACATGTGCCTGGGGGTGCTGATGGTAGTCTTCTTCAGAGGAGAGTTGCATAGCATTTTGTTGCTGGACTGCCCTTGTGGGTGGAACAAAGACTGATATGCAAATGGTTATTTCTCCTCTCTAAAGGGTACAGTGAGCTAAAATATGGTTGTAGTATTTGACCCATGTTCATTCTCAGTAGACATGATTCCACATTCTTTTTCAATTTTGTAAAACTTTGAGTTTCACCCTAAGTATCCAAGTGTAATCCAGTTGTGAACCCCTTGCTCACTGGGCCTTGGAGAGGCTCAGGTTCACCTCACTGTGGAGGCCCAACAAGTCTGAAACACGTGTCTTGGGTTGCGGGTGGTACTCTTGGTCAGAAGAGAGGTGCCTAGCATTTTGTTGCTGGACTGCTTTGTGACTGGAACAAAAACTGATATGCAAATGTAAATTTCTCCTCTGTGAGGGGTGCAGGGAGCTAAAATGTGGTTTTAGACCCTCCTGTGTGGAAGAAATTCAATAGAACAGGGTATTTGACCCATGTTCATTATCAGTGGAGGGAAGCCCATACTCCTTTTCAATTTTGTAGACCTTGGCATTTCACCTTAAGCTACCACGGGTAATCCAGACATTCACCCCTGGATCACTGTGCCTTACGGAGGCTCAGCTTCACCTCAATGTGGTGGCCCAACAAGGATGAAACACGTGTCTGTGGTTGCTGATGGTACTCTTGTTCAGAGGAGAGTTGCCTAGCATTTCAGTGCTGGACTGCCCTTGAGGGTGGAATAAAAGACTGGTATGCAAATGGGTATTTCTCCTCTGTGAAGGGTGCAGTGAGCTCAAATGTGGTTGTAGACCCTCCCGATTGGAAGAAATTGCAAAGAGCAGGGTATTTGACCCATGTGTGTTCTCAGTAGAGTGGCTCCAACACTCCTTTTCAATTTTGGCAAACTTTGGATTTCACCCTTAGTAACCAAGGGTAATCCATACGTTGACCACTTGCTCAATGTGCCTTAGAAAGGCTCAGCTTCACCTCACTTAGGAGGACCAACAAGGTCAAAATGTGTGTCTGGGTTTGCTGATGGTATACCTGTTCAGATGAGAGTTGCCTAGCATTTCGTTGCTGGACTGCCTTTTTCGGTGGAACAAAGACAGATATGAAAATGGCTATTTCTCCTCTGTCAAGGGTGCAGTGAGCTCAAACTTGTTTGTAGACCCTCCTGAGTGGAAGGAATTCCATAGAACAGGCTATTTGACACATGCTTGTTCTCAGTAGAGGATCTCCTAATCTCTTTTCCAATACAAACTAGGATGTGGTTGAACAAACCAAAACAAGGCTTTTATAAATTGGGAGACTGTAAGTTTTGCTTGTATGCAAACCATCAAAATAATCTTGACAACAGAAACAACACGTTGGTGGTGATCAAACAATATATTAACTCCAAAGGCACCTATGTTTTATATGGCATAATCTTTATCTGCTCCAAAATGTATATAGGAGGTACTATTAGACCGTTGAAATTGAGAATTTATGAAAATCTTAGATCTTTAAGAGGTCAAATTACAAGACAATTGTTGGCTCTTCATTGGACTTTAGAACACAAAGGAGAACATCTAGATATAATCTGATTTTGTGGGATTAAGCAAATCATTTGCAGTAAATGAGGAGATCTGGAAATACATTTGAAACAAAGAAGCCAAACTGACCTTTTTTTCCCAATACATCTACAGGACTCAACACAGATCATGAGTTACACTAATTTTTAGGATGAAGTACACAGTGGAATTACTGAGTACCAATAATTCATTCACAGGAACAATTTCTCTGGCTATGAATAATGACAGAAGTTATTGAATATGTGTGAATGTCAAGGGCATTACTGCAGAACTAACCCACATTAGCACCCTATCGGAGGGTGCCAGCCAATCAGGTGGCTAGGGACGTGGGCTTGAACCACCAGTGAAAGCCTGTGTTCCATGCAATCTGATGACCAGCTCCCCCTGCCACCATCTTTCCCCACCCTCTGTCCCATTTTTTAAATATGTCTTACATCTCCCAAACCCCTACTTACCTTATTTCGGTGGTGGCAGTTGCTGCCGCCGCATCCGCTCCTTTATTTTCCTCTTGCAGGCTGCCATGGAAACGGAAGAGGGACTCTGTGCGGAGCATTGCCTTCCCTTTCCATGACAGCCATCTTTGTAAAGTATTTTCCTTCGTTCAATGGGACGCATGTGGCGTCACGTTGAATGAAGGACAATCCTTTTTTTTAGCACCCTGGGTTATCGCTTCGGTACCCCTGGGTGCTAATGGCCTTAAGCCCCCATTCCAAGTGCTCTAATGGGTGTTATGGCCCGGAGCACTGGTTAATGGACCTCGCTTCACTCAGGCCATGAATCTGGCCTGCTGGGCACATTAAATTTGGACATCAACCATTGCAAGGTGGAGGAACTGTTACGAAAAGATGGTGAAGGTGACATCTGAACTCTTTGTATTGTTGCTTTGGAACTTTACATGGAGATTCCAAAATGGCACCTGCTAACAACAGAACGCCAAAAAACACAATGTTGTCATGCCATGATAGACGTGGAAACTAACTAGGTAATGCTTGAGAGGTACAAAAGTATTAATTTAATTACCAAATTGTTATGGTGAAACTTATATTAAGTAGTTACTTAGATAATTTGACTAGGGATAGAGTATGTGTTGGGGAGCAAGTGATGAGTATGTTAAGAATATGTTGTAATTGGTAGGTACAAACACTGATATCTGGTGTGTGATTCAAAATATTTTTCAGATACTTTTTAGAGAAATAAAAAAGTATACCACCTAAGTTATGAAACGGAAATTGACAGTATCAAAGGTAAGATTGATGTTTGCGACAAATGACAGGAACATATATTAAAATACCCATAAGTTGGCAAGCTAAAGCTCCCTATTTCATGTTTATTTTTCAACAGTGAAGAGGAGTTAACGTTCACCAGAAGTAATATAAAATACATGGTGATAGTTTTATTGTAATCAGTGGAAAATTGATAGGTAGGACGAACATTCACATATTTTAAATATTGCAAATTATATATACTCATATAATTTGGCAACAGGTCAAACTAAATACTTTCAATTAAATTGGACACGTGTAACCAGAATTAACGTGATGAAGAGATACAAAATTGAAGTCATACAAGAACTGCCAGGTAATAGAACTTCAAGTTCTTAAATAAATAATAATATGAATAAGTGACGTAATGAAGAATAGGTTCCAACATATTTAGTGAGCAAGCATTAACTCATTTATGTATTAATTGTGTTTTCTCACTGTATTTTTTAATTTGCTGTTTGTGATTATGTTGGTGATTTTGTAACTAATATCTAGTAACAATATGTGCCTGTGTAAATAGAAAGCCTTGAAGAAGCTCACTTGAAGAGACCACAAGAAATATATGTGGTCCTTTAAGGAAAAACGTGTTGGCATGTGGTAGATGAATTCAATGTTTAATGCATGTACGCACGTGTTGAATGGTATACATGTAGGATATTTACTTCATATTTTGACACATGGTATAAACAAAAGGCTAAAATTAAGAGTGTGAACAACAAATATTGGATTCATAGCAATGAAATTAACTTTATCATTGGATGAGAACATGCATTGAGTGTATACTTATTGACTAAGTTAATGAATAAATGAATACATCGAAGACAAAAATGAATTTTGAATTGCATCCAATGATTTAGCATATGTTGGGCATCTGTTGAGTTTTCATGATTTAGTTGATCTTTTGCTTTTTTTTGTGTGCCACTACGTGCAATACAGGTGAGAAGGCATGCATAACTTGATTAGCCCCTCCAGGGCATTATAGATAACATCATGCATGATGTAATCTATGGCATTACTTATGAAGTCTCTTATGCCTTCATCAGTGTGAACACACTATGCAAAAATTAGCCTCAGTATAAAGGATGAAAAGGCCCTAGTGCTCCCTAGGAGATCAGTTCAGCAATCAGCATTTATAGCTTTACACTCCACACATTTTCCTTGTTAATGCTGCCCCTGTCTATACCTCATAGGTCACTTCATACAGCCATGCACCTAATGCCGTTAGGACAGCCAAAGGTCATACATAGCCTACATGTACTGCAACAGAAACATGGCATATGGGATTCATAAAATGCAGTATCCAAACACCATAATAGAGATATGCACTGGCTATTATGCTGGATCTCTGCTTATGGTGCGTGTATAGTGCTCTTGTTATGATGTGTGTGGATAGTGTGACAAAATGACTACTGCCCTGCAGGCGTACAAGGATGAGTTGTGTCTACTGATCACAATCCTAAAGATGAAACAGGCACACACAAGAGGTATACCTCCATCGCATTTTGTGGTAATGTTGGCCAAGGACAGGTCATGCTCTTAAAAGGGTTGTTAACGTGATAGCAGCAGCAACCACAACAGCAATAGTACAAGATTGCAAAATAAAGGAACTCCAATCCAGGTTCCATAAAAGTATATATACGTAATTAAACACATAAATATGCAAATAACTGATTATAAATCACTAGTAAAACCATACCCCTGTGGAAAGTACACCGAAAATACACAACATAGTGCTGAGAGCACTATGGGTAATGTAGCAAGGTGGAAGGGAAAGACATTGTAAACATGATATGTCTTCGCAGAACAAAAGGTGTAACGTGTGGCTTAGCAGCCACTATGCCCCCGAAGGTGGGCCTTGGGACAGAGCCTCTCAACAATCGTGGGCTGTCTAATCTGTCTTTGACGTGCTGTCCATGCAGGTCGGATCGGTTAAAAGGTTACAAGCAGAAGTTAGAAGATGCAAACAGAGTGCCAAACCATCACCATAGGACATGTGTCCATTTGAATGGTGTCAAATACGATATGAACTCAGTTTAAAGCTGTGAGAACAGGAGTCCAGTGTTGGTTTGAAGGGTGTTGATAGTGGTTCAAATGTTGTTTCGAAGCTCAGCGGACAGGATTCCAGCTGCTCATGAGTGCTGTGAATTCCAAACTGGAGGTTCATGGACAAGATTGGTCCTTTTCCTCTTCGCTCCCAGTCTGGGAAGGCTAGCGAGCACCTGCAGGAGTCATTTACCTCCAGTGAGGAGTCTGGGTACGGGTGCAGCTGGCAGAGCGTGCAAGTCTTAAGCCAGTAGCTGGCACCCCCAATGTTCTCTGGGGATGCTTAGGGGACAGAGCTTTCCTCTACTTAGGAACACCTGTCTTCTCCTCTGGCAGAGGGCTTTGAAATGAGTGGTGTCCCAACAGGGCCTGAATACATTCTTCTATTTGTGAAAGTCCAACATGAATAAAATAAGGACTGGGAGACCCCTTCCTTTTAAATGACCCATGACTGGATAAAAGCAAGCCTTCTTTAAGGGGTCCAACCTCTTTTAAGGTAGCATGTGACTTTTGCCTTCTTGCATCATACACATAGTGCTTTGCTCAGCAGAAAGTGAAGGAGACACGAAGTAAAGAGAAGTCCACAGAAAACAAAGATGGATGGACCCTTCCTCCAACCCTTCCTTTCTGTCTGACTGTCCTACCCTGTCACTCTTCATAAGCCTGCAGCTTCAAAGGCCCTTTGCTATGCAACATCCTGGTGTGAGAGCTGGCCCTTTGGTTTTGGGCAACGCTGCCAGGTATAAAGTGAGGCCTGGTAACCAGTGCCCCATGGCAGCCAGCTGGGGGAGAGGGGCAGCAGCCAAACAAACAGGGCTGGCTCCCCCTTTCCCCACCATGGCACAGGCGACATGCAGTCGCAGCCCAGCATGACATGAAGAAAGGGCGAGGTGTGAAACAACACCTCACTCTTCCTTCCAAAGTAGGCGCTAAGCACCCAGGATGCAGGGAAGTAGGGAGCCAGGGCCACAACAAACGTATGCACCCCTGAGTGCCCAGACAGTCGGTGCCATGCCAGCATGGGGGCTGGCCTCACAGCCCCCACACATACACAGCAAGGACCCAGGGTCCTATATAATGAGCTGCATTGTAGCAGAAAAGAAACAAACAGTTTGGGACCCTGCAAGGGGACCCAAACACAGCGAGTACACTGTGTACGCAGAGTCTCGCTACTTTTTCCTCTCCACAAAACCCTCCCACCCTAAAAAAAAGGAGAGAACCAACAGAAGAAAAGACAGGACACTGTACGGTGACCACACACAAGTCGTGGGACAAGGAAGGCAGCACGGGCCAGAGGGGTAACCTCAGGACCCGGTGCCCAAAATTACAATATACTATGATATGTGATTATTACTATGATTGTTTATGACTATATCTGTACAAATAAAATGCCACAGCCTTTTATTTGCCAACACCTGAGCAAACGTATAGTGTGATACTTGGGAGGGAGGGAGAAAAGAATTTTGCAGACACCCCAATATAACAATGTATATTCTCTGCCTGCATATGGGTCCACTGGTTATGGGTGTGGCACCTTCAAGTTCCCAGGCAGTATGACTAGAATCCACATAGCCTTTCTATGGCTCACAGTGTTGTAATATGTTTGTTATTTTCCACCTTTTTGATTGTGCACATAAATTCAACCAAATACATACTATGGTAGGCCAGACAAAGGAGAAGGACAACTGCACATTATTCCAAAAGGTTATCAGTTTTATTAATTGTACTATTTATTTATTTATTTATTTATTTATTTATTTATTTTAATGTTTAAAACGCAGACCTAGCTCAAGAGCAGCAGAGCACTGTACAGTGTGGGTAGTCAGCATTTGGACTAGCACCTTTAAACAGTAGCGCAGTACTGTGAGGTCTGAGCGGCGGTATGTGCGTCCATTGGAATTAGTCCTTGGTCAGGTGTTGTTGAAAGAGTCATGTTGTGAGAGATTTGCAAAATGGAAAATTGTGGGAACATTGCAAACTGACAATGGGATCAGGTTCCAGTGGGTGGTGCATGACAAGAGAAGGACTGTGCCAATTCATTCTGCAGAGTTTCCTCCTCCGCAGGTAATAGTCTCTGCCTTTTGACGTCTTTCCCTGTAATGAGACACCAAACGATTGGTTATATGGTTCTGGCTTCAAAGAGGGGTCAGCAGCCAAACCCAGGACATTAAAAGCCCCCTTTCACATTAGAATTATTTTCAGTTCCCATACATTTCCAAAATACTTGGGACATTGGTTTTAAGGGAGATGTTACGGAACTAGCAATTGGGGATTCCTTGCCTCCAAAGGGGAGGGGGTCACCCCCCAGTGAGATCCTGCTTGCCCTGTGCCCTTGGAGGGTTTTGCATAGTGGGCTCACCTCCCTAATCCCAAAGGTGCTGGCTCCCCCTTACGGAGAAGGGAAGAACTCCTGGATTTGTCACAATACATATATTCATTTCTACGTGTATGTAGGGGTATGAGAGTAGGGGATGGGAGGTGAGATAAAGGAGGGGTGGGCAATGGGTGCATGGAAAAAACCCTCTATGGGGCCCCCCAATACAGGAGAAAGTGGTTGAATTCAATTTGACAAAAGGTGCACAAACAAAGTGCACACAATCAAAAAGGTAGGGAAGATTAAAAGTAGAATGATCAATCACTATACGAAAACCTAGGTATGGCTTATTATCAGAGATTAACCTACAACCAGACTAATAGATCATCATAATTATGATGGTTTTGGATCGACTACAGCTCTCAAATAGGACCTTTGAACCTGCTATATGCCATTGAAGTGCAGGCACTCAAATCCGGGAGACTGATGCAACAGGGAACCAGTATACACTAAGGATTTGGAATGCAGTTTTCTGAAAGAGGGGTCTGATTGGTAGACCTGTATTTCTGAGATGGAGTTACACGCATAATTTCATTATTTAATAAATATCACATAAAGCTAGGGCTTTCACACCCTTACCAGATGGCAATTCCTCACTGATAGTGCTTACAAACGTACACTTTTTGCAATGTCCCCAATAACTGGGTCACACTGCTAAATTTACTGAAAGTGTGGCACTTGTCAGATCTGTGAGCCGACTAAGCGCATTGTATTCCTTGCACACTTATTTCAGATTGTATCAGTGGCAACTGGGTTTACTGAATGCTCAAGGTGGGATGACATCTATTCAGTATCAAATTGTTTTAATATAGTTGGTCCCTCAAAAGGGAAGTAGACCAGGGTTTGTGTCCCGTACAATGTGGCATATATGTTTCTCTGTTTTAGCATGATTTTAATGTATTTATTAATGTATTGATTTGTTTTGAGTGTCACTAAGCTTCATGTACACTTCTTGTTCCCACTTACATACAACCGGTGCATCAACCATGTTCCACAATATGTAAAATGTATGATGTTGGCTCATGACTCTCTGAAGTATTATTACACTCTGCTGTTACAGCCATATTCCAGGGAACCAGAACGAGTGAGCACATTTCTACATTTGTGGTGTAGATTACAGTGTTCAATACCAAAAGCCCACTTAATTGGCACTGCCCCTTTTTTCGTAGCACAGCACTCAAACAGCCTAAATGGTTCTGCATATCCCTTGCATGAGTTTGAGAGTCTTGCCACAGAGGCATATATAGGGTAGGGCCTGAGTGGGTCAGGCCCACCTAAAATCAGTAAAAGTCCACTCAGTATGCATTGCTGTGTGATAAGTTACAGATTTCACCCTGCAGACTATGCAGTCAGGGTCACTCTGTGGCTCCCTGGCTCCCGCACTCTGCGCATGTCAGGAACCAATAGGTTCTCCCTACTTCCTGGTTCCTGTCATCATGTAGCGCAATAGCCAGAGGCCCATGGGGCAGCTGAAAAGGTGGTGGCGAGTCTGGGGGGGGAAACAGCAGGTATGGGGGAAAACAGCACTTTTGTTTGTCTATGCATGTGTGGTGTGTGTGGGGATTATATGTATGTATGAATGTATGCCTGCAAGGGTGTCTGTATGTGTGTATGCGTGTGTGTTTCTGCAAGTGGATGCATATGAATGAATGCATGTGAATTGTGTACGTGAGTGCAAGTGCATGTATGAATGCAATGCTGATGTTCTGGGTTTTCGTGTCAATGACAAAGAAGCTGTAATTGACTGGTGGGTGAATGTGTACAAATGTGTGCGTTTCTATATCTGTGTTTGTATCTGTGTGTGTGTATGTGTGTGTGTGTGTGTGTATGTGTGTGTGTGTGTGTATATTCATGTTTGTATCTCTGTGTATTTGCATATCTCTGTGCATATGTGTGTCTGGGCCTGCGCATTTCTGTGTGTGTGTGTATCTTTTTGTGTGCCTGTATCAGTTGTTATCTGCAAGTGTCTGTGTGTGTGTTTATGCAAGGCTAAGGCCAGTGCATGGGGAATGGAGCATGAGCATTTTATGACAGCAGCATGGCTTGTTTTACTGGTATTTTTAAGCAGAGGAAAGCCAACTTAAGTGTTGTTATTGTACAGGACAACTGTGAACTATTGTGGCATGGAATTGTGTACTGACATTAAGGACAAAGCCTACATGATGATTGTTTTTCCATGGGGAGTGCATTACTTGTTTTCATACTTAGCATGACATTGTTTTACTGGTGATTAGGTCAGAGACAACAGGATACGTGTTCTTACATGGAGTCCAAGGCCATTTGTGAAGCCTGCAAGGAAATGTTTTCTTTCTATTGCATGGCATGTTTTACTGGCATTAGGGGAAATTACAACATGATCAGTGTTCTTATATTGGAGGTGGGGGTTGTGTACCCAGCAAGGGCATGTTTTCTTACTGTGGGATGGCTTTTCTTTTACTGGCATTAAGGCAAAGCCAGCAACAGTATATTCTTACATGGGGGTACTGGCATCTGTTGGCAGAGCCAGCAAGAACATGTTTTGTTATAATATTTTGCTATAGTATCATTACTGACATTATGGGCAAAGCAAACATGAATATGTTCATATGTGGGAAAACAGGCATATAAAGGTGCACTAATTCTGGCACAATCAGTATCAAAATTGTTTGTACACTTGCAGGGTACTGGCACATAGTGCGCAAAGGAATTATGAACATGTAATGGCAAATTCTCCTGTGCGTTGTTGGTGACTTGGCATCTAATGGGCTTTTTCATGTCCTACCCGACAAAACTGATTGTAAACTGTGAGGCTTTTTACCAAATTTATAACAGAAAGTGTACTGTAAAATGCATAATTTTAACCCATAATTTAAAAAATGTTCTCTAGTGAGCACCTTCAGAACCCTTCTTAGTTGGTTTGCACTCAATTGCTACACTTACTCGCTCCTGCGCATTTGACCAGGGACAGAACAAGCCCCCTTACATCTGCAGGCTCCCCTTAGGGTGGGCCCTGTTACATTAACTCCAGACCCCGCTTGTTGCACAATCCCGGCTTCGATTCTGTCTATCCATCATGTATACTACTGTCAAGAGACCCTTTTCCTTCTAGTGACCCTCCAAGTTATTCCTCCAACATAATGGCAACGAATTGAAGGTTAAAATATGTATTTAGGAATTGATTAAGCCGTCTAAAATGTATGATTCCTTCAACCCCCTTCTCCACAATCTAGAGCACTGAAGGTACCAGCCCTCTAGCCACATTCTTAGGGTTATTGCTGTAACTAAGTTATTTTCCATCCCTGCATGTTCAAAGATAAATGCCACGAAAATTCAATATTTGCTATAACTCAGTTTATTCTTGTCATTTTATGTTCTGCCTTGTTATTGTACATTTCCCGTGCTGACATGTACACAGAATAACTTCATAACGTAAACAAAAGAAACAATATCACAACTGAACAAATAGAACAAACATAACATTAAAAAGTTCATCTTGGCAATGCAATAAAATGCAATGAAGGAATCAATGCTATTTCATTGATAGCCATAAAATGTTTCCATTATAACAATGCAATTTTCATGGGAAGCTAGATTCTAATTGGACAATCTTTTGAACTTCACAAAAATGTAATTACTTTGCCATTTTTGGAAAAAACATTTTAGAACTTCCTACCCTATAATTGCATCTGAAGCCAGCTCTAAATCAAAGACTGTTGGCAATTTTAGACAGACTCTAAGACTGGAAATATATGTGTCCTATGTTATGACCCGTCAGCGAGCGCTGTACATATCGCTTTTTTATTGGCCGCAATGGCTGCATCAGCCACAGTTCTCTGCATTGGTTTGGCCCCAATCTTTCTTGGCTATTGATCCTGACCAGCTTTCCGAGATGCTTTGATCATTTCACCATTAGGTGGTTGCTTGTTATTTGACCTGGGTCTGAGCACCTGCTCCATCATGCACTGACCCCGGCAACAAGAGGCGCGCTGCAAGTGAGAGCAGAGGGTGAGGTAGGCTGCATACTCACACCACAAGAGGGGAAAGTTTCATCTTATACTACTCTGAGGCGGCATGAAGAAGAGATGTCGGCTGTATTTACTCATCAACATAGGGTCTGGGCGGAGCGCTTCACTCATAAAGAACGATGTACTCCAACATGATTGTGTGATTTCTAGTCACAGATGCTGTGTTCTGTCTGTCTGCTTGGTAGTAAAAAAAGAAACAAACTGCAACATACTCACCTGTGTGCCCGCACTAACGTCTTAAAATGTCCACTCTTCAACGGAAACAGTCATGTGGTAACAACGCACCTTTTTTTCGTAATGTGCCAAACACCTCCCTGCCATGCTATGCAGTATCAACTTCCTTTGTGCCTGGGTGGTGTTTTGTTTTTTTAATCCATGTACAAATAAACACTTTACAGTCTCGACGCATATGCCTCTCCTAAAGGGTTGCACAGGAAGCCCTGTCAGTTGACATTGTAGTGGAAGTTAAGATACTATAGGCTAGGATTGCAGAACTGGTGGTTGGACTGGGTGGCAGCACTTGCAAACAGGAAACCGACCCTCGCCCCAGCACAATGCCCAGGTACCACAGCAAAGGTGTCCAGCTAAAAGGAACCGAAGATGAGCTGTGGGTGCAGCCAGTGAGAAAGGAAGAGCAGAAAAACTCCTTAAAACGGTGTCCCAACTCGCCCAAGATATGAGGGTACTTGAGGCCACTGTGGTATGAAAAGCTCAACCAGCAATGAATGCTTACATAACAGACCTTCAGGAGAGGCATGATAGCGTGTAGAGAAATCTAGAAAAACGGATTCATGACGTAGCCAGGGTGAATGTTCCGGCTCTCTGAGAGGGAAACGTATCTGAGGAGGGACAACAAAACAAAACGATTAGATCTGCCTGAGCTACTGAATCTTCTGCAGGGGACTAACCTTGCACTTGAGAGATCCTATAGGTCTCTAGCAGTGATGCCATCCATCTGCCAGAGACCAAGGGCATTTATTATGAGATTCATACATTTCCAGATCAAAGGGATGATAGGGAGAGCGGCAAGCCAGACTAGGAAAGTGGACTGGAAAGGCAATATTAACAACATCTTTAGTAAGGACGGGATTGAAAGGAGTAAACGTGTATTTACATGATGCAATACTGGGATTGGGAATATCTGAAGCACAGATAACTAAAGGCCTGTTTTATAGGACATGTCAAGGTTGCAGCAAAGGCACAGCATCGGAGGACACTGGATTTTCACGGAACTTGATGAGCTCTTGGACACGAAGAAAGCACCCCGTCATTTAATTATATATATTTTTTATAATGCGCTTATTACTGAAGAGGTTTCTAAGCGCGTCCCGCGATTCGAGCCTGTGTTGCTTTGCGTCGTCTTGCTTCCAAGATGATCACGTTGCCACTGAGCTATACTACCTGTATATATCACCCCCCCTAGAGTCGTTGAGGCTCACCACAATTTTACAGTGGAACAAACCCAAACCGACCGGTGGGTGTTGAATGGTAAGGTTCTGGCTGTAAATGTCGTCAGACCAAGGACCTCATTTCCTGTTTGCTGGTCTGGGTAGGGCATACCCCTATTATTGATGATTGTACTGGTGTGCATGCACTGGGGCGTTCCTGCATTGTTTTTGTCACACAAGTAACATACAAATATCCATGCGAAATATCATTGTGCCACGAGTATTAGCAAGGTGCAGGGAGGCGCAAAGGAAAAGACCCTGCAGCGTGCCCGTTACGCGTATGCCTGGTGTTCACATGCTGTACCTTGTAGAAACGGGCTACGGTGGACTACATTTTGGGGTTGCCAGTTGCCTAGAGATTACAGGGATGCCATGCAGCCAAAACGGCAAGCCGAGCAGAAGGGATGTTTGAAGCATTGTGACTCAGGATGTGCTCCCGTGCAATGTGTTGCGACGATGCAGCCTATTTTTAACAACAAAATAAAATGAAGGGTAAGAGGGGCATGAATGAGCATCGAGCAGGAAAGTAAGGGAAGGGAAGAGGGTCAGCAGTAGCAGCCTATCTTTTAAGATGGCTGTACAAAATGTGTCTGAGCCTATAGTGTTTCTCCAGGACCGGTGAAGTCAAGTGGGCCCAGTAGAAAAAAAGGATTTCTGCATTGCCACAGAGACCCAAGTGTGGGGATGTATGTGGAGTAGACAGGAAATTGTCCCGACTTGTGCCCTGTTTCGGATGTGAGGGCCAAAAAATGTATGTAACTGCTGAACCCATATGCATGCATTAGTAATGGCCGAACCCCGAACCCTCACCCGTAACGATAGGCTCACAACTTGTTACAAGTGTTGGCAATAAAAGGCCATAGGATTTTATTGTACAGATATGGGCTATGACAATGACAATATCACATATCATGATGGTATCATACTTTTGGGCACCGGGTCCTGAGGGTACCTCCTCGGACCCGTGCCGCCACACACGGGCAGGTTCCCGGCTGGCCGTGTTCCCCCAAGAGTATGCCCTAGTGACAGCCCCTGTGAGGAAGAGTTGTATTGATTTCCCGAAAAAAATGCTCCATGCCCTGGCTAGACAGATCGGTGCCGTCGTCGAGAAAAAGGTCTGGGTTGCCTTGTGTAATGGCTGGGTGTTTTATGAAACCCAGTCCTCTAGTCATATAGAATCTTTCTATAGTCCTGTTCAGTTTTCTTCTGGATATGTCTATAGATGTGTAGCAGTTGGCCCCTAGCCATTTCTTTCTTGGTAAGATGGCTGAGAAATATATTTTGGTACCCCTCCAGTTGTGCGAAATGCCTGCTAGGGAGGAGCACATTTCTTCGCATAGGGTGCATCTAGCTGTGTTGACTAGGGCATTGCCCCCTAAATGTATGATCAGGAATTCTGGTGGGTCCCTGTATGCCACCAGTTCCGCTAATGTTTCATGGACGTCTGCCCAACGTAAGCCTCTGTATCCCCACCATGACGTAATGGTGTTTCTGAAAGGTGGCCCATCTTTAGTCTCTTCTGCCCATCTGCCTGTCCTGAAAACGAATGAGTGGCCAACTATCCATGCTGATCGGAGTGTGGTCCTCACTTCGCCTGTTGTTTCTGTGGTGGTGGGAGGGAGGGAAAAGCAAGACAATATTATTAGGGCGGATGGCTATATCGGTTGCGGTCTGATATATCTTTTATAACAGTCTGACTTCCATCCCCCTATGTTTTTTAGTAGTTGCAGTGCTAAACCTCCTTGCCATGCAGCGGTGGCGGCACCTATCCTGAAGGAATGAGTGCCGAAATGTTTGGGATCCCACCCTGCTCTGCTGATTGCTTTCATCAGCACTCCTTTAAATTGGTAGCGGCTTAGGGCCGATGCATCCTTGTGGATTAAAAAACTCCCCCCCACTTTAGGTCGTTGTGCGTAAGAGAGGTTGGTGATGCACACCGGGCAGTTTGTTGCCTCATCGATGCAACAAATATTAATGGTTCTTTTTGCACCCGTTTTCGACTGCTGCATTTCTATATTAACACTCTCCTGTCTCACCCTGATTTCCATGACGCCCAGGCCGTTTGTGGCCTTGGTGCTGGAAGCGATGAGTTCCCCTACCCGGAAAACCCCAAAGTAGGCTAGGAAAAAGGCTGTTTTAAATAACATTATCTCGTAAGGGTGCCAACATATGGCTTCCAAATGGCTTGCTATCTGTACCAGTTTAGTGAAATCAAGGGGTCGGCGGGTGTCCACTTGCGGCCCCTCCAGTCTGCCCCATCCCTTCATTGCATAAGAAATGAGTGTGTTCTGAGTGGGGTCTGAATCGCCCCGAATTTTCGTAAAGTATGAGATTGCCACCAGGTGTCTTTTAGCCAAATCCATTTTGAAACCTTGTTCCCGGGCCCATTTTAAAAATACTTCTATATCTTTAATTGTTATTAGTTCTACGTGGTTTAAACCTGTGGCTTTGAATACTGTTTGCAAACACTTACTGTACCTTGTTGCTGTGGTGCTTGCCACCGCCCTCTCTGCCAACTCTGTTAGGAAGCCTGTGAGGTTGTTGGCACCCGTTGTTGTTGTGCCTGATTCTTGTTGGGCATCCCGGCCTGGGCTCTCTGGCGCTGTCGTTGATGCCAATGTGTTGCTGGCACCCCTTTTAGAGGTGCCTGCTTTGTATTGGTCATCCCGGCCTGCACTCTCTGGTGCTGGCATTGATGCCAATGTGTTGTTGGCACCCGTTTTAGAGGTGCCTGGTTTTCGTTGGGCATCCCGGCCTGGGCTCTCTGGCGCTGGCGTTGATGCCAATGTGTTGCTGGCACCCCTTTTAGAGGGGCCTGCTTTGTATTGGTCATCCCGGCCTGCACTCTCTGGTGCTGGCGTTGATGCCGTTATTCTTGTCATCCCATTATTGCCCAGCATTCTGCTGGTATTGGCGTCATCTGTTCTTGGGCGTGCAGCGCTAGCTCTCGGAATCTTGTCCACTGGAAGCGAGATAAAGCATCAGCAATGTTATTATCTGCCCCTGAAATGTGCTTCGCTTTGACTACAATGTTTACTTGTAGTGTGACTGTTGTAATGGATCGTAATACTTTTAGTACTAAAGGGCATTTCGTAGACCTTCTGTTTATGGAGCCCACTACAGCCATGTTGTCGCACCAAATCAAAAGTTCCGTATTCGCTAGCGCCTGCCCCAGATGTGTACTATTAGCCAGATGGGGAATATTTCTAGTAAGGTGATGTTTCTTGTCCACCCTGCTGTTTGCCATGAATTGGGCCAGTGTTCTGCCACCCATTCGGATTCTAGTATAGCTCCAAACCCCTTGCTCCCAGCTGCGTCGGTGTATAGGACCCTGTTAGACCGGGTGTTTAAAGGTGTTCGCCAAAGTAAAGACCCGTTGAAATCTCTGAGGAATTTTCCCCATGTTTCCAGGTCCTTTTTCACCTCTCTGCCTAGCCGGATATGCAAATGTGGTTTGGTGAGTGATTTGATTTTGAACTCCAGGCTTCTGGAAAATATCCTCCCTTGGGGTATTATTTTTGATGCAAAATTGAGGCTGCCTGCCAAGGATTGTATTTCCTTTACAGTCCCCTTATCTCTCATTATCAGGTTTTGTATTTTAGCCCGCAGTTCTGTTATTTTTGTTTTTGGGATTCTGCAGAGCCCCTTTGCTGAGTCTATTTCGATGCCCAGAAAGATTATGTTTGTGTCTGGTTTGGTGGTTTTTTCCCTCGCTAGTGGAATTCCCCACTGTGCGGCCATGTGCTCCAGCTTTGCTAATGCCTGGCCGCATTCCACGGAGTTTGGTGGCCCTATGACCATGAAATCGTCTAGGTAATGCACTATTTTTGTCCCTGCTCTCTGCTTTAGGAAAGCCCATTGAAAAAAGGAACTGAATTTCTCAAATAGTGCACAGGATACTGCGCACCCCATGCGAAGGCATCTATCTACGTAGAATTTGTTGTTAAAAGTGAAAACTAGCCACTGCTGTGACTCTGGGTGGACTGGCAAAAGTCTGAAAGCAGATTCGATGTCCAGCTTCGCCATCAAGGCGTTTCTGCCGCACTCTTGTATGAGCCTTACAGCTTCTTGGAAATGCGTGTAAATTACAGCAGATTCTGTGTGTGGGATGCCATTGTTTAAAGACTGGCCTTTGGGGTAGGATAGGTGATGGATTAGTCTCATTTTTCCGGGTTCTTTTTTGGGAACCAGGCCTAGTGGAGATATTAAATAGTCCTTTAGAGGCATGGCATCCCAAGGACCTGCTACCCTGCCCAGTTGCAGTACTTTCTTGATTTTGGTTTCTACTATCTGGGGGTTGTCCCTGGCTGACTTTAGATTTATCGGGATGTATTGTGACCCCGAGCCCTTAAATGGAATGAAAAACCCTTTGGTGAAACCCTGCGATATTATCCTGCTGGTTTCTATGTCTGGGTAGCTGTTTATGGCGTCCTTAAAATTGCCCGGGTTGATCGGCGTTCGTCCTGGTTCTAAAATTGGGATATCATTCTTTCTTGGCTGGGAGTCTGGTGCAGTTGCTTGTTGCATGGTCGCCGTTGCAGTTTGTGCAGGCGTGTTTGTACCAGCATTCTTTGCCCCATGAACACTGGTTTTTCCCAAAATTTCTGCATGGGATGTTGGATTTGCCAGCCTGCTGTTTGTTCTGGCTGTGGGCATTATTTTTCGCCGCCTAAGGCTGGTTCCTCCGAAAGGGCTGCTCCCCTTTTTTGGATTGATCATTGTCATGGTATTTGCTTACTTGCAAATTTTTGCTATTTTTGGAAGAATGCATGGTATCTTCTTCCTGGGGAGGTTCGGCGTTGAGGGTGTATAAATCATTCTGGACTTCATCCCACTCAATGGCCGGTCTTTCTGACATGCTCCTCCTGAATCTGATGTCGTATGCAAGCCATGTCTTCCCCTTGTGCGTTACTTTTACTTCCCTTATTTTATCAACATATGCCCAGATCTTCCTACCATCCACGGGAAATTTTTCTTCATATATTGTTGCTAGTATGGCAAAGGCCTGTAGCCAGTTGTCCCAGTTTTTCTCGACCTGTGCGTTCCTGGCAATTACTTTCTCTTCTATTTTTTTGGGATCTCTAAAAGCGTCTTTCCCTTTGCGCTGTGCTTCTATTAGGGAAAAGATTTCTATAAACTCTTTGGCCCATATGGCTTCTTTGATTGTGGTATCAATATTCCATGCCAGGCATCTTTTGTATCTATTTAATATCTCTGTTTGGAAAGATTTCATTTTGTGTTCTACTTGCGCATTACATATTGATATAATGTCAGTTGTATTGCTACCGGGTGTCCTGTCGCGCCTGGGATGTCTGCGCCTGGCGTTGTCCATGCTTTTAGGGCACCTGTTGGATCAGTTGCTGGAGTTGTGGAGGCTGTTGCATTTATAGCTGTGACCGCTATTGGCAACTGCTGTACTTGTTGTGGCGGAGTTGCTATAGGTGGTGTTGCGGGTGGATTGACAACCGTTATAGTAGGTTCTATTGTGATGGGGGGTTTGATGCCCCAGATTCCCTTGCGGGCGGCGTCTGTTTCCCCCTTATTTCTACCATTAGTTGCTGCAATTCCGCTATATTCTCGTATAATTTTGACAATTTTTTGGTACCTTTTCTGGCATCTTCAGATATTTTTCTCTTTTTCGGTGGTGCAGGAACCTCCTTCTGGCTGGGTGGGCTGGTAATTCCTTCCCTGGGTAGGCCATACATGTTTTATCTAACCCATGCCCATCCGTAGTGCTCTGCCGCTTCAATGGCTGCTAGCAATTGTGGTGATTTGGGCTTCTGCACCGGTGTTGGGGGTGCCCGTGTTTTCCGTTTGGGGCCCATGTTTTTCTATGCCTGCTATAGAAAAAGAAAAAGGGTTTTATCACGGAGTTAAAACGTTATCGGTGAGTTCTTTGTGCTTGTTCTATTTGTTGCCCGTGCTGGGTAACTGTTGACTGGTGCCTTCTTGCCCGTGTTTCCGAAAATTGGGCAGCCCCCAGGCTTGATTTACTGGATTTAAATAATTGGTTTCGCTGTGAGCTCGCCCTGCAATATTACAGAAATTATTTAAAATCTGCAGTCTTTGGACCCGCCAAGCTTGGCAATGTGTTCGCCAGCTCTGCTTGGCTGTCAAGCAAAGACGAGCTCCCAAGCTGGTTTGTGACTCTGCCAAGTTTAAAATTGGGTTGTGTTATCCTGCCCCGTCTGCCTTATAACGCGGGGGTTCCGGTCCACTGTAAATACAATGTATCTCTCCTGGACATAAATGTCTATTTTTCTTCCCTCGTAGCCCCAGCGCGGTGGCTCACCTGTAAAATGTTGAATCGGAAAACCGTCCGCGCCGTACTGTTCGAGTACCGCTTCTCCTTCGTTCGCACTGGTTTTGTGGATAATTCTGCTGCACGCGTCTTTGTTTGCTGTGGATTGGGCACGCTCGCCGCTCACTTTTCGATCTATGCCGAAAATGTTGAAGCTGACAGCGTCCGCGCTGGCCGTTCGGTTGTCGTTTCTTCCTTCGTTAAAACTGCGTTGCAATTGGTTTGAACAGTACAATGTTCAGGAAGGAAAAAGACACTGCGATGTACAGCGAACTTCAAGAATTGCTAAAGAGGCAAGAAGATTTGGAAGACACTGAGTAAACAGTGAACCTCCTGTTTGCTTGGGTCCCTGTTCAGGGTCCACAAACAGATTGTGTTTACTATGAGCATGCTGCTCTCATTTATAGGACCCAGGGAGGCCCTGGGTCTTTGTTGTGTATGTGGTGGGAGCCGCTGTTGTCGCAGCCTCTGGCCGGATAGCCGACTGTCTGACCCCCCGGTGGGGGCAGATCTTTGAACCTGGGCCCTGCCTGATTTTTGTTTCCTTATGGCGCTTAGCACCTTGCTGTTTGGAGGAAGGGTGCGATGACTGTTCGCACCTTACCCCTCCGTGGCTTTTGTGCCGCCGAGACTGCGTGTCTCCACAGCTGGGAGGGAAGGAGAGGAGCAGGCGCGGGGGGTTGAGGCTGCCCCTCTCCCAGCTGCCGATGGTAACAGCAGTTACCCTGCCTCGCTTGTGGGATGCCCATGCAGCATTGCCCAAAACAGTGCCTGATTTGCAGGAAGATGGTCCAGCTAGTGAGGCCTTAAATGAATTAGAAATGGCATTAAGGAAACTGGAAACAAGAACGATCTTAGAGAGGTACAACTTCACTTTTCATCTCCAGATGCCAGGAGAATCTGTCAAAGTCTATCTTATGGCACTCTGTACTGTCGATCAGAGAACTATGATTAACGGATGATACTACCATTGATTTGGTGATTCATATTGACAAATGGGTGGACCACTCAATGCTCTGGTCTATCCAGGGAAGCAGACAATGAAGGTCAAAAGGATGCATTGAAGATTGAAATGCAACAAAGGAGAAAAGGACGAAATCTGGGTGGGGGTCACATGGAGGCACCTTTAAAAAAAGATGGGGACAGATAAATGGGAAGCACAGAGGATTTGGCACTGTTGGTGAGGAGAGATTATACTTTAGTTGTGGGTATAAAAACCACTTGGAGGGGTCAATGTATGTACACGGCAAAAGATTAAGTACAACAAGCGTAAGAGACCGGCAACTACTGTGGAAATTTCTAGAGAGGTTCATTACCCTAGAAGGAAGTGAGAATGGTTGATGGAGGAGATGCATCATTAGTCTCCTCTAATGAGGAAGTTCCAGATGTGTTAGTAATAAATGTGATTGAGATGATGGTGATGACGAGTGGGACATTTCCACAGAGTTGATGTCAAAATGTTGGCATTTTCAGGGCCATAGATGACATTAAGATCAAAGGAAGTGTAAGTGGGAGTGAAAGCGGGAGATCTAGAGGACCTAAAACCAACAGATGTAAAACGTAATATGCTAAGTTATTTTGTAGGGATTTTTGAGTTCAAGGAAAGAGTTGTTGTGAGAAAGGTGTATTTGACCAAGAAAGTGGTATCGCTCCTTGGGTGCATGGAGCAGAAATATTGCCAGTCAATATTGGATGTAGGGAGTGAAAGGTGTGTTAAGGTGGAAGAATACAGAACAGTGTTCACAAAAACCATGAGAAAGCTGAGGGGTTTTAGTGATCAGATTATTTTAAAAGGAGGGAGTGTGCCAGTTGTATCGAATCTGAAGGTGGTGCCTTTAGCTTGGAGGGAAGAAGTGAAGGGAGAGCTGAAGAAATTGTGTGTGAGTGGCATAATTACAAGTGTGGAGGCTGTGGAATAGGTGTTACCATTGGTGGTGGTGAGAAAACAAAATGGTGATATATGGCTGTGTGTGGATTCGAGGGCACTGCATATGTGTATATGGTGATGGAGTGACATTCTTTGCCCAACGTGAATGAAATGTTGTTTTCCATTGGGAAGTCTAAGGTGTTTACCAAGCTGGATTTGATGTTTATGTACCATCAGATAGAGCAACACCCCAGGTCACACTCCCTGACTGCTTTCATCTCTAATTGGGGAGACTTCCAATTCAGGAGATTGCCCCTTGGCTAGGTATCTGCATCATTAGTGTTACAGAAGGCAGAGCGTGCCACGTTCACGACCTACTTGGGTCACCAAAGTCGATGTTTTTGTTTTGTTTATTTGATGGGTGCACCAGAGGTTGGGGTTAATCCAGTGAGTATAGGGGTGGGGGATAAAGGGAGAAAGGGAAACAGGTCTGTGGGCTGTTAGTTACATGTCACGTTCTTGCTACTACCATTGGCCTTTGTTGTTACCATGCAGGGGAAGGCCTGGTTACTATATTAGGAAATCCGTTGTTCTAGAGTGATCAGTGGCGTAGGTTACCTTGGCAAACAGGGACACACACATAGAGGAAATTCAACAATGCTGTCTGGAATGTTACATGGCTGAATACCCTCTCAAGCAGCATAAAATAGTTGCATACCTGGGAAGGCATTAACGAGCCATTGTCATATTGGAGGAAACTCAAATAATGCATGCTGGCCATGAAAAGCTCTAGAAAGGTAGATCCCATTCGAAATGGCAGTCCTCATACTGCACTCACTCCTGCAGGGTAATAATTATTATTCAGAATAGCATTGGGTTCCAACAGTATAATATGATATGATATGTCATTTATGACAAGACAAGGTAGTGAAGACAGAGGGACAACAAGACAAACAATCTTACTTGGCCTTGTGTCATTCAGATCATGCAAGTGCGACAGTGCAAAGTGCAGCGGGGTAGGGAGAGGGGGAGGTCCCGGGGGGGGGGGGGGTGGGGAAGTGTAATCAGGGCAGCAATTGCTCTGAGTAAGTGCAGCATGGCTCTGAGAAGTGCACAGAGGCAGGGGACTGTAAAGGTTACAATTATAGCCCCTAAGGGCGCGGTGGGCCTGAACACAGTTAGGTGGAGACCGATCAATGAGGAGCCTGGTACCCAGTGAGTCTATGAGGGTAGCCAAGCAACGAGTCGGCACAGCAGTCAGGTAGGTCAGCAGGGGAGGGAGAGAGAGAAAGCAGAATACAAAAGCAAGGTCTTGAGCTGCTTCTGGAACTTCAGGTGGTCTGGCTCAAATTTGAGAGGGGCAGAGAGACCATTCCAAAGGGAGGCACCTGCATATGCGAGATCTACCCCCCACTCTCTGCACGTAGAAGCGTCTGACCTTTAGAGAGTTGGAGGCAGCTGAGCAAAGTGCTCGGGAAGGAAAGTATTTGGAAGAGAACATTGGATGTAATGCTGTCCCCCAGCCCCAGAACGCCTTTTGGACGATGCAGAGGGTCTTGAACTTGATCCTTGCAGCCATTGGGAGCCAGTGTAGAGATTTCAGGGCTGGAGAGTTATGGTCCCTTGGCTTGAAGTCAAGGATAAGTCTTGCTGTCCTTTTCTGGATTATTTGAAGAGGGTGGAGAGTAGAGGACAGCAGATTGAGAAAGAGGTTGTTGCAGTAGTCCAGCCTCTAGAGAGCCAGGGCTCTGCAGACAGTGATCTTCTGGGGGAAAGTGAGAAAAGGAAGAATACCTCTGAGGAGGTGCAGCTGTTAGTGGGCCTTCTTGGCATGTGAGGAGAGGAGGAGAGGGTGGAGTCAAAGATGACACCAAGGTTTTTTGCCTCATGGGAAGGTGTAGGAAGAGGGCCCAAGGAGGGCAGCCACAGTGAGAGAGGGAAAGCAGAAGCCAGGTTCCCAATGTGAAGGATCTCAGTTTTACTGGCGTTAAGGTAGAGATCATCAGAGGTGCACCACTCCTGAATTATGGATAGATAGTCAGGAATGAGCGAGAGAGGCTGAGGGGAGCCTGAAAGACAGCTCAGTGTCATCTGCATAACACTGAAAGTTAGAGGAGAAGGTAGAGATCAGGTGGGCCAAATGGACCAAGTAGATATTTAAGAGCCAGGGTGTTAGGGTAGAGCCCTGGGGAATACCACATGTGGAGAGAGAGGTGGTGGAGAGAAAGGTCCCAAGTTGGACCTGGGAGGGTCAGTCCAGCAGGAAGGAGGTCAACCACTCCAGGGCCTGATCCGTGATGCTCAGTTTCTTGTGGAGTCGATTGATCAGGATGGTATGATTGACTGTGTCAAAAGCAGAGGAGAGGTCAAGGAGGATGAGGACAGAAGGAAGGCTGAAGTCAAGATTAGAGAGCAGGTCTTCACTGGTGTTCAGGAGAGCAGTTTCCATGCCTCTGGCTGCTCTGAAGCCAGATTGATGGTCATGGAGGCAGCCAGCAGATTCAGTGTGAAGAGTAAGCTGGGAGATGGCAAAATTTTCCAGGAGTTTGCCCAGGAAAGGAGTAATATAGATTGGGTGGTAGTTTCCCCGGCAGGTAGGATAGGTTGAAGGCTTTTTAAGGATGGGTGCACAAGGGAGAGCTTGAGGAGAGAGGAGAAGGATCTAGTGGTGAAAGAGTGATTTCAGAAAACGGCCATGGCTAGAGTGAGGGTGTTAATGTGGTCCTTGAAGGTCCTGGAGGAGCAGGGAAACACGTGTTTGAATGACACTTTCATAGATCGGACTTGTCTAGAAACGTCATCATGTGTTGTTGGAGAAAAAGAGGAGAAGGGAAGAGGAGTAGGGGAGGCGGCCAGAGGGGGGCCAAGAGAGCTAGAGGGAGAGGAGGAGGAAAGCAAGGACAGAATGTCCTTAATTGTAGTGGTGAAGTGAGAGGCCAGAGCCGTAAAGACGGCCTACCATAAAGCTATCTCGGCCGTTAGGGTAGATTTGTCATTCTGGTGGGTTGTATTATTGGACACCGAATAGTGCCGGTCAATCTATACGCTTCTTACCTTGCCGACCACAATTTATTTCACAACATTTCTACTAAACTGCTGGAATTCACAGACTACACTATGATCATTCCAGAGACATGGACACAGTCACAGATTGCTCACTGGGTAGATTGTCAGTTAGATGCAGGCCGCTAACCAGCGCAGCAAAGGTGCTGCTGAGTATTTGTAATAAACATTTACTGCTGGATCTGTGGAGAGAAGTTCACTGGGTGCAGGAGGAATACACATTCTACTCGTCAGTACATGACTCTCACTCCAGAATAGACAAGTGGCTGGTCGCTAGCCAGCTGGGTATCTGGGTCGCATACTGTGAAAAATTAACATGCACGCTCTCAGTTCACTCCCCTCTTACGATGGGCTTCTGAAGGGTCTCAGCCTGGCGGTATGAAGAGGGAGATAGACTGGGAAGGTTCCTTTCCAGGGCCATCCCATCTGAGAACCCGCCAACACTGATGAATGAGATAGAGGTGGACGTTTCGACCAAGATTCTAATATGGCAGCATCTGTCAAGTACTGTACCACATTCTATCAGGGATCTCCTACCTGCCAGAGTGACAGGCTGCAACATTTTGTAGAGCGAATTGAGCTGGCCTGAATAGTCAAGAAACATCAGGCTCCTCTTAAGGACCCCTTTACGGAGGCTGGGGTCACGAAGGGCATTAAATATTTGGCAAGTGGCAGGGCTCTGGGCCCTGATGGCATTGCTATAGAGTATTATAAACAAATCAGTCCAGTGCTTGCCCCCTACTGATTGAGATATACCAGGAATCTTTGATAGAGTAGACACTGCCACCCACTATGAAAGAGATGGCCATAACATTGATCCCCAAATCGGGGAAAGACAGTCAGCTGTGTGCCTCTTTCAGTCCGCTATCATTGTTGAACATTGATGATAACATTCTTGCTAAGCTACTGGCCAACAGGTTGTCCCCTCTGATGAGTAAACTTGTCCTTCCAGACTAGTGCGGTTTTATTCTGGCGAGGTCCACGCAATTTAACCTGCGCCAAATGTTTGCTGTGTTATCTCAAATCGACCACGATTCCAAGGCAGCTGCTATACTCTTAGATGCTGAGACAGTATTTGACACCCTGAGTTGGGAATTTCTGTTTTAAATACTGCAGCACATCGGAGTAGGTACATACATGATGCTAGAATGCTGGTTAACGGTATGGCCTCAGCCCAGCTGCCCCTTGTCGCCCCCATTGTTTGCGCTGGCTATTAAGCCACTGGCATATGCGCTGCATGCAGAGCATATACAGAGATGTCTTAGCTTCTACATTCAGAAGGTTCTGGTTTCATTATATGCAGATGACCTTTTAATATATGTCTCGGATGCTGGAGTAAATATAGACCCTATAGTTCATACAGTGATAGAATTTGGTGAGCTCTCTGACCTAAGAATCAATTGGGCAAAATCAGACCTGCTGCTGCTAATATCTCACACCCCTCAAGTGCCCAGCGATCAGGGGTATGGTTATGGGTCTCTTCCTATGGACATAGTCTGCACACTGATAACTATCTTGCAGTGTCCGCTGGTGTGGAGACTAAGCTGTCTGTGTGGAGTAGCCTCCCAATGTCCCTCATGGTGCGTATATCTATTGTCAAAATGGTGTTTTTTCCCAAGTTCTTGTATATATTTCTGAATGTCCCCATCAGGCTTCCTAAAACATACTTCGACAAGATACACTCTATGTTAATCAGGTACATATATAAGCAGGCAAGGGTTGTTTTGGAGGTGCTCACCCTCCCATTTGAGGAAGGAGGGCTAGCTGTTCGTGATCTGGAATTTACTACCAGGTGGCTCAAGTCACACCTAGTATTGGTACGGGATGGAGTTTTACGCACAGCACGTGTCCCTGTATAGACTAACTGCTGAATTATGGGGGAAACAACAAATAGCACAGCGGGAGATCAACACTGTTTGTGCTGCACTTACGGTGCTGCGTGTACTACACACTAGGCATGACCAGCCTCAGCCCCTACCATCAGAGGTATTCGTCAATAGAATAAGGGCAATTACATGCACATTTGCAGGGAATTAGCTAACCTAGGAATTTTGCGGATGGATGTTTGGTTTGTAAATGTTACATAGCTCTCCTGTGATTGGGGGGCACACCGCTTACATCACAAATGGCAGATCACAGAGTTAAGGGTGAGATGGGTACCGTATTGGACACATTTCTGCGGCTACCACAGGCATAGGATATGCTGCAATACATTACGTGCAAAGCCCAACTGCAAAATAGTGTATCCAAGCTGTATCACATGGTGCAGGGGTGGCATAACGGAGGCTCTAGTAGGGCAAGATGGTAGTGGGAAAGCACGCTAAACTGTCTTTGGGGAATGATAACTGGCGATATATATGTGCAAAATTGAGGAAAGTGTCCATGAATTATAAACACAAGCTACTTCACTTTAAATTCTTCCATCAAGCATCGATTACTCCCAGGAAAATAAAAAAATTCAACCCAACCTCTGTAGGAGCCTGTCATGATGCAAGATGCAGACTGTTTGCACATGGCCTTTGGCTGTGCAAACATTCCACCTCATTTTGGGGAAATTGTCAGAAAACACTTGGAGAGATTCTGGCAAAAGCATCACTTTAAGCCTGGGACTGGCTCTCCTGAGCCTCACTCGGGATACACAGACAAGAGATTGCAGACTCGTGAGCATAACACTCCTAATGGCCAGGAGATGTGTGGCGATGCAATGGTGGTCACAGCAGGACCCTGGCGTTGATGATGGCTAAGGGAGTTCACCTGGTGCAGCACACAGTAAGACACGTACAGAGAGTTGGGAGTTTAGGTTAAAGACTACTGGGGTCTGCTTTGGTCTTATTTTAACAGCACAGTTGTTCCTGATACTTAAGGAGACAACGTGGTTTGGGAGTGGGTGGTAGTTGCAAAATGAAGTGCAGCTGGTTGTGTCGGGGATCCTATGAGACCTGGTCAATTCCCCTCTTAATATTGGGGATACAATGTAATGGTCAGCAGCAATATACTAGTGTAAGGGATTGCAGGGCATTGGATGGAATCTAAAACTGCAAAAATGGAAAACGCATAGAGAACGTTTTTTTAATGTTTGTATTGTTTGGCAAATAGGGTGGTCAAGTTAGGGTGGTTGTGATTGGGGATAAGAAATCATCCTGCAAAGAACTGTTCTATTTCTTTTAAGAGGGGACTGTGCAAAAATGGAAGTGTAGTGACTGTTCGCTATGTTGATAGTTGAAAACAAAATAAAGACATTTCTATAAAAGAAAGAAAGGAAGCAGTACTCTGTGGGTTGATGTTTTGATAAGACAACTGTAACTATCCCTTCAGTAGAGGGCCAAATAACAAACTTTTAAGGGTCTCGTCCCATTGCAACTGGGCGGCTAGCCTTTCAGAGTTTGTAAAAAAAAGGCACCAAGGTCTTCTTCAGGTGGTATGGTTGTAGAACCCCGTGTGGGATGACCCGATGGCTTTGGCTGACCCCTATGCGATCCAGACCCCCTGATGACTTTGGTTCTTCCTAGCTTGATTTTCAATAATCCTCTCCATGAGCCTCTTGAGTGATGTCATTTTGATTCCTGGCTCAGGGATTTCCATTTAGGCCCTTGTTTCTCCAACCTTGGATGTTTGGGGGTTGCTCCCAAGGATGGTTTTATACCACAGCATCCTACTGGTGGAAGAAGTATAATGGGGTTGGCCATATGATCTAGGCGAAGCTCTGACTCTGTGTCAGGTCAAATCGCACTCTTGACACCATATATGGCAAGCCCGAAGAAGGTCTCAGACCAGAGGACATAGGTTTTAAGTAACTTTATTGAAATTCAAAGTAAAATGCATCACTAACCCTTGTTAAAGGGGAGTTTCCTTCCTATCAATGTAAACTAAAGTACTTGTCATTAGTGAAAAGAAAAAAAGTCCTCCTTTCAAACATATCCACTGAACTGGACCTACCACTTAGAAAAAATATAAAATAAAATCTAGGCAGAGGGCCCTGCCCTCAGTGATGATCACTAAGATATTTCTCAGGTGTCCCAGGAATTTCTCTGGGTTCTGGATTTGGCAATTTAAAAGCTCTCCCTATTTCACAGTTTTTTGGCAGTCTATCAAAGTTCCTTTAGGTTTCCCAAGTCCAAGAACAAAATGTCTTAGGTTCCAGCAAAACAAAATGTCCAACTTTCTTTAGAAGGAGGGGTATTCCCCTCATCCCTCGCTACCACCTAGTTCAGGTATTGTGTGTCTCTGTGATCCCCTCATATCTGTTCTTAGATTTGCTTATGAGTCCTGGTGGCACCTCTGGGTTGCTCTATCCCAATGTATCCCTTAAATCTCTCTCTCTTTTGAGCTGATCTAAGTGATCTCCATGCACCCTGTAAGGGTGGGATGGTATCAACAGTAAGACAGACACAAGTGACCACAATTCAAGGGTGTTTATTGAACCTAAAAAAGGGTTTGAAAACGTCTATCTAATCCTAAATTTAAACATGGGAGCAAGCTACGACATCAAATAATAATAACGCAGACCTAGTGGTGTCTTGTCAAAATTAGAGGGCCTATACTAATAAACCTATTGCCAATCCTTACCTCTAAATACAATTAGTATGGAAAACAATGTTATGTAAATGAAAGTAGTGTCCAAGAAATGATATGTCAGGATATTCATGCTGTTGGCCTCCCTTCCCCATGTTTTTACCATGGGACAATGCGGCACACTCAAGCTTGGCACAGTCTCTGGCTTCTTCAGCATGAGGGTGCAGTTCAAACATTAGCATCAGGGCCTTCTGTGCCCAAGTCTCTTCTTTCAGAGTGCCCAATGCGACAAACAAATATTGAGTTGCTTTCCTTTTAGGATTTCACACGTACTCAATTTCTCAGGTGATTCACTATTCAACTCGGATCACCCTCAGCCAGGCTCAGATCTTCCTTAACACAATACTCGTAAGATTTTCATATATCCAATTTCTCGGCTGATTCACGGTTCACCCTCGAGCCCCCACAGCTGGGCTCAGATCTGTTTCAACACAATGTTAAATCAGTCTCCCTCTGCCGTGCTCGAACCAGTTTTACTTCACTTTAACAGGAACGTGCCTTAACCCAAAGCTTTCAATTGATCTTCCTCGTTCGGACCAACTTTATCTACTTTGTCATCAAACTTCTTAACTTTATAAACATCAAAGACTTTCGATTGTGCACTGGATTTTGCTTGACTCGTTGCAGGACCACTTCGATTCACAATCCTTTGCCACTCTTTTGCTTTTGCCACCTCTTAGTTGTATACCTTACAGACCTACGAATGAGCATGCACGCAGTGCCAGACCACTCTGTCAAAGGTATCGTGCCTTGGTTTCAAAGTACAATCACTCACCTGTTATTCAATTTTACTTGTGTTGGTTATCACATGCGTTTCATACACTGTTCACGTCAGCGCTCACCATACAATGTTGCCACTTGCAATATTAGATTCAACACAGACCGATCTGGTATCGCCCCCAACTCACCAGCTGTGTTGATTTCATTGGTGGTGCTTTTTTGTGGGAGGCAAGGAAAGTATCACGGCAGCAGGCGAAACTCCCTGCCTTGATTATTGATGCGGGAGGGCCTCAGGTACCTCAGCCGCACACTGCTCGATTGTTCAGCTTGGTTATAGTGGTCTTACGCTTTCTATTCTTGAGGTTTTGTGAAATTAATGGTTCCTTGTCGTAAAGGTCAAGGGCACTTCCCTCCTCGCAGTCCACTTCTGTTTCAACGTCTTTCTCCTCGTGTTAAACTGCCATCCTGGAACTACTGTTTCCTTGTGTGTTTTACCTCACTATAGTGTGCTCTCGTCCTCTGCCTTTTATCCATGTGGGGAAGTGCAATGGAAGTCAGGTGTGCATGATGGTCAATAATTGCCTGACCCTGTCTGACCATTGTATTGGGACATGTCAGGTATACGGCTCGGGTGTTAGTCTGTTTTCTCTCGTAGAAGGCTGTCTGTGAGAAAGTGTTTGTGTTGTGAAAGGGTGGGGCTGCGTTCCTAAGTATCCTACCTAGTAGGATGGGGCAAAGATGTTACGGGGAAGGGGATACTTCATCTAACCATCCAGTGTCCCTTTCCCACTGCCGAAGACCCCTCACCAAGGTGATCCTCCCGCACTGGTCCACCCCAGGAACTGAATCCAAAAGCGATGGCTGTGTTCTGTCCACCTGAGTGGCAGATCCCCGGGGACTAGTGGGTGAGACACCTTCAGGTTTTCACAACCCCCTCACAACATCTTGACATTTTACTTTGCATGTTGATTCCTGTGGCTCTGTTCGGTTCATCTGGCCCAATATCCATGATCCCCTTTTCTATTTAGTTCTTTCAACTCTCGGTTCAGATGTTTGGAGCCTCTGTGCTCCCTTGTATCTGTTCTTCGCTTTTGATATTGGGTCCCTCTGTCTCCCTTAGGTTTCACTGTCCCAATAACTCTCTTAGTTCTCAGGTGTATCGATAACCCCTCCCTTCTTGTGGCTTTCTTAGTCCTAGGCGGTTTCTGAAACCCTTCTTGAGGTGTATTCTATTTTGATTTCTTGGGCTCCCATAATCCTTCTCCTTCTCTCATTCAGTCTCTCTCCCCGGACCTCTGTGGCCATGGTACAGGGATAGGAGAATCTTTCCTTCTTCCCCACTTGTTCTTTCCTCTTTCTACCTCGCTCCGACTTGGGCAACCCTCATACCTTCAGCGTTGCAGGGTCTGCTCCAACGACGGTGTGTCTCTTCAGCAGCAGTGGCATCCTCCAATGCTTGTTACTCTTCCAGACTCCACATATCTCAAATTAGAACGGTGATCCAGTTAATCAACTTCAGGCTTTGATTAAGGAAGTGTTGGATGTAGCTGAATCCGAAGAATACATTTCACATTGTAGAAAGAATGTCCTAACTAAATTGCATCCATTAACACCAGTATTTTAAAGTGCATAAGTCATTGACTAAGCCTCCAGGACACCCAATAGTGGCAGCAACGGACTCTGTACTTGAACCACACACCCAATACAATGATCATATTGTGCAGCCTTTGATCATGCAAACCCTTACTTATCTGAAAGGCACCAATCACTTCCTAAGGAAATACAGACACTATCCCATAATTCAAAAGAGGTCATTATCATTAGTGGTGATGTGGTAAGCCTCCATACATCGAACCCACTTGAAGAAGGCGCATCTTCCATGGAGTTGCTCTTATTACAACAAGAACATGTAGGAGCTGAGAAGACATTCTTACTTACCCTACTGAAGTTTGAACTGACCAACAATTTCTTTTTGTTTGGGTGATAAGTATTTGCTACAAATTAGTTAAACTGGTCATGACTTCCCACATCCGCTGAATTTCAAGAGTTTTCTTGCGTTAAATCTGGTCTTAACTACACTTTACCAAACGTTTTTTCAGTGAATTTCAAAGATTTTGTCATACCATAATTTTTTGACGCCACACTAGTCATGGCCTTTGGCCTTGGCCAGTGGCCACCCCCTTTGCCCGTGTCCACTGAATATGTTCTCCCAATATGTTTCTTTTACACCCACTAGGAGGTCACAGCCTTTGGCAGTGGCCACTATACACATATTTTGGGCACACTAGCCAGGGCCTTTAGCCTTGCCAACTGTATAGTTTAAAACACTACTGGCCCACTAGCCATGGCCTTCGGTCATGCCCACTGTACATGTTCCCCCAATATGTTTCTTTTGGACCCACTAGATGGCCACGGTCTTTGGCCGTGCCCACTGTATATTTCTCAGTTCCACTGTCTATGGCCTTTGGCCTTGGCCAGTGGCCACGGTCATTGCCCGTGCCTACTGTATATTTTAAATCAGTAACAGGCCACTAGCCATGGCCTTTGGAGGAGTTGGAGGGTAAAAGGGTACAGGCATACAAAATTGTCTGTAGAAATTCATCCAAATCGTCGCAAGAGTTGTTAAGAAGGATTTCTGAACTCTGTCCAGGAGGGGCAGGGGTTCAGAAGGCCAACCTAGTTACTTGGAACAGGGTAACCTCTGGACAAGCCAGACCAGTCAGGGTAGCTATGGCAGGCGGTCAAGACTAAGTCTCAGGAGGGCTGAGGGTGACTGAAGGACCTCAATGAGAACACAGAGCAAGGACACTTACAAATTACTTCAGACAGGTGTTATATTAAAAATATAGACACATTTATTACAAGGCCTTTGTGACATAGACCATAGCAAATAATCACAGTAACACTAAGGAAACCAATACATCACACTCAATACAATATATATACAAGACCAGGAGGGTCTAAAAGGGTGCACAAAACATGTCGACAACCTAGAGGGGAAGAAAACAGGCAGTGCAGTTAATCTTTAGACCCAGTTCGACATCAATTATTCACCTAACTCAAGAGGCAGTCCAAGCCCTAAGAAGAGGGGAGCCTTGTGCTCAATAGTACATGTAGTGCAAGCGCATGCGGTTGTTCCATTGGGCAAAACAGGGTCTCTTCAGGGGTCTCTAGCAGCTCGGGAAGGTGGATAAGGCGATGAAGAATAAGTTCCCACTATTCAAAAAGGACCTCCACTTGAAGGCAGAAGCAGTTTGAGAGTGCTAGATGGAGTCGCTATTCCGCAATAGCAGGGGACAGGAGGGGGCCCCCAGGGGTCACTCATGCACAAAGTTGGGCTCTGGCGCTAGGGGCCACCGGTTGGGGTAAAGATTACTAACCGGTCCCTGAGGCAAAGAGACCCAAACTTCGGCAGGGTAGTCCAAGTCGGTTGCAGGTTCAAAGGCGGCAAAAAGGACGGCTGGGCACCTTTTAGTTCCTGAGTTCCAGCAAGGATTCCCAAATGGGACAGTGGTGATTTCTCTGCTCCGGGTGGATGAATCGCCCCAGTTTCACTGCAGCAGGCTTCAGGGGCAAGAGGGTCACAGATGCAGTGGACTTGCAAAGGACGTTGCCGCAGCAGGGCAACACGGTAACTCCGGATACTCCGGTCCGTGCGCACTCGTCTCACTTCAGTGCTGGGAATGCCAAGTGTACAAAATTCGGTGTGAGGGTGCCGTGGACACAGAGCTAGCAGTATATCAAGTTTTGAGGGCCTCCTCGAAAGGACGAGGAGACAGAGCAAAGGTCTTGCGTAAGCTCGCGAGCCCACTGGTTGGCCCAGGGACACTTCCGAGAAAGCTTACTTGCAGGTTTTGGTGAAGGTGCCGAGAATAGTTGGTCCCACTATTCCAATGGGTGAGGCGTCTTCGCAGACTTTCTAGGACGATCAGATGCAGAGGGGTACCATGGGACGACTGCGGGCTCAGGGTGCCAAACCTTCCAGCGGGTCACAAGCGGTTCCTCGACTCAGCTTCATAGTTGCAGGATACTTGGATCCTGACCCTTGTTCAGTGAGAACTCAGGAGATCGACATGGTAGTGGTGTTTCCAGCCTCCTCTTATCCAAAGTTCCCATCGTGCCAAAACAGAGAGGACCCAATGGGAGATCTGCTCACAAACACACACTCCATACTTGGACCAATCACAGACCACGGTGGTCTCAGGCATTCAGGACACTCCAGACCCTCTGGCACCCAGGATGTGTATTGGGACCAGACATCCCAGCCCACATCCTGGAGGCACACACACAAGGCATACAGAAGCCCGCGAAAGCATTGGGATGTGTGGGAAAATACATGACCAAATAAGGACTGGCCCGGGCCGACTCGACCTGGGGAAGGTGAAGGGGCAGATGGCCAAAGGACAGGACAAAGAACCTTGTGGCATGGCCGTTTTGGAGCCAGGCCACCTATTCATGCCAAACGCGGTTAACACAGTCAACATGGCAGGAAAGGGTTAAAAAGAATGCGAAATGATAGCTGCCACCAGTCTTGTCCATGACACATCTGCACAGTTCATAAAAAGTCCAGCAAGAGTATCTAGGGCCTTTGGAAATGACTATAGACCCAAGTGTTCTGTGTGGTAGGATACATTGCACACTTGTTACATGTTGCACAAAAGTTGCAACATGAGGAAAGGACTAAGGGAAACAAAGTCTCCCAGTACTGATTGTCTTAAGGGCATGACAGTTTCCCCATAAAAAGTGAGCGAAAGCCCAGAGGAGTGCAGCTGAAGGCTGTGCTTCTCTGGCAAAGTCAGTGAATGGTGTCTAAACAGCAGCAAACAGTTTGGGGGTTGACACATGAAAAATTACATACCCATATGAAATCTTTCCTAACACTCACCCCTCCCAGACTAAGGACAGGGGGAACTAATCCATCCCTGGATGAGTCTCTTGTTCAGGTCGGTTAAATGTTCTGGACAACCCATCAGTATTGCTATGTTGGACACCTGGCCTATGCTCAATAGTGAAGTCAAAGCCTTGCAGACTTATGGACCACCTAAGCAACTTTGGATTCTCTCCCTTCATGTTCATTAGCCACTTTAAGGGCTTATGGTCAGTTTGCACAGTGAAGTGGGTCCCATAGAGGTAGGGCCTCAGCTTCCTTAGGGCCCACACAACCGAGAAACATTCTTTCCCTACTGTGGACCATCTGATCTCTCGGTCCTTAAGCTGGCAACGAATGAAGCCAGTAGGGTGTTCCTGACCCTTCTAATCCACCTGTGATAGTACAGCTCCTATCCCAGTGTCTGAGGCATCTGTCTGCATAATAAAAGGTCTTTGGTAATCAGGGGCCCTGAGAACAGGGGCCTGGCACAAGGAGTCTTTTAAGACATTGAAGACCTTCTCAGACTCTTCAGACCAAGTTACCTTCCTGGGTTTCTTTGGAGTAGTGAGAGCAGTCAGAGGGGCAGCTATAATACCATAGTCTGCCATGAAATTTCTGTAGTACCCAGTGAGTCCCAAAAAGGCTCTCACTTGGGTCTGTGTAGTGGGAATAGACCAGTCTTGTACTGCTTGTCCTACTGGGTAGGCGCTGTATCCTCCCTCCACCTACTTCATGTCCAAGGTAGACCACTGATCCTTGTCCAATCTGGCACTTACTGGCCTTTATGGTCAAGTGGCCTTCTGAAGAGCCTGTAACACAATCCCAAGGTGTCTCACATGGTCTTCCCAGGTGGCACTGAAAACTGCTATATCATCCAGATATGCAAGACAGAATTCATCCAACCCATGCAACACATGATTCACAAGCCTCTGGAAAGTGGCAGGGGCATTCTTCAACCCAAAAGTCATTACCCTGAACTGGTAAAGATCCTCTGGTGTTGAGAAAGCTGTCTTCACCTTGGCATGTTCTGCAAGGGCTATTTGCCAATAGCCTGCAGTGAGGTCAAGCATGCTGAGGTACTTGGAGGCACCCAAAGTATCCACCAGCTCATCTGTTCTAGGCAAGGAGTGTGTCTTGGTGACAGCATTCAGAGCCCTCAATTCAGAAGTACCTGCATTTGGAACCAAAACCACTGGGCTGGACCAGGGACTACTGGAGGGTTCAATCACCCCCAGATCCAACATCGTGTTGACCTCTGTCTTAATGTAAGACCTTACTTTGTCTCAAATTCTGTATCCCCTACTTTTGGTATGTACACTGTCTCCTGTGTCTATGTTATGTATGCACCAAGGTGTCAAACCAGGGGACTGTGAAAAAAAAGGGGAAAACTGCCTAAGCAAAGTTTTCACCTCAGCTTGTTTATCAGAAGTCAGGAGAGGGGCCACTTGGACACCCTAAATGGAGCTGTCTGAAGGACTCCTTTGGAACAGGTCAGGAAGAGGTTCAGACTCCTTTTCTTCAACATCTGAAGCCAACAGCAGTGCTGCGATTTCAACTCTTGGGATGAAAGCCTTCAGCCTATTTACATGGAACACTTTTGGAGCCTGACCAGCCCTTCCAAGGTCCACTAAATAGTGGACCTCACCCAGTGACTTTCTGACCAGGTGTGAAATTGATGAGGGACGCCTTCTGGTCATAACGTGTTTCACCAGAGCTTGCCCTGCCTTCAACTTTTCACTAGCCAGGCCCATCAGGAGTACCATCCTTTTTCCGAGCCCTAGCACATAGTCCACTACATTGGTAGTAATGGGGGAGTGGGCATCTCCCATTCCTCCTTGACTATTGCTAACTGTCCCCTTACAGGGTGACCAAACAGAAGTTCAAAAGGGCTGAAGCCAACACGCTCTTGTGGTACCTTTCTGTAGGCAAACAGTAAGCATGGTAACAGAAGATCCCATTTTCTTCTTTGGGGTTCTTCCAGAGCCCCAATCATGCTCTTTAAGGTTCTGTTAAACCCTTCTACCAGGCCATTGGTCTGTGGGAGATATGCCGAGGAAAACTTATAGGTGACCCCACATTCCTTCCACATGGCCTGCATATACTTGGACATAAAGTTGCTGCCTCTGTCAGACACAACTTCTTTAGGGAAGCCATCCCTAGTAAATATGCCAAGCAAAGCTTTTGCAACTGACTTGGCAGTCACAGTTTTTAATGGGATGGCCTCAGTATACCTGGTGGCATGGTCGACCAGCACCAGGATAAACCTATTGCCTGAGGAGGTTTGGGGGTCAAGGGGACCAACAATGTCGATCCCTTCCCTCTCAAATGGTACTCCCACAACTGGGAGTGGTACCAATGGAGCTTGGATTGTTGAGCCACTCTTACCAGGTAACTGGCAGGAGGCACAACTCCTGCAGTGACTTTCTACTTGCACCCCCATCTTGGGCCAGTAGAAGTGCATGGATAACCTTTGCTTGGTTCTCTTGATTCCAAGGTGACCAGCAAGGGGCACTTCATGTGCCAGCTGCAGGAGGAAGGGTCTTACAGCAAGGGGAAGCACTAACCTCCTATGATCTCCTTCTGTAGACTCTGTAGGCTCACTATACAGGAGTCCACCTTCCCAATAAATCCTGTGCTTCCCAGGAGGTTCACCCTCAAGCTGGGAGCAGGCCTGTCTCCTTAGGCCTTCCAGAGATGGGCACTCACGTTGGCCCTTACTAAATTCTTCCCTGTCAGGACCACCTTCCACTAATAAATCATTTAGTTATTTAGTTCAGGATGGTCATGTGGGTCAATTATTTCAGGTATCACCACCTCCTCGTCAGGTCCTGGTGATTGACCAACTACCTCCACCTCAGTGGTAGGTGAGTTAGGGGGAATGTTCTCTTTCCCTCTTTTTGGTTTTTTGACTGCTTTAGCCTTGGTTTGCCCCTTTGGCTGGGGCATAGCATTAGTCTTGGCCAGTGCTGCCTTGGTTTGAGACCTTGTGCAGGGTCTTTCAGCTGTATCTCCCACACGCCCTAAAGCTCTGAGATAATTTCCCAGCAAGCCCTTTCCTGGGACATTCCTCTGTATGCTCACTGGAATTCTGACTGCTGTACCATTGATAGTAAGAGTAACAGGGATTACTGGGAACATGAGGTGGGCCATCAGCCAATTTAGTGGGGGCCAAAGGAGCTCTGGCAACTTCCTCTGGGTCTATCAAGGTAGAATCCACTACAGTTCGACTGCACCCACTATCGCTAAGAGCTGGAGTATCTACTCCATTGATCAGCACACTGTCTTTAAAGTAGTGCTTGGTATTATCTGGAATCCTAGCATAAGCCTCTGAGACTTTAGACTCCCAGGAACCCAGGGAAACTAAAACGACCTCAGCTTCTATCCCACTGGGGAAGGACTCTGAGGAGAAGGATGCCCCTGTAATCTATTCTTCCTCAGAGGAGGAGAAGGCCAGATTAGCAGAGTGGACCACCAAGGTTTTACCTTACATCTGGGATCCCCCTTCACATGGTCAGATGCTCCACAGGCAAATCAAGATCCATTGGGTCTGTTTACATAGGAAGGCTTACTATAACCAGAGTTCTGTTTTGGAGGCTGACCTCCACTACCCTGTGAGTTCTCTTGTGTCTTACCCTTATTTCTTCTTTTGTGGCCCTTCTGGGAGGAAGTTTTATCAGTTTCTCCACCCTCCTTATCTTTGGACTTTCTTCCCTCCTCCTGCTTACCAGGATGCATCTTGTCCTTATGGGACACTCTATGTGACGCCCACAAGTCCGCTGCTATGGCTAGTTTCTTAGGATCTATCTCCTTTGAATCTGCCAAGTGCTGTTTAAGCTCAGGGGAAGAAGATGCAAAAATGTGTTGAAGCATGACAAGACATATCATACCTTCAAAAGTAGAGACCTTATAACCTCCAACCCAGCCAGTCAAGTTCTTTAAGGATTCAGTTACATAAGATACCCAAGTACCACCTTCTTTCTTTTTGTACTCTCTGAATCTTTGTAAGTATTACATTACATTACATTACATTACATTTCATTTGTTATGCGCGCTATTGACCCTAGGGCATAAAGGCGCAGACAACGAAAAGACATACAATACAAATGAGGACAGGCTTAGAGGTGAGGATCAAAGCATGCTCAGTAAATTATTCCACTATTTCCTGTAGTATGATGCAGTCTATTGGAGAAATCTGTGAGTACAGTAGATCAAACAAATAAGAAAGTCTTCAGTATCTTCTTGAAAGATGCGAGGGAATAGTGACTCCTCAAGCTGATAGGAAGATTATTCCACATTGCGGGGGCCTTCACCATAAATGCTCCCTTTTCCGCCTTCATTGTTTTACATCTTGGCTGTATGATTTGATTAGTGAGGTCGGATCTCAAAGATCTTACATTACTCTTTGAAATTATGTGCTGTTGTAAATATTCAGGCATTACTTGTAGCCAGCATTTGAAAACTATAACCAGTACTCTAAAATTAATCCTGGCTTCAATAGGTAGCCAGTGTAATGAGCGTCTGGCCGCAGTTACATGGCTATGCCTTGGGAGTCTAAGAACAACTCTGACCGCCCAATTCTGTGCTACCTGCAATCTTTGCAGCTCTCTTTTGTTGATGCCCAGCAGGAGGCTACAACAATAGTCCAATTCAGCACCTATAATTGCCCTGTCTATGGTCTCAGCGCTTTCCTGCGAGATCATTGGCCTCAAATGAGCCAAGAGTCTGATATAATAGACTACCCCTGCCACCACTGATGAGACATGAGCTTTCATGCTTAAAGTCGAGTCGAGAGTTACTCCTAAAATTTTTGTTTTTGATAAGAGAATAATGATGTCCTCCCCCAATTTAAAGGAGCTATATTCTTGACTCAACTTATTAATCGCCTTAGAGCTGCCGACTATTAGCAGTTCAGTCTTACTGTGATTAAGAGCTAGAAAATTATCCAACATGCATTTTTCAATGAGGGCAAAAACTCTATTCACCTCCGCCTCATCCTTTTTGTGATGTCCTGATAACTTGATAACACATTGAGTATCGTCTGCATAATTAGAGAACACGACCCCTTCCTCCTGCAACATAAAGAAGAATGGGGTCATGAACAGGTTATACAGACATGGGGACAAACTTGCCCCTTGTGGGACCCCATGATATGTGGCAGGATTCTTTCCAAACGTTAAGATGAGAGTTTGCTTCAACATTGCAAAATCTGCTCTCTCAGCTTTTGACATTTCCATAATGGTACTGCAGCCAGAATGGGGCAGTCTGCTAAGTAACCACGCAATTTTATCAGCATTGTCAACTTGTTGAACTTCACAGGCATACTCAAATGCATTCAGCCAGTCCATGATGTCATTCTTTTCCTCATACATACTGTGCAGATCCTTAGGAAACCTTGGATGAGAGGAGGCCCCAGACCCATGTCCAGGACACTTGGATCCATTGGCAACCTGAAGCTTGGCCAGTTCCAACTGGTGATCCCTGTCTTTCTGTTTTTCTGCCTGGTCTATTTTCAGTTTGGTCTTGTTAAATTCAAGCTCCTTCTGCATAAACAGCAGTTCTTGCTTCTTGAATTCAAGCATGGCCTCACCTTCAGTACTGGCAGAGGAAACACTAGACATTACATCCTCCAAGTTCTCATGGGTCCCATGAACAAGTGCAGCGACAGAACTGTCAGTTTTGCCAGTGGGAGCAGCCCCGCCTCCTTCCGCACTGTCTACAGGAGTTATGGCATTAAGCTGAGCTTCTTGGCAGTCTATGATTCTTTGGATCATTTCCATTTTTGTGCCTTGAGCAGATACACTTCGCTCAGCACACATCCTTCTCAATGTTTCAGATTTAGAAGCATTTAAAGTTAACAAGGTACTACAACAATTCACTATGTGTCCTGTTAGGAATAGCTTGAAATGCCTTCACTAGTATGCAACACTGGATACCTTCAGTCCTATCCCACCGCTGTACACCAATTTGTTAAGAAGGATTTCTGAACTCTGTCCAGGCGGGGCAGAGGTTCAGAAGGCCAACCTAGTTTCTTGGAACAGGGTAACCTCTGGACAAGCCAGACCAATCAGGGTACCTATGGCAGGCGGTCAAGACTAAGTGTCAGGAGGGGTGAGGGTGACTGAAGGACCTCAATGAGCACACAGAGCAAGGACACTGACAAATTACTTCAGACAGGTGTTATATTAAAAATATAGACACATTTATTACAAGGCCTTTGTGACATAGACCATAGCAAAGAATCACAGTAACACTAAGTAAACCAATACATTACACTCAATACAATATATATAGAACACCAGGAGGGTCTAAAAGGGTGACTGCATGAAATATGTCGACAACCTAGAGGGGAAGAATACAGTCAGTGCAGTTAATCTTTAGACCCAGTTCGACATCAATTATTCACCTAACTCAAGAGGCAGTCCAAGCCCTAAGAAGAGGGGAGCCTTGTGCTCAATAGTACATGTAGTGCAAGCGTACACGGTTGTTCCAATGGGCAAAACAGGGTCTCTTCAGGGGTCTCTAGCAGCTCAGGAAGGTAGTTAAGGCAATGAAGAATAAGTTCCCACTATTCAAAAAGGACCTCCACTTGAAGGCAGAGGCAGTTCGAGAGTGCGGTATGGAGTCACTATTTCGCAATAGCAGTGGACAGGGGCCACCAGGGGTCACTCGTGCATAAAGTTGGGCTCTGGCGCTAGGGGCCACCGGTTGGAGTAAAGATTACTCACCGGTCACTGAGGCAAGGAGACCCAATCTTCAACAGGTTAGTGCAAGTCGGTTGCAGGTTCGAAGGCGGCAAAAAGGACGGCTCGGCACCTTTTAGTTCCAGCGAGGATTCCCAAACGGGACAGTGGCAATTTCTCCACTCCGGGTGGATGAATTGCACCAGTTTTACTGCAGCAGGCCTCAGGGGCAAGAGGGTCACACATGCAGTGGACTTGCAAAGGACGTTGCTGCAGCAGGGCAACACGGTAACCACGGATACTCCGGTCCGGGGGCACTCATCTCACTTCAGACCTGGGAATGCCAAGTGTATGAAATTCGGTGTGAGGGTGCCGTGGACAGAGAGCTAGCAGTATACTAAGTTTCAAGGGCCTCCTCAAAACAAGGTGGAGACAGAACAAAGGTCCTGCATAAGCTGGTCAGCCTACTGGTTGGCTCAGGGACACTTCAGAGAAAGCTTACCTGCATGTTTTGGTGAAGGTGCTGAGAATAGTCCCACTATTCCAATGGGTTGAAGCGTCTTCGCAGACCTTCTAGGATGATCAGATGCAGAGGGGTCCCACAGGACGACTGTGGGCTCAGGGTGCCAAACCTTCCAGCGGGTCACCAGCAGTTCCTCGACTCAGCTTCGTAGTTGCAGGATACTTAGATCCTATCCCTTGTTCAGTGAGAACTCAGGAGATCGACATGGTAGTGGTGTTTACAGCCTCCTCATATCCAAAGTTCCCTTTGCGCCAAAGGCAGAGGACCCAATGGGAGATCTGCTCACAAACACACACTCCATATGTGGACCAATAACAGACCACGGTGGTCTCAGGCATTCAGGACACTCCAGACTCTCTGACACCCAGGATGTATATTGGGACCAGACATCCCAGCCCACATCCTGGAGGCACACACACAAGGCATGTGGAAGCCCGCCAAAGCATTGGGATTCGCCGGATAATGCATGACCAAATAAGGACTGGCCTGGGTCGACTCGACCTGGGGAAGGGGCAAAATGGCCAAAGGACAGGACAAAGAACCTCGTGGCATGGCCATTTTGGAGCCAGGCCACCTATTTGTGCCAAACGCAGTTAACGCGGTTAACATGGTAGGAAAGGGTTCAAAAGAATGTGAAACGATAGCTGCCACCAGTCTGTCCATGACACATCTGCACAGTTCATAAAAAGTCCAGCGAGAATATCTAGGGCCTATGGAAATGACTATGGACCCAAGTGTGCTGTATGGTAGGATACATTTCACACTTGTTACATGTTGCACAAAAGTTGCAACATGAGGAAAGGACTAAGGGAAACAAAGTCTCCCAGTACTGACTGTCTTAAGGGCATGACAGTTTCCCCATAAAAACTGAGCGAAAGCCCAGAGGAGTGCAGCTGAAGGCTGTGCTTCTCTGGAACAGTCAGTCAATGGTGTCTAAACAGCAGCAAAAAGTTTGGTGGTAGACACATGGAGGGAAAATTACATACCCATATGAAATCTTTCCTAACAAGAGTCAAAAGTTATTAGCAATTCATTTTTTCAATTTCCCATGGATCTTATGTCTCACTTTAATTATTGGTGATGTATGGCACTGCTTTACACCCCAATCTCCAGAAAATAAGTGCATAATCTGATCATTCACAGGTTTTGAAAAATTCAGCATCAGTTAAGTGCAATGACATGGAAGTAGAAGAAGTGCAAAAACAAGGTTATCACACTTAGGTGTCACACTTTCCTATTCCGAGCTGCCTGATGGTTGGCAGCATCTTTTCTTACCGCACAGCCATAATGCCTACTCCTGATGTAGTGTTATACATCCACGTGCTACGCTCAGGATCCTTCAGGTAAGCCCAGCTATTGCAGCATTCTGGTGCCATCTGTTATTTTTTGGAAACAAAAAGAAAAAAATTATAAGAAAGCAAACAACATCTATGTTTTTTGCCCAGTTGGGCTACTGCTGCATTGTGGTTGCTTCATTTTCTCTTCAAAGATGGCCACTGCCATTATCAGAATGGGATTTCCATGTCTGAGTGCCCCCCTGCAGCCTGTCCTACAGTCTTCCGATTGGCTCACCTCGCCTTATTGAGCCTATCCAGGGTGCCAGCTGGCAAAGCCGGCCGCCTCCTCAAGGCCCACTCATAAGGCCTATGTGCATCCCTGTCTGGCATGTTCGGCCATGGGCGCTGGGCCACACTCTGCACTGTCCTAGCTGCTCCATCGCAACTACTGATTGCCTCCCAATGCTTACTGAAAATGCTTGCTGGCCCAATCTTGCATGGAAGGTAAGCGCTGTCGCCTATTGCTCCACACTGTTCCCCCGTGTCGCTGAGTGTTCCCTCAATCCCCCTACTGAGATGTCTCCTACGTGTACTATTTGCTTAGTGATGCTGCCCCCAACACTGCAGTGTTCATGGCCCCAACATCATAGTATAGCACGTTGGCATCCTGTCCCTAAATTCTCCATGCACTAATATCAATGCATGATCAGTGCAATTGCCACCTGCCACTTTTGATCTGCCAACTTTACCAAACGCTTGCTGCTGAACCTTCGACCCTTTGTGTGTCTATGGTTGGACCTGCCTTCACTCTGCTGTACACCGGCCTGCATCAAACCCTTTTACCTCTACCAGTCTCGCTGTTACATTATTTTGAATCACATCTGTTTCTGCGGTTGCGTTGCCATACCCTCAGACTGTAACCTATTACTGAGGCTTGCTAAATCCATTCTGTGTGTAGTTCGAAAAACTGCTTACTCTTGTAATCTGTGAGGTTTTTCACTCTTTTAGAAAGTCATATTGAATCTACTTGCTGTACGCAATTGCTAGGCTTTTTCACCTTTGTTTCAAAAGTTGAATCTGGGTGCTTGAACCTACTAGCTGCTTTCAAATATTTGGCTTTTTCACCTTTATTTTAATAGTTGAATCTGGGTGTTTTAAACCCACTGCCTGTTTTCAAATGTTTCGACTTTTTACGTTATTTTAAAAGTCAAATCCAGTACTTCTGTAAATATTTTTGTGTTTAATTGCTAGCATGTTTTACTGTTATTCTAAATGCATATCCCCCTTGATGCTTGACTTACTGTTCATCTGATGTGTCTCCCTGATTAGCTTCTAGGCCACCTGGTGAGATCTCTGCGTATTGTGCATTCCCTCTGTCCCCACCCCGGATTCCCCCACCAACCACAATGCTCCCCATCTCTCCTATCTACTCTAATTGCTACTCTATTACCTACACCACCTCTCTCTCAAAGCCTGGAAGGAAAAAGCTCAAGAAAGCACTCCTGGTCTCCAACCCAGGCCTGTCCATCGCTGAAACATACGTCAATGCTTCCTCCAGGTAGATTATCACTGACATCCTCTTTGTCGCCCCTTCTCTGGACTTATGGACTCCTCACATGGTCTCTATCCTCTCCCCTTTCTCTTCCTCACCCATCAATTGTGGAGCCAGATGTGAAGTTCTCTTGGCACCCTTCCCATCCTCTAGGTGCATCATTAATGTCTATCAGAATGGTACTGTCATGGCCCAGGGCCTTTGGACCCTCATCAACTTCCTTCCTTCTCCTGCCTTTCCTCCCTCAGCCACTCCTCTGGCCCCTTCTCCACCACTGACGGCTATATCACATCCCTGTACCCCTCCTCAGAAAACCTTCAAAGGAGGAAATCAGCTTCAGTTAGCTACTCTCAATGCTCACTCTGCCAGTAAACACTCTTCCAACCTCTGTCGCCTCCTTGAAGACTTTGACCTCAATGTTCTCATCATGACTGAGGCATGGTTCAATGCTAGCTCTGTCACTGCTATTGACACTCTTCTGCATGAAGGCTACAAGATTCTCTCTAAACCCAGGCTTAGTCAGTCTAGTGACGTAGTGGCCTTGACCTTCCATGAATAGGTCCCTGCTACATCATACCCATTCACACCTATTCCTCCTTCATATACCTCATCTCCATGCTTGGTATCTCTCCTACCTTCTCGCTTACTCTCACCACCATCTACCAGCCCCTGGCCCACTTTCCTTCTTCATCTCTGAATTGGCTGACCTCACCTCCTATCTCATGACCTCTAACGCCAAGCTTCTCTGCCTTAGTGACTTCAACGTTCATCTTGATTCCTCTGAAGCAGCCACTGTACTTTTCTACAACCTCTGTGACTCTCTTTACCTCACCATTCTTCCCTCTGGTCCTACCGACTCAGCCGGACATACCTTGGATGCACTCATCTCAACGTACATCCCCATCTCTAACCTTATCACCACTCCTCTCTCCTGGTCTGACCATTCCCTCCTCTTCTCTCATCTGAAGCTCCTGGTCTCCTTCGCCAAGCCTCCGCCCGCACTGCCAGTCTCCCTCTCCGTCATTCGACCAATGAAGCACATGTCAGTTGCTGATTTTGCTTCCATTTTCATCCCCCCTCCCAACCCAGCTATTGACTCTCCCATTAACAGAGCTCTCGCTAATCTTCACCTCTCCATCTCCAACACCCTTGACACCCTTGACCCTGTCATGAGGATCCGTATGAAGCCTGCCTCCAAACGTAACAGCTGGTATGACTCTGACCTAGCCTCTCTGAAATGAAAGTGTAGAGTTGCTGAAAAGATGTGGCAGGCTTCAAACACATCCACTGACAAACTGGCCTGTCGCCAGCTCAAAAAGCAATAACTTTTCTCCATCAGCTCCAAGAAGAGGGCCCATATCCAAGCTTGCATCTCTGGGGCCACCAACTATACAGGTGAACTCTTCAGAAGCTGTAAAGAACTTGCCATTCCTATTGCAGTCTCCACCTCTCCTCTTCCATCCCAGGCCCTCTGTACTGCACTGGCCTCCCATTTCACAACCAAAACTCAGAACTTCTTGTCCTCACTTTCCGCTACCCGATACCTACTCCCCCACCTGCTCTCAGGCTTCTCTTGGTACCCCTCTCTTACTCCCCTACACTCTCCTCCTCGCCCATAGCACCGGATGAGGTCTTTAAAGCTGTCCGCTCTATAAAAGTCTCCTCCGAACAGGTGCTTCCCTGCTCCTCCCGAACTATCAAGGACAACATCTCCACTCTCACTCCTGTCTTGTATGATTTCTGTAACCATTCCTTTGCCACTGGCTCTTTCCTGCGTTCCCTCAAGCACTCCCTTGTGCACCCTCTCCTAAAATACCCATCAGTTGACCCATTCTGCCCGGCTAACTACCACCCTATTTACACTATCCACTTTCCTGGGAAAACTCCTGGAGAAGTTGGTCATCTCCCTACTGACCCACCACACTGAATCCATGACCATCAATCTGGCTTCAGAGCATCCAGAGGTATGGAAACTGGTCTCCTGAACAGCCATGAAGACCTTCTCTCAAATCTTGATTCCAACTCGCCTTCTGTTTTCACTGTTCTTGATCTCTCCTCTTGCTTTGACACAGTCAATCAGGTCACCCTCTTAAAGTGGCTCCATGGCACCCTCAACCTTGCACTGGATTGGTTGACCCCCTTCTATTATAATTGACCTTCCCAGGTGCAACTAGGCTCCTTCCTCTCCTCTACTTGATTCTCTACCTGCGGCGTCCCTCAGGGCTCTATCCTATCATCGTGGCTCTTCAACATCTACCATGCCCCTCTGGCCCACCTTATTTCCTCCTTCTCCACCCTTTTACAGTGTTATGATGATGACACTCAGCTCTCCTTTTAGCTTCCCCCGTCTTTCCCCTCTTGCTCCTCTCTCATTCCTGGCTGCCTGACTGCTATTCAGGCATGGTGCAGGGCTAATGATTTCTGTCTTAATGCCAGTATGACTGAGATCCTTCTAATTAGAACTGGGACCCCAGGTCCCTGGCTCCCTCCAACCCTCTGGCCACCCTCCTTGGGTCACCTCCCCTCACTGTCTAGTGAGGCAAAAAACCTTGGTGTCATATTTGAAGGTTCTCTCTCCTTCTCCCATCACATCACGGACCTTGCCAAGAAGGCCCACTTTCAGCTTCACCTCCTCAGAGCCATTCTCCCCTTCCTTGCCTTTCCCCAGAAACTCAATGTCTATATAGCTCTGTTTTCTCTAGGCTTGACTTCTGTGATAGCCTCTTCCTCAGTCTAGCTCTTTCCACTCTTCACCCCTTCAACTAATCCAGAATAGTACTGCAAGACTTATCTTTGGCCTCAAGCCCAGGGATCGCATCTCTCCAGCACATACATCTCTCCATTGACTCCCATGGGCTGCAAAGATCACATTCAAGACCCACTTTATCATCCACAAAACCTTCTGGGGCCCAGGGCCCCTCTCCATCCAGCTGTGTCTCCCTAAATACCTCCCTGCTAGAGCCCTTCGGTCCTCTAGCTCCAACTCTCTGCAGGTCCCATGTTTTTCCAAGCAGAGAGTAAGGGGTAGATCTCTCTCTCTTCGGCAGGTGCTTCCCTCTGGAATAGCCTCTCTGCCCCTCTTAGAATCTAGTCAGATCTCCTTAGATTCCAGAAACTTCTCAAGCCTCTTCTCAATCCTACCTCCTCCCTTGCTAAGTGCCCCCTCCAGCTGCTGTGATTGATGGCCTGGCTCACTTATGAATCACACAGAGCACCAGACTCCCCCTAACCAGTCTTCAATAGCACCCCCAATTAGAACTGCCCTCCCGGGCTCCCTCCCTGACCAGCCTGGTGGGATGGACCCCACCCTCTGAGCCTGGTCCACCACTCTCACATACTTAGACAGGGTCCTCCCCTGTCATTCTGTGGTACTTGCCTTCCTTCGGCCCCTCCTTAAGCACTGCCTGGCCCTTGATATGGGCCCCCCGACTAACACTTGTCTGGCCCCTGGGGTTTGTTCTCTCCCCACCCCCTTTCATTGTATGCCCTTGCATTGTCCTACCCTGCCATTCCTCTAACGCCCTGCACTTCTTGTTTCTGCACTTGCACGATCCGAATGACACAAGGCCTAGTAGGACCAATATCGTTGTTTTATATCCACTGCCCCTCCCCCCCTTGATGCCTCATGGCACCTAGAATCACTTTTTGATGTACAGTATGCCTTATAAATGCTCAATAAATAAAATAAACAAAAGGTAGTGAAATAGAAGTAAAGCAACAGGTGGTATTAAAGACTGACAAGTGAATACTTGCGCTACATGCATGATGAAACAGTAATGGAGCGTGAAATGGTGTAATCTGAGATATGACCGCTGGTGAATCAGCTGACCAAGAGAAAAGACCTTTTAAAATAGGAAGATCTTTAGTGTCTTCTGGAACCAGAGGCGGTTTTTCTTCAAATCTGAGTACGGTGAGGAGCCTTTTCCAAAGGGCTGTCCTTGATGCCACTTCACCTCTTCCTGAAGGCAGAAACCACACAGAATTTCTTAGTCATTTCCTTGAGGTAACCTGATCCAGAGTGCCCCTAGGCTATACCATTCTAAGAGTTGAGAATGGGGATACACGCAGCCTGACCAGCAACATCAAAGGGATTGAAGGGGAACTATATGGACACAAGTAGATTTTCTCTGCTTTAGATGCATTCAGACAGGGGGGATAAAAATCATCCATTCTTGGATGTGTGAGAAGCATGATGAAATGTGATGCAGAGTCAGTGGTGAACCATCTGGACTGAATGCAATCGAAGCGTCATCTGCATAGGTTTGGTAGGTATTGGTAAACAGCACAATGAGGTCTTCTAAGGCTTATTTCAAGTAAGTGTTAAACAGCCATGAAGACAATGGGCCTCATTACGAGTTTGGAGGTAGCCATGCTGCTTTTAGCGGAATGGCTACCCCCAAAGCAGGTACCGGATCCGGTTTCCAGGAATAGGGAATTACCAGGCTATTCCGACCTTGGAGGGCCCGGTAATCCCCTTTCCTGGGAGCCGGACCCGGTACATCCCCATTCCCATTCTAGCCCCCATAGGGCTCAAATGAGAATGGGGAGGATGCTAACAACGGGCCCGTTAATGACGGGCCCCTTGTTAGCATCCTGGTCTGCTAGTGGGTCCCGCTAAGGACGCCTGGTCTGACCAGACTTCTTCAGCGGGACCCGCTGCAGACCTCGTAATGAGGCGGCCAGGAATGAACGGTGCCGGTCCCTTACCGGCACCCTTCATTCCGCGGCCTCCTAACGGTAATGGGGCCCAATAAGTATCCTTTGAGAAAGCTCAATTATAGGTAATAATTCTGGAGAGAACAGGACCTGATCGTATTTGCAGCTCTCCATTTGCCTGAAAAGATGTAAGCCCCCTTTGAGTGGCACCTTCAGTGTGAAAAAGATATTTTAAACAATTGAGCATGTCAGAATGGTTTACAGTCTCATATGTCGCTTACAGATTCAGGAGTTTAAGAAATGTAAGGGAATGCTATTCAACGATTTCATTGGTGCATCCATCATAAATAAGATAGGCGACTCAATTCCTCTGGATCGCTTTTAACGGGGCCATGAGTCAGGCTTCGGGCCAGTGACAATGGGAAGGCTGTAGGCCTCTAACACAGAAGGTATTGCTTTCCCATGTTTCTAGGATTTTACCAAAGAGACGTATTTTCACAATAGGGCCGTGATTTTCAGGGCTGTTCATTTCATCATTAACTTTCTTAATGAGAGAATAAATGTGAGCCTTTTTCAAAAGGTAGGGAACATCTCGTGACTCTATGGAAATATTCAACAAGAAAGTTAAGTTATGTGCAAGAGGCACAATTCTCCATTTGACACTTATACCAGGAGAACCTGACAGATGGGGGTTTCATTTATTTCACCAGGTGTGAGAACTACATTAAAATGGTGAAGGTGGATTTGATCTTCGTTCCCAGACCAGGAGCGGAACAAGATCTAGCCTGACCTGCAATGTTCAACTGAGGAATTAACTGAGGAATTAATACATCTGACCCTATCAGGACTAAAAGAAGGGGTCAGAGGAAAGGAACATATTGCACAGGAAAGTCCTCTAAGGCACAACATGCCTGGAAACAATGGAGTTTTACCCCAATTCCTCCGTTCCATGATTACACTCTTGGGTATTTCTAACGCTCATTCATACCTGGTGGCAGGGACTTGCATCCTGGATGCTAGACACAACAGAATTTAAAGCAGCATTCTGCCAATGGAGGATGTTGTGGTATGATGAATGGCAATGTTATAGCCACAACCATGTTTAACAGAAAAAAAAGTTAATTAACTTGCCAATTGAACACTCAGTGCTTCTTAAAATTAAAGAAACATTTGCTGGGCGACCATTCCCCATTAAGAACTGATACATACTGTTTCAGTCCAGTAATAGCACCGTTACTGCCCCATAGAGTCCTATGGGCCTCATTATAAGTATTGCGGAATGGTTTAACGGGTGCCACTAATGGAGGCGGGACCATTAACACCGTTCCGCAATATTATGAGGTCCCCTCACGGGACCCGATGTGGATGTCTGGTTTTACCAGACGTCCATAGAGGGTCCCGCAAGGGGACCAGGGAGCTAACAATGGGCCGGTCGTAATCGGCCCGTTGTTAGCTCCCGCACCCATTCCCATTGAGCCCTATGGGGGCTCAAATGGAAATGGGGAAGGTCCGGGCCCAAGTTCCCAGTAGGAGGAATTACCGGGCCCTCCGAACTCGGAATGGCCCGGTAATTCCCCGTTCAGGAATAGCGCCATAGCCACCTCCAAAGTCGTAATGAGGCCCATGGACTCTACAAAAAATGGGGAGTAACAGCCTTAGCACAACTCGGGATCCAGTGCTAACAGCGCTGGACCAAGTCCCGGTAACGCTATTTGATATCCCGGCACATTTACCACCGGTATTCCGTCAAGGCCATGATGAGGAACTTTGACTCCCACTTGTATAACCTCGGGCCAAAGCAGGATTTAAGCACACTAGCCCCCTTCCTAATTCCAGATGTGCCGCCTTTGTTCAAACGTTTTTCATTTGCAAGCCATTCAAGTAACAATGTAGCATTTTCATGACGAGAGCTCACATAAAACGTATTTGATTGCATCCTCCTGTGCTGCCTAGTTTCGGATTTGTTGTTAGTGGACATGTCTGTTTTTGTGATTCCAGTTTTTCTGTCTGAAGTGAATGCTCTAGAATTCTTGCACTAAGATGAGAACTTCCGAACACCAAATCAGCATGTTTGCAATTAAATGTGAGCTATCACATTTATCATTATCACATATCTTTCAAAATGAATTATCCATATGAGGTTTAAGACAATCCCGTTCTTTTCTTTATAATGCAGCTGTCTACAAGGCTATGAGGTTTATTAAAACGGAGTTGGCTGTTTAATTACCATTGCATGTTGATGTTATGCACCTCCGTTGTCAGAGTTAATAAAAATCTACACCATCTTGCAAACCACTTTTAAATGGTTTATCATATCTGCCTAGCATATGGTCATGCATAAAGTCAGAATGGCTCCCTGCGAACAACAAGCTCATTTGGCAGAGGAACAAACCCGCAGTAGTGAAAGTAAAGAAACAAATACAAGTGACGAGCATTGCTGCAAGCTGCATACCACCCACATGAACTGCCGAAGATGTACAAGGGTGAGAGGCAGGGCAGGGGCACGTCTTTCAGCGCATCCATACAGAAGTGCTATGGGCTTGGTAGTCTGCCTGGCTCAGCGCCCTCACCTTGAACCGGGCAGTGTGCTTTCACCGGTCTTCATTCAGGCATCCATCCTAAATAACTTGCCACTTGATAGAGAATCCGGGCTAGTAAACTGGGGCAGAGGGACATTGCATCTTAGTTACCTCTGTCTAAATTGTATAATGAAAATGAATCCAGCAAAACAGAAATTTAAGGATTATGCATATGCAGTGCATTTTTCTATTGTCAGTATGGTATCCAGTGAAAATGTAGCCAACAAAAATGCAGTCAGTGAAAAAGTTGTGATGAAGATATCTCTGCATGAAAACGTGCCAAGCAAACATTAGTCAATGCATGCAGCTGAAATGAGGCCAAGAATATAGTGCCTCTAGGGTAATTGGTAGGGTTAAGTAATGTTTAGTGGACTTGTGATTGCCGGGTTTAGGTTTAGAATAGGGGTTAGGGTAGGGTTAGAGAAAGGATGCTGGGGTTTGGTTAGTCGTTAGGCTAGATTAAGTGTCAGAGTAGGTGTTAGGGTAGGGGTTATGGTAAGGCTAGGGCTAATTGAATAATGGTTTGGTTAAGTGTTAAAGGAAGGGACGGGGGTTGGAGAGGGCTGTTGATGTTTGCATAGAATATCGGTTAGGATAAACCTAGTGGTTAGGGTAAAGTATGCAGTAGGGTAAGTGGTAGAGTTGCAGTTATGGTAAGGCTAAGGTTATATTAGAGCATGGGTTTGGTTTAGGCGCACAAGGGCAATCTAATGTGTGGCGAGCTGGTGGTGTGAATACAATGCTTTAGCACACTGAAGGATTAGTGTTCTGTAAGAGCTCATGGTAGGATAAGGGTTGTAATTATATTTAGGGGAAGGTTTAGGAATGGAGTCAGTATGATTGTGGATATTTTGTTAGAGGTTTGGGTCATATTTAGGGTTACCGTTCTGTACTTTTGTGTGTTTTAATAGCTTTCTTGGCAACCTTATTACTGGCAACATTTTCACACATTGCTTGTGTTGAATCACTAAATATTTTAGAACATTTTGCTGACTACATTTTCACATGACTCCATTTTCCTGGGGACATTTTCACATAGACCCGTCACTATTATGGGCCTCATCAGAAGTTGGGCGGTATCCTGGTGACAGGTATGCGGGATACCGCACAATGCAGCAAATTGTGTTACTGCAACTGGGTCGGGCGCTATTAGCACCAGATCCTGGGTTGCGGTGGGGTGGGGTGGTAAGTCCCTGTTCCCATTGGGTCCATTGGGGCATTGTGGGCGCTCTTACCGCTGGCACTAATTGCGATGCAGTGATAGTTCCGCCAATGGGCAGAAAGTGGCAATATTTACATCCAGTTTAAAGCTCGATGTAAATCTATAACTTTCCGCGCAAACTCAGGATTGGGTGGAGCGGTAATGCAGCAGTAATAGCGGTACAGTTGCATTTTTACCACTCCGCCCAACCCGTGATGAGGCCCATGTGTTTACCTTTAATTGACACCATTAGGAAGTATTGGTTCTTTCCCTCTCTGATACCAGTTTTGGGTATCAGAGGAGGAAAGAACTAAACCGTGTTTGTTGACATTAGCATAGACAAAACATACTACCATTACCCTGCTGTTGGCAAGCATTTGCTAATAAGTTAGTGTCACCTCGGCAGAGATAGACAGTCCCATTGAAAACAGCTTTGTAAATCAGGTACAGGGTCTCTTATCGCTGCACCTGTCACAGACTCACAGAACTGAGCTTGTGTGGTGAGTGCATCATTGAGGTGCATAATGCCTGGGGCCCTTCTCTCTCTGCTAACTCCATGCACCCTCACACGCAAAGTCACATACAGTGACTGAGCTGTGAACAGTTGCAACAGCGTTACAGTGCAGCCCAGCCTGTGCACCTCATCGGCAAGTCCTCTTTAGGTCATCATACCGACCAGCCTTGCCCTTCTGCATCTTGTTGTCTTATGTTTTTGCACTTGTAGGCCAGCTGCTGCTGTCAGAATAACAAAGACCACTCCAGTCGACCCGAGGGAAACCGCCCCTTACTTCCCATCCTAGAAAAAGCCTGCATCTGGTTACTGCTGGAGGGAGCCAATGCCCCCAAGAGGAGTCTGAACCACAGTGAAAAATGGATTAACTATCCCCTCCCTCCCTCTAACTAACCTTCCCCAGCCTTCTTCCTTTTCAGATGCCCCTGAGCACCTGGACATCATGTACATTGCAGCATTGCACAGTATTAATCTCAATAACATAACATAGGGGTATCACATTCACGTGAATGAGGCATTGTTGGTTCTCATTTTTGTCACAGCACCGAAATCGCCATGTAGAATTCCTCAATTTCTTTAATGCCAGTGATGCCAGTCAGAGGTTGTTTTGCAAAAACAATCCCTCTCCACTAAATGTCCACATTTGTGAGTAAATACCTTAATAATTCTTCACTTTACTGCAATACTGGGCACAATCTTTTGAGCGCATAAGCATAGTGTTGTTGAACAGTGTTGTATTGCTTTCCATGAATCTTCCTTCCTGTCTTCAGTGGATTTTCTTTTTTTTTTTTAGTATGTCTCCTTGAATATTTGAATGCTTATAGCCATTGAGCATTATTTTATTTTGAATATCAAAGTCCAAATTGCCACGTAAAAGATGCATGGTAATCTAAGGGACACTATCATTGTGAAGAAATTACTTCTGCTCTACAGGAGTATTAGGATGAGTAGTCTAAAGTAGGAGTATTGGGCGGATTAGGCTAAACTGCTTACTCAGCCCAAGCAACAGTGACCCCAGTCATAAATGTAAAACAGGTACAGCTAAGAGATATACCCCCTTCACCTTCTGTGGTAACGTGGGCTAAGGGAAGACTATACTCTCAAGAGGGGTGTGAATGTGATCCAGTAGCAGCCCAAACAGCAAAGTACAGCAGTCCAAAATAAAAGAAATGTCCAAAGAAGGTTCGATAATATATATATATATATATATATATATATATATACTTTGATTAAACACACAAATGTGCAAATAACTATAAAACCCTATAAAATCCCACCTCTGCAAAGGAAAGTAATGCAGAAATGTGGATTGTGAGGGTGCAGCACAATGGGTTTCAGCAGAGAGGAAAAACAGGCATAAAATGCAATAAGGAATTAAAAAAGGACATGTTCTTGGTGGAAAAGGGTGCCAAAGGGATTTGGAGACTCTCTAATGGCCCTAAAGGTGGACTAGGAGGACAGAGACAGTTTAAAGTCCCTTGATCAGTTGTTTGGCAGTTCAACAATGTTGAACCAGGAGTCAAGCTGTACTGTGTGCGGTTCGGACCAGATTCGGGTGGGGCGAAGTGTGCTGGATCGAGTGGCAAGTGGCTGCATAGTCAGTTTGAAGCGGGAGCTCGGTGTGGTCGAGTGCAGAGGTTGGTTCCTGCAGTTTGGATGGCTCACAAGGGTCGGATCGAGGGTCCGGTTGATTCAAAATGTTGGTAACCGCTGGTTCATGTCGGCGAGTGACTGGATGCTCCCGCAGTTCGAGTCGAGGTCCGTCGATCCGATTGAGTGATCATGGTCATCCTATGCAGGGCTTGAAGGGGTGCCAATACGAGTTTGTGTGCAGTGGCGAGCAGGTTGTTCAAGTCAAACAGGTGCTGTGCACCACTTGCCACAATGTGGCCACAAACTGGGGCTTGTTGGAGGTAAAGAGTTAAATTAAGTGCCAAAAGCGGCACCAGAGGGTCCTTCTGGTTTGAGTGTGGTGAAAACGGTTTGAATGCAGCTGGACCGGATGATGTGGTAGATCAGGTATCATGACTGTTCTGCTTCTCTAGATGTTGAGAGACCCAGTGTAGGGCCCTTTGTGCAGGGTGAGTCCTTTCAGGTTCTGCTCTTCCAGCCTGCAGAGTGGCAGGCCCTAGTCATAGGCAAGAGTCACCCTCAATGTGCCCTAAGTGTGGGCAGGAAACAGAGCTTGCCTCTGCCTTGGAACACATCTTCACCTAAATGCCTAAAGGCTTTGGATAGATCAACTCTACCAAAAGAGGTCAAACAAATTCTTCCTTACGGATTTAATGGGTCAAAGGTGAATACCAGGCATAGTGGGAGATTCTCTCTTTCATAGGTAAAAGTCCACATGTGAACTGCTTCAATCCCTGTCCTTGTGATAAGTGGTCCTTCCCTTTTTGCATCATATTCTGTGTGCTAAATGAAGTGGCGGTGTCAGGGAGGAAAGAGAGGTACAGAGAGGAAAGAAGTAGGTGGAAGCCTTCCTCACAAGTTCTGAGCTTCCTCTAGCTACATTAGGCCCGCCCCCTTCTCAGAACCATAGCACTGAAGGCCCATTGAGAAGCTTGTCCTTTTGTGTAGGGTTGATTATTTGATTTTTGTTTCCTAGGACTTATCCTGCTAATGGTCTTCCTTGCTGGAGAGAGGTGTTACTCAACCTCACAAGGAGCAAAAGAAGGCAGGTCCTGCTTCGTGCAGCAGAGACAGCCAGTCTGGAAAGAATACACACATCCTGTCCATGACTGGCCTGGCGCAGTGTTGACACATGCATAAAATAGATGTAGGTTTGGCATTAAGGCAATACCAGCTACCATACCCCAAACTCATGCATGGCTTATGTTTAAATATTATAACTGCCAGCAGGATGGTGATTTTTTATAATTATGGCAAGAGAGCACCTGTGACATCAAAACCTACTCTGTACCACTAGAGAGCAGGTGCTGCAGATCAGAATACTGATGCCGCATGGCACAGGTGTACCACGGGTGTAATGGGGGCACATGCACCCCCATGTTTTTTTTTGTTTTAGTCACTCCGCCTTCATAAAAACGTAGTTCTGGTACAGCGTAACAGAAATAATTTTCTTTATAAAGGCAGAGTGACTACAAAAAGAAAACATTTCTTTTTGAAGGCCTAGGCTCCCCCTACCGCATGACATGGAAGCCTCCTCTAGACTGGAGGCCTCCATGTCACGGAGCAAGAGAGCTGTATGACTTCAAAAAGAAATAGTTTCTTTTTGAAGTCACTCTGCCTTCATAAAGAAATTATTTCCATTATGGTTCGGGCCTAACAGAAATAATTTCTTCATGAAGTCGGAGTGACTTCAAAAAGAAACCATTTCTTTTTGAGGTAATAGGGCATCCCTCAACCTGATGACACGTGTGTGTGAGTGTATGGTGAAAGGGTGCACACTTAAATGTATGGGTGGCTGGGTGTGCGTGTTGAGTGTATGGTGAAAGGGTGCACACATAAATGTATGGGTGGCTGCTTGGGTGTGCCTGTATGGTGAAGGAGTGCACACTTAAATGTATAGGGGGCTGCCTGTGTGAGGGTATAGTGATAGTTTGCACACTTAAATGTCTAGGAGGCCACCTATGTGAGTGTAAAGTGAAAGGGTGCACACTTAAATGTATAGGAGGCTGTCTTTGTGAGTGTATGGTGAAAGGTTGCAGACTTAAAAATGTATGGGTGGCTGGGTGTGCGTGTCGAATGAATGGTGAAAGGGTGCACATTTAAATGTATGGGTGGTTGCCTGGGTGTGCCTGAATGATTAAATGGTGCACATTTAAATGGATAGGTCGCTGATGGAGAAAGGGTGCAAACTTAAATGTATAGGAGGCTGTCTGTGTGAGTGTATGGTAAAAGGGTGCACACTTAAATGTATGGGTGGCTGCCTGGGTATGTGTGCAGGTATGGTGAAGGGGTACACATTTAAATGTATGGGGGGCTGGGTGTGCATGTGTGTTTATGGTGAATGGTGTGTGTGTTTGTGTTCAGAGGCGCAACAAAACCTACATTTCGGGGTGGGGATGCTTACCCTTCAAATGTTGGCAGAGGTGCTAACTTCACAGGTGGTGGGGAAAGGCACATTTTTTGAGTGGGGCATCTAACTGCTTTATGCAGTCTAATGTGACTATTCAAGTGCAGCTTCAATGTTGCAAGCAGCTAACTCTCTCCTTTAAGTCTCATAGTACCCATGTATGAACTGCTGTGAGATTAAGCGATCTCCTGTCCCCTCTCTACTCTTCCAATCACTTCCCTAGCATGCAGGTACTAAACCCACATCAAGATTTCAATTGCCTAAAAAATTATGCATTTGAATGCAGGTACTGACAGTGAAATGCTTTATGTTAGTAATTGCTGGGCCTTTGTTAACAGCAAAACCCAGGTGCTGTTTAACATCTGTGTCCTGCTCTGTACGGCAACGGCTCTGTAGGTCAGCCAGGCCGAGTCAACATAGCCCAAAATTTCAAGGTGGGAGAGGTGGTGGGGGAGGGCTGATGGCCAGTCAACTCAATGGAGTTGTGCCACTACTTGTGTTTAATCCCTTGGTTACTTATTGGTAATGTTCATTACTCATAGCCGGTGTCCGGTCATTTGGTCGAAAATAAATGGTCGCATGACCATTTGATCGAATCAAAATGGTCGGAAAAAAAAAGTCGAATTTATTTATTTATTTATTTATTTGTATTGTTTTAGTTTGGTTGCTTAAAAAATATTTTTTAATAAAGAAAAAGGGGGGTTGGGTGGGGAACCCCCCCCATAAATAAATAAAAAAAAAATTTAAAAAAAATGCGACCTTTTTTTTCCTGACCATTTTACATCGATCAAATGGTCATTCGACCATTTATTTTCGACCAAATGACTGGTAACCCTCATAGCCCTATTCTTCCTCGTCCCAGTACTTGTGTATGATTCACTTTAACTCATACACAAGTACTGGGGTGAGGTAGAGGGACATGGAGGTAATGCCTGGCTTAGTTTACTGCAATCTTCATTACTCCTAGTCCCACTCTTCCTCATCCCAGTACTTACCTATGAGGCAAGAAGCTTCACATGTTAGCACTGGGACAAGGTAAAGGGATACGGAGGCAATTTTGGGCTGAGAAGCTGATTTTGGGGGGTGGGCCAAGGGGTAGGAGGGAGAGGAGATGTGTGTAGGGTGGGATGGGGATTGTACAATGAATCATAATGGTCATACATGTCCATGCTCAGCAGGCATGATATGTGGTCTTAGTGGCTAGAGAGGCATGTTGGAGCAGCCAGTCTAGTCATTTCTTAGTTTGGCTTGACTTTTTTTAACTGGCATCTCTGATAAAGCAGTCCTGCTAAGTGTAATTACCTGGCTAGACTGGCATTTGGGTGCTGCCAGTCTAGCCGTTTCTTACTGCATAATTGTATATTTTTCTGGGCATCTGTGATAAAATAACCATGATAAGTGTTATTGCTTCGACTGACATTTTGATGCAACCAGTCTATGTGTGTCTAAATGTAGCCTGGCATACTTTACTGTAATATGTTATTATGTGTCCAGACTGGTCTACATTGTGCAGCCAGTTGGACATGTTTTCATTGTGGCATGCCATTTTTAATAGCAAAGCATTATATTAAATAAAGCATTAATGTTCCTGGGCACTGACGGTGACTTAAATGTATTGGATTTTTGGATTGGTGTAACCCTATAAAACAATTGCAAACACTCTGGCCTTTGAGCCAATTTTTCTTAGAAAGTGTGCTGTATAATGCACTAACTGAGATACCCTGCATTGCCCATGTCCTGATCGAGTGGTTTCTCATGTGTCCTGGAGGATCTTGCTCTTGTCCTCTTGTCAGAAAGTCTTGCTTCAGTTTGCTCTGGTGTCTCATGTGCCCTGGATGATGTTGCTGTTGTCCTCATGTCAGCAAGTCTTGCTTCAGTTTGTTGTGGCATCTCATCTGCCCTGGAGAAAGTTGCTCTTGTCCACTTGTAGAGGTAGTCGGGTTCCTGACACCCCCCCCATCCCCACTAAATTCATGACCACTGGAATCATCCATTCTATTTCGGATGTATTCCTAACGGACCAATGATTCATGAATACATTAAATGGCATCCCCTCAACCAGCCATACACACCAGGTGTGGTACAGATCTATCCATGTGTGGATGAGTAGCCGCAGGCCATCATCAGAGACACCGATTTGGACAGTCTGTACTAGAACACCAAGAAGCCATGTTGCTGATGTTGATAGAGACACCACAACATAGCAACGTTAAACATGAAGCACATGTGCCATCGGCACTTCGAGACACAAATACACACTTGAATACATGAACAACATGAGCATACAGTTCTATAGTTAGGGGACAGATGCATATACATATTGGCATTGCTTTTATTATTTTTGCCATTAGCCAAATGCAGTAAGTCAGAAACCACAAGGCACAAGAGATCCTGAGCAACGCTCGCAGATGCTTAAATGCAAATAACCCTATGGAACTGCAGGAGCACCTATGGAACCTGACAGAGCCAAGTGTGACTAAACTACGGAAAATGTAGTATAGAATGGACACTGTAGAAACTACATTGTAAGGTTTAGGAAAATTACAGCAGGACTCAGGCCTCTGAGCAAGAGACAAGCTAAGCTTATTCAGGCTGGACAGAGAGCAAGACGTGTGAGACAGGACCCACAGCCAAAGTCAAGAGATATGGATGGCATTCCAATCCCCAGATGACAAAGGGACCAGCTGCAGAAAATACACATAGATCTTCATAATTCAGAGCTCCACAGCTCAAACTTGTGGTCTATAAACACGTGACGCAGCCAAAGCAGACAGTGGGCTGTGATTGGCGGTGGGGAAGGAGAGCTGGTCCCAGGCAGCCTGACACACTTCAACAAGTATGTAACAGTATGCAGCAAGTGTTGTGCTGGATAGGAGAATATTCTCATATGGCAAAGGTGGTGCACACAAGTTACAATACATAAACATAATCGTTCTCATCACCTTGGAAAGGAACACAGTGAGCCGAGAACCATTTCGGGTCCCAGGCCTGGGGACGTCAGCTCTAGCCAATCACAGTTTAGTCCCCTAGGGGTGGGTAGCAAGGGGCACGAACCAATGGTAGGTCCATCACTCTGTATGAATGTAGTAAGTTGGATTTTGGGGAAGGGACAGGCAAGCCACCTGATATGCGAAGGCCAGTCGAATAACAGCTATAGTGTCCTGCACAAGTTATAGAATGGTCAGTACCCAATCACCTGGTTTTATGGAGAAGGGACCAGGTTGTGACGAAGTGCTGATGCCATTTCGGAACAAAACCAACCTGCGACCCGAGGCAGAGCGAGATGTGCATGAATAATTCTCTGTTCCTGTGCTGATCCCTGTTGGTTTTGTCTGCAATAAACCACAGTTTCAACTTGCTGTTGACTGAGTCCCCCGTTTATCCAGGGGGAGGGTGTTGGGCCCTCCAAGTCCTCGAACTTCCAGTGTCCCTCTGGCATACCCTGGAGTTCTCCCCAACACTCTGGTCTGTAAGTCGTGCTGTTGTTTGTTGTTGTGTTTCAGAAGCTCTTGATATTGATTTTCGGTTTGCATCAGATATACCTTTTCCAAGTGATGTTCATTTTTTGTGTGGCATGTTTCAGTCACTCAATAGCTTCTGCACATTTGAGAAAGTGTCCAAGAAAAATTGATTGATTGCACTCTCTTCTTGTGAATTAACTTAAGTAAACTGTAATCTTTTTCTGTTTAATTCCCTTTAAAAATGGTTTTATAAACACTTTTGAACTGTATACAGTAGTAATACATTTCAGAGGAATAACCAACACATCGAACATTTTGCTTCAGACACTTTGACAAATGTTACCCCTTCTAGTACCTACTGTAATGAATCCAGGTGAGCATCAGTAAATGAGGGTGTCTACGGTGCAATTCTTGCATCCAAACATAGACTACAATCTTGCCCCTGACAAATGAGGAATCCATGCAAAATTTAGTAGGAGTGAGTTCAACGGTGTGGATTTGTATAGCCGGACAAACATACACACACACCCAGAAATGTTTTTGCATATAAGATTTTTGCATCCAAACATACACTACCATCTTGCCCCTTACAAAAGAGAAATCCATGCAAAATCTGGTAGCCGTGGGTTCAACGGGGTGGATTTGAATAGCTGGACAAACATACACACATACATACATTCTGCTTTATATATAAAGATTAAAACACGTATTTACATCTTTCTCCTAGTGCAGTGTGCAGCGTACCCCTGCAGCAGCACGTTTGTGTGCATTGCGCAAGCGTGGTAATCTAGGCCGGGCCAGAGTATGGCACAACCCGTGATTTGTTGCTGAGTTGGGAGGGGGCCCCCTCAGCATGGTTCGCAGATTGAGGCTGCCAAATTGTGTGTAACGCCATTGAGGTGTACACTATGCTTGTGGCATTAAGTTTGCTGAAACAAGGGTCTGGTTAGCGAACCGCCCTTACCTGCGTCATTTTATCATTAATGCAAATCAAAAAAAGTCTGAGCTACCACACCCTTGCCAGATGGCAATCCTTCACACTTATAATACAGGATTATCATTATTATGGTGGCGGTGGTTGCATTTTCATTTAAATGCTGCAAGTAAATCCGCTTACATCATGTAAAACATTATTTAGCATTTTCATTCTCATGAAAAATGAAAATGGGTTATGCACAGAACTGGATCATACTGGTACTGTACTTTTTTTGTAATGCAGAGAAGGGTCACTATTGACCCTTCTCTACTTTGCATTGCATCAGAAATTCCCCCTTTTGAGCCACTTTGGGATCCCCTTTGCAGAAATGTATCTCCTGCATGGAAGGGAAGCATGTGTGCTACCCTTTACAACAGAAAATAAACTGTAAAACCATCTTGGATCCATCTGCAATGTGTAGCTCCACCTCTTGTTTGTGCCTAAAGGTGGTAGTTCACCTGTAATGAAGCAGTTTTTTTTTCTTTTTTTTTACCAGGGGTGGTATTCTGTTCTAATATCACAGACAGGAAATAACCCCATTCGCTAAAACCGTGGAGGATGGTAAAGCAGTACTTATTTGTTAAATAAACAAAGGGGTGTCTGGGAATCTCTCTACCAGCACGAACACAGCCCAATGACCTGTTCTTGGGTGAATAACCCCTGGGAGAGACTCTACCAAGTCTTTAGCTCACTGTCCTTTTTACAGAGAAGAAATTTCCCCGCATATCAGCCTTTGTCCTGCCCAGGGGCAGTCCAGCGCCGAAATGCTAGGCAATTCTCCTCTGAACAAGAGTACCATCAGTAACCCCATACACGTGTTTCAGCCTTGTTGGGCATCATCAGTGAGGTGAAACTGTTGCCTCTCTAAGAACAGTGAGAAAGGGGTCCACATCTGGATTGCCCTGTTAACTTAGGGTGAAACCCAAAGTTAATGTATGCAAACAAAGGGGGGTCTGGGAATCTCTCTACCAGCACGAACACAGCCCAATGACCTGTTCTTCGGTGAATAACCCCTGGGAGAGACTCTACCAATTCTTTAGCTCACGGTCCTTTTTACAGAGAAGAAATTTCCCCACATATCAGCCTTTGTCCTGCCCAGGGGCAGTCCAGAAATGCTAGGCAATTCTCCTCTGAACAAGAGTACCATCAGTAACCCCATACACGTGTTTCAGCCTTGTTGGGCATCATCAGTGAGGTGAAACTGTTGCCTCTCTAAGAACAGTGAGCAAGGGGTCCACGTCTGGATTGCCCTGTTAACTTAGGGTGAAACCCAAAGTTAATGTATGCAAACAAAGGGGGGTCTGGGAATCTCTTTACCAGCACGAACACAGCCCAATGACCTGTTCTTGGGTGAATAACCCCTGGGAGAGACTCTACCAAGTCTTTAGCTCACTGTCCTTTTTACAGAGAAGAAATTTCCCCACATATCAGCCTTTGTCCTGCCCAGAGGCAGTCCAGCGCCGAAATGCTAGGCAATTCTCCTCTGAACAAGAGTACCATCAGTAACCCCATACACGTGTTTCAGCCTTGTTGGGCATCATCAGTGAGGTGAAACTGTTGCCTCTCTAAGAACAGTGAGCAAGGGGTCCACGTCTGGATTGCCCTGTTAACTTAGGGTGAAACCCAAAGTTAATGTATGCAAACAAAGGGGGGTCTGGGAATCTCTCTACCAGCACAAACACAGCCCAATGACCTGTTCTTGGGTGAATAACCCCTGGGAGAGACTCTACCAAGTCTTTAGCTCACTGTCCTTTTTACAGAGAAGAAATTTCCCCACATATCAGCCTTTGTCCTGCCCAGGGGCAGTCCAGCGCCGAAATGCTAGGCAATTCTCCTCTGAACAAGAGTACCATCAGTAACCCCATACACGTGTTTCAGCCTTGTTGAGCATCATCAGTGAGGTGAAACTGTTGCCTCTCTAAGAACAGTGAGCAAGGGGTCCACGTCTGGATTGCCCTGTTAACTTAGGGTGAAACCCAAAGTTAATGTATGCAAATAAAGGAGGGTCTGGGAATCTCTCTACCAGCACGAACACAGCCCATTGACCTGTTCTTGGGTGAATAACCCCTGGGAGAGACTCTACCAAGTCTTTAGCTCACTGTCCTTTTTACAGAGAAGAAATTTCCCCACATATCAGCCTTTGTCCTGCCCAGGGGCAGTCCAGCGCCGAAATGCTAGGCAATTCTCCTCTGAACAAGAGTACCATCAGTAACCCCATACACGTGTTTCAGCCTTGTTGGGCATCATCAGTGAGGTGAAATTGTTGCCTCTCTAAGAACAGTGAGAAAGGGGTCCACGTCTGGATTGCCCTGTTAACTTAGGGTGAAACCCAAAGTTAATGTATGCAAACAAAGGGGGGTCTGGGAATCTCTCTACCAGCACGAACACAGCCCAATGACCTGTTCTTCGGTGAATAACCCCTGGGAGAGACTCTACCAAGTCTTTAGCTCACGGTCCTTTTTACAGAGAAGAAATTTCCCCACATATCAGCCTTTGTCCTGCCCAGGGGCAGTCCAGAAATGCTAGGCAATTCTCCTCTGAACAAGAGTACCATCAGTAACCCCATACACGTGTTTCAGCCTTGTTGGGCATCATCAGTGAGGTGAAACTGTTGCCTCTCTAAGAACAGTGAGCAAGGGGTCCACGTCTGGATTGCCCTGTTAACTTAGGGTGAAACCCAAAGTTAATGTATGCAAACAAAGGGGGGTCTGGGAATCTCTCTACCAGCACAAACACAGCCCAATGACCTGTTCTTGGGTGAATAACCCCTGGGAGAGACTCTACCAAGTCTTTAGCTCACTGTCCTTTTTACAGAGAAGAAATTTCCCCACATATCAGCCTTTGTCCTGCCCAGGGGCAGTCCAGCGCCGAAATGCTAGGCAATTCTCCTCTGAACAAGAGTACCATCAGTAACCCCATACACGTGTTTCAGCCTTGTTGAGCATCATCAGTGAGGTGAAACTGTTGCCTCTCTAAGAACAGTGAGCAAGGGGTCCACGTCTGGATTGCCCTGTTAACTTAGGGTGAAACCCAAAGTTAATGTATGCAAATAAAGGAGGGTCTGGGAATCTCTCTACCAGCACGAACACAGCCCATTGACCTGTTCTTGGGTGAATAACCCCTGGGAGAGACTCTACCAAGTCTTTAGCTCACTGTCCTTTTTACAGAGAAGAAATGTCCCCACATATCAGCCTTTGTCCTGCCCAGGGGCAGTCCAGCGCCGAAATGCTAGGCAATTATCCTCTGAACAAGAGTACCATCAGTAACCCCATACACGTGTTTCAGCCTTGTTGGGCATCATCAGTGAGGTGAAACTGTTGCCTCTCTAAGAACAGTGAGCAAGGGGTCCACGTCTGGATTGCCATGTTAACTTAGGGTGAAACCCAAAGTTAATGTATGCAGACCCCCCTTTGTTTGCATAAATTAACTTTGGGTTTCACCCTAAGTTAACAGGGCGATCCATACGTGGACCCCTTGCTCACTGTTCTTAGAGAGGCACCAGTTTCACCTCACTGATGATGCCCAACAAGGCTGAAACACGTGTATGGGGTTACTGATGGTACTCTTGTTCAGAGGAGAATTGCCTAGCATTTCGGCGCTGGACTGCTCCTGGGCAGGACAAAGGCTGATATGTGGGGAAATTTCTTCTCTGTGAAAGGGACAGTGAGCTTAAGACTTGGTAGAGTCTCTCCCAGGGGTTATTCACCCAAGAACATGTCATTGGGCTGTGTTCGTGCTGGTAGAGAGATTCCCAGACCCCCCTTTGTTTGCATAAATTAACTTTGGGTTTCATCCTAAGTTAACAGGGCGATCCAGACGTGGACCCCTTGCTCACTGTTCTTAGAGAGGCACCAGTTTCACCTCACTGATGATGCCCAACAAGGCTGAAACACGTGTATGGGGTTACTGATGGTACTCTTGTTCAGAGGAGAATTGCCTAGCATTTCGGCGCTGGACTGCTCCTGGGCAGGACAAAGGCTGATATGTGGGGAAATTTCTTCTCTGTGAAAGGGACAGTGAGTGTCTCTGCTTCCAAAAGGTCAGGGTTTTCCCAACTCCCTTGGAAGCAGATCCATAACCCAGGTTCCGAGTGCCAACCAGTCCCAATTGGGACCTTTTGGACCCAGTCCTGGCGCCAGTGGCACCAGGCTCATAAATATGCCCAGTCCCAGCGCTGGAAGCGCCGGGCTCATAATGCTTGGGTGGACTTACCTGCAGCAGACCATGCTGCTTACTTGCCTGCCAGTTGAGCCTCTGATCCTCTTCTGTTTGGAACTACTTTTCCTGTTGGGTGGGGCAGGAGCCACTCCCTAGATTCAGAACACTGGAACTCTTCTGGAAAGCAGGAACTCTTTTCTTACCTAGGCGTGGCTGTGGAAGGAGACACCTAAGCACTACAGGAGGCTATTTAAACCACACCCGATGGATGAATCTTGCTTTGCGTTATTCTGCATCCTCTGCAGCAGAACGCTCATCGTGTCTTCTGCATCTGATCCTGGGCCTAAGGAAAAAGGCTTACCATCCTGAATCCAGTCTTCAGCAACACCTATAAAGACAAGAAAGAACAGGTTAGCATTACGGGCTTCAGTGACAGCTCTTCATTTACCTGGTCCATCGGCTGTCACCAACGCCTCGCGCTGCATTCCGGCATCTGAAAGACAAAAGCTTACCAACTCTTCGCACGCTCCGGAGGCCTTCGGCGCTGCATCCCGCATCTGAAAGACAAAACAAGGTGCGTTTAAAGACATTGGGGAACTTTAATACTCACGTGCCATTACTCCTTTCCACATCTAACCCAGTGGGTATTCCGGCACCCTGCAGCCACTCTGAACTTGTACCTGCAAAATAAAAAGACAGTTAGAGCGCATCGTGAAGCAGGCAACAAGCGCTTACTTACGTGCTTCCAGGCGCTTCTATTGATCACACGGGCTCCATCTTCAACTCACTTCAGCCCGTCATCCGCCATCGCCGGAACCCTGCAAAACAAGAAACATCATTACTAAAGACTTTAAAGCCATTAGAATTACTCGAAACTTACCGTTCGTGCAGTAAACGACGGACAGCAGTCCTCTGAAGTCAAGAGGCCTGCTCCCCTTATCCAGTGAAGAAACTGGTTACAGCACCCTGCCCCGAGGCAGATGGAGAGCACGGCGTTCACTTACCTAAGGTGAGAGCGTTAACCTTTGGGGTTCTACAGGAGAAGAGAAAGGGAAGAAGAGAGAGACATTCAATAACCCAGTTCCTTAATCCCATATTTTCTATCTGCAGACATCTTACCCTTCAAGTCAGACATACAGTGCACAGAGGTCCAGCCCAAAGAGCCAGCCGTGTGTTACACATCACCTTTGAAGATACGGTATACGCCCAGTCAAGACCGGCGCCTCTACGGGAATCAGGTGAGCGTTACAGAACGCAAAGCCTACCACAAAACTCCCGTCCAGGCGCTATGGAAACCTCGGATACCGACCAGCTAGCCCAGTTACTTGGGGAACTAAGGGCAGAAGTGCATGCAGCCCATCAGGAAACGAACGCTCTAAGAAGGGAACTGATTATTTCCAAGGAGCGAACATATGATCTCGCTAGACAATTGCTACAGTCACAAGCCGGACAGACCCCGTTACCCGCACCTGGGGGAAATCTTCCTTCTACATCCTCTATGAATCCAGTGCAGATCAACCTACCTGGGAATGTACCTCTGGCTCCGCCCGAACGATTTTCTGGTGACCCAAAGAGGTTTGCAGTATTTATCAATCAGTGCCGGTTGCATTTCTTATGCCGGCCAGCAGCCTTTCCAACTGATCAAGCTAAAGTAGCTTTCGTGCTTTCGTACCTTAGTGGCAATGCGGCAGACTGGTCGATCCCTCTAGTAAATCAAGATGATCCGGTCCTCCATGATTTTCAAGCTTTTCAGCTCAGTATGGAAAAACTGTTCGCAAGACATTCACAGGGGCAGGCCTTGGACAATGAGCTTCTTTCGTTGCGACAAGGTAATCAAGACCTTTTGGCTTATATTGCGTCTTTCAACAGACTGATAGTGGAAACTCAATGGCCTGAGGACAAAAGGATTACGCTGTTTTATAGAGGTCTACGTGGAGAGCTCAAAGATGTGTTAGCCCAAGTAGTGAATCCCCCACAAGATTGTTCGGACTATATAGACTTAGTCGTTCAAATAGATCACAGACTGCAGAACAGGAAGGCCGATCGTTCCAAGTTTGATGCTCGAGTATTTTCCAAACCGCCAACTCCTTCCAAAGGAGTAGACTCTGGGGAACCCATGCAAATAGGGGGTCTGAAAGGTCCTCTAACACAAAAGGGGCGGGAAAGGAGAAAACAGTTGCAATTATGCCTCTATTGCGGAAACTCAGGGCACTTTCTTCGAGACTGTTCGGTGAAACCTGCCAAGAAGGCAGTAGGAGCTGCAGTTACCAAAGTTACAAACTCTGAGCAGGGAAACGACCTCGCCCGACAAGAACAGAGGTCCTCTTGCCGAGCGTGAAAACCAGTTCCGTGACCTCGCATTTCGTGATACCTATGGTCCTCATTAGCCCTGATAATCCGGATCGATTACATGCAATTGAAGCTTACGTCGACAGCGGTGCCATCGGCAATTATGTGGATCATGAAATGGTTTTGAGGATGAATCTAACTCTTTGTCCCAAGGCTGTAAAGGACGTCATTACTACGGTGGATGGTACGGAGATAGCCTCCGGGCCAGTAACGCATACCACTCAAGAGGTGACGCTAGTAAGTCAAGATGGACACCATGAGAAGATCGTGTTCGATGTGATCAAGGCCCCTCAGTTTCAGATTATTCTAGGAATACCTTGGTTAGAGAAACACAGTCCTCTGATCGATTGGCGAGCAAGAACGGTCCAGTTTCCAGAATGTGTCTCTACTTGTCAGCCTCCACCTGGTGTTGCACTGGCAGCAATTTCTTCAGAGACTCCCCAGTTACCTCCCGAATACCTAGAATACCAAGATGTTTTCCGGAAGGATCAGGCTAACTCTCTACCTCCTCATAGGTCTTATGACTGCCAGATAGACCTGATACCTGGATCTACTCCTCCTTGTAGTAGAATTTATGCCCTCACCAAGCCTGAGAACCTTCACCTTCGACAATACCTGGATCAATACCTGGCAAATGGGTTTATTCGTCCTTCCAAGTCCCCTGCTTCTTCAGCTTTGTTCTTCGTTCCAAAAAAGGAAGGAGACCTTAGAACTTGTATAGATTATCGCTCCCTGAACCAGATCACTGTTAAGAATAGATATCCGTTACCTTTGATCCCTGAACTCCTGGACCAAGTCAGAAAAGCATGCATATATACAAAGCTGGATCTTAGAGGAGCTTACCACTTGGTACGAGTAAAAGAGGGCGATGAATGGAAGACGGCCTTCCGCACCAAGTATGGGCTATTTGAATATCAGGTCATGCCCTTCGGACTTTGCAATGCCCCGGCCGCCTTTCAATATTTTATGAACGATGTCCTCAGAGAGCTCATAGATGTGTCTGTTGTTGTTTACATTGACGACATCCTCGTTTATTCTTCATCGGAATCTGAACATCGGAAACACGTGAAAATGGTCCTCGAAAGATTGCGTCAACACAAACTTTTCGCTAAGTTGGAAAAATGTGTTTTCAACGTGACTGAAGTTGAATTCTTGGGATTCATATTATCACCTGGCGGAGTGCGTATGGATTCAAAGAAGGTCGATGCAGTTCTCAAATGGCCATCACCATCCTCCGTAAAAGGTGTGCAAAGCATGTTAGGCTTCGCTAACCTTTACCGCAGGTTTATCCCCGAATTCTCTCGAATAGTCCAGCCCATCACTGCCTTGTTAAAGAAAAACAAACGTTTTGAATGGTCTACCGAGGCGGAACAAGCTTTCCAGGATTTGAAGACTAAATTTATCTCTGCACCAATCTTAAAACACCCTCGCCCCAAACTCCCCTACATCGTGGAAACTGATGCTTCAAGCCTTGCCATGGGGGCAGTTCTATCACAAAAGGACCCGGTAACCAATCAGTTGCATCCCGTGGCATTTTGATCCCGCAAATTCTCGCCTCCTGAAATCAATTACACGATTACTGACAAGGAACTTCTGGCTATCAAGTCTGCCTTTAAGGCTTGGCGGCATTATCTGCTGGGGGCCTGACACACCGTTACTGTGATTACGGATCACCAAAACCTGCAATATTTGAAAACCGCAAAAGCCCAATCCTCTAGACAACTCCGTTGGGCATTATTCTTTGCCGAGTTTGACTTCATAATTACCTATCGACCAGGTACAAAGAACGGTAAAGCTGATGCCCTTTCTCGGATGGGAGTGGAAGAACACTTGATCAACCCTAAACCTGTACCAATCATTCCCGAACAAAGAATTCTGGGTGTAATCGCCACAGAATCCATAGAGGAAGTTAAGGATAAAGCCAGGCAACTTGTAACTCCAGCAGACATACAGAATTGGCATCTGCAGGGAAAGGACTTTGCAGTGAAGGACAACTTATTGTATTTCCAAGAACGATTATACCTACTCAGCACAGATTTACAGAAAAAAGTAATCTCTTGTTATCACGATTCTTTAATGGAAGGACATCCCGGTATGGCCAAGACCTCAGAAAAGATCAAGCGCTACTTCTGGTGGCCGTCTTGGAAAAAAGATATCAGAGACTTTATAATGTCCTGTGGAGTATGCGCCCAAAACAAGAGTCAAAAGGAAAGACCAGCAGGCCTCTTACGCCCTATTGACATCCCCCCTCGCCCTTGGCATACGCTTTCTATGGACTTCATCACCGATCTACCTCCATGCTCCGGATACAATACGATTCTAGTAATCGTGGACTTATTCTCCAAGATGGCGCATTTCATTCCGCTCAAAGGCTTGCCAACAGCAGCAACTCTGGCCCGAGAATTTCTCGAAAACATCGTCCGACTGCACGGTTTTCCTTCGGTTCTAATTTCGGATCGAGGTAGTCAATTTATTTCTCATTTTTGGCGAAGTTGCTGTCGGTCGGCTCAAATTGATGTGAGACTATCGACCAGTCACCACCCTCAGACCGACGGACAAACCGAGAGGACCAATCAAACTCTGGAACAGTATTTACGCTGCATGCTGCAACAAACTGAAAAAACTTGGAAAGACATCCTTTGGATAGCCGAATATGCCTACAATAACTCTGTCCATTCGGGAACTGGGAAAACCCCGTTTTTTCTTTTGTACGGCAGTCACCCTCGAACCTCGGAGTTGGATCCCCTCCAAAATCTTGAAACACCAGCAGTAGACTACCTGCATTCTACAATCACCCAAGCCTTTAAGGAAGCTGTTTCTCACCTTCAAAGGGCTAAAGAACAATACAAGAAAGGAGCAGATCAACATCGGAAGGAAGCCCCTCAATATCAAGTAGGGGATCAAGTCTGGTTATCCACCAAATATCTACCTCTAAAAGGGCCACACACATTCAACCCAAGATACCTTGGTCCCTATTCCATCACTACCATAGTAAACCCAGTAGCGGTCAAGTTGGACTTGCCCCCGCACATGAAGATACATCCGGTCTTCCACGTCTCTCTATTAAAACCTGTGCAACCTCAAACCCGACTAACTAAATCTCCAAAACCTATCCTAGTTGATGGAGAACTCGAGTTTGAAGTCAAAAGCATTCTGGACTCCAAGATCTCCAAATCTAAACTATTTTACCTAATTGACTGGAAAGGCTACGGCCCCCAAGAGAGATCCTGGGAACCTGCTGAATATGTCCACGCTCCTCGCCTAATCAAAAGATTTCACCGAACATTTCCTGACAAGCCAAAACCCCCGGAGAAGCCCGGTTTGGGAGGGGCCTTGAGGGGGGGTACTGTCATGATCTCTGCTTCCAAAAGGTCAGGGTTTTCCCAACTCCCTTGGAAGCAGATCCATAAGCCAGGTTCCGAGTGCCAACCAGTCCCAATTGGGACCTTTTGGACCCAGTCCTGGCGCCAGTGGCACCAGGCTCATAAATATGCCCAGTCCCAGCGCTGGAAGCGCCGGGCTCATAATGCTTGGGTGGACTTACCTGCAGCAGACCATGCTGCTTACTTGCCTGCCAGTTGAGCCTCTGATCCTCTTCTGTTTGGAACTACTTTTCCTGTTGGGTGGGGCAGGAGCCACTCCCTAGATTCAGAACACTGGAACTCTTCTGGAAAGCAGGAACTCTTTTCTTACCTAGGCGTGGCTGTGGAAGGAGACACCTAAGCACTACAGGAGGCTATTTAAACCACACCCGATGGATGAATCTTGCTTTGCGTTATTCTGCATCCTCTGCAGCAGAACGCTCATCGTGTCTTCTGCATCTGATCCTGGGCCTAAGGAAAAAGGCTTACCATCCTGAATCGAGTCTTCAGCAACACCTATAAAGACAAGAAAGAACAGGTTAGCATTACGGGCTTCAGTGACAGCTCTTCACTTACCTGGTCCATCGGCTGTCACCAACGCCTCGCGCTGCATTCCGGCATCTGAAAGACAAAAGCTTACCAACTCTTCGCACGCTCCGGAGGCCTTCGGCGCTGCATCCCGCATCTGAAAGACAAAACAAGGTGCGTTTAAAGACATTGGGGAACTTTAATACTCACGTGCCATTACTCCTTTCCACATCTAACCCAGTGGGTATTCCGGCACCCTGCAGCCGCTCTGAACTTGTACCTGCAAAATAAAAAGACAGTTAGAGTGCATCGTGAAGCAGGCAACAAGCGCTTACTTACGTGCTTCCAGGCGCTTCTATTGATCACACGGGCTCCATCTTCAACTCACTTCAGCCCGTCATCCGCCATCGCCGGAACCCTGCAAAACAAGAAACATCATTACTAAAGACTTTAAAGCCATTAGAATTACTCGAAACTTACCGTTCGTGCAGTAAACGACGGACAGCAGTCCTCTGAAGTCAAGAGGCCTGCTCCCCTTATCCAGTGAAGAAACTGGTTACAGCACCCTGCCCCGAGGCAGATGGAGAGCACGGCGTTCACTTACCTAAGGTGAGAGCGTTAACCTTTGGGGTTCTACAGGAGAAGAGAAAGGGAAGAAGAGAGAGACATTCAATAACCCAGTTCCTTAATCCCATATTTTCTATCTGCAGACATCTTACCCTTCAAGTCAGACATACAGTGCACAGAGGTCCAGCCCAAAGAGCCAGCCGTGTGTTACACATCACCTTTGAAGATACGGTATATGCCCAGTCAAGACCGGCGCCTCTACGGGAATCAGGTGAGCGTTACAGAACGCAAAGCCTACCACAAAACTCCCGTCCAGGCGCTATGGAAACCTCGGATACCGACCAGCTAGCCCAGTTACTTGGGGAACTAAGGGCAGAAGTGCATGCAGCCCGTCAGGAAACGAACGCTCTAAGAAGGGAACTGATTATTTCCAAGGAGCGAACAGATGATCTCGCTAGACAATTGCTACAGTCACAAGCCGGACAGACCCCGTTACCCGCATCTGGGGGAAATCTTCCTTCTACATCCTCTATGAATCCAGTGCAGATCAACCTACCTGGGAATGTACCTCTGGCTCCGCCCGAACGATTTTCTGGTGACCCAAAGAGGTTTGCAGTATTTATCAATCAGTGCCGGTTGCATTTCTTATGCCGGCCAGCAGCCTTTCCAACTGATCAAGCTAAAGTAGCTTTCGTGCTTTCGGACCTTAGTGGCAATGCGGCAGACTGGTCGATCCCTCTAGTAAATCAAGATGATCCGGTCCTCCATGATTTTCAAGCTTTTCAGCTCAGTATGGAAAAACTGTTCGCAAGACATTCACAGGGGCAGGCCTTGGACAATGAGCTTCTTTCGTTGCGACAAGGTAATCAAGACCTTTTGGCTTATATTGCATCTTTCAACAGACTGATAGTGGAAACTCAATGGCCTGAGGACAAAAGGATTACGCTGTTTTATAGAGGTCTACGTGGAGAGCTCAAAGATGTGTTAGCCCAAGTAGTGAATCCCCCACAAGATTGTTCGGACTATAGAGACTTAGTCGTTCAAATAGATCACAGACTGCAGAACAGGAAGGCCGATCTTTCCAAGTTTGATGCTCGAGTATTTTCCAAACCCCCAACTCCTTCCGAAGGAGTAGACTCCGGGGAACCCATGCAAATAGGGGGTCTGAAAGGTCCTCTAACACAAAAGGAGCGGGAAAGGAGAAAACAGTTGCAATTATGCCTCTATTGCGGAAACTCAGGGCACTTTCTTCGAGACTGTCCGGTGAAACCTGCCAAGAAGGCAGTAGGAGCTGCAGTTACCAAAGTTACAAACTCTGAGCAGGGAAACGACCTCGCCCGACAAGAATAGAGGTCCTCTTGCCGAGCGTGAAAACCAGTTCCGTGACCTCGCATTTCGTGATACCTATGGTCCTCATTAGCCCTGATAATCCGGATCGATTACATGCAATTGAAGCTTACGTCGACAGCGGTGCCATCGGCAATTATGTGGATCATGAAATGGTTTTGAGGATGAATCTAACTCTTTGTCCCAAGGCTGTAAAGGACGTCATTACTACGGTGGATGGTACGGAGATAGCCTCCGGGCCAGTAACGCATACCACTCAAGAGGTGACGCTAGTAAGTCAAGATGGACACCATGAGAAGATCGTGTTCGATGTGATCAAGGCCCCTCAGTTTCAGATTATTCTAGGAATACCTTGGTTAGAGAAACACAATCCTCTGATCGATTGGCGAGCAAGAACGGTCCAGTTTCCAGAATGTGTCTCTACTTGTCACCCTCCACCTGGTGTTGCACTGGCAGCAATTTCTTCAGAGACTCCCCAGTTACCTCCCGAATACCTAGAATACCAAGATGTTTTCCGGAAGGATCAGGCTAACTCTCTACCTCCTCATAGGTCTTATGACTGCCAGATAGACCTGATACCTGGATCTACTCGTCCGTGTAGTAGAATGTATGCCCTCACCGAGCCTGAGAACCTTCACCTTCGACAATACCTGGATCAATACCTGGCAAATGGGTTTATTCGTCCTTCCAAGTCCCCTGCTTCTTCAGCTTTGTTCTTCGTTCCAAAAAAGGAAGGAGACCTTAGAACTTGTATAGATTATCGCTCCCTGAACCAGATCACCGTTAAGAATAGATATCCGTTACCTTTGATCCCTGAACTCCTGGACCAAGTCAGAAAAGCATGCATATATACAAAGCTGGATCTTAGAGGAGCTTACCACTTGGTACGAGTAAAAGAGGGCGATGAATGGAAGACGGCCTTCCGCACCAAGTATGGGCTATTTGAATATCAGGTCATGCCCTTCGGACTTTGCAATGCCCCGGCCGCCTTTCAATATTTTATGAACGATGTCCTCAGAGAGCTCATAGATGTATCTGTTGTTGTTTACATTGACGACATCCTCGTTTATTCTTCATCGGAATCTGAACATCGGAAACACGTGAAAATGGTCCTCGAAAGATTGCGTCAACACAAACTTTTCGCTAAGTTTGAAAAATGTGTTTTCAACGTGACTGAAGTTGAATTCTTGGGATTCATATTATCACCTGGCGGAGTGCGTATGGATTCAAAGAAGGTCGACGCAGTTCTCAAATGGCCATCACCATCCTCCGTAAAAGGTGTGCAAAGCATGTTAGGCTTCGCTAACTTTTACCGCAGGTTTATCCCCGAATTCTCTCGAATAGTCCAGCCCATCACTGCCTTGTTAAAGAAAAACAAACGTTTTGAATGGTCTACCGAGGCGGAACAAGCTTTCCAGGATTTGAAGACTAAATTTATCTCTGCACCAATCTTAAAACACCCTCGCCCCGAACTCCCCTACATCGTGGAAACTGATGCTTCAAGCCTTGCCATGGGAGCAGTTCTATCACAAAAGGACCCGGTAACCAATCAGTTGCATCCCGTGGCATTTTGGTCCCGCAAATTCTCGCCTCCTGAAATCAATTACACGATTACTGACAAGGAACTTCTGGCTATCAAGTCTGCCTTTAAGGCTTGGCGGCATTATCTGCTGGGGGCCGACACACTGTTACTGTGATTACGGATCACCAAAACCTGCAATATTTGAAAACCGCAAAAGCCCAATCCTCTAGACAACTCCGTTGGGCATTATTCTTTGCCGAGTTTGACTTCATAATTACCTATCGACCTGGTACAAAGAACGGTAAAGCTGATGCCCTTTCTCGGATGGGAGTGGAAGAACACTTGATCAACCCTAAACCTGTACCAATCATTCCCGAACAAAGAATTCTGGGTGTAATCGCCACAGAATCCATAGAGGAAGTTAAGGATAAAGCTAGGCAACTTGTAACTCCAGCAGACATACAGAATTGGCATCTGCAGGGAAAGGACTTTGCAGTAAAGGACAACTTATTGTATTTCCAAGAACGATTATACCTACCCAGCACAGATTTACAGAAAAAAGTAATCTCTTGTTATCACGATTCTTTAATGGAAGGACATCCCGGTATGGCCAAGACCTCAGAAAAGATCAAGCGCTACTTCTGGTGGCCGTCTTGGAAAAAAGATATCAGAGACTTTATAATGTCCTGTGGAGTATGCGCCCAAAACAAGAGTCAAAAGGAAAGACCAGCAGGCCTCTTACGCCCTATTGACATCCCACCTCGCCCTTGGCATACGCTTTCTATGGACTTCATCACCGATCTACCTCCATGCTCCGGATACAATACGATTCTAGTAATCGTGGACTTATTCTCCAAGATGGCGCATTTCATTCCGCTCAAAGGCTTGCCAACAGCAGCAACTCTGGCCCGAGAATTTCTCGAAAACATCGTCCGACTGCACGGTTTTCCTTCGGTTCTAATTTCGGATCGAGGTAGTCAATTTATTTCTCATTTTTGGCGAAGTTGCTGTCGGTCGGCTCAAATTGGTGTGAGACTATCGACCAGTCACCACCCTCAGACCGACGGACAAACCGAGAGGACCAATCAAACTCTGGAACAGTATTTCCAATATTTTATGAACGATGTCCTCAGAGAGCTCATAGATGCTCTATCTACCTTTTTTGGAACGAAGAACAAAGCTGAAGAAGCAGGGGACTTGGAAGGACGAATAAACCCAAGAACAGGTCATTGGGCTGTGTTCGTGCTGGTAGAGAGATTCCCAGACCCCCCTTTGTTTGCATAAATTAACTTTGGGTTTCACCCTAAGTTAACTGGGCGATCCAGACGTGGACCCCTTGCTCACTGTTCTTAGAGAGGCACCAGTTCCACCTCACTGATAATGCCCAACAAGGCTGAAACACGTGTATGGGGTTACTGATGGTACTCTTGTTCAGAGGAGAATTGCCTAGCATTCCGGTGCTGGACTGCTCCTGGGCAGGACAAAGGCTGATATGTGGGGAAATTTCTTCTCTGTGAAAGGGACAGTGAGCTAAAGACTTGGAAGAGTCTCTCCCAGGGGTTATTCACCGAAGAACAGGTCATTGGGCTGTGTTCGTGCTGGTAGAGAGATTCCCACACCCCCCTTTGTTTGCATAAATTAACTTTGGGTTTCACCCTAAGTTAACAGGGCGATCCAGACGTGGACCCCTTGCTCACTGTTCTTAGAGAGGCACCAGTTTCACCTCACTGATGATGCCCAACAAGGCTGAAACACGTGTATGGGGTTACTGATGGTACTCTTGTTCAGAGGATGATTGCCTAGCATTTCGGCGCTGGACTGCTCCTGGGCAGGACAAAGGCTGATATGTGGGGAAATTTCTTCTCTGTGAAAGGGACAGTGAGCTAAAGACTTGGTAGAGTCTCTCCCAGGGGTTATTCACCCAAGAACAGGTCATTGGGCTGTGTCCATGCTAGTAGAGAGATTCCCATACCCCTCTTTGTTTGCATAAATTAACTTTGGGTTTCACCCTAAGTTAACAGGGTGATCCAGACGTGGACCCCTTGCTCACTGTTCTTAGAGAGGCACCAGTTTCACCTCACTGATGATGCCCAACAAGGCTGAAACACGTGTATGGGGTTACTGCTGGTACTCTTGTTCAGAGGAGAATTGCCTAGCATTTTGGCGCTGGACTGCTCCTGGGCAGGACAAAAGCTGATATGTGGGGAAATTTCCTCTCAGTGAAAGGGACAGTGAGCTAAAGACTTGGTAGAGTCTCTCCCAGGGGTTATTCACCCAAGAACAGGTCATTGGGCTGTGTTCGTGCTGGTAGAGAGATTCCCAGACCCCCCTTTGTTTGCACTTATTTGTTAAATATTGCCTGTTTTACTGTGAACTCCATAGTTGCAACACTGTAATCTGTACCCCTAGTGGGGGATGGGGGTATAGTATAGAGAAAATGCATTCAGTCATTGTTTCCTTGAGAATATAAAGGTGCTGTGGGGATGTTGCCAGGGTGCATGTGTGCTCAGAGGATGCATGCATTTCTCTCTTTTGACACTATTCTTTGATACTATTATCGAAGGGGGGGGGACCCTCTGCCCTTGTCACTGCAATTGGAAACATCAAGAATCACTTCTAGTTGATAGCATTGTGCAAACGGACAGAACACCACAGAGGGCCACACACAATAACAGTTCACTGTCACGCATAATGGCACATAGTCACTAATTCCAAGGGGGCAGAGGGGCAAGCACACATGCAAAAATATAAAACTAAATAGGAAATCCGAAATAAGTGCTTTCGCCTATCCACCAATTGTTAATTTGTCATGTTTATACTTCGAAGTACGAGTCCTCGCTGTGCAGTTATTAGCGATACAGACAGTCTTAAGTTACTAGACCACAGTTTTGGAGCAAAGTTATTACAGAGTATATAATTTGCATTTAAACAAAAGGATGTTAAAATTCAGTACATTGCAGTCGAGCGTGCAATGCATTATCCGGAAGCACTGCAATTCCAGCCTGGATTGCTCCATTAATCAATACCCAAAATCAAGTGACAGCAGGATAACAGCAGGATTTATAGCCCGGGATCACAGTATTTCCAATTTTAATATGCTCACAGGCTCAGCGAAGAAAATAATAAATGTGTGCCTCTGCCTGTGAAGGAAAGATTTCTTAAGCTAATGATAGCAGCCATTTCCTCTCAGCCTCCTGTCATATCAGGAACAGTACGCGTGGCAGGAGCATCTGCTGAGATTGCCACTTCCTGAAGAGGGATACTTCCCGTTAACCCTTTACTATCAAACTAGCACAGATGAAAAGTCGTATGTGACCTGCAAGCAGCTTTTTTTTTAATAAGGAATTATGCATGGGTATTGAATTATGATCTCATGATTTTATGGAATTATGCAATGTATACCAATGTTTCAAAAAACAAAACAGTGCAGTGCCGCATGAAAAGGCTGTGCTCCAGACAACAACAGCCACTATTGTCGCTGCCTAAGGGGTTCCAATTGACCCAAATTAGCAGCAAAGGCTATTTATACCAACATAATCCTCTGTTGGCACATTGTGTTTCTGCCTGATAAGGGTAAAAACACCACACACTGTCCCTTTTTCACATACTGATGGTCTTCATCAGGACAAACAATTATTTCAACTACAACTAATGTCCCCCTTGTAGAGTAACAGCAACTAACTTTCCAATATATAGATGTCTCAAAAGGCAGCCAGGTCCACATAGCTGTATTTATTTTCGTGACAAATGAGAGTACAACACATATGTCTATCACAAAATGCATTGCTACTTCCCAGGCACATCTTAATCCATTACACGTTTGAAGGACCTGTCATAATGCAAAACTCTTTGCAGGCAAAAGGGAGAACCCATAGCTAAGTGGACAGAGAATGATTTTACAAACAGCAAGGTTGCAGATTCAAGTCTCCTCAATTTCTTGGAAAATCTCAACCTGATATGTTGAAATGTCTGCTGTGAGAAAATAGGTATATATGTTAGTTTGTAATGTTCTTTTTCTGTAGTAAAAGCATCAGGTTTACATGTATTATCATTCCACAAGACACAAAGAGAGAACAACATATATGTTTATTCCAAACTACATTGCTAGTTCCCAGAAAAACCTTAATCATTACACCTTGGAAGGCTCTGTCATAATGCAAAAATCTACTTGCTAAAAAGTGAGAAAAAAAGCTAAGTGGTCAGACAATGGCTTTTCAAACAGCCATGTTGCAGGTTCAACTCTCCTCACCCACTTGGAAAGTCTCAGACTCATATGTTGAAATGTCCATTGTGAGAAAATGGGTACCTTTCTAGTCTGTAATTCTTTCTTCTATAGTAAAACCATTGTTTTACATTTATTTTCATTACACAAGACATGGAGGTAGAGCTACAGATATGTGTATCCAAACCACCATTGCCAGTTCCCAGGTGCATCATCATCTCTTTAATTATAAAGGGAGGAAACCCGGTATATCACTGACTTGTCAAAGTTAACAGTGCATACTCTGTCTATATCCGGGAGGATAGTAGTCAATATATATTAGGAGACAAAGCTAGTATGCAGATGCTAGAGTTTAAAAAAAACTATAACTCAGATAAAGGGGGACCGGTAACGGTTAAAAGATCAGTATCAATTTTAATAGTTAGTCTTAAAAGTTAAAACATATAATTAAATAGGATGGTCCACATACAATACATAACATCCAATATAAAACAAGGGATAACGTAACAGGCTTAGGTAGCGAGTTAAAACAAATTCATAGAAGATACATACACAATTGGTACTTGTAAAACAGATATTGAAGTACCAGATTCTACTAGAATTAATGTGTCCTAGATTTATGTCTCTGTTTTTAGTCCAGAGAGTTGTCTCGACATGTTTCTGTTCTTTTTAACATTTGTATAGAACATTCATCAGGAGGAGATGGTTTTTACGACATAGCCTGATTCTTATTGGATTGTAAATATAGTCAACGTCTGTCTCATAGCATCTGTAGGGTTAAAAACACATAAAACAAAGAGTCAGCTTGTGGGTAGCTAGGTACTTTGAAGAGTTCAAATGAAAGAACTAAGGCACCATCTAATAAGGGGTAATTACCTTGAGTGGTGCTGGTGGGGGCTCTCTACTTCTGGCAGTCAATAGGTGTAGGGGAATTAATCAATCCTACAAAGTATAAAATTAACACATTAAGCACATAGAGTTGCTTAAAGATAGAAACCTTATTTGTGCTCACAACACAATAACAAAATCATAGAATCTGCTGTTTTTTTCGACGTGAATAGCTGAGTTTTGCCGTGGGGCGGAGTGGAATATGCTTAAGCTTGCAGAGAAGTAGATACCCAGTGTGGGGAGGTCGACAAAGTATGGTTATTTGTCGTACTAGTGCTCGAATGGATAATAGTAAATGTTGTGTATGCTATAGACCTTGTGATTAAAAGTCTAATTCTATCACAATCGAGCTGTTAAGTGAACAAAGGGTGAAAGGTGAGGCTGTCGTTCGGGTGATAGGATAAGGAAATCAGGAGTGGTAGACGCATGCAGTGTTTCTGTCAAAAGCTATCCGGGAGATGCATATCCGATCGTGGCACCGTGAGTGTGAACGTCTTTGCATGGACAGAGACTTAGAGGGTGCAGGTAACTCGTATGTCATACCTGCAGATTGGGGCATGAATAGTCTGGTAGAAGAGGCGGATGGGAAGGATCCCTTTCTCGACACTGAAAAAGAGCGGGAGATGACGCGTTAAGTGAAAGTGAAGACTGAAAGTACAGGACGTGTGCCCGTATCGATCATCAGAGGGGCTTACCTGTTGTCGAGTGACCATGGCGTGTGGTGCCGGGTGTTAGTCAGGGAGGCTCTGTTGAGACGACTGTTAGCGCGGGGAAGCCGATGCTTCAGGGTAGTCATGGAGATGTGGGTGGTCCTTCCTCAGTGTTAGTCATGCGAGGAAACGCTGAAAGTGTGGCGTAGACATGGCGGCCATCTTTGACTGGGCTGTCAATATGTATAGGTCGGTGTCTCTATAGGCGAAAAGTGTGTAGTCTACAGGGTAAATAGGCTAGTCATAAGGAGGACAGGTGAGAACAATTAAGTTAGAGCAAGCATCTGTCTCTAGAGTGTAGATAAGAAAAGAAGGGGGTCTCATGTTGAGCTAGTGGGATGGCTCAGGATGTTAACTGGTAGTCGCCAGTGGTACCAAGGGAAGTTGGAACTAGATATTGTGCCATTCAATGGATTCATTAAGACCTCTGACATCACTATGCAAAGTGTAAATCAGTGTTTGCTCCATTCTCAAAAGTTTCTTTTCACGTTTTTCACGATTAGTCCCTTTCAGGGATAACAGTACTGTCCATGTGAAATCTTCATGATTATGCTTCTGGTGGATGAAGTGCTTGACCATGGGAGCATTCTCAGTTTTATTTCTTAGGCAGCTTCGGTGCTCCATGATACGGGTTTTCACTTTGCGAATGGTTTTTCCCACGTAGTGCAGTCCACATTTGCATGTAATCAAGTAGACCACAAACTCGGTATTACAATTGGTGAGGTTCTTTTGGGTCCAGAGTTTTGAAAGGCCAATATCAACTTCTTTGCTTTTAGTGGTAAGTTTGCATACCCCGCAGGATCCATATGGGAAGTGTCCGGTGGCGTCTGGAAGGCTCCATAGAGTGGTCAATTTAGGGTCGGTTGTATTGAAGCATTTTAATTTGCTGTTACTAACTCTATTGCCTATAGTGGTGCTTCGTTTATAGGCAAATAATGGCACTGGCATAGATTGAGTAGCGGTGTTAAACATTTTCCAATGTTTTTTGATGATATTGGTGATTTTAAAACTCTGGTCCGTAAAAGTGTTAACACAAACAATACGGTCATCCTTGGGTTTAATAGGCTTAGGTACTAGTAAGGCTTCTCGGTTATTGTAAAATGCCCTTTTAGCTGATTTTTTCACAAATGGTCTTGGGTAGCCTCTTTGTCTAAGTTTCTTACTCAGAGTGGCGGCTTCTGCTTCGTATGTATCTTTGTCTGAGTTGTTTCTTTTGAGGCGTAGAAATTGGCCGAAAGGGAGGTTGTCCCGCAGATGTTTAATATGGTGACTAGAACAATCTAGCAAGGAGTTCTTGTCTGTAGGTTTGTGATATGGTTTGATTTTAAGAACACCATTTTGATGGAAGATAGTTAGGTCTAGAAAGTTAGTGAATTCATTACTAGCCATCATGGTGAATTGTAAATGAGGGTTAAGAGAGTTCAGCCATGTGAAGAAGTTGTTTGCCTCGGTATGGGTACCTTTCCATAATACCAGAATGTCATCAATATATCGGCTCCATCTGGTGATGTTTTTAATGAATAGGTTATTGTTGTTGTAGATGTGGGACTTTTCAAATGTCTCGACATAGAGGTTTGCTATACTGGGAGTCATAGTGGCCCCCATTGTTATTCCTTCGATTTGTTGAAAAATATGTCCATTGAACTCAAAGTAATTTCGTTTAAGCGCTAGCTCCACACACCAGAGGATGAATGAGGTAGGAACAGGGTCTTGATCGTCGCGTGTAAGTAATATTTCTTCTATCGTATCAACCGAGGCTTGTTGAGGTATGTTGGTATAGAGAGAAATTATGTCCAATCCTAGTAGCAAACTGGTAGAGGGATCGAAATCCTGATTTTCATAGTTGTTAATAACATCTCTAGAATCTTTTAGGTAAGATTGCATTTTCTGTACGTAAGTTTCATAACTCAGAGTTAGGGCAACCGATGTGTGTATCCAACCCAATAATGCTAGTTCCCAGATGCATCTTCATCTGTTACACCTTTAACAGGTATGCCATGGTGTCAAAAGCTCCCATTTCCAAAGAAGGACTGAGTAAAAATGTGGCCAGAGAAAGGGCTTATCAGCAGCTCCAGGTTCAAATCCACTGGCTTGACAAGGCTCCAACTGGGAAGCTGCAATTTCCAGTGTACTGAAAATCATGAATTTATTCATTTGTAATGTGTTTCTCTTTAATAAAAAACATTGTTTCAGGTGCATTTTCATTACAAATGACTCAGAGAGAGAGAGCAACAGACATGTTTATGCCAACCTGCATGGCTAGTTCACAGGTGGATCTTAATCCATTACAACTTTGAAGGCCATGTCATTATGCAAAAAGCTACTGATTAAAAAGGGAGAACCGATTCCTCACTGGTCAGAGCATGGGGTTATAAACATTCAAGTCCCTTTATTGGCTTGGAAACACTCAAACTGATAGCTTGAAATGTCAACTGTGAGCAAATAGGTATCTTTCAAGTTTTAATGTTTGTTTTATGTTATACAAACATTATTTTATATTCATTTTCATTACACATGACTGAGTTACAGCATCCAACGTGTATCCCAATCAATATTGCTAGTTCCGAGATACATGTTCACCTTCAACAGCAACGTCACAAAGCAAAAAGCTATTCTTTCTGAAAGGTGACTCAGTAGCTCAGTGGACAGAACATGGTTTTACCAACAGCAATGCTGCAGGTTGATGTCCCCACTTTGGCTTGACAATGCCCCAACTAAAAGGCTGAGGCGTTCAATGGGAGAACATAAATACAATTAATGGTTTATAATGCTTTTGTTCTATTATAAAAAAAACATTGGGCCTCATTACGACGCTGGCGGTAGCCGTGCCTGTAGCACAAGCACGGCTGCTGCCGGTATTGATTTTTATCCGGTGGCCAGAAAAGGACAATTAGCGGGTGATTACGACTTTGCCGGACCCGGTAATTGCCCTTTTCTGGGCGCTGGTAAAAATATTCCCCATTCCCATTTGAGCCCCATAGGGTCTCAATGGGAATGGGGAGGGTGGTAGCAACGGTACCGTTATTAACAGTACTGTTGCTTCCATCCAGTTCTGCTTGCGGGTGCCGGTACAGCCACCAGGTAAACCCTGGTGGCTGCAAGGGCACCCGCGAGCAGAACTCGTAGTATGGCAGAACAGTAGCAACAGTGCCGGTAGCGATACTGGTGCCGTTGTTGCCATACCACCATACTCGTAATGAAGCCCATTTTCTTCTGTTCATTTTCATTACAAATGATTCAGAGAAAGATCAACATATATGTGCATTTATTTATTTTGTATTAAGTGTAATTTGGTTAAAATTAAACCTTCTACACATTCATCATTTCTGTTATCAAAAAGAAACTGTAAATATGTATGTTTTCCAATACAAACAGTGACAACATAATTAATCAATCTTAACGTGTTTTTAAAATAACTATGAGCAATGTAATTAATCACGAATAATAGACTAAGCCAGGATTGTATATGTAGCATGGAGCCAACATCGAAGCAGGTGAGACGTCAAACCAATTTGATGACAACGCATACAGTGCACCCAGAAAGATTCTGATGATGAACAGTGCAAATCATGGACACATTTCACAAACAAGACAATCCAACTTGTGGTAAGAGAAGGACAGCGTTTAACAGATGTTGAAGTGTTTCCATCACATGTTCTGTCTTGCACAGCCAGCAGGAACATTCTGTTCTGACCATCCCCATTCTAGGTCCCATGATCTCCAGGGTTTCCAACATATTCAATCTACATTTTAGAAAAATCTGTCTTTAGGTTTTATGAGGGAGAAATCGAATATATTTGTGTGAAGAACAGTAGCTAATAGTTTGGGCATTATATTTGTCTAAAGAGTGTCTATTTTGTGTTAACAGCCATTTATTTATCCAATCCCACCATTTCGTTTTTGTTTTGCACAACGTTTTTGTATGATGTTCTCCATGGTACTCTCTGCATTGTAAATAAAATCAATAAACTACAATTATTCATTTCCCCATAAATGCAAAACTGTCTTGGTCTATTCACGCTCAGAGCCATTTTCAGTAAATATCTCCTTTAGAGGCTTGCGTGATTTTAATAAAACACACACCACTCCTGATTCTAACTGTTTTTAACTGCCGCACTTAGTGCAAACACTTTGAGCTTGATATGTAATAAGGGCATCCAGGTGTTTTTAGGCAGTCCCAATCACTAATGCCAAAGCTTGCCTTCTATTTTATTCAAAGCCTCCTCTATATTGGAGGTCAACGCCTGGAGCTCATATGTTACAAGACAATTCTGCTTATACAATGTAATGATGGGAAGGAGCAAAAACCCAGCCATTTTACAATCAACACAACACAACGAAAAGCACCCAATACAAGATTGTTTTTCTCTTTTTTGCAACACAATTTGGTTTGACTTACTTGTCATTATATCAAGGCTTGGATATTTTGGCTCAGAAATGACTTCGAAGGGATGTTTTGATAGAGACCAGGTGTATTTCGTGGACTGTTGTAAAGACTTTTGGCAGAGAATATCATGATCTTTGTTTTATTAGTATTTTTTATTTCGTGATGTGTCACTGTTGAATAGTCATGGGTATCTAATTGCCTTTAGTAAGCCAACATGAGTCCAATCAAATACAACTATCTCGTCTGCACAATATTAAAGGTAAAAGGAAAAATGGCATGGACCTAATTCAGGTGGGAAAGTTTGCGCTCCTTGAAAGCAGGCCTCAAAGTCTGCCAAATAGATGTTAAGCAGCAAGGGCGCCAGAACGCAACCCTATTTTAGGCCGACATTTGTAGGCATACTGTTGGCAAAACCACCTCTGGTATCCAAGATTATTATTTTGTTTAATGTCTTTTTATTGTATTTTGATATACAAACAATAATAAGAGCCAAGCCCTTGTCAGGAGAAGCCTCATTATAATATGAATACCTAACCGCACAATAACCTCAGCATAGGTGTCCTTATGCAGGCTTTCTATGAATTTGAATAAACAGGTCAGCACACCCCTCTCACAGTTTCCAGAAAAGGCATTGACGGAATACAGTACAAAATGCTCCAGTAAAGTCTATGAATGCAACATGCATGGGAAGCTCTTCCTTGCTATAAGAATCCTTGGCAAAAGCGTTTAATAGCATCAGACAATGTACAATCGAATATTTCTCTAGGAAGCCTACTTGATCTTCAATTAAAACTCGCTTTGTCATGGCCGAAACACTTAATCTATTTAAGAGTAGATTACAGAAAGCTTTTCTGAACAAATTCTGCAGAGCAATTAAGCGATAAGCTATTGGGTTCGACCTTGTACCTTGCTGGAACACTCCCACTCTCTATTATTTTATTAAAAAGAGGACATGCGTAACCAGCACATTATCTGAGTGATATACCAGTGTTATGTTGGCCAGGACCTCTGGGCCGAGCACTCTAGATTTTTTTAAAAAATCTTAAAATATAACCAGTGGGCCTCATTACATGTTTACTGGTCCGGTAAATACGCTACCGGTAAGCTTGCCGGTCCTGTACTTAATGGACCGGCAAACTACGAGTTCTGCTCACGGGTGCCTTTTCGCCAGCCAGGTCGGACCTGGCGAGCGGACCGGCACTCGCCAGCAGAGCATGTCGGATGCACCGGTACCATTCTGAATGGTGCCGGTGCATCCGACATCCCCATTCCCCTTGAGCCCTATTGGGATCAAGGGGAATGGGGAGCATTTTGTACCGGCGCCCAGGAATGGGAAAATACCGGGTCTGTCGGGCCATAATGACCTGGTTAATTGCCGATTCCTGGGCGCCGGTAAAATTTGCAAGTTCGGCGGCAGCCTGCGGTTTTATCGACAAGGCTACCGCCGAACTTGTAATGAGGCCCAATTTCTGTATGGTCAAACAAAATGCTGAGATCTTTAGTCCCTTTTCTCAAAATTCTATTATGTTTGCTGTCCAGGATGCTGTTTTTAAGGTATTCCACCAATGCCCTCTCTGTTATAGGCATTAACTGCCTAGACTTAACTAGGCTATTGAGATTGTTCATAAGGTTCCTAAATGGCTGTGCATCTTTCCCATACATAATTTGTATGGGTTTCTAGGCAGTTTTTGCATTGATGTTTGTATTGATGTAATATACATTTTTGCCCTTAAGACTATAGTCATCCACTTTAAAAGGCATAACCAGAAGATCTCTCACATTTTTTCTCAGGCATGTCTACCTATTTTTAATTCCTGGATCGTACTTTAATATCCATCTGCATTTACCAGTCTTGTATGGCTAAGAAAATCCTTGGTGCATTTGTACATTGTCTTGCGTACCTCTGTCAGGACATTCTGGGGGAAAAGAAAATGCTGCGACATGTTGTCATTAATATAAACAGAAACAAGTGTTATATTTCCATCTGACCAAGAGACGACACTCACATGGGATTGTAAATGTATCCCAGCAAAGGATGACTTGCATCCTGAAGAAGAACAAGAGACATAATAAGGCATTTTGTCAATGTGCAAAACACGTGTTAGCCTCTGAATTGGATTCACGATATTGTGCAAGTTGAGTTAAAGCAGATGTACGTGTCTGTCTCTGCTGTGCCATATTTAGTCCCTACATCGTCCTTAAGTCTCTGTTTGTTTGGAGAAGTCTTTTTTATTTGTCTTTTTTTATTCAGATTTTTATGACAAATCGTTCTGGTTATTGGGACAGATTCTTCTAAGTCCTCTCTACCAACCGTTCTGTCCACTAACTATTGCGGTTCAAAGCTACTTCCATAATATTTGTTTTCCTCTTTTCTTTTTTTGTACTTTTTCCTTATTTACCTCGGCATTTGTTGTTTATTCCCTCTAGGTTTTCTTTTCTTTTTTGTTGGTATCGTATAGCTTCATAGGCGTTACAACATTCCCCTCTGTGAGTATGACAATATGGTAGAAATAGTTGCTGCTTTATTATTTAAAGCTTCTACCAGATTAGTTAGTGGATATTTTGGAATCCGCCCCTCCACTAGACTGAAAATCAATATATAGTTATCACCTGTTTCGGAATCTGGATGTGACGCTTCAACATGTTTGCTACTTAATCCATTATCGAGACCTCCCACTAGTTGGTTACAAATAGCGTTCACTGACTCTAATGTGATTCCTTTTTTAACCAGTTCACAATTTAATTGCTCAAAGAATTTAACAAATTACTTTACAACCAGGTTCAAGGCTCTTAGAATTGATAGAGCCTGTGTTCTTGGACTATGAAGCTCAGTGTTATCATTAATTTGCAGCTAATTCAAATTTGGAGAATTAGACAGACCAGTTGGGTAAAATCTGCTTATATCCTGTCTTTAGTAAAGCAATCTTCTGAAAAGAGGTAGTTTTTATCAAAAGAACATATTGATTCACCCAGATCACCAGATTGCTTTCCGCCTGCACCGATATCCTCTGTGCTCATAACAGCAGCAGAAATTAGAGGTACAGATCGCAGTACAACATCCTTGGATGTACCCAGGATTATACCGCTCTTTTTGGTATTCAGCATGTGTGTTAAATAATTATCTTTCAGAATAGATGTGGTGGAATTCTGGGCGAGGAGAGATTTACAGTGGTGCTTTTATTGTAGAAAGAGGGAATTTTCTTTTGGTGCCACCCCAGCCTTTTCCCTTGATGTCTACGTGCAGCATTATGTGATGATTCCTGCAAAGTCATCACTGATTCCCTGGTGGCGGTCTCCTTCCCTTTGGCCAGGGAAAGGCAGTCACTACCTGATCCAGACCCTGTGGGTGGTGTCAGGATGGAGGATCATGGGGGAGGAGATGAATACCCGGGAGAAGTGGTGATTCCAACGGGAAGTGCACTGTACTCTTCCCCTTTCTGTTAGAAGCAAACCCTAATTCCAGAGTCTTTGATAACATAATGTTGTGTAACAACTAATATTCATGGTGATTGTAATTTAAATACAACTGTTCAACAATGTAACTTAGAAGGATCTATGTGATCACTGCCCATCTTTTATTGCACATCCGAAAATGTGGTTTTTTTTTTTCGTTTTGTTTTACCCTATTTCACCGTGTATATGTGCAGGGGGAGACTCCTCCCAGCCCCCCATACCCTCCAACATTTATTATTAACTTAACCCATCCCCCCACACATATATGCAGTGAAATGGGGCTTTAAAAATTTGTAATTTTTTGAATGTGCAGTAATATAATGCACAGTGCTATAGTAATACCAGTTAGAATCGGAGCAAAGAGCCATGTGGAGGAAATATTACATCAAGTGTAATATGCAGTCTAGTTGTCAAGATCCTAGTCAGTTGCGTGTCACATTAAAACCTGAAAATCACCTGCCGCAGACAGAGTGAAAAAGGAGAGAGGAGAAAAAATGCAGAATGTGCTGAGTGGGAAGCGAGTCCAGAGGCAGAGGCAAACTCACAAAGAAGAGCCATGGGGAGAGCAAGGAACATTAGCAGGGAGCAGGCTGGCAGCATTTGGGACCGGAGTAGGGCTCCAACTATAGGTATGGATATAGTTGGAGCCCTCGAACCATCAAAGCTGGGAAACTGATACATATTAGTGATACTGGACTATGCAACCTGTTACCCTGATGCCTTTCCCTTATGGAACAACACCTCACAACAAATTCTAAAACATATAATCCCTTTCGTTTCAAGAGCTGGTTCTTTAAAAGAAATCGTGACTGATCAAGGATCTACTTTTATGAGTAAACTTATGTTAGAGGTAAAAGAAATTCTTCAGATTAAAACCTTGCATTCCTCCATTTATCATGCCCAAACTGATGGTTTAGTGGAGCTCTTTCATAAAAGCTTAAAACACATTCTCAAGAAATGTGTGGAAGCGGATGGGAAGAATTGGGATATTATGACACAATGGTCCCATTTTGCTGTTAGGCAAACACCCCAATCTTCCACAGAATTTTCTCCATTTGAGTTGTTGTATGGGAGACAACCCAGGGAAATGTTAGACATGTTGAAATAAAAATGGGAGGACTAAAAAAAGCTCCTTTACCATCATCCCAAAAAGGTCAATGGCTGAAACAACATATGACAGCTGTTCGCTCTATAGTAGAGACTAACATGATTAGAAGTACCATGATTTTGAAAAAAGCAGTGATAAGAAATTATTCTGTTGTTCAGTAAGTATTAGTCCTTCTTCCGTCCTCAGAAAATAAAATGCTTTCTATATTGGATGGACCTTATGAAATTATATAACAAACAGGACCCTACTATTATCGAGTCTCACAACCAGATAGAAAAATCATAACATATATCTATCATGTAAATCTTCTTAAAGAGTGGAGAGAAAATCCTGTTGAGGATATTTTAGTAATGGTAACTAGTCTGCTATCTGATAAAAATGACAGCAACACCTTCATTCCTTCAGACTTAGATCAGAGTGAAAAACAAGGCCTAATGGATCCCTTAGAAGATTTTGCTGATGTTTATAGAGCAGAACCTGGAAGCGCAAAAGGGGTGTTCCTTTATATCCGTACTCCTCCTGGAAAGGTTGTTCATTTAAAACCCTATTGAATACCCAAGAGTAGAAAGCATATCATTCAAGAGGAGTTGGAAACTTTTTAAAGGCTGACATTATAGAACCCTCTCACAGCTCCTGGTCTTCCCCTATTGTGTTAGTTTACGAACCGGATCAGTCAATGAGATTCTGCATTGACTTTAGATAAGTCAATGAGCTATCCCAATTTGATAGTCTTCCCATGCCTATAATTGATGATCTTATTGAAAGGTTGGGAGATGCAGTATACCTCTCCATGACTAATTTAACAAAAAGATATTAGCAGGTTCCCGTCAATCCCCCCAGACAAACCAAAAACTGCTTTTTCTACTCCCCTAGTTCTTTTTCAGTTTAAAAGTTTCAAAGGTTAATGGGCAAAGTCCTCTGACCGTATGCTTCCTTTTATGGAGTTTACATTTATGATATTATTATACACAGTAAATCATGGTGAGAACATATTTACCATCTTGATTTTGTTGCTAGAGCCTTAAGGAAAATGAGATTCACAGCAAATCCATAGAAATGTCATCTGGCGTGATCAGCAGTCAAATATCTTGGATTCTTTGTGGGCAATGGGGTGGTGCAACCTCAAACTGAACAAATTAAGGCAGTCAAGGAAGCCCCACGAACCAAGACAAAGAAAGATCTAAGAGCCTTTTGGGGTTTGTTGGATATTAGTAGTAGGAAGTTGCATCCCTAAATGTTTATCTATTACGTCTTGTCTTATTGATAAACTCAAAAATGCTGAACCATAGAAAATAAAATGGCAAGAAGATCATCAATGGTGCTTTGCTAAGCTCAAGCATGTTCTATCTAGTAAGCCTGTGTTGAAGGTAGCAAATTTCAATAAGGAATGCTGAAGCCTTGTCCATTAAATGGGCTGTGACTTACCTTAAACGTTATCTCACTGGCAGGAAATTATGACTTGCTACAGACCATGCCCCTTTAAAATTGGTAATCCTTCGCAAAGATACCAATGCAAGAGTCATGCACTGGTTCCTTGATTTACAGCCATATTGTTTTATGGTGGAACATCGGAAAGAGAAAGAGCAGGGCAATGTAGATTTCCTTCCCCGGTTCCCAACAGAGGCTGTGAAAACCAGCCACATTAGGGCAATGATATGTGATGACACCTGCAGAGTCATCAATTATTCCCCGGTGGTGGTCTCCTTCCCAATTGCCAGAGAAAGGCAGCTGCTACCTGATCTTGATCCTGGGGGTGGTATCAGGAGGGAGGATTATGGTGAGAAATGAATTCCTGGGGAAAAATGGTGACTCCAAAGGGAGACAGGTAGCATTATTCCCCTTTCTCTGAGGAGGAAAGTCTAATTCCAGAAGCTTCTTATGGTATACTGTTATGTAACATCTAATGTTAATGGTGATTGTAATTTAAATGCAACTGTTCAACAATATAACTTACAATCAGTTGAAACTTCCATGCACTCCAAATCCTAGAAAGCCTCAGGTACTGAGGCGAGGAAGAGGAGCAAGAAGTCCATGCAGAGGAAATATGACATTGAGTGTAACATGCAGTGTAGTTGTCAAGATGCTAGTCAGCTGCAAGGGACATTTAAACCTGTAAATCATCTGCTGCAGACAGAGAAGGAGAGAGGAGAAAGGCTGCAGAATGCACAGAGCAGGAAGCAAGTCCAGAAGCACAAGCAAACTCATGGAGAAGAGCCAAGGGGAGAGCAGAGAACTTAAGCCGGTAGCACGCTGGCAGCGTTTGGTACCGGAGAAGAGGAACTCTATTGAAGGTAAGGTGAACAGTGTGCAGCGGGGCTAAGGGAGATGCAGTGCTGCAGAGCTGCACTGGTTCTGTCGGCGGAAGACTCAGGAGCTGACACAGGAACCAAATGAGACTCCGGAAAGAAGGGGAAGCTTGCCCAGTGAGTCAACCTAGACAAGTAGGGGGCCCCGGGACATGCAAAAACGTTAAAGAGTATTTGGTAAGCATTTGTTAATACCAACGAAATAGAAATGAAAAGAGAATGCACATATTTTATGTTTAATTTAATTACAAATGACTCCGAAAAAGAGCAACAGCTTTGTTTATCCCAACCAGCCTTGCTACTTCGGAGACACATTTCAATCCATTAAGCGTTGGAACTCCATGTCACAATGCAAAAATGCTATAGTCTGAAGGGAGAAGCAATATCTTGTTGGTCAGAGCATGGATTTATCAAAAGTAAGATTGTAGGTTCAAGTGCTCTCTTTTCCAGATGCGTCTTCATCCATTAAACCGCTAACATCCACATCATAATGCAAAAAGCTATGCTTTTTTTTAAAAGATGGACCTAGTAGAGTTGTCATAGTAGGGGTTTACCAATAACCAAATGACAGGTTCAAGTCCCCTCAAAGTCTTAAAAATACTCAAACTTGTAGGTTGAGATGTCAAGTAGGAGTAAATGGGTAAATGTTTTGTTTCTGATGCCTTTTTCTGTTAGAAAACATTGTTTTCGCGTTTTTGTAACAACTGGCTCAAAGATACAGTAAGAGATATGTGTACAAATCTGCATTGCTTGTTCCCAGACACACCCTCATCTGTTACACCTGTAACAGCTGTGTCATAACGCAAAAAGTATTCTTTTGAACGGAAAACACAGTGGCACAGTGGCCAAGGGAGCAGAGGCACGTTCCCTCATATGCTTCATAATGCACAAACTGGTAAGTTTAATGTCCAGTGCAAGAAAACCAGTACATTCGTTGTTACTGCTTGTTTCTGTTATAAAAACATGCTGTATGTTATTTTCATTATAAGTGACTCAAGAAGGGAGAGCAGCAGCTTTGTATACCAGCACACATTGCTAGTTCCCAGATTAATGTTCATCCCATACAACTTTGACAGCCATTCAATGAAGGAAACATGCGTGTTGTCCAATTGGAGACCCAACAGCTCTTTGGTTAGTAGATGGGCTTAACAATTGTCCATTGGAAGAAAATAGATCAATGTTTGGTTTTTAATGCGTTTTACTGTTATAAAAACTTGATTTCATTTGTACTTTCATTACAAATGACCTCAGAGAGAGAGAGAGAGAGAGAGAAAGAGAGAGAGAGAGAGAGAGAGAGAGAGAGAGAGAGAGAGAGAGAGATGCAGGAAACTGTATCCCAACTGGAATTTCTAATCACATATGCATCTTCAGCCTTTACATGCTTGGCTGCCATGTCATAATGAAAAAAGCTATTCTGAACAAAGAGATGCTCCATAGCTCAGTGGCTAAAGCAGGGGTTTACCCATAGAAAGGTTTTAGGTTCAAGCCCGCTATGGGTTGAAGAGTCCCAAACTGGTAGGGTGAGATGTCTATTAGTACATAAAATATACCACTTTTCTAGTTGTTAATGCATTTCTCTGTTATAAAAGATTTTACTTAGTCATCTGTTTTCATACATTGCGCAAGAGCATCAATCGTACTAGGGTTATTCCTTTGAACAAATATAGGCCTTAAATACAGTCTCCTCAAATTGTAGTTTAACGGGCAGAGTAAAACAAAATGGGTAACACAGAAAAACAAAATGGCTATTTACTGTTACAAAGACATTGCTTTATGTTTATTTGTGTTACAAATGACTCAACTTAGAAAGAGAGAAAAGCAGATGTGCCTATACTTGCTGGCGTTGGTAGTTCCCAGATGTATCTTCATACATTGCATATACACCTTGAGTTGTCAGGAACCTATGGAACATGCCTGTTTGTCCTGGATTTCTCTTGAATATAATTAACTCAGAAATAGAGCCTGTCTAAACTAAGTGAACAAAACATTCAATAAAAAACAGTTCATCTGATTCTTAGGGATCATAGACAATTATTCTTAATGAACACATTAAACAAATCAAAAACACATAATGCAACAGAATAAGTCAATAACATGACTGCAATACAACATATATAATCATATTGCTTTCTATACAATGTGGGCTGTCCACAGACGAGTGTAGATGAAGATATTGTACAGAGGATAAAAATGGCTTATTTAGTGGGAAGAACACATCCAAATAAGATCACAGACATTATGTAAGAAAGACCAATCCTCTCATCACTAATGAAATGAAGTGGAAACTCTGGATCCCAATGGATGATTTTCATATTGAGCCTATCATTGAATTACATGGCCCACAATAAATAAACAATCCCCAAACTTGTCTATAATAAGTGTTGGTTGTAAAGATTACACTTTGTTCTAATGCCAATCCGCCCTGCTAGGCAAACAATTCACTTCCAATGTCCAGACTGTTTCCACTATTGCTCAAATACGACAACAGTGGCTTACTACTTAACATCTTAGTCTGAGCAAAACATATATCTCCATGAAGAATGTCTGATAGTGAGGAGTAGGACAGAAACATGTTGAAATGTGTAATACCTGAGATGTGTCACATGTTGTACTTGACAATTAAGTTGTGACAATTAATTGTTATACTTTTTGGAAATTCTAGGTCAACATGGATCATTGATACTTAGTAATCAACAATATTAGTTTTGTTGAGGTTCGTTGTCTATATGTATGCTAGATTTATTATTTTATTTTAATTTTATATGTATATTGTCATGTTATTGAATTATTGTATTGTACTATGGGTTTCCCTATTTTTCTACTTTGCATTTATTAAGAAAAAATGACCACAATAATTATGTTATGTTATTTGATATTTGTGTAATGTCTACTGCCATTGTTATGGCTTCGAAGCGTTGTGGTTTAGACGGGCCCTCAAAAGACTATAGTCAGTGTAAACATGGAAATAAAAGAGCATACATTGCATGCAAATAGTATTTAGAATTAGGTGACTATTTAATTCCTAGCAGAGATAACTAATTTAAAACATTATGAAAATTCATGCAGGGCATAGTGTTCAGGCACAGAGATGACCACTATGTTAGTGACTATGTGACAGCTGGATCAAATGATGTGTTAGATTCAGCTGTATTCCAAGGGGTGCAATGCAATAGGGGGAATGGGCTCTGCTATACTGTACATGCAGAACACATGCAAACTGAATAACATGTAGTCAAAACAAAACAACACACAACCCTGTACTCCACCACTGGCTTCTTGCATGCAGATCCCATTTCACTAGCTCACACTTCCCCTGCCCTTCTCTTTCTCTCTCTCTCTCTGTCTCTCTCTCCCTCTCTTTCTCCCTCTATCTCTCGCTTCAATGCATTTCTCATCAAAACCATTCTGAAAAAATCCCACCTTCCTGCCCCTGAACTCACCCCTCTGCCCCATCCGCCTCCACTACTTCCCAAACCTCCTCTACTAGTTTACCCGTTTCCCACACAGATGTAACCGCCACCGTACGGCACCTCAAAGCCACCAACTGCACGGGTGTCATTTGACCAGCCCACCTCATTAAGATGTGCACAGACTCACTTGCACCTACAATTTCCAATTTAATCAATGCCTTCTTCATCTCTCACATAGTTCCCAACGCCAGCAAAGAATCCTGGTTCACACCATGCCTGAAAACGCTTTCCTAGCCGCTCCCTCCCTACCAAATACCACTCTATTACCACAGTACCTTACCTTCTGAAAATTCTTGACTGCATTGTCTACTAACAACTCCAAATGCATCTTGAAATCCACAACCTCCAAGGCTCCCGCCAATCAGGTTTTAGGCCCAAACACAGCACAGAATCAGTCCTCTTCGACCTTAAGATCCAGCTGGACCTGATCCACGATGCAGGAGATATCACCATCCTCCTCCTCCTCCTATTGTGTGTGTACTCAATTCTCTTCTGTCAGCTGCTCACTCTAAACACCCTTCTTTTCTTATTCTTCTTGATTTATCTGCCACTTTTGACACTGTTGACCAAGCTCTGCTCTTGGACTCCCTTACCTCTTTTGGTTGTAGGGGTTCTGTTCTTTCATGGATTTCCTCTTATCATCTAATAGAACCTTTTCAGTCTCATGGGGCGGGAAGATCTCTTCACCGTTTCCTTTTGAGAACGGCTTCCCTCAAGATTCAGTTTTAGGTCTATTTCTTTTCTCACTCTACACTTCTCTTCTTGCTCCTGTGATCTCGTCCTTTAGAATCTCTCATCACTTTTATGCCGACGATACACAACCTTTTCAATCCTTCTCTTCTTTCACACCAAAATCCACACCACTCTTACTTCCTGTCTTTCAGCAATTAAATCTTGGATGGCTATGCACTTTCTTTCTCTTAACGCTGGGAAAACTGAGGTCTTATTTTCCCTGTCAATACAGTTGCTTTAACACCTTCTATTTCTTTTCCACCATCAACTCTTTCCATTTCCCCCTCTGCTCGTAACCTTGGTCTCTACCTCGACTCTAATCTTTCATTCACCCATCACATTTCCTTAACTTCCCGTTCCTGTCATTTTCACTTGCAAAACATTTGCAAACTTCATGCTTCTCTCACTTTTCATGCAACCAAATTGCTTATCTCGTTCCTTATTTTTTCTCGACTTTTCTTCTGTTTAGTTACATTATTTGGTCTTCCTTTCTCTCGTCTTGCTCCCTTGAAATATATTTACCATTCTTCTATTTGCGTACTTTGCCTTCTCTCTTATCGTGATTCTATTTCAGCCTCACTTGTATCTCTTGGATGGCTGTCTTTTCAGTCCCAACTTAAATTTCATTTTCTGTTTGATTTTTAAATCTCTCTAAGGGCTTCCTCCAGACTATCTTGCTGTTCTGCTTTCTTGTTATATTCCTTCTCACTCTCTTTGTTCTTTTTGTCTTTTTAAGCTGACTGTTCCCTGCCCACCCTATGCCCAATCTCGTTTTCGCTCTTTTGAACTTCTTGCTCCTCTTCATGCAAATCTTCTTCCACTATCTCTTCAATCTATCACTGTTTATTCTTCTTTTCGTGCTTCGCTGAAAAATCACCTACTTCACTGCCCATGATTGTTTGTTTTCTGACTTGATATGTGAATTGTCTTATTTCATTGATTTTGTACCATTATTTTTATACTATGTACAGCTCTTTGGATAAAAGCGCTTCATAAGAATAATAAAATACCAAAATACAAACAAGTGTGTCTCTGTTTTTTTTCTTCTTTTTTTGCATTGCTTATATTCAAACCTAGCTCAAGAGTAGTTGAGAGCTTTACAACAGGAGGATTCCAGCATTGGGTTTGGCATTTTAAACAGTTTCCCAATGCTGTTGATGGAGGTAGTGATGCATTTCCATTCATCCAATATGTGTACTGAACGGAAAACCCTAATGCTAGGAACTGGGAAAACACTGAAATAACCAAGGGCGTATCCCTAGCAGAAAAGTGTGAGATACAAAATCTATTTTTACTTACTTGTAAATACCCAGTTAGAAAATGCCAAAAAGGGGATTTTTTAAGTGCAAAATAACTTTTTTAAATGCATTCACAACAATTAGATATCATACCTACTCAACAAAAGGCCATGTACCCAGATACGTTTCCTACAACACCGTTGTGCAAAAATGCACATTTAAACTGTTCAGTCAGTGCAAAATGTACATTTAAACTTTTTGACCTTTTCACTACAGATGAGCAGTGTGTCGTGACTCACCACCGCTCACCCATTACATTTCCTGATATACAATGTGAATAAAATCAATTCCAAATAGTTTGTAAAAATAAAATAATTAGTGCAAATTGGCTATATTCAAATCATTGAAACCTTCCTTATTATTACCTTCCGTATTGTTTCCATCATTATATGCATTCATTGTATACCAAATAGATCTATGCATGCATACTTCTTACACCATACCTATTTGATCAATCCAATTTAATTAAACAATACAATCCAGTAATACTTGAAAACAGAAAGTGCAAAGTGCATAAGATATGACATAAAGCCATTCATACACATCCGGTGTAGAATTGTCCTTCGGCATAATGTTCTTTTACAACAGGGTCTATGTCCCCACTAAATGAATCGGTTGTATGGGGTGCCCCATGTGTGGAGTAGGAAAGGAACTTGCAGCCTCATGCTATACTTCTACATGGAGTAGATCAAAAGTATGGGGAACACTGTATGCGGCGCAGGAAAGAAACTTAAAGCCTGCTCTCAGAAAGACATTTCGGCGGAATATCTGAATGACCACCTTCATCAGGACCGTGATATAAGTCGAACCCTACATGAAAACAAATATGGGAATGATGAATCTAGTGGGTCAGTTAAGTATATGTGTAAAGGACTACATATATGGCCCCAGGACTGACCTTTTAACAGTGTCCATACCAAAGGTGCTGGCGACACACAGCGTGGCAATTAACTAATCCAAATGTAGAGGTGTTATCAATGGTCCTCCGTTGTGGAGGGGGAACGATATCTGAAATACATGTAGACCATTCTTATAAACATACTGCTAGCCATTTCTTATTAGGAAGGTAGACTAGAGGTTAACATTAAAAAAACACATACCCTTAAGCGTCTGCTCAAGGTGCACGTGGTCGCCATGTCTCCTTAAGCATATGGATATGGCTACTACTTCCTGCAAAGGACGAATAGTATTCACCAACATGGTTGTTTCATATGTTGGGGTCTAAAAGAGCACCGAAAAGTAAAGTGAACGCTAACCTTTCCTTACCTTTCTAGAGTTAATATTGTTGGCATCTGAACTCTTCTAGGCACAAAGATGAGTTGAACTGGATTGGGCAGGTCACGCTTTGCTGCATCAGTTACTCTGTTCCTCAGAGAAGCTGTTCAAGTTGCAGCAAAATGGAGGGCCCGGTTGAGATACCTATTAAAGCATAAGGCAGATTATCTGGTAAATGTTGACGGTATCTGTGTTTACCTACATCTGTCTTAAAAAGACTTGTTGTGTGGATGTATTTCCATATGGAAATCCTGCGGTAAATGGCGCTGCTCGTGCGGATAGGAATTGAGTTGTATGTAAAAATTCATCTGGCAGATATGGTTAAAGAGCCACATTTTCTGGTGTTTTGCAGAAGTGAAAAAGGGTGCAGGTATTTCGACCCTCTGCTAAAACTGATGTCTAGATGGGTGGGGAAGTGCAGAAGGACTGCTTGCCAATCGATCCTTTAAGGGCTAGCTTAGACTCCAACTTTATCATAGTTTTGCTATGTGAGATGTAAGAGCCTCCCGAGGTGTGCCAAGTATGTTGGTGTTCCCTTCAAGACTGAATTGTAGATGAGACATACAGTTTGAAAAGAATCCTGGTGGCATGGGGTGCCAGTGAATCTCACACAGTGTTGGACAGATATGGTCAAATTTGCAGGCACCTGCAATAAGCCTGGCTCCTGCGTGGTTGGCTGCTTTGAGGGGAGCCTTTAGTGCAGCTGAAAGTCCAGTACAGGGAGCGTTTCCCCGTTGATGTACAATATCATTAGGGCTTGGATCACCATGCGGGTGTAGTGGGGAGGATGAAGGGTTTGAATTTGTGGAGTGCAGAGTTCTGCAGCCATGTGGTGTGTGCATTTTTGGATATGTGCTTTTGAAAGCAAAGGCTACTGCCAACAATGAAGCCCAGGCATTTGGCTGAGTTTGACAGTTGAGGGCTGAATCCTTCTAGGCACATAGCGTCCAGTCATTGTTGTACAAGTTGTTGTTTGGCAAGGGGACTGATTTGGACAAATTAGGTCTTGAAGGGGTTCAGTTTTAAGCATTCATGGAGGCGATAAAGTACAGCTGTGAGACCGACGTGTATTAATAGATGGCTATGTTGGGGTCATTTAGGAAAGTGAGATTGAGAGTTGGTTGTTTCTGAATGAGCCCTTCTGTACAGCCTGGTGTCTCCTCGATAGGTAGTTTCCAAACCATTTTTGACAGTTTCAGAGAAAACCATCCTTTTGGTGAGGAGGGGGAGGAGTGTGTGGTGCAAGTGCAACTGTAACAAAAGCAGCTGAGTGGACTAAGAGGACTAGGAGGCACAAGTTCACTGTGTCTGTGATTTGCAGTGCATCATCCTCCACTTGAATGGTTGTATTCTCAGTGCTGCATTTGGGGAAGAAGCCGACCTAATAATAGCAGATGAAGCCAATCTGGCCCATTTTGGCAGGTAGTTGTGTCGCAACAGCTTTCTTGATAACCTTCCGGATGAACACGAGACTTCTGATATGTTTATAATTGGCCAGGTCCTCTTGGTCAAGCAAGGGCTTTTTGAGAAGGGGTTGGATAAGACCTGTCATCAATGTGCCTGGAATGCACCTTTCACTGAGGCAGGCACTCACAATAATGATATGATATGATATAGCATTTATAACGCGCCTATACACAATTGTGCCAAGGCGCGACAATACTGAGGTGTGCGTTCAGCACTGGGCCAGTGTGTTGTTTATTGAGGGAGGCCTGGGAGGAAGTTGTCCATGTAAGCCATAGGTTTAAGGGAAGTGAGTGTGCCTGTAGGATCCACAGGTGAGAAGAGGGTAAAGCCAGTCCAGGAGGGCAGTGACCAGCTGGGATGGATAGCAGAGCTCTGTCTGGTTTGAGGCATGGATAACATCTCTGTATCAATTGTGTTAATGAAAAGGCTGTTAATTCTGTCACATTTTTCTTGTGAAGCAGGCACTGCTGTAGGCTTGGTGCAGTACTTGACTACATTGCATTAGGTTTTGCTCCTGTTAGAGGCTGCCTCAAATTGCGGAGATGTAGTTTGCCAACTTAGTTTTGGAGATCATGTGTCTGCTGTGGGTATGCAGGGATTGAGGGGTGAGAGATCCTCTGGGCTGTGATCCTTGCACCACCGCTTTTCAAGGGATCAGTGTTTGTTGACTGCAAGCTTTGGTGTGTCCCAGGGTGTGACAATTTGGCTTTGTTACAACTAGGTTTTAGAGGAGATCCACTTGTTTTTGGTGAAGTGGTTAAATGTTTCCAGAAAGCCTTTAGGCATTCCCTGTTGTAGGGAATGTTCTGAAGATTGCCTCTAGTGTGTGTAAGAGTACATTCTTGAAGAAGCAGTGCTTAATCACAGGGCTTTTAGCCTGGACTTCTTAGGGCAGTATTGTGTATGCTATTAGAAAAGACTTTGATGCATATGGGGAGTGTAGGACCTGTGTATGGTCAATGAAGTCGGTCAAAGGTAATAGGGACCCACATATGTGTTTTGCAGGTTGGTACTCAGGAATGTTGCAGTCTCTGAGAAGAACATTGCCAAGGAGAGAAAGTATATACGATCATTGATGAAGTTATCACTCTCTTTGGGTGGCCTGTAATAGGATGTAATGTAATTGGGCTGTTGCTTGATATGGGGAACCGGTATGAGGGGGGCTCAAAGGAGCTGTTGTCCAGGTCAGGATTATGGTGCAGGTGCAGTGGATGTTATGACTGTCTGCTACTACTCTTTCAGTCCTTCCTGTGTGATCAGTATGTTGGATAGTGTAGCCCTGGGCAAGGAAGACATAGAGGATGTAGGGGGAGGATGGTGTAAAGGGTTAACAATCCTGAGTGGACACAAATAGCAGACGTATGTTACATGGGTGTATGGGGTTTATTAATGAGGTTCCCCAGGCTAGCTGTCTGGGAAAGCCTTTGGACATTTGATTGAGCGATCCCTGAGAGGACCAGAATGAACTGTTATGAGAGGAGGCACATTGTGATGACTACCTGGTGAATGACAAGCAGGGTAATTATCCCTTAGTCCTTTCCAGGCCCTAACAAGGCCAAGCCTCTTTTTCATCTGCCCTTTGCTTCAGACTGTGATCTAACAATTAAGAAGAGAAAGGACGGGGCATAGGCTAAAGGTCAGCTTGAGTTGGGGAAAAAGCATGCAAAAAAGAAGGCACCAAAAGATTAACAGTGATTGACAGGTGCGTGGAGCTTAAGTCACACAACGTACATCCACGTTCACCTGCTCACCAACTGCAAAAGAAAAGAGACTGGACGACTGCTTAAGTAGGAAAAAAAGAGAGGCAATACAAAAAGACAACAAAGGATTAGCAGTGATTGACGAGTGGGTCTAATTCCGCTTGCATCAGTTCACTGATCCAGTTGGTGCACTTATTCACCCATCACACAATATATTTGGATGGAATGAGGCTTACTCTAATGTAGCGATAAACAAAGCTTAATGTGGGGAAAGAGCCTGCGAGGGCCAACCAGCATGAGCCAGTGGCATCTGAGTGCAGCGCGGTCCAATAGCAGCAAAGTCTTTGCGAAGGTCATGGGATATTACATAGCCGGGGTTATCACTATCAGCACTGTAGAATTCCCGCTGGGGTGCTAATTGGATTTTTTTTATTTCAAGTGACATAGGCTATGTGAGTATTGTCAGGGCTTTAAGTTGGCTGGGGCTAGCTGATGCCAAGCCTTGGCAGTTTCCAGGAAGGGATCTTGGCCCAGGGCCCTGCCAGAGCCCACCCTGACTAGCCCCATCCATGCTGACATCTCAGGCAGCCATGTAGCGAAGCGGTGCACAGTTAGAACTGCCTGCAGGTGTCAGCACTTCAAAAGTACTGACATCTGCAGACAGCTGTCTACACGGCTGTCAGATGACTCTGAATTCTGAATCAAGAGGAGGGCTGGAGTGCCCAATCTCTCCTTTTGTTTCCGAGTAAAGAGTCATTATGCAACATGAAGTCATTTTAATGAGGGAGGCTTCATGATGCGTGATGACTCTTTACTCAGAAACAAAAGGAGAGACTGGGCCCTGCAGCCCTCAGCCTGTTTTAAAGTAAAGAGTCATCACACAGCAGGCAGCCCTTTCATTCAAGGAGCCTGTGTGTTTTAAGCATGCAGCGCCTTGAATGAAAGGGCTGCCTGCTGTGTGTGAGAGCTGGGGCACACTCACTGTTGTCACACCTTTGGTGCACTCAGCCCTTAGTGGCTGGGGCACCAAACTTACTAATGCCCCACATTGGGGGCCTACCATTAAGGGGCGTCGCTTAAGTACACAAACACTTAGGCCACACACCCTAATGAGAGCCACCCTCAATTTAGCATCCCACTTAATCCACTGAGTATTGTTCATGCCAAATATTCCTTAAAGAACTACCAACTAACATGGCCGCACTGCAAAAGAGTCCCTTTCCTAGTTTCATTGCAGCCGGAGTAGAGTAGGCAAGATGGCGGGCATCCAAGGGAGGTGCCCAGGTGGCTGAGAGTAACCGGAAGGTCAGTAATGGGTCTGTCTGTGTTGCCAGCTATCTGATTGGCTAGACCCTTTCCCTCACATACTTATATTTGTTATTCCCATTCCAGGGTTTGCTATTTTGCTTAAACAAGCATATTGTATCTGTTTGACTTCAGCAAAAATTTACACAAAATGCTAAGTAGATCCATGCATTAGTGTCTGGAGTTCTTCCTGCTTACATTACATCCCTTTGAAGTCAAAAGCTTTGCTACTGTGGGGGTCTTAATGAGCGTCTAATGTGGTAAGGAAGGTTCACATTCGCTGAGCAGCTTTGTTTGCTGTCATACATTTCAGAGTTCCAGATGGCAAGTTGTCTCATTTTATGCTCCCTTTATCAACTTTATTAGCCCTATCCAGTGATTGATCTCGGCACGCCAGCAGAAATCAATTGAACGCAGGGCAAAACAAAATGATATCTTAGCAGAAACGTTCGCCACCTTGCAGAAATTAAGCAGACAGAACAGTGCAGCCGACTTTCCACTGAATTATTAAGTCAATCAAGGGGGGCAAGAAAGCATTATAGTGTCTCTGCAGATGTATCAGTCTTGAATGAGAAATCAGCATTGTTTCCATTCATCAGAGGAGATGCTAGGGGATCTGGGGGGGCGGGGGGGCTATAGCCTTCGGTCTTTTGGTTGTAGCCCTAGATAGAAGTTCAGAGGGTACAACCAAAAGAATAGCTAGTGCTGAGTCCTGTCAGTGCTGACTTTAGTGTAGCCCCAGCTCTTTTCCAGACCTAGCAACACCCCTGCCATTCATGAATACATCTAAAGCTTCATATTTCGGTTCTTGAGAGCAGCAGTACTGTCTTCCATGACATCATTATTATGATCTTTCAAAGACTGACTGTGAATGAGTGTATCGCTGACAACACTGCCCACTAGGAACTGAATGACTTAGAAGAGCCGTACTGAGGAAGCTACTGAGGACGCTGGAAAGACACAGTACACAAGGTGTCATAGAAACCAACGGCTTGAAGGCGGGGGTGGGGGGTTGGCACGTGCAGTAGAGGCAATGAGTGACAAGAGTCATGGAGGGAGACACTCCTACCACTGTCTCTTCATGGGAACCTCCAAAGCGCATTGCAATAATTTCACTTTTCAGTATCACCACAAAGATATCTGTTCTTCAGGGCGCATGAAGGCAGGTCCTTACCAGTCCTGGGAGAATCTCCTGACGCTGGCTCTAAATCTCGTAAATTTCCATGTGATTCTGAGTGCACTCAAATGTTTTTCAGAGAATAACAGGCAGATCTGTCTGTAGCTTCTGTGTAGATTCTGAAGCAAATCCTGAGGGAGTAGCAAATGGTTGGGGTAAAGCAGGAGCCAAACAAGCACAGTTTGAAAGCACTTAACGTTTGATAATGTATATGTTTTCTTACTGATAGGTTCTGTTACACTTTAAGAAACAAAACGATTTTCTATGCATATCAAAAGCAAATCTACCACTCTGTCTCCCTCACTCACTCTCTGCATTCTCTCCCTCTCTCTGTCTCTCTCTCTGTCTCTCTCTCTCTCTCTCCCTCTCTCTCTCTTTCTTTCTCTATGTTTCTGGATCTTTCTATTTGGGTGAGAGTTGTGTTGCCAGGTGTCTGGTTGCTAAAGCCACTCAACTCTTGCTGACTCCATGACCAGAAGAAAAGGAACAGTTACCTTGAGGGCTTGGGGCTGTGCTTTGTTTGAAATAGTAGTTCTTAAAAAAGAAAAAAGGAAATTATGTAATTGTCCTAGCTTGTTTCTATTGTACAAGGCTCATTTCTAATAATCACTTCAAGTAGATATTGTATTCTTAATAAGAAAGTTACACTTCTATTAAAAGCAAAGCACATTGTTCAACCCTGGAATAAAAATAGGAATTGTTTTCTGGTCGAAGCTAATCATTCCAAGATGGATAGACTAGTAGACACCTACTGTACTCTTTCGAAAATGCCCACATGACAGAGAGGACGGGAACAAAACGCACAAGTTAGGGTTCAGGGCTGCTTTGCATAAATGCGCAAAAGAGAATTTTGGGAACATAAAAATGGCCAAACATCTTTACATTTGGGAAATATGCCTGTGATAAAAATGATGTATGCTTGAATCACAAAGTGCCACATGGGGGCCTGGGGCTCATTTCATATTTCACAACACTCACCCTAACATTAAAAATATGGAACGTTGAACCATATATATTGAGGACAGCCTCAGGATTTGGATGCGTGTGTGTAGAATGGTTTTGACATCAGTAACTCCATCATGGTCTATCCACCATTTAGCCGAGCCTCATGGTAACAATGGCCATGCCCATGTTCTGTTCTCAATACACAGACCTCTCTCTTTACATTGGGCAATGGAGATGCAAATTAAGGTACACATTGAAACTCCCTAAATATGTCTACCCGGTAGAAAAAGACACATCTGCCAACATGAAGTCCGAGAGACTAGGAAACTGGTGTTGTGTGCTGAGGAAACATGTCACTAGTAATACGTAGCAGCTAAGGAGACTGGCCAGTTGTGTGTGCCATGGGAGCACAGCACATGATAAGGAGAGATTAGGAGTACCCTTGGGGTTCAGTTTGCAATGTCTGAGGGAACACTGCTCAATACAGGGCTACACATTAGGAACAACTGTTCCATACACAAAAGAGACAGGTGCCTTTAGGTGGGCTGGTCAGGGCTGTCTGAAGGTGAAAACCCTAAGAAATAGACATTAGGAGAACTTAGTAAAGGCGATTTTCTAAACAAAAAGGGTAATGCCAAAAAGTCCTTCTCTTTCTAATTGGCTTGTCTCTTTTAGGAAATAATATTTAATTGGCGAGACAACAGTCCACCAGAGAGAGATTAGTAGAGCACTCACTTTGACGTCTGTGCAGAGCCTGCTGATGCAGGTTCGAATCGCGGCAGGGCCAAACTCAGCCTTTCATCCTTCCGAGGTCGATAAATGAGCACCACACACCGTGGGGTGGGTAATAACAAGCAGCGCTCAGATGCCTGATGGTTCGTAGCACTATATAAATACCAAAAAAAGAGATATTTATTTGAATTTGCAGAAGAAAGATTGTCCCCCCACATCAGCAGGTGAGAGAATACAGATAAATGAACAATTCTAAAGGAGACATTAGCACATAAAATGCCCTCCTCGGTCTAACAGCCCAAGAGTAGGAGAAGGAGTGCAAGCAAAAGGAGAGTCACTGTTGCCAGATCTGCCACTACAGCGAGTGCCCATCGAATTGTGTGTGGCATGCAGCATCCACCATTACTTTTGAAACAAAGCTGGTGTGGTGCCGTCTACCGCATTGAATATCTCTGGCACAACAACTGTGTCAGGCACTGATACGGGTGAATCTCCACCCACCCAGTGGAAGGTCAGATGATTCTGAATCAAGCATAGGCAGCACTGAGTATTGAAGAAAGGCATGTACATGTCCTCAAAAAGCCACCTAGCACGAACAGGGTCAGCAATGTAATCTAGCGCAGTAGTGAAGTTTCTTGAGGACGAATTACCTGCAGCTAAGGGATACTGCTGGCCTGGTGTGGAAGAGAATCCTATTCTCAAGGACAACTGGATCAGCTTAATGAGCCAGACCTCCCGGGCGCATCAAAAGGATGTCCACTCTGATATTAGCCAAGGGATAGAGCATGCTTCAAAATCTAGAGAAAGGCTGTGACCCTTCTGGGGTGCCTCTGGTACCTCATTCTTTATTCACTACTGCTGGAAGCTGGGGAATATAACAATATGTCCAAGAAAAGGTGCTGCCAGCAGAACCTTTGTTGCCCATGTTTATCCTCATGCATGTAATTGCATTAATGCTACTCATTTGGATCAAGCGGTTTCTAAATGCATTCATATGAAAAACACCTTTTAAGTTTGTATTGTAAAAAGCTAAGCAAAAATTGTATACCTTAACATTTCCTTATTAGTGAAAAGGGGAAACAGAGCAACAAAGAAAAAGATAAAGGAAGAGAACCTCTGGACCCCGATATAGCTAATATGTTCATGTGTGCAGTGACCAGACACTGTGTGCATGAAATACAATATTAAAGTGCAACATTAAATCAATAAATTGTCCCTGGTAATTACCTTTATATCTATCAGGGACCACAATTCCTGCCTTCATATCAGACTTTATGGAGAAAGACTAACAAGCTGTAGGTTTATACATTCTTGCTATACCAATGTCTTTGCTTCATTTAATGTCCTAGTATATGGAAATATTGCAATTGAATACCCAAATATGTGATACTTCATTCAAAGCCCTAGACTTGAAGGCTGATGGGTGAATGAAAAAGTCTCACTGACAACACCATACAAAATATCAGAATACGTAGAGGCCAAAGCAACACAAACCAAGTACTGGAGTTTGCACACTGTTTCAGAGACAGAGACCAAAAACTGTTACTGTGTTCATTTACGTGGGTGCGCTCAGTTGATAATACGAATGCACTAGTGTTTTTTCGGGTTTAACCAGCATGAAATGTTGGCTTCAATAATGCATGTGTTTCGTGCTATAAATGCTTATTCAAGGCTGCATGTGGCAATTTTAATAACACTCAACACTTCTGAAATGGAATGCAAAAATATACAATATACAATAATATACAATAATCAAAAGCGAAAGCAATACAAACAAAAGGTAACATTTACAAGATAATATCGCAATGCTTTCAAATGTGTGTAATATCTGATAAAAAATAATGTAAACTCTAATTTGCGTTACATTTTACAGATATTTAGTTATTGTGTCATTCTATTATTTATTACATCCAACTACTGATTGTGAAAGGATTTTATACTGCACACCAATGCCACTGGTGTGGTCTCCAGGTGCCCAGGCAGATCTGTAAAGCAAGGAGGGAGGGTGGATGGTTAGTAGGGTTGGACTGGAAAAGAGCAAGAGAGCTGTGATGTGCTGTTGGCAGCTTCATTTCGGAAACACTGTTCACTGAGCATAAATGTGATTTTCGGAAGTTGCCCACCATGTGCTGTTGTGCGAGATTATGTGTGGTTTGTTTTGTTGTTGTGGTGTTGTGAAGTACTTTCAGACTGTGGTGCTACAGAGTTCTGGTTGTGTTAAGTACAGAGTTTGAGAGGTGAGTTCTGGTTGTGTTAAGTACAGAGTTTGAGAGGTGTATGCAGAGAAGTGAGCTTATTAATGCGGATTGTTGTTGAAAGTTCTGGAAATCCATCCAAGTGCACCACATCTCCCACCCTAGCAATCCATGCAAGTGCACCAGCACCCCAAAAATCAACCCAAGTGCACCACTCCCGAACTCCAAGAATAAATCCAAGGGCATCACAATCCCCCCTGAAAATCCATCCAAGTGCACCACATCTCCCACCCCTGACATTTAGCAAACTGTGCCCCAACTCCCACTCCTGAAATACAAACCTTAGTTCGTCACACCTCCCATACCAGGAATCAATCCGAGTGTCTCACCCGCCCCTGAAAATCCATCTAAGTTCATCCCATTTCCTACCCCTGAAATCCACCTATGTGCGTCAGATTCCCTAACCCTGACATTCATCCAAGCGCATCACAATCGCCACCCCTGAAATCTGTCCAAGTGTGTCACATTTCCTACCCATGAAATTAATCTAACAACGTCACCTGTGGTAGCTGTGATCTTTATCTCCCCCCTAGTTGCCCTTTCTGGGTTGTACCTTAATTGTCACCTCAGTGGTCATGATTCCTGAGCATCTCCGGAATTCCTTAAGCTGTCTGATTTCTTAGTACAAGCCCTATTTCTCGATGATATGTATCTATGAATTGTGTTCAAATGTTGCATTAGTCTTGTGTTATTGACTGTCTGGAAAGTTTAGGTGGCCTTATCAAAATTACAAAGACAATAACATCTAAGTATGAAGTTAGAAACATGTACGCTCCACAGAGCCACATATCTTTGTCTTTAAGTCTTTGCCTGCCTGCAACATGGTGTATTTGCTGATACGTGGTGGATCCCTGACTTTGCAGCATCCTATGGGCTGCTGGACAGCTGCTATGGATGCTTGATTTGCCAGTGAGGGGAAAAGCTGTTGTCTGTAATGTAGCTTAACCTCCGATAAAGGCACTTTAGGATGAGAGCATCATCAATGTCTTTGTTAGATGGCTGGTGAGAGTCAAATGGATTACACTTCTAATTCTGGAAGAACTGCAGGTACTTTCCTTGGATGCTGATTTACATCTTTAAATGATAAAGTCCTATGTTAGAGTCCGGGAAAATGTTGATACTTTGAGTCCCGCAGGGATTGGATTTGAGGGACCCTGGTACCAATATTGATTTGGGAAAGTGCTCACAGCCAGCATGTCTCAGAGAGAGCAGGTTCCCAGCATATGGGTTCCTACACACTTACATCTTTGTATACTCCTCAATGGCCAGTAAGATTGGCAAATGTCATGTTTTCCTGGCCCCCAAATAGGGCGCAAAACCATTCACAATTTTGATTAGCTACCCCACGGAGGAGGTCCAAAACAGAATCTTTTGAGCACCCCTAAAAATGGCAGATGCCTGTGCCTACAATTATTAATTTCCCTACAGTGGAAAAATGTGCTTGAATAAAAAGTGGAGTTGCATAACGAGTTCCCTCTTAATTCTAACTAGATTACATTACCCCCATGAGACTAATTGCATGATTACCAAATCGGTGAATATTTTGCATTATAAAAAGGGCCCAATGTCTGACAGCGGTCTGATCATATAGGGTCACAGAGGTCCCTTGCTTTAAGTCATGAGTAAGGAAGGGTTTGAGATTGTGGGCTATGAGGAGGGTGCTTCTCCAATTTAGCAAATAGTTCTCAAAGACGTTCAAGGCACTTAAAGCTTGTCTTTGTGGAGCCGGAAATGGTGCCTCTGCCAGATTCCCTGTAGCAAGGTGTCTGTGGGGTCCCCAGCGACTGAGGAGGAGCAGTGCTTGCTTAGCCTGGGAAAAGTAATAATGACAAGCTTCTTTCAGCACAATGAGTGAACTTTATGATTGTGAAATGGCCGCTGAGAATTCTTACATGAACGAGGCCTCATGTGTCCGGTCCTGGTAATCAGACACTGTGGCAAACGCTTTTAGTAATGCAATGACATTGGTGTTTAACATCCCTCCCCCAACATGACAGCAGCTTGTTGTCTCGCTAAGTGAGCATGAGTGCTAGAGTCTCAATGTGGAGCGGGACAGGCTCAGCACGGTGGAAACAGTTTGAGGCAAGCTCCGGGATCAGACTCTGGATTTATGCAGCTCATTTAAGTTCAGACACTCTAGACGTGGATTCCTAGACGTGTGTCTCAGCTGAGCATTTGTTAATTTATCTTCTACTGAATTGTGCACTTGGCCCTCCGTCCTGTAAGTGTTCCCCTGAATGAACACTGCACTGCTTTGTCGCACTCATAGGAGTTTCTGGTGGAAACAACTTAATTATCGGGAAGTCTTAAAGGTTCCTTTCTGTAGTTGAGTGCAACTGAGCCGTATTGGTGACTGTCACTTAGCTAGATGCAGACCCAAGATTGGAAATCAGGCTGAAGTAATCACCATGGTAGCACTTTAGGCACTCTCTCACTCGACAATCTTGTAGTTGCACTTAAAGTCTATGGGCCTCATTACGACCCTGGCGGAGGACCATGGTGCAATTTGCACCATGGTCCATGGCGCTAAGCTGCCAACTCCACCATGGTGGTTGGCGGACTTACCGCCCCATTCCGACCTTGGCGGGGCGGTAAGTCCCCAATCCCCATTTACCCTTCCCCATTCCCATTTTTGCCCCGTAGGGTATAATGGGAGTGGGGAAGGCGTTAATTACGCCACCGTAAATTACGGTGGCGTAATTAACAACAAGTCCCGTAGCGCCATGGATTTTTCCGCCTGCAAAAAGCAGGCGTAAAAATCACCATGGCGCTACGGGAACTCGTAGTCAGGCGGAAAGGGGCGCCATGGTTTACGCCGGCGTAAACCCCTTTCCGCCAGGGTCGTAATGAGGGCCTATGAGTTGAAGGCCAGATTAGTAATTATGTGTTTATCTCTTGCCGATAGGGTATTTGGAAACATATTGTCCTTCTAGGCTGAGCATGCCGTATGGGAAAAGGTGCAGGCTATGGTCAGAAACCTGAAATATGCAGGAGAGGTTATATGTGATATTACTGAAGCAAATTTTATAGTGGTACATTTCACCACAGCCAAAATACCGAAAAAATACTAAATGTACTTCTTTTTTTTATTTAGGGGGTCCCGCCCAAGCCTCCTGTTTTTCTGTCCTTATAACACTGAATCCAGACCCATTTTAAACCCTCACCCCATTACCCTATATGATATGATATGGCATTTGTAACACGCCTATAAACAAGCGTTTCAAGGCGTGACGAGGCAAGGAAGGGGGTACAGAGGGAGGACAGAGATAACGATCTCACTAGGCAAAGTGCATTGAGATTGTGCAAGTGCAGGGAATTGGGAGGGGAAAAGTGCCAGGGGTAAGGGGAGGAGGCAATGATGTACATGGGATCAAAACAATAACAAGAAGTGCGGCCAGCAGGTAGTAGATGCACGGGTGAGTGCAGACAGCAGGTGTCCAAATGTGCAGGTAGGAGGACCGTAGGGTTACAGATACAGACAAAAGTGCAACGGTTGGCCAGGAGGCAGTGCGGGTGTGCAAATGGACGGGCAGGTACGGTAGCAACAGTGCTGGTAGTGATACCGGCGCCATTGTTGCCTTACCGCCATACTTATAATGAGGTCCTATAACCTGTAAAGAATCGATATTCATCAAACTACACATTAGTGTATTTAGGGCCTGAATCATGGAATGGGGCACAGAAATGGCAAAACGTCCACGCACCGAGAAGGACCATGTGTGAGCCGTGGTGCAAACAAATGTTTGTGTGCCACACATATTCATGGAATTAAAGACGCATCACTAGCCGTCACGCAAATAAAAACAAGCTGCGCTGCACCCCAGCAAAAACACAGGTCCTCCCTCGCAAGCACAAGCTGGACACCAGGGAAATTGCGCCTCACCTCGCAAGCCCAGGCTGCACCCCTGTGTAAATGCGGGTCCTCGCTCGCAAGGCCAGACTGCACCCCAGTGAACTTACGCACCTCACCTCGCAAGCCCAGACTGGACCCCAGCAAAAACGCAGATCCTCTCTCGCAAGCCTAGACTGCAATCCAGCAAAATCACGTTTCTCACCTCACAAGCACAGGCTGCACCCTCCAGAATGGACACCGCCCCCCAGCCCCCCTCATCTGTGACATCACCCCAGGCAGCCCACTCCAGACTGGACATCACCCACAGGCAGCCCACTCCAGACTGGGTACCCCCCTCAGACAGCCCACTCCAGACTGGACACCTCCCCCAGGCAGCCCCCGTCCAGACTGGACACCCCCCCACAGGCAGCCCACTCCAGACTGGACCCCTCCAGGCAGCCCACTCCAGACTGGACACCCCCCACAGGCACTCCACTCCAGACTGGACACCCACTACAGGCAGCCCACCCCAGACTGGGCACCCCACACAGGCAGTCCACTCCAGGCTGAACACCCGCCAGGTAGCCCCCTCCAGACTGGATACCCCCCACAGGCAGGTACCTCCAAACTGGGCACCGCCCCCCAAGCTCCCTTCTCCTGTGACACCTCCTCAGGCAGCCACCGTTCAGACTGGACACCCCCCACAGGCAGCCCACTCCAGAAAAGACAGCCCCCAGACAGCCCCATACAGAGGTGACCGCCCCAGGCAGTCCCTGTCCAGACTGCACAACCCCACAGGTGGCCCACTCCCAACAGGACCCCCCACAGGCAGCCCCCGTCCAGACTGGACACCCCCCACAGCCAGCCCACTCCAGACTAGACACCCCCCACAGGCAGCCCACTCCAGAATTGGCACCCCCCAGAGGCAGCCCACTCCAGACTGAACACTCCCCCTGGCAGCCCCCTCCAGACTGGATACTCCCAACAGGCAGGCTGCTCCAGACTGGGCACCCCCCATGACCTCTCTCCTGTGACACCCCTTAGGCTGCCCCCATCCAGACTGACACCTCCCCACGGGCAGCCCCCTCCAGACTAGACAACCCCCCAGACAGCCCCATCCAGATTGAACACCCCCCAAGGCAGCCCCCATCCAGACTGGACACCCCCCACAGGCAGCCCACTCCAGACTGGACACCCCCCAGGCAGCCACCTGACAGTCTCCCACAATACCAGTGCAATGAATATCTGCAGCTCACCTGAACCTACGTGTTTTGACAGCACCATGAAGGGCAACACCAACATGTACACTGCAAATACGACCAACTGGAAGTACCCGAGTTCCATCCATGAGTGCAGCATATGCTCACACACCCTTCCAGGCATTCATCAGCCACCCCCTACACATGTGACAAGTGAATGCAAATCCACGTGCATGTTGCCCATGGCACATAGCCAAGGCATCAACCCACAGTAACTGAATGTGTGCCCACAACAGAATCAAACCTACCAAAAGATGTTGCAACATACACAAAAAATGGCTAGGTGTGTCACTGTCTGAGCATCAGTGACCTGGGTGGAATGGCTGGCAAAATACCTGCCAGGGAACAATCACATGACAGGGCCATGCACGGGTGAATGTAGGGCAGTCAGAGAGAGCATGACTCACAAAGACAGGAGAAGTGTGCAGCCACTCCGGAAGAGCAAACATGGCACACTACTGCTTTCCGGTGGTTGAGGTTGAGCGACACATGAGAGAAGGCAGTGTGTGACTGCACATGCTGGTCAGCGTGTCTGGATGATGTGAGTTTTACACAACAATGCCAAAGAAATGTGCTATTAATGTGACCATGCAACTCCTCCACAGTGAACACATCTCCCTCCACCCCAACCACACTGATGCCAAACACACAGTGATGCTGCACAGGTAAATGCTAATGAAAACATACAGTGCAGACCCACTCGTCAGATGGGCCCACGTGTCAGGCACATGTGCACCCTACCATAGGCAAACACCCCAGCAACAACAACACACAAGCAAGCATGCCACAAGACACATGACTTGCAATGGAGAGATGCACTGGCTGAAAATAGAACTATCAAAGAGACAGACACACAAATGAACTCATGAGTCGTGGAATGTAACAAACAGAGAGATGAATTGGACATACACATGTACAAAAATAAATGGAGAATCAAGTTCAAAGTAGTCCAGTGGAAATATGAAATAAAACAAATATCCTATGCATAAAAAACCATATACAATAAAAACAGGGAAGGAAAGTCTTCAAAGTCTGGGGAAAATAATAAATGAAAAAAGTAAACCTACACCTAAATAACTATGTACAAAGGCAGCAGGCTAGTCCTCCTCCTCTCCAATCTCACTAAACCTTTTCACCAGGGCTGAGTCCAGCACCACGTCCTCACCCCTCAGGCGGGCCTCTGTTGTTGCCTGGAGGGCTTGCAGGGTCTTTAGCATTGTTTTGTCTCTATCACTCGGGCGTCCCTGCAAGTGGCCTCCAGGATGGCAGCCCGGCCTCCTTGTCCGATGCAGCGCAATTTCAGCCCTGGCCATCACAACCCTTGCTTCCCGAGCTCGCTGCCTCTATGCTCCAATCTGCACCTTATATCCACGGAACATCGAAGTCATCCTGTCCCTCAGGTCCACGTGTGCCTGCTGCCTCAAATTTTGAACCTGCCTCCTTACGGTGGTCTACCCTTACACAAATAGCCTTCTCCTCATTGCCACCTGCTGCCACATTGCCCGGTGCCTGCTATGTGGGTATGCCCTCCGAGCACATGACGATACCCGAGGGCATACGGCACCTGCACTGCTCATGTCTGCCTGCTGCCCCTCCATTGCTGGAGCCCCTGGCTGTGCCTGGGTAGGCATGGTGGGGTAGCACATAATCCCGGATGGCAAAACCAGATGGTAAGGGGGTGTCGGTCTGGGTGGACACATCAGCCAACACCAGGTGGTGGGTCTGGGTGGAAATATTCCCGGCAAGCACATACTGCTGCATCCGATGGCCCAGGGACTATATTTTGCACAGGCACCTCCACTGGGGCCTTAACAGCTTCATGCCCCTGGGACAGGACTGCAGTAGGCAAACCCAACTCAACACCCCCACCTGACCCATGGGCTGGGCTGCAACTGTCACCTCCTCCCCACCCCCTCCGCCAACCTGGATGACTCTGGGGCATCTTCTGCCATGGATGGCCCCAGTGTGGCATCACCTGTCCTCACCGCTGCTGTCCACTCCTACCTTCACCTTCTTGGACCTATCCCCAGGAGACATGCCTGATGTCACTGGCTCTACCACAGCTACATTGCTTACCCAAGATGAGCTGTCACCGGGGTGTGGCAGGGGCCTGCGCTTCTGCCTGGTGGAGGCATTCCTGCTGCCATGCTCCACAGCACTGGTTCCGCCCTCTTCATCATATGCAACTGTGGAAAAGGAGACACAGAACAGAAACTTCAGTGTACTGCACCAAATTGTGCATGTGGCAACACCAACACTCACATGGACATGACTAGTCAAGAGAACAGCCGCCTCCACACCCACTCACATGGACATGCAATCCACATTCATGCACACATCTGCCTGGCCATCACTCCATACATACACATCAAGCTACTTGTCACTGTCACATCCAATCAATCAATTCTGTATGCTATACACACATGCATCATTTGCACATGCACATGTGAGCATGCCACAGCAACAAGCAGATACATATGTCATGCACACACATCAACTTAGAGGCCCCAAGCAGTGGGATGACCAATCACATCAGAATCCCATGAACTGCAATGCATCTACGTGACTAAACAAGACATCCAAATGCACATGTTGCATCCAGGCGTGAGTGATGCCCAGTCAGACATTCCCATCTTTGGCGCATACACATGAACATCATGCATGCACGTGACGCGGGCAACACTACCTCAACTGTCACACTTGTCACCTCAGACAAAAGTAACATTGCACGTGCATGGTCTGAAAGGCAGCACTACAACACGTGCAAGTGATAGCACATTCAAAATACATATCGTTCTGAATGCACAAATTGAGAGCAATGTCTGGGGCATGCATGCAGACATCCATCTCAGAAAAATACTTGCTGCTAGACTAAGGGGGTCACTGGCAACATGCTGCTGCATGCACAGAGCACATGCACGGTAGATCATGACACCACATGGCTACGGACCAGTAGACTCCAGGCTGTCACGTAACTCGTAGTTGGGTGTGCAGCTTCGGGTAGAACTTCTCCAGGACCTGCATGTTGTTAGCCGACATCTGGCACCTGCGCGCATGGTGCACCTCTGTGGTGGCACCAAACTGGATGTAGCACAGGGCCTTGCTCTGTGTCCTTGGTTTCAGGTCCCCCCAGTGCTTGTGCACGGTCTTGAAGGTGTGTGGTGCCAACCCGTCCGCATTTATGGCATCCGTTATCCGTCCCAAATCTGCTGACGTCCATCCTTGTTGCATTGTATCACAGGGTTGAAGAGGGCATCATAATGCTCCAGGACCTTCCCCACCAGGATGTCAACTTCCCGGGCAGAGAAGTTGAAAACTCTGCTCTGGTCTGATGATTATGGTGCAGACATGGCAACCACTGGGGCAGCTGTGGGTGGGCAAGGTGTTTCTGGAGCTGGGCTGTGGAGCAGTGGTGGTGGAATGGCACAGTGGGAGTCCGATGAAGCAGCTGACGTGGTCACAGGGCCATGGACAGGAGCATAGGCAATGGCTGGACAACAGGCACTTCAAACGCAGTGCAGGTAGTCAGTAGGCACACTCACTGGACAGGCAGCAGCAGATGGCTAAATTGGAGGCAGCAGGGAAGTAGGAGGTAGTTAAAATGGCACAGAGGCAGGAGCATGGGTCTTCTGTGTATATCTATGATGGCAGCCGGAAACAGAGTGATGGGAATTTGCATGTAAAACATGAGCGTGGACATGTGAAATCTGAGGAAAGGCCCTCAGCGCGTAATTTACGTGACACAGGCTGTGTGCAGGCATTGAGCACTCCATATTCGGGGATACATTAGCATATGTAGAAGCAACTCTGATCATGCATGCAAAGGGGAGGAGACGGACGAGTGGACTACTACGTATTTTGGGGTGCCACGCAATCCATTCACTTCAGAGACCATAAACTTCTTATTTTGGTGGGGGATTTGCCGCCACACATACGCGCACCTTCTTTTGATTTTTACAAGTCTAACAGTGAGTTGCGTATGCATTTTTCCAACTCTGGGTGCCCTTGTGTATCAAGTAAATCTATTGTTACCTTTCGGGTAGCTTTCCGGGTTTGTGTATGAATTTATTGTTGCTGTGTGCCACTGCGTATTGTGTACCACTTTTTCTTTTTCCAGAAGCTATCCTGGTCTCGTGTATGCATCTATTACTTTTTTTTTGAGGTGCCTGTGCATTACGCATAACATATTTTTCAAACCTGGGATACTTTTGAGACTTTCTGTACCACAGAACTATTTCTTCCATCACCTAGATTGCCCCCTCACTCTAACTGTCCAGAACAATTGCTTGGTGTGCCTTCCATTTTTCCCTTACACCTGGAACATGAGTGGAAAGGCCCCAAGAGGGAAAGGGGGCAGACGTGGCCATGGTCAGGGACGTCTTGCAGAAGCAGCTGTCCCAGCCCCAACGGTCCAGGGACGTCCTGCAGAAGCAGCTGTCCCAGCCCCAGGGGTTCAGGGATGTCCTGCAGAAGCAGCTGTCCCAGCCCCAGGGCTTCAGGGACATCCTGTAGAAGCAGATACCACAGTACGAAAGGGTAAGGGACGTGCATCGGAAGCAGCTGTCCCAGCCCCAGAAGTTACGGGACATGCTGCCGAAGCAGTCGACCCCGCCCGAAAGGGTAATGGACATGCAGCGGAAGCAGCCAGCCCAAAAGGGTAAGTGACGTGCAGCAGAAGCAGATGTCCCATCCCCAAAGGGTAAGGGATGAGCAGCAGAAGCAACTGTCCCAGCCCGAAAGGGTAAGGGACGTGCAGTGAAAGTATCTTCCCCAGCCCCTGGAGGTAATGCCATGCCCCAGGCCACTATTGGTCAGGCATCTGGACCCCAGATTGGTCCCAGCCACACTGGGGCAACACCAACACCTCATGGCAAGAAGGCAAGGCCTGCACAGCAGGAACAGTCTCAACCCGATTGCATGACACAGGACAACGGCACATTGAGGAAGAGGAACTTCCATGATGCAAAACTCCAGATCCTCATGGACTAGGTGACCATTCACACACATGTGACATGTGCCAGCAACCGGGGAGCACACATACACCTGCTCATCGTATGGTGCATTGGCAGCATGTCAGGGATGAGATGAACGCCTTAGGGTTTGAGAAGCGCACTGCTGCACAGGTAGTAAAGTGATGGAATGACCTCAGCTGTCACATCAAGTTCAAGTTGAGTGCCACCAATTCATTTTACTGGAGCAGGTGCAAAGCATAGGAGGCCTGTAAAATTACGAGGACACGTCCCGTGAGTGACCAAGATTGTGCATCCATAGTACGTGTAGTTTAGCATCTCCAAGATGCATAATTTTGGTGCCTATCTGGCTGAATTGGAATGACTGCCCCGGGTGAACCATGTAGCTGTGTACTGACTCCTATCCACTGTACACAAGAGTGCATACAACCCATGTGTTGTACATCAGTTGAACATGGCCGTGTGACAGTACTTATCCCCCACTAGCATACCCCCAAAACATCTGCATCATACCACAACATGCACTCTTGTTAGCTGCATCCTTGATATCAGTGACTCTGCTCTGTTAGACACGTGCATGTGTCCGAAATACGTATTACACATCATGCCCTGAAATATAGATACTCTTTTCACACATGTATGTAGGTGCTTCCATGTTACATAGAATATCCAAGATGACAACCAACAAGCCTTATGGCGTACCCTGAGTGAGTGTGCATATGTCTAGACTTTGCACATCCCGGCTGCCCGGTATCTGGTCACTGCATCAAATGCAATAGCATCGAATGGCAAACATGAGAAAATAAAGCATCAGAAAAAGGCAATGAATGCTTTTTTTTAAAAAAGGTAAAGGATTTAGTTTAATTAAGATGTGTTTTAAAATGACTCCTGAGACAAATTGTTGTGAGGCCTGATCCCTGTTACCCTCCCACACTCAGCAAACACCCCATGGGTCCATGCCCCTCTCCCTCTTGTGGGTCACTGTACCTTGATCCTATCTACAACTCCATTGACTTACTCTCTCCACTTCACAGACCTTGGCTGGGTGGTACTCTTACAGCCATACATCAACTGAGACTGTTTCCTTTTTCACACACTTACGGCATGTTCCCATTATGCACAGTCCCTGTACTAGGTCAACACTGCTGTGGCATGTGATGGATGCGGACTTGGATGTGGATATGTGTGTCTGCCTGTTGCCATGTGATGTAATTGTACTTCACAGAGCCACATGGCCATGCTCATTTTACTGGTATTAGTCAACAGTTGGCTGTGCCATGGGCCATTATGTGCTTCTGAACAACCATGTTAGTTGGCAATGGCAATGTGTCCACAGGCAGCATGGACCTGATCAGGGAATGTTGTTGCCAATCTGCATATGCCGTGATCAGATAGCTTGTTGTACATAATGTGTGATGCTGTATTTCATATGGTGGCATGCCCTGCATTTTGTTGCATGACAGAAATGTGATACACAAGTTTACTGTAGACACATTGCACATGACTCCACATGTCTTTTTCTGTCCATGTACAGGTGAGGATACACCAGATGCAGAGGAGGAGGAAGTAGAGCCTGTGGCGCTTCAGACCACCAGTGGAGGACGTGGCATGGCAGCCACTGAGAATCCATTGGTGCTACACACCATCCTGAGCCGTGCTTCAGAAAATTCAGACTCTGGACTCCAGTAGCTCTGATGCTAAACTGGATGTGCAGTCCTCAATGCTGGCAGAGGTGAGTACACCAGTGGGTGGTGCAGTGCAGGCCTATGAGTCTGCAGGTGGTCAGGTGCCTTCACAAGGCCAGTCAGTGGTGTCACACCTGTCTGTGGTGATTACGGCTGCAAGGCCAGACTCCCATGTATTGATTTCTGGTCCTGGGGCAAATGTCAGAGGGAGGGTTGCAGTCCTGCAGCCACAGGCAGGGCCATCACAGCAAGGGCTGTGCTCCCTTGGATCCAGCAGGTATGGGCCCCGCACACGTGGGGGACCTGTGCAGGCTGTGCAGACAGTGTGGGAGCAGCAGATGTTGTGTTCCACACACTGACAGGGTACTGCCTATAAGAGCATGGCTGAGGGCGTGGATAGGGTGGGTAGTTGCATGGCCCTCCCAGCAACACAGGTGAAGCAACAGCTGCAGGTTGTGCGGTCCACATGCTGCTCCCACAGGCTGTGCATGGAGGCCAACATCAGGGGTCGATGGGCAGATCTGTATTGTCTGCAGGCATCCCTGCTTGCAGAGGGTTGGGCACACAGGGAAGCCCTGAGGTGTGATTTGTTGGCCCACAGAGCTGCAATCCGTGAGGAGGAGGCAGCCAGCAGAAGAAACCTCTGCCAGGAGATGCTATCATTGAGGCATACAATCACGGAGGAACTACGTGCAACCCGTGAGGTTGTGCAGAGTGACCTCCAAGCCCTCAGTCTTCTGGTGCATTCATCAGTGTCACGCATGGCCACTGCCACTTAAGACCAGGCTAGGGCACTGCGTGGTGAGCCACCAGCACCATTTCCACCTTCGGATTCCACATGGGAAGGTGGTGCGAGCAGAGACATGCCTCCCGGTCCACCATGGCCCTGCGGTTGGTGTGCCCATGGAGGGGATTTTTTCTTTTTTTTTTTTGACGTGTGGAAGTTGACATGCACCCTGCCCCTCCCCCTACTGGCTGGACACCCCCTGCCCATGATGGACATTTTTGATTTTTTTGTTTATTTTTTGATACTTAGTTGACACCTATTTTTTCCTTGATTTGTGCTGTTAACCTCTCAAGGCCATGATGTTTGCAGTGGTGGAAATGCAGGCATGCATAGTGAGGTCAACTTGCATGTTTACATGGTGGTCCACAGGAGGGCATGTGCCGGTAACTATGGGTTCTGTGTTTCCTTGCAAATGTGTGCTGTGTGAATGGTACTTCACTATGGCTGTTGTAATGTCCTTTCCCATGTTGTTTCAGCAATCTGTGATCTGACGGTGACTGCTGTCCCGGTGGAGACACCCTGCAGCCTTTGACATCCATGCTCCCCATGCCCTCCACCAGGCACTGTCCCTCCTGTCCCTAATTTGGAGACACAGTTCTGGATGAAGGTGATGCAGGATTCACACCATGTCGGCGCAGTCAGCGGGTAGGCATGAGCACTGTCTTGCAGGTTGAGCATGCGTCAATGGACGCCATGTTTGCTGCATGTGTAACTTAATGTATATGTGCTTTGCATGGTAGCATGCCGGTATGGTTATTTAAGTAGTACTCATGTTTTCCTCAGTCAATTAATCTGTGGCCACACCTACTTTGGTGTAGTGTATGTCACTTACCATCTCCAATCCAGGCAGTGTACCCCTTGATGTGTGTTTTACTTGGCCTTCTCTCTGACTGTCACTTTCCTTTTCTCTGTTGTGGTAAGCTGCACTCACGGGCAGATCACAATCTATGTCCTGTCACCCTCTTGCACCCTGTGGTACTTCTGCAGTGGGTGCTCTCTGCATATTTTCTGGATCAATTCATGGGTTGTCATGGATGTGCATGTTCTTTCTGTTGTTACTATGCATGTCATCGCATTTAAGGGATGCGTCTCCCCGTGGGGTGCATCGTATGCAAAGCAGGTGAGTACCCTGTGCAGGTAAGTGAAGGGTATTTTCAGACACTTGTGTGGTGTTTGGCTGGGAGTCTTGCACTTTGTGTGCTCACTTGGGATTTACTTGTCTTGTGGGGCACAAGTACTTCTTCATGGGTGCATGTTTCACAGGGTGTGGTTCTGGTGAAAGGGCTGGGCATGGTGTTGCTTGTATGGATTGGTGGGGCCCCTGGTTTCATATTCAACATTGTTGGAGTTCCAACTGTGTGGGCCTTTCTTGGGTTTTTGAGAGTGGATTTCAGGGACAGTTGTTTGTGTCCTGTGACAGGTATTCATGGTTGTGCTGGTGTGTGTCTCATTGCACTTTGCCCATGTGTACTGAGTGACACTTCACATCCCTTGCAATGTTTGTGGGGTTATGGTTCGATGACACATTTGGCCTCTCTTGCTTAGGGTTCCCCAATTGTGGTGTGCAGCACAAGTTACAAGACACAACAATGGGAACATTGATGCACATTTTTGGGATGCTATCATGTGTACCAGCACATTATGTTTAGCGGTGTTGGTGTTTTCACATGCATGTAGCATAGTGTTTGCAGCTTCAAGTTGACCGCAGCTGCGTGCATGGTACTACAACATTCAATTGAAGCCAGTATTTGACCAATTGTATGCTGTCACAATGAAGTCTGCATTGACCATGCACTTTTTGTTTGCATCCTACATTTAGCATGCATTTATCATTGCTTGCAGTATCACATTGCTTTGTGTTGTCTGCTCATGTCTTCCATGGCAGTTGCCTCGGTGGACAGCCTTACAATCTGATATCGGCCTCTGTGAATTGATGCGTCAAGCATGAGCCTTCCCGGAGTGCAAGAGGTGAGTATTTGTGTACTTGGATTCTTGTGCTTTGCATCAAGGCTAAACTCTACGGAATCTGCAGGCAACTGCCAACCCGTCCGCAGTATCTTCTGCCGCTACTCCTTCCCAGGCCCTTTGTAATGCACTTGCCTCTCACTTCTTTTCCAAAACCCTGGACCTTCTGAACATCCTTGAAATACACTCTTCCAACACAACTTCCCCCTCTCTTCCTCCCATACCACACACCCTCCTCCTTCCTCCTTCTCCTCCTTTGCTCCTGTCTCCCCTGAAGATGTCAGAAGAGTTGTCAACTGATGAAGGTCTCTTCCAAACAGGTTGGCCCATGCTCCTCCAGAACCATCAAGGACAACAACTCCTCTCTCACATCTGCTCTTGCTGATCTCTGCAACCACTCTCTTGCTACCGGTTCTTTTCCATCCTCCCTCAAGCACTCCCTTGTGTGCCCCATCTTTACAATACCATCTGCAGACCCTTCCTGCCCAGCCAACTACTGCCCCATTTCCATCACCCCCTTCCGGGGAAAACTGCTTGAGAAGTTGGCCCTCCCCCAACTAAATGCACATATCGAACTTGTTGGTGGTCTACATGACCACCAGTCTGTATTCAAAGCTTCCTGAGCCATGGGCACTGCTCTCCGGAACACCCTTGAAGAACTGCTTGCATCCCTCAATTCCAAATCCCCTGCTGTCCTCATCCTCCTTGATCTCTCTCTGCAATTGACACAGTGAGCCATTCCATACTCATAAAAAAGCCCCATGATACCCTTGCTATCTTGGAATGGTTATTGACTGGCTTAGCTCATTCCTAACTGACCATTCCACCATAACCATTCTGGGCCCCTTCTCCCCTACTTCCTCCTCCACCTGTGGAGTCCCCCAGGGCTCCATTCATTCACCCTGTCTCGTTAACATATACCTGTCTCTGCTGGAACGCATCATTGCCTCCTTCTCCCCAAACTTTCGGTGCTATGCTGATGACACACAACTCTTCTTCAAACTCCCTACTGATGCTCTTGCACGTTCCTTCATCCCTGACTGCATCTCCGCCATCCAGGCATGGTGTATTGCTAATGACCTCTGCCTCAACGCCAGTAAAACAGAGAGCCTCCCTATTGTATTCCCTGCACCCTACTTATTGCCTTCAGTCTGGCTTTCCTCCATGGCCTCCCCCGCCCCCTCCTCTGAACCCAGGAATCTTGGAGTCATCTTTGACTCCTCCCTTTCCTTCATCCATCATATTCAGGACATTGTCACAAAGTCCCACTTTAAGCTCTTCCTTCCCAATGTAACTGGGCCCTTCCTCACCTTCCCCCAGAGACTCAACGTTACCGTGCTCTGGTTTCCTCCAGGCTAGACTACTGCAACAGCCTCTTCCTTAATCTTCCTTCATCCATGCTGCGACCCATCCAGCTTACCCAGAATAGGGCATCAAGATTTATCCTTGGCCTCAAGCACAGGGACCGCATCTCTCATGCCCTACAAAGCCTTCACTAGCTCACGTTCTCTGCACAGATTAAATTCAAATCCTTCTGTATCATCCACAAGGCTATCTGGGGCTGGGCACCACTCTGTTTTCAATGCTTCTTGACCAAATACTCCCCTTTTAGACTCCTGCATTCCGCTGGCACCAACTCCCTGCATGTGAAGCAGTTTGTTAAACAGAGAGCTGGTGGTCGATCAATTTCCTCGGCGGGCTGCCTTCTGTGTAATAGCCTCCCTCTCTCTCTTCGTCTTGGGCAGGACCTCCTTAAGTTTCAAAAAAGCCTCAAGTCCTTTCTCTTCTCCTCTTCCTTCTGCTCCTCTTTTCCCTGCTAATCATACAGTATTGTGGCTGATGTGCAGGGTCCTTATGTGTCCTCCTGACTCCCACATCTCTCATCCAAGCTGCTGTCTACATACTGCACTTGCTCAGGCTTAGCCTCACCACGGGAGGTTTCACTTACGTTTTTCTTTTATCTTCTTAGCACTTCACCCCAAGCACATCTCCATGAGTACTTCAGCACCTTTTCCCTTACCCCACTCCCCTCTGCACCTGCACGTTCTGAACACTAACAAGGCATAGTAGGTTTGTCTCCCCTCCCAGTTATTCTCATGATTTGTTTGTACTATTAATTCAATTATTTATCTCTGTACTAATTCATAGTCTACTTTCCCCTGTCCTCACCATGTTGCCCTGTGTGCGCTTTGAAACAGTTTTGCTAATTGTATATGCATCTAACAAGTGACCAATAAATACATGAATAAATAAATGTGCTCCCATGACTGTGTTCAGTGCCCTGGCCCAATACTATGCAGGTGATTGTATGCCTTAGCATGTCATTGTTAGTCTTCCAGGGATGTCCCTGCTTTTCTGTGGGCTCAGTTATCTGCATATGTGATGTCTTCTCAATTTCATGCAGCATGTTAACTGATGCATGCATTGTGTATGTGCCATCGTCTAGTGAATGGGGATATGTGACATGCGCATTTGCTGCATGTCATTGAGGGGGACAGGCACTGTGGGGGATGTTGTTTGTCAGTGTGTGTGTTTTGTGTGTTTGATTTGCATGCAGTGTGCAGGTGTTTCTGCATGTGTGCTGTTTCACATATTGATGGTTGTGTTGTGAGTTGTTATTTGCATGTCACTGAGGGGTGCCTGTGAGTCTTGAGGTTTTGTGTGCATGGATGTGTTAGCTGTACTCTGTTTCATTTTGTTCATTTTCTGCAGATCCTTCCGTCATGGGAGGAAATTTGACTGTTGACTGCATGCCAAGGGGACAGGTAAGATGTGCATTTATCTTGATCATTATGGAATGGCTACTTTAGTTGCTGCATGTCTGGATGTGTTAATTCTGGTGGCTCGCCCTCTTTGTCACAATTGTCTATTACCTCTTGTTAATAGTTGTTTTGGGGATGGGGTTTATTTTGCTCTGTTGAGTAACACGTGGGTCGATACTGCATTACTTTTCTACACCCCACAATAGGGACATGTTTGTGCGCATCAGACACAGATACAGATACAGACACAAGTGCAAGGGTTGCCCGGGAGGCAGGGCGGGTATGCAACTGGGCAGGCAGGGACCTGGGCCCGAAATCAGAGGTCGGACATGGCGTGCAGAGCAAGACCAGCAAGCACAACTCGTAGTATGGTGGTACGGTAGCAACAGTGCCGGTAGCGATACCAGCGCCGTTGTTGCCTTACCGCCATACTTATAATGAGGCCCTATAACCTGTAAAGAATCGATATCCATCAAACTACACATTAGTGTATTTAGGGCCTGATTCATGGAATGGGGTGCAAAATGGCACAACGTCCACGCACCGAGAAGTACCCTGTGCGAGCCGTGGCACAAACAAATGTTTGCACGTCTCACGTATTCATGGAATTAAAGATGCATTACTAGCCATCACACAAGTAAAAACAAGCTGCGCGAAGAACACCCACAACACAACCCCCAAGTATACCGAAAAGCTAGCAAAAGGACAAACACGATGGAAGCCTCGGTGCCATCCCTGTCCCACCATCCATTACCCGTGTGAGAATGCGTGCATCACCTTGCAAGCCCAGGCTGCACCCCAGCGAAAACACAGGTCCTCCCTCGCAAGCACAAGCTGCACACCAGCAAAAAAGCAGGTCCTCCCCTGCAAGGCTAGACTGCACCCCAGGGAAATCACGCCTCACCTCGCAAGCCCAGGCTGCACCCCTGTGTAAACGCGGGTCCTCCCTCACAAGGCCAGACTGCACCCCAGTGAACTTACGCGCTTCACCTCGCAAGCCCAGACTGGACCCCAGTGAAAACGCGGGTCCTCCTCGCAAGCCCAGACTGCAATCCAGCAAAATTGCGTGTCTCACCTCACAATAACCGGCTGCATCCTCCAGAATGGACACCGCCCCCCATCTCCCCTGATCTGTGAAACCCCCGAAGGCAGCCCACTCCAGACTGGACATCACCCACAGGCAGCCCACTCCAGACTGGGTACCCCCCACAGGCAGCCCACTCCAGACTGGACACCACCCCAGGCAGCCCCCATCCAGACTGGACACCCCCACAGGCAGCCCACTCCAGACTGGACCCCTCCAGGCAGCCCACTCCAGACTGGACACCCCCACAGGCAGCCCACTCCAGACTGGACACCCCCCCCAGGCAGCCCAATCCAGACTGGACATCCCCACCAGGCAGCCCACTCCAGACTGGACATCCCACACAGGCAGCCTACTCCAGACTGGACCCCCCCCCCAGGAAACCCCCATCTAAACTAGCCATAATCCACAGACAGCCCCCTCCAGAGTGGACATCCCCAACAGGCAGCCCACACCAGACTGGCCACCCCTCCAGGCAGCCCCCATCCCGACTGGACAGCCCCCACAGGCAGCCCACTCCAGACTGGACACCCCTCACAGGCAGCCCACTCCAGACTGGGCACCCACCACAGGCAGCCCACTCCAGCCTAGACACCCCCCAGGAATCCCCCTCCAGACTGGGCACCACCCCAGGCAGCCCCATCCAGACTGGACTCCACCACAGGCAGCCCCCCAGACTGGACACCCCACACAGGCAGCCCACTCCAGACTGGACCCCTCCAGGCAGCCCCCATCCACACTGGACACCTCCCCAGGCAGCCCACTCCAGACTGGACACCCCCCACATACAGTCCACTCCAGACTGGAAACCCCCCACACCAGAATGGACACCCTCCCAGGCAACCGCCTCCAGACTGGACACCCCCCAGGCAGCCCCGTCCAGACTGGACACCCCCACAGCCAGCCCACTCTAGACTGGACACCCCCCCAGACAGCCCTCGTCCAGACTTGACACCCCAACAGGCAGCCCACTCCAGACTGGACACCCCCACAGACAGCCGACTCCAGACTGGGCATTCCACACAGACAGCCCACTCCAGACTGAACACCCCCCTAGGTAGCCCCCTCCAGACTGGATATCCCCCACAGGCAGGCCCCTCCAGATTGGGCACTGCCCCCCAGGCCCCCTTCACCAGTGACACGCCCCCAGGCAGCCAGCGTCCAGACTGGACACCCCTCACAGGCAGCCCACTCCAGAAAAGACAACACCCAGACAGCCCCATACAGAGGTGACCCCCCCAGGCAGCCCCCATCCAGACTTGACACCCCCCCAGAGGCAGCCCACTCCCAGCTGGACACCCCCCAGGCAGCCCCCATCCAGACTGGACACCCCCCACAGCCTGCCCACTCCAGACTGGACACCCCCCACAGGCAGCCCACCCCAGAATTGGCACCCCTAGAGGCAGCCCACTCCTGACTGAACACCCCCCCGGCATCCCCCTCCAGACTAGATACTCCCGACAGGTAAGCCCCTCCAGACTGGGCACCCCCCAGGACCACTCTCCTGTGACATCCCCCATACTGCCCCCATCCAGACTGACACCCCCCACAGGCAGCCCCCCTCCAGACTAGACAACCCCCCAGACAGCCCCATCCAGACTGGACAGCCCCCACAGGCAGCACGCTCCAGAATTGGCACCCCCCAGAGGCAGCCCACTCCTGACTGAACACCCCCCAAGGCAGCCCCCGTCCAGACTGGACACCCCCCAGGCATCCCCCCAACAGTTTCCCACAATACCAGTGCAAGGAATGTCTGCAGCTCACCTGAACCTACTTGTTCTGACAGCACCACGAAGGGCAACACCGACATGTACACTACAAATACGACCAACTGGAAGTACCCGAGGTCCATCCATGAGTGTAGCATATGCTCACACACCCTTCCAGGCATTCATCAGTCACCCCCATACACATGTGACATGTGAATGCAAATCCATGTGCATGTTGTCCATGGCACATAGCCAAGGCATCAAAGCACAGTAACTGAATGTGTGCCCACGACACACCTACCAAAAGATGATGCAACATACACAAACAATGGCTAGGCGTGTCACTGCCTGAGCATCAGTGACCTGTGTGGAATGGGTGGCAAAATACCTGTCAGGGAACAATCACATGACAGGGCCATGCACGGGTGAATGCAGGGCAGTCAGAGAGAGCATGACTCACAAAGACAGGAGAAGTGTGCAGCCACTCCGGAAGAGCAAATATGGCACACTACAGCATTCCAGTGGTCGAGGTTGAGCGACACATGAGAGAAGGCGGTGTGTGACTGCACATGCTGGTCGGCGTGTCTGGACGACATGGGTTTTACACAACAATGCCAAAGAAATGTGCTATTAATGTGGCCATGCAACTCCTCCACAGTGAACACACCTCCCTATACCACAACCACACTGATGCCAAACACACAGTGATGCTGCACAGGTAAATGCTAATGAAAACATACAATGCAGACCCAGTCGTCAGATGGGCCCACCCCCACATGTCAGGCACATGTGCACCCTACCATACGCAACCACCCCAGCAACAACAACACACAAGCAAGCATTCCACAAGACACATGACTTGCAATGGAGAGATGCACTGGCTGAAAATAGAACTATCAAAGAGACAGACACACACATGAACTGCATGAGGCGTGGAATGTAACAAACAGAGCAATGTACTGGACATAAATATGTACAAAAAGAAATGGGGAATCAAGTTCAAAGTAGTCCAGTGAAAATATTAAATAAAACAAATATCCCATGAATAAACAACTCTATACAATAAAAACGGGGAAGGAAAGTCTTCAAAGTTGGGGAAAATAATAAATATAAAAAGGAAACCTACACCTAAATAACTATGTACAAAGGCAGCAGGCTAGTCCTCCTCCTCTCCAATCTCACTAAACCTTTCCATCAGGGCTGAGCCCAGCGCCAAGTCCTCACCCCTCAGGCGAGCCTCTGTTGATGCCTGGATTGATTGATTGATTGATATTTAATTTCTATCGCGCTCGTACACAAGTGTTTCAGAGGGCTTGCAGGGACTCTAGCATTTTTGTGTCTCTATGACTCGGGCGTCCCTGCAAGTGGCCTCCAGGATGGCAGCCCGGCCTCCTTGTCCGATGCAGTGCAATTTCAGTCCTGGCCATCACAACCCTCGCTTCCCGAGCCCGCTGCCTCTATGCTCCAATCTGCACCTTATATCTATGGAACACGGAAAACATCCTGTCCCTCAGGTCCACAAGTGCCTCCTGCCCCACATTTTGAACCTGCCTCCTTACGGTGGTCTGCCCTTACACAAATAGCCTTCTGCTCGTTGCCACCTGCTGCCACATTGCCCGGTGTCTGCTATGTGGGTACGCCCTCCGAGCAGATGACGATATCTGAGGGCATACGGCACCTGCACTGCTCATGGACGCCTGCTGCCCCTCCATTCCCGGCAGGCACATACTGCTGCATCTGATAGCCCAGGGACTATATTTTGCACAGGCACCTCCACTGTGGCCTGCACAACTTCATGCCCCTGGGACAGAACTGCAGTAGGCAAACGCACCTCACCACCCCCACCTGACCGCACGAGTTGGGCTGCAATGGTAACCCCCCCCCGTCAACCTGGATGACTCTGGGGCAACTATAGCCATGGATGGCCCCAGTGTGGCATCACCTGTCCTCACCACTGCTGTCCACTCTCACCTTCGCCTTCTTGGACTTACCCTCAGGAGACATGCCTGATGTCACTGGTGCTGCCAAAGCTACATTGCTCACCGAAGGTGAGCTGTCACAGGGGCGTGGCAGGGGCCTGCGCCTCAGGCAACCCTGCTGCCATGCTCCCCAGCACTGGTTCCGCCCTCTTCATCAGATGCAACTGTGGAAAAGGAGACGCAGAACAGAAACTTCAGTGTACTGCACCAAATTGTGCATGTGGCAACACCAACATTCACATGAATATGACTAGTCAAGAGAACAGCCATCAGCCTCCACACCCACTCACATGGACATGCAATCCACATCCATGCACACACCTGCTTGGCCATCACTCCACACATACACATCAAGCTACTTGCCACTGTCAAAACTAATCAATTGTGTATGCTATACACACATGCATCATTTGCACATGCACATGTGAGCATGTCACAGCAACAAGCAGATACACATGTCATGCACACGCATCAACTTAGAGGCCCCAAGCAATGCAATGACCAACCACATCAGAGTCCCGTGAACTGCAATGCCTCTACGTGACTAAGCCAGACTTCGAAATGCACATCTTTCATCCAGGCGTGAGTGATGCCCAGTCACACATTTCCATCTTTGGCACATACACATGAACATCATGCATGCGCATGACGCGGGCAACGCTACCTCAACTGTCACACTTTTCACCTCAGACAAAAGTCACATTGCATGTGCATGGTCTGAAAGGCAGCACTACAACACATGCAAGTGATGGCACATTCAAAATACATATCGGTCTGAATGCACACATGGAGAGCAATGTCTGGGGCATATATGCAGACATCCGTCTCAGAAAAATACTTGCTGCAAGCCTAAGGGGGTCACTGGCAACATGCGGCTGCATGCACAGAGCACATGCACTGTAGATCATGGCACCACATGGCTACTCACCAGTCGACTCCACACTGTCACGTAACTCGTAGTTGGGTGTGCAGCGCCGGGTAGAACTTCTCCAGGACATGCATGTTGTTAGACGACTACTATAGTGAGGTCAGCTTGCATGTTTATTGGTGGTCCACAGGTGACTGGTGGTGTGCAGGTGACTATAGGTTCAGTGTTTCCTCGCTCATGTGTGCTGTGTGAATGGTACTTAACTATGGCTGTTGTAATGTCTTTTCCCATGTTGTTTCAGCAATCTGTGATCTGGCTGGTGACTGCTGTCCGGGTGGAGACACCCTGCAGCCTTTGACATCCAAGCTCCCCATGCCCTTCACCAGGCACTGTCCCTCCTGTCCCTAATTTGGAGACAGTTCAGCGGGTAAGCATGAGCACTGTCTTGCATGTTGAGCATGCGTCAATGGTCGCCATGTTTGCTGCATGTGTAACTTAACTTATGTGTGCTTTGCATGCTAGCATTCCGGTATGGTTATTTAAGTGGTGCTCATTTCTCCCTCGCTCAATTCATCTAAGGACACACCTACTGTGGTGTAGTGTATGTCATTGACCATCTCCGATCCAGGCAGTTTGCTCCTTGATGTGGGTTTTACTTGGCCTTCCCTCTCACTGTCACTCTCCTTCTCTCTGTTGTGGTACGCTGCACTCATGGGCAGATCACAATCTATGTCCTGTCACCCTCTTGTACCCTGTGGTACTTCTGCAGTGGGTGCTGGGAGTGGTGTCGAGTGATGAAGCAGTCAGTGCAGTCTCCAGGTCCATTCAGTTCTGCTGTTGGAGTCTCTCTACACTGTTTCTTGAAAAAAGAAGGAGCTTTTAATAACTGGGAAAATCCACAAAGCGGAGCGGGGTGGTGAAGTAGTCAGTGCAGTCTCCAGATCCATTCAGTTCTGCTGTTGAAGTCTCTCTACACTGTCTTTCGGAAAAAGGAGAAGCCTTTAAAAACTGGGAAATTCCGCAAAGTGGAGCAGATTAGTGTCGAGTGGTGAAGCAGTCAGTGCAGTCTCCAGGTCCATTCAGTTCTGCTGTTGCAGTCCCTCTACACTGTCTTTCAGAAAAAGGAGAAGCCTTTAAAAACAGGGACAATCCGTGAAGCGGAGCTGAGTGGTGTCGAGTGGTGAAGCAGTCAGTGCCGTCTCTGTATGCTGGGCCAGGGGACGGTGTGATACAAACACAGGTATCCAGTGACTCTTCTTAGTAATAACTTTAAGCCTTCAGTGACATTTGGGCATGTAGCTTACAGTCTCCTGGCAGCAACCTGGTGCTAATCCCATGCGCTGAGCTAAAAACATGCTCGCCTTTCCCACTTTGCTTCCCTTATTATTGTTTTTTATTCAGTGTTTGGCTGCGGTGGACGATAATAACTCTTCTGAGACTTTAAAGACAGCTGTGTTCTGACACACTGTCCCACTGGTGACAGCTGTGATATATGATCTTTGTGAACTGTTTTCCATTAGAGCATTTTACTGTTTGTAGTATTACACTTCTAATCATCCGTGGCTTTAAAGAGACAGTATTTGTTGACATTTCTGCCTGGGTCCCTGCGGCTCGTGTGAAAGCTGGTGGGGGAGCTTCCGATCTCGCACACTTTTGTGTATTTCACCACATCTGGGTGGCACCTTGAGCTTTGTACCCTATTGTTGAGCAGCAGGGTGGGTGAGCACAGGGGTGGTTTCCCTAGCCTGGCTAATTTTGTTTGGCTGAGGATCCCTTCAGCCCAGGTTGTCACTGTATTATCCTGGAAAAAAATTCAAAAACAAACTCACTGGAAATAAGCCTCAAAAACATTACAGTGGGGACTGCAGGTTTTTGCACCTTTGACCTACATGTAACCTCTGCTGTGAAATGAGCCCCTTTAGGGCAAGATGTCTAAAACCTACAACTTACGCAGTGCCTCTTTAGTGTCGGATTCCATCGCCTCAATTCCTGTGGGGGAGTTAGTCTCACCCCAGCTGAATAAGGTGGGGGGAAAGTGCACCTTTGAACGTTATAAATCAGGGGGTGGTGTCTTTATTCCTCCTAAATGCATATACCCAGCTGATTCTGAATCTCCCTCCTGTTCAGGTCTAACAGGGGTATTGTGTGATGCTAATTCTGTAGTTGGAGCCTCTACTCCATTCAGTCATCCACTGCAGCATAATTGTGCCACTAATTTGAACTATACTGTAAAAACTGCCTCAATGAAGAACACTATTGTCTCGATGTTCTCCACAGGGGAAAGAGTGCAACCCCCGAGATAATGGGTTCACCAGAGGAAGCCATAGGTGCTCCCATACGATTAGGGGTTTCACTGGTCAATATTCAAGATCGGGCGGATGTACTCTATGTTGAACCTTTAGAACTGTCTCGACATGATTGAGTCCTCCTTTACATTGAATACTGCACCCATGTCTAAAGCTAAAGAAACTGGTTTCTAGCTTTCTGGTGCTAAATCTTCGGACAACCCAATACATTCTGAGGCCCCTGGTAAGCCCACACCGGTGAATAATCCTAAGGAACTAGTGCCTCCCACAATCATGGCTCTTAATTTTGTCCTGACTTCATTGGTTGAGGTTTTTGAAAATCTCAAATCTGAAGTGCAGCAGCAGTCTGGCACGTTATTGGAAATGACAAAAGATCTGGAATTGAGCGAAAAATATCCATGGTGGCTATAAAAACGGCGCAGAACGAGGCAATTTTTGAGATCATGGGGGAAATACGCTCTACTGCCAGCCTGCAATCTACCAAGCTGGATTATTTGCTTGAGAGATGGACTGACTCAAGGGAGGAGATCAGGGTCTTATCTGAAAAAAAATGATTTGTTGTCTCAACAATCACCTGTTGCTATTACTTCTATCCCTGCAAATGTTCCACTGGTTGACGAAATTATTGACACCAAGTGGTGGAGTCCGAACTACTCAATGATAGTTTGGTTAAAGAGGGTGATCAGATGTCTTCCCGGAATGGGGAGCTTGAGGAAGAGCCCAAAAAGAAGAAATCAAATGGGAAATCCAAAAAGTGAAAGAAAAAAGCAAATAAGCCTCTATATGATCCTCTTATACCATCGGGGGAGAAAGTGAAGACGAAAAAAAAACTTCTGCAGTGGTTGCTCTCTGCATATTTTCTGGATCAATTCATGGGTTGTCATGGATGTGCATGTTCTTTCTGTTGTTACTATGCATGTCATTGCATTTAAGGGATGCGTCTTCTGATGTGGTACATCGTATGCAAGGCAGGTGGGTACCCTGTGCAGGTAAGTGAGGGTATTTTCATACACTTGTGTGGTGTTTGGCTGGGAGTCTTGCACTGTGTGTGCTCACTTGGGATTTACGTGTCTTGTGGGGCACCAGTACTTCTTCATGGGTGCATGTTTCGCAGGGTGTGGTTCTGGTGAAAGGACTGGGCATGGTGTTGTTTGTATGGATTGGTGGAGCCAATGGTTTCATATTCAACATTGTGGGAGTTCCAACTGTGTGGGTCTTTCTTGGGTTTTTGGGAGTGGGTTTCAGGGCCAGCTGTTTGTGTCCTGTGACAGGTGTTGATGGTTGTGCTGGTGTGTGCCTCAATACACTTTAACCATGTGTACAGAGTGATACTTCACATCCCTTGCAGTGTTTGTGGGGTTATGGTTCGATGGCACATGTGGCCTCTCTTGCTTAGGGATCCCCAATTGCGGTGTGCAGGACCAGTTACAAGCCACAACCATGGGAACATTGATGCACATTTCTGGGATGCTATCATGTGTACCAGCACATTATGTTTAGCTGTGTTGGTTTTTTCACATGCATGTCCCATGCATGCTGCACCATAGTGTTTGCAGCTTCAAGTTGACCGCAGCTGGGTGCATGGTACTACAACATTCAATTGAATCCAGTATTTGACCAATTGTATGCTGTCACAATGAAGTCTGCATTGACCATGCACTTTTTGTTTGCATCCTAAATTTAGCATGCATTTATCATTGCTTTCAGTATCACATTGCTGTGGTTGTCTGCTTATGTCTTCCATGGCAGTTGCCTCAGTGGGCAGCCTTACAGTCTGACATCAGCCTCTGTGAATTGATGTGTCAAGCATGAGCCTTTCCAGAGTGCAAGAGGTGAGCATTTGTGTACTGGTATTCTTGTGCTGTGCATCATGGTTAAACTCTACGAAAACTGCAGCAAACTGCCAACCAGTCGGCAGTATCTTCTGCCCCAACTTCTTCCCAGGCCCTTTGTAATGCACTTGCCTCTTACTTCTTTTCCAAAAACCTGGACATTCTGACCATCCTTGAAACACACTCTTCCAACACAACCTCCCCCCTGTTCCTCCCATACCACTCACCCTCCTCCTTCCTCCTTCTTCTCCTTCGCTCCTGTCTCCCCTGAAGAAGTCAGAAGAGTTGTCAACTGATGAAGGTCTCTTCCAAACAGGTTGGCCCATGCTCCTCCAGAACCATCACGGACAACATCTCCTCTCTCACCACTGCTCTTGCTGATCTCTGCAACCACTCTCTTGCTACTGGTTCTTTTCCATCCTCCCTCAAGCACTCTCTTGTGTGCCCTATTTTTACAATACCATCTGCAGACCCTTCCTGCCCAGCCAACTACTGCCCCATTTCCATCACCCCCTTCCTGGGAAAACTGCTCGAGAAGTTGGCCCACCCCCAACTCACCGCACATATCAAATTTGTTGGTAGTCTACATGACCACCAGTCTGTATTCAAAGCTTCCTGAGCCATGGACACTGCTCTCCTGAACACCTCTGAAGAACTGCTTGCATCCCTCGCTGCCAAATCCCCTGCTGTCCTCATCCTCCTTGATCTCTCTTCTGCATTTAACACAGTGAGCCATTCCATCCTCATAAAAAGGCTTCATGATACCCTTGCTATCTTGGAGCGGTCATTGAATGGCTTAGCTCATTCCTAACCAAGCATTCCTCGAAAACCATTCTGGGCCCCTTCTCCTCCCCCACTTCCTCCTCCACCTCTGGAGTCCCACAGGGCTCCATTCTTTCGCCCTGCCTCGTTAACATATGCCTGTCTCTGCTGGAACGCATCATCGCCTCCTTCTCCCCAAACCTTCAGTGCTACTCTGATGACACACAACTCTTCTTCAAACTTCCTACTGATGCCCTTGCACCTTCCTTCATCCCTGACTGCATCGCTGCCATCCAGGCATGGTGTATTGCAAATGACCTCTGCCTCAACGCCAGTAAAACAGAGAGTCTCCCTATTGTATTCCCTGCACCCAACTTATTCCCTTCAGTCTGGCCTTCCTCCATGGCCTACCCCCACCCCCTCGTCTGAACCCAGGAATCTTGGCGTCATCTTTGACTCCTCCCTTTCCTTCATCCATCATATTCAGGACATTGTCAAGAAGTCCCACTTTCAGCTCTTCTTTCTCAATGTAACTGGGCCCTTCCTCACCTTCCCCCAGAGACTCAACGTTCCCCGTGCTCTGGTTCCCGCCAGGCTAGACTACTGCAACAACCTCCTCCTTAATCTTCCTTTATCCATGCTGCAACCCCTCCAGCTTACCCAGAATAGGGCATCAAGACTTATCCTTGGCCTCAAGCACAAGGGCCGCATCTCTCCTGCCCTACAAAGCCTTCACTGGCTCACGGTCTCTGCACAGATTAAATTCAAATCCCTCTGTATCATCCACAAGGCTATCTGGGGTTGGGCACCACTCTGTTTTCAAATCTTCCTGACCAAATACTCCCCTTCTAGACTCCTGCATTCCTCTGGAACCAACTCCCTGCATGTGAAGCAGTTTGTTTAACAGAGAGCTGGTGGTCGATCAGTTTCCTCAGCGGGCTGCCTTCTGTGTTATAGCCTCCCTCCCCTCTTCGTATTGAGCAGGACCTCCTTAAGTTCCAAAAAAGCCTCAAGACCTTTCTCCTCTTCTCTTCCTTCTCCTCCTCTTTTCCCTGCTAATCATACAGTAGTGTGACTGATGTGCAGGGCCCTTATGTGTCCTCCTGACCCCCCCAACATCTCTCATCCAAGCTGCTGTCTACATATTGCACTTGCTCAGGCTTAGCCTCACCACAGGAGGTTTCACTTACGTTTTTCTTTTATCTTCTTAGCACTTCACCCCAAGCACATCTCCATGAGCACCTCAGCACCCCCACTCCCCTCTGCACCTGCACGTTCTGAACACTAACAAGGCATAGTAGGTTTGTCTCCCCTCCCAGTTATTCTCATGATTTGTTTGTACTATTAATTCAACTATTTATCTCTGTACTACTTCATAGTCTACCTTCCCCTGTCCTCACCCTGTTGCCCTGTGTGCCCTTTGAAACAGTTTTGCTAATTGTATATGCACCTAACAAGTGACCAATAAATAAATAAATAAATAAATAAATGTGCTCCCATGACTGTGTTCAGTGCACTGGCTCAATACCATGCAGGTGATTGTATGCCTTATCATGTCATTGTTAGTCTTCCAGGGATGTCCCTGCTTTTCCGTGGGCTCAATTATCTGCACATGTGATGTCTTCTCATTTTCATGCAGCATTTTAACTCATGCATGCATTGTGTATGTGCCATCATCTAGTGAATGGGGACATGTAACATGCACATTTGCTGCATGTCATTGAGGGGGACAGGCAGTGTGGGGGATGTTGTTTGTCAGTGTGTGTTTTGTGTGTTTGATTTGCATGCAGTGTGCAGGTGTTGCTGCATGTGTGCTGGGTCACATGTTAATGGTTGTCTTGTGAGTTGTTGTTTGTATGTGTTGTATGTCACTGAGGGGTGCCTGTGGATCTTGAGTTTTTGTGTGCATGGATGTGTTAGCTGCACTATGTTTCATTTTTTTCTTTGTCTGCAGATCCTTCCGCCATGGGATGAAATGTAACTGTTGACTGCATGCCAAGGGTGCATTTATCTTGATCGTTATAGAATGGCTACTTTAGTTCCTGCATGTCTGGATGTGTTAATTCTGGTGGGTCGCCCTCTTTGTCACAATTGTCTATTACCTCTTGTTAATGGTTGTTTTGGGGATGGGGTTAATTGTGGTCATTTTGCCATGTTGAGTAACAGGTGGGTCGAAACTGCACTGCTTTTCTACACCCCACAATAGGGACATGTTTGTGCACATAATGCACATTCTAGGACATGTGCACAGCTATATGCCATTGTGCTTGTTGTATTTTGTGTCCATGTAAATTGTTGAGGCCATGTATGGCTTGCAGCTCAGACATGATGTTTCAGGATTTATCACTGCTTACACATTTGACAGGTATGGTAGTCAGATCTACCAGAGCGTGAGGGGACCACTACGGTGGGTATAGTGTGCTGTATAAACATCCTTAAACTTTACATATTGGATGGTTTTGGTGCCAAAGAGGTGATTTAATTAAATGGTTGGCATGGTGGTAGTGCTGTCTTCCCTCTTCAATGTGTTTCTTTTGCAAACAAACAATGAAATGTCTTTTAGTTCTAAGGGATGCACACAAATTAGCACTTCCTAGGGCACTTTCTCAGGGTGGTTTTGTGGGCACAGTGGAATGGCCCATTGTCATCTTTGAATGACACCTGGGATTTTGCGGGATCGTGTACACTCCACAGGGGAGGGATTTTAGGTGAAATAAGATTGCACAAGCTGGGTACGTGCAGCCTCACCACATGCCCATTGCCCAGCCATATGCAAGCCGTGTGCCTGTGGCTCTGGATGGGGTGCCACCACCATGGCCACCGGGACGCCATGCTGTGTTGCAACATTGTGCAGGATACATGCTGCCACAATGATCCTGCAGACCACTGGTGATGCATAAAGCAACACACCACCAGAGTGGTCAAAGGAGCGGAACTGTGACTTGAGCACTACGAATGTGCGCTCTACTATGCCCCGAGTTGCAGTATGGGCAGTGATGTACCTTACCTTGGCAGTGGTGTTGGGGTTGCGTATGTGTGTCTTCATGTATGTGCTCAGAGGGTAGATACGGTTCCCTGTAGAGGTGAGAAAGCTTGTCATTGTCATATGTTGACAGTGTCTGTTGGTCTGTGTGCAACATGCATGCATGTGCATGGCCATTCATACTCACCAATGAGCCATGTGTTGCCATACTTCCCAGTTTCCAGGGCCTGGTGTAGCTGGAAAATCCTGAAGATGTAACTATTGTGTGTGCTTCCAGGATAGTTGGCATACACTTCAGTTACTATGCCCTTGGCATCACACAAAACCTGAACATTGATGGAGTACCAATGTTTCCTGTTGCGGTAGATGTGCTCTGTTGCTCCGCAGGACGTAGAGAAACATGTGTGCAATGAATGGCACCTAGCACTTATGGGAAGTGCACCCACCCCATAAAAATGCTGGACCACTGCTTGCCTTTCTGCCGGTGTTCTGGGCATATAGATATGTGGCAGACAGAAGGACGTGCTGTTATGATTGCCAACACCTGGTGCAAGCAGCGTGACTGCGTGGCCTGTGAGATGCCACCTACTATAGCAGTGGTACGCTGGAACGTGCCGGTGGCCAAAAAATGCAGAGCAGTGAGCACCTTTTATAAGGGGCTCAGTGCTTGGGAGCACATGGTGGGTGATGTGAGGTAATCTTCCCATTCCGTGACCAGGTTGAGGATGATATGGGGTGGGGACCTATACCTGCTATAGACCTTGTCATCAGGCATCCCAAAAAGGTTGGTCCTTGGGTGGAATATTCAGGCCCTTGGCCATCCTCCTCCTCCTGTGGTGTCCCAGGATGACTGCTGCAACAAATGGTGCATTCATTGTGGCTGTATCAATACATTTGATGATCGTGCTAGCTTTTTATGCATTTGTTAGTGTGCGCTTTGACGTTTACACCTGCTATCGCATGGCGTAGGTGTTTCTGGATTTGCACGTGGTTTATCACGTGCCGGCGATCCCTGTTCAATTTCATGAATACGTTTGTTTTGTGCACGAATGGGCGGTGTGATTGTTTGACGGTGAAACATCCCTTGTAACGCACACATTTTTGCTTATTCTTCCTCATTCCACGTGTCCTGCCCTCTTTTTAGGTGGTTGCACAGACCCGGCCAGCCCTTCTCTTAGATTATTGCGTAAGTCGTTCATCGGCTTGCAGTGACGTGGTGGACCAGCGCGGATTCCTGGCAAATCCCGGGTAAGCCCTGCGCATTGTGTTCCATGAATCGACGAATGGGGACCTGCGCGTAATTCCTGTTTTATCAGCGCAGATTATTCCATGCATGAATCGGGCCCTAAGAGTGAAACACGAGTCAGTCGACACGTCAGTGATAGGCTTAGGGGAAAGACTCAGTTTCATATTTTTTTTTAAGCACTGCAAATATTTATATGGTTAACAGAATGGAATTCATTTACCTTAGAATACATTTGTAAGGATCACCAATCATATAGTGACCAGTTTTAAACCAATTTCCTACAAGGGAAAAAACAAAATACTTGCATTTGTAGTCTACAGGATGAGCCTTAGCAGACTCACACTAATGGTAGAGTGGGAGCAAAAGCATTGTTAGTAGATAATTATTAGATACAAACATTGATAAGCCTAAACAATAAATAGGAACACAAAGGAGTAACTGTGTGGTGCCTTCTTATCATCAATGCAAAATGAAGGGAAACAGGGTGACTTTGATTTCCATTCAAAGCCTCCAGGTTTTCCAAGATTAGAAGAGCCTATGCCCACCGACTCATGACATGAGCCACTGACAATCAATGTAAAGGGTCATTGTTTTTGGAAGACTTATGCCACTTTTATGGAGAAAAGGGGCACTTGGTGTGAGACTGCGCTCCACGTCCTGGAAATATGTTGATAAACTAGATCATGTATCTGATTTGAGGAAGGAGAGGTTGGGTTTGACCGCTTCACACATTTTTCTGGCTTTCCCAGATATAACTTACATCTAAAAAATCACTGGACAGAGTGAAGTTTGAGGAACTAGCTTTGCTAGATTGTAGCCTTGTGTTTTACATTGATTTCTCCTATTTGCTGATCAGTGGTCGAAGTGGGGGGGAGGGGCAGACGGGAGCAGTGCTCCTCTACTTCTTTTAATTAAGTTTTACTGTTCCTATACTTTTATTTTAAAAAGAAACCGTTCCGGAATGGTTTCGTTTTCAAATAGTTTCTAGGTAGAAGTTGAAACTTGCACTTTCATTGCACTGCACTGAACGTTCCCCTAAACAGCATGTTTTGGGGTTTTTATTGTGTGTGAGAGGGGGCGTGTTGATGGGGTTTGTTTTGTGAGGAGCGGTGCAGGGCATTGGGGAACATAGTTCCACTACTTCTTTTTGTACACTTGAACCAATGTTGCTGATGCCAGAGACATAATCATCACAACGACAGGGGCACTCCAGAGATGATGAGATCACATTTTTGATATTGAAAGCCAGCTCTGGATATATTATTGGGGCAGTAGGATGCTAATAGGGAGGCAGTGACTAATGAGTCTTATCTTGTTTGTCACAATCAGGAATTCTCCTGATTTTTCAGATGCAGGTTGGTAAAATCCTGCCCTCTCACAGAGAGTATCACTGGAATTGAGGTAGTGCCTAACTAACTCTTCCTATTTGGTCACATGAATTGCTTCCTAGATAAGCAAGAAACTAAATAATCACAGAAGGGTTATCTTCATGGGAGTCCTTTTCTTTCTGTTCCTGCCAAGTCTCCTTCAGTATCATCTTTGTTTTTGTGCCTGAAAGACTCCTGAATAATGGCTGTTCTCTGCGTCCCATCATGAGTGAATGGTATAACTGTGAATGATCCATACATACATTTTGTCATTGACCAGTGATTTTTTGGAATCAGTGTTTTTTGATCTTGTGGAAATATGAACAGCATCAATGCATATACAAACTAGCCTGGAGCAGAAATTCATGTTCAACCAAAGCACCCGAGGATGGCACTAAAAGATTTACATGTGTGGTCGGTTTACGGATCATTAACACATTCTAATATGAATCAGGAGCTACTTATCTTTTAAACCTACATAACATTCCCCCTAATACATTCCACAAAACGTACTCTCCCTACTTAACAATCAACCAACAGTTATTAAATATATACATATGACTACACTATATATATATATTTCCATGCAACATATAACACACATAAAGGCTGCGGCGCCGTTAACCACTTAGCCCCTTACTACGAGGTCCCTTTGCAGGACCCGACCTGAACGGCTGCTAGGGACCTGCAAAGGGACCTCGCAGGTAATTACGGTACCGTAATTTGCGGTACCGTAATTGCCTCCTTCCCCATTTCACCATGGCGGGCTCGTTACAACACCAGCACCAGCCATGGTGCTAATAGCGCCATGGTTTAGCGCCGGTGTTGTAATGAGGGTCTATGTCACAATTGGGTGTCTGGTGCAGTCATCCCCTTCACAGTACCTTTAAGGGCTACCTCTTGCACGCTGAGGGCTGGCTGCAAAGCTGGTAGCAGGGCTAGCCAATGGCTGGTGGCAGTGTTTCCGGGTGCCTGTCCCCCTAGCCCCTCTTCTTTCTATGAGGTGGGCCAACCACTACATGGGGCCACCTGCACTCACCACGCAGCCCATGGTGGTGGCTCCTGGGCAAGTGGGTGGCCACCCACGATCACTGCCACACCGACAGACATGTCCAATATTCTGGATGGGTCCCGTTTGATAGGGGACCCACCCACAGTCACCACCACATCTGCTGATTTTTTTTAAATCATCGGAGCGGCCCTGTTATTGTGGAGGCTGCCCCCTGTCACCGCCGTGATATGAAATCGTAAGGCATTTATAACGCTCATATACACTTATGTTTCAAGGCGTGACCCATTCAAGGTGCTGTGGCCCATTCCGGCAGCATCACCTGTGCCTTGGGGATGCCACCGCTGTCACTGCCACTTTCGCAGCCATCTGGATTCCAGACAAGGTCCCCATGGCAACAGGGATGCCGCCTCTTTCACTGCTGCGACCTATTGGGGCTTTGTGGCCTGCCCCCTCAGCAATGCATTGTGAGGCACAGGGGTCGGTTTGCTGGCCTTCATCTGGGCTGCCCAACAGAGCATCTTAGGACTTCTTCCCTCCTCCTCTTCACCAAGGCTGGCCCGAGAGCCAGCCCGGGGCTTTACTGTGCTGCTTTTCACCTCCCATGCGGGCCTGGCATATGCAGCCCAGGAAGACTTTTATTAAGGGCCTGCATTGCCAGCCTCGAGGCGGGCTGACAGTGTCCACCTCCGGGCAGCCTGGTCTAGGCCGCCACCTCAAATGGCCTGGGTTGGGCTGTTCTTTTTCGGCCTAGGCTGCACCCTGCATGCTGCCTGGGCCCTTTATAATGCTGGCCTGGCCCCATCTGGTCTGGACCTCAGGCAGCCTAACACCTGCCACGGCCCTCGGGTGGCCGAGCTAACCCCTGGCAGTAGCAGCTGCTACTGCCACGGGATTCTGTTGTCCCGTGCCCAGTAGATTCCTGGGAAGGGGATTTCTGTTACATTGTTCTTGTCTTTCTTTTAAACATTCCTTCCTGCCCCCATGGTGGGCTGCATGGTTTAACCAAAACACATACACAGCAACACATATATAAAGCAAACACACTGCACTTTATTCCTAAGTGTTGCCTTAGGGGCCAAGCATACTTCCGTTACTAGGGGGACTCTGTGGGGACAGGCACTACATTATTGAGTTATTGAGAATAATGAACCACTCTCACTGGTCACACACCTTGTCAATTACGTGTGCACAGTGGTCGAAGTGTACTAAACAAAGTAGTGGAACTACGCTCCCTGTTGACCTGTCCCTTCTCTCCACAAACCCCATTGCCAAGCCTCCTCCCATGTGCCATGCAAACCCCCAAACAAATGCACCTGCTGTTTATGGGATTGTTTAGTGCAGTGCACTGAAGTGCAAGTTTTAACTTCTTCCTACACCTTCATTTTAAAACAAAACCGCTCCGGAACAGTTTCTGTTTAAAATTAAAGTATAGGAACAGTAAAACCTTAAAATAAAACATAGGGTAGCGCCGCTCCGAATCGCTCCCGCCCACTTCGACCACTGCGTGTGCAGTAGTGAACACGATTATCAGCAGGCCTGAACAGACTCGTTGTCTAGGTGACAGAAAGAATCCGACATTTGAGAGAAATAATAACCAGCCAGTTCCCCCATATTCTATAGCACCAGGCATAAAACAGACAAAGTAAACTGGAGTTTCACCAGAGATTTGGCACACCTGACCACGTCTCAGCTTGTCTAGCTAACATCAGCCACTTTAACCAAAGCTGGTATAGTGAGACTAAAGATGAAACAGACATTTTACCTCTAACTAGGGTTTAAAATTGCAATTTCAGTTCATTTAAAAATTAAACTTGTCGGTTGTGCTCAAAGCTGCTGTGGATAAGAAAGGGGTTAAGGCTTAGCTCCCTGATGGAGACATGCAGTGCAGCCTTAAGTCTCTGGTCAGTTAATCCATCGACATCGGAACTTTGGCTGATCGAGTGGCCGACTAACCATATTTACATGCTGAGCCATGACTTCACAAGAATCACTTAAATGGCACATTTTGGAATCAATGAGGGTGGTGGTGAGATATTTCTAAAGAGGAACTCAAGTTACTTATCTCTTACTTATCAAGGCAGGAGTTGCGTAAAGACTGCCTTTCTTGTGAGTTTTAAGCACAATTAATATTCCATGCCAACCTTTGAGCTATGTCACCCCCTTGATCTTTCAAATATTTTGAAGTGTTATAAATGTATCTATTTGGGTGACGGTTTTGACCTTTTCGAAATCTTTAGACCAGCCGAGGAAGCACGTTAGACAAGTTTTTTTGAAAGATATATGCAAAAGAGCACCTAGTCAAGTAGAAGAAGTATGAGTTGTAGAAAGAGTGAGTAGAATGCTTGAGGACTAAGCAGGGCCTTCAGAAATAGCTCCATATTCTTCCTGAGGCTTCTTAGTTTCTTAAGAAACAGAGATTATAACTGGGTTTCTATATAGATGACCAAACAAAAATGACTGCATATCTGGCCTTGTGCTAAGACAAAGTACTACTTCAAAATCTTCAGTAGTTGAGACTAATGGCTTGAATGGAGCTATTGTTAAAGCATTCAGGATGATGACCATGTTGAGCATCCCTGTCTGACCATGTTGAGCACCCCGTTTGACCATGTTGAGCATCCCCGTTTGACCATGTTGAGCATTCCCGTTTGACCATGTTGAGCATCCCCGTTTGACCATGTTGAGCATCCCCATTTGACCATTTTGAGCATCCCCGTTTGACCATGTTGAACGTCCTTGTTTCAATCTTTCTTTTGAAAGTAATTATCCTGTGCCTCCAGAAAGCTGTTAGTGAAGGATGATGCTTATACTGTGTGCTTGCAGTTGCTGCTAGAGGCCGCTTCGTGCTTTCAGATCCATACGTATCGCACATTTTTCTTCGATAAATGCAGCATTAAAATAGTTGTCTTGCCTTATTGCCTACATATTGCACACTCTGATTTTACAAATACTTATTTTCCTGCAACTAACAGCCTCAATGAAGATGCTTTGTCAAGGCAGTATCCCTAGTTAGATAGGGAGGAGAGAGGCATTTTTTAAAATGTCACCATTAGAAAGTTGCCACACTACCACATTGTTTTTGTTTTATCTGGGTAAGTATAGTTTTGTCACCTTAAAACTATTCAATGCAATTGTTTTTTGTCTTTTTGGAAATTAGTCCACAAAGATGAGTTGTTGTTTTTTGGACATGCACTTTTTTACGAAGAGATGAGTAGAGAAGGAAAATGTTAGGTATGTGTCACAATAACGGGCAATGAGTGGTTAAGGAAACCCTTGAATTTGCATAACCTTCTTTTTGGCATGCTGAGGTGGTGACAGTTGTGTTGTTTGTGCCTGTGTTGAATCATCTCAACAATTTTCAATTGTGTTTTTAAGGATTTTGGGTGGTGCCCGCTGAGGCATTCTATTTCCACCAATTTCATTGTAAAACTACTTAGAGACAATCACACCACCGGCAGGTGGAAGCCAGCCCATCTCACTAAGGCCCATCTGGTAAGGCTCCTGTCTGACCTCCCTGGACCTGAATACCCAGGACTGGGCAGGAGCTCCTCCCCTGCACTTGTGTGCTGCAGGACCAGCATAGCTCGACAGCCGACAAATAAGGTAAACCTGTGGGATTATTCATCGCTTCGACCCACCAAAAGAAATGTGCATGAATCTTTAATTGCATTTGAAAGTCTGCATTGTATTCCACATCTCGCACTTGCACACCTTTCTGGATGCCTGGAAAGTGATCCAACATGAATTTGCGGCCTATCAACCTGCCTAACACAGTGTTGTTACTTATTTGCGAAAGCACCCGATAAGATGGCCGCCGCACTGTATCGTCAACAAGCTGCCTCCTACACCCCATTGGCTCTGCAGTGATTGGCTCTCTAAACCTACTTAGAGCCAATCACACTACTGGCAGGTGGAAGCCGTACCATCTCACTAAATCCCCTCTTGCAAGGCTCCTGTCCGAGCCTGTTCTTCACACATCACCGACCTCCATGGAACTGAATACCCAGGACCGAGCATGCGCTCCTCCCCTGCACTTGCATGCTGCAGAAGCAGCATAGCGTGACAGCCGACAAATAAGGTAAGCCTGTGGGCTTATTCATTGCTTCGATCCACCAAAAGAAATTTGAATGAAACATTAATTCTATTTGAAAGTGTGCATTTCATTCCACATCTCGTACTTGCACGCCTTTCCGGATGCCTGGAAACTGATCCAATGGGCTTTCGCTGCCTAGCAACCCACCTAACACAGTGTTGTTACTTATTTGCGAAAAGCACCGGATAAGGGGTAGCCACTGCACTGCATCGTCAATGAGCTAGCTCCAACATCCCATTGGCTCTGCAGTGATTGACTCTCTAATCCTACTTAGAGCCAATCACACCGGCAGGTGGGAGCAGGCCCATCTCATTAAGGCCCCCCTTGTAAGGCTCCTGTCCGAGCCTGTCAGAGCATGAAGGAGCACCATGACACCTCACCTCCCAGCAACCGACCGCAATGACTTGCTTATACTTCTAAAGGACTTAGCGCCGTCAACACCACAAGTGAGTCTATCCCGTGTGCTCCACTTGTATGCAGCACTCTCGCACCCAACGGCCACCCACAGCCACTATGAAATGTTTATGACTGCCCCACCCACACCTACTTATAGCACAACGGCAAGTACTTCGGTCTCGCCTAGCTCGGAATTTTATCCACAAGTACGCCGCCCGTTAAGAGGTATTTCCCTGAACGCATTGTGCTCTATTACCCACATGCCGTGATCCACTGGTTGCTTCAAACATGTAGCTGGAGATTGAAACCCCCCCGTCCGGTGACTCCCCTACTTTGAAACTACTCTTCACTATTTCAGGCTCAATCCAATTGGATCTTCAAGCCATCGAGCTTCCCCACAACAAGGTGTACTCTTCGTTGACTCCAAAGCCTAGCGACCCCTCACCACATCCCAGCTTCATCTACGCTCAAGTCCCTCCGACTACTGACTACTTCAAGAGGAGAGCACCTCATGCGTCAGAGACCCGACGCACACCGTGCATATTTGGCACTATCGGAGCATATGTGAGAGACCTGGTTACATTCAAACTTAACCTTGCTTCCTACTCTTGCTGATGCCTGCCACTGCCCACCCAATGTATCTAGCTTCGCCACCTGCTGTTGATAGAGGCCCCAGTCTACCACTGTCCTTATCTTTGCTGGTTACTGATTTTAGAGGCGCTTGCCTACCTACTGTAGTTAGCTACTGTATTTAGCCATGTTAATAACTGATGTTAGAGGCTCCAGCCTACCCACTGTAATTGGCCTCACTGGTTACTGATGTTACAGGCCCTTGCCTACCTATTGTATTTAGCTACTGTATTTAGCCACGCTGATCACTGATGCTAGAGGCACCTGCCTACCCACTGTACTTAGCTACACTGTTTACTAGAGACCCCTGCCTACCCACTGTACTTAGCTACGCTGTTTAATGATGTTAGAGGCCCTTCCGTACCTAATGTATTTAGCTATGCCATTTACTTATTGCCCCTGCGCACCTCGTACACCCACACAAATCCCCACAAATCCCCACAAATCTAGGGATGATGCCACTTATTAGTCTGACTCCTAACAGGCCCTCCCAAACCACGGAAACTTCGGCCCGCACAGAAGGCCTCATTAACCACCTCGTCAAGTCCAAATACCCATGCACACTGCAAATGACACAGGTGCTCCCCAACCCACTTACCATCCCACCCTCACGCTTCCTCCCTCAGATGCACCCTTTCCATCTACCCAATAAATCCTCAACTACCACACACACGACCATCTCATATCCAAACAATCCTGACCCCGTGGAACTTGGGAACAAGCTGGAAGTGTCATCTCGCCACTACTCCAACCACGCAATATCCATCTCTTCCACTGAGTCCACCACAGGTTACAAGGTACCCTACTCTCCAAAAAACCCTGCCCCTTAAACAGAGTAATGAATGACTAACCTCCAGCCATTCTGCATCACAACAATACCCATAAACGACCACCCCCCCCATCTCCCGGAGAAATGAAAGACTCAATGACAGAGTGAAAGCCCCATCATCCACCAGAAACCGACTCCCGACTATGCAGATTTGTTTGCCCCCTACCCGGGTAACTCTCAATGCAACCAACAGCAGCCAAACAGGCCCATGTGAAGCTATAAAGTCAACTCATCCCCTACTGATAAACCTAAAGTTGAAAAGAGAAAACCACTAAAACCTAACCCCTGTAAAATTATCACTGCGGTCAATGGGGAAAGAGATACTTTACCTTAGATCAATGGAGTTCTCATCAATGCCAGATCCCTCCAGCAAATGCCCTTGACATTGCTGACCTTATCACCACCAATGATATAGGCCTTATCGCTATCACTGAAACCTGGATGCACCCGGCCCCACCCTCTCGATGGCCATACTAGATGGGTACTCCATCTTTTAGAAAGACAGAACAACCTTCAAAGGAGGTGGAGTTGCAGTCATCGCCAAAAATAACCTTGGTCTGAGAGAAACAACCAATCAAGCCTTCCCATCAGGAGAACTTATCTCCTTCAAGGTATCCCTTTCTGCCACATCCTCTCTCACTCTCCACCTCATTTATAGACCCCCAGGCCCTACGTTCTCATTTGAGGAATACATAGTCTCACTCCTTGCAACCAATGCAAAGCCCCTGTCAAAAATGGTCATCTTGGGGGATTTCAATTTAGGCCTTAATGTCCTCACTTACAACCAAGCCCTCGCCCTCGCCAACACTATCAAAGCACAAGGCTTCACCCTTCGCATCACTAACCCCACACATGTTAAAGGCTGTACACTGGACTTGACTGCTGACCTCAACTGCCTCACCAATATAAAAGCCAACAACCCATGCCCATGGTCACACCATAATGTCATACTATTCTCCATCAGTGCCTCATCCCAGCCCATCACTCACCCCAACTCACACCAGTGGCACTCGCATGCAATCATCCTAATATCACCCCAGACAAAATGCTTCCACTCATGCTACTACCACTCACCTCCCATATCGACCACACCACCGACCCTGCATCCCGGGTGGCTCTCTACAACCAAACCCTCCAGGTAGCCATCAACAAAGTTGCACCCCTGGGCAACCACAAAGCCTAACCTACAACCCATACTAACTATTGGTACACCACCAGCCTCAAAGACTTACGCACCAAAAAAAGAAATGCAGAGCGTGCTTGGAAAAAAACACCCACTCTAAAAAATAAACTGCAATTCAATACATTAGCCACAGAATACAAGGAAACCACCATCCTAGCAAAGGCCAACTCATACAACACGAGAATTGAGAACGCTAACTCAGGCACAAGAGAGCTCTTCACCATTCTATGGGAACTAGAATCGCCTGCCCCATCATCAGATCACTGCACCAAAGACCTACCTTGGTGTGAGAACATCTAAAATGCCCTTACTGACAAGGTTACCTTACTTCAAAACAAAATCAAAGCAAAAAAACAAAAACTTGCCCCCTTGCCCAGCCACCAGACTCACATTCCACACCATCTACCCCCTACACTAGTTTTGAATTCACACCTGTCACCATGGCCGAAACCACTAAAATCATCAAGGGATTGAAGCCCTCAAGATGCCAAGAAGATATCTGCCCTGCCACCCTCATCAAAGTCTGTGCCGACAAACTGGTCCCGTTCATCACAACGCTGATCAACAACTCCTTCTCCTCTAGTAAAGTACCCGAAAACCTGAAAGAAGCCTGGGTACTCCCACCTCTCAAGAAACCTACACTGTGCACTAATGCCCCCACCAATTACCGACCCATCACAACGGTACCTTTTCATTTAAAAATAGAGTAGCAAACGTGCAAATCCAAAACTACCTTGAAACCCACAACCTTCTCGGCCTCCATCAATCAGGATTCGCCCTGGTCACGGGACAGAAACAGCCTTTCTGGAGCTCAAAATCCAAATGGACCAAATTAGAGACAAGGGCAACCTGGCCATTCTCCTCCTACTGGACCTCTCAGAGGCATTTGACTTGGTAAACCACAGCATCCTCTGACGACACCTCGCTCGGGCTGCCCACTTCTCAAACGATGCCATAAACTGGATTGAATCCTTCCTCTCCAAGCGCACTATGAGAGTCTTCTCATCCATTGCAGCAGCCACCCCTGCCCCTGTCACCTGCAGAGTCCCACAAGGCTCTTGCGTATCACCAACTTTGTACAATGTGTGTACTAAACCTCACTTCTACCTCTTAGACAAACTGGGAGTCAGGTATACCAGTTATGCAGATGAAACCCAAATACTGCTACCAATCACTGGAAATCACGACACATATTCCAAGTCTCTAAATGCAATCTACCGCACCATTCAAGCCTGGATGGTGCAACATGAACTTTGTCTTAGCAATGATAAAACTGAGATCCTCATTGTTGGCAGTCTACCAAGGCTAAAGAATCTATCTCTTTCCTACACATCCTTTGATATTGACGCCAAGAGCATAAAGGTAGCCAAAGAGGTAAAAACCCTAGGAGTTTACCTGGACTCATCACTCTCCCTAACTAGAGAGGCATCAGCATACACTGTCAAATTGAATACCTCCCGTAGACCCTTCTTAACCACTTATAACTGTATTACTCTCACTAGAGCACTCATCCTGTCAAGGATTGAATATTGCAACTCCCTCTTTGCTGTATACACCTCCAAACATATCAACAAACTTCAGATAGTACAGAATAATGCAATCAAAGCTGCCCTCAATATCCCTCAAAAAGAGCACATCTCTTCAATCAGATGAAACATCTACTGGTTGCCGGTGCGGGATTGAAACCTTATCCCTGACACACAAATGTCTATCCAACACCGCACCGATCTACCTTTTAAAACAAATTTCCAAAGCCCAATCCACCAGACCAACCTGCTCTGCCTTCGGGATGGCCAGGTCCACCTGGCCATCCCGAGATTCAAACAGCCAAAAGCGGGAGGATGTGGCTTCCCGGTGATTGCAGCCAAACATTGGAACACCATGCCCCCTGCATTGAGATCCGACCCTTCCCTCTGGTCTTTCTGAAGAAGCCTCAAAACCTAGCCCTTGGCAAAGACACCTAATAGGTACCTACACACTAACACCTTTGGCACTCCCTCTACTACCCCCCGTCAGAGAACTGAAACTGAAACTGTAAGTTAACATAATATATTATGCTATGAATGTTACCATATTCTTTAACCCATGTAAGCAATGCCTGCAACTTGATCAAGAAAGCAATGTAACCGACTTCTTAAGCATAAGCGCCCAGATGCCTCAGGGTTAGGTGCGCTATACAAATGTCTAAATAAATAAATAAATAAACTTGCAATGCACAAAATGGCGAGTGTAAAATCTAAAAAAGACATTTAAACTATGTAAAAGGAAGGGTAGTGAGGCGGCCTGGAGCAGCATTGTTGAGCTGTAGTTAGGTAGGCATAAAGTTTACCTGAACACACGTTTTGTTCACCACAGCAGTTTGCTCATAATAATTCTTTGCATTCGGCTACTCTGGCGAACCCTTTATTTTGTTTATCTCGCCTACACTCATTGATTCCTCCTGAATGGATTCTCCTAATTAGTTCCAGTGTCTGAAGGGGTTTTGAATGACATGCTGGCCCCAAATCACGAGGAGTCTTAAAAGGACTAAACATGCAATCTTTAGAGGCAGTATTTTGAGGTTGCTGAACAACCACTGACATTCCTGACAAACCATTACAATTAAAGGTACATAACATACTATAATGTGGAAATCAGAGACAAGCAAGGTAGAAGCATTGTTCCTCCAGATTTAAGTGTATTATACTTTTTTTCTGCCTGACATTAGAAACGGTGGGGCTGATTATTTCTAAAGACCCACAGCTAAGCGTCTTCCTGCTAAGGAATAAGTATCAGTTATTCAGGAGAGAACTTATGAATTGCTAGGAGTGCCGGACTGATATAAGTTGGTCAAAAATATCCCTTTGTCTCAGAATCACTGGAGTTGTCAGAATGAGATGATCATTTTAAGAAAGAATAAATTGCTGTATGTGATAATGAAAGAGATTCAAGCAAAGGTTTAAAAATGAGCACTTGATTGTTAAATCGCAGGACACCATTTAAGAAACACAATGATAGAGAAAATTACGTGCTCGTTTTCCAGCAATCAAAGTATAAAAAGAATTGAAGAGTTCATAAAAGTTTGTCAAGATTGTAATCAGACTAAAGCATTCTCAGAAATAAGTAATTGCATTACTTTGTCCCTACCTACACCCAAGTATCAACTATCAAAATTCAGTAACTCAGATTTGATTACAGACCATCCAATTTCCATGCAAAGTACAGTTTGTTTTCTGGCTCTTTTAATAACATTGGAAACAATTGTGTGAGCAATGAAATGAAGGCGTGTCTTCTTGATGAACATGTGTTGTCTTTACAGAATGTCTTTTGTGGTAAAGCTTTAAATACAAGGGTCATTACAGTTTTGTCAGTCTTGAAAAATTGCAGGTAAAATTGCCGATAATCCGGGCACTTGTAATTTTACCAGGCTGGCAAACACAAGTTTGCAACCGGTAATTCCAGTAATCCCCTCCATGGACTCCTATGGGATGGACACAAGCCTATCAGGCAAACAGGTACATTTTGCAAAACTGCTGGGAACAGCATTGGGCCTTGTGACATATATGCCACTGCCGGTCTGGATTAGTTCTCAGTTTCCAGTACTTCTTGGGATTCTTACCATTTCTTTAACCTTGGCCTATCCTTGATATGTGAACATTTATTGGAATGTATTCCTAGGTATAGACACTGGTCGAAATGTATTCCTAGGTTTGGACATTTATTGCAATTTTATTCCTAGATTTGTTGCCATGTTATTGGTTTCCCTTGGCATTTGTTGACAGTATGGACTATTTCTGCTCGTTTTGAAATCGGTGGTGGATTACCATTTTTGTTTTTTTGGCAAAAAAAAATCTATATGCTAAATAGATGCGCAAAGCGCATATCTACAAGTTTAATGCAACGAGAATTGGGGAATGGTCGATAAGTTGAACAGTTGTTACTAATTGTTAAAAAAAAAATTACGTTTTCAAACATTGTCACCTTATGTGCCGAGGATCACATGGGTTGGTGGTGGTACAGCTATGACACATGTTTCTGTAGAAGCCTTTGTTTATTCAGGTCCTTACAGAAACAAAGAGGGATGAATATAGTCCTAATCAGTGCACTCATTTTATCTGTGCACTAATTTTGACAGGCCTCTGACATCAATAGGGAAGGTAAGCACCAATGTAAAAGGGATCCCACTGTGCAGCTTAGGTGTGATTTGGGGCTGATGTGAGGCACTGTTGAGGACCATCCCAAACCAAAGAAGGGGTAAAGTAAGGTTTAGCAATGTATTGTAGTGTAGGGCTACTAATATTTAACTTTACTAAATACAAATGTACTTACCTCACTAACGTTAACAAAACTATGTTAGAAAATGTTGGTAACTAGAGTGGGTGCAGACTGTGGATGCAGGGACATTGGACTGCAATGGTAGCTCAGAAAATAAAAGAAGATTTGAAAGATGAACGTGATGCTCAGTCGGTGATGGAATCGCAGAATTCATTTTGCAAAGACAGTCCATTGTTTGATCAGAGGGAACAGGATACTACAGAGGAAGCTGCTTTGGAAAAAAGAATGAAGATGTTACATGCCTCCACGGTGGAGAATCAAGGCTCTAGATTGATGATTGTCATAAAGCTAAAAGGCTCCTGGAAACGTACTGGCGGCTGGCCAAACTAGGGGAGGTGTTTGATTGATGGAGGTGGGTGGAGAGATCGTCTGGTCTCTTTATAGAGGGCAAAAGCCTTAAAAGGAAGAGGAGGAGTAAACAAGGGGGCTGCCATGAGAAAGATTGGGAAGAAGGAGGTTCGAGAGGGAAGAAGGAAACAATGCAAGAGATTCGGATACTGGTGGCTGGCTGGCTGTGTGTGTGCTGTGAGACTGCAATGTTGGAGCTGAGCCAGGTAGCATGAGAAAGAGGGTGTTGGGTGACCTTTGCTGAATTGCAGCAGCTGACAGTGGCAGAGAGCCTAGTTAGTGAAGTGTCAGATTAGGCACAGGGGGGAAAAAAGGACCTCATGCCCTCTTCATGCAATAGAACATATAGGTTTATTTTCTGTGTGCGAATAGTCCCTCCCAGGCCTGCAAAAGTAACACATACATTTCAAAGCTGCTCAGATAAGTGCACATCACCTGCCAAGCAGAAATACAATAAGTAATTGCACATAAAAAATGGATTTCTGTTGTGGGAGGTTGGTGTAAAAGCAAAGGGGGCCTTAGAGTGTCTCCGCATTAATGAGCTGTCTATGAACATGTAGAATGTGAAATGCTTCATTTTCTCCTCAGTACGAAAGAGACATCCATATTTGCAATTTACTAATTTCTTTTTTTGTGGTAAATTAGTGTTCAATGCTGCACTAAGACTTTCCAACTGCATTTTGATAAGCCCCATTTGGACTCTGTCCTATTTTTAGCACGTGTCAAGGGGCACAAAGTAGATGTTTTATGTTTTGCTAAATGTAGATAGAAGCCAAAGATTGCTATTGTAAAAAGCTGTATTTATGGCCTGTTCTTGTGTGAGTTGTTTCTTTCACAATAAAAAGATTAGTGTGACTAGCACTGCACCAGATCTGGCAATTGTAGCTGAGGGGTCACATATAAAAGAACATAACAGCAAGCTAATTCCTCATACTTTAGCAAACTAAATTAAGAAAACACTTTGTGGTACCTTTTTGCATGATGCTACAGAAAAGGAAAGTGACCCAGAGATACAAATACCCCAACAGGGCCAGGAAAGAAATCACCTCCCTGACAACATTTTGAAGGCGAGATATTCACATGGAACCAATCAAAGTTGCCTGGATTTGCGATACCTGCAACAGCACAAAATATATAACTTGTATTGGACTCCATTTAAAATGTGACAGTGTCAACTATTTTCTGAGGTCACATGTTATACATGCAAGAAGAGGGTGGAGTACTGTACACTCATGTACTGGACATTTAAGGAGGTATCGTCCTTCTGGGATGCTGTGTTTGAAAAACTGTAGGTACTAACTGGCCTGCCCATTCCTAAAGCCATCACCATTGGTGTGTTGAGGCTCTTCCAGCCTGCTCCGACTCTACCCGTGCACTAAAAGGAAATGTGTTCATAGAACCCTACTGTTAACAAAGTAATAAACTCTAAAAGTCTAGAAGGTGAACACTGTGCCAACCATCCAACCAGATCCAGAATCCACTCACCCTCTTTACAAGGGAGAATGTGTTGCATCAACAAAGAGATATTGGTGAAGACTTTGACCTTGCCTGGTCCTCCTTCATTGAGTTGTATGCTTAACATTTGGATAACCAGAAATGCTCTATTCTGTTATGCTTAGTGGTTATCTGTTTATTGTGGATAGTTTTGTGTCTTATCTGCTCCTTGCAGTCCTTTGTGCTCCCTTTCATTTGGGGTTTTCTTAGTAGGGATGTGTTTGCAAATAAAGTGAGGAAATTAGCTGGGCCTAAAGGATGCAGTTGTTGGTTAAGGTGGGGATATTTCCCTGTTCAGGATGACTTGATATTCACTGACGACGTAACTTATCATAAGACGGCCAAAGGACGAAGCAGTTTCTTCTGCATGCAGCACTGTATTAAACCCCAAAGCGTAATGCATTCTCAACAATTATAATATCCTTATTACACTTTCCTCTGTCATATGTAAAAGAGTCAAAGTGTCCTCCCCGATCAGCTTCAATGAGCGTTTCCGCCTCCATTAGTTAGGTATTGAAACATATTGTTCACACTGTTCCGTGACTTGTTATAGATGTATTTAACAATCTTTTTGTAGGACTGTCTTCGAGGAGCACTGGCAAGAGTAAAACGTTCAAAAACAACACTGCTCGACAAGAAACAAACAAAACAGTACAGTGCAGATACCACATTAAAACAGATATGTAAATCATACAATTAGTGAAATAAAACATGTTTTTGACCGTTCAGCGTCCGATTAACCCAACATCCAGCTGGACTATTAAGTTTGCATCTGGACATTTTATACCAAGGATACAGTTTTGAACCCAGAGGAGTTTGTTCCATAGATCGCTCCCCCTGCGGTATTTGTCATTACCCATGACCTACACATGTACATCTGACATGCTAATGTGGACACACATTTTTGTCTAAAGCTTCACATTAGCCGGATCAAACCTGATCAAACGTTTGAAGCCTGCACATATGCTCCTTTGGTGTCAATTTATGAAGGTCTGTAGGGTAAGTAGAAGCGCGTTTCCACTGGTAATGTGTGCTGCACCATGCTGTGGGATGCTGGGTAGTGTTTGCTAGTAGCAAGAAAACGGCGCTGTGGCAATGCGTCATTGGACACCAACGCACCCTTTGTTTGCAGGGTTAGAACTGTCCTGTGGTTTAACGAGAGATTTAAGGCAATCGCATGCCACTAAAACAGCCAGACACAAAATGACTCTCGGAATGTATCCATGCAGTAGCCACACTCAAGAGGGGCAAGCATGGGTGATTTGGCATGTCTCAAAGGAATGCAAAAAAAGGTGACTGGGAATGTTGAACAGCAGCAGCAGACACCCAGGAGGAGCAGGCGAACAAAGGAGCTAGTCTTCAGGCAGAGGCTTACAATACCAGGAATGTCCGAGGAACAAGCCACGAAGAAGTGTCAGTTAGATAAGATGAGGGAGTAAGTGTATAGTAGAGGTGCTAAACAACACCAAGCTACACCTTGTGCCATCACACTAATTGGGCATCACAATTACGTCATTTGTAAAACTGTTGTTGGAGCACTTCTTTGTAAGTGGCTCCTAGCAAAGTACTGTCACCATTGATGCAGGAGTGTCCCGGCCAATCTATCCTGTAGCACATTAGCGAATATAGAAAGTTTCCTGAAAGTGACTTTAAATTGCAGTCAACAAATGGGGCCTTTTATGCCATTGCTCACTTCCTAACGCTGTAGGTGTGATGGAGTGTGCACTTGTTCACTGTGTTCCTCCTTGAAGGCTCAAGCAGATGTTCCATAACCATAACCGGGGCTTAAAAGAATTATACATTTTGCAGCCTGAATGCAACCTTGTGGCGAGTACTAAATTCCAGATTTATGTAAGTGCTTGAGAATGCTTGGGGCTGAGGAAGTGGGTGCTTTCTCACTGAGGCTGCACAGTATGATAAGAAATTACCCAATTGAATGAAGACACCTTTACAGATTCTGTGCCCTCCAAATGATGAATGGTTGGTTCAATATCAACGAGAGACTTGAGCTTGTTGAGTGAGAAAAAAGTATATTTTTTAATTTGTTTCAAAGTAAACTGAGCTGGATGTTGAATCACATCAAAATAATGGAAAGACCTTTTGGTTACAATGCAGACTTAGTTGATTGATTTCACATTAAGGTCACTTGAATTGATCACATTGAATTTAGGCAAACCCCCGATATGTGTTTCTCCAAATTAGTTCATTTGGTTCCTCAGGAGGGAGCATTGAACATAACCAAGACTTACCCTTGGCCTCAAGCTCAGGGACCGCATCTCTCCAGTCCTAAAAGCTCTCCACTGGCTCCCGGTGAATGCAAGGATCAAATTCAAGACCCTCTGCATCATCCACAAGGCTTTCTGGGGCCTGGTACCGCGCTACATTCAACTTTCTCTCACTAAATACTGCCCTGCTAGAATACTTTTGACCTCCAGCTCTAGCTCTCTGCAGGTCAGATGTTTCTCTAAGCAGAGAGTGGGGGGAAGATCACTTTCTTTGGCAGGAGCCTCCCTCTGGAATGGCCTCCCTTCCTCTCTCAGACTTGAGCCACACCTCCTTAAGTTCTGGAAGCTGCTCAAGACCTTCCTCTTCTCCTCCTCCTTCCCTCTCCCCCTTCCTTGTTAGTGCCCCCTGCTGATATGACTGGCTGCCTGGTCCCTTCTAAGTCATAGAGGGGCCATAACCTCCTCAACCTGTCGGCCTCAGGACCCTGCACTTGCCTTTGGGCACCCAACCTGTACCCCATTCCTCATATGACTTGTCCCCCAGGCATCACTTAGCATATACCTACAGCCCCCCCAGCTGTAACCCAGCCCCTGGTGCCCCTTCTCTCCTGCATTCCCCTGCCCCTCCCTTACCTTTCCCTCACTGGCCCTCATTACGACCCTGGCGGAATTCGGAAACCGATGGCGGAAATGCAATACCGCCATCGAATAGCGCTCGGTGCGACTATGACCCGTCACCGCAAAGTACGAAGCCATTAGCGACACCGTAGTGAACGCCAACGCTAACTGCACCAAGCACGCGCGCGCGCGCCATGCCAAACCGTAAATACCACCATGGCGCAAGGGTACGCTAATTCCGACCCTAGCGGACATGTACCTAACGCCATCAAGCATGGCGGAATGTACCATTCCGCCATGGTGAGAAGTACGGCATCGCGAATCAACCGTAAACGGCCCCACTGAGTGCCTGTACACCGCTCCCTGCCCACAAAGTACAACTCCCCGTAGGTGCAATGAAGTCACAATGCAACCAGTGAAATGTACAAGTCACCCATGCATGCCAACGAACAAAAGAAACACAAGAGGGGCCAATGGGAGCTGCAGGGCACAGATGGCACGAATACAGAAGCCAATCCAATGGACATGACCACAGTCCCCCCACCCCGAAACGCACGCAAACACAGGCACCTGTGACCAGCAATATTCCGAAAATCACATCATTCCACCAGTCCACCTGGCTGACCGGCATCTGTTACACAAAACGCGCCCAGTACAGTACCACGCAACTAAACTCCGAAGCTGGAACCCAATGCAGATCTCCTCCCAATACATCGCTCCCCAAATAGGAATATGCCACATCACTTGCAAAGAAGAACGCTACACGGGCCAAATCAGAATAGAAATTTAATGCACAACAAAATCACCAAGCCCATACAGCCATTAGGCCATGAACTCCAAAACACATTTCACCATTGTGGGCTGCATCCGCAAGAAATGACCAGCCACTACTTGTGTGACGCCCTGTTCCATCATGGTACACAGAGCCACATTCACGTACGAAAAGGCAACATGGAAGCGCACAGAACCGCAGGGCCGTCCCAATGGGGAGGCACTAGTCCAGCTGAAAGGCCGAAATGTTGCTCCGAGCCACCAGTACTGCGTAAGGGCATGTGGCCCATTGGCGATCGTCCCATAAAATCGTAATGCTGCTCCACTGATTAACACGAAGCAGCAGGTGTCGGGAGTAAAAGCCATCTGCAGGAGTGGCATACAGATGGCAGTGGCAAAAGGGGAGGAGATACCTGTCAACCAAAAGAAAAGAAAAAGAACAGAATGGCAATCAGAACTACATCCGAACAACTCACTTCAATGATCACACTAAATCCACAGCCATATGCATGCTAGCCCACTCCAAAGGATCATCACCACCCCAAAACCACTTGCGACTCATAACCATCTATATCGAGGTGTAAACACCATCACAAACGAGTGTACCTGTGCATGCATCTGTCAAAACAGAATCCATCAGATGGGATTGGTAACGTGCATGGACACAAGTGTCTGAGGGCGCGTCGAGACAGGGAGGGCTCAACAAGGCCAGATAGACGATGGTCCCACTATGGCAGCCCTGCATCACATAGCGCAGGGGAGGCGGATAGATTCCAAGAAGCCCTGTACATGGCAAACTCTGTATCAAATCACCTGCCCATGCATCCATTCATCATTCCCTCATCCCGGGATTAAAACGCCTGAATATTTACTCACATAACATTAGAAATATCCATTGAGTCTGTGCGTTATGCAGCCTGCAAAATCCACAGTGCCCCAGCCCGTAATTCCAGTGTAGTGAAGTAACATGTATTTGGGAACGTCCGGCCTCATCGCCCACGTCGCTATTGCGCATCCCAAACCATTCATATCAATCATTGCATCCTCGCCATGGCCCCTGTCTCAAGGACATTGAACAATAGAACGTTATATTTGCAGTCAGACCTGTGGGCATTTCCTCGCCGCTAGCTGAAAACCGAAAGCGCCGCCCTTCGAATTCCTCATTTGCAACATCACGTCGAAGAGGCATCTGTGGCCGTTTGAAATCACTAATTAATCCATCTAGTGCGGCTGTGTGTGAAAATGGCAACTGCCTTCACCCACAAATGGGATGCCCCGCCCGTCGTTGCAACTCGGTACAGTGATGCATGAGGGCCCACCGTTACTCGAGTACTACGTTCCACTGACCCTTCACAAGTCTGTTCGCGACTGCACAGATAGTATGTGAAACAATGGGACCACAGCAGAATGAACATATCAACCAATGTTACACGGCCATCGGGTACAAATACATGATTGCAATAGCAAGATGCCATTCCTCGAATTGCAGCGTTGTGTGCGGGACGTGCTCGGCCAAAGGGGAGAGCAGTTTGCACAGGTGGAATGAATCACCACAGGTGGAGGCCATACAGCCTGAAAACACATAAATTGCACACCCAGTCTCCTCCCACAACCACACCCACTCCGAAATGCTACCGGCAGGACTCGCGATGTTGGCCCTGGGGGACCTGATAGCACTGCAAGTACTCCAACTCCAAGAAGAAGACGAACACCAACTACAACCGGCCGCACGGAGGAGACGCAGGAGGAGGAGGAGGGCAAGGCAGGGCCAGCAAGGGCCGCCAGCACAGCCACTACCACCACGCAGGCAGCCCGCAATCCCACGCCTCCGAGCACATCCGTTCAACCTCACTGATGAGCAGATCCACACCCTCTACCGTCTGGACCGGGACACCATAGCCGCCATTGTGGACATGACACAGGCTGACCTTGTCAGCATGATAGATAGCCCAACCGCCATCCCACCCCTACTGAAGGTGGTGTCTGTACTCCACTTCCTGGCCACAGGCACCTACCAGCACACAGTCAGACAGTTGCATGGCATTTCTCAGCCACTGTTCTCACGGACACTATTGCAAGTGCTCGATGCCCTCCTGCAGCACGCAGACGACTACATCTCTCTACCACGCTCGGAGCAGGAAATTACAAACACAAAAGTGGGATTCCATGCACTTGCCGGCATACCGGGTTGCATTGGTGCCATCGACTGCACCCATGTGGAATTGGTCGTCCCACATGCCATGGAGGCCCAGTACCGCAACCGTAAACAATTTCATTCCCTGAATGTACAAATGGTGTGTGACTCCAACAGGATCATTACACATTGTTGTGCCAGATTCCCTGGATCAACCCATGATTCTATGGTCTTGAGGAACTCTACTATACCACGCTACATGGAGCGACACGCAGGGAACAGATCCTGGCTACTCGGTGAGTCTCATTTCATGCATGATGATGTGGGGTATGTGATGCGGCAATGACCTGGCAGGAAGGGGGGGGGGTGTGCGTACGTAGCAATGGCATTCCACATCATACGTTTCTCGTCCACATACAGGTGATGCTGGGTATCCACTGAAGAGATGGCTCCTCACACCAGTCCGGAACCCACGGGACCAGCATGAGGAGGACTACAACCATGCCCACTCACGTACCCGTGTAGTCATAGAACAGGCATTCGGCCTACTGAAGACTCGTTTCCGCTGCCTCAGCAGGTCTGGCGGGGCACTCCTGTACCGCCATGAGAAGGTTGCAAAGATGGTCATGGCATGTGTCATGCTCCACAACATGTGCGTACGTAGAAATGTGCCCATGCCCCCTGACGCAGAACTGCAAGCACCTGATGATGGTCATGATGAGGGTGGGGATGTGGCAGCACCTCAAGGAGTCTGCGAGGCACCGGAGGGCCGTGAAATTCGTCAGCATCTCATTGATGCATGCTTCTAGCACTCACGCCTGGTGGCTGATACATGGACACGGGACTCGTGGCACTGTGTGTGTCTGGGACATGCACAATATGGACTGTACGCCTATGATGGCCTAGTACACAAAGATCAATGTCCACACATCTCATTGGTTGATCGTGCACTGTTTATGGCATATGTGATATCATGTTGAACACCCTATCGACCCGCCACCCAAGTGAGCCCAACACACCCCCTCCACCCTCCTACCTCCCCCCCGAACACCAGTGTCCAAAGATGCTCATTGTCAGTGGGCTGTCGCTATTGCAAGCCCCCTCTGCGGGTATCAGGGGCACCCCTGCCTGTGGAGCGCAGGTTCCTCCCAGATCTACGTTGGGGGCTGCTCTGGACGGAACTTGCAACGGATGATGTCTCTGCCTGCTCACGTCCATGCATGTCCCTAAGGGTTTGCGAGAGCTCAGTGAGCACACGGCGCACTGCGGCAAGTTCGGCACATACGTCTTTGGACGTCGCATGCAGTTCGCCCCTCAGGCTTTCGGTGCTTCTCTCCATTTGGACTCTCAGGCTCTCGGTGCTACTCTCCATTTGTGCCCTTAGTGTCTCTGTACCTCTCTCCATTTCTGCCCTAAGTGTCTCAGTTGATGTTTCTATGTCTGCCTTAGTGCCCCCACATTCATCGGCATGGTCCTTGAGGAGCGTGGCCAGTTGCTGCTGTTGCACGATTAACTGGTCGAGGGACTGTTGCCTCTGCTGGGCCATGGCCATTTGCGGGGGTGTCACAGAGGGGCTGTTGACCTCATGTTGCCTTGCCACAGGGCTTGTGGGGGATGGCCAGTCGTCGTCTTGTGGGTGCCCCTGCGTGGTATCCTCATGTTGTACGGGATGGGACAGACAGGGGGATTGGGACAGGTCATGGATGGATCTGACTTCGACATCCCCGTCTTCTGTGTCGGAGCATGCTGCCATCAATGGGGTGTCACCTATGGTGCTGCTGCCACCAGAGGCAGTGCCTTCTGTGGCATCCGTTGGGGGGACCTGTGGTGGTGGTGGTGTGGGCATGCTGGTTGCTGGGGTGCCTGTTGATGTTCCCTCCTCTGTGCTTCCACCTGATTTGTGCTGCTGCCGTGTCTTGATGCGTGCAGCTGAGGTGGAGGGTCTTTGGCCGTTGGTCTTGGCCCTCTTTGCAGGTGTGCTGGTAGGGGTGTCCTGATGCTCGTCGTTTGGATCGGACCCTGTGGTGGAGTAAAGGAGGGCGAGGGTTATTAATGGGTCTGTGGGAATTGGAATGGCATTGTATCACATGCATTGGGGTGGTACCTGAGGGTGATTTGGGTCGGGGCCTTGGAGGTGCTTTCATTTGTGTGTGGAGTGAGGGTGCAGTTGTTTGGCAGCCTGCAGTTAGGGTGTGCCTGCTGCACGTGTAGTGCGTGTTTTAGGGGGTTTTAATTAATTATGTATTTATTGTGGGTTTTAACGTGCGCTATTAGGCCGATGTGTGTGGACGTTCTCCTGGACATGTGTTTCTGTTGCACTATGTGGACACATGGTACTTCACATGATTGGACTTTGTGGATTTGGCATTGTTTTATCTGGCCCACCTACCTGAATCTTCGGATGTCTGCACTCCTTTCTCCATCCCTCCGACTCCCTCTATGCTCTCCATTCCGATGGTGGAGGCACAGATTTCTTCCCAGGGGGTCAACTTGATGGGTGATTCAGGACCTCCCCCGGTGGCTGTGGCAATGTTGCGGTTGGCAGAGAGTATGCTGCGGACGCGTATCCGCAGGTCGTCCCATCGCTTTCTGCATTGCTGTGGGTTGCGGGGTGCGGTCCCCACCGCACTTACCCGCTGTGCCACCAGAGCCCATATGGCCTTCTTGTTCGCAAGTGCCGCCCTGGTCATTTGCGTGGAGAAGACGACGGCTGCATTCTCCTGGAGGGTCTCTGTTAGCACGGTGAGTTCCTCACGGGAGAAGTGGACCTGCCGCTTGCGGTCGCACGCTTTCTTCGCTACTTTTCCCATTTTTCTTGGTTTCGCTAGGGTGGATGACGGGTTGGGGTGTGTCTCAGGGTAGTGTTTTTGGTGGTTGTGTGGTTTTAGTGGTTTTATAGGTGTACGGCGGGATGTTTCCCGTTCCGGGCCCATGTTTTTACTTCCGTTTCCGTATATTTCCGGTCACCGTACTTTCCGGTAGGCGCACACTGCGGTGTCCGCTGTGATGGGTGGCGGTATTGCACCTAGGGCGCCGTACGGCGGCGGTGTGGGCCGTTTTGGGGTCATTTCCGCCATCGCGGACTTTGCACTTCCGCCATGCCGTGGTGCTCGTGCCCGATGGGTCGGAATGGGCCGCACTTTGCTCCTTCGTGCAATGGCGGAAACGCTATTTACGCTGTGGCGGTCCGGTCAGTCACTTTCCGCCAGGGTCGTAATGAGGGCCACTGTGCCGCTCCATCCCTTTCTGCACTTCCTGTTTGCTGCACTTGCACAATCTGAATGTCACAAGGACTAGTAGCGTATTTTGGTATTTGTATCCTCCTCTGTTCCCTTCACGCTTAGTCTTGTTGCGCCTGAAAACATGTTCTGCTGTATAGGCACCATAAAAATACTCAATAAATAAATAAATAAAAAGGACATACCCAGAGTCCCCAACCTGTAGATAGTGAGCCACTGGTAGCTTGGCTGAGGTTTCCCAGTAGCTCCTCACATCAGGCACCAAAAAGAGCACTGTGTTTAGTTTGGTGTCTGAAGTCCCTGGTCCTCTTCTCTTGTCCCCTCCTTCTCCTCTTCCTGCAAAGAAAACAGTCAAATGATGTATGCACAGTGAGAGGATTGTCTGCACCTGGGCTTGAAGGGCTTTGGGCAATGTCCCTGGGTGTTATGGCCATTGTCACCAAGAGGTATACATGATGGCTGCTTAGAAAGGGTAGGGGTGCATACATCTGTTTGATCTATAAAACAAAGCTGGGGCAGTGATCGATTCAGTATCACTGTGTTTCTCTAGATCCTGCTGCACCAGTTCCAACCCACGTTAATGGAAAGAATCTGACGCTACAGGGATAGAGGAGAGTCGACGGCACACATAGAAGTGTGCTGGCCAAAAGGTAAGTAGGGAGGGAAAGGGGAAACGGGTATGGGGATGCGGGCAAAAGTGATCTATGTGATCACTGTGCCTTGCCGTTTTTGTATTTGAATTTTCTTTTGTCTGCATTTTTTCAGCAGTGCAGTGATAACATAGATGCCCATGATATCGAGCAACCCATCTCTATGCGTGTCCCAATTAAAGGAAATCAAGAGCTAACGGCTATTTTACATTTAAGTAAATATGAAAACATACTAGTTGCATTGCATTCTGGTGCTTGTCCATTTACATTTATAAAACGAAACATCAATTTTAAATGGTACGTTCTATCAATTGCAGGACTTAAAAAATATAATTTGAGAGTTCTGTTTCAGCTTATGTTTTATTAAATATAGGCTGCTCCGAGGACTTACCAGTGAGCAGCAAACCAGGTAAGGTGTCCCATCACAGCTCTGCACTCTGATTTTCGTTGAAAACAAACAGATTTTGCTTGCTTTTCAGGCCCATATCTCCACATTTACTTTCAACTTAATCCTTCCCTAGTACACTCAGCATCGGCTGCCTTTTGCTCCCCCCTCCTTGCTGCCTCCTTGATTCTGTTCATAGCCCTCCTCCCCTCCGGCCCTCCGACAGCTGATTGGTGGTAGGCCTGAGGTCCGATTGACCCGAAGCTGCAGCAGAACCTAGGCCTCTACAGCCATGCTCCAAGGACTTACCAGTGAGCAGCAACCTGGGTAAGGTGTCCCATCAGAGCTCTGCACTCTGATTTTTGTTTGAAAACAAACCAATTTCATTTGCTTTTCAGGCCCTTATCTCCACTTTTACTTTCAACTTAATCCTTCCCTTGCCTTTTGCTTCCCCCTCCTCACTGTCTCCTTGATTCTCTTCCCAGCCTACCTCCCCTCCCGCCCTTAAACAGTTGATTGGAGTTTTACAGCTCCCCCCTGACCTCAAAGGTTATCAGTGACACTTTGAGGGCAGCCCCTGCCCGGCATCCCCTGCAGCTAAGGGCCCCAAGGCAAAGGGCAACCCCTAAGAGGCAGCCCCAGGAGGTGTCTACAGGTGCCAGCAGGGGAAGCAGTCAGTCCCCCACTAACAATAATAATAGCCAACACTGTCACCTAACCCCTCAGTTCTTTCTATATAAAGTACCCAAAGCAACCCACTGTGCTCCCACTCCCTGGACTTCACTCAACGCTCAACTCAAAGGACAGGAGAGTAGTAATTGGCACCTAATACCCCGGCTACCATGACAAGCTCTGCCTATCCCCCCAAGCAACAGCCAACTTGTTTCCCAGACCCCACCTCTACTCATCTGGGCAGTTGCCAAGGATAATTCCACCTGCAACCAGCAGAAGCAGCTCCCAACGTTGTCCACACATGCCAAAAGAGGACCAGTCAGCCGTCCACCAGCATTAACGGACAAGGTAGGCACAACTACAATTACAATTGCTTTTACCAAAAACTGGCATGAATGCAGTGTAGTGTGCTGAAAGGCTGGGTGCTTGCCCAATCCACATTCCTTGTTATGGGTGTCTGGGTGGAAGTAAATGGCCTGAATGCCTGTGAGCCTGATTGGCTGCCTGCCTGCATGAATGCCCTTCTGTGTGATTGACTGACAGAGGCTGGCTCAGCCAGAGTGAATGAGGACAGATGTGTATGTCTGGGGACCTCTCACTTACCAATCTGTTCCGAAGCTGAAGCTGAAACTTGAAGCTTATCCTTCACGCCCAGCTAGAAGAAGAAGAATTGCTGCTATATTTCCTTCGACGAAATCTAAAAGATGTTGAGTCTGTCGAGGACTGATCCAAGATAGGACCTGGTTAGGAGACCTCTCCCCGAGCTATGAGGGAACATCATGCAAAAGCTGATCTGCATCGAGGCACCGTGGAAGCCAGTCCTGAAAGGCTGTCGACCGGAGACAGGGTCCACCAAGAATCTTGAAGTAAAGCGCCAGGATATCGAGGCCATCAAAGTCATTGCCATAGACCGGGGTTCAGAGGATTTCCATAACTGCTGGAAACTAGCTGAAGCATGTCAACCAGAAGCAGGGATACCTTGAGGCCATGCTACTCGAAGAGAGGCGCCACAACGCTCCACCTTGCCTAAGAACATTGAACAAAGAGATAATTTGTCATCAGTGTCAACGCTTTGCCCCACCGGAGAGATTCGAGGTCATCAGCTACCGAGGAAAGTCAGCTGGTGGGTTTCCCGCCACCAGAAGCCAACAAAGACGTCCCAAGGACACTATTAAAGTGAAGATCCAAAGTCCAGCTCGTGGTCGAGTCCTGATCACCAAAGCTATGTTACTTTTGTTATGTTACTTTGCATTTGTATAGCGCCTCATGTATCATTGGTATGATCTGAAGGCGCTGGTAGGTTGAATGCCCTCGGGAACTGTAGTTCAAGTCAGTAGAGAGAGATGGAGTCATTAGGTTTGTGGGTGCAGCGGATATGTGTGCAGCTGGTGTGGCCTTTGCATGATAGCTGCTTATTAGCGGTAGGTGTGGTGGTTGGGAGGTCAGGAATATGTGTTCATTCTGGCGGGTTGATATCCAGACTGATTTCTAGTTGCGTTAGGCCTGAGGAGCTGCTTACGTTAGCAGTGTGTGCTCAGCTAGCTGTGTTTAATCAGGATGATGTGGAGTATGTGGCGGGTGTTATTATGACAACAGCTATACCGCATGTGTCATAGTATCGCTGTGTTCTATTTGAGTTGTGGTGTATAGGAGAGAGTGAGCGTGGTAGTGTGATATGGTGGTTTTCAGTATGGCGCAATAGATCGAGCGCTCATCTGTACCATCTATTCTATCCGTTTTATTCACTCTGTCCGTTCACTCAGTTTCGTTTGTTCATACATTTTGTCTGGTTCATCATTTAGTTTACTAGTCTTTTCATCCATTCAACCATTCGATCTTTCATCTAGGTAGACTACTCCATCCAATCTGTTGATCCATTTTGTCCTTCTCATCTGTTTAGTTTGTTCCATGTGTTCTATCCTTTTATTCATTTGAACTGTTCCATGTGTTTTACTCGCTTCATCAGTTACTTCCGCTCATCCGCTCTATACGGTCTATCTGCTCTATCCGTTCCATCGGTTCTGTCCACTCCATCAGTTCCATCCACTCGATCCATTCCATGCACTCTCTCCGTTCCATGCACTCTCTCCGTTCCATCCACGCTCTCTGTTCCATCCACACTCTCCGTTCCATCCACTCTCTCCATTCCATCCACTCCATCCGTCCCATCCACTCCATCCGTTCCATCCACTCCATCCGTTTCATGTACTCCATCCATTGCCAGTGGGGCCCCCAGACATTTTGTATAGGGGTGGCATGATGAGGCCACAGGAAATCTTGGGGTGGCACACCAAAACAAACACATAACTGAATTTCAGGAAATCTATTATGCAGATGTAGTATATATTACAGTTGAAAACGATGTATATATGAGAGTTAAGGAATTGCATATTGATATGGTTCCATTTATTATTTAACAGTTAACTCATTAATGTATCTGATGCGCATAGACTAATACCAGTACGGTTAACATTTTGAGTTTCACAATCATGTTTGTGCTATGTAAGGAATATGTGATGTGCATATGCATGTTAGGCAATTCATTGTTCTTCTAGCAGAATAGTTGTTCGACTTTGACTTGAAAAGACAAATATCAAGCTTTAATTTAAAGGAGCACATTGATTGTAAGGAACAATAGTACATTCGCTAGTTTTATTTGAAACACACCCTGCTATGCCGGAGCCTAACCTGCTAATCAGAGGCAGTTCAAAAGGCCTGCATTGGGCTGTGGCAGGTTTTGTGTCTGTGAGTAGTTCAAACCCTCTCCTCTCCCTCTACTCTTGAGCACCCAGCGGACTTACTATTAGGGGTTGTGGTAGTAGGCCCAGCAACGTATTACTCTTGAGTGAATGACCAACATTAAATGTAATCAAATGTCCAACAATACTCTTTTCTTTAATTGTTCAAATGTCAACAATACTGCTTTACTAAAACAGCAACCATTTACGCTTGCAGTGTTGTGCTTCTAGTGCTCATTAAACACCAGAACAAAGAGGATTTCTTCACACGCAAAGATAATCCACGAGCATTGAAAATAGTAAACAATAAGCAATTCCCAGTAGAAGCCAAAATATACTCCAGTAAACCCATAACAGTGGTCGAAGTGGGCAGGAGCTGTGGGGAGCAGTGCTCCTGTACTTTAAAAAGAAAATGTTTTACGGTTCCTATACTTTTAGTTTAAAAAGAAATAGTTGTGGAATGGTTTTGTTTCAAAATATAAGTGTAAGAACAAGTTGAATCGTGCACTTCAGTGCACCGAACTGAACATTCCCTTAAACAGTAGGCGTGTTTGTTTGGGGGTTTGGATTGCGTGTGGGAGGGGGCGTGGCAATAGGGTTTGCTGGGAAGTAGGAGCAGGCAAGCAGGGAACATATTAGTTCCACTACTTCTTTTGGTACACTTCGACCACTGACCACCAGCATCTGTACTCTATTACGCATCTGAGATAGTTGTTGCCAACTTCTTTTTAGATTTGCTGGCCTTGTTTTTGGTCACAGTTTCACCATGCGTCAAATACTAAGAATTGCAAATCTGTTAGAAAAGAGTAACAGGTTTGATGCTTTCTACCCCATCAGGTCTCTCAAGAAAGGGTCCTTAATATTTTTAAAAAATAACTCCTACAGCCTAGCTGCACAAATTATCGAAAATGCCCTAGTCGTTTACACGGCAGCCACATTTTACATGCACATTCAAGAGGCACCTGACAGCTATAAAATTCAAAGATTCCCAACTGACTAAAGTTACGATTCCATTGTGGGAAAAGAAGGCTCTGGCAGTCTGGCTCAGTTGCGCATATATCATCATCCAATCAAAGCAACACAAGGTCAGGGTGTCGCCACAAAGCCCCCCGCCCCCTGGGATCTCACAGTATTTCCAGAATTGCGCCTGCATATAAAAGGTGTGGTTTTGATTGTGGATACTGTTAATAGGGAATTAGTTTTTTCTCTAATTGATATTACAGGCCTCATTTGTTGCTTCCCAACTGATCTCTGTGACATAACGAGTTAATGCATGTGGCTGCTGTCTGAAAGGTTGGGGTTCGAACTCATCCTGCCATGGCAAAATTGTGAAACTATTGTAATGCTTGTCTATGTAATTGTTGCTGTCACACTCCCATTCCGGAAACACCAGGTCTGCCGCCTTTCCTTTCCTAAAAAAACAGAACATGTTTTTTTATTACAAAAAAACTCTCAGGCCATGCAACAGAGGGCCCTATTCCTGGACAGTCTGGGCAAAACCAAGACATCCGGTCACCCTAACCTATCATACGTTGGTCCATGCTCTCTTTTTCATCTACTATGTTCCCCTCTCATGTTCCCCTTTGACACTTTGATGAAGCCTAAGAGATGGAGACAACTGTACAAGCAACCCATTTAACAATGAGTATAATATTGCCACCCGTGTTAACCACAATCTAAATAAGGGAGGGGAATCATGCTATGTTATACCAACTAGGCTGGTTACACATGTTTGCTAAGAAGAAAGAAATGTACTATAAAATCTTCCAGCGTTTAAGAAATATGACAATGGGGCTAATTCACAATGAATTGTGTAACTCAAAAGTGCACAAAGCAGGATAAACTTTTAAAGTTTAAGTTGCGTGAGACAGAGACATTACTTGGCCGTCCTGCACCCTCGCAAATGATGCATTGGATGGCTCTCTTGTAAATATTAGTGTTGGGCTTGTACTAATGTGCGAAAGGATCCTAGAATTCACGTAGGCACTGGAAGCACATTTCCCTATGACAGGCTCATATGGTAAAATAATTAAATTAGAAAAAGAACATTTCAATCGCTCTTTGTGGGACAGAATTGCAAGTGGCATATCTGGGGTTCATACTGCTGCTGCTGTTATGGTATGAAAAAATACAGATGGGTCAAGAATGACCCTCCTAAACATTGCACATCTCCCAGTGCCATTTCCAAACAGACAAAATAGACTGCTCTGCTTTTCATGCACTTAGCAGGTTATCCTGCTTGCAATTCGGGCTATACTTTCTAAGTATGTAAAAGTGCCCCCTAATTTGCTCAATTTGGCATAGGCTGGGAAAAGTGTGCACCTTTGATGCTTATCTTGTGATGCCCTTTGTGGGAAATGGGAATAAACACAAAGTAAAGGGATGTGCTACAGCCTTCATACAGCTGCGTGAGTTAGTACAAGTCACGTCACTCTGCCTCCCTATGCATGATGCTTGATGAATGGAAAGCGGTGCCTTGCTGGACATTAACTCGTTAGTAGCAGTGTGCTAACAACAACTGACAGAAGCTCACATTGTTGAAAGCACCGCAGAAGACATCACCCTTTGTAAGTACATGTGATGATCTCATGCTCAGTTTGACACGCAATACAATGTTGGCACTTACAACACAAACCAAAAAAATACCATTGTGAGCATCTTTATTAAAGAGCAACAGGAAGGAACGTTGCTTTCAGTTTAACTCCACTTCATCTGTTTTTTAGTTAACCCCTCTTGCCTCCCTAATGTGTTAATGTTTTGAGGAAAACGTTTTCCTCAATACCTCCAGGGCAAAACGGTCTAACAAAGCAGAAAAGGGGCACCGCCCCGTGGCTTATAAAGACATAATTGCTTGGGTTTGGGTTTAATTTTTGGAATCCCACCTGTACTGCATACACACATTTAAATACTTCTGTGGCATAGCTTCATCTTTTTTTTTAATGCTACACAACATGCTTTCTAGTAGCGTACTTGTGAGCAAAGGCTATGATAAACCTTGGTGTTGTTGATAACAGTGTTTCCTCAAAACTGAAAACAAGCAAAGAACACAGCATTTATATTGCAAATGGCAGTCTTCTTTTCTGCAGAAGAATACACATCTCATTAATGCTCCAGATCAGCAGCCTTCAGATTGAGCCTGGAAGCGTTTAGGGGGAGATACAGGGTTGCAGAAATACATCTACTGAGACCCACGACACACAAACACACTCTGTTTCTGCTTGCCTCAGCTCTGAAGTGCAATCTCTCAGCGCTGCGGCAGCCCCCACGTCTCCTTTGCAGTGCCAATCCAAAAATATTGGCATTGTGTATAAACGTGCTGCGCACTGCACAACCATGCAGCCTGAGGAAGGATGGAAACCCGGAAACAAGCACAGCCTAGGCAGTGCAATCCAATTGACAAAGCAGAAATGCGCGCCAGGCTTAGGCTGTATTTATTTCCGGGTCCATTGGTCCTGACTCTCCAGCCCATTGCGGGCCGCAGGGGCGGCAAAAGCAAAAAAAAAGACTTATTTTTTCGCACTGAACTGGGCATGTTATTTTCCATGCTCAGTTCAGTGCGAAACAAAAAGTCTTTTTTTTTTTTTGCTTTTTTGCAGGCGGGGTGGCCACTGGGGGGGGGGCAGCATTTTTATAAGGGTGGCCGTGGCCACCCTTGCCGCCGCCCCTGTCTGTTCTATGCACTCCCTCCATTCCATGCACTCTCTCCCTTCCATGCACTCTCCCAGTTCCATCCATTCCATCCGTTCCATCCGCTCTCTCTGTTCCATGCGCTCCATCCGTTCTATGCGCTCCATTCTTTCTATGCGCTTCATCTATTCCATCCACTCCATCCGTTCCATCCTCTCCATCCGTTCCATCTACTCCATCTACTCCATCTTTTCAATCCACTCCATCCGTTCCATCCATTATATCCGTTACATCCGCTCCATCCGCTCCGTCCGCTCCGTCCATTCCATCTTCTATCCGCTCCATCCATTCTATCCACACTGTTACATCTTCTATCTGCTCCATCCGTTCCATCGTTTCTGTCGACTCCATCCGTTCCATCCACTCCATACGTTCTATCCACTCCATTCGTTCCATCTATTCTATTTGTTCCATCCGCTCCATCCGTTCCATCTGTTCCATCCGTTTCATCCACTCCCTCCATTCCATGCGCTCCCTCTGTTCCATGCGCTCCCTCCGTTCCATGCGCTCCATCTGTTCCATGCGCTCCCTCCGTTCCTTGCGCTCCCTCCGTTCCATGCGCACCATCCGTTCCATGCGTTCCATTCGTTCTATGCGCTTCGTCCATTTCATCCGTTCAATCCACTCCATCCGTTCCATCTACTTTATCCGTTCCGTCTATCCTATCCGTTCCATCCACTCTATCCGTTCTATCCACTCTATCCGCTCCATCCATTCCATCCGTTCCGTCTACTCTATCCGTTCCATCTACTCAATCCATTCCATCCACTCTATCCGTTCCATTCACTCTATCCGTTCCCTCCACTCCATCTGTTCCCTCCACTTTATCTGTTCTATCCACTCCATCTTTTCTCTCCGCTGGGTTTGTTCCATCCGCTCCATCCGTTCCATCCACTCCATCCGTTCCGTGCATTTCATCCATTCCATCCACTCCATCCGTTCCCTCCACGCCGTCCGTTCCCTCCACGCCGTCTTTTTCCTACACTCCATCCTTTCCCTCCACTTTATCTGTTCTATCCACTCCATCTGTTCTATCCACTCCATTTGTTCCCTGCGCTCGGTTTGGTCCATCCGCTCTATTCGTTCCATCTGGTCTACCCGTTCTATCCACTCCATCTGTTCTATCCACTTTGCCTGTTCCATCTACTTCATCTACTCTATCCGTTCCATCTACTCAATCCGTTCCATCCACTCCATCCGTTCCATCCATGCTGTCCGTTCCCTCCACGCCGTCTGTTCCCTACACTCCATCCGTTCCCTCCATTTTATCTGTTCTATCCACTCCATCTGTCCTATCCACTCCATCTGTTCTATCCACTCCATTTGTTCTCTCCGCTCGGTTTGTTCCATCCGCTCTATTCGTTCCATCTGCTCTACCCGTTCTATCCACTCCATCTGTTCTATCCACTTCACCTGTTCCATCTACTTCATAAACTCTTTTTTTTTTTTATCCGCTCCATCCTAAGGTATGCGCTGCGGCTTCAGCACCGACAGGCCAGAGGACCGCCGAAGCATCTACCGATACCCTGTGCCCACTGATGAGCCTACATCCATCACTGAGTCTTCTTTGCAGCACTGAACACTTTGCATCAAGCTGGACTGCATAACTCATCTTCCCATCACTTCCACGACTGATAGTCAAAGAGCACCGCGTAGGGTGAAGCTGTTGTCTCGACACAAGTGTTTACTTTTCTTCAAGGAATCTTGATGCCCTATGGCTCCTGCTTTAAAGGGAGTCCACCCTCGAGGGATCTGTCAATGGGCCTCATTACGACCCTGGCGGAAATCGCGGTGCAAAATGCACCATGGAGCACGGCGGAAAGCTGCCGATAGCGCCATGGGGGTTGGCGGATTTTCCGCCCCATTCCGACCTTGGCGGGGCGGTAAATCCCCATCCCCCATTTTACCCTTCCCCATTCCCATTTTTGCCCCATAGGGTATAATGGGAGTGGGGAAGGCGTTAATTACGCCACAGTAAAATACGGTGGCGTAATTAACAACAAGGTCCCGTAGCGCCATGGATTTCTCCGCCCGGAAAAACCAGGCGGAAAACGCTCCATGGCGCTACGGGAACTCGTAGTAGGGCGGACGGGTCCGCCGCGAATAACGCTGGCGTAAACCCACTCCGCCAGGGTCGTAATGAGGCCCAATGAATCGTCAAAACAACTTTTCTATCTCAGCTACATTGGAGTAGTTGAACTTTTTGACCAAGAAACAAGACTGGTTAAACATTTATGGACTGGACTTGATAATACATTTATTACAGGTTGCCGAGGTAAGGTATCCTGACTCAGGGGACGCAGTCCCCCCACTTTATTCAGAGGGTGGACTCAGTCCCCCCACCTAAAATGAGAAACATTGAATTACCTCTTTGAATTTATGAATTAAAGAGGACCTCAGGGATCAAACCACAGTCATCAGGTTTGTAGACTGGAGACTTCAGCACTGCACTACATAACCTGAGGAAAAATAACAACCAAATAAAGGTGAAATGTCGCATTTCAGTACTGCAAGTCCCAAGGAAAATATTTGTATTGGTTCTTGGAGTTTAAAACATGCAAACCTTTTAATGTTTTCAAAAACACTAATAGAGGAAAATATCCTCTCTTGGTTTTGTGTGTGTGTTGATTATGTGAAATGCAAATTCCATTTGTCCTGTGCAATTTGGGTGATTATGCAAAGCCAATTTAATGAACTGTGTATATTTCACCTTGATATGCTCATTTCTGGCGTCGTCGCATCCGATTGCATTTGTTGAGGAGTCCCCCCACTTTAATTTTTAGGACTTGACCCCTGACCGAGAGACAGGATTAATGCCATCACTGATGCACATAGGGAGTCAATCAGAATGCAGGAAGGGATAAACAAGGTGTTTTTTAGATTTTACAATACTCTATACATGGACGAGTCACCGGAAAGGGGGGAGGATGTAGAGGAGGCCTTAAGGCAAATAGACTAACAGAGACAGGGAGAAGACCAGGTGGACGCACTAGATGCCCCGCTGACACTAGAAGAAATCACAACAGTGATAATTGAACTTCCAACCTCCAAAACTGAAGGACCGGATAGATTCCCAGGGGAGTTTTACAAAACATATGCGGAAATACTAACGCCTCGGCTGCTCCAGGTCTATATAGAAGCATATGAGCTGGGAATTCTACCCAGCAGCCTGAGGGAAGCCATTATCATACCAATCCTTAAACCGGGTAAATCACTGCTGTGCTGCACATCGTTTAGGCCCCTCTCGATGGTGAACCAAGACTGTATGATACTGACGGCTGTGTTGGAAAACAGACTGAAGAGAGTAATAGGGGACCTTGTACACACATACCAAACCGGGTAAGTCCCAGGGCGGAACACTACATGAAATCTGCGGAAACTTCATCACGTCATAGACAGCATTTATCATTCGATGGACGAAAGTGCAGTGGCATTGTTCGATGCAGTCAAGGCCTTTGACTCGGTCCATTGGGATGGGATGTTTGCGGCCCTGGCACATTTTGGCACTGGCAAAGCTTTCTTGAAATGGGTCAAGCTGATCTATACGGTGCCCAGGGTCCCTGTGAAGACAGGCAGATAGATCTCCGATGTGTGGGAAGTGCAGAAGTGCGCCAAACAGGGCTGTCCATTGTCACTGATGCTGTATATTCTGGCATTGGAGACACTGGCTGTGTTCCTGAGGAGGGAGTACGGGGAGGTGGGGATAAAGTTAGACAGAGGGGTGCACCTAATCTCCTTGTACACAGATGACATGTTGTTGTATGTCAATGTGCCAGACAAGAAATTACCACACTTGTTGGATGTCATTGACAAGTTTGCTGAGCTGTCCGTGATCAGGGTAAACAGGGAGAAGTCCTGCCTGTTCCTGCTTTCAGGACTTAGAAGCCTTGATGAGCAGCATCTGCCCCGACTGGGACTTCGGTGGGAGACAAATAACTTTCCCCTATTTAGGCATTCATGTGTGGCACGACCCAGTGGCCTCACACAAGAACAATACGCAAACAGCCGTGGATAATATGGCCCGATCAATGAAGTTCTTGAGGAGACTGCCCCTGGGAGTACTGGGTAGAGCGGCCCTCTTGAAGATGGTCGTACTCCCACGCCTCCTGTATTATCTTGCCAATGACCCCTATAACATACCTGCTATTTTCTTTCAGAGGCTGGATGTGTTGGTGCTAGGCTTCCTGTGGGAGGGGGGAAGAAACAGAATCACCTTGAGCACCCTACAGAGTGACTATGTGGCGGGCGGAATGAAAGTGCCCCACTTCGAGTGCTACATCTACCTGGTGGGGCAGCTGCAACATGTCGTGCGCTGGTTGGGGGAACGAGGCTTCACAGGACACTTTGTTATTACAACCGCTGCTGAAGCAATATTTTTTTAGGGAAGTATTGTGGGCTAAGGAGCTTGCTCTAGAGAGATCCTCCCTGCTGTTACAATTGGGAAAAGACGTATGGCAGAGAAGCTGGAAACTCCTAGGTGACTCAGATCCTTGCTCGCTGCATGTTCCCCTTGTGGGAATCATAGGTGAACTGCAAGGGGCACTGACGCAATACAGAAGACACTGGGAGGGCAAGGGAATAGCCATGATTGGGGACCTTGTCAGAGAAGATACAATTATAGCTTTCCGGGCCCAGGTTAGCGAATATTACATACACGGAGGGCAATTCCTGCTACACTTAGGCATGGTCAAGAGAATTGGGGAAAGATGGCTAGGCCCGCAGGGTGAAGTGGGGACCAATGAGACATTAGACACCATGTACAATGTGTTAGAAGGGGGACATATGGTCTATAGACTCTATGATCTGTTCCTGGGAAGATTGGGTGTGTCAGAACTGAAGGTACGCAGAAAATGGGTGATGGACATAGGGAGAGCACTCACAGATGTGGAATGGGAAAGGGCACACCAGGTTCCAACTCACCCAATTGTATGTCACACACAGAACGCATATGGCTCATACAGGGTGTCCCTTATGGCAAAACGAGGTGAACAGGCCTGTCCAAGATGCACACAGGGGAGGGCAGACCTTATACACATATTTTGGGTGTGCCCGTTAATACGGACATTTTGGGGGGATGTGGCACTGAGGGTGGCACAGGGTGGTATCCAGGTGCAGATGTGGCACCCAGAGTATTGCTTATTGGGATTGTTCCCTATGGGCGAGAGGCAAAAGGCTCAGTTGAGCAAAATGAAGGATCTGGTTTGTGGACTTGCAAACATAGAATTACCATGGCGCGGAAATCATTAGAGGGCCTCAAAAGAGAAGCCTGGTGGACGGATCTAAGGCGATGGTAACTAGCAGAGTCTGCTGTATTGTATAAAGTGATTAAAAAGGGCATGTATGAAGCTAATGAGGGAATTGTGGCATGGAATGCCGTGCTACAGATTATGTACAACCCAAGTGAAGATGGGACTTAGCGGCTGTATGTTCCCGGGGAGAGGTTGATGCAGGAGCTGGGAGGCACTGAAGCGATGGGGAACTTGAAGTCTGGTGGGCAGGAATTGTTGTGGGAGGTGGTGGACCTGCCGGAAAGCTGAAATGGAGGAGGAATGATTACCCCCCTGGGGAAATGGCTACATTTATATATGCCTGTATCACTGGAATAACATGGCAAAGCCTGTCTGTATTTGCTTGTTTGTTTGTTGAATAAAATAAAAAACATGTTAAAAAAAACACAATTTCCCATTATTAATTAAGAACACATCAGCCAACACCACAGACTTCGAATTCCTTCTGGTAAACTCCAACTATCACCCTTCGACTCGCACAGCTTTCTGCTCATCTACAGACCACCTGACTACAACAATAACTTTGCAGACACTCTCTGCAACACTCTGACAACCATCCTCAACCTCCATCCAACATTGACCATCCTAGGAGATTTCAACATCTGGTTTGACTCACCCTCATAGCCTATGATCTGATCCTTCACAGAGAACCTAGAGCCATTCAACATGACACAATGGATCACTGCACCAACCACCATTGGAGGTCACACCCTCAATGCAATCTTCAATGCACCAAACAGATCCACACTGCCCCCAAATACCCTCTCATGGACTGATCACTCAACAATCTTCTTCTCTGTACCTCTGACCTCCGCAGACCACTCCCAGGGTCACGCCTGACCTCCAGCAACCCCCGCACTGCTGACTGCGCTTTGAAATAAGGTCATAATCACCATAGATCTAGCCAACGCCCTCCTTGCTTCTCTCCCAACACTTTCCCTCCAAGAAAGACCATCCTCCATCAAACTCTTCGATATATGTTCTCGAATGCCCTTACACCCCTCACCCCAACATAACGGTCCTCTCAAAGATCAGGACCTACACCTAGATGGTACACCACCAACCTAAAATCACTAAAAAACCCGAGCACTGCCTGAAACAGACCTGGAGAACCAACGCTATGGCCCTGAACAAAACCGCCCTAGCAAGACTAACAAGAGCATATAGACTGGAAATCAGGAAAACCAAGAAAATATTCTACGGGAACTGAATTCTAAACTCCCAGAACCCCAGCAAGGAATTACACAAAATAATTTCTGAATTCAACTCCCCGCACTGCTCCGATCCCCCCGCCCATCTCCCAATCCCTATGTGACACCTTGTCTGAACACTTCCAACATGTAGCTATCGGCAGACACTCCGCCATCATCTCTAAAATGGAATCATTGCCCCCTCCCCCTACCCACCGACAGCAAGACCCCAATCGAAACACCCCTTTGATTCCAACTTTCACTTCCTTCTCACCAATCACACATCAGGAGTTCCTCTCGCTCCTAGCACAAAGCCACCCATCAGGCTCCCCTGAGTACCCCTGCCTGCCCACCCTCCTCAAATATATCCTATCCTCAACCTGCAGAGGCAGTATTGCATGCTCGATCCTTAATGTCTCCCTAATCTTTGGGATCCTTTCCGGAAGCCCTAAAAACCTCCTACATTAGACCCCTCCTCAGAAAACCTGCACTCAACCCGCTCCTCCCCCAGAACTGCCAGCCAATTTCCAACACTCACTTCATGGACCGCACAGCATACAAGGAGCTGGGCCTCTTCACTGAAGCCAACACCCTACCAGACTTTGCACAAACTGGCTATAGACCACTCTGAGTAACAGAATCCTCCCTATTGTCCATCTGGGACAACCTAAAACGAACAGCAGATGCAGAAGGCTACACTGTTCTCAGCCTTCTCCACCTCTCAGCAGCCTTCGACACCATCAACCACATCATCCTTCTAGAAAGGCTATATTCATTAGGAATCAAAGACACAGCCCTATCATGGATCTCGTTCATCGCTAACTGCTCACAAATCATGCTTCTCCACCCTTTCACCTCCACCTCATGATCAGTAACAAAAGGGGTGCTACAAGGAGCATGTCTATCTTCCTTGCTCTTCAACAACTCTTCAACATATATCTAAACCTTCTGCCGCACTCATCCGCTCACTACGCTGATGACACAAGATCATCCATAAAATCCCAAACCCTAGGCCCCCCACATGCAGCCTCCACTTCTGTGAAAAACCTCACATGCACACTGGACACAGATCTTTCCCTCTCCCAATAAGTCAACTCAGTTTCAAGAACCTGTTTCTTCCACCTACGCATCCTCAGGTGCATCTTCGCTTAAATCTCATACCCTCACTGTCTCTCTGCCATCATCTCCATCATTCTCTGCCTCCTAGACTATGCAAACTGCCTTTACCTAGGTTCACCAGTATCTCAGCTAAAGAAACTGCAAAGAATCCAAAATGTTTCAGCCCGCCTGCTCATTAACCTACCTCCCAGAGAGCATAACAGCCCTATACTATGAATACTCCACAGCCCTCTCTGCTGGTCTAGCTCAGCCACTGCAGGGCTCCAATGCTCCTCAGAAGCCCCTTTGTGCCACAACCCCTGGGGAACTGTCACAGGGTCTTCGTGCCATAAACCATGTAGATGGTTTATATTATGTTAGGATCTTGCATCTCTCCAATTCACCATTGTTTAAGATTTTGTCAAGAAAGAAATAAGATATTTAACATTGAAATGCAGTATTGAGTAAATGTAGTTTAAATCTCATCTACTGCAAAAATGGTTGGTTTCATGTATACAATAGCACTTAAAGTACATTGCTCTCTTACAAAATGAAATTAGGGTACACACAAAACTCCGACTTCAGGTGTTGTGTGCAAAAGTACAATGAGCCGTGTAGCTGTTCAACTGTTTAATCTGCTCTAGGCAGAGGATTTTTTTGTAAAGCAAATAATTGAAATGACATGTCCAATGGAGTTGTTTTCAAATTGCTCTTGGGAAATATAGATAGAAGAATGATGCATACAGAGAGGATGTGTTCATTTTATTCTGCAATTAGCTGTCTTTATAATTGCCTTCAGTGATAAGTAAATTAGAGAAAGTTCTCCCTGTGCACAGCCATTATGAAGTATGTGCGTGACTGATATTGCACTGCTATTTGATCGGTTTCCTTTGGGGGTGTGGCCTAGACCCTAAATGGTCAGAGTTGGATAAAGGACAGCTGGGCTCCCACTACAACTCAAAATCTATCCATTGACAAACTCTATCATCTATATGATCAACAGCTTAACAATGTGTAAACAATTAGAAAATACAACTATCAAGGGGAATTAAGTACAGTGGCTGAAAGTTTACTTCACATTAAACCTTGTGCAAGTACAACAGAGGAAGAAAGAAAGAAAGAAAGAAAGAAAGAAAGAAAGAAAGAAAGAAAGAAAGAAGGAAAGAAAGAAAGAAAGAAAGAAAGAAAGAAAGAAAGAAAGAAAGAAAGAAAGAAAGAAAGAAAGAAAGAAAAATATGAATGAAGTGTGGTGCATGGCCCCTCCCAAGATTTGGAGTTGATTATTTGACCAAGGACAGCCAGCCTACCAAGGCCTTTCTGGCAGAACCAGGTGGTACCTAGTGCCTGTATAGGAGGTGTAGGGGAGGAATGGTATCACAAGTATGACACTAACACAAAAGATACAATTTGTAAAACCTTTATTAACTTTGTGGGGTTTGGAAAAACTCTTAATTTTCCCTATAACTAGGATGGGAGTCATCTCGACCATCAAATAATAAAGAAAACAGTCTTAGTTGTGTCTGTCAAATCAAAATTGCCTATGCTAATAAACCCTAATGCCTGCCCTATCTCTTGTACAAAAAAGTGTAAAAAGGAGATAAGTATATAAAAGGAAAATCAATGTTTGACAAAGAAAAAATGTGGCTTAATCAGCTCTCCTCCCCACGTTTGGATAGCATAGAAGGCAGTCTCTATAAGCATGATGACACACTCTGGCTCGGGCTTTGACACTGAAACAGTTCTGAATGTGGATCGAGACCCACCTGGCCTTCCACGTTAAAGGCTCTTGTTCCAGTCTTCCCCAAATAACCAAACAAAACGTTCACACCGGCCCCCCTCTGTCGAGCTCAGACATCTTCAAGTAAAACAAAAGTTCAATGTTGGTCCCCCTCTGCGGGTTCAGACCTTTCACAGATCAACGTTGGTCTCCCTCTGCCAGACTCAGACCTTTCACAGTTCAATAACACTTGCCAGGGCTCCTTTCTCCCAAGCTTATTACACTTCAGGTCTCCCTCAGTTGGACTCAGACTGCTCTTTGGATATCAAAGACTTTTGAATGTGGAGGCTTCCTTTACAAACCACTGCAGGACCACTTTGACTCAGAATTCAATGGTCAAATTTTCCTGTCCCCCTCTCTCAGGGTTAACTTCGTTCACTTTCGCTTTTATAGTTCATTCAATTTTATTTCCTCAAACAATGCACCTTTTACAGAGACTTTCGAGTGGGCTGCGCCTTTTTGCTCGACCACTCTGTTACTCAGTATCGCTGATTCCACAGCTTTCTTCACCTTAAAGTTCACTCACAAGTCTACCTTTCCTTGCATCTCATCCACACGCATGCAACCTTTACTTGTGATATATTGCAATATATTGTTGCGATATATTGTTGCAAACCTCAATCTTTCTTAGCACACACTGGTGTCACAGGTCGCTTGCCAACTCACCGGCTCTGTATGGTTCTTTCTTGCTTTTTTTTCGATTTCCAATTCTGTGGATTTGTGGAGACAATGACCTCGTGTAGGGAACTCTAAGGGTTTTCGACTCACTGCTCTCGTCCCTTGGTCTGTCGCTATGCTACAGTAGGTTTGCCCTCACCCCAGAAGTTCTACTCATATTTGTGTTCCACCTTACTCAAAGTGTGTCTCTAGCTTCCGTCTTTTATCCGTGTGAGGAGTGCTAATTGGAATTAAGTGTATGCACCTGAAGTCAAGTGCCTGACTTTGCCTGACCTGATTAGCGGGAAATGTCCATTACGATGTATAAGAGTTAGTCTTGTTACTCTCAGTCGCCCTCTTCCTCAGCCTAGTGTTTGTGCAGAAAGGGGGGGAGTTGGGGCATTGCATCCTAAAAAAGAGGAGGGGTTGGTTGCAAAAAAAAGGGGAGAATACCGCGTCTCACCATCAGCTGCCTCACTCCCACTCCCCGAAGACCCCTCACACCTGGGTGACACACTGGCCATCCCCAGGAACTGGATCCAAAAGCAATGGCCATGTCCTGGCCACATGGATGACAAGTCCCAGAGGACTAGAAGGCGAGGCACCTTTTGGTTTCTCGCAGGTGGGAGTTGAAGTCCCTCACCCAGTCAATACCCTTTTTCCAAATCTGGGGTTTCTGGTATCAAATACATGGGCTATAGTCAGCTATGTCTTCTCTCATCCTATCGACCTACATCCCAGATGTACAAGATATCAGTGGCTGAGATGATTGAAGGTCCCCAGGACCCCTTAATAGAACTAGAGCCAGATGTTTGCCTTACATGCAAAAATTCTGTCTCTATTGGGAACCCTTGGGCTCACTCAGAAAGAACAAGAGGTATACACACAGAAACTGTGTAACCCCCTGTGCCAGAAAGGACTCTCAGGCAAAGAAGCAGAATAGACTACTAAGCGCTGAGCACTGTAGGGACACTCTCACATATTGTGTGTTCCTGCACCCCAGATGGGATCCATGACAACACTCATAACAGAGAAGTGAGCACTTTAACACCAGAGCACTCCTGCATTATGGGAGCCACAGACCCTATGGAGAAGCTGCAGATTTCAAGAGAGGAGCCAAACATGAAAGGATGTATTTCAGCCTGACCAAAACATGGCCACTTATGATTGTAAGACATCGGAAAGGAGCAGATCTGCAATGCTAATTATACAATCAGCTGAGATGCAAGAAGCAGCAGTAAGCTAGCAACCATGGAGCAGGAAGTACAAGCAGGACTTCTGAAGGACCACCGGCAGCTGGGGTAGAGAGTAAACCTGGAGAGACCACTCCAAATAAAAGACAGAAAGCAGTTGATTATCCTGAGGAGACTGAAAGGATTAGCCACGCTTCTGGGTCTGAGAGAGCAGTGAAGCCTGACAGGCTGGGAAGCCAATGGAAGCAAAAAAGGCCACTCACTGCCACCAAGTGAGATGGACACTATATCCCTTAAAAGAGTGAGCCAAGTCTGTACTGGTCAGTGAACTGTGCTCATTATTCCTGAGAGTAGACTGGGTACTAAACACCTTAAGGGCAAGTTGGGCACTATATCTCAGAAAGGTGTGCCTGGCACTATATACCAGAACTGTGAGCTGTGCATTATCAACCTTGAAGTGACCTGGGCCCCATATCCATGGAAGCCAAAAGAAGTGAGCCAGGCACCATAATCCTTGCACGGATTACAAATAGCAATCTAGGTCATATGTCCCTGAGTATATGATTTGGACAAAGAATTGTGCTGGGAGTTATATCTCTTAAAGTGTGGTTTGGGAAAAGAAGTGAACTGTGCACAACCTCCCTGAGACTGATTTGTAGAGTGGGAAAAATGCTGATTACCATATTGTCAGGTAAGAATTGATGCAGTCACACTTATCTGCTTGGTATTAGATAACCCATCTTTTTGTACAGGTCTCTACTACACGAGTTGGTAGTGTGACTAAGCAGCCATGCCTATCTCAAGAGGGTAAATGTGAGCTGTAGAGTTGTACAAATGAAATCCGTAAATACAAGTAGCCAAGTCACACTCAAGATTTCAGTTAAAAATAGGTATTTACTTAATTAACATCAATTTTTAAATAAGCGTTCTTTAAAAAGCTAATTCATTTAACAAGGTAAATATACTTTAAAAATACTTTTCAGAATCAAAACATGTTAGTGGGTAATCTTTGGATATTCCTCTTACACAATTCCTACACCCTGAGGTGACTTCAATCACAAGGACAGTAATGGCATTTATATATCACACTAGTTATCACACTAGTTATAGTTTGCTGGTTATGAGGTTTGCAGAAAGGAAAGGTTTAAGGAAGGAAAAGGTTAAACAGGTTCTCAACTTAATCTTCCAATGAAATCTAGACAAGCCTTTCCCAGCAGTAACAGTTCACAACAAACTACCACCTATGAGGGACAAACAATTTCAAAGTCAATGGACTAGAAGAATCTTCAGGCGCAGAGGACACCCAAAGTCAATTGGAACACAGCCTATGGAGCTTAAGCACTTCTTAGATCAGAAACAGTCTTGCACAAAGTGAGAGAGTTTGTAGAAAAATCACTTGTAGGGTCACAAGCTGTTAAGCCTGGGAAAAGAGAGTTGGAATCAACTCTGAAAGGTAAGCCACTGCAATTCTCAACTGAGAAAAGTACAGCTAAAAGCCAATAAAGTATGTACCCCAAGCCTAAACAGTACCTCTGTTTTGAAGAAGAGTGGTCCAGCTGGATTCTGATTTGGTACAGCGGTGTAGACTCGGTATTCCTGTGATTCAGTCATGGAGACAAGAGGGAGGATGTCTGGAGGGCTCCTGCGGCGGTACTTGGGAGATTGTTGCCAGCTACAGCTCTTTTAAGTTCAGCGGCACTTCACAGTTTCAGCGCTTAGCAAACAGCACCTTTGCGGATCTCAGATACCGGTTGGGCTTCCTTCACTCGTTGGGTCCTGCACTCTGGTGAGGGTCCTTAGGAGACGCCTGGTGCTTCTAGCCGTATTTGTTTCCACATCAGATGTTTCACTCGACTATGGATTACTCGACCCCTGACATTCAGTTCTTGAAGGAATGAAGAAGTACAGCCAGTCAGGGAAGATGGTCCAGTGGAGTTCGTCTCGGGGTTAGTTGGTCCCACTAACCTAAGGGGAGACGTCATCCCTTCCGGAGCTTCTCTGTCAAAATGAAAAAAGATTTTCAGCACAGCAGCAGGGCTTCACTGGACAATTGAATGGTCTAGGAAGATGCAGCAAGCTTCGTTCACAGTTTCTTCATTGGGGTGTTTCTCCCAGTGGTCGACTCTGCCTGTAGTCCCAAAACCCTCTCCTTTTAAGCAGTTTTCTCTCATTCATTTAAAGCCTAGGCTATCAATCATACAGCAGGGTGGCTGTCCTAAAAGGACAGCCAGCCAGCCAATCAGGACGGTTGCATTCAGGCACTCCTAGAGACAAAGGACAGGGGAGTTTCAGGAACCTCCCTCACATCCTGCCCTTCCAGACACACTGGGGCTAGAGGCGGGCGTCAGGGCTAAAGCCCGCAAAAGGCAACACAAACAAAGGGCTCAAATATGTTTCAATGCACAGATTAAACCCCAAGAAAGACCTCACAAACAGAAAATGGCGAAACAAGAACACAGGGGCCATTTTGACAAACTGCTCACCCATGGATGGTGTACTGCAGCTGAGGGTTCAGCCTGCGGTAGGAAAGCACAATGGTAGAGAAAATTATACCACTGACACTAGCCATTTAACGTAGTGAGGGTAACATAAAATGTTACATGAGATGGAAGGATAAGGGGCTACTTGGTAACCCCCTTGCACTCCACATAAGATGGTGTATGCTCGACCTACAAAGAAAAAAGGTAAGTCAAGTTAATTTCATGTTTACTATTCTTGGGAACTGTAGTCCACCCAAGAAAAGGTATTTAAAACTTATGAGAAATCTAAGGATTTCTCAGTGACACTGCACTGAAGGTGCTTTGTGTCACCATACAAAAAGTAGATGCCTCTGGAGTTTGTCAGACTCCAAAAACAGTGAAAACACATAATCAAAATGAGGTCAAAACACACGAGAGAGTGAGAAAAAGGTCTCACTCACTCCAGGGTTAAAATTAAAAAGTCCCAAAGTCAAGCAAAACAGCTAGGGATCTCTAAGGTTGAAGAGAATTAGCACAGAAATGAAAAATCTCCCTAACACACATCCCTGAGACTTTATTCAGAACCAAAACCCAGAGAGAGAGAAGAATCCCTGTTAGAAAGAAAGGAAACCCCCAAAACACATTTGATTACCCCATTCCAACACTTTTAGCTTAGCTCGTTCCGAGTAAGCAATGTTTATTTTAGTTACAGAAAACCCCATATTCCCCATCAGCATCTATTCTAATCTGATTTCTAACATAGCCAAAAGATCTAACAAGTGGATTGGGTGTCATATCTTTGAGACAGTGCTTTGGGGAATAATAATCATTACTATTATTATTATTATTATTAAGTGGGTTGGGTGTCATATCTCTGAGACAGTGCTTTGGGGAATGAAGAGATGTGTTAGGAGCTATATACCTGGGACTGTTCAAAACCGAGGTTCAGAGGGAGATCAACATCCCTGATGGAAATGAAACTCTTGATCCACATTTAGTTACCCTGTCCGTACAACTTTTGCTTAGTTGGTTCAAACATAGGCTTGTTAAGTTTTAGGTAAACCTCTTAACCCAACCAGCTGGTATCCAAAACCATCCTGACGAGACATAAAGAGTCGAATCCATTCTGTTGAGCTACATGATTTGTCAATTCACCACAGCTGCCTGTGCTAAAACCAGAACTGTTGGCTTTGCCAAGGCTTGTTTTCAATTCCAATGAGCAATTTGTCCTGGTCAGATTTGTTCCTTCTCAGAAGCGTTCTTTGACACTGAAAAGTAAACACAGTTGCCTTACCACTTTATTGATGATATAAAGCCATTCTTTGAAGCTTCAGGAAATAAACAATCCACAGTAGAAGCTAACATAACTCTTCCGATCAAATTCACAGGAGAAGCAGCCAATAAAAACGGTGTCACATTCAGCAAGCAAGGCATGACCATGGCAGGAATGTAGAGAGGGTTTTTCGAATGCGATCTTCCCCTCTCGATTTGCTCAACATCATTAGTTTTGGCACATTGTGAGGCAACACCTCAACCTTTGGCAAGCAAAGGTGCTAAAACTATAAAGGGGTTTGTCAAAGGACGAGCAAACGTCAAAAGTCTTATTACAATGTGCTGTATTGCAGAAGATCAACACGAATATTCCAGGCAGCACATGTTTGTATCGATCCCAATATAAAGCGAAAAAGAAGATCCGCGTACTTCGTATTGAAGAAAAAGACAATTAAATCTTCATTTGGAAACTCAATATGGCAAGGTACACTAAATCCTGTCAAAGACAACGACCAGCAGAAGGTATCCCCTGAGGTTAGCAACAGCTGCTCGCTCCAAAGCAAGCCCATTCCCTCAGCAAATCTCATCAAGCCTCTTCTCACTCCCAAAGCTGTGTTCTTATACCTCATATTGGACTAAAAACAAAAAGGGAATGCTCAAATAAATTCATTCTAAGTGCATATTATGCATCCAGGGCCTCATCCATTATCAGAAGACCTTTAACGCCCAGATAACATAAGGCTTTCATCAGTGCTAAAAACAAAGCAAATGCATTTAACTCTATTTTGACTATTTGATTAAGTGGGAATTGGGCAAACAGGGCTTGCTCTTCTCATTTTCCTTAAAGATGTTCGCTCAGGGGCAACAATGGACGAAAGAAGGTTTGCAAATAGGCGATAAGGTATGGAGCAAACAGCTCTGCCCCCAAAGGTAGCTTTGACTATATTAAATTAAACAATGAACCAGGGCAAAAATATTTTTGCAAAAGAACTGAACTAATTTTTCATATTGTTCACATAATAAATATTGTCCACTTTTCAAAGGTAAAGTGTTGGACTGTGTTGCATCATTTCTCATTACTTGGAGGATCAGATACATATATATATATATATATATATATATATATATATATATATATATATATATATATATATATATATATATCCCCAAATGTGTTATAAGTATCTTTCAAGTCACAGAGGAGTTCTGTAAGAACATAAAGTCACAAGGTCTCAATCCATAATACTTACAGCTGACGATATAATGAGGGTCATTACAACCCTGGCGGTAGCCTGCCGCCCGCGTTGCATTTTTTCCGGTGCCCAGAAATGTCTTGCCGGACTCGGTATTTGGCCATTCCTGGGCCCATTCCTGGGCGCCGGAATTTTTTTTTCCACATTCCCTTTGAGCCCTATAGGGCTCAATGGGAATGGGGAAGCCGGATGCACAGGCACCGTTACAAACGGTGCCTGTGCATCCGAAATGCTCTACTCGCGGGTGCCGGTACGGCCGCCAGGCTAGCCGCAATGGCACCCACGAGCAGAACTCATAGTTTTCCGGTCCGGGAACTACGGTACCAGCATGCTTACCGGTACCGTAGTTTCCGGACCAGCAAACTTATAATGAGGCCCAATGTGTCTTTTACTACATAGGGGCTTATTACGAGTTAGCCGTGACCGGCAGAAGTACTGCCATATTATGATCATGCGCGGGCGCATTCACCACCTAGCAAGTAACATAATACCGCTGGACCAGAATTACCGGTATCAATGGCCATCGGGCAGTATTATCAGTGATTTTTGCCCCTAACCCCATTTCCACCACTAAATGTGTCAGTATTACCAGTGTCGGAAATAGCATAACCGCCAGAACAGGAAGCCCGGCAGGAAGCCTGGCCGTGGCCATCTTGAAAAACTCAATCGTCCCTGAATCACCCATTTCCAGCCAGCATCCAGTCCCCACAGTCGTGGTAAGAGCATAGCAGAGCAGTCTGCCAAATCTCCTGCTCTGCAAGCCAACATTCACAGAGCCTGAGCATTGGCAGATGCAGTGGTGAAGCATACTGATGCACTATTTGGAAGCAAGCACAGGAAAACCAGTGTCCAGCAAAAGTCTGTCATATGGACAGAAATCATGGCAAGTGTGGAAGCAGTGGGAATTGTACCCTGTACCTGTACTGTCAGGGATTTCCGGAAGTACTGGGATGACCTGAAGGCGAGGGTCCGCAGCCTCATCTCCAAACACAGGAGGGAGAGTGCCGGCGCAGGAGGAGGCACGCTGGAACCCCTCCTCCTCATGCCCTGAGAGGAGGAGGGGTTCCAGCGTGCCTCCTCCTCCACATGAAAGGCATCAAAGGAATAGGGAGTGCAGAGGCTAGAGCGGGGACCCAAGGTGATGACAGTGAGTACAACTGACAACATGTATATATGCATGTAGTTACCAAATGCATGCGTCCCACCGCATAAATATAAAGAATGGGCCTGGGAAACGGTTCCACACATGGCAGTCACAGCAAAAGGCCAGTGAGCACACTCATGTGCCAGGGAATGTGAGTGAACGAACCAAGGCACATGCATGAAATGTGCATGCCGACACATGAGAAGCACCCATGACAGTCCATGTCAGAAAGTGATGCCCCACCACACCCACAAGAAAATCCCACCTTGGCAGGCCAACAGGCAATCTGCACATGCATGCACTGTGTACACCCTCAGCAGAGACTACCACCACCTACAAGTAGGAGCACTCATTGAGCAATACCACCCAAGCCATTGTCATGAAATGTGCATCTCTGGGACACACACAGTGTCACATGAGTGTAATGCAAGCCCACAGACATGTCTGCTAGATGACTAAAAGCATGTCATTTAATTTCCGACACAGTCCATGAACAGTGAAGAGGACAGACCCTCAATTGCAAGAAAATCATCTGCCCCCACCTCTGCACAGGCCAAACCACTCAGCAGCAGGAGCATACAGCAGGGCAGGGATGCAGCACCACCACCACCACCTACGACCACCATGGACACACCAGCAAGACCTCGGAGGGACACAATCCCCATGGCAGTGCTCAGTGGCCCCCTTCATCAGCCATGTAGGTGAAACAGCTGTCACTGCAGCTTCCAATGATATGCCACAATCACCACCTGTAATTCCACACACCAATGAAGTCTCAGCAGTGGGTCACAGACCTCAGGGTTCCAGCACTTACTCTGACCAACATGCCTGCAATATGTGTGAGGCTGGATAGTATTAAGAGGCAACAGGTAGCCATATATAAGCTTGAGAGCCAGCAGCTGCATGAAAAACAGGCCTGCAGAACTGCCTGCAGGGGTGAACCCGCAGGATTGCCAGGTCACTCAGACATGCCATTGCAGCTATGGTCACACAGGGACAGAGAGTGGCTGAGCACACAGATACATCCCCGGCCTCTGCTGAGTCGCTTCACCAGGCCCTATAGCTAACCCAGCAGTACATCCGGGTGCTGGAGTCTGAGTGGCCCCTACACATCACCCCAAGGTGCCATTCACAGCACCCCCTCCCTGCCACGGAACAGGAGGAGGGCTCAAGCCCAAGAAGGCAGGAAATAACAGTCAGGCACTTCTGGGGTGTTTTGAGGGTCGGTCTTTGGGGAAGGTGTTTTGAGGGCTGGTCATTGGAAAGGGTGTTTTGAGGGTTTTGTGGAGAAGGTTGTTACATATTTCAAGTTGCAAGCCACAATTATATTCACTTGGAGCAATTACCGGACATTCGTTATTGTGTGCATGTGTTTAATGTGTGCAAGAAAATAGATATATACAAAGGTGCAAGGGGAGTGAAATTTGGTGGCTTCGTCAGAAGAAGTTCTCAATAAGTTCCTGGCAAGCCAGTCGCCCGAGCCTGGACTCCACATGTTCAGAGCGTGCATGCATTGGACCCACAGGCTCCAAGTCATCCTCCTCAGGGGCTGGCGTGCCCACATCTGGGGGCAGGGGTATGTTGCTCCGGATACAGATGTTATGCAACATTGCACATGCCAGCACAATCTGGCCCACCTTCTCTGGCCTGTATATGAGAGCACCCCCCATCCAGTGTAAACATCAGAAGCAGGCCTTCCACAGGCCAAAGGTGTTCGCAATTAACACCATGTTCCAGACATGGGCCCAGTTGTATGCCACCTCCTTTGGTGTCAGGGGATTCCTGAGAGGAGTCATCAGCCATGGAAGCTGTGGGTATTCAGAGTCTGCAAGGGGAAGAGACATAGGTGTTAATCATGGTGATCTGTGAATGTGTTGCCTGTAACAGCAGCATCTCAATAGACAGTCTATGCATGCATGTACCCTGTGTCATCGCACTAAACTATTTCACATTCCAGCCCTCACATGTGGAGTCAACTACTTGGGGGGAGAGGGGCTAATTTGGTCTGTCATGGTACATTTTGCACACAGCTCACAGCCAACACTCGTAGCTTCCAGGGTCAGTGATTGACAGGGCAGCATGCCATGTTGGGTGGTTTGAGGCTGTGCACTGCTCCCATGCATGGTTTCTGATGGGGGGCTGGGTTACAAATGCAGGTCATCTATGTGGATCAGTTGATTGATTTAAATACATAGTGCCCTGGTTACATGCCATGTCAAATGCCAGTGTTGTGTCCCTCAGTTGCAGTTTATCAGGATGCCATGACATGTATGGCAGTATTCTTCAGGCCTTGACATGACGGACACCCCATGGGCTCAATTGGTGTTGGGGGTCCCTACCCCTGGTCTTTCCCCACCCCCCTCAACTTGCACCAAGGTTTTCAGGGGCTGGAAAGGCTGTACAGACGTCCAGGGTGCTGTAGTAGCAACTACTCTCCTTATGGTTATATTGTAATGTGTGATTTGACTTTGCATGGATGGTAACCTTGGTCATAGGGTGTGTTGCCATCTGTCATCATTGCACTTCTTCCGTGGCTCTTGGGGCACCCCATGGACATACTTTGGCCATACCTAGATGGGTCATCCCCCCACCCTTGCAGACCATACATGCAGTGGGACGTGTGATGTTACATTCAGGTACCTGTAGTCCAGTGTGTGTGGCCGGCCTGTTGGAGAAGCATGTCTTGGCCATTCACTGCTGCCTCATGAGTCATGTCCTACTCCTGTGCGTTGAAGCATGTCATGCGTTGGGTGTGTGAATGGGTCTTGCAAGTGGGGGGCCTTGTCAGTGCATGCAATATGTATGTGTGAGTAATGCCGCCCCAGTGCATGCCACTAGTACAGCAAGGTTAGTGTGATGGAACATTTACTCACCCAATGCCCAGGTCCATTGGCCTCTATGCCCCTCCACAGGAGCATGGCATTATGGGTTGATCCTGGGAAATCGGCACAGCAGTGAGTGATCGTGAGGTCAGCATCACAGGTACCTGGACATTAAGTGACTGGAACTGCTTCCGGTTCTTGTAGAATTCCTCTGAGGCCTGAGGTGCCACCAGCTCTCCATGTGTGCAATCCAGGGCTGCCACCACAATGGGCATACATGCAATGGCATAATATCTTGCCTTTCTGGCGCTCACCTCTGTCAGGACTGACACCACCGTTACCAGTGGTTGTAGGACTGTCCTGATGCCGATCCTGCTCCCTATGTCATCCTGGATCAGCTTGAGGAGGTCTGCAATGGTCTCCCTGTTGAGGCAGCAGAAGGTGAGGATATGCATGTCAGTGAGGGTCCATGGTGTAGTCCTTTCACAGGGTATGGTCACACGCGTTGCATGGTGTATCCTCCTCACAGTCCTCCTCCTCCTCGTCCCCACTGCCTCTTGTTCCCTCTGGTGGTACTCCTGCAGCTCCATGTTGGCCTGGAGCAGCTGCATGTCAATGCTGGCTATGATTAGTGGCAGCATGTTGGTGAAGGGAAGTGTGTTTGGGTATCACTGTGGCCTTATTTCCATCACCTGTATGCATTTACTTCCTGTTTTCTGGTGTAGGCATCTCTGTCTTGATTTTGCCAGCAGTACCAGTGAAAAACGGCAGCGTTACTGCTATTTTCCAACTCATAATCGGCTGGTAATACTGTTATGCCGGTAATATCGGTGTTGGTTGCACCACTGTTGGATATTGCGTTGCCAGTTTTACCCGCACCTGTATTTACGGCACTGGCAACTGGAATTACTGCCACTTTTACTGTATAATAGCAAACTCGTAATGAGCCCCGGCCTTTGCCCTTTTATAACCCGTGGAGCCATTACACCTTTTGCCATATTCCCTACAGAAATACCCCATTTGGTTATTAGGGATAAACAGGCAATAAGATTTGACGGCCACAATGGCAGTAAAGTCATGCTGTAGTATACATGCAGTATTTCTGAAATATACATCCAGGTTCCTACAAATTAAAATAAATGCCTTTCCTTGTATGAGGGGTGGGAATATATGGGGGGCACCATGGGTTCAACCTATGGTTCTCCCGTGGATACATAATTCACAGAATGTTCTCTAATGACCATTCTCACTCAGCATTAAGCATTTCATGCACACAGGGGGTGACAATATGCGCATCAACCTTTGGGGTAGGGGTAAATTATGAAGACATCCATCCTTGGTTTAGGAGGTATTCAAATCTCCAATCCTACAGTCTTTTCTGCATATAGTATTTCCCAAGTAGTGCATGAGGTGCATACCTAAAAACTAATTTAAAGTAGGTAAAAACGTACAAGCTGTGTTTAAAAATGCCAACATTATTTAAGTGCCCCGCTTTGCCTCTTGAGATATTCTAGTTGTGCATATGAAGAATACACGTCAAATGTGTATTGTAAGAATGAACAACCCGATATGTAGATTCTCAAATGGTTCAAACAAATATTTTTAGCAGCTTGATAAAAAAAAAACACAAATATGAAGGTCTCCCTATGATCCAGTGACAATCAATTGTCATAAACATATAGTGTACAATAAAGGAATCTGAACAGCTGCTGATCCCTTACATTAAGTGCTCGAGCAGAGGGCAGTATTCACGGTTGCTGCTGGCACTTGCAGCAGGCATTGTGAAGTCACAATGCAACTGTAGTTTGTTTGTACAGTCGGATATTGATGTCATTTCTTATTAGTGGTGAGTGGAGATGTCACAAGACAATTCGAAATAAGGAAATTGGACACAGGTTTTATTTCGATTTTTCAGTCCTCTATATATTATACTACAACATAATTTTGCTTTATATTTGTAGTAATGCAAACATATAAGAAACCCTTGGAAGCATAGCGTGATGCATAAAATATTCAAATGCTGGCGATGAACTCATGATAAGTTCCTATTCAAGGTGGAGGGAATCCTAAGTGGGACGCATCGGTCACACCAACAGCACCCTTGCTCACATCTGTGTGTCTTGGAGGACCTCATTACGAGGTTGCCAGTAACCTGACCGATATCCCGGTTATACTGGGATAACAACGGCACCATAGTTAACAGTGCCGGTGCTTCAGTGATTTATCTGCCGGTATGGGCCTGAACTACTGGCATGTCAGGCCTGCTGGTAGTTCACAGCCCATACTGGCAGACTCAGAGTGACCCAGTCTGGAAAAGGTGTTGGTTACCAGCACCTTAATTCCAGACTGGCTCACTCGTAAGTACCCCAAATAAAATGTTTCAGAATCGGATTAATAAAATACTATCCCTGCTGAGCCAGAAAATGACAGCCATTTACCTTTCCATGCACATTACTATAGTCTTTGCATTGGTAAAATATTATCTTAGACCATCTGAAATAAGTAAAAGCACGTGTTTCCCTCTCATTAGATCTCGACAGTGGAGTATAGCTTGAACAGTCAGCAGCTGAGCACCCAGTAGACATGGAAACAAAACGCTCAAACACATAGGGCGGTGAATAAAATGAGCAAGACGAGGAGAGGAACTCTGGGTATGTGATCATTTTTGACAGAATACATGCTCATCTTCTGGCAAAACCTTGGTATGAGTACTATTTTACTTAGCCAGTGCTTAAAGATTTTGACAGAATACAGGCAAGCGAGTAAGCAAAATTGAGTGCTGTTGGTGCGACTGAACATGGGATCCTAATCACAGCCCGACTCCTCCTTTGGTAGAGCAAACATTTTTGCACGGGATTAAAGCAAACGTTCTCACTCCATTCCCTGTCACGCAAGATCCTTAAATGTCTCTGCTCCCCTAGTAGTGGCTCTTTAGAAGCATCCATAGACATCCTCTGATGCCTCCTTATTTACAACACGTTATAATCTCCATACAGAGACACAGGGCGAAGGCCGTTAAACAAATTCATGTTACCTGCTTCTGATACCAGAAAGCATTACTACCACGGAAAAGTGAAATGTCACAAGTGACAGATCAGAAAGGAGCTGGGACTCCATCTCTGAATTGAAGCCACTGTGCTGGCAGTGCAGCATACAGTATATTTGTTAGACAAAGCATCACACACATTTTGGCTGGGATCATTATTTTCCTCTACTGAGGTTGACTCTTTTAACACAAATTTCACTTTCATAATTTTGGAGGACACAGGTCTCAGGGATTGGACTCCTAGCCCGAAATTCCAAAATCGCAGTGTGCCATTTTGAAAACTGTGAACTGTTAGAGATGTGACTGCCGCAAGTGTATACTTTTTCATTGATATGTGTTATCTTCTCTGTACACATTGTTGTCACTGCTGTGCTATAGAAGAATGAGATGGACAGAACCAGCACTTGAAGGTATCGGGTAATAAAATCGCGGCAAAAATGCCACCGTAAAAAAAAATTGCGTAAAAAATGCAGTGGTTTGACACGGTAAAGGTGTTCCCCATTATACCATTTAAGGGGAGCCGGGGTTGCCGGGGATGTCCCGCGCTCCTTTTAAATGGTATAATGGGTCCGGGGATTGCGGGGGTGATTGTGGCGGCAAAACCATGGCATTTTTGCTGCGATATTTTGTATACACGGCCATTTTTTCTGCGATTATAAGACATGGAACCCACTTGAAAGCATTCCATATAATCTACACAAATGCTGTAAAGGGCTCTCTACATTTACCAAGTGGCTACACATTTAGTAGAGGTCTGAGCACAAGTCTTACTCTTTGGAAAAAGAAAAGGATTTGGTGCACATCGACAAAATCCAATAGAGTGAGAAAATAAATTGATTGTCAGCGGTCATGAGTTGCAGTGGTAGTAAGAAGACGATCAAGATGCGCCCCATTGTTTGTATAGGGGTCATTATCCCGAGGGTAAATGAGTACGATTATCTGGGTGTGAGGTCCTCAGAGTGTTTTTCGAGTAAGGCACATGTAACAAAACAATCTTTGAAAATGTGCCAATACCTGGGGGGTCTCAAGCGTTTTTACTCTAGGTGCAAGGGTCAACACCTGCAATCTACACTCAAGCTCTACCCCATGCAATTTAAGTCAGCCTCTCTTTATGGAACAGCTCTTCCGGGGTTTCAAAAGGACGGCGATATGCAGGCAAGGGAAAACTGCTATTTTGAAAAGGTTATTGGGACTCCCGGGTTCTTCTTCCTGTGCATCTGTACACAGAGAACTGGGGATGGCGTTTTTGGAGGATGAGTGAGAAGCTGCCCCTGGTTTACTTTGGCTCAGAAGGGGTAATACCAAAGCAATGTTGTGCCACTTCATTATTAAAGCAATCATGAGCTTGGATCTCTGGCATAAGATACCCTGGCTCAAATCTGTAAGTGAGCGCATGTCCAAGGTAAATTTGTCGGCCATTCGACCAGCAACTAGGCTGCTTAAAGATAGAGAAGTACATTCTTTTAAGAAGGTGGTAATTAGGGAACTAACTAACATCGCAGACTGATGTGTACCATCAGTTTATCAGTGGTCCGCCCCTATGCAGTTGTATTTTACCTTGGCTAGGGTGAGTCATCACAGCTGGCTTATAACGAGGGCACATTTTGATTGCCTGCGCTTGAGGGGGAATACGGCAAAGTGGACAGGCTATCCGGACGACCCAAATTGTCCGGTCTGTGGTGCCCCTGCTGAAGCTCTGGCTCATTTTATCTTGTTTTGCCCTGGTTATGCAATCATTAGAGGACAAACGATTTTGCAAGTTTTGAGAGGCACTGACCTGCGTTTATATAGGCCTGCATTGATGTTCCTAAAAAAGGCAGAAACGAAATTCACTGCCTGGGCTCTGCTTTTATACTTGAAGGTTGCAGCATCACTTAGAAGGGTATCCATAAGAAGGTGTACTCTTGCATCATAAATTATCCTGTAACCTGTCGACTTGTATTATATTGGTCATTTTTGTATTTTAGAGATTAATGAATTGCTCTTTTGTTATATTTTATCGGCGGTTATGAACTATATAGTATATTGTTGTATTTTAGAGATTAATGTTGCACTACAAAGATTAACGTATTTTTTCTCTTTGTATTGTGATACTTTTATCTATGTGTTTAATGGATATTGTTTTATCCGAATAAACTTTTCAACTCAAACTCAAATTGATTTAAAAGTCAAAATATAAAGTCAAAAAAGCTAGGAATTAAACTAATAATGAGATAAATAATCAATTGCTGGGATACTGGAATGGATGGGGAAAGTACCTGAGACTGTCTAAACATAGTATATAAAATGGGTGTTGCGTTAAATGAAGGATAAATGAAGGCGTACACTCAAGGAGCATTGCTTTGAGCCTGCTTGTAACGCTGCAGCCCATTTCCAAGCAGTGAGGAGGCGGAGGGTTGTAGTGAGCAGAGATTAGATCTCCGTCGTCCATTGCAGCTCCATCTCATTAATGTGTTTCATGCCATGCCTGCAGGACATTTTCATCCAGACGTGAAGCAAATTGATTCCTGTGTAATCCACCTTGGTTCAGCATCTGGTAAAGACCAGGTGGATTCTGTAGGAATCCATTAGCAACTCTTAGCAAAGAGTACTTTACAGGCGGTGTTGAAATTAACGAGTGAAAAGCAAGTTCACCTCATCTTACTCTTTACTATTACCCTGTGCCTTCTGATTGTGTAAAATTACATTCAGTACATCCTGATATGACATTACGTAATCTAACAGGGCAACAGATTTAAAGCAAACATTTGTAATGTTATTTATACTATTGTCTACTTGATCGACTAAAGATATATCATCAGATAATATTACAAGCAGAGGGGCAATATTATAAAATAGACTAAGTACTGCTGGCCTGTTCAAGGGGGGAGCATATCTGTTTGATGGTAGAGCTTGTAGCTATACTACCTTTAACGAATTATCCATTCGCGATAATTCGTTATCTTTTTGTGGATTGGCTACCGTGTCCTGCGCTTGCTTATTCATAGGCACCCATAAATCTGTGATGTACTTCTGTGTGGGTTGACCTTCTTTTTTGTTGTTCGCAATCGTATTATTATCCAACAGGTCCTGAATACTTGATGTAACAACATCATTGTTTACTACACATTTATTTTTTGCTAGACCTTTAGTTTGTGGGTTTTGCGAAGTCACTTTACTACTTAAGACCCCTGTAGCACTAGGTGGTATAGCAGATATAACAGATGTGCCAAGCAATACAGGCGGCAATGTATTCATTTTCTGCCTATCTAGTGGTCGTTTAGCACACATCACTGCCTGTGATACCACTTTCTTTTTTCTTCTTATATTTTTTGTATTTAAATTAATTCTTTTAGTGCTTTGAATAATACTCTTCTTGAGCACGCTTGCCTCTGCAGAAAAAATAAGAGGGGCTTGATGCTCCTTTGAAGATACACAAAAAGTATGTATCTCAGTCTTAGTAGATTGATCCTGCACAGTTTGTCTACCTCTGTTAATGCTCTTATGCAATAATAAGGATTGCAAATCAGTCTTAATTTCTAATGTATCACATTTATCAATCAATGTTGTTAATAATCGTTCAAAGGCTTGGAAGATGTCATCTGATGTCAGGCTCTCCATACTTGATGGATGTACTAGCTGTGCAAGCTATTGTGGCATAGGTTGTATCATTATTTAATGGCACACCACTTAGAGCCTATGTACAAACTGATTTTAGCACTGTCTCGTTAACAGGGCTGTTTGCTTGTGGTTTCAGTATAGTAGCAGCAGGCTAGGATTACAGGGCGCTACTAGAGTATCATTGGTAATAATGTGACTTTTAAGTTGGGGTAATTCATCATCTGTTTGAGGCTCAACTTTCAAGGAGCACAGTCAGATATCATCAGGGTCACTTAGTGGCGGTAGAGAATTTTCCAGCAGAGCTCCCATAAACTCAAGCTCCATCTCATCCATACTCATATCGAGATCAATTTGGTCGTTTAGTGGCACTAATAACCTAGTATTACTTAGGTAAGGTGCATGTATTTGGGCGTCATTTGTAATATTAGATGCTGAGATAGTGCTTATGGGTAGACGCACAGTTGGTACTTCTATCTCCTGGTCCTGTTCACATTCATGGATAGAGGGTGTGCCAGGCTTAGAACCAGATTCAGCTCCAGCATCTTTCACGTCTCCATTGACACTCGCACAAACACTAGCAGGGGCTACCAAATGATCTACTCATTTCGATCCAAGACATCTGAGGGATAATTCAAGCTCATTAGTCACAACTAGTGCGGCCTGTATTGCGACTGCAGAATTCAGTGAACTCATTTTTTAACAGTAACAGTCATTTTCCAGGTTACCATTTGTTTTTCTGTTTGTGTAATAATTTGGGTAGGGCAGACACGGCATCTGCGCTGTTTTAATTTGGACTCTTTTCCAGTTGTATTAGTAACAGTCGTGTCACTCCCTAAGTACATTTTCTCCATATTACAATAGTAATGTGTGATACAATATCAGCATATATCAGAAAGTGGAAGTGCAAGGCGCAAGGTTTGGCTTTAGCTAGGTTTACTTCACATTTACTTCGCATAGACAGGAAATGATGGCAACCAGTCAGCAACACACTGTTATAGCTAGACCCTTTTTGAAATGTTTCACTGTTTCACTGTACGCTATTTATGTTTAGCTCACAAATGAATCCACTTAAAGATTCGACTAGTCGTGCAGTGCCGAACTCATTAAGAAGCGTTCATATATCAGGTGTAATTCTCAAGGGATTAAGATCACATTCAGAGCATCAGAGTTAGGCTCATTACAAATCGCACAATAATGTCAGCACCCGGCGTACGACCAGCGTACCACCTCTGATTAATGCACACAGTTCGTTTGAACACAGCAAGTCAATTCCAGGTACCAGACGCCAAAAACAACAACCACGCTTACCCTATCACGGACAGCGACACTAACACCGCACAGCACATAGGAGGAAGAACAGCTCCTATGTCCAACTCACAACACAATTTAATTAAGTACAAATCAATACGATTCAATGCAATACGTCACAGTACACAGCCCGTGGCTTGCGGCTCACGGAAATGGACATGGACACACACACTTTCTCAGGCACTTCCGCAGTGCACGCCCGCTATTGTGCGTGCATGCCTGTTTTTATAGGAAGTTGGAATGTATTAGGCGGGCCTATTTTAAAAATGAAAATTAACACATGTTAGGATTATAAAAGGCACCGTTTGGCACTGCTATAGTGCTCTAAGGCATCAATAAGTAAATATTGTCCAAAAGTCTTTGGTAGCTCTTTGACAGCTCATACCACCGGTCTGCTGAACTTCACGGTATAGATGAAAGGCAGTACACCGTCCAGACCACAGACACTTTCGCAGACACTTCTGCAGGCCCACTAGCAGTTGCACCTCCTCAGAGGTACTGTTCCTTTTCTCACTTTCCCCCAGAAGCTCATTGTCTCCAGAGCCCTGGTTCTCCCTAGGTTGAACTACTGTAACATCCTCTTACTCAATCTGCCTTCCTGTACTCTACGCCCTCTGCAAGTAATCCAGAGCAGAACCATGAGCCTTATCCTTGGCCTCAAGCCCAGGGACCATATCTCTCCATCCCCGAAATCTCTCCACTGGCTCCCGGTGGCTGCAAGGATCAAGTTCAAGACCCTCTGCATCATCCACAAGGCTTTCTGGGGCCGGGGCCTGCATCACATTCAACACTCTCTTCCTAAATACTTTCCTTCTCTAGCCCTTTGCTCTGCTGCCTCCAACTCTCTGAGGGTCAGACGCTTCTCCAGGCAGAGAGTAGGGGGTAGATCACTTGACTCTTCAGGTGCCTCCCTCTGGAACAGCCTCCCTGATCCTCTCAAACTTCAGCCAGACCACTGGTCTGCTTTCTCTCCCTCCCTCCCTCCTCTGCTGACCTACTGCTGTGCCGACTGGTTGCTTAGTTACCCTCAGAGTCTCACTGGGTACCTGGCTCCTCTACAGTCACAGTCCCCCGCCTCCTTGCACTTATCCAGAGCCGCACTGTCCTGGCTGCACATACTCAGAGCAATGCTGCCCTGGTTGCACTTTCCCCTTCCCCACTTGCACTTCCCCCATGCCCTTCCCCTGCACTTTGCATTACCACACTTGCATGATCTGAATGACACAAGGCCTAGTATGGTCGTCCCTCCACACTCTTCTTTGTCTTGTCGTGCCTAGAAAAACAGATGTACATATTATCATATCATTGCTGACCTTTATGTGCATTATCCAGTGGGTAACACTGCTTCCATCCCATATGCTTTTCCTTCAAACAAACAACGATGGAAAAGCATATATATTTATTTCTGAACATGAAATGCAGTAACTATAAACTACCACGTATGGTCATTCTGAAATACTGCAAGGTTGCTATGAGTTTACCACTGTGGTAACCCTAACATTACCACATTGGGTAATGGTAATTACCTCATGCGGTACTCCGTCCCCGGTTACCTCCAAACTCTGTTTGTCTGTGCTGTTCAGCACATGTACTCCCAACTACTGATGATGCCCCAGTGGAACAGTAAATATAAATGATACTTCTTCATATTATTTCCAATCAGCCAATGGCAGAAGAAGGAGGATGGATGGAGCTGAAGTTTCATGAGACTTTACAAGCTTATAGATGGAAGTTCTCTTTCTAGCCTTTATATAACTTATTTTATGATGCAAATGTCAGGCTTAGAAATTGAGAACACTTTATCTTCCAGGGCAATGGAGTTTGGGGGCTTTTTTCCTTCATCTGGGATATCTCAATAGAAAAGGTGGCAATTGCAATTCACACAGGCTGAGGGTGTTCATTTTGATGGCTTTTTCTAAGGATTTAAACTAGCTGTAAGTAGCCAAACAGACTCAAGTAAACAGGTGGTGGAGATGGTGAAGTTCACAATGCTTTCACACAAATAACCTCAGTAACATCAGGAAGGAACCCTGAATGTCAGGTACCCCATGAGTAACACGAGTCACAATAGTGCTCTAGTCTGCTAAACTGATCTGGGTCATCCCAACAATGTGGTCTGCTTTCCGATGTTCACTGTGGTATTGATGACAAGCCAGAAAAACGAGTTGTACATTGAGTTTGAAGTGCTGTGTCTCATTCTAGCTGTCCCTTTTCAGTGGGCTTTGAGACATATATATATATATATATATATATATATATATATATATATATATATATATATATATATATATATATCAATGAAAAAAACTTTGTTAAAGGGACGTTATGGTTATGTTGGACTAATAAAAACCTATGAAATTCAAACAAAAAACGTTGTTAAAGGGACTTTATGGTTTCAAGTAAAATCGAAAAACCCCAGAAATTCGCCAGTTATGATAAGCCAAACAACCATAACTCGCGCCACCACCATGCACTGCTAAGACTAACACCCAGGACATCAAAGATGACATCACAAATTAAGTGTAGATTCGTCAAATGGCACCTCATTTATAAGCCTTTACATTATTTTCGGACCCCCCCCAATTTTGCCCCCTCATGACAGATGCCCACTAAACCTTGCAAACTCACTCAGAATCAGGTCAAAAATATACATGCAAAATGTCATGCAGTTCCATTAAGTGGCGCCAAAGTTATAAGCCATCCAAGAACTGCATTTCACCAACCCTGTAATGCAGATGTGGCCGAAAACTTAACAGGACGTTGCGTGAACATCCAAACTAGTCGTGGACTTTTGCGGCGAAAAACACCCATTTTTTTTCCTTCTTGCAGCCATATACAATCCCATCCTCATCACCCCTCACCTACCCAGAGATTATTTGATAAGTTTGACATAGGCAATGTTGTGTTTTTTAATATGTTTTTACTGCGATGTCCATGGACACCGGCCGCTGTCGCGAATCCAAGTTGGTGGGCGTGTCCTGTCCACGGAGCGAACAGGGAAGTGTGTCCGCGGAGCAGACATAGATATCACTAATTTTTTGTGACCTACTTTTTGGCCGTTTTAAAAAAAACTACTGGACGGATTTTCACCAAATTTGCAAAAGTACACTTTCGGGACCAAGCCACTGCTCCTGCCGCCAATTTGGTAAAAATCCGTCCAGCATTTTGGGCTGTAGGCGTGAGCAAAGTTTTTGCTCCATTCAGTCTATGGGAAAAAATAAATTTTGGGACCCTTCTATAACTTTGCCCCCCCCTGGACCAAACCTCACCAAACTTTGCAGAAAAATTCAGAGTGGGCCATATACTTTTTGCAAAGTTTGGTGTGGCTTAGCCCAGGGGGAGCGAAGTTATAAACCGCCCAAAAAGTGCTCTTCACATGATATGAGCAACTTAACCATAACTACCGCAGGCTATGTAATGATGTATATTACAAACCTCAGTCAAGAGTCCTCAAGATTTTCAATTATTTTCAGTCCAGAGCAGACTCAAAGTAGCCTCTCAGGCAAAAATTGAGCAAATGTCTATCTTCTTATCACTGCCTTCTTTTTTGAAGATAGCGTAATACTGAATGGTAAAAGCTACAATTTCCAGCTTCACTTCTGAGTCCTCTGGAACAGGGTCAGGTAACTGATGTTCTCAGGAGTGGTCCTCTCTGCAAGCCTTTCCTGCTTACTGCCCTAAAGATGTCTCCCTCAGACCTCCTCTGCAACCTGGTCAATGCTGCTGCCGCGTAGGAATCAGGAAAACTGTTAACTAGGATGCTACCAGCAAACCCTACAGGACAAACCATGACCCTTCTTGCAGTTTAGGGCCCTTTTTCACTCTTGCTGCAAGTGACGTTTCCTGAGGAACCAGGAGATTTACGTAACCATGTAAAACTGCAATTAGCTTTGAAGTCCCAGGGTAGATCAATACAGTAACATTGGGTCCTTTCATAATTGTAGCCTTCAAAGGATTAATGTTCGATGTCCTCTCTCTCTGAGTTATTTATATATTTACTGATTTGTTTTCTTGTATAATGGTAATTGCATACTACATATGCCTCTCATCCTCCCATCGGACCAGACCGCATTTTACCCTGATGGTTCTCCATGGACCAAACACATGATTTGGAAACAGAAATTAGACACATATTGTGTATATGTCTTTTCTCTGGCAGCAAGTTCTCCTTGTTGAAAACCTACATGCTTAATATTTCATTGCATGCCTTGTGCCTGCTTGAATGGAAGGAAGGCACTTAGCAGGAATCACAATGGGTATACTCCGGGGTCTTGGACTACTGATCACTTTTTGAGAAGTGTTTCTCATCATTTTCTCCCTGGACCTACTTTTGGCTAGTCACTCGAGAGATCCTGCAACTTAAGTGCACAGATACCTATCAGCGACTGCGGCTACATCTCCAGGGACAAGAGATTGGAATTGATCAGGTGTTGATGCAACTCTGTATTCAGCGGGAGGAGTCCACACATGAATCAGCCCTTTTCTGGTCATTTCTACTCTAGAAACTAATTAATCAGGTTAATGAGGTTACAAGATCCTCTTTCTAATGTTTTCCTTTCCTTCAGTCCACCTCCCATTCTTCATTGGTTGTTACTCTGGTGAATTTTCGATTAGATGATGCTAACGCCTTTTATGCTGGACCGCTGATCTGTTTGCTGAAAAAAATGTGTTAGTCAGGCTGGTCTGTAAATTAGCAGAGACCTCTTCTGTTTCTCTCTGCACTGGTTGCCCATTTCCCAACCGATCATTTTTAATATCTTATGTCTTGTTTTCAAATGTATCCATGGGCTGGCTCCTAAATATTTTTGTTTTAGGATCAAGCGTTATTTGACTTCATTTCCCCTATGGTCTACTAATCAAAACTCCTCGAGCCTGTTCTTCAACCAGAGGCAATAGAGACTTTTCTGTTCTTGGTCCTCTTCTTTGGAACAATCTCCCTCACAACCCTGTTCTTTAAATTCTCCGACATTTTTCCACAAAAAATGAAAAACCTACCCTTTTCTATAACTACTATCCTGCTTACCCTGTGGCTTAGAAAGTGATGCTTTTCTGTTCTCTCTTTTACCATCTGCTTCCAGTTGCAGCCAATGTCTGCCCGGGACACTCTATATAAGTAACTAATAACAATAAAAATAGTATTGCCCAAGGGTCCGTGAAATCCTATGGCGCACAGCTTCCTTCATACATTCATGGTCATTAGTCGTGTTATGATTCAGATCTATTGTCAAGTCTGAGCCATGGAGGTAGCGTTACATTGGTGACATGGGTGAATTGGACGTGCTTCTAAACCCAAGAACAGAATAAACTCACACTAAAGTCAGGCCCAGGCCAGAATTTAAAATGCGAAATTACATGTGTCTTAAAAGAAAACTGAACTAGACAAGATGTAAACATATATTCAAAAATGTACCCACCGACCCTATGTAAAAACAGGATTTGTTCAGAAGTTATTAGACATACAGCCATTCAAAGCTACATAAGCCCAGCAAACTTTTCACCTAGTTTTTAGAGTCATTATATCCATTTCAAGGGACATTTTTAGGAAAGCATCAAACATAATTTTTATCATCATTGATGCAACATTAGGGGTACCGGGATAACCAGTGAAAATTAACGCATGAATGAAAGCAATACTTTAAATACTACTTCCTAAAGCTATCAATAGCCCATAAGAAACAATGGCAATGTTTGGGTAGATGAATGGTACTGTTAAAGGGTTCATTGAACATGGTGCTCTGACACCATCACCCTTCCCTTAGATTCCTGTAGAAGGCAATGCTGCAACTCTTCTAGTCTCTGGTGGGAATTCTAGGGTCTTCCCTTTGAAGAGAGGAATGCAGATTGCTCCAAGAGGCAGAAATCTGGTTTACAAATGTCCACACATAATTCAAGGTGGCATAATTTGCAGGAATGAAGAGCAGAATCATCATCTTATCAAAATAGTTCAGCTGTTATTTTATACGGGTTTAGGATGTGTTTTATGTCCAGTTCTCCTGAAAAGTGCTAAAGTCCCCTCCTTCCTCCTCCCCTTCTCACTCCAGTCAAAATGAGCAAACAAAATCATATGTTTTATAATCAGTTCCATAGGATAATACAAGAAATAATCCAATACATGCCAAGTCATTATCAGAGGAGTATTATTCAACTCTTGGTATGATGCTTCTACTGATTTCAATACTATACATCTTTTAGAATCCCTAGAGGAGCCATGTTCCTTGGCACTAGACAGGTCTCAACTGACCCCTTAGATTATATTTTCTCGTTCCTCTTTGACACCATTATTGCTACAGCAATGGCTACCATTTTCCCTGATCACTTTGGTGTCCCCTTTACTGTTCCAGTGGGTAAACCTACAACAAATCTCCATACCAAACCCCTTCAGGTTTGTGCATGCAGGTTGGTTACATAGGCACAGTGAGATCATTAGCTGAGACCACTGTGATGATTAACTCAGGTCGGAAGGATCCTAAAGCTATTGTGAGTCTGCTGAATAAGTAGATTCTAGAGTCTCTTGAATCTTTGAAACTTGTCAAGAGAAACTGCTCAGACTCAGATAAAAGTGATTCACCCAAGAGATCAATTGTCTATGCTGTTCCACTAGACATTTACAACGGTACTGGAGCGCCAACTATGAGCCATCCACTGGCCGACAATACATATATAAATGCCAGGCCAATAATATGTCAATAATCAGCTAGGGGAATGGTGCCAGCTAATCTGGAGGCTAGCAATGCAGGCTTGCACCGACGGTACACATTTGCATTCCATTCCTCCCGAGCTGTCTGCCATTCCACTCCTCCAAACACCATTTTATTTTTACTGCCGGCTCTGGACCCATCTCCACAGTCCCCTGCTCCACACAATACACCTTCACTTCCCTGACCTGCTCCTCACACTGGCCACTCCCTGACTGCCATGGAAACCAAAAGGGGACAGTGCAAGGAAAGAAGACAATGGGCCTCATTATGAGTTTGGAGGCAGCCATGGTGCTATTAGCAACATGGCTGCTTCCAAACTCGGGTCCGGGTTCCTTGAATGAGGAATTACCGGGCCATTCCAACCTTGGAGGACTCGGTAATTCCTCATTCACAATACCCATCCCCATTCCCATTCGAGCCCCCATAGAGCTCAATGGGAATGGGGAGGGAGCTAATAACAACCCTGTTAATAGCTCCCTGGTCCTTTAGCGGCTCCCGCAAAGGGCAGCTGGTTTTACCAGCCACCCTTAGAGGGACCCGCTAAAGGACCTTCAGAATGCGGCAGTAAGGGGTTAACAGCACCAGCATCCTTACGGGCACCGTTAACCCCTTACCGCCGCACTCGGAATGAGGCCCAATGTCTGCTGCGAAGGGTATAAGGTGAGCTAAATGAAAATCACACCAAACGAAAACATTGGAACATTGTTAATTAAGAGCACAGTAACAGAAAAGCTCCACTACAATCCGCCGGTACTAGGGGAGTCGGAAAGCTTCAGAGGAAAGCACCCATGGGCACTTGTCATAATCACATGACGGGTGGCCATTTACAAGGGGCAGGCAATGTAATGATCATCTTCATTTTATAGAAGCCCTCCTCCTCGCCCCAGTTAAAAACAAAAACATATTAATACAGGTGCAAACTCAATGCTCTATAGGTACTGACTATACAATGGTAACTGCATCAACTAAATAAAGAGTGCAACCAAGACAACCTAATATCATACCACCACGGCTGCCCACAAAGGTGGTGGAGACATGGCCATGGACATTGTTCCACCACCTACTGTGTTCTTACAGGAAGCAAGCAAGCCATCCCTGCCATGGAAAAGATGGCTAAAGGGTTTTGAACACTATGCCAACATGGCTTGTGGCACAAACTACACCGTGGACGGAAAAAAATCCCTATTCTTGCATTGTCTAGGACCCACTGGACAGTTAAAATTTGAAGACCTGCCAGAACTAACGACGGATGAAAGTGAAGATATGAATGAATATGAAAAAGCCATAAAGAAGATGAGTAAGTATTATGAGATGAAATGAAGCACAATTTTGGAATGGTACAAGTTTGGTACAAGTTTGGTAAGCGCATAGAAGAAGAGGTAGAAAGTGTTGAACAATATATAACTGCACTACGCAAACTGGCAAGGACTTGCAGATTTACCCAGCAGCTTCATGAGAGACTTAGAGATCAATTTATGTTGAAGTGTAGGAGTAGCAAGGTAAGAGAAAGGCTGTAGGTGGAAGATGAGCCAGCACTAGAGACTGTTTCACAGGTGGCCAAAGAAGTCGTGCACACAGAAAAATTTGTAAGGACCTTGGAAGACAGAGTAAAAGAAATTTCGGTCAAGCCTATACCTGTGCCTATGTCGCAGCCATGTAATTAATCTGTAGCGTTGATAATTAACCAAAATGGGAGAAGAAGAAGTAACAACAATAACAGATTTCAAGTACAACAATGAGGCCAGAGAAGCAATGTGTAGGAGCATTGGAACAATATTTGGTACGGAAGGTCGTGGCCGAGATCAAAACACAAGAGGACGAAGTGTTGAACAATATATGACTGCAGTACGCAAACTGGAAAGGTCCTGCTGATTTAACCAGCAGCTTTGTGAGAGACTTAGAGATCAATTTAGGTTGGAGTATAGGAGTAGTAAGGTAAGAGAAAGGCTATGGGCGGAAGATGAGCCACCACTAAAGACTGTTTTATGGGTGGCCATAGAAGTCAAGCAGACAGAAAAATGTGTAAGAACCTTGGAAGACAGAGTAAAGGAAATGTTGGTCAAGCCTATACGTATGTCTATGTCACAGCCATGTAATGAGTCTTTAGCATTGATACGTAATCGAAATGGGAGAAGAAGATGGAACAATATGAACAGAGATATCAGTTACAACAATGAGGTCAAAGAAGCAATGGGTAGGGGAATTGGAAGAATATTGGGTATGGAAGGTTGTGGCTGAGGTTAAAACACAAGAGGACGAAGAATGGTCATGTCCTGCTACAGGTGTGACTGTCCTTCCCATCTAGCCAACAGCCCAACATGCCCGGCATTAAGGATGATATGGAGGATCTTAAGGGGGAGAGGACATATAGCGAAATGCTGTTGGAACAAAGACTACACTAATTGGACTGGGGATGAAGAGAGTAATGAAGGTGAGGAGTTTTTCTTGGCTGTTGGGGATGAGGAAGAGGTGACAGATAGCCCTATGACAATTGTTCTAGTTAATGGCGCTCCGATTAGAATGATGGCTGACTCGGGAGCTAAATAAACTCTAATCCCCGAAGGTGGAAAATAATTGGTCCTAAATATTTTCATGAAGTAGATATAAACCCCAAATTATATGGAGGGGCAAATATTGATCTGATTGGATGTTTCAAAGCGACGTTGGATTTTAAAGGGAGACACAGTGAATGACAGTTACGTCTCAAAAAGGGAGGGTCCTCTCTCCTAAATTGGACACACCAAAGGCTCCTAAACGTACGTCTCGATCCAAATGCTGATGAAGCAGTGCTTGCGGTTGAAGACTTGAAGCAGCACACGATCCACTGCCTGACTATACGCACAAGGAATTGTCATATTATTTCTATACTGAACTGGTCCGTAAGACACTGTGACTCTACCTGCATCCCAGTATAGTACCGGCACTCGCCCTGCTAACGTGCTCACTGAACTAACTTGCAACATGAGATAGTCAACCTCCCTCGCCCTAGCTTCACTGTATACGTCCCTATCCCTTTATCTTTGTGGCCTATAGCTCGATTTAATTGCTACCAAGGAATCAACATGTGTTCCCTACTGTACTATTACAAATGTACCCTAAGCTGTACTCTCTGCAATGTATTCCATCCTGTACCAAAACTAACTAGCATTAATGTGCATGTATGTAATGATTGAACTCACCTTGTGACACGGCTACCAATGTTTGTAATCTTAAACCTCTACCTAGCCCACCTAACTACATCATCTGCTAAGCACTATTGTCGCATATTGCCATTAGTATTTTCACCAGCAGACATCACAAACAAATAACTAGAATCGTCACATCAGAATCTGTTCACCTTTGTGCACCTCTGAATTTTATTAATTACACAATCCACCTGCCTGTTACTGCACCTTGTGAAACTGCTTATGGTACCTTGAAAAAATGCTCTATTGTTGCACCTGAGTAACTCCCTACTGCTGCATCCTGTGAAACTGCCTATTGCTGTACCTGACAATCTGCCTACTGCTGAACTCGAATAACCCCTCATTGCTGCACCTAGCATAATTGCCTATTGTTACACCTTGAGAAACTGCATCCCACTTACTGCCACCCAGCTAGGGAGTGTAGCTGAATATCAAAATCAGTCCCATACGTATTTTCTATTATACTAGTGGATTCCATTCTACCAGACCACTACTGCCTCTAATAGTACCTTACCCCACATAGTCACACCAAGTCCCTCTGTCGAGCTGTATCATTATCCATGTTACAATTCTAACCATCACCTATATTGTACTCATCCTTATCCGATCTTCCCTCACTCTCCCAAATACTAAGATGCTTACCTGCTGCATGCCATCCCTAACGCTGAATGACAATACTTCTTTGGCTCAGACACCCCCCAACTCTTCATATATAAGAAAATCATTACCCCATCTAATCAAATCGAGCCAACTTACTTCCTGCCACCACTTGTAACAGGACAAAAGGAATTATGCCTTACCAGCGATGGCACACCTCAAACATCAGAGCTAACACCTGCCCAATGGATCTCGCGTTTCGCCAATAAGCCCAAACCTAACCAGCCATGGACTAGGGACTGCTCAGACACCACCAGAGTTACGTTCACTTAACCTTCTCAAGTCAAAAACTACCTTGAACTCAGTGTGTAACCCTATTCTTATCGATCCTATTAAGAACATTATCAAGGAAAATCACAAAATAAAGCGATCCCTTATTAACGCAAGATCCCTTGTTGCACATGCCACAGAAATTGCAGACATCATCAAATCCAAACAGCTAGACTTCCTAGCTGTTACAGAGACTTGGCTAAATAAAGCAGCCGGACTAACCTGCCCTCTCCTTAGCTGTACCGACTAACTTAATCATCATCAGACGAGACATAAAAAAACATCCAAAGGGGGTGGTCGAGCCTTCATCTGCAACTCTAATTTAACCATAAGAGGGAGATAATCCAGGCCTCTTCCCTCTGCTGAGCTACTCTCAGTCAAACTAAGTCTATCCCCTACACAAATCCTTACCATGCACCTGATCTACAGACCACCTGGCCCATTACGATCATTTGAAGAAGACATAACGTCCCTTCTGAACACTAACACTAAACCTTGGTCCCAAATCATCATATTCGGTGACTTCAACCTGGGCCTACATGACCCTAAAGACACCAACGTGACCCTCTTAGCAAATACCATTACTCAAGCAGGTCTCACTATTAGAAATAATGCTCCCACTCACATTAAAGGTCGCACCCAGGATTGGCTGCATAACTGCCACAGAGCCTTGTGTTTGGACAGACCATTACCTTATCTCGTTCACTATCCAAGACAATACCCACACCAATTCTGCCAAGCTCATGGCCCCACCAGCCCTAACTAGATGTAAAAAGAACATAACATTTGCTAACCTCCTACCGCTGATCCATCCCATAAAGAATCCTATCTACCCACCTGCTAACCCAACAGACCTGGTCGACCTATACAACAATACTATCAATTCAGCCATAGATGTCATAGCACTTCTGAAACTTAGCAAAGAAAAACCGTTAGCTCACCTACATTCTTGGTTCACTCCTAGCCTAAAAGCCCTCCGTAAAGAAAAAAATCAAGGCCAAATCTAGCTGGAAAAAGGACCCTTCCAATCAGAATAAAAATCTCCTCACCTCTCTGACAGATAAATACAAAAAATAAATTATTCAAACTAAAAGAGAAACATTTGATGACAGAATTAAAAAAGCCAACTCAAGCACTAGGGAAATCTTCTCTATTCTAAGAGAACTAGAATCCCTGGTTGCTCCCAAAGACTTGTGCACAAAAAACAAAACCTGGTTTACCGATATCCAAAATGCCCTCTGTAACAAATCTCCATGTTCCAAGACAAAACCATAGCCAAAGAAATCACTCTACACAGAATAGCTTTAGAAACTCAAGAATCCATCCTGCTAGAAACCACCAACAATCAAATCAAACCATGCAACCAGTCCACATTGTAGACCATTTCAACAATTGAAGTAAAAAAATCATCACCTCACTCCAACCTTCCAGGTGCCTCGGAGACACCTGCCCAGCATCCATAATTAAAGAAGCTGCAAAGAACCTAGCTCACTTCATCACCACTTTCATCAACTCCTCTTTCAAACCTTGTTCAGTCCCCACTAATCTTAAGGATGCTTGGGTATTACCCTTACTAAAAAAAACTATCTCAACCCTAGCATCCCCATGAACTATAGGCCAATCACAACTGTACCGTTTCTCCTCAAAATCCTCGACAGAGCTGCCTAGCTCCAGATTCAATCTTATCTGGAGATGAACAATTTACTAGGCACGCGCCAATCAGGCTTCAGGCCAAGACACAGGACCAAAACCACCCTTCTTGATCTGAAGAACCCACTGGATAAACGGAAGGGCAAAGGAGAAGTCTCCATACTTCTCCTCTTGGACCTCTCCGCCGCGTTCGACCTGGTCGACCACAAAGTGTTGTGCAATCATCTAAAATCAGCTGCCCACTTCTCCAAGGATGCCACCACTTGGATAAAGTCCTTCTTAGATAATAGATCTATAAGAGTTTTTTCACAGTCCTCAGCAGCAGACCATGTACCCATCACATGTGGGGTACCACAGTGTTCCTGTGTTTCCCTACTTTGTATAATATATTTACAGAGCCCCTCTTCGATATACTTGACCATCTGGGTGTCTCCTTTACTAATAATGCTGACGACACCCAGATCCTCATCCCTATCCAAGTAGACTACGACAAAGATGTAGAACCGATCAATAAAATATATCTAATTATACAAACCTGGATAGCCACCCATGGATTGTGTCTTAATGACGAAAAGACTGAGCTCTTAATCATTGGGTCCACCAATAGACTGAATAAACTCCTTCCTCAATATAACTCCATCACTATTGATGGTATAAAGATCAAAGTTGCTAAAGAGGTAAAAACATTAGGTATTTACTTAGACTCCGCCCTTAACCTAAAAAAACAAGTAAATGCAACAGCGTCCGCAACCAGCTACACCTGCAAACTGATCTACGCTTGCAAACCTTTCTTGACTACTGAAAGCTGTATTACAATTGCACCGGCATTAATCTTATCCAAGTTGGATTAGTGCAATGCACTATACTTGGGCACCTGCAAACATAACACCAATAAACTCCTCTAGGCATCCCAAAATCACAGCATATCTCCCATGAGAGACGGTCTATCAATTGGCTTGCCATAAATGACAGAATTAAGTTCAAATCACTTAACATTACTTACAAATGCCTTACCAACAAGGCACCTCTTTATCTGACGGACAAATTCACCAAATACACATCAGAACGTCCTATCAGAAAAGCGCAATCTAAGAGCCTTAGAGTTCCTAATTTCAAACTTAAAAAAATAGGAGGAACCTGCTTTCCCGTCATGGCAGCACAACTATGGAATTCCTTACCGGACACCTTAAGAGAGTTACCTTCCTTCAAGTTGAATGCCAAGCCTTGGCTGCTCTCTTGCGACCAGTGATATGTCTTAACTATGAACGTACGACACCTTACATTACAATCTATGTATATTACTGTGTATATTATGCAAAATTCATTATGTATATAAGTTTGTAAATGTATCTTCCTATGCTCAATTTTCTTATTGTTACTCGGCTACCTTTCTTGGAAACTAAACTTGTAAGCGCCAGATGCTTGTGGGCCCGGCGCGCTCTATAAATAAATAAACAATACAATACAATACAATATAAGAGTGTGATTGAAAATGAAGTGTTGAAAGAAGGGATTGGATGCCTGGATTGGTTCAGGCATCACATTCTATTGAAAGATGGGTGCAAACCAGTTGCAGAACAACTACACACATACCATTATCCATGAGAGAAGTAAAAACTGAACTGAGGAAACTAGAGAAGCAAGATATTATATAGAGCCATTGATGCCTCAGAATGGGTGTCCCCCCTGGTGGTATTGAGGAAGCCCTCAGGTAAAGTCATAGTAAGCGTGGACCTTCACCCACTGAACAAATGTGTTATACCTGAAAGGCATCTGCTGCCTAATATTCAAGAGTTGATTTTTACAATGGGCCCTGCGAAGTTCTTTTCGACACTTGACCTTACCTCGGCATGCCATCAGATCAAGCAGCGCTCATTGCCATTTGGTCTCATTTCAGCCTGTTCAGTTTTCCAAAAAGTTATGAACAGAATATTTAATGGAGAAGAAGGTGTGATCTTTTTCCAGGATGATATCTTGATTTGCACTAAAGACAAAGAGGCGCATGATAGAAGACTGGAAGGAGTACTCCAAAAACAGTGTAAAGTAGGGATGATGCTCAATAAGGAAAAGTCAAAAATTCATAGGAAAGAAATTGAGTATTTGGGTAACGTGATTTCCAAGGAAGGCATTTCTGCAAAGAAGGAATTAGTCTGCACAATAGAACAAATGGCCACACCCAATTGCAAGTATCTTGTGCATTTTTGGGGATGGTGAATATTATTCAAAGTTTATTAGAGGTTTTTCCAATCTCATAAGCTCCCAAAGAAGTCTATAAAGATCAAACTTGCAATTTCATGGAATGTGAACTGTGAGGAGGAGCTCCAGTATATCAGGTAAGCTTTAGCAGCAGCACCATCATTGCATAGTTATAAAAAGGGGATGACAAATTGTGATTTCCACAGATGCCAGCAATGTGGTGTTGGGTGCTGTACTCTCACATATTGAAGACAAAAAGGAGTATGTGGTAGCATTCACATTACACCTATTGAAAGGTCCAGAGAAGAACTATGCAACCATTGAAAAAGAAGCACTATCAGTCAAGTGGGTCACTGAAAAGTTCAGGAGTTTCGTCTGGGGTGCCAAATATGAGCTGCCTACAGACCACAACCTGTTGGTTGAGATGTGTTCAACTAAGCGATTGGATAATGTTTCGGCCAGAATAAGAAGGTGGCTGCCCAGACTACAGGAGTATGACTTTACGATTCCATGTATTCCTGGTGTAAGGAACTATGCTGCTGATTGTTTGTCACTTATGACTTTACCTCCATCTTCATCTTCATTTAACTTTTGAAACCTTATAATTTCTTCACGACTTTTCATTTCATCTTTTTGATTGGACAAATATGCTGTGAAATTTCTGTTCATCTTCTTGTAAAAATCACTAAGGTGATTATATACTCGTATAATAAAAAAAAGATATAGAAGTTGGAAGTGAGAGGAGGAATAAGATGCAATATGTGAAGTATGGGAGTCTGCAACTTCTAAACAGGAGTGGTATGATGAAATGGAAAAAGACGGCAAAATGCAGACTATAATTAAATATTTGTCAGAGGGACAATTGAGTAAAGGTACATCAAGAGAAGCAGGTGTTGAAGGATTATGGAACTTAAAAAATGAACTACATGGGTGTGATGGCATTCTCATGAGGGGAGCAAAACTGGTACATGCAGAGGGATTGAAGGAGAGAATAATACGCCTTGGTCATGAAAGTCATCAAGGGATTGTAAAACTAAGCATGTGATAAGGAACAGTTATTGGTTGCCAGCATGCGATACCTAGATTGAGAAGAGAGTAAGGGATTGTATCATTTACGCTAATAGTGACAAGGTGTGTGTGAGTGAGAAATGCCCCATGGCGTTAACTGACATACTAGATAAACCATGGGGGAGATTTGCGATTGATGTGCTTGGGCTGATATGCAGTGATGGGTGTCAGACATACTGCATAGTGGTTGTGGATGTTTTGACGAGGTGGGCAGAGGTGAAGTGGACACCTCATGCCACCACAAAAAGAATAACTCTGTTTTTGGAAGAGTGATGTAAGCGTGAGGGTTAACCGGGTGTAGTGCTCACCGATAAAGGTCCACATTTTAAATCAAAAGAGATGGAAATATATTTTGAAAAGAGAGCCATTTCCCATAAAACAAGCGCTTTATATCATCCACAAACCAATGGAATTGTGGAAAGGTACAATACAGTGACTAAAGAAGCCATCAGATGGGCATGGTCTAACAGAAAGGAGTGGAAGGAAGTGGTAATGAGGACAATTTTTGCCCATAGATTTACCCCACACTGCACCACAGGTATTTCGCCATTCAAACACAGTAGGGGAAGAAAGGGTACAACAAGACTCTTTCCCAGCTGGATGGGTGATGTTTCAGATGTGGAGGTGAAGTTGAGTGGTGTAGAAGAGAGGATTAAAGAAATTCAATTGAAGAACAAGGCAGCTCAAGACAACAGATGGTTCAGGAGACGAAGTGTTCCCGAGCTGTCGCTGGTTTATGCCCCTTGAGGCAAATGAGGTTTTCAAGCATGCCCTGAGAAGCTGAAGATGGCGGGATATGGAATATGGAAAGGGTGATGGTGATGGAATCAAGACTGGTCGAGGAGATGGGGAGAAGGTTTGGAGATGTGGGAAATGAGGTTGGTGGGAAAAGGGAGGTTGAGAGAGTTGGAAAATGTTCCTTGTCAGATACACCAGATATATTGCCATCCACTTCAAGGTGGGAAGGAGTTATAGAAGGCCACGTTACCTGGACGACTATGCCAATTAATGGAAGCACTGCAAACATTGTTTTGAAACAAACAGGATCTGCAGTGTTGGAATGCATCGTGTCATGGAACTCATGATGCGATGCAAGGTGTCGAGAGCTCCTTGGAAGGACGGACGTGGGAGGCAGTGGAGAGGACAGTTGGAGTTGCCATGAGAGTGGATTTGCATTATCCCACTATACATGTTACATATATTTATAAATAAAGTAAAGAAAAATAAAGTATTTAAAGATACAGGCTCCCGGTTACCTACTTCAATATGCTAGCTGGCTATTCATGTACAACCACTCTCTCATTTAATTACTGTTCCTCATCTTCAAATGTATTCATTATCTTTCCTCTCCTTTACTAGTTGACCTATTTTCCTTATACTCTTCACCTTACACTCATGATCCTCCTGTATCCTCAACCTCTCCACACCTTGCCCCCTTATGCCTCCATCCAATTCTTCTTCTCCTTTCTGCTTCCACTGAAAAGCCCAACCTGCAATATCAAAGCAATTTAATTACTAATACGGTTTAAAATATGAATAAAAGCTCACTGTATACTAATGACCTGTAATGGCACATAGTAATCATTATATGGTTTCATTCTCACCTTTCATTGTCATATCACTGCGATATACCCCTAATGATGCCCTCTCACAAACTGGTTTTCTCACCATCACACATACTGCCTCTGTCATCTTTATTGCTGCCTATGTACCCCATTTCTGATCGAAATGACATTCCTTCTTGGGGTGTCTGTATATCCAAAGTAGGCTGAAGCGTAAACTGCTAGATGCTGAGAATTTAGTGATCAGTCTTCAGGAGATTTGGAGGATCTTATCTAGTGATCGATGTATCTTTTTTTTAAAGAATAGGAAAACTGCAGCCAGATTTAAGTGAACTGGACTGCATCCCGATTTTATAATTAGGAGGGGTTAAATCCAGTATTTGTGCTAAGAACCAGGTTTCAGTGAGATTTAATACATCAGGTTCTGTATCAAGCATTAGGTCATGAATGAGAAACGTTTTTTCACAGCACGTTGAGTGTCCATTAATAAACATTTCAAAGTGAAACACGATAACCTAGTCTGTGAGTGGGTTTGAGATGGTGGTGCAAATTTGTTAATATACTTTTTACAGCCAAAGACATTAGTAGAAAGGGATGATGCAGATTGTCATGTCTTAAAGCCTGATTAAATATGCTCTTCGGCCCATACGTTTATGCGAAGCCTAACGAAATGTTCCCAATGAGCCCTTACTACGTGGTTGGGACCCCTCACCACGTCATCCCTTAATATAGATCAAGCACAGATAATGTGCACAGGTTGTTGCCCCTTATGGCGTGTCATCAGTGTGGCCATTCCATACTCATGTTATAGTCACTGAATCAAAGGCACAAATCTACAAAATAGACGAAATGTTGTTGCATCCATCAAAACAGTGTACAGAGCACTTTATCAGCAACTGAGCCTCGCTCTGAAAAGCTAGAGGAAACTGCCCCCAGACAGCAAATGTGCACTCTTCAAATCCTCTAGTCTTACTTTAATAATGAGCTAGGGAGGGCAGAGAATGATTATCATAAACGCTCAGCAGCAAGTAAGGTCTCTGTGTTATCTGTAGAGTACTTTGCCAGAAATTAGGGCAAGTTAAATTGTGCACTATATTGAACATTTAAAATCAAATGTGTTAATATATGTGGTAAAGTAACCGCAATATAACTCTCTGATGATTATTAATGCTTTACATTTATTCTGGGAGTTTTTCTGTGGTAGTGTCCTGGAAATCAATAATAATTGAGGATTAAATATATCAAAGGATAAATAAACTAATAAACAGTATTATGTTGCTTATATATTTACAGCATATACAACTGTAGATAGGTAGTTATCAACCACTATTCCATATATTCCATGGAGGGGTCCCACGGGACGTCTCATAGACATCTCATAGCTCAGTTACAGCAATATCTTGAGAGAGTGTCTTTATTAGACCCTCTTCAATCAGGATTTTGGACAAAGTTTGGGATGCAGACTGTGCTATTGGCTGTTTGGGATAACCTCCTGCAGGTGGCGGATCAAGGAGAATTATCCCTACTGGTCTTGTTGAATCTCTCTGCAGAGTTTGATATGATGGATCACTGTATTTTACTCAAACTCCTCAGAGAGATCAGAAATGTGTCAGAAAATGCCATTAAAGGGTTTGATTCATTTCTAACTGTCCGGCAGCAGCATGGGAGATTGGAAGGGTTTATTTTGGACCCTCTATCTCAGAATTCTGGAGTTCACCAGGGATCAGCATTGTCTCCTATACTTTTTAATCTATACCTATGCCCCTTGATGGACATTCCGAGGAAGCATGAGGTAAATATCAATTCCTATACTGATGATACCCAGGTGTTCATCAAAATAGGTAATGTGGATGAGTCATTCTTGAGGGTTAAACAGTGCTTGGGGGAAGTCAGCAATTGGATGTCTTCCAACTGGCTTCAACGCAATGCTAGTAAAACATAAGTCGCACTGTTTGGGCCCAAACATCTCCTTGACTCCAAGAGGCTTTCTCAGCTCGGAACTGTCATTTGCCACCATTATAAAGAATCTGGGCTGTATATGGCAGGAGAATTTGATCAGTGAAGGCCAGGTGGGCACGAAGGTGCAATCTATTTTCTACAACACTGCATCTCCTGCAGCAGGCACTTCAGTTTTTCGCTTCTGATGACCATGCAGTAGTGGTTGGAGCTCTATTGAGCTTGCAACTAGACTACAGCAATAGTCTTCATGCAGGCATTCCGATTAAACTGCATCAGCAAAGAGCACAACATTCTGCTGTCAGATTGATATTTAGAGTGAGTAAGTCTTCCCCCATTTCAGGACTGCATCCATTTCTGCATTGGCTTACCGTAAATGACAGAATCGATTTTAAGGTTTTCTGTTTAATCTTCAAATGTTTAAACAACCTTGCTCCATCATACTGAATGAAATTTGCAGATATCAACGCACAGTCTGGCCTCGGTCAGGTGATAAATAGCTGCTGGTAGTTCCATAATTTCTCTGTGTTTTTAGGGGGCAACCAAAGATTTGCAGTCTACCCGCCCAAATTGTGGAACAGCCTTCCGATGGAGATTCGGCTTTAAAATCTCTTCTTTAATTTCGTAAAGCCCCAAAAACCTACCTGTTCAAGTGATTGACAGGTGGGAGCATTATCTGATTATTGTTTGATCTGTTGTATTTGAGCCTTCTCCCCCTCTTCTCTCTGTATAGTGTTCACCATCTGTGCCTAGACACAATTTAGTTTGTTCAGTGCTGCATATAAATATCTCAAATCAATCCATCAATCAGATTGAAGCTGAGTTTTCTAAGAGGTCCCTTGGAACCCAGAGATGGAGGAGGTTAAATGTTACATTGTGCATGACTGGTGAGGTTTGTACAGTTTTGTTTACAAACTTTTCTTCAGGCTTTATTTGGTACTGTAGTTGAGACGACTTGAGGCCTCAGTGGGTAGCTGATGTCCTTGTTGACAGGCAGTTTTTCTTTTCTGAATTGTTGACTTTTTTTGTAGTGAAGAGGCCTGACTGTGTGAAAGTGGCAATCTGGAAGTAGCAATGAGGCAGGCTGAAATTCATTTGGAAGCAGCCTGGGGGTGGACAGGATGTGGCCTCTAAGCAAGCTGAAGATGGGCTTGAAGCAGGGGTGTTGCTAGGTCTGGAAAAGATCTGGGGCTATGCTAATGCCGGAAACTGTTGTTACTTGGGGCTAGCTAGCCTTTTGGTTGTAGTCCCTGAGCTTCTTTCTAGGGTTACAACCAAAAAATCCGGGGCTATAGCCCCTCCATCCTCCCTACGGACGCCTCTGGCTTGAAGCAACCTAGAGAAGATCAGGAGGTAATCTGGAGGCGAGCAGGGACGTTTATGTGCGGCAGAAGATGTGTGTAAAATGCTTCAGAGACCCGTATGACACGGCTAAGCCTTTTAGTGCTCGCATGGGCAAACCTTTGCTTGGCTTCATTTGGAGTAAATAATGTGACCAGAACCTTCCATCATGTATGTGGAGACGGGTTCATGAGCAGCACCGGTGACGTAGCAAGTCATTGTTCCTTTGGTAAAATGTCAGTGCAGAGAGGCTCTGCTGCTGTGGGTGTGACATTACCAGATAAGAATATGAGGTTCATCAACGCAGGCGGTTACAGTGTTAGGTGTTTGCTAAAATTGCTAATAGTATTACATGGAAGCCTTTTTCAACAAGCAGGTAGATTATATTGGTATTATACAAATGGAAAAAGAATAACTTTGGCTATGGCATGACAGAACATTAGCTAACAACAGCCAGGTCATAAAATGTCAGATGTGCGTTTTTATTGTCTTTACGTTACTATAAAAGAGGACAAAAGTTGATATTAGTTTGCCACGTATTCAATTTGGAAACTTTTAAACGTACACAAAAATCAGGGTGCGGGATCACATGGACTTTAATTATTGTGTCCCTACACAATGAAACAAAACTCTAGATTTTCCAAAGGTCAGAAAGGTTATTGACCACTCAGTTTTAATATGCATTTGTTTCTCAAAAAAAACACCCAAAAACACATATTATTTTACATTTTCGTGCATAATACACATAAGTACAGTCCAGTCAGTTTGACAGGATATTGGTGAACATAGAATATGTTTTTGCTTTTTGGATCGACGGAACTGAATTTACAAATAACATGTAAGCACTAAAACAAAAGTTGGTGAAAAGGTCGTCGACACTATTGTGTTTCGGCCAAAATGGTAAAGCTGCTTGGTTGAGCTTGCATGTGGTTTGAAAATCTAGAGTTTTGTTTCATTGTGTAGGGACACAATAATGAAAGTCCATGTGATCTTGCACCCTGATTTTTGTGTATGTTTAAAAGTATATACCCACCTGGGGTTATCAGGGGTTAGCCCGGTGCCCTTTTTTTGACCTATTGAATTTGGAAACGTCTCGTACAGCATTGGTATGATTGCAAAAATATGTATGTACAAAGCTTCCAGCTATTCATGTTTTATATTCTGAACAGCAAACAAAGAAACATACCCTGCAGATGATGTAGAGTGATGCTTTTAATTTTATTCTATTTGCAAAATATCACATTATTTTTTTTTCAAATAGAATAAAATTAAAAGCTTTAGCCCAGCCACGAACCATGGCCTGCAAGATTGTGAGGCTTGGAACTTAACCACAAGTCCAAACTGGCCTTGTGCCAGGGGCAGCAAAAGTTGCATATTTAACTTGCATAATTTAACAGTCTAATAAAATAATAATAATAAAGCATTTGGGAAATTCACAATAAAAAATACTACACTTCACGCCAGTCACTTGACCCCAAATTATTTTCAAATGCAACACGTTGTCAGGCACAGTTCCTGTCAACGTGCTGCATTTGAAAATAATTATGATTTTAAATTTGGCGTGAGGGAGTTTAGATGTGGCTGCAATGTAAGCCACGTCCAAACGTCCCTCGCGCCAAATCGGCGGCGCCAGAAAGGCTCCATCGCCGAAATGGGCGTGGCCAACTGGCCGCTGCGGCCAACTGGCCGCGCCGAACCGGCTGCGCCAAAAGGGGGTGTACCGAACTTGGAGGAGTCACTGGTGTAAGGTTGTTACTCTTCTTTTGTCTTGCTTGGAAGTTTCATTAAATAGTTTGCATCTGGTTATCGGAATGCCCAATACGTAATGGATGAGTTTATTTGCGTTAAGATGTGTGTGGTTGGGTAGGGAACCAGGAAAGAATTACTCCCAACATGAATCCACACATGAAGTTTTTCCTACCACCAGTGCCAGTTGCGGCCAGTGTGGTGCTCCTATGTATCTCTGACAAAAGCTTCAAGGCACCCACTCAAGCCTCTTGCATTCAGGACTTCATGAAATTCTCCATCCAGTTCTCTTTTTAATTAGTTAATCAATCTTTTATACCGTGCTTAATACCAGAGACCAGTCTCTAAGCTCAGGACTGGGATTCAGATCTGTGTTTGTCTGCAGGGTCTTGCTTCCAAGACAAACGCATTGCCCCTGAGCTATCCTCCCAGACCTATTGACATATGGTGGAGTACTGACTTATTATTTTGACACAGTACCTCTAGCTGGAATATCAGTGACAAGGCGCCACCAAGGAGATACAGCAGTCACACTGTTTCTTGTGACCACTTAGGGAGCAGGCAGACCCACTCTAAAAGCTGTACCTCGTTCCGGAAAAGACTCTTTGGAAAGTCTTGAAAAGGGAGCTCAGCAACTGTCAAACTAACAAAGGGAGGATAGGGGACTCGACCCCTTCTCCCGAACCACAGAAGCCGAATAGATCGACCCTCCCACCGTGGTTGGCATGGGCGCCTGAAAATGAGTAACACAGGAAGCCACTTGGCAGCCAATGGGGGGAAGACGGAGTTAGGGAAAGGGGGTGGAATGACAAAGGAAAGAAGGGGAAAACATAGCAAGCAGGTACATAACAATAACTACTGTGTAGGTCAATACTCCTATACCTGTACCCTAAATCCTGAACACCTAACCTGACCTCCTAAACCTGAAATAAACCTACTGCATACAAATCTAATAAACAGTAGTGTACCTAGCAGAACATACCCTTATCAGAGTCCATATAAGACAACACTTTCCACACAAAGAACATGGAGTTAGATACTCAGACATGACACAATACTGAAGCAAACGTTGGAATATTCCACTTGGCACACAGAGGTTTGCAAACAAGCATAATGGCACAAACAAAAGGGGTGTCCCTTGCATGAAAATACAAGACTCATGGCCCACTGGGCACAGTGAAGCGACAAACAATAGGTCAAAACAAGTACACAAAACACGTGTCCTCTTACTGTGGGACACTATGTAATTATCCCCTAAAACAAGTTAACTAGAGATGATTCTCTCCTTGCAAATCCATAATAGCCAGGCATAGTTTTTGTCAGTTCTTAGCTTATCAGTGTGTTTCCTCCCACGCTCCCAGCAATGTTTGTTCAAGAAATAAGCAGCCAAAAGAACACATGCCTCATAAACAATACCAATGGTTTAGTGCACTTAACTGATGGTCCGGATGCCTCACGAGGACATCCGGACCCTGAAGTCTGACGCCCACCAAGAAAGAAAGGGCCGTTTCACTGCCGCTGCCCCAGCTTCCTGCTCCAGCTGCTGCTAATCACCGTCGCGGCCCGTGGAGCAGCTCAACAGTCCTTCGGCGTCCCAGCACTACCGAATCTCTTCGCGTCCTCCGCTGCCACCGCCCGTGCAGTTCCTCTTAATGACCAGCGAGCGTGCTGTGCAAAATCCTCCCAAAGCATGCTGGGAAATGTAGTTGTTTGGTTATTTAACGGCTTTTTGGGTACAGGAAGCACCGTCCCTTACCCCAAACCTTATCCCTGACAGCAACCATTAGTATGATCTACGGTTCTAGCTGATTTGAATTTTTGCCTGTGCAATAATCACACTGAAAACTACGCTCATGTGTTTATATTGCATTCAATTTAAACACATTTAATATTTCATATATGCTATTACAATGCATTTGTTGATGCAAACATATAATGGTAAACTGCAATACTTGTAACACCTGCCTGTGAGCTGTGAAGATGATGCATGTCCTGAGAATTAACTCCAAACCCAACTGACTTGCCAAAATATTCTTTGTGTCCCTTATTCCTGAACCCCATGCCCTTTTCCTGACACTGATACCCCTGACAGTGTTGGGTAACGGAATGTGGTGGGAGGATGGAAAGTTGGGGGGGGGGGAATAGACGGTTAAAGAGTGTTGAAGCAGTGGATAGAGGGAGAGTTATGTGGGTAAATAAAAGTATTTGCTCAGTAGATGCAGATGGAAGCTTCGTTATGCACATCAATTGGAATACAACAGCTTCATTGTTGGCTAGGCCCATTCATTTCTAGATCTTCGGGAAAAAGGATTGGCTGCAAAGTTGCGATCTGAAAAAACAGTCTTCTTTCCCACCCTAAAGAAGGTTTAAGATTAATAGATCAAAGTTACTTAAATAGAGGTGGCTAGAAGACTAATTGATTAGTTATAGTTTGTAGTCACTCTGGGAACAAAGCACATGATTTAGGAACTGATCAAGCCAAGTGTGTAGATATGAAGGCTAAAATAAACACAATGGAAATGAACTCATAAAAAACGACTTAGTGCCCCTTGCTCACTAGTTTTGGTTCAAAATGAAGTTATCTGAGGAGGGCTGCTCCTCTGTCAAAGCTAATCTTTGTCAGGGGATGGTCGAGGTCTGGCTTTAGTGAAATCCACATCCAATACACAAAGACCTGTTTGGCTGACAAAAGAAATAGGGTACATTTGCGTGTTATCACAAATGGGTTTAAAAAACTGAGTTGTGCTACTATTCAAAAAGACTATCCATGCTGAAATGTGTTTCTTGAAGCCAATTGGAAGATCGGATAAAATAAATTCACCGTGGTGTGTGACACTTACGATTGTCCTTTAGCTGCTAGCTTCACCCATTGGTCTGGATGATAGTGCAATACAACTTTCTCTCACTTTACCCTATGGCAGGCTCTATCAGCTCTCATGCACTTCATCTTTGCTGGTGCAGGTAAATTTGCCATGTTTGGTAAACAGTGCAGGAATCCTATGTCAAGGTCAGAAATAGAGGTGTGCCTTTAAATATTGGTTTGGGTTAGTGATTTTTGATTTTGATTTGATTTTGAGTATCTATAACATGCCTGAGACAGTCTTAACCATATAAAGGCGCAGTTGGAACCACATGCATATAGAATGCGAATAGAGAGAGGCAGAGAAGTCACCAGGTAACTGGATTATTACTATGTCAGCTGGAAGTCAGCAGGTAACTAGATTATTACTATTTAAACAGGAAGGTTTTTAAACTGGGCAAGTGTCTGACACTCCCTTGTCTTCTGCAGTAGAATGTTCCAGAGTTTAGGACCAAAGACTGCAAATCTTCTGTCTCCTTACTGTAGTCTAATACAAATCCAATAGGAGACACCTAAGACACAGCAGATGTGTGTTATGTGGAAAATGCCAAATTCTTGATCAGTCACAATGAATGTCATGTTATCCTAAGAAAAGGGTAACATTGTCGCTTCTACCTTTTCACAGTAAAAAAAGCATTCCCAGTACCAAAAACAGTGGAATCCTGAAATACCTGCAGCCAAACAGAAACTAAAAAACACTGAAGCAGAAGGTGGAATAATATTTCATATGTGATATGTGACACATCCACTTTGTGTCCCATCTTCCAAAGGGGGAGCCACCCTCTTTAAGGCTAGGGAGGTGAGCCTGCTCCGAAAGTGGAACCTCACTGTCAGTGGCTCCCCCTTAAGGGACAAGGACTCTCGTTCCCATGAGGAACTCCCTAGACCAAGCACCATATCAGCATATATGGAACGGCCTGCTATGAAAAATAACGTGTCATCCTTACATTTGGCTGAAGGCAATGCTAAAGCAAACAGAAACAAAGATGTCTCTTTAAGAAGAGACATGTGTTTGACTGGGACGAGTGGATTACAAGGAGGGAGAGCATATGGTGAGCAGGGGAAGCCCCCTAACATAAGCGCGCCTTGGAGAGACGAAGCAGAAACAAGCTGCGGAGTATGTGACTTTCGGAAAGGCAAAGAACGCCAACTTGACATGCTGCAGGGTCAGTGAATCCAGAAACGGTGAAGCCATTGGCAACAGAAGAGGAGTCATGTGCAAGGTGGTGTTTTGACCATGACCGTATCGTGGCGGGTGAGATGCCCGGCTAACCACACTGATACCATCGTAACCGGGAGTGCCAGCAGCTTCCTACCACCAGAGTCCTTAAACAGCAGCAGCCTGCAGCAAAGCCAAGAACAGCACGCCAGCAAAACCAAAGACTGAGAAGCAAGACAACAAAGTCGATTATTCGCGGGAGTGCCAAGCCCTGTAAGGTTCCCCTGCTTACGCAAATGTACTGGGGAGAACAGGAGAAGAGGGAGGCTGCCGGGGCAACAGGATATGAGGGGAGACACTCGTTCCCAGTCATAAGGATGAGATATCAACAATAAACCAACCTAACAGCAGTTGTAAGAAGAGAATAAGGAACGTGATGAATATCCCCATATCAGAAGTAAAAAGAGACTGGATACAAATACCCTGGAAAGAAGGGGAAAGGCCCCATGAGCACAGGGTTGAAGAGTGCAGAGAACATGCCACAAAACATCTAATAAGTATTGCGAGATAAGATTGTCCAGTGAACAGTATAATAGAAGTAATAATACAATACACAGAGCCCAGGTGAAGAGGAAACTTACATTTCATTAAGTCATATCAAACTTAGGAGAGGTTGAATATTAAGACTGTGAGAGATATCCCACCAAAGTTAAGAATGTGAGAGTGTCTCAAGGAAAGCTGTCATAAGCTTATCACGAAATAGAGGACAATGTCCAGGAATACTTTGGCAGAGCTACAGGAGCTCATAAAGGCATATCATGAGAATATCCAAGAAGATTGTCTTAAGAAACATATGTTTGAAGGAGATACATTTCTATGAAGAAAATATGAGGAAACAAGAAAAGACCTGGAGAAGAGACACATTCTTTTGGCCTATTTTGAGTCGTTCATATTAGTAGTATGGTCAGGTAGAGTTAGGATTTGAACAAGGACATTTGTGATTACAGATGAGCACCTTGAGTTATTTAGATACGCAGGTTAATCTCTTTAGCGATAGGGAAAAATAGGCCTTTTTCTTATACTTTAAATAAAAGAACCTTTAAAATGTCCTTAAAATGTCTGACTCCTTTATACCCGCCACAGCTATTACAATGCCTGTTTTGATGCATCCATGAAATGGTAACTGCAATACATGTACACCTGCCTGTGAGCTGTGAAGATGATGCTTGTCCTAAGAAGGGACTCCAAACCCAACTGACCTGCACAAATATTCTTTTTATCCTTATTCCTAAACTCCCATACCATTTTCCTGACACTAATACCCCTGACAGTGTTGGGTAATGGAATGTGGAAATGGGCTCCTGGCTGCCTTTGACATCGGGGATATATTGTGTGTACATTTGCTTAAGGAGGCTGGACCCTTCCATTTGTATGATTCAATGCAAGGATGCACTTAAAAATGCATGCCTCTGTTCTATATTTCCCTAAAGTGCAATACAGCAGATGTTTTGCTTTTAAGAAGGGCATTCAACCGGGATGTCCCAGGGAGCCCACTTAAATGTTCCTATATATGGTTGTATTATTCAACAATTGATCAAGAGGATCCAATATGTTCTGATGATTGTGGGCAGGTCAGGTGTAATGCTATATTACAGTTGGTAGGGCTAAATGTGAGAATGAAGATGTTCTCTGTGAAGTTAGGGCAACATTGTTTTACAATCAAACTACCCATAATGGGATAACATCCAGAGTCACAATCATGGAATGGAAAAGGCCTTAAAATGTCTTTTATACTTTACAATTAGGAAACAGAACTAAGTTCTCAATTATGATCATTTGGAGGGGTATGCTGTCGTTTGACAAACTATCTTGATAGTCTGCATTTTGATCAACTGCATTTTGTTGATTCGTCCAAATACACACATATATGTATTGTGGTGAATCAGAAGAAGAACTTGGACTACAGTGGGTCATGGTTTATTTAAATAAAAAATAAAAGGCCTCTCTGACCCTTTCGCTATGAGGGAAGTTCCCTACCTTCTAAAACCAAAACTAAGGGTGCTTGTAGAATTCTAAAATAAATAGTCCTGATTCCAAATCCTAGTTTACTAACTGGCCCAACCACATTAGAACATCTAACTGAAAAAGAAAAAAGGAGACTTGCACACCAGCCTCAGAATGGGATTCTGTCTGGCCCAACTCGCAGATTAATTATTCTCAGTCTCAAAGTTTATTTGGAATATATTGACACAGTTCACAGTCTTCTTATAGAGATTGTTGGTTAAAAATACAAATATCCTCTGTATTGTTTTCTCCCCCCCCCTTGGAAAAGAATCATTCTTCTTATATTATTTTTCTCAGAGTTTTACTAGTGGTCAAATCCCTCCAGGATCGCTTTAAACACACTTCTCTGTATCCCACCTTCGTGGCACTGGGACTCCCCAATGTCCTGTTGCTCTTTGGTAGGTGCATTGGTTCTTAAGCAAATTAATAAACAAAGGACGTCTGCCCACTTGGGTATTGCACGTTCAAGTTCCTAATTGGCTTTGCTAGCCGTGTTGCAGAAAGTTCATACTCCTTTTAATCTGTTCCACGTAAGACATATGCCTGTCCGACTTTATCAGTTCCTTGCATGTTTGTCGTATTTCCCAGCCTTCAAATAAAGCACACGTATACCTTTCCCTCCTTTTTACACAGGGTGTGTACCCTTTCGGTTCTCTTAGGCTCTCGTATTGTTGGCAGCTTCTCCAGCCTTGATCTACAGTGTTTGATCTCTTTCACTCTGTATTACCTGGGTCGTGTGCCCGTTCCGTTCTTTCAGGCTCGTATCATTTTGTCAGTTTTGGCAATCTTGGAAACCAAAGTTCAAAGCCCTCACTGGCGTCCTCACTTTGGCACAATCTGCTTCCCTCGTGGTACTCATCTGATTGGCAAAGCCACTTACCGTGTGTAGGTCGGGGATCTGGGCTCCGTTCCTTCCTCTGGTCCCAACGTTGGTTGCCAGGTGCTAGGCCACCAATGCTGTGCATTGGTCGCACAAGTCTGCAGTGATTATAACGAAACAAAAATTCACAAAAACAATAATAGCGCATCCAAAAAAAACAAATGTATTTAATAACTAATGGAATGGTACCAAATTCGATATTATGTTAATTTAATTTAAATTAACAAATTATGCATAGTCCTTAAATAATTATATAATGTTACTTTTAACAATATTAATACAAATGCTGCAATATTATTTTTGAGCAGTAGGTGTCGCTCGTGTGTATGTCTTTTTCGATCGTAACATAAATGCCATTTTCAGCTGTTCCTTCAATCCAACCGGAGGTACTGCTGGACTTTCGTGGAGTTTTTATCTTTTTTCCTGGATTTCGTTTTCTTTCCAAAGCATTAATGGGGGATTTTTGTGCTTCGTTCCTGTTTTTGGATTTTTTGGGAAGGACACTTTTCGCTTCTTTTCCGTGCTTTTTGGGTTTTTTTTAACAATTATTTATGATTCCTTTCTGGATTTTGTACAATTTTCCTGATATGGTGGTGCTTTGGATTCGATTTCGATGGATTCGTGGGGATTCTTTCCTGGATTTTGGCCTTTTTTCATGGTATTGTTGCTACTTTGGATTGGATTTCAAATTATATTTTGGGATCTTTTCTGGTTTTTGGACATGTTTTTCAGATATGGTGCTAATTTTCTTTGGATTTGGAATGATTTATTTGAATTCTTTCTTGGGTTCTAGACGAAACGTAAGAAAATTTAATTGCATTCTTCTGATTTTTATTGATTTAGTTCTTTTTAAAATTTATATTGGTGTTAGTATTTCAGGTTAAAAGCAACACTCTGTATATAACATATAGGTTCTAACTTGTCAAAGTTGAGTATAAATTATTTTAGTCTTACTGTAAAACATCCATACCTTTTTCTGTGTTTTTTCTGTTTTTTCACCCGATACTGCGTGCCCAATTAGTAATTCAATGAACGATTGTTCACCTATCAATTGCTTAATAAAACTCCATAACGTTGGATTTAGGGTGCTTAAATTGTGCAGGGTGCCATTGTGCCAGCCTTACCATCAGCAATGAATCCGGTTTGTTGTTTTATATTCGTTGTTTTGGCACATTCCATTGGCATCTATGCATTTCATTATTTTCTCTTTAGTTCTTTTTTGTTCTGTTCTTTTTTACATTCATTATTTTGGTTTCGTTAAAATCACATTTAACCTCTGCAGAGACGACGTCCTGGGGGGGGCAGAGCTATGCCAAGCTGTGAAATCAGTGATGGCCTCGGTGAAGCAAGACCCACTTTATCGAGACTGAGAGGCAGGCGCTCGGACTGAGCAAGTGACTCCGGTCAGGAGTGGGACAGAGACAGAAAGAAAACTGTCCTCTCTGGTGATGAGACCGGTTACATGTGATTTTAACAAAGCCAACATAACAAAGGTAAAAAATAACATTGGCTCTACAGATGCTTGCCTCTGCGTATCGATGACTCTCCTCCCTCCGTAAGACTCTCTCTCCAGGGTCGGATTGGCCCCTTGGCCTTTCGGCCCATGGCCGGGCCGAAATCGTCCCCGGAGAGTTGGGGCCAGTTTCTGGCCATGCTTGGGCCGGTTTGTAAAAAAGACATTTGAAAAAAAAAAAAATGGACCTGTATTTTTTCTTCAAAAAACCTTTCATCCTTTTTAGGTCGATAAATGAGTACTAACACAGGTTGGGTGATATTGTATGCATATCTCCTCTATGAAAAAGAGCTTAAGCGTAAGTGCTATACAGTAACATATTATCATTTGGCCTTGGGCGTCTGCTTGGATTCACAGTAATTTAGTGTACTTAGGAACACTGCTATTTGATGCCACTTCCTGTTTTGTTAAGGGGTGAAAGGTCATGTTTCATCGCTTACCGGGATGGCACTTTGGGGTGGGGTCAAATGACATCACTTCCGGTGATGTTATCAGAGGTTAAGTGTCGTGAAGCGAGGGGTGGGCCACTTTTTTTTGGGTGATCGGGCCTATTTCTTATCCAAGTCCGACCCTGTCCCTCAACCATTTGCAGTCTGCTCTGCTCTTATGCACGTCATCAGAACAAAAATAATTCTGTGCGTTTTCTTTGATTATGGCATTCAGATGATGTTCGGGAATTACCTGAAGCCAACAGAGTGAAGGAAGATTCTTTGCTGGTTACAGTCTTAACAACAGATATCAAACTCATTCCAACACCCACATATGCAGAAAGTGTGTTTTGGACTGGGAGTTCCTTGCCAAAATGCGAGTCCTTACACCCATGAGGGGAGTCACTCCCAGTGAGATTCTACATTCCCAGACCACTACGTAGGGTCTTGCTTAGCATGCTCACTTCCCTAGCCTCAAAGGGGGTGGCTCCCAACTGGGGATAAGGGAAGAATTGTCCAGATTTGTCACAGTATGTATGTATATGTGAGCATGGGGGTAAGGGAAAAGGGACGTGGGGTAGGTGGGTGGAAGGGGAGTGTGGTAGGGAGGTCGGTATAGAGGTGTGTGAAGGATTCCAATCCTGCAATCTAGCTTTTTAGATTTTATTAGTAATACAATGATGTGGATAATCCGACTCAGAAAGGGTGGTCTGCTTTCATTAAACAATGCTACACCAAAAAGTTGCAATGAGGATATGTTTGTCACACAACAATTCTTTATTCAATGAATCATTGTTTTTCTGTTTGTAAAGCCACCAACGCTGCATAATAATTTTGTTGGACATACATGGAACATAATGATAATTACACAAACAATGTAATTATTTGAAATTCATCACAATATACATAAATATACAGTATCATAAAGTGCAATGTGTAATGTGCAAAAATGCAATGTACCCAGTCGCAATCCGACCCTGCGGATGTGTCGTGGAGTACACTCTGTACAACACTAATATACATAAATCCACAACATTAGTAAATCATGAGAACAAAAACCCTAATTATAGGTATCCTCATCAATGTGAAATCATCATCAACATATGGAAACAACCAAAGTCTACTAGGTGATACAGTTACACCACTGTCTTGCAAACTTGAATTGCGTTCTTCCAGAAGGTCTACTTATTTTCCCTCCTCCTAGTTTCAACAACTGTTTTCATCAGGACATTTCTAAGGGAAAATAAGGAAAAACAAATATAATTAAATCATAGTCCTCTTACAACATGTCAGCCAACATAATAAATGGTTTTGGTGTAGCACTATGTCATTTAGCCCTTGGAAGGAGGCATTAAGGGCTGTCCTACCTTTTTTGATTAATTAAACCCCATGCCAAAAGTACAATGTACACCTGTGCTCTGCTGCCTCAGTATCCTGCAGCCCATGCTCTCCCGCAGCACAGAGCAGGTTCAGAGGTCACAGATGCCCTGTTTGACAGTTGCTTGACAGCCAAATCTCTGCAGTCCAGTGGTTGCATTTAAGTCTACACATCTATTCCAAAACCCTTCATAATGATTATATGCTAGCACCATTTGCAGGATAATCTTCAAATAGAAGCCATACCTACTTGGGTATTGCGGTTGGCAGTTCACATATTTATTTAAGCCACTTCTGATTTGTAGCATACTTGTGTAATACCTGTGAGCTCAGACAGCTCTGTGGATTGAAGGCACCCAACTATCTATATTTGAGTGAATGAGACAAAAGGACAGGATGCATGTACCTATTGACTCTCTGGGAGGACTGTTAATGCCTCTCTTGCCAGGCCTGGCATCGTCTAGCTCCCTAACAAAGGACTGTCTCACATGAGTGGATGTGAATCAGAGAGCCTTGAAAGCTGCAGGGTTAGGACAGGAAGTGAGCACAGGGAGTAGACCCGTTAAAGCAGGGTTGCTTTTAAAAAGTCCTGTGTTGCTTGTTGCCTTTAAAACGAAGGGGTCTCCCACTCTTTCATTGATTCACGCAAGCACGGGGTAGCATGTCAGGACAGTCTTGATAATGGACTGGATGAATCTCAACTTGATCAACACTGCAAGTAATGCTGGCTCCTTCCTAGTTCCTCAGACTCTGAACTGGCACGCCTGGGATGAGCTGTGACACTGTATATCATGAATGGAGACTGCCATTTCTGAACTTAAACAGTTAACACAATCTCTGACAGAAGAGTCCTTGGTGGACATGGAATGCCTGCTTAAAGCCTTATAGAGTTATTGCTAATCGTTTGCCCGTGGTCTCATACATGCCAAACAAAAGTAATGAGGCCAATATGCTAAGCGCCAAAAATACTGAGATGCAAGAAAGCTGGCCTGATGGGGTAAGGTGGTGCACTTGCTCGAGTAACACAAGGGACAGGCAACACAAGTTAATTCCACCAACAATGGACACTGTGAGCTAGTGTGTAGCCAACAGGATGGCCTGAGGCACTGTGAGTATCCTAAGGGCTCATGCCCAGGCCCTTTCACTACAAGTGGTGGCGTCCGACAACAAACTAGCATAAGCTTAGTCTGGAAGGGGGTCCAACCCCCTGTCCACATAGTCGTAGAGACCAAGCTGACAGTCCCAGGCATCTTTAAGGGGTACGACGTCCTTTTGTCGCGGGATGTTTTTTTGCAGGGTTTTTTTTAAAAAACCTCAAATTTTTGGGGAAAATGGGGGGGTTTGATAATTCGATGGTTTTTTTGAAAAAATAATCGTGGTAAAAAAAACCCACGAAAAAAAATCCCACGATGAAAGGACATGGAACCCTCTAAGGATACAGCAGCCTTGGGCACGTTGCAAGAACCGGAGAGGAAAAACCCAGAAATCTTGATGGACATTGATAGACAGGCCCCCACTAGGCCAGGTAGAAGCAGTGATTCTACAAGTGGGGATTGGAGGAACTCAAATCTCATTGTTACTTCAAACAAGCGCACACATGGGAACAAGAACACATACAAACGTACTGTGGTTGCTGCAGTCCAGGAATCCCTTGGTTTCACAGATGTATCTTTTAAAATGTTTACTCCAGTACGTATCCTGTCAGACTGTATGTTTTGCGGCAGCTGCAATGTGCGCTTCAGCAACCTGCATTTCCGAGCATGTCTGATCCAGTGTAGAGGTGCCTTGCCTGGGAAAGGAATTGGGCTATATCTGGATGCTAAGTCTAGACAGTGCCAACTCTACGACTCATGGTACGAGTACATTAACCAGGCATTGGTGCCAGCTCTCGATGTTCATGAAGATCAACATGGCAATGGCACGGGGAGTGACATTTTTCCATCTAAAGCAAGGTGTTGTATCATTAACCTCACCAAGTTTGAGCTGGTTGAAACCTTGCATAGGAATTAATGTGAATAGCAAAACCGCTTTCTCGAGCCATGCATCCGAAAGGGTGTATGAATATATAAGCTTGAAAAAGCAAATCAATCTGTAGCCCATGGAGAGGTTTGTGAGCTTTGTGGTCCCAAAACATTTCCGCCTACGGATGTGACAAGCATTACTTTGTGGAATGTGGCAGGAGTTTTGAACAAGCTGCATGATGTAAACTGGATTGGCTATTTAAAACTTTTTAATTTCTATGGGCCTCATTCTAAGTGTGGTAATCTGGAAATAAGGGGGCCAGTCGCACCGTACTGGCACCCATTTCCGGACCAACACACTTCAACTATGCTTTCCGGGGCTCTTGCGCCCGACATGTCTGACCTGCCAGGCACAACGGGCCTGGATGGCAGAGTTTTCACGGAAGCACTGGCACTGTTAACATCGGGGCCGTTGCTTCAGTGAACCCATTCCCGTGGAGTCCTATCAGACTCCACGGGAATGGCGACTTCCTGAATCCGCCCACCTCATATTCCGTGCCGCCGGGACTTGTAATGTCCCGGTGGCACTGGGATATCAGGCGGCAGAATCAGTGTTACGAGGAAGGCGGCAATCCGCCGATAGCAGCGGCAGATTACTGTCATCCTCGTAATGAGGCTCTATGTCTCCAGAAACCTGAATGTTAGGTGAATTCATTACCGCAAGTTATAGAGCCTTATCAGCAAAAGCAGAGAAAAGCCTGAATGGCCGTAAGAAAAAGGAGGTCTAGTTACAATGACTCAGGAAGGGGAAGGGCTGCAGGTTGCCAGGTTGCTAGGCTGTGTCCTGATACTAATAAATTGTAGTGTCACTCTCCTGGCCAGACATAAACCATCAGATCAAGTTAGTTGTTTTGAATAAAGTCAAACATGTTTTATTTTGGAAACTATTCCATAAAAACAAGATAAGACAATTATTACACAGCAATAATATATACATCACAAAAAAACATAAAACATGCATCATATGATATATTTCATAAAATGATTGCATGTATTTTCTTTAAAACATAATGGGCCTCATTACGAGTTTGGAGGTAGCCATGCGCTTAATATGTTAATGTTAATGTTAAAGGACATTTGTACTGCGCACTATCACCACCGGAGTGGTCCCTTGGCACTCTAGAGGCTCTGAAACAGGAGGGGAGGTTGAGTTAGCTGGAGGAAACAGGAAAAGTGCACGAGAGCAGTGATGTGCTGTTGGCGGCCTCAGCCCGGTGGCTCCGTTGGCTGGGCCTGGGGTGTTTGCGGCCGTTAGTCGTTGTGTACTGTTGTGCATGGCTATGTGTAATTTTGTTTTGTTGTTGCAGTGTAGTGAAGTTTGTGCGGTTTGTTGTGCTGTAGGTTTTGGTTGTGTTTGGTTTGGAGTTTGAGAGGTGTATGCAGAAAGGGAGATTGTTAGTAGGGGTTGGTTAGTTTGCGTCTCTGTCCTGAATTGAAGTGCTCGTCTTGCGTGGTCTCCCCTGTTGCGGCTCTGTCCTGATCTGGGTCTGACTGGCATACAGGTTCCTTACTCCTCTAGCTCCTGCCTCTAACATGCTCTCTCATAGTTCCCCTTGTCTTCCATTCATACTCCTGTGGCCATTTCACCTGCCGATGACAACCTCTCAGGTAGTGGGGTGATTGCCAATATTTCGATAATTCCACACCCATGTGGTACTTGGTGGTAAATAGTTAAGGGGCGGGCGAAAGTGTTGGTGGGATTGTCTGGGGTAGTTGACTCAGTCTCTGTGCGTATCGCCTGTATTCCAGTCTAGCCGGTGTCACCCATCCACGTGCCGTAGGCGTTACTCTCTCGGGTCTGGGATGTCCGTGTCTTTTTGGTTTAGTCATCCTTTTCCAGTTTTGGTCTCCTGGTTTAGTCTGTGGTGTTGTAGAGCCAGGTTTTTAGTGATTTCCTGAATTTTAAGTGATCTTCAGTGTTTCTTATTTCTTTTGGGATGTTGTTCCAGGTTTGTGAGGCTAAGTGGTAGAAGGAGGTGCCTCCAAGTTTTTTCTTATGGTATGGTTTGAGTTCCAGGCGAATTTCGTTGCTTGATCGGAGGGGTCTCGTTGTTTTGTAGACTGTTATGTCAAGTGTTAAGTGGATGAGCCTGAAAAAAACTGCTTTTGACCATGAGACAGGATTGTCGCAATGTGTCTAAGTGGCGCCCACTATAGAACTGGACCACCCATGCGGGCCATTTCGTACATTGCATCCTTGGTACAACAGAAGCGGACAAAGCAACCCGCTGGCAACCTTACCCCCGGGAGGCGTCCTGGGTTCAAATTGCGCCCCCCTACGGTAGTCAAGAGATACAGTGATTTCTTATGGATTTGCCACTTGCTTGTCCAGAGCCTGCCGGAAAGGTGAATGCATGCTCCCTCTCTACAAATTAGGGGAGAAAGATGGCTTTATAAAGGTGAGGTGGGGGGCAGCGGCAATCGCTCTGAGCTAGTGGGGCCAGCGCTCATCTCTGAAGTGAGTCCAGTCTGCATTTGGCAAGATGTAATCACAGAACAATAGGAACATAATCCTAGTTTTTGCCCCATTGTGATTCTTACCCTGCGCTGGTCGCAGTCCGTCAGACTCCAGTCACTCTCCTACCCCATTAATGGTCACATACACTTCAATGGAGTTGCAGACCTCCCCCATCACTGGTCACATTGACTTCAATGGAGTCTCGCCCCTACCTGATTATTGGTCTCATTCATGTCAGTGGACTAACTCTCCCACTCCAATATTGGTCTCATGCACTTCAATAGAGTTACAGTCCTTCCCCTTTGACTTCAACAGAGCCACTCTCCTACCCCATAATAGGTCTTGTACACTTCAATAGAGTTGCACACCTTACTTATCACTGTTCACATTGACTTCAATGGAGTCCCACTCTTTCCCCATTAATACCCTCATTAAAGTTGCACCCCATCCTTGGCCACAAGGATTTCACGGGAGTCTCACTCGTTTGACATTAATTACCTAATTCGAGTTACATTCCCCTCATTGGTCCTATTGGCTTCAATGGAGACACACTCTTTCCCCAAGAAAGGGTATATTTGCTTATATCAGCAACAGCCATTGTTAAAGGTTTCCCACGCAAATTAGTTATTGCAAACCCCATAGAGGTGTTTGTCTCCGGGGGGATAGTGACTTGACGTTCCCTCTGGGGTGTCCCTGTCTGCTAAGGCAGTCACTTTCCGGGGGATCCTGCTTACCCTAGGGGTTGTTCAGTGTAGCAGGCTCACCTCTCCAGGCCCAGAAGGGGTGCTCTTCCTCGGAGAGAGGTGACAAACTCTGTGGATTTGCCACACGGCTCTAACACTGAGCCCACAGACCAACATAAATTGAGTCACTGTGGGATGTTTTTACCCATGCATCCGAGCCCTACCAAAAAAAACTGTGCATTACTGGCATTGAAAACATCATGATGGCCAGAGCTTCCCAGAAAATGCACAGGCAAATGCATGAAGAATAGGCTGCCACCCATTTTTGCCGATGTTATGGGCACAGAAGGGCACTGCCTAAAACCACCATTGGGCTACCCACACAGTAGCCTGAAACCATTGGGAATGGCAATGCTGATTGCCAAAAGCAACCTAGAACTGTGGGGAATTCATTTTCTTAAATCCCAAAAATGGTTGCATTACCAGTACTCACCACTATCAGAAAGCCGGCGTTTTAAAACCACCAGACTTTTGTGTAAAACTGAATAAATGAAACAAAACCAGACCAAGGAAAGACTTGCTAAGAGGTGGATACAATGTAAAACTATATTCTGAAATGACTTGAAGGAAGTAATTATTTAATGTGTATGTAAAAATCGTAAGTGATTTAAACTGGGGGACAAAAAGTGACATTTTATCTGAAACCTGGCTTAATGAAACTGAATTCTGCCTGACATCTTCCCCCACAGGAGTTAAAACCTGCTCAGCCACTCTTCCCCTTGCCAAAAGGAGTTGTCACCTCTCTGATTAGATTAGGGGTGGAGCAGCTACAGGGAGTTGAACAAAGGCCTGTCCTGGGCCCAGGCAGATGGTTTATTAGGGTGGTCGTAAATGGCTTCCTTTTGAACAAAGCCCTTCCTTGACTCAGGCAGATGGTTTATAGGGGAGGTCGTAAAGTGACTTCCTCTTGGCAGAAACGGGGAGGGGCAGCACCTCTGAGGACAGGCTGAGCTTAAAGAAAGTGGATAGACTGGTTTCTCCACCATGTGACCTGGGAAGAAACACCCCTGTTGGCCAGAATATGATTTTAAGAAAGATGTATAACTCATGGTGCAGACTTGTCAAAATTATCTAAATGATACCATAATTCTTGTGATTTTTCTGCCCACATTTTAAGAGGTTTTAGGACCTGGTGGTCTGACACTTCATCAATTAATGTCCATACTCCTTGCGCACATGTATGTACATTTGGGTTAATGTCCGATATTGCAAAACCAGTTAAAAAGCGCAAAATGTTGTCATTTCTGAATGCAAGCCCCCAGGAAGAGCAGAGTTTGAACAGAGTATACCTCATGTGATATGTGATGGGTGCATGTAATTTTAAACAACTGTGTATCTGTGCAATATGTATTTGAATCAACTATAGATTTGTGGGCAAACTGACCAGGGGAGGATCCTCTGACCCATAAAACCTACAGCATCACTCTGACTCACATTTCCTTCCTCCAATCATGGGAGAGGGGAGAATTGGGCCAATGACAAGTAGAGAGGGGCAGGCTTAGCTAGGCCCAGGCAAACACCCATTTTCAAAACACATAAAAAGAGACTGCTGGGACAGGTAGAGAGATTGAAATCCAGTTGCTGCAACGCGCTCTGCCGGACCACACAACATCCAGAAAATACCAGATCCAACACTTAGACTTTAAAACTCCAAAGAACTTGATTCAGAACTCAAAGCAAGGGCCTAAACCTAGAAACTGAGAACTCTTCTCAGTTGGCCTCAGCATCCAGCAAACCTAACAGCGGTAGCAGCATCCAGGAGCCGTGCAGATCAGCGCTGTGTTCAGAGAAAGCTGTGCAGACAGATCCAGGAGCAATTTCCTTTGCCAAAAATTTGTTTAACCTGCTAGTTACTCCTAGAGCATTGTTAAAGGGAGCCTGAGCCCGTCCCAAGTATCTTTCACTCACCCTGAACCTCCTAAAGGGAATTAAAACCATTTTCAGCATATTCCTCACTTCATTGCCAGCACATATAAAAGCATTTTGGGCCTGTGTTTCAACTTCTATCCGTAGTCTAAGCTTGCTGGGGTGAACTGAATTACATTTGATTGCATGTCTGAGAACTGTGTGCTACTCTTCATTACCTTACATTGCATAAGGGGGGAGTGGATTCCCAGAGAAAAGTGATTACATTGTTTTGTTGAAATCATATTGAGTATTTCCTGTACTGCATTTTCATTCCACATTGCATCTATTTGAAACCATAAAAGTATTGTTGCTATCTTATCCATCCTATACCCACTCATCATTGATTATAAAGAAGTGTGCTAGTGCCAGACTATCCATTATTGATTACTGCTCAGATTAAGTGTGATATTCAATTATTAATTTATTATAAAGTGGGATATATATATATTGTTTACATTCTCAAATAAACCTTTTAAACTTGCAAAACAGAACTACTTCTTGGCTCAGTGGGGTCAGGGGGATTCTAAGAGAGGGGTGTTATATAGGGGTAGTCATCCAGAACTCATGAACTGGACATAAAGATATATCAATAAGGGTTTCCATTCAGTATCCCAAACTAGGCATTGACTTAGCTGTAGTGTTGAATTGAATCCTCTTACAAATTGGGGGCTCGAGCCGGACGTTTGGGTTAGATCTATCACTTGTGCAGCTTAATACAGCGTGCTAACTGACGGGATACATACATCCGGTAGGATCACCACGCTGTTTTACGCTGTAAAGCACTCTTCAAAGGGACACTCTAAGGAAAAGGTCTGTTTTGCAAAAATAAAATACTAACTTCTGTAAGTCAGGACAGAGATCAATCTCTAGAATGACGACCTTGGTAGACATGAAAATAGCGAGGGAGCACCTCTTACATTAGCTATTTGTGAGAGGTGAGTGGACTCACCAGGACCAAACGGTCTGGTTGCAGGCCATCGCGCAACAGGTCACTGAAACAGGGTCAGACAAATGGAGAGATCAGGGTCCATTACATGTGGCCCTGAGTGAACTATATATGGCTCCTAAAGCCAAAGATTAACACAATAAGATTGCCAGGATAGCGGCATACCTGTACCTATATATGGGAGACATGCAGGATAAATGTACTAAAAGCCAAGATCTGGCAAATAGGCGACAGATGGCGTTAGAGAAGGTCCAATCTGATCTGGACTCTTCTGAGCAGAGGCTGCTCAGGAGCCAGGAGTCAGAAAAGGACAGCAGACAGTACATCACTAAAATAAAGGAGGACATGGATGTGCTGCAACAGGAAAAGGCTGACCAGGATACCAGAATTCTGGCTTTGCAGAAGGAGCACCAAGACAGTTTGGACTCCTTACTGCAGTGCCAGAAAAAGCTGGAGCAACAGATCAATTTCAACAGGGCATGCACAGAGCAGGTAGCCACCCTGCAAAACCAACTAGACAGAGAAAAAGAGGAAAGCAATAAATTGATTCTGAAAGACCTGGATACCCAGGCAGAGTTTGATCAGGAGCGCCAGAGAGCTGGTGCCTTCCAAAGGCAAAGGGACGACCTGGCGGCACAGATGCATACTCTTAGTCAGGAAAGGGACACCTTAGGCCAGGAAGTCTGCCATTTAAAAAGGAAAATGCAAGAAAATCACCTGGCCCTCCAGGGACTGGGTGACCTCCAAAAAGAACACCAGAACTTGTTAGAGCACACCAGGAGGGTGGAGGAGGCTCTGGCAAGAAAGGAGCAGGCCAGTAGGGAAGGGACTCAGGAGGTAACCCTCCTGCAGCAAACACTGGCCCAGTACTCCAGGACCAATCAGGAGGCACAGAGAGAAAATGAGGCTCTCTGTCAGCACAATGATAGGCTCCAACAACAGGTAGCGATGCAGGAGAGACTGATAGAGTCTAGTAAGGCCTTAACTGAGGAACTGAAAGCGCAGGCTCTTGCATTGCAACAGGGAGTAGGGGCGGATAGAGACCAGGTTCGCTGGGAGAGGGAGACTCCTGAGCATAACCTCAGGAGCCCTAGTACCAGAGGCCTTCATATCTCTCAGTCCCTGGACTCTGCCACCCCCATGTCACCTCGCGCACATGAGCACCGGGCCACAGGGATGGCAGATTACTATCCAACCAGAAGTATGGGGCTCATAGGCCAGTACCTCCCAGGAATGGAGGGGCGGGCATCCGGGTATGGGCACCCAAGCACAGTGCAATTTAGTGGGGAACCCCAGGAGAGTAGGCCCATTAAGGGCATCCTGAAAACTTCTGCCCAGTTAGGTCAGTGGGGGGGTACCCATCAAATCCTGGCAGCAAGGAGGAATCTGAAGACTCCTCTGAACGGCGCAGGACACAGGAGACCAGGTCCCCACATTCTGCCAGCCATTCCCAGGCTCGCAGAATAAGGGAAAACCTGGAAGATCAGACAGGAACCTCTGGGAGCAGTGCCTCTGAGTCAGAGGATGAATGAACCAGGGTTACCCGAACCAAAAAGGCCAATAAGGCAAAAAGGGCCTTGCTCAAGGACCCATTGAAGCAAATAAAGGCAATAAGGAGTGTCATCACGCCTTATCATAAGAACGCCAAGTATTCCGTTTGGGAACACTTGGAGCTCTATGAGCAAATGATGGAGACTTTCCACTTGAAGGACAGCAGTAGCTGCATCCAGTACGTCAAATGGACATTCTCCCCAGAATACTCCAGTTTCTTTGCGGGGCTGGAGGACCAAAATCATTTAAGATGGTCCACCTATAAGGCGGCCATCTTGAAACATTTTTCTGTTCACAGAAATCCTCAAGAGGCTCGCAAGGCAGCCTACAATTTGCAATGTGGGGAGCATCAGGCCCGACAAGAGTTTGTGCATGAATTAAAGCGTGCTTTTGCGCAGACCACCAGAAGGGTGCGCACAGACAGCAAAGAGTTTGTCAATACATTTTTCCATGCTCTCCCTAAATATATAATGACCCAGCTCGTGAGAGATTTTCATGAGAAAAGATATTTAGACTGGGTCATTGAACAGGCCACCCAGATCTATGAGGTGCAGAAGCCTATCGAAAATAAAAATAACGCGCCGAAAACCCCCAAAACCAACAGCACCCCTGCTGCTGCCAAGGTGGCAGAGGTAAAGGTTGCCCCCGTTTTAGATTTGGAGATGGGGGGCCTAAAAACCTGCCTGCACCAAATAATTCACAGCCCAGAATGCCCTCGGGCCAGTCACAGACAGCGAGTCGAGGAGGTAGTCCCACAAATGGGGTCCCCCGCTCCCCTGACTATGTAAGTCCCCGCTACAAGGGAAAGCGACCAATCCTGGGTTATGTGTGGACTCCTCCAGCCCAAGGGGGGGGGATCCAGCCAAGCACCTGACCCGGGGAACTTCCCTCCTAACTTCCCCCAGGAGGGCAGAAATTCTCCAAATCCTGGGCAGAACTTTTTTCCCAAGTATCCACCCAATTTCCAGCCCCAAAATCATCCATCCTTCTTTCCCCAATTCCCTGAGCCCAGACAACCTAATCCGGGAGAGGGGAGGCCAAGGGTGGAGGGGTACCAAAATCTTCCCAACCAGGGGTACTACCAGAGAAGGGATAGCTACCCTTCCAGGGATCAGCCCAGGGGAGAAACTAGAGCCCCCGTATCAGCTTGAGCGGGTTTCACAACTTGAGCGCCAGGTCCAAAATATGGCACGAGATCTGGGTCACATACTGAGGGCTCAACAGAATCCTCAGATGAGCATGCCACTGCAGAATGCCCCAAACTCAGGACCTGGTGCTCCAGAACAATGACGGGGGCAGCACCCCGATAACACACCGGTTCCCAGGGAGGAGGCACAAGGGGAAGGGGGATGTAAAGCCTTGGAGGAAGCTTCCTTCCCAACTTGTAAACAGCCCCTGGAAAACCAGGAACCGGAAACAAAATCTCCTGCCCCTGAAAGCCTGCCTCCCAAGGAGCAGAGGGGGGGTAGGAGAAACAAAGGACCCAAACAGACCCACTTTGTGGAGGAGGTACAGGTCTTCCAATTTGAGGGAGAGGGATCCTCAGAGGATCCTGGGAAAAGGATCTTCTCCTTCAGAGGTGGGGGAACTCCTCCCAAAGAAAAATGTGTCCCAAGGGATTCCAATCCAGACTGGGGAGATGTGGAGACTGAGCTACCGCCGCCCATCATCTCATCCTAGAACCAAAAATACGAAAATCCCCTGGTTCAAACCCATCCTGATGACTTCTCCAAAAAGGGGGGGGCGGCCCAGAACCGGAACCAGGGGAACCCACAATGGCTCTGATCTCCAGTTGCCAACTTTTTCTTTCAGATTCCCAAGGCTCTCCACAGAATTCTGCCCAAATCTCTTCTCTAGCAATGTCCAAAACCAGAAAGTTAGCCCACCAGTTGTCCAAAAATGTGCATTATCCGTGCCCCCTTGAAGAGAAGGAGGGAAGATACTATGCCCCGGTACAAGTACAGGGGCAGGGTACAATTTTGGCACTGGTGTACACTGGATCCCAAGCTACCCTTCTGTCCAAAAGGGCCTTTGAGGAACTAAATGCAGGAAGGGGGGAGAATTACCAAATTCCTCTCACCTCTCTTCCTGGACAACTGCAGAACTTTGACGGGAAGGAAATTCCCGTTGAGGGGACTGCAGACTTGGACATTAAAATTGGGCGACACAAGGTGAAACACCCGGTCATAGTAGTGACTCCAGAGGGCACCCCTTGTTTACTAGGGAATGACCTCCTGAGAAGGTTGTCACCCCTAATAGATTGTGTAAACAAGGTCCTCTGGACCCAGACTAGCCGACCAATAAAATTAAAACAGAGTGTCAACCATGTTAGTTTAAACCGCACCTGCCACATGGTTGAACAAAAATTTGACCAAGTAGAATTTCACTTCCAGAACAACCAAACTCCAGACGTGACAGTAATAGCAGTAGGACAACAGACTGGTGATGGGGGGTCGTCTCTGTTTCTGAAAATCAACCTTCCTTCCAGTTTAAGGTGGTATTCCACACTGGAAGGAAACACTCTGAAATTCTTCACTAATCCACAATCAGAAACTCCCACTCCTATAGTCCAGAAAGATGTGAAATCAGCTCAGAGCCTGGCTGATATTCAGCAAATTGGAGAGCAGTTGTTCATCCCTGTTCAGTTAAATGATAGGAAGGACTCTGTTCTCGCTCGACTGTGTGTGAACAACGGTAAGAGCTTCATCAGCGAAGCCATGTTCCGCCAACTCCCAAAAGATCCAGCCATTCCCACATTCAAACTGATAGACAAATGGGAAATGGACCTGGAAGCACCTAATTCCAAACATCTCCTGCCAAGCAGGTGTATGCTCAAAATCTCCATTGGCAACAAGAGCATAGTCCATAATTGTTGGGTCGTGCGAGACGTCACTGCCGCCTTTTACTTAGGCAGTGACATTCTCAATCGCTTTGCCATTAGTTTGGACCTAATAAACTTCAAAGCTTGGTCCCGATTAGCGGATAATCCCATGGGCTTTGATGATCCAGAAAAAGCATTTAGGTCAGCACAATTGCTACCTTATGCAGTTGAAATTCATATCAAAGAGGAAGTCACCATCCCAGAAAGGACCCGACAATTCTCCCTGGAAGTGAAAGTTAAAAGAGGACAAAAATTGCAAAACCCTGATGCTTATATTCATCTAAATGCTTCTCTCCAACAGCAAGGGTTAGGGGTAAACCCAACACCATTAGTCAACATAGAACAGGACACCATTCCAATAGAGGTGGATAACAGCGACTTAAAGAGTATTACTCTAGCCACAGGCACCATTATTGGAATGGCGGTTGATGACCGACATTTTTCCATCGATTTAGGAAATGAACTGTTAGGACCAATCCCCAAGGACTGCTTTGACAGTGACAGTGATGACAACACTACACCAGACAGGATCTTCACCCGGCATGGGGGGAACTTCCTGGTGTACACTTCCTGCCCTTATGGTAAAGAAGATGCGACTTGTGACTTCAGGAGGGATGAGGTGATTTTCCAGGTCCATGAGGGCTGCCTTTCCCACCTGAAGCCTCCAGTCCAAATCAGCACTCTGACCAGGGACTTCTCCACCCAGCTGGAGGAGGCCGCTGAAATAGCCAAACCAGAAGTCTTTCCAGGCTTCAGGCAGATGGTGGAAGAGAGAGTCAACCTAGCTGATGCCTGTGTGACTCTGGAACAGAAGCAAAAGTTGAAACAAGATTTCCAAGATCTCTTTGCAGTAGACTCATATGACTGTGGTCGCACCGACATCCACACAACAACAATTCCCACGGACACTGGAATGACTCCAGTGTTTGTGAAGCAATATCGTTTGCCTCTCGCATCCATGGAGTCCCTTACTGAAATAATTAAGAACCTGGAGTCCCGGGAAATAATCCGTCCAGTTCTCAGCACCTTCAATAACCCGGTGCTGGGAATATTGAAGCCAAACGGCCAGTGGAGACTCTGCGCCGACCTCAGGGAAATCAACAAACGGGTCCATACTTCCCGATGGCCTCTTCCCTACATTGACAAGGGCTGGCCCAGATTCAGGGGTCACAGGTATTCAGAGCAATAGACCTGACCAATGGATAATGGACCGTGCCTGTCAGTAGGGAGGACCAATACAAGCTGGCTTTTACCTTTGGGGGCCAGCAGTACACATGGACTCGGACTCCCTTCGGATACCTCAACTCGGGCAATGAATCCAACATTTTCCTACACAAGGCCATGCCCGACCTGGGTGCAAGAAGTAACCTGGCTTATGTAGATGATGTCCTCATCAAGAGTTCATCTGTGGAGGAACACATCGCGGGGATCCGTTATGTTCTGACCCAGTTGAGGGCCGCCGGAGAAAAACTTTCCTTTCAGAAAGCACAGTGGTGTAGAACCCGTGTTAATTTCTTGGGGCATGAGATTACTCCTCAGGGTCTCTGTCCCCAAGAAAAGAAAGTGGAAGCACTCCAGAAACTGAAAGACCCCACAACTCTGCGGGAACTAAGAAGCCTCCTTGGACTGACTAATTACAGCAGGAAGTTCATTGAAGGCTACGCAGAGATCACTAGACCCCTGATTCATCTCTTGAAGGGGGGGTCAAGTGGGAATGGGGTCCAGAACAAGCCGAGGCAGTAAGACAACTCAAAAGAAGCCTCTCACAAGCGCCCTGCCGAGCTTACCCTGTCAGAAACAAGGAGTTCTTCCTGGAGAAGGGGTTCTCTAATACGTGCTTGACGGCAGTATTATACCAAAAGCATGACAAGGTCAATAAAGTAATCTCCTATTCGAGCAAAACTTTATCCTCTGTGGAGGAAAAATTCAACGATTGTGAGAAGGCACTCCAGGCAACGGTGTGGGCATTGAAGAATTACCGCCCGTTTATCCATGGGGAACACATCATAGTGGAGACTCCACACCAGCCTCTGCAATATCTCCAAAGTGACAGAATCCGGGCGGGAAATGTGAGTATTTCCCGAATTACTTCCTGGATTCTGTCAATGCAAGGCTTTCCTGTGGAGGTCAGATATGGCCAAAACAAGAAGAGTCCCCTCGCGCAAGGTCTGGCTGACTTGCATGATTGTGCCAGAGAAAACTGTCTCGAGGACAAAAGTCTAAAAATCAAGGACAACACGGAGGCATACCTTAATTCCCCACACAAAGTCTTTGAAGAAGACAAGTGTGAGGGAATGCCCACTGTCTATGTGGATGGATGCTCTTACCATGTTGACAACGACGGGGAGAAAGAACTGGTGGCTGGCGTAGGGAATGCATGGGTGAAGGAGTTCCCAGGACCCTCCACTGGATACAAAATTGGTCCCCGAAGTAGTCAGGTGGCAGAATTGATGGCTGTGCATCAGGCCATCCCCACTGCTATCCAGCATCAACTCCACGAACTGGTCATAATCACAGATTTGGATTATGTATGGAACGGGTTCGTGGAGCACCTGGTCAACTGGAAAACCAGAGGCATGTTATGTGCTAATAACAAACCCTTGAAACATGGTAAGTTAATCCAAAACATTGATGATCTGGTCACATCGAATGGGATGACCATCTACTGGAAAAAGATCAAGGGTCATTCCAAAGTAGAGGGACCAGACAAAACTGGAAATGACTTAGCGGATCAGCTGGCCAAAACCGGGGCCATCCAAGGGGATCTAATCGAAATAGAGTCCCTGTTGGGGGAAATCCAGGTCACCGCTATCACTAGGTCCCAGACAAGTGCTCACAATGATCTTTCAACTGCACAATGGAGGAAGGAGACCCCTGATGCTGATTTAATTACAGCTCAGAAGGGGGATCCAATTATTGGTAAGTTTTACCAACACCTTGAGGACCCTGAGAACTTTCCCCTGACGGATACCGATTACATTGGGAAAGAGGACCTAAGAGTGTTGATGAAATGTCCAAAAATGTTCCGAATCCAAGACGGTTTGCTGGTAAGGAAATCCAAAGCTGGCCACTATCAGTGGGTGGTTCCTACCTCATTCCGAAGCCTAATGTTAAGTCACGCTCATTAGGCGGCCACCGCCGGTCATAGGGGGTTTCACACAACACTGGAAATCTTAAGAGAGGTTGCATACTGGCCACACATGGGGCAGGACCTTGACCAATACTTGAAGGGGTGTCTTGTGTGTGCACAATTTCAGCCATCATCCCTCACGCACCGTGTACCTCTCCAAAAGAGGGGGATGACACTGCCATGGTCAGATTTGCAAATCGACTTTGTAGGCCCTGTGATTCGCTCGTCTAGAGGAAACAAGTACATGTTGACCGTTACATGCTTGTTTACCAAGTGGGTGGAATGTCTCCCGGCCCCAAACTGCAAGGCAGAAACAGCAGCTGCCCTGATGATTAACCACATCTTTTCCCGTTTTGGTCTACCTCAAAGGATTGAGTCAGACAGAGGTAGCCACTTCACCAGTGAAGTAATAACAAAGATGTGGGAGATACTAAGGGTTAAAAGGAAGCTACATATTGCTTACCGGCCAGCTTCTTCTGGGGCAGTAGAGAGATATAACCGAACCATTGTGAGCATATTAAAGAAGTTTGTGGCAGATTCTGGGCCAAGTTGGGATATCCGATTACCTCTGGTCCTAATGGCCATCAGATCTACCCCTTCATCTGCAACCTAAATGTCACCATTTGAGTTGATGACTGGACGCAAGATGGTGCTTCCCCAGCATTTGCTCTACAAAACTCAAGAGCAAACGTTGATAAATGCCTCCACAACTCATGAGTATGTGGAGAATTTAAGGAAACACCTTCAGCATGCTTTTGCCTATGCTCAGCGGAATCTAGAAAGATCAGCCGAGAGTATGAAGACCCACTATGACCTGAAAACTTCCAGGAAGGAATATCAGGTGGGTGATCGGGTCTATTTATACAACTTCCAAAGAAACCAGGCAAAACAGCGAAAATTCTTGCCTACATGTAAGGGACCCTTTGAGATTATAGACAAGATCTCCCCTGTGGCCTACAAGATCCGCATCCCCAAAGGCGGTTTGGCAGAGGGGGAAGACAAGTGGGTCCACATAAACCAGTTGAAGTGTTGCCATCCCAGGCACACTTTGCAGCAACTGGAGGAGTCCTCTGTAATCCCAGAGGGTACCGCTCCAGAGTAATTCAATTCCAACCCTAAAAGATCCTACATATAGCCTATTACATTCTGTGTTTCTCAAGTTTATGTGTTCCTGTCTCTTAATTTAAAAAAATGTGCATGTTCATATCTGTTGAGTTCTAAAATATATATGCCACCCCACTATATCAATGGTGGGGGAGAAATGTCCATGAATAGGTATTGCCGCTCTTCCTTTGTCGTCCTAGGAGAAAGAAAACCTGGAGACTTGCCAAGGAGGATGATCCGGGGACCGGGAGCAGAGACCCGAGGGGCCCGGGGTACCGCCCAATCTTCCCATCAGGACCGGCGAGGAGAACCGATAGATCCAACCGGATGGAGAAAAAGATGCTGAACTGTGCCATCTATTGGAAGAAGATGAGGAGAACATCCCAGATCTTGCGGGTTCCATCAGTGAAACAGAATGGCCATCGCAAGAGTGGGGCTTGTGGGATGTTTTTACCCATGCATCCGAGCCCTACCAAAAAAAAACTGTGCATTACTGGCATTGAAAACATCATGATGACCAGAGCTTCCCAGAAAATGCACAGGGAAATGCATGAAGAATAGGCTGCCACCCATTTCTGCCGATGTTATGGGCACAGAAGGGCACTGCCTAAAACCACCATTGGGCTACCCACACAGTAGCCTGAAACCATTGGGAATGACAATGCTGATTGCCAAAAGCAACCTAGAACTGTGGGGAATTCATTTTCTTAAATCCCAAAAATGGTTGCATTACCAGTACTCACCACTATCAGAAAGCCGGCGTTTTAAAACCACCAGACTTTTGTATAAAACTGAATAAATGAAAAAAAAACAGACCAAGGAAAGACTTGCTAAGAGGTGGATACAATGTAATACTATATTCTGAAATGACTTGAAGGAAGTAATTATTTAATGTGTATGTAAAAATCGTAAGTGATTTAAACTGGGGGACAAAAAGTGACATTTTATCTGAAACCTGGCTTAATGAAACTGAATTCTGCCTGACATCTACCCCCACAGGATTTTAAACCTGCTCAGCCACTTTTCCCCTTGCCAAAAGGAGTTGTCACCTCTCTGATTAGATTAGGGGTGGAGCAGCTACAGGGAGTTGAACAAAGGCCTGTCCTGGGCCCAGGCAGATGGTTTATTAGGGTGGTCGTAAACGGCTTCCTTTTGAACAAAGCCCTTCCTTGACTCAGGCAGATGGTTTATAGGGGAGGTCGTAAAGTGGCTTCCTCTTGGCAGAAACGGGGAGGGGCAGCCCCTCTGAGGACAGGGTGAGCTTAAAGAAAGTGGATAGACTGGTTTCTCCACCATTTGACCTGGGAAGACACACCCCTGTTGGCCAGAATATGATTTTAAGAAAGATGTATAACTCATGGTGCAGACTTGTCAAAATTATCTAAATGATACCATAATTCTTGTGATTTTTCTGCCCACATTTTAAGAGGTTTTAGGACCTGGTGGTATGATCTGGGGGGTTGCTAGCGGAAAATAGGGTCTCACTCCAAATGTCTGCATGTTAAAAATCTGACACTTCATCAATTAATGTCCATACTCCTTGCGCACATGTGTGTATATTTGGGTTAATGTCCGATATTGCAAAACCAGTTAAAAAGCGCAAAATGTTGCCATTTCTGAATGCAAGCCCCCAGGAAGAGCACTCCGACTCACATTTCCTTCCCCCAATCATGGGAGAGGGGAGAATTGGGCCAATGACAAGAAGAGAGGGGCAGGCTTAGCTAGGCCCAGGCACACACCCATTTTCAAAACACATAAAAAGAGTCTGCTGGGACAGGTAGAGAGATTGAAATCCAGTTGCTGCAACGCGCTCTGACGGACCACACAACATCCAGAAGATACCAGATCCAACACTTAGACTTTAAAACTCCAAAGAACTTGATTCAGAACTCAAAGCAAGGGCCTAAACCCACAAACTGAGAACTCTTCTCAGCAGGCCTCAGCATCCAGCAAACCTAACAGCGGTAGCAGCATCCAGGAGCCGTGCAGATCAGCGATGTGTCCAGAGAAAGCTGTGCAGAAAGATCCAGGAGCTGTGCACAGACGCTGTACCCAGAGATCCAGGAGCCGGGCCAGGAGCAGTGTCAGACCAGACCAGCAGAGCAGAGACCAGACGCTGTGCGCAGAGACCATCCGGGGCGAAACCAGAACCGAAGCCATCTTGACCCCATCCGTGAGACCTAGACCTTCCAAATACATTGTGAGAACAGCTAGGACGGTGTGAAACCAAATCTCTTAGTTTCCAGTCATATAATTCAATCTATTTAATCTAAGTAGAACTGCCTCCTAACCGTCACTTGTCAATTCTGCAGCCGCATAGCTGTCACCTGTCATTTTTAAAAGCTGTCACCTGTCAATTTGAGTTACTTTAAATTCGAAAAACGACCTTTACAAAATCGCTCATATCTTTGGAACCGTTTGGGCTAGAAACTTGGTTTAACTTTCCTCTGAAAGCTTAGAACCTTAGCTTTTCAACAAACCTAGAACCGTCTTGCTACTACTTTTGCTGTAATCGTGATTCACGCATTCGCGAATTTTGCCGTGATTCGAATTTGATTACAAATCCAGCCACGTGTGAAAACAGCAGCTTCCTTGCTTTCCTTTGCCAAAAATTCGTTCAACCTGCTAGTTACTCCTAGAGCATTGTTAAAGGGAGCCTGAGCTCGTCCCAAGTATCTTACACTCACCCTGAACCTCCTAAAGGGAATTAAAACCATTTTCAGCATATTCCTCACTTCATTGCCAGCACATATAAAAGCATTTCGGGCCTGTGTTTCAACTTCTATCCGTAGTCTAAGCTTGAGGTGAACTGAATTACATTTGATTGCATGTCTGAGAACTGTGTGCTACTCTTCATTTCCTTACATTGCATAATGGGGGGAGTGGATTGCCAGAGAAAAGTGATTACATTGTTTTGTTGAAATCATATTGAGTATTTCCTGTACTGCATTTTCATTCCACATTGCATCTATTTGAAACCATAAAAGTATTGTTGCTATCTTATCCATCCTATACCCACTCATCATTGATTATAAAGAAGTGTGCTAGTGCCAGACTATCCATTATTGATTACTGCTCAGATTAAGTGTGATATTCAATTATTAATTTATTATAAAGTGGGATATATATATATTGTTTACATTCTCAAATAAACCTTTTAAACTTGCAAAACAGAACTACTTCTTGGCTCAGTGGGGTCAGGGGGATTTTAAGAGAGGGGTGTTATATAGGGGTAGTCATCCAGAACTCATGAACTGGACATAAAGATATATCAATAAGGGTTTCCATTCAGTATCCCAGACTAGGCATTGACTTAACTGTAGTGTTGAATGGAATCTTCTTACATCACGGAGCATCCCAACACTAAGTAATTAGAATGATAAACATACCAATGAGCCTATAGAGCAGTCTAACCCTAAGCCCATAGAAGAACATACTACTGAGCCCATGAAGAAGCCTAAGAGTGCACCAACGGATCAGAAAAGCACTAGGCTTATGGACCAGCATAACACTGAGCCCATGAACCAGCCCAACACCCATCTAGCAGAGCAATATAACTTGGTGGTTCATTGACTAGTTATCAGGAGCAAACTGCACTCATTAAACTTGTGAGCACCAGCAATAATTCAAGGTAAGGTGGTAACCATGTTGTATTTCCCCATGAGCACAACAGCTGCACTTCCAGTTTAGCTATTCACTGGTGTTCAGCATGAGCTTTACTGTAGTTTATTGGCCAGGCCAATAACAAGCTCCACTTGTTTATGTGAATCTCTTGCTAGGTTTCTCTTTATTATTTATCAAAAAAACAACTCTTGACCCACTCCTCCCCCAAAACTACTGTCCTATCTCCAATACGCGTTACATCGCCAAACTGATTGACCGTGCAATTTGGCCAAACAGTACAAACAGCTTGGCCAATTTGCTGGAGCCAACAACCTCATAGATACGGCACAATCAGGTTTCAGACCACTAAAAGGAAACAGAATCCTCCCTAGTCTCTATCTGGTACGACCTAAAAAGATTAGCCGACGCAGAAAGCTGCGCAGTTCTCATCCTTCTAGACCTCTCTGCAGCCTTCGATACTATTGATCACTCGATTCTACTAGTCACACAACAAATACTAGGAATCAAAAGCACAGCCCACTCGTGGATCTCATCCTTTATCTCTAACCGGTCGCAAATCATGCACCTCGACCAATTCACATCCTTATCACGACCAGTATGTAAAGGTGTACCCCATGGAGTGTCCACATCACCTCAAATGTTCAACTTCTACATACAACCCATCCCCACAATCATCTGCTCATACAACCTTAGCTGCTACAACTATGCAGATAATACCCAGATCATCCTCAAAATCCCAAAGTCCGAAGGCTGTGGCAGCCTGGACTCGTCATCGTGCCTCTCTGACATTCACCACTGGATGAGAAATCACTGTATCGCCCAACCTTCACAGGAAACCACACTCTGAACTCAGGACACCACGGGGAAAGGATTCAATGCAGAATTTGACTCTTGCAATTAAACGGATCTCCTTGGTGGTTCTTATGCATCAGCTCAACGGAACTAACATCATCTTACAAGGAAGGAGAGCAGAGAGGGTTTGCTCAAATCAGATGCAAACATGAATTCTGCAGGGCAAAACGTATTTCAAATCCCTTTTAAATGTACACTCTGAAAGGGTTTGACACGTCTGTCCAGAGAGACGTGCCAAAGCCTTCAGAGTGACCAAGGAAAGTCAGTGGGACTGGGAGGGGACTTGAAAGGGGGCATGAATGGCAAACACCCGGGACTCCATTGAAGTCTGTGTAAGTCTGTGTAAGCAGGGTAAGAATCAAAATGGGGCAAAACTAGGATTATTTCTGGTTGTTCTGTGATTGCACCTTGCCAAGTGCATTCTGCCCCCCAGGTCACAGCCGAGCGCTTTCTCCCATAATTCAGAGTGATTGCTGCCCCCTCCCTCCCCCACCTCACATTCATAAAGTCATGAGCGCAATCTTTCTCCCCTAATTTGCACGAGAGCGAGCAGGCCCTCACTGTTCCGACAGGCTCTGGACAAGAAAGTGCCAAAGCAATGAGAAATCACTGTATCTCTTGACTTTCCCAGGAAACCACGCTTTGAACCCAGGACACTCAGTTGAATTGTTGCCAACAAATCACTGTGCCCACATCTGATGCCCCAAAGATTCAATGTACAACTTGACTATTTCACTTAAACGGATCTCCTTGGTGGCCATTGTGTCGGAATGAGGGAGACTCTAGGTAAGTGGATGAGGCTAATCATGTAGGAATGAGTGCAACTCTATGAAGCGAGTCCCATGGGAATGAGTGAGTCTCTATGTAATTAGAGGCAGCCATCAAGTAGAAAAATAGTGGTTCCGCGTGTAAGTGTATGAGGCCAGTCATGTAGGAATGTGTGAGTCTCTATGTAATTATACGCAGCATCAGGTAGAAATGAGGAGGACTGCGGGTAAGTGTATGAGGCTAATCATATAGGAATGAGTGTGACTCCAGGAGGCGAGTCCCATGGGAATGAGTGAGTCTCTATGTAAATAGAAATGAGTTCAAGTCAATGAAAATAGAGACTGTGTTTCAAGGGTGATGAATGTTTGATTTGTGTAGCTTCCCATGGAAGCCTACAGAGAGTATGGCCTTGACCTGCAGAAGGAAATCCTGGCTGTTGGTAGCAGAATTGGCTGACTTTACTGCAGGCCACCTAGAGGCCATTTCTTATAACCTGCAGATGGTGAATCCAGCTGGAATAGCAGAGTTCATCGTTGGGTCCTTCTTGAGCAGCTCCCTTTAAAGCAGGAGCCACGGATCGTCGAGATCCCACGAGGAAAAAGGTTGAACGATGACGGTGAGGTGGCAGCTTCCTTCCTAGTGGTGCTCGTTGACCACGGAGCATTGGCATCCTGCAAGCAAGAGGTGTGTGGGGCACCTCCTGACGATAGTTCAGGACCGCACAGAGTTTGAAGAACTGTTAACCAGCAAGGGCTTCGAGTCATCGACATCTCTGTGGTCTTTAGGTGGCTGGAAACCCACCGGCGGATGCTCCTCGGCTCGTCAGCGGTCTCGACTTTCTCCGGTGGGACAAAGCAGTCAACGGTGCAGACGAGAGCGTCTTGGGATCCAATGTTACTTAGGCAAAAGGAGCATGGCGGCTCCGGTTGGCGATGGCGGTCGTCGACGGTAATGGGCAACAGTGTCCGGGCGCTTCTCCTTGTGATTCCGCGGCGGTCCCCGTCTCCGGTTGGCAGCCTGTCGTAGGTCTGTCTACCAGGGAGCGCTGGCAAAGATTAGCAGTGCACGATGGTCCCTCATAGCTCCGGAAGAGGGCGCCTAACCAGGTCCTCTCTGGGTCAGTCCTTGGAGACACAGCAGCGTTCAGATTGGTAAAGTAGAGCAGCAGCAAGAATTCTCTTCCAGCAGGGCTTCAAGGTTAAGCTTCAGTTTCAACTCCAGTTTCTCTTCAGCTTCTGAACATGAATTCTAGCAGTGGGAGGCCCCCAGATATACTAGTTGATCTCCCATTCATTCTGCTGGGTCACACTCAGGCAACCAATCGGTCAGAAGGGCATTCATGCAGGCAGCCAATCAGGTGCATAGTGCATTCAGCCCATTCACTTCTCTCCAGACACTCACAACAAGTTATGTGTATTGGGACAAGTACCCAGCCATTCAGCACTCCACACTGCATTTATACCAGTTTCGGGCAGGGCTGTCTCAGTCATTGTGTCAAACACCAGAAGCTAGAAATCCACAACAAGAAGTGCATATTGGTCACACACTCCATTCACCCAGGTCCCACCCACAGGGTGTACCCACAACATACAGTCACTGGGAAGGCTCTGCCTGTCTGGCCTGGACTTCACAACAACACCATAAATGGAACCTCCACTCAACAGCCAGTCAGGGGGAAGGGACAGAGTCAGGGCTTCGGAGGATTTTGGGAAAACAAGGTAATAGGCAATAGAAAGCAAGAGGCCATGGGGGCCATCTTGTTTCATATCAGGAATCAACTGATTCCAATGGCAGGGCCTGGGTATCCCAAAATGGAGGATACTCAGAGCACCAGTCAAATTCAGCATGGAGCTGCCACCAGCCCATACCCTGCTCGGTGGGCCACACACAGGTGCCCAAAAACATACACTAGGGGCACATGGTTGTACCCCTACCCATGGGTGCCATAAGGGTATCCCATGGGTCTGTACACCAAACCAAAAGAGAGCTGCACCGCCAGGAGTCCCACATGAACTTCTGCATGGAAAACACGACAGAACACACGATAAAAAACAGTAAAGGACAAGGATACTGAGGCCCTGTCCCTCCAATGTATTTCCAGCATCACAGTCTGCAACTCCATTGAAGTGTATGAGACCATTAATGGGGTAGGAGAGTCACTGGAGTCTTAGAGACTCCGACCAGAGGAGGGTAAGAATCACAATGGGGCAAAAGATAGGATTACTTTCCAGTTGTTCTGTGATTACACCTTGCCAAGTGTACACTGGCCCCCAGGTCATAGGCAAGCGCTGTCCTCCCTAATTCAAAGCGGTTGCTGCCACCCTCCACCTCACACTTATAAAGTCACGAGCGCAATCTTTTTCCCCTAATTTGCACAAGAGCGAGCAGGCCCTCACCGTTCTGGCAGGCTCTGGACAAGAAAGTGCCAAAGCCATGAGAAATCACAGTATCTCTTGACTTTCCTAGGAAACCACACTTTGAACCCAGGACGCCTCTGGGAAAGGTTGGCAGAATATTACTTTGTCCGCATCTGTTGTCCCAAAGATCCAATGTACGATTTGACTCTTGCACTTAAGCGGATCTCCTTGGTGGTTCTTATGTCTCAGCTCAACGGAACTCACTCCATCCTACAAGGAAGGAGCACATAGAGGGGTTGCTCCACTCGGATGCAAACATGTATTCTGTCTCATACACTCCATTGAAGTGTATGAGACCATTAATGGGGTAGGAGAGTGACTGGAGTCTTAGGGACTTTGGGCAGAGCAGGGTAAGAAACACAATGGGGCAAAAGCTAGGATTAAATTCCGGTTGTTCTGTGATTACACCTTGCCAAGTGCACCCTGGCCCGCAGGTCACAGGCAAGTGCTGTTCCCCCTAATTCAAAGCTATTGCTGCCACCTCTACCACCTCACACTTATAAAGTCACAAGCGCAATCTTTCTCCACTAATTTGCACAAGAGGTAGCAGGACCATGAAGACAGAAAATATGAGAAGCAGGGAGAGGAGATTAGTTAAAAAGGAAGGTTTTGAGCCTTTTTTAAAAATGCTCAGTGACGATAAGCTTCTCAGATGAGTTGGCAGGGCATTCCAAAGCCTAGGGCAGCACAGAGAAATGCACCCAATTGCGCATTCTTAGTTTTAAATGATGACGTAGGGCGAGACTCCATTGAAGTCAATGTGACCAGTGATGGGGGAGGTCTGCAACTCCATTGAAGTGTATGAGACCATTAATGTAAGAGGCTCCATTGTTTCAGATGTGCAGTTTACATGGCAGAGCTATCCCTCATCTGCAGACAGCTGAGCTATCCCTGTGGAGACACAGAGGATGCAGGTAGATTCGGCACACTGTATATGTTTTATTGTAAATCACCTGTATTTATATATGCCTCATAGTATCATACCTGTAACAATGTAAGTATTGCATTTCCTTATGGCTGTGCCCTGTTACCTATAGGTTAGGTGAACATTAAAAATTAATAAACAAACAAACAAACGAACAAGGAGGATTCAGGTAGATACTGCAGACTGCACATCCCTCAGCTACAGGCAGAGCTATTCCTCGAGAAGAGGCACCATTGTTTCAGATGTGCAGTTTACATGGCAGAGCTGCCCCTCATCTGCAGACAGCAGAGCTATCCCTTTGGAGACACAGAGGACTTGGGTAGATGCCTCGTCTATGCACCGCGCCATCACTCGCGAATCATAAGTAAGGCAGGCGTGCTGCTTAAATGGCAGAGCTATCCCTCATCTACAGACACAGAGCTATCCTTCTGGAGACACCGAGGATGCAGGTACATTCTACAGACTGCACATCCCTCAGCTACAGGCAGAGCTATCCCTCGAGAAGAGGCTCCATTGCTTCAGATGTGCAGTTTACATGGCAGAGCTGTCCCTCATCTGCAGACATCCGAGCTGTCCCTCTGGATACACAGAGGATGCAGGTAGGTTCTGCAGACTGCACATCCCTCAGCTACAGGTAGAGCTATCGCTCAAGAAGAGGCTCCATTGTTTCAGATGTGCAGTTTACATGGCAGAGCTATCCCTCATCTGCAGACAGCAGAGCTATCCCTCTGGAGACACAGAGGATGCAGGTAGATTCGGCAGACTGTATATGTTTTATTGTAAATCAACTGTAATTATATATGCCTCATAGTATCATACCTGTAACAATGTAAGTATTGCATTTACTTATGGCTGTGCCCTGTTACGTATAGGTTAGGTGCACATTAAAAATTAATAAACAAACAAAAAAACAGACAAACAAGGAGGATTCAGGTAGATTCTGCAGACTGCACATCCCTCAGCTACAGGCAGAGCTATCCCTCGAGAAGAGGCACCATTGTTTCAGATGTGCAGTTTACATGGCAGGGCTATCCCTCATCTGCAGACAGCAGAGCTATCCCTCTGGAGACACAGAGGATGCAGGTAGATTCAGCAGACTGCACATCCCTCAGCCACAGGCAGAGCTATCCCTCTAGAAGAGGCATCATTGTTTCAGATGTGCAGTTTACATGGCAGAGCTGCCCCTCATCTGCAAACAGCAGAGCTATCCCTTTGGAGACACAGAGGACTTGGGTAGGTGCCTCGTCTACGCACCGCGCCATCACTCGCAAATCATAAGTGAGTCAGGCGTGCTGCTTACATGGCAGAGCTATCCCTCATCTGCAGACAGCAGAGCTAGCCGTCTGGAGACACAGTGGATGCAGGTACATTCCGCAGACTGCACATCCCTCAGCTACAGGCAGAGCTATCCCTCGAGAAGAGGCTCCATTGCTTCAGATCTGCAGTTTACATGGCAGAGCTGTCCCTCATCTGCAGACAGCAGAGCTAACCCTCTGGAGACACAGAGGATGCAGGTAGATTCCGTAGACTGCACATCCCTCAGCTACAGGCAGGGCTATCCCTCGAGAAGAGGCACCATTTTTTCAGATGTGAAGTTTACATGGCAGAGCTATCCCTCATCTGTGGACAGCAGAGCTATCCCTCTGGAGACACAGAGGATGCAGGTAGATTCCACAGACTGCACATCCCTCAGTTACAGGCAGAGCTATCCCTCGAGAAGAGGCTCCATTCTTTCAGATGTGCAGTTTACATGGCAGAGCTGTCCCTCATGTGCAGACCGCAGAGCTATCCCTTTGGAGACACAGAGGACTTGGGTAGATGCCTCGTCTATGCACCGCGCCATCACTCGCGAATCATAAGTAAGTCAGGCGTGCTGCTTACATGGCAGAGCTATCCCTCATCTGCAGACAGCAGAGCTATCCCTCTGGAGACACCGAGGATGCAGGTACATTCTGCAGACTGCACATCCCTCAGCTACAGGCAGAGCTATCGCTCAAGAAGAGGCTCCGTTGTTTCAGATGTGCAGTTTACATGGCAGAGCTATCCCTCATCAGCAGACATCAGAACTATCCCTCTGGAGACACAGAGGATGCAGGTAGATTCGGCAGACTGTATATGTTTTATTGTAAATCACCTGTAATTATATATGCCTCATAGTATCATACCTGTAACAATGTAAGTATTGCATTTCCTTATGGCTGTGCCCTGTTACCTATAGGTTAGGTGGACATTAAAAATGAATAAACAAACAAACAAACAGACAAACAAGGAGGATTCAGGTAGATTCTGCAGACTGCACATCCCTCAGCTACAGGCAGAGCTATCCCTCGAGAAGAGGCACCATTGTTTCAGATGTGCAGTTTACATGGCAGAGCTATCCCTCATCTGCAGAGTGCAGAGCTATCCCTCTGGAGACACAGAGGATGCAGGTAGATTCCGCAGACTGTACATCCCTCAGCTACAGGCAGAGCTATCCCTCTAGAAGAGGCACCATTGTTTCAGATGTGCAGTTTACATGGCAGAGCTGGCCCTCATCTGCAGACAGCAGAGTTATCCCTTTCGAGACACAGAGGACTTGGGTAGATGCCTCGTCTACGCACCGCGCCATCATTCGCGAATCATAAGTGAGTCAGGCCTGCTGCTTACATGGCAGAGCTATCCCTCATCTGCAGACAGCAGAGCTATCCCTCTGGAGACACAGAGGATGCAGGTAGATTCAGCAGACTGCACATCCCTCAGCTACAGGCAGAGCTATCGCTCGAGAAGAGTCTCCACTGCTTCAGATGTGCCGTTTACATGGCAGAGCTGTCCCTCATCTGCAGACAGCAGAACTATCCCTCTGGAGACACAGAGGATGCAGGTAGATTTCGCAGACTGCACATCCCTCAGTTACAGGCAGAGCTATCCCTCGAGAAGAGGCTCCATTATTTCAGATGTGCAGTTTACATGGCAGAGCTGTCCCTCATCTGCAGACAGCAAAGCTATCCCTTTGGAGACACAGAGGACTTGGGTAGATGCCTCGTCTACGCACCACGCCATCACTCGCGAATCATAAGTGAGTCAGGCATGCTGCTTACATGGCAGAGCTATCCCTCATCTGCAGACAGCAGAGCTATCCCTCTGGAGACATAGAGGATGCAGGTACATTCCACAGACTGCATATCCCTCAGCTACAGACAGAACTATCCCTCGAAAAGAGGCTCCGTTGCTTCAGATGTGCAGTTTACATGGCAGAGCTGTCCCTCATCTGCAGACATCCGAGCTATCCCTCTGGAGACACAGAGCATGCAGGTAGATTCCGCAGACTGCACATCCCTCAGCCACAGGCAGAGCTATCCCTCTAGAAGAGGCACCATTGTTTCAGATGTGCATTTTACATGGCAGAGCTGCCCCTCATCTGCAGACAGCAGAGCTATCCCTTTGGAGACACAGAGGACTTGGGTAGGTGCCTCGTCTACGCACCGCACCATCACTCGCAAATCATAAGTGAGTCAGGCGTGCTGCTTACATGGCAGAGCTATCCCTCATCTGCAGACAGCAGAGCTATCCCTCTGGAGACACAGTGGATGCAGGTACATTCCGCAGACTGCACATCCCTCAGCTACAGGCAGAGCTATCCCTCGAGAAGAGGCTCCATTGCTTCAGATCTGCAGTTTACATGGCAGAGCTGTCCCTCATCTGCAGACAGCAGAGCTAACCCTCTGGAGACACAGAGGATGCAGGTAGATTCCGTAGACTGCACATCCCTCAGCTACAGGCAGGGCTATCCCTCGAGAAGAGGCTCCATTGCTTCAGATGTGCAGTTTACATGGCAGAGCTGTCCCTCATCTGCAGACAGCAGAGCTATCCCTCTGGAGACACAAAGGATGCAGGTAGATTCCTCAAACTACACACCACTCAGCTACAGGCAGGGCTATCCCTCGAGAAGAGGCACCATTTTTTCAGATGTGCAGTTTACATGGCAGAGCTGTCCCTCATCTGCAGACAGCAAAGCTATCCCTTTGGAGACACAGAGGACTTGGGTAGATGCCTCGTCTACGCACCACGCCATCACTCGCGAATCATAAGTGAGTCAGGCATGCTGCTTACATGGCAGAGCTATCCCTCATCTGCAGACAGCAGAGCTATCCCTCTGGAGACACAGAGGATGCAGGTACATTCCACAGACTGCATATCCCTCAGCTACAGACAGAACTATCCCTCGAAAAGAGGCTCCGTTGCTTCAGATGTGCAGTTTACATGGCAGAGCTGTCCCTCATCTGCAGACATCCGAGCTATCCCTCTGGAGACACAGAGCATGCAGGTAGATTCCGCAGACTGCACATCCCTCAGCCACAGGCAGAGCTATCCCTCTAGAAGAGGCACCATTGTTTCAGATGTGCAGTTTACATGGCAGAGCTGCCCCTCATCTGCAGACAGCAGAGCTATCCCTTTGGAGACACAGAGGACTTGGGTAGGTGCCTCGTCTACACACCGCGCCATCACTCGCAAATCATAAGTGAGTCAGGCGTGCTGCTTACATGGCAGAGCTATCCCTCATCTGCAGACAGCAGAGCTATCCCTCTGGAGACACAGTGGATGCAGGTACATTCCGCAGACTGCACATCCCTCAGCTACAGGCAGAGCTATCCCTCGAGAAGAGGCTCCATTGCTTCAGATCTGCAGTTTACATGGCAGAGCTGTCCCTCATCTGCAGACAGCAGAGCTAACCCTCTGGAGACACAGAGGATGCAGGTAGATTCCGTAGACTGCACATCCCTCAGCTACAGGCAGGGCTATCCCTCGAGAAGAGGCACCATTTTTTCAGATGTGAAGTTTACATGGCAGAGCTATCCCTCATCTGTGGACAGCAGAGCTATCCCTCTGGAGACACAGAGGATGCAGGTAGATTCCACAGACTGCACATCCCTCAGTTACAGGCAGAGCTATCCCTCGAGAAGAGGCTCCATTCTTTCAGATGTGCAGTTTACATGGCAGAGCTGTCCCTCATCTGAAGACAGAAGAGCTATCCCTCTGGAGACACAAAGGATGCAGGTAGATTCCTCAAACTACACACCCCTCAGCTACAGGCAGGGCTATCCCTCGAGAAGAGGCACCATTTTTTCAGATGTGAAGTTTACATGGCAGAGCTATCCCTCATCTGTGGGCAGCAGAGCTATCCCTCTGGAGACACAGAGGATGCAGGTAGATTCCACAGACTGCACATCCCTCAGTTACAGGCAGAGCTATCCCTCAAGAAGAGGCTCCATTCTTTCAGATGTGCAGTTTACATGGCAGAGCTGTCCCTCATGTGCAGACCGCAGAGCTATCCCTTTGGAGACACAGAGGACTTGGGTAGATGCCTCGTCTATGCACCGCGCCATCACTCGCGAATCATAAGTAAGTCAGGCGTGCTGCTTACATGGCAGAGCTATCCCTCATCTGCAGACAGCAGAGCTATCCCTCTGGAGACACCGAGGATGCAGGTACATTCTGCAGACTGCACATCCCTCAGCTACAGGCAGAGCTATCGCTCAAGAAGAGGCTCCGTTGTTTCAGATGTGCAGTTTACATGGCAGAGCTATCCCTCATCAGCAGACAGCAGAACTATCCCTCTGGAGACACAGAGGATGCAGGTAGATTCGGCAGACTGTATATGTTTTATTGTAAATCACCTGTAATTATATAGGCCTCATAGAATCATACCTGTAACAATGTAAGTATTGCATTTCCTTACGGCTGTGCCCTGTTACCTATAGGTGAGGTGGACATTAAAAATGAATAAACAAACAAACAAACAGACAAACAAGGAGGATTCAGGTAGATTCTGCAGACTGCACATCCCTCAGCTACAGGCAGAGCTATCCCTCGAGAAGAGGCACCATTGTTTCAGATGTGCAGTTTACATGGCAGAGCTATCCCTCATCTGCAGAGTGCAGAGCTATCCCTCTGGAGACACAGAGGATGCAGGTAGATTCCGCAGACTGTACATCCCTCAGCTACAGGCAGAGCTATCCCTCTAGAAGAGGCACCATTGTTTCAGATGTGCAGTTTACATGGCAGAGCTGCCCCTCATCTGCAGACAGCAGAGTTATCCCTTTCGAGACACAGAGGACTTGGGTAGATGCCTCGTCTACGCACCGCGCCATCATTCGCGAATCATAAGTGAGTCAGGCCTGCTGCTTACATGGCAGAGCTATCCCTCATCTGCAGACAGCAGAGCTATCCCTCTGGAGACACAGAGGATGCAGGTAGATTCAGCAGACTGCACATCCCTCAGCTACAGGCAGAGCTATCGCTCGAGAAGAGTCTCCACTGCTTCAGATGTGCCGTTTACATGGCAGAGCTGTCCCTCATCTGCAGACAGCAGAGCTATCCCTCTGGAGACACAGAGGATGCAGGTAGATTTCGCAGACTGCACATCCCTCAGTTACAGGCAGAGCTATCCCTCGAGAAGAGGCTCCATTATTTCAGATGTGCAGTTTACATGGCAGAGCTGTCCCTCATCTGCAGACAGCAAAGCTATCCCTTTGGAGACACAGAGGACTTGGGTAGATGCCTCGTCTATGCACCACGCCATCACTCGCGAATCATAAGTGAGTCAGGCGTACTGCTTACATGGCAGAGCTATCCCTCATCTGCAGACAGCAGAGCTATCCCTCTGGAGACACAGAGGATGCAGGTACATTCCGCAGACTGCATATCCCTCAGCTACAGACAGAACTATCCCTCGAAAAGAGGCTCCGTTGCTTCAGATGTGCAGTTTACATGGCAGAGATGTCCCTCATCTGCAGACATCCGAGCTATCCCTCTGGAGACACAGAGGATACAGGTAGGTTCCGCAGACTGCACATCCCTCAGCTACTGGCAGAGCTATCGCTCGAGAAGAGGCTCCATTGTTTCAGATGTGCAGTTTACATGGCAGAGCTATCCCTCATCTGCAGACAGCAGAGCTATCCCTCTGGAGACACAGAGGATGCAGGTAGATTCCTCGGACTGCACATCCCTCAGCTACCGGCAGAGCTATCCCTCGAGAAGAGGCTCCATTGCTTCAGATGTGCAGTTTACATGGCAGAGCTGTCCCTCATCTGCAGACAGCAGAGCTATCCCTCTGGAGACACAGAGGATGCAGGTAGATTCCTCAAACTGCACACCCCTCAGGTACAGGCAGAGCTATCCCTCGAGAAGAGGCTCCATTGTTTCAGATGTGCAGTTTACATGGCAGAGCTATCCCTCATCTGCAGACAGCAGAGCTATCCCTCTGGAGACACAGAGGATGCAAGTAGATTTCGCAGACTGCACATCCCTCAGTTACAGGCAGAGCTATCCCTCGAGAAGAGGCTCCATTCTTTCAGATGTGCAGTTTACATGGCAGAGCTGTCCCTCATCTGCAGACAGCAGAGCTATCCCTCTGGAGATACAGAGGACTTGGATAGATGCCTCGTCTACGCACCGCACCATCACTCGCGAATCATAAGTGAGTCAGGCGTGATGCTTACATGGCAGAGCTATCCCTCATCTGCAGACAGCAGAGCTATCCCTCTGGAGACACAGAGGATGCAGGTAGATTCCTCAAACTGCACACCCCTCAGCTACAGGCAGAGCTATCCCTCGAGAAGAGGCACCATTGTTTCAGATGTGCAGTGTACATGGCAGAGCTATCCCTCATCTGCAGACAGCAGAGCTATCCCTCCGGAGACACAGAGGATGCAGGTAGATTCTGCAGACTGCACATCCCTCAGTTACAGGCAGAGCTATCCCTCGAGAAGAGTCTCCATTGCTTCAGATGTGCCGTTTACATGGCAGAGCTGTCCCTCATCTGCAGACAGCAGAGCTATCCCTCTGGAGACACAGCGGATGCAGGTAGATTTTGCAGACTGCACATCCCTCAGTTACAGGCAGAGCTATCCCTCGAGAAGAGGCTCCATTATTTCAGATGTGCAGTTTACATGGCAGAGCTGTCCCTCATCTGCAGACAGCAAAGCTATCCCTTTGGAGACACAGAGGACTTGGGTAGATGCCTCGTCTATGCACCACGCCATCACTCGCGAATCATAAGTGAGTCAGGCGTACTGCTTACATGGCAGAGCTATCCCTCTGGAGACACAGAGGATGCAAGTAGATTTCGCAGACTGCACATCCCTCAGTTACAGGCAGAGCTATCCCTCGAGAAGAGGCTCCATTGCTTCAGATCTGCAGTTTACATGGCAGAGCTGTCCCTCATCTGCAGACAGCAGAGCTAACCCTCTGGAGACACAGAGGATGCAGGTAGATTCCGTAGACTGCACATCCCTCAGCTACAGGCAGGGCTATCCCTCGAGAAGAGGCTCCATTGCTTCAGATGTGCAGTTTACATGGCAGAGCTGTCCCTCATCTGCAGACAGCAGAGCTATCCCTCTGGAGACACAAAGGATGCAGGTAGATTCCTCAAACTACACACCACTCAGCTACAGGCAGGGCTATCCCTCGAGAAGAGGCACCATTTTTTCAGATGTGCAGTTTACATGGCAGAGCTGTCCCTCATCTGCAGACAGCAAAGCTATCCCTTTGGAGACACAGAGGACTTGGGTAGATGCCTCGTCTACGCACCACGCCATCACTCGCGAATCATAAGTGAGTCAGGCATGCTGCTTACATGGCAGAGCTATCCCTCATCTGCAGACAGTAGAGCTATCCCTCTGGAGACACAGAGGATGCAGGTACATTCCACAGACTGCATATCCCTCAGCTACAGACAGAACTATCCCTCGAAAAGAGGCTCCGTTGCTTCAGATGTGCAGTTTACATGGCAGAGCTGTCCCTCATCTGCAGACATCCGAGCTATCCCTCTGGAGACACAGAGCATGCAGGTAGATTCCGCAGACTGCACATCCCTCAGCCACAGGCAGAGCTATCCCTCTAGAAGAGGCACCATTGTTTCAGATGTGCAGTTTACATGGCAGAGCTGCCCCTCATCTGCAGACAGCAGAGCTATCCCTTTGGAGACACAGAGGACTTGGGTAGGTGCCTCGTCTACACACCGCGCCATCACTCGCAAATCATAAGTGAGTCAGGCGTGCTGCTTACATGGCAGAGCTATCCCTCATCTGCAGACAGCAGAGCTATCCCTCTGGAGACACAGTGGATGCAGGTACATTCCGCAGACTGCACATCCCTCAGCTACAGGCAGAGCTATCCCTCGAGAAGAGGCTCCATTGCTTCAGATCTGCAGTTTACATGGCAGAGCTGTCCCTCATCTGCAGACAGCAGAGCTAACCCTCTGGAGACACAGAGGATGCAGGTAGATTCCGTAGACTGCACATCCCTCAGCTACAGGCAGGGCTATCCCTCGAGAAGAGGCACCATTTTTTCAGATGTGAAGTTTACATGGCAGAGCTATCCCTCATCTGTGGACAGCAGAGCTATCCCTCTGGAGACACAGAGGATGCAGGTAGATTCCACAGACTGCACATCCCTCAGTTACAGGCAGAGCTATCCCTCGAGAAGAGGCTCCATTCTTTCAGATGTGCAGTTTACATGGCAGAGCTGTCCCTCATCTGAAGACAGAAGAGCTATCCCTCTGGAGACACAAAGGATGCAGGTAGATTCCTCAAACTACACACCCCTCAGCTACAGGCAGGGCTATCCCTCGAGAAGAGGCACCATTTTTTCAGATGTGAAGTTTACATGGCAGAGCTATCCCTCATCTGTGGGCAGCAGAGCTATCCCTCTGGAGACACAGAGGATGCAGGTAGATTCCACAGACTGCACATCCCTCAGTTACAGGCAGAGCTATCCCTCAAGAAGAGGCTCCATTCTTTCAGATGTGCAGTTTACATGGCAGAGCTGTCCCTCATGTGCAGACCGCAGAGCTATCCCTTTGGAGACACAGAGGACTTGGGTAGATGCCTCGTCTATGCACCGCGCCATCACTCGCGAATCATAAGTAAGTCAGGCGTGCTGCTTACATGGCAGAGCTATCCCTCATCTGCAGACAGCAGAGCTATCCCTCTGGAGACACCGAGGATGCAGGTACATTCTGCAGACTGCACATCCCTCAGCTACAGGCAGAGCTATCGCTCAAGAAGAGGCTCCGTTGTTTCAGATGTGCAGTTTACATGGCAGAGCTATCCCTCATCAGCAGACAGCAGAACTATCCCTCTGGAGACACAGAGGATGCAGGTAGATTCGGCAGACTGTATATGTTTTATTGTAAATCACCTGTAATTATATAGGCCTCATAGAATCATACCTGTAACAATGTAAGTATTGCATTTCCTTACGGCTGTGCCCTGTTACCTATAGGTGAGGTGGACATTAAAAATGAATAAACAAACAAACAAACAGACAAACAAGGAGGATTCAGGTAGATTCTGCAGACTGCACATCCCTCAGCTACAGGCAGAGCTATCCCTCGAGAAGAGGCACCATTGTTTCAGATGTGCAGTTTACATGGCAGAGCTATCCCTCATCTGCAGAGTGCAGAGCTATCCCTCTGGAGACACAGAGGATGCAGGTAGATTCCGCAGACTGTACATCCCTCAGCTACAGGCAGAGCTATCCCTCTAGAAGAGGCACCATTGTTTCAGATGTGCAGTTTACATGGCAGAGCTGCCCCTCATCTGCAGACAGCAGAGTTATCCCTTTCGAGACACAGAGGACTTGGGTAGATGCCTCGTCTACGCACCGCGCCATCATTCGCGAATCATAAGTGAGTCAGGCCTGCTGCTTACATGGCAGAGCTATCCCTCATCTGCAGACAGCAGAGCTATCCCTCTGGAGACACAGAGGATGCAGGTAGATTCGGCAGACTGCACATCCCTCAGCTACAGGCAGAGCTATCGCTCGAGAAGAGTCTCCACTGCTTCAGATGTGCCGTTTACATGGCAGAGCTGTCCCTCATCTGCAGACAGCAGAGCTATCCCTCTGGAGACACAGAGGATGCAGGTAGATTTCGCAGACTGCACATCCCTCAGTTACAGGCAGAGCTATCCCTCGAGAAGAGGCTCCATTATTTCAGATGTGCAGTTTACATGGCAGAGCTGTCCCTCATCTGCAGACAGCAAAGCTATCCCTTTGGAGACACAGAGGACTTGGGTAGATGCCTCGTCTATGCACCACGCCATCACTCGCGAATCATAAGTGAGTCAGGCGTACTGCTTACATGGCAGAGCTATCCCTCATCTGCAGACAGCAGAGCTATCCCTCTGGAGACACAGAGGATGCAGGTACATTCCGCAGACTGCATATCCCTCAGCTACAGACAGAACTATCCCTCGAAAAGAGGCTCCGTTGCTTCAGATGTGCAGTTTACATGGCAGAGATGTCCCTCATCTGCAGACATCCGAGCTATCCCTCTGGAGACACAGAGGATACAGGTAGGTTCCGCAGACTGCACATCCCTCAGCTACTGGCAGAGCTATCGCTCGAGAAGAGGCTCCATTGTTTCAGATGTGCAGTTTACATGGCAGAGCTATCCCTCATCTGCAGACAGCAGAGCTATCCCTCTGGAGACACAGAGGATGCAGGTAGATTCCTCGGACTGCACATCCCTCAGCTACCGGCAGAGCTATCCCTCGAGAAGAGACTCCATTGCTTCAGATGTGCAGTTTACATGGCAGAGCTGTCCCTCATCTGCAGACAGCAGAGCTATCCCTCTGGAGACACAGAGGATGCAGGTAGATTCCTCAAACTGCACACCCCTCAGGTACAGGCAGAGCTATCCCTCGAGAAGAGGCTCCATTGTTTCAGATGTGCAGTTTACATGGCAGAGCTATCCCTCATCTGCAGACAGCAGAGCTATCCCTCTGGAGACACAGAGGATGCAAGTAGATTTCGCAGACTGCACATCCCTCAGTTACAGGCAGAGCTATCCCTCGAGAAGAGGCTCCATTCTTTCAGATGTGCAGTTTACATGGCAGAGCTGTCCCTCATCTGAAGACAGAAGAGCTATCCCTCTGGAGACACAAAGGATGCAGGTAGATTCCTCAAACTACACACCCCTCAGCTACAGGCAGGGCTATCCCTCGAGAAGAGGCACCATTTTTTCAGATGTGAAGTTTACATGGCAGAGCTATCCCTCATCTGTGGGCAGCAGAGCTATCCCTCTGGAGACACAGAGGATGCAGGTAGATTCCACAGACTGCACATCCCTCAGTTACAGGCAGAGCTATCCCTCAAGAAGAGGCTCCATTCTTTCAGATGTGCAGTTTACATGGCAGAGCTGTCCCTCATGTGCAGACCGCAGAGCTATCCCTTTGGAGACACAGAGGACTTGGGTAGATGCCTCGTCTATGCACCGCGCCATCACTCGCGAATCATAAGTAAGTCAGGCGTGCTGCTTACATGGCAGAGCTATCCCTCATCTGCAGACAGCAGAGCTATCCCTCTGGAGACACCGAGGATGCAGGTACATTCTGCAGACTGCACATCCCTCAGCTACAGGCAGAGCTATCGCTCAAGAAGAGGCTCCGTTGTTTCAGATGTGCAGTTTACATGGCAGAGCTATCCCTCATCAGCAGACAGCAGAACTATCCCTCTGGAGACACAGAGGATGCAGGTAGATTCGGCAGACTGTATATGTTTTATTGTAAATCACCTGTAATTATATAGGCCTCATAGAATCATACCTGTAACAATGTAAGTATTGCATTTCCTTACGGCTGTGCCCTGTTACCTATAGGTGAGGTGGACATTAAAAATGAATAAACAAACAAACAAACAGACAAACAAGGAGGATTCAGGTAGATTCTGCAGACTGCACATCCCTCAGCTACAGGCAGAGCTATCCCTCGAGAAGAGGCACCATTGTTTCAGATGTGCAGTTTACATGGCAGAGCTATCCCTCATCTGCAGAGTGCAGAGCTATCCCTCTGGAGACACAGAGGATGCAGGTAGATTCCGCAGACTGTACATCCCTCAGCTACAGGCAGAGCTATCCCTCTAGAAGAGGCACCATTGTTTCAGATGTGCAGTTTACATGGCAGAGCTGCCCCTCATCTGCAGACAGCAGAGTTATCCCTTTCGAGACACAGAGGACTTGGGTAGATGCCTCGTCTACGCACCGCGCCATCATTCGCGAATCATAAGTGAGTCAGGCCTGCTGCTTACATGGCAGAGCTATCCCTCATCTGCAGACAGCAGAGCTATCCCTCTGGAGACACAGAGGATGCAGGTAGATTCAGCAGACTGCACATCCCTCAGCTACAGGCAGAGCTATCGCTCGAGAAGAGTCTCCACTGCTTCAGATGTGCCGTTTACATGGCAGAGCTGTCCCTCATCTGCAGACAGCAGAGCTATCCCTCTGGAGACACAGAGGATGCAGGTAGATTTCGCAGACTGCACATCCCTCAGTTACAGGCAGAGCTATCCCTCGAGAAGAGGCTCCATTATTTCAGATGTGCAGTTTACATGGCAGAGCTGTCCCTCATCTGCAGACAGCAAAGCTATCCCTTTGGAGACACAGAGGACTTGGGTAGATGCCTCGTCTATGCACCACGCCATCACTCGCGAATCATAAGTGAGTCAGGCGTACTGCTTACATGGCAGAGCTATCCCTCATCTGCAGACAGCAGAGCTATCCCTCTGGAGACACAGAGGATGCAGGTACATTCCGCAGACTGCATATCCCTCAGCTACAGACAGAACTATCCCTCGAAAAGAGGCTCCGTTGCTTCAGATGTGCAGTTTACATGGCAGAGATGTCCCTCATCTGCAGACATCCGAGCTATCCCTCTGGAGACACAGAGGATACAGGTAGGTTCCGCAGACTGCACATCCCTCAGCTACTGGCAGAGCTATCGCTCGAGAAGAGGCTCCATTGTTTCAGATGTGCAGTTTACATGGCAGAGCTATCCCTCATCTGCAGACAGCAGAGCTATCCCTCTGGAGACACAGAGGATGCAGGTAGATTCCTCGGACTGCACATCCCTCAGCTACCGGCAGAGCTATCCCTCGAGAAGAGGCTCCATTGCTTCAGATGTGCAGTTTACATGGCAGAGCTGTCCCTCATCTGCAGACAGCAGAGCTATCCCTCTGGAGACACAGAGGATGCAGGTAGATTCCTCAAACTGCACACCCCTCAGGTACAGGCAGAGCTATCCCTCGAGAAGAGGCTCCATTGTTTCAGATGTGCAGTTTACATGGCAGAGCTATCCCTCATCTGCAGACAGCAGAGCTATCCCTCTGGAGACACAGAGGATGCAAGTAGATTTCGCAGACTGCACATCCCTCAGTTACAGGCAGAGCTATCCCTCGAGAAGAGGCTCCATTCTTTCAGATGTGCAGTTTACATGGCAGAGCTGTCCCTCATCTGCAGACAGCAGAGCTATCCCTCTGGAGATACAGAGGACTTGGATAGATGCCTCGTCTACGCACCGCACCATCACTCGCGAATCATAAGTGAGTCAGGCGTGGGGGCGTGGCCAACGAGCGACCGATGTAGACGCGTGCTCGCTGAGCTCCCGGTGCCGCCAACACATCCTGCCAAATCCTGGGGGAATTTGACTTGCGACACTCCTGCAAAATTACGAAAAGTTGGCCGACAGACGACACGACACATTGCAGTTGCTCCCGTAACAAAACGGAGGCCGGAGGCGAAGATAACTGCGGTGGAAGGTGATAGAGCGTGGCACCCGCCGAACTCGATCCAAGATGGCCGACAGTGACTTGGGATAGTGCGCCACTGACATCCGGCACGAAGAACAGCGCCATACAGGAGGAGCGAACGGTTGATGGGAAGGCAGTGACCAACCGTACGCGCTCCGCTCCGCTCCGCGTTGAGCGCCCGCCAACTCAGAACAAGGGGCGACAGACAGCGACGGAGAGGCACGTGATTGGGCACGCGAAACGGTGAGGAGCAGGGTGGGCGGGAGGCAGTGGTTGCGAGCAGCTTTCCCGCTTGCCCGCTCCCAGAAAATCGCTTGTGATTAGATCGAGAGTTAAATCCGTGCCCCGGCCCACGCACAACGCTACTAGAATCATCAAGGCGGATCCTCATCGAAGTTGTGACTGCAACGGTCATGGGCAAGGACAAGAGCAGGAGAGGCACGACGCAAAGCAAAATGGAACAATACGCGGTGCCCACACTGGCCACGGAGCCGACACAGGAAAGATCGGCAATTACTGAAGATGAGGAACCCGAACCCTCTCTCAAAGACATTATGAACGCCATAGCCAACTCCAGAACCGCTATGGAGATTAAAATGGACGGCATCAGCACAGAAGTGTCCCTCCTACGCCATGACTTGCAGAAACTCACGTCCCGCACGGGAGAGGCGGAAACCCGCATATCCAACACGGAAGATGGCCTCCGAAACATCCATCAACAGATGACCAGAGTACTGCAACGTGTTAAGACTCTAGAGGAACGGGTGGAGGAAGGAGAGGGGCGCTCTAGACGGAACAATATACGAATCCTGGGATTACCTGAGAAAAGTGAAGGCCCCTCCATGGAACTATTCCTTGAACAACTACTCATGGACCTATACGCCCCAAAGAATTTTTCGAAACTTTTCTCCATTGAACGTGCACATCGAGTCCCAACAGGCAGACCAACGCCTGGGGCCCCACCCCGCACTGTGATTGCCAAAATCCTAAATTACAGAGATCGCGACGCGATACTGCAAATGGCCAGATCCAAGGGAGCCACGACCTACAACGGCGCGAAAATCGCTTTCTTCCCGGATTTCACACGGGAAGTACAAAGAGCACGCCAATCATTTGACCAGCTTAAGAAGAAGCTACAGACCCAAAACATCAAATATGGTCTCCTGTTCCCGGCACAGCTGAAAATTTACCATAATGGCACAACCGTGCACTTTAATGACCCAAAGGATGCATGGAATTGGGCAGAAAATAACCTGGAGGGAGATTGGGGCCCCACAAATAGAAGGGAACGTGAACGAAATAGACCGCGCCCGGACAGATCCCCGAATGCACAACCACTACAAGGCCAGGATGGACTACCACCAAGAGAAGCCGACTGAAGTGTGCGGACACATGCTGATAGCAATGCACTGTCAGAGCTTTTCCCCCCCCCCACATTGAAGAAATGGCGGCTCGAGCGGGGGCCCCCCCCCTCAACAAAGGTAATAGGACCAGCGCCGAGCAACGGCGACAGAATCGCAAAGAAGTTATATCGAATGTATTGATTGTTTGTTCGGTCCGAGCAGACCCTTGTCAGGCTCGGCCTAATGTTGGGGCGACAGGTACTTCCAGTTGGGGTGGAGTATGGGGAGGGTACGAGGGAGTTTGTGTTTAGGACAGAGTTTATTTGTTTGGTTTGCTGCTCTAAGATCAATGCGCGCAATAGGCTGGGGTCGGGTTCCAGGGGGGCGGATAAGGGGCAATGCCCGGAGATACACACAACATTACCCGGCATGTCCGATTCCCGACCACCATGACTGACCACACCGCTGAAAGCAAGAACAGGTCTATTAAGATAATGACCTGGAATGTGAATGGGCTAGGCAGCAGTATCAAGAGACGCCTTGTACTCCAATATTTGAACCGTTATACGCCCGATGTAGCCTTCCTAACCGAAACGCACCTGGCGGGCACAAACTGCAACCTCTTCAAGCGAACTAATTACCGCATCGCGATACACTCAGGTTTCTCCATGGGAGCTAGGGGGGTGCTGATCCTCGTGCACAAACGACTTCCACTGACCCTCTCATCCGTCACACAGGACCCAGGAGGTAGATTCGTTCACATAACCGCGACTCTTTGGGAGCGGCCTATATCCATGCTAGCCGTATATGCACCACCTACCTTACTCACTGCACTACTTGAAGATATAACGCCAATGTTGGCGGCGGACTCCTCGAGCTTGATGGTGGTGGGGGGAGATTTCAACGAGGTCATGCACCCAGAACTTGACCGAACACACATCCGCTCGAGAAATCCAGCTACGCATACCAAACTAGCCACGTTCGCCGACGCAATAGGCCTGAAAGATGTGTGGAGACATTTGCATCCTGGCACGAGAGAATACTCTTTCCTCTCCGGAGCACACGCCTCATTATCTAGACTTGATTACTTTTTTCTCCCGATCTCCGAATTACATCTAGCAACCGATGCACACCTCCTACCCAGAGGTATATCGGACCACTCCCCGCTCGTAATGGTGCTCAATACACACAGGCCGATTCCCCCACCCACGTGGAGGCTAAACAATTATTATCTGGGCTTCCCCGACCTAGTCGAACATATCAAAAAAGGAACAGAATCATACTTTGAACTGAACACAACCTCAGTGGATAGCCCTGTAACATTGTGGGAGGCATACAAACCCGTACTGAGAGGGGAACTCATATCCCAGATCGCAGCCCATAGGAAAAAACACGCCGCGGCGATCCGGGCGGCCGAAAAGCGAGTACAAGAGGCAGAGGTAGCTCATCTATCCCAAGACCTCCCAGAATCCCATCGCGAATTACAGCTAGCACAAAAACAGTTTCAAAACGTCGCCCTGGACAATGCCAAACAGGCACACGCAGCGATGCGGACCAGAGTGTACGAAACCGGGGATAAGGCAGGCAAAATGTTGGCGTGGCTGGAGAGGCGTGACGAGGGGCTCCGACATGTTAGAGCGATCAGAACACAGGGGAATACACTAGTGACAGCGGACCGTGACATAGCGGAAGAGTTCGCAAGCTACTACAAGGAACTCTATGGACCGCCAATCTCCCCCATTGACACTACACCCATCTCGGGAATCACCCTTCCCTCCCTGACACCTGAACAAAGAGCCCTGCTAGAAACCGACATATCGGAGAATGAATTGTCTGCAGCCATAGCCGACCTTCAACCCGGGAAAGCCCCGGGACCCAACGGCCTTCCGGTCGAGGTATGGAAGAAAATAGGCACGAGCGTAATTACACCACACTTGCTGAAAATGTATGAAACCTCCCGAAACAAAGGGTCCCTCCCACAAGACCTGAGACAGGCCACCATAGTGGTCATACCCAAAGCGGACAAACCCCCAGAGTGCTGCAGTTCGTATAGGCCCATTTCCCTTATCAATACAGAAACCAAAATTTTAGCGAAAACCTTAGCCAATAGATTGCAGCAAGTTATACCCTCCTTGATCCACCCGGATCAGTGTGGTTTTATGCCGCAGAGATCCACGCGGATGAATATACATCGATTATTCATGGCGATGGAGAATGCGACCACCATCCGAGACCCGTTGGCCCTGTTGGCCGTAGACTTTGAGAAGGCCTTTGACTCTATCAGGTGGGATGCGATCTGGGAGATAATGCAAAGGATGGGATTCGGGCCCCAGTTTATGAGCTGGGTTAAATTATTGTACAAATCCCCGCTAGCAGTCACGAAAGTGAATGGTCACGTGTCAGGCCCCTTTGAAATCGGCACAGGAACCAGACAAGGATGCCCACTGTCGGCCATGATATTCGCAATAGCGATTGAACCACTCGCTATACTGTTAAGAACAAACGAAACATGGAAGGGATTTAGATGGTCTGAAGCCTGGGAAGATAAGGTGTCCCTATACGCGGACGACTTATTGGTTTACTTACAAGACCCGGTCAGATCCTGCCCCATAGTGACTGATTTACTGCAGAAATACGGCTCCTTCAGTGGCCTGAAAGTAAACTGGGACAAATCCACCTTATTCCCACTTAAACAAGAGGGAGACTCGATCCCGCCCCAATGTCCCTACCGGGTAGAAAGGGAACAATTCAAATACCTAGGTATTCTAATAACAAATAAGCTGACTGATTACGTGCCCAGAAACCTGTACCCAGTCATGACAAGATTTGCAGAGGATGCCCGTCACTGGTCATCCCTCCCGCTGACACTACTGGGTAGAGCTGCACTCTTCAAAATGATGACCCTACCCCGCCTACTCTACATATTACAAAATGCCCCATTACACATCCCTTCAAACATATTTAGGAAAATAGACCAGACACTCCGCAGACTGCTGTGGAATAACGGTCATCCACGCATAGCCCTAGCTACACTCCAAAGATCCATATGGGAGGGCGGAATAGGACTACCCCGAATGCAAACATACTATTGGGCCAGTCAATTGATGAAAGTGAATGACCAACTACACGGCGACACCGATGCACCACACAACAAATCTCTAGAGTCGGACACTCCTGGAAAACCCATCATGCTGTACCTTTATAAGAAAAGAGACCGCGCGGCTACTCCCAACATGCGCGCACAGCTAACACAAATCTGGACAGACGCACACAAGTTCGTGGGATGGGGCGACAAACTATCGCAGGCCCAACCTCTGTGGAACAACAAGAACCTTCCAGGTGTATACACGCTCCCCAGGTGGCCGAACTGGTCCCGGCAAGGTCCGCCCATCTTGGGAGACGTTGTGAAAGATAACACCATGGTCCCTTTTGCAGAGCTGGCTCTCCGACTTGGACTTCCCCAAACCGAACATTACCACTATGCTCAACTACAACACGCACTACGAAACATCCTCCCCGAAGTGAGCCCCCTACCGGACTTCACCCCCATTGAGAGAAATCTACTCCCGGAACCAATTACCCGGAGAGTGACATCGGTTCTATATAGTGCCATAAGTTCCTTTGGCACACCAGATCTACTGTCACTGCGGACCAAGTGGGAATCGGACGTGGGGGCCATACTGCCGGAGGAATGGGTCATGACATTGATGTTCCCTAGGGAGATAGCGATTTCATCAAGGCTTAGATTGGTTCAATTAAAGATATTACACAGAGTATACTATCCCAGGGTGGCCCTACACAGATGGGGAAGAATAGATGATCCGAACTGCCTGCGATGCAAAACGGAAGAGGGTACCTTTTTCCACATCATATGGGATTGCACACATATACAACCACTTTGGGAGGCATGCTGTGCGGAACTCTCTAGAGTTATGGGGAAAACAGTTCCCAGAAACCCTAAGCTACTACTATTGGGGATAGATGATGAAATTGACCTATCTAGATATGAAAAACTGCTCTTGTTCACCACCACCGCACTTTTGAAAAGGAACATTGCTCAAAAATGGGGCTCGGACCAAATACCGAGCTATGAACAATGGAGAACGGATGTGGATATCTGTGTCGCAACGGAATACAGAGTATACGCGGCCAGAGGATGCCCGGCAAAAGCCCTGAAAGTGTGGAGGAAATGGGAAGATGCCCAATGAGGATTATAAAACAACTGGACGCTGCCTGCGGGCTCAACTAAAGCTGTCCCCCCCCCCTTTTTTCCTTTGCAAACATATGTGTACAACATCTGAAACAGCCAGTAACCCTCTCCGGCAATGCGCATGTATTGATTGTTTACGTTGTTTATTTGTTTAACCTTGTTTTTTCCTAAAAACACCAATAAAATGTGTTATTAAAAAAAAATAAGTGAGTCAGGCGTGATGCTTACATGGCAGAGCTATCCCTCATCTGCAGACAGCAGAGCTATCCCTCTGGAGACACAGAGGATGCAGGTAGATTCCTCAAACTGCACACCCCTCAGCTACAGGCAGAGCTATCCCTCGAGAAGAGGCACCATTGTTTCAGATGTGCAGTGTACATGGCAGAGCTATCCCTCATCTGCAGACAGCAGAGCTATCCCTCCGGAGACACAGAGGATGCAGGTAGATTCTGCAGACTGCACATCCCTCAGTTACAGGCAGAGCTATCCCTCGAGAAGAGTCTCCATTGCTTCAGATGTGCCGTTTACATGGCAGAGCTGTCCCTCATCTGCAGACAGCAGAGCTATCCCTCTGGAGACACAGCGGATGCAGGTAGATTTTGCAGACTGCACATCCCTCAGTTACAGGCAGAGCTATCCCTCGAGAAGAGGCTCCATTATTTCAGATGTGCAGTTTACATGGCAGAGCTGTCCCTCATCTGCAGACAGCAAAGCTATCCCTTTGGAGACACAGAGGACTTGGGTAGATGCCTCGTCTATGCACCACGCCATCACTCGCGAATCATAAGTGAGTCAGGCGTACTGCTTACATGGCAGAGCTATCCCTCTGGAGACACAGAGGATGCAAGTAGATTTCGCAGACTGCACATCCCTCAGTTACAGGCAGAGCTATCCCTCGAGAAGAGGCTCCATTCTTTCAGATGTGCAGTTTACATGGCAGAGCTGTCCCTCATCTGCAGACAGCAGAGCTATCCCTCTGGAGACACAGAGGACTTGGATAGATGCCTCGTCTACGCACCGCACCATCACTCGCGAATCATAAGTGAGTCAGGCGTGCTGCTTACATGGCAGAGCTATCCCTCATCTGCAGACAGCAGAGCTATCCCTCTGGAGACACAGAGGATGCAGGTAGATTCCTCAAACTGCACACCCCTCAGCTACAGGCAGAGCTATCCCTCGAGAAGAGGCTCCATTATTTCAGATGTGCAGTTTACATGGCAGAGCTGTCCCTCATCTGCAGACAGCAAAGCTATCCCTTTGGAGACACAGAGGACTTGGGTAGATGCCTCGTCTACGCACCACGCCATCACTCGCGAATCATAAGTGAGTCAGGCGTACTGCTTACATGGCAGAGCTATCCCTCATCTGCAGACAGCAGAGCTATCCCTCTGGAGACAGAGAGGATGCAGGTACATTCCGCAGACTGCATATCCCTCTGCTACAGACAGAACTATCCCTCGAAAAGAGGCTCCGTTGCTTCAGATGTGCAGTTTACATGGCAGAGCTGTCCCTCATCTGCAGACATCCGAGCTATCCCTCTGGAGACACAGAGGATACAGGTAGGTTCCGCAGACTGCACATCCCTCAGCTACTGGCAGAGCTATCGCTCGAGAAGAGGCTCCATTGTTTCAGATGTGCAGTTTACATGGCAGAGCTATCCCTCATCTGCAGACAGCAGAGTTATCCCTCTGGAGACACAGAGGATGCAGGTAGATTCCTCGGACTGCACATCCCTCAGCTACCAGCAGAGCTATCCCTCGAGAAGAGGCTCCATTGCTTCAGATGTGCAGTTTACATGGCAGAGCTGTCCCTCATCTGCAGACAGCAGAGCTATCCCTCTGGAGACACAGAGGATGCAGGTAGATTCCTCAAACTGCACACCCCTCAGCTACAGGCAGAGCTATCCCTCGAGAAGAGGCTCCATTATTTCAGATGTGCAGTTTACATGCCAGAGCTGTCCCTCATCTGCAGACAGCAAAGCTATCCCTTTGGAGACACAGAGGACTTGGGTAGATGCCTCGTCTACGCACCACGCCATCACTCGCGAATCATAAGTGAGTCAGGCGTACTGCTTACATGGCAGAGCTATCCCTCATCTGCAGACAGCAGAGCTATCCCTCTGGAGACAGAGAGGATGCAGGTACATTCCGCAGACTGCATATCCCTCTGCTACAGACAGAACTATCCCTCGAAAAGAGGCTCCGTTGCTTCAGATGTGCAGTTTACATGGCAGAGCTGTCCCTCATCTGCAGACATCCGAGCTATCCCTCTGGAGACACAGAGGATACAGGTAGGTTCCGCAGACTGCACATCCCTCAGCTACTGGCAGAGCTATCGCTCGAGAAGAGGCTCCATTGTTTCAGATGTGCAGTTTACATGGCAGAGCTATCCCTCATCTGCAGACAGCAGAGTTATCCCTCTGGAGACACAGAGGATGCAGGTAGATTCCTCGGACTGCACATCCCTCAGCTACCAGCAGAGCTATCCCTCGAGAAGAGGCTCCATTGCTTCAGATGTGCAGTTTACATGGCAGAGCTGTCCCTCATCTGCAGACAGCAGAGCTATCCCTCTGGAGACACAGAGGATGCAGGTAGATTCCTCAAACTGCACACCCCTCAGGTACAGGCAGAGCTATCCCTCGAGAAGAGGCTCCATTGTTTCAGATGTGCAGTTTACATGGCAGAGCTACCCCTCATCTGCAGACAGCAGAGCTATCCCTCCGGAGACACAGAGGATACAGGTAGGTTCCGCAGACTGCACATCCCTCAGCTACTGGCAGAGCTATCGCTCGAGAAGAGGCTCCATTGTTTCAGATGTGCAGTTTACATGGCAGAGCTATCCCTCATCTGCAGACAGCAGAGCTATCCCTCTGGAGACACAGAGGATGCAAGTAGATTTCGCAGACTGCACATCCCTCAGTTACAGGCAGAGCTATCCCTCGAGAAGAGGCTCCATTCTTTCAGATGTGCAGTTTACATGGCGGAGCTGTCCCGCATCTGCAGACAGCAGAGCTATCCCTCTGGAGACACAGAGGACTTGGATAGATGCCTTCGTCTACGCACCGCACCATCACTCGCGAATCATAAGTGAGTCAGGCGTGCTGCTTACATGGCAGAGCTATCCCTCATCTGCAGACAGCAGAGCTATCCCTCTGGAGACACAGAGGATGCAGGTAGATTCCTCAAACTGCACACCCCTCAGCTACAGGCAGAGCTATCCCTCGAGAAGAGGCACCATTGTTTCAGATGTGCAGTGTACATGGCAGAGCTATCCCTCATCTGCAGACAGCAGAGCTATCCCTCCGGAGACACAGAGGATGCAGGTAGATTCTGCAGACTGCACATCCCTCAGTTACAGGCAGAGCTATCCCTCGAGAAGAGTCTCCATTGCTTCAGATGTGCCGTTTACATGGCAGAGCTGTCCCTCATCTGCAGACAGCAGAGCTATCCCTCTGGAGACACAGCGGATGCAGGCAGATTTTGCAGACTGCACATCCCTCAGTTACAGGCAGAGTTATCCCTCGAGAAGAGGCTCCATTATTTCAGATGTGCAGTTTACATGGCAGAGCTGTCCCTCATCTGCAGACAGCAAAGCTATCCCTTTGGAGACACAGAGGACTTGGGTAGATGCCTCGTCTATGCACCACACCATCACTCGCGAATCATAAGTGAGTCAGGCGTGCTGCTTACATGGCAGAGCTATCCCTCATCTGCAGGCAGCAGAGCTATCCCTCTGGAGACACAGAGGAAGCAGGTACATTCCGCAGACTGCATATCCCTCAGCTACAGACAGAGCTATCCCTCGAGAAGAGGCTCCATTATTTCAGATGTGCAGTTTACATGGCAGAGCTGTCCCTCATCTGCAGACATCCGAGCTATCCCTCTGGAGACACAGAGGATACAGGTAGGTTCCGCAGACTGCACATCCCTCAGCTACAGGCAGAGCTATCGCTCGAGAAGAGGCTCCATTGTTTCAGATGTGCAGTTTACATGGCAGAGCTATCCCTCATCTGCAGATATCAAAGCTATCCCTCTGGAGACACAGAGGATGCAGGTAGATTCCTCGGACTGCACATCCCTCAGCTACCGGCAGATCTATCCCTCGAGAAGAGGCTCCATTGCTTCAGATGTGCAGTTTACATGGCAGAGCTGTCCCTCATCTGCAGACAGCAGAGTTATCCCTCTGGAGACACAGAGGATGCAAGTAGATTTCGCAGACTGCACATCCCTCAGTTACAGGCAGAGCTATCCCTCGAGAAGAGGCTCCATTCTTTCAGATGTGCAGTTTACATGGCAGAGCTGTCCCTCATCTGCAGACAGCAGAGCTATCCCTCTGGAGACACAGAGGACTTGGATAGATGCCTCGTCTACGCACCGCACCATCACTCGCGAATCATAAGTGAGTCAGGCGTGCTGCTTACATGGCAGAGCTATCCCTCATCTGCAGACAGCAGAGCTATCCCTCTGGAGACACAGAAGATGCAGGTAGATTCCTCAAACTGCACACCCCTCAGCTACAGGCAGAGCTATCCCTCGAGAAGAGGCTCCATTGTTTCAGATGTGCAGTTTACATGGCAGAGCTATCCCTCATCTGCAGACAGCAGAGCTATCCCTCTGAAGACACAGAGGATGCAGGTACATTCCGCAGACTGCACATCCCTCAGCTACAGGCAGAGCTATCGCTCGAGAAGAGGCTCCATTGTTTCAGATGTGCAGTTTACATGGCAGAGCTATCCCTCATCTGCAGACAGCAGAGCTATCCCTCTGGAGACACAGAGGATGCAGGTAGATTCCTCAGACTGCACATCCCTCAGCTACCGGCAGAGCTATCCCTCGAGAAGAGGCTCCATTGCTTCAGATGTGCAGTTTACATGGCAGAGCTGTCCCTCATCTGCAGACATCCGAGCTATCCCTCTGGAGACACAGAGGATACAGGTAGGTTCCGCAGACTGCACATCCCTCAGCTACAGGCAGAGCTATCGCTCGAGAAGAGGCTCCATTGTTTCAGATGTGCAGTTTACATGGCAGAGCTATCCCTCATCTGCAGACAGCAGAGCTATCCCTCTGGAGACACAGAGGATACAAGTAGAATTTGCAGACTGCACATCCCTCAGTTACAGGCAGAGCTATCCCTCGAGAAGAGGCTCCATTCTTTCAGATGTGCAGTTTACATGGCAGAGCTGTCCCTCATCTGCAGACAGCAGAGCTATCCCTCTGGAGACACAGAGGACTTGGATAGATGCCTCGTCTACGCACCGCGCCATCACTCGCGAATCATAAGTGAGTCAGGCGTGCTGCTTACATGGCAGAGCTATCCCTCATCTGCAGACAGCAGAGCTATCCCTCTGGAGACACAGAGGATGCAGGTACATTCAGCAGACTGTACATCCCTCAGCTACAGGCAGCGCTATCCCTCGAGAAGAAGCTCCATTGCTTCAGATGCGCAGTTTACATGGCAGAGCTGTCCCTCATCTGCAGACATCCGAGCTATCCCTCTGGAGACACATAGGATGCAGGTAGATTCCGCAGACTGAACATCCCTCGGCTACAGGCAGAGCTATCGCTCGAGAAGAGGCTCCATTGTTTCAGATGTGCAGTTTACATGGCAGAGCTATCCCTCATCCGCAGACAGCAGAGCTATCCCTCTGGAGACACAGAGGATGCAGGTAGATTCCTCAAACTGCACACCCCTCAGCTACAGGCAGAGCTATCCCTCGAGAAGAGGCACCATTGTTTCAGATGTGCAGTTTACATGGCAGAGCTATCCCTCATCTGCAGACAGCAGAGCTATCCCTCTGGAGACACAGAGGATGCAGGTAGATTCTGCAGACTGCACATCCCTCAGTTACAGGCAGAGCTATCCCTCGAGAAGAGGCTCCATTCCTTCAGATGTGCAGTTTACATGGCAGAGCTGTCCCTCATCTGCAGACAGCAAAGCTATCCCTCTGGAGACACAGAGGATGCAGGTAGATTCCGCAGACTGCACATCCCTCAGCTACAGGCAGAGCTATCCCTCGAGAAGAGGCTCCATTGCTTCAGATGTGCAGTTTACATGACAGAGCTATCCCTCATCTGCAGACAGCAGAGCTATCCCTCTGGAGACACAGAGGATGCGGGTAGATTCCACAAACTGCACATCCCTCAGCTACAGGCAGACCTATCCCTCGAGAAGAGGCTCCATTTTTTCAGATGTGCAGTTTACATGGCAGAGCTGTCCCTCATCTGCAGACAGGAGATCTATCCCTCTGGAGACACAGAGGATGCAAGTAGATTCTGCAGACTGCACATCCCTCAGCTACAGGCAGAGCTATCCTTCGAGAAGAGGCTCCATTGTTTCAGATGTGCAGTTGGCATGGCAGAGCTGTCCCTCATCTGCAGGCAGCCGAGCTATCTGCATATGATAGTATGCGCAATGCTGAACAACATGTGCATACAGCGAAACATTCCAATGCCTCCAGGTGAGGACAATTCTCCACCTGCCTCTGATGATGAAGACGTTACAGGTGACAACTGAGCACCTGTGGATATGCATGGGGAGGCGAGAAAAGGACGTATTGTCCGCCAGGAACTAACAAACAACAATTTTTGATTCCACACATGTGCACCTCTCACAGTATTCTAACTGTTCACTGAATGCTTATACATCATTTCAATTAATTGAACACTGGATACTATGACTGAACTCAACAGTGATTTATTCTAAAAGGACACACCCTCATCCCCAACACCTTCACCTGCACTATCCTCCCCAACACCATCCCATCCCACACCCTTATCCCCAACACCATGTCCTCCCCACACCGGTATCCCCAACCCCATCCCCTCCCAACACCCTCATGGACTGCAGCCAGTCATATGAACATGTCCACTACCTCCTCCTCATGCCAACATTTTGGGTTGAAGTGCTTCGATGCCTAATGCGCTGCTACGAGCGCCTTGGTGGGGTGCTCGCCACAGATCCCTCTGTTGGGGTGTCCATGGGTGTGCTGCAGGGTGAGTGTTATGGCTTGTGAGATCTTCTCATTGTGGCAGACATATACTTTGCCAACTCCCGCACCCTTAAGCTCATGAGATATTTTGATTTTTTAATGTGTAATGTGCAATTCCCATGGGACCAAGCAGAGACTGCATATGGGTGCAGCTTTTCAGATCAATTAACCAAAGCTGATAAATTATTGAAAAAAAATAGATTTTAATCTCATCTAAAACTGCAAAAGAGAGTCAATGTCACGATTGGTAGCGTATTCCAGGCTTGTGGGCCAGCAATGGAAAAACATCTATCAACACTGTCGACAAAGTTAGACCGCGGAACCACCAAAAGATTTCGATCTTGAGAACAGAGAGAACAGTTAGGTTGATGAGCAACAATTTTGGATGAGAGATAGGGGGACGTCAGGTTGTGAAGGCACTTAAAGACCAGACAAGGGGTTTTAAACAGAACCCTTTGCTGCACTGGGGTAGAGTGAAGATCTCTACGATATTCAGACACAGATGAATCCTTAGGTAAGGAGCCTAACGGCCGCGTTTTGGGTGACCTGAAGACACTGCAATTGATTAATTGGGATGCCCATGAGAAGGGCATTGCAATAGTCAAACTTCGAATTGACTAATGCCCCAGCTACCACTGAACGCTCTTTTTCGGCAATAAGAGGCAGAAGAGGCTTCAGGTGTTAGGTGAAAATAAACCAATTTTACAGTCTCACTGAATTGCAAACTGCAGTTTAGATTGGCCTAGCAGATAGATTTAGGATTTTGCACTTTGGTTGAAAAGGCAGTTGTAACACCAAAAGGTGCTGGACAGGGAACACAAGGCATCATATTAGCTATCTTTCTCTTTGATCCAAATACAATCCTCTCGGATTTGGAGGGATTTAAATGAACCTCATTTTCCAATATCCAGTCTTTTATCTTGCACCCGCAAAATAATACACGATCCACTGCTTTGAGGGGATGTGTTAGCCGAATGTAGATTTGAGTGTCTTCCGCATATGAGTGGTAGCTCAGGTTGAACTGGGAAAAAATGCTCAGCAATAGGTGAATATAGATGTTAAATAACAATGAGGGTAGGGGGTGATCCCCAAGGCACACTGCATTAACCAGTAAGGACCTATAGCAGTGTAGGCCCATTTGACTTGCTGAGTATGGTTTAACAAGAATGATATGAACCATTCCAAAGAATCCTTAGAAACGTGAGTCACTGATGTCAGTCTTGAAACAAGTATCGAAGGCCACCGAAAGATCCAGCATGACCAGCATACTGGTATCACCCTTGTTTCACCCTTGTTGGCGGCCCTCAAAATGTCATACCAGAGACAAGTGCTGATTCGGTAGCATGGCCTGGTATGAATCCAGATTGATAATCCAAGATCCCATGGTCTTCCCAAAAACTCTGTAGATGTGTGGTGACAATTTTTTCTAGGATCTTTGAGGGCCAAAGCAGACCAGCAATGGTTCGGTCATTTCATATCACTGTATGATCCAATGTTGTCTTTTTAAGTAGTGGGGTAAGATACAATTCTTTTATATCAGTTGGAACATGTCCTTGAATGCATGAAGCATCAATGAAGGTAGACATAAACCCACTCAAAGCATGCTGTTTAGCCAGGTTAACTTGGATAGGATTGTAGTTGAAGTCAGTTGTTTTTAATTGAGAAATAGGATTGGTGACCACTGCTGGTCTGAGAGGAGAGAATGTAAAACAAGGTAACATATGATCAACTATAAATTCTGCATATACATCCAATATGGGGGCATCCTGGATAGCTGATTGGGAAACAATATTCAGCCGAATTATGTTAATTTCTGGTTCTATGTGACATGACCTTTTTTAAAGGTCTCAAGAGTATGTAAATTTTGAGTATGTAAAATACTCGAACGCTTAGCCTACTCTCAGCTCTCGACCTTTGTCACTAACCTTTCTCTCCTTACCCCTTCTCAATCTGGCTTCTGCCCTAAACACTCCACTGGGACCGCTCTCACCTATGTCCTTAACTCCCTACTCACTGCTCGCTACTCTAAACAATCCTCAATTCTCATTCTCCTTGACCTCTCTGCTGCCTTCGATACTGTTGATCACCCTTTACTTATCAACACTCTTTCCTCCTTTGGCTTCGAAGGTTCTGTCATTAACTGGCTTTCCTCTTACCTCTCTCAACGTTCTTTTGCTGTCTCTTGGGGTGGTCGATTGTCATGATTCCTGCCCCTCATGTCCCTAGCCCTCCAAGATGTCAGGCTGGAGCCAGGCCACAATCACCTGCATGGCCCTCAAGGGCCTCTCCATCCCTCCAAAGACCCACTTGGAGTCAGACTTGGCGCTTGTGGCACCAGAAGCACTCACTCCCATAGGATAACATTGGGGATTGGACTTGTAGTGCATTGATGGGGACAAGATGGATGCCCCCACAAATTTCGGTTCCCAGAACTGCATGTGCAGTCTAGTCTTTTGGGTGTGGTTCAGCCCAGAGACACATGGGATACCCAGAGACTATTTAAGCCATGCACAGGCTGAGAAACTTGCTTTGCGTTTTCTGCACCTGCAGCGTGACACTCACCGTGTTCGGATCGGTCTCCAGTAGGCCTGCATCTTTTTTCTGTGCTCAGCTCCTGCAAGAACAAGAACACCGTTAGGAACAGCCTTACCTTGCAGCGCTTCTGCCCATCATTCATCGCTCCTTCTGTTCTGCGGACATCTTCGGCGGTGTCATTCCCATCCCGGCACGCCGCTTCCTAAGGAAAAGGGAAAAGAGCAAAAAAGGCATTAGTAAGCATTCAGCAAATCTTTGCTTATTTTTAAAGACTGTACGAGCTTCAAACACTTACCTGAATCCCAGCTGCTCTGGGGGAACTCTGTCTCCGGAACTTCTCATCCATCTGCAAGATTGAAAAGACACTCCAGGTTAGCGTGGAAACATCTAGAGGCACCGCATACTGTGCTTACTCACCGCATTTCTTCTTCATAACCGGCATCCACGCTGAAAACGTTGCGGCACCTAAAAGACACAGAAAAAGAACTCAGTTCAATACAAATACGAAAGGGTCGCATCGCGCATTGTGCTCTCGCTCACCTTCAGCGGTACTCATCTCAGCAGCACGTCGCCATCCACGTACGCCGGCCATCATCTAAGGAAGGAAAGGAACTCTCCAAAAGACTCATTATACTTACCTGTCGGACTCTTGCCAGTGAAGTAACTAGGCAGCAACAAGCCTGCATCAATCAACGCGCCCCTGCGCTGAAAGCAGGATGGAGAGCACACTTTCCCAGAAAACAAGATGAGCTGTGGATCAAAGGGAAGGGTTGGACCCCGGGGAAGAAGGGGTTCAAGCACACAGAGACAATAGGGAGTTAACTCTACCAATCCTGTGTTTCAGGCCCAGTCTCCAGTCGAGTAGACTCCAGGGAAGGGTTCGAGGTTGTAAGAGGTCAGAACAGGCTGAGTGAGGTCCCCGTGGATACCAGGTGAGCGTTACAGAACGCAAAGCCTCACATCAAAATCCACCTGGGCATCATGGAAACGTCAGAAACCGACCAGGTAGCCCACATGTTGGGGCAGCTACGTTCCGAAGTGCATGCAGCCAGGCAAGAGACCAACACCCTAAGGAGAGAGCTGATAGTAGCCAAAGAACGCACCGATGATTTAGATACGACAACTTCTCCAGTCACAAGCAGGGCATGCACCATTGCCGGGAAGCGTGCCCTCGATGCCAGCACCATCAGCCAATCCCATTCAGATAACCCTTCCTGGGGCAGTTCCCTTGGCCCCGCCCGAACGATTTACGGGGGATCCCAAGAGGTTTGCAACGTTCATGAACCAGTGCCGCCTGCACTTCCTTTGTAGACCAGGGGCCTTTCCGAATAACCAATTACGGGTTGCTTTTGTGCTATCCTACCTGAGTGGTAGCGCCGCAGACTGGTCTGTACCCTTTGTGGCCCAAGACTATCCTTTGCGGCATGACTTCAGGGACTTTCAGCAGGACATGGAAAAGCGGTTTGCCCATCGTACTCATGGGCAGGCATTGGACAACCAACTTCTGTCCCTACGCCAAGGGAATCAAGACCTATTAACATACATAGCCACGTTCAATAGACTCGTAGTTGAAGCAGAATGGCCAGTGGAGAAGAGAACCGCGTTATTTATTTTTTTTTTTTATTTTTTTTATTTTTATTGGGGTTTTTTTTAACCCTTTAAAAAACAGAAAGAACAGACATAAGCCAAGCCTTAACATTCATCTCTAATCAGTGCCAGCCCTCATCTCCCCATCTGTTTCCCCTAACGTGAGCACGGGTATGCATCGCAGCGACCCAACGATCGTGTCCACCGAGACATCATGTAGATGATCTTTTATAATACGGAGAAAGGAGACCAATGCGTATAGCATTGCTCTGTTTGATCCATCGAACATGGCTCTCCACCAATCATCTCGGGTGAGGCACTGAAAGTTCATTGTTATTGGACTAAAGATGTTAACTCTTTTGGACTCAAACACAGGGCACGTTAGGATTAGATGTTTCAGAGTTTCTTTTGGGGAGGCACAAAAACGACAGGTCAAGTCCACGTCCGAAGATTGTGACCAGTAGCAGAGGCGTTCTTTAGTTGTCATGACATTCAGTCTAAAATGGAGATAAAGGGCCCGAGCCCATTGGTCGGGAAAACGGGCCAAATACAGGGGTACACATCCATATGCCCTTGCCTCGGCCGGCGCTTCGAGCATAGACCTTGATTTGGCTCGTTTGTCACAGGTCTGGATCCAGTCATTTCTCCAGATCTTTAGTTTTGCCGCATCTGGATTTTCAAGAAGCAGTTGCATCGTGATGTCGTACGTGTTAAGCACGTCAAGGCATAGCTTGTGCCATTGGAATACGATTGTAGGGTCCTTGGCATACTGTAAGTTGTGTAAAATATCCATCTGGGGCAGTGTGCTCTTCATGTTTAGTTTCCTGAAGATGCTTAGGAGGTTCCAGGCAACTCTCGCTTGCAAAGATATGTATCCAAGCTCATATCTAATGCACACTGTGGCGGTGCCCTTGGGAAGATGGAGGACCCTGGACCAGAAGATGTTTTCTAAGGAGTTCCACACCTCAGAACCACACCCAAAGGCATTTTCGCCAGCGTATGTCAGAGACGGTGCCACCTTCTGCTGGAAGAAAGTTAACGTTGGTCTTAAACTAAATTTACCAAACTTTTTGTTGATTAGGACTGCTTGGCATGCCAGTTGACGGCATTTTTTCTTAGCTGAATCAACCCAGTGTGCATCGTTTATGCTAGCACTTATCTGCATGCCTAGGTATCTTGTGTTAAGCACACGCCCAATGGGTTCTTTGTTCACATACCAATTAAGTTTCTGCCAAAGCATATTGGATCCATGGAGTCTTTCAAGGACCATAACTTCGCATTTCCCTCTGTTGATAACCAGCCCGTTCTCTGTTAGATATTTCTCCACGGCTGTCAATTTCCGCTGTAGACCTATAGGGGTTAAGTCTATCAGTATGATGTCATCTGCGTAGACTAAATAGTCCACGTGTGAGCCGTGGAGTTTTGGCGGGAAAGTACGCAGACCACAGAATACGTTCTTAATGTCGGATATGAACAGGTTGAAAAGGATTGCCGCAAGTGGGCATCCTTGCTTGACACCTCGAAAGGTGTCAATTGATGAAGAGAGGTTGCCCTTTTGATCTAGGCGAACTCTGATGTTCGTGTCCGTATGAAGATCATGGATAGCAGCTAACAAACTTGCAGGGCAATTCCATTTAATCAGTTTAGACCAAAGCAGTTCTCTATTAATGGTGTCAAATGCCTGGGACAAGTCCACGAGGGCGAGATAAATCTTGGAATTAGATCTTAGGGCTTCCATTTTCAATAGGTTTAGTGTTAGGAGGTTGATACCACAGCCCAAACCTTTGACGAAACCAGTTTGTCTAGGGTCCATCTGGTTGCAGCTTGTTAACCATTCCGTCAGTTTTTGTTGAAGCAGAGTAGCATAAACTTTGCCCAATACATCGAGTAGAGCAATTGGTCTGTAGTTCTTCGGATTGTGGCGATCGCCTTTTTTGAAAATCGGTATAATCACTGCCGATTTCCAGGACTTGGGAGTCTTACAGTTATTGACAATCCTTTTAAACAACAACTCGCAGAAGGAGGTCCATAGTTCAGGTTGGAGCTTAAGTGTAAAATTCGTTAGGCCATCAGGGCCAGGGGCTCTTGAATTGTTCAAGTTCTTAATGACTCTCAGTATATCGTCATGGTCGAAAACCATGTCCCAATGTGGCAGTGCAGGTGGTCTCCAAGCAGCAACCTCATTGTTGTTACAGTAGAGGTTTGCGTAGAAGGAGACCCATTCGGCCTCAGCGACCAAGTTAGCTTGGAGAGCATGTTGAGGAGCAAGATTGTCATTTATCAGTCTCCAGTATTCAGCGGTGTTTGAGCTCTTCATTTTTGATAACATTAGCTCTGCATCATTCTGCAGCATAATACCTTTGTGGGACTTAAGCCAGTTCTTATAGCGTTGTTTGAATTTTTTGACATTTCCGTTGGCAACGCTGGGGGTTTGTTTGCGGGCCGATCTTATCTGCCAGCGTAGAAGTCGTTTCCGTTTTTGCACCTCAAGGTCAAATTTGTGCTTCGATTGGAACAGACTGTTGCCCATGTGGATCCTGTTTTCACGGTTTTGAGTTAAGAGGTGATCATATTCTGTGACATCAGAGGTCTGAAGGCCCATCAGGATCTTGCTTGTCTCATTACAGTCTAGGTTTAAGCGGATCCTACCAGTTCCTGTTCTAATAGGAAAGGCCCACAGATCTCGAGGATTTTCGACTGTTTCTATGAATGTCAAGACCACCATGTCATGATCGCTGTGCTGCATTGTTTGGACAGACAGACTAGTCGTTCTCATGTGGATCCTACTGGATACAAATATGTAGTCCAAGGTTGAGTTAAGGTCGCCTCGGCGCCAAGTAGGAGCAGCTGGAATGTCTCCCATCGTTTGACCATTCAGCATCACCAGGTCACGTAACTTCATTTCCAGACACCATTGGGTTGCCGGAAGGAATTCTGAGTTCTTTACAGTCTTCTTGTAGCCTGATTCATTCGAGTGATCAAAGCAGTCAATATTAAGATCTCCACAGACTATCAACTCATTTGCGGGGCCAGCTTCCAAATACTCGTCCAAGGACTTCGTGACTTCATCTATGAAGTTTGTGGTTCCACTCACTGCGTGGTTCCAGTAGAGATTAAAAATGCAGATCTTAGTTCTAGCTCCAGCGGGTGTGCTTCCCACCCTGACCGTAGTCACCTGAATATATGGGGAGATGCTTATTGAATTTAGAATCCGAAGACCTGAGTTGATCCTGGCAGCTACAAGTAGACCTGCCATCGGTCTCCCTCTATTCTGTTTGAGCGCCGGTGTATGGGCAATTTCAAAACCCTCCAAGATGGGTTTTTCACAGAGCCATGTCTCTTGTAGGCAGATAATGTCCAAATCATGGGCCCAGGTGGTGTTAAACAGGTGAGTGAACCCTCTTGTGTTCCAGGAGCCCAAGTTGAGGTTTTTTTTGGTGTTATGGTTCTTGGGGGCCTGGCGTTAACAAGACATGGTGTTATTTAGGGTTTCAGCAACCCAGGCCCAATCGTTCCCTTGCGTCATGGATGATGCTTCATACACTGGCCGGTCTTCAGTTCGATGTGTTTGGCTGACTCCTTGGATTGTAATCTTGATGTTGTTTTGGCTAGGTAGCTCATTCATAGGCTTCCAAGGTTTCTGTGTCAGGGAAACGGGTCTTGACTGGAGAGCCGCAATAGCCCGTTCACTTGGGCACTTTGGAAGAATTTTATCGTCCCTACCAGCTTCCATCTGGTTTGCGGCTTCATTTAGGGTCTCTGTTGAGGCCCTTATTGGAGCTAGTGAGATATCAAACCCTAGCGACATTAACGCAGGTCCAGCTTGGAGCAAAGTGTCAGCTATAATTTTTGACTGAACGTGTAGAATAACTGCGTCATTTTTGGTTTCCTCGAGGAATTCTACAATTTTCAGGTCACCTGATTCAATTGCCCGAAGGCTTGGGATCAGATGACATAGCCATAGCACATTGTGTCGATTCAGTATCAAGTCATCATCCGAATCGATCCGTTCCAAGAGTACGTGTTGATAAGAAGACTCATTCTTCCAATGTTTACTCTTATAATGTTCGTTTGTTGTGTGCTTTTTTAATGTAGGATTTTCTTGCGGCACATTTAGGTCCTTGAAATACAGTGATTTAGTTTGGGTCGGGTCCTGTACTTTCGGACCTAACAGATCAGTCTTAAGGGCTTTGGGTAGTTGTGGATTGATACAGGGGATAGGAGAAGCTTGAGTTTCTGTATCTTTCATTTTGGAAAGGCCCTTATTAAGCTGGCTGCAAGTCTTGCGTCGTTTCTCCTCGAGCGTCATGAAGGATTTAGAACAGAAGTTCATATCATCTACAGAGGTGATGATTGGCCCAGTTGCTTCGCATATAGATATGATTCTAGGGGTTTTTCGAGCCGGCACTTTTGACGGAGAGGAATTATTGTCAGCCAAATTTAGTCCAATATCGGGCCGGTTATTTATTGTAGGGCAGACAACATTCGAGAGAACAGCGGCGTTATCTCTTTGTCTGGAGACGTCCAAGGGGGTAACTGACAACAGGTTGTGCTCCGCAGACCCATCCGCTATGTCGGCTACTTGTTCGTCGTGTACCGACAAATTTAACAGCTCCTCCGATATGCAAGATAAGTCAATTATAGGTTCAGTGACCGGATCTAGCTCGGTGTCAATGTCGTTTGGTTGAGGTGCATACACATCTTGTTTCTCCTTTGAAGTTGTTTTGTTGACAATTACGTTCAGAGTTTTTAAATTACGCAAGAATTTCCTGGAATCATTACCTCGATTCTTTTTTTTCATTGAGATGTTTTTTGTTTTTTTGTGTTCGTTGCCTCTGTTGGTTCCAGTCTTCAGGCGAGTGCTGGGCCCTCTTGTAGGGTGTTTAAATATGTCAAAGACTGCAGCGGCAGCATCATTTCCAGATTTTAGTGTGTCAACCGACACCTCTTTAGCAGGAGCATGGCCAAGAATTAGATTTGAACAAGCAGCCACTTGAGTGTCGTGGAGGGCCGAGTTCTCTGCATCCTGAGTTTCCAGGCAGATGGCCTGGGAGTTGGTCAGCGCGAGTGTAGTCAGATCAGTAGCAGCGGAGGCTAGCTCAACCGTTTGCGGGCCTGTAGCACATGGATTAAGTATCAACAGCGATTGCTCCTGATCATCTTCGAGTGTAACCTTTTCAGTCCAAGCTACCTTGTCTACACATCTGTCGCACTCGAAAGTGGTAGCTTCTGCAATCTGGGCACACGTGGCTATTGGTATCCGAAGGGGTGGGTATACTGCATGGTTATTTGGAGTTCGAGAGGTATGTACATTTCTGTCTTCACGAGCTTCGTTATGGTCAAGATTATCTGCTTTTTGTTGAAAGAGGTGTAATGCCTGTTTAGCCACTTCTGCCAATAATTTTCTGTCTAATAGTGCGTTTTTGTTACTGTCTATTAGAGCATTGAGTGCCGTTTCCACCTGTTTATTGGTATGTAAGGATGTATCCATTAGAGTCGTTTGAGAGTTATCCAGATTAGCAATCTTCGCATTTAGACCACTAATTGAAGCTAGTAAGTCTTTCATGGTGTCGTTTATGTGTTCATACATTTTTAGGAAAGGAGCCAAAGCAATTGTGGTTGATGACATTATGAGAGTTTGAAGCTCTTGCATATTTGGTGTATGGCATGCATTGCCGGTGCTGTCCATTATATGGCCTTTAGATCGCCTTTTGCCCACTGGGAGGCGTCTAATCTTGGGAAAGGGGCGCTCCATTATAGATGAGTCCGATGAAGATGAAGATGAATCTGTCTTGTCTTCAGATTGGTAGCTCACGCTTGAGGGTCCATGCATACGTTGATGGAGGTTAAGCGATGCGCCATTTTGCGATATGATGAGGTCAGCCCCTTTCGCAAAAGCAGTTTTCTTTTGTGAGCATAAAATGCTCGATAATAGACTCGAACGGCCACTTCTGCTTTCGTTCAAATTGGTTGTGACAGAATTCTTCTGTGAGCATAAAATGCTTGGTGAGAGACTCAGGCGTCCGCTTCTGCTCTCGAACAGGTTGGTCGTAGGAGGGCTCATGGGGGAGCTTTTGGCCAACAGCTCCGATGGGGGCACACTAGGCACGGCATTAGTCAGAACTCTCGTTGGGGCTATATCAGCCGGCGTGGGGTGTTTTGTGGCCAGAGTATTTGATCTACTTTTATTCAGGTGCTTGAGGTCCATCAAGAGCTTATTAACAACTTCCAAGGAGTTTCTGCGGTTGGTTAGATCTTTTTCTTGCAGAGTCGGCATCGTCTCTCCCTGAGCATTTGTAAGGGAGTCACAGAAGTCACGGGTAAAGGATTGTAAGACCGGGTTTGAGGCCGGTTTAGTCACTTCGTTAAATGTGAACACTGTATCAGAAGAAATACCTTCGTGCAGCGTATTTAGTGGCGACGCCGGGGAAGGTAGCAACTTCTCGTGTGCACTGTAGAATCGTGGGCGTGGAGAATCATTAGTTGGTTCTTTCTGTGTTAAGACACCTGCTGCATCGCAGTCACCAGTGGTTATTTGGAGCACCTGGGCACCAAACCTCTCACTATTAAATTGACAAAGAGGCGTTTGCATGACGGCGGGATCATCTCGCATTGGGGTGCTGTCATGTGATGAAGTACTGGCTGGAAAGTCAGAAGGGCCGAGTGTGAGCGCCGAATTGGACGTGTCCGTCAGAGTATCTTGTGTTTCCTGGGCACTGGCACACTTACCAGGCGGCCTGTCACATTTACTTGGACACGGGGAGTGAGGTGAAAAAGCATGGGGAGCGGCCCTTTTAAATGGACTGGGCTGAGTAGAAGCGATGTCGATAGTGGACTGTGCAGGAGTTACCTCGGCCACTCTCTCAGCTCCCAACCCCTCTACCACTTCTCCCACTAGCCGGAAGTGAGAGGGAAAGACCGGGTCCGCACATGAAGCAGTTGCCACACAAACACTTACTGTTTCATCATCGTTGTCGTTGTCGTTGTGTGTATATGTCGATGTTAGCTGCATCAGACACTCACGTTCATTCTTGGATTGCACACTGTTAGGGACAGCAGCGACAGCAAGAGTAGGTGTACAATGTGTCACCGGAGATTCCGCCGAAGTCCATGAGTGTACGGAGTCAAAGCACGCTGACTCGCGTACACGCTTCCTTTGGGCTCGAGTCTTTATAGCGTCACTCACAGTCTTCCCTTTCATCAGAGCCGTGTGTGCGTTGGTTCGCATTGTAGCTGTGACTGGAGCGGGCGTGACCGCAGTGTGCAGAAGCCCAGGGAAAAGTCCTGGTTTTCCTCGGACTTCCACGGACTTCCTCGGACTCCTCAGACTCTGCCAGACTCCGCGCCCGCTCCGCGGGGAGAGGCAGGTTTTAAGCAAAAGCAAAAGTCACTCCCACAGCAGTAGAAAGCAAAGAGTTACTGGTCACTCCTCAGACTCTGCCAGACTCCGCCGCGTTATTTCATCAGGGGTTGCGGGGGGAGCTCAAGGATGTTCTCACACAAGTAGTGAACCCCCTGAAAGACTGCTCAGAATTCATTGACCTTGTTGTTCAACTGGATCATAGGTTGCAGGACCGACGAGCAGATCGAACCAGACCGGACCCTCGCCCCATGTATGTGCGTTCAAAGGACAATATTGTCCGCACAACGGAAGGTTCAGGAGAACCAATGCAAATCGGGGGGGTCAGATCCCCCTTGACTAAAGCGGAAAGGGATAAAAGGAGAAAGCAGCAGTTATGTCTGTACTGTGGAAGGTCCGGTCATTTCCTTAAAGAGTGCCCTGTGAAGCCACAGAGGAGGACGGTAGGGGCCACAGACAAGGAAGATACCATCAAGGAATCGGAAAACTCCCCAGCCCGGCAAGTGGAGGGGTCCACTTGTCGAGCGAAGAAAGTGAACTACAGACCTCCCATTTTGCACTATCTGTGGTCTTGATCAATCACCAAGGACCATCTCGGATGCACGCAGTAAGAGCGTACATTGACAGTGGAGCCGTTGAGAATTACATTGACCAGGATCTTGCAGCAAAGATGGGGCTTCCGTTACGCCCTAAATCAACCACCGACCCTAATTTGTTTGTGGTCAAAAAGGTTTCTGTACGAAGGAAAGGATAACACAAGATAGAGGGAAAACCCACACCTGAATTCGATTCTAATCTGTAGAGCTGCTTGGAAGGCCGCCAGATAACCCTTTCACTTCAGCTTCTGGAATTACCAGGTTACCATAATAACCAGAGAGAATGTTCCTGCACATGGACAGGCAGTCCTGACAGTACACAAAGAAAGCACAGCCTTTCCATGTGGCTAGAAACATCATGCATACTCCACTTAAAAGAATATACAACCAGCTCACTAATGTTATCCAGATCTACCTGGAAGCAGCTGTAAAGAAACATAGGTACAACAAACAGGGGAGTGGGGTGGGAAAGAGTGAAAGACTTCAAGCCAGTATACGAACGAGACTCTTTCATTAGTGCTGTTTATCTTATTACCGCACATAGATACCATACATATTTGATATGCAACTCCATGAGAAGGTCAGTTGCTGGTATAAATGAAATCAACAGCACAGGCCCTTCAATGTCTGAGCAGAGCAGCATTTTATGAAAAAAGGATTTCTTATGTTTATGTGATAATATCATAAAGAGAACAGGTTTGTCAGGTGATGCCTGTCTCTAAGCAAAGAGGGGGACCCATATGATGCAAAAGGGCTCAAGAGAACAGGTGTGCCCATCAGTGTCTTTTTCTGTGTGAGAAAGGGAACTTCAACATTGTTTTTATTGTCTTTTATAGTTTAAACAGGTTCAAACTTTTCACAAATTCGTTAATGAAGTATACACAGAAGTAGAAATATAAATACAATAGTGAAAATGCAAAGAAAATAATTAAAACGTGATTTATGATCGAATGCTTGTAACCAATCATTAAAAAATAACCAAGTTCAATACATCTGTTACAAAATTAATTGTAGCAATGTCCAAAGACATCTGTTGCCCATTTAAAATACAATCCCAAAAGTGTTTAGAATAAAGACTTGGGAGGCAGGTACAAAATGTTTGAATGTATTCATTCTTAAAATGTGCAACTTTGCACATTCGATCACCAAATGTTCCAAGGTTTCCACAATATTCAGACATCAACAAAGCCTACAGGTACGCATATTATAATGTAGTTTAATTGGTGCCCCAATGATATGTTTTATGTGAATTCAACTTATTCTCATGAAATCTGCTCAAACCACTCGCAATGGATACTTAATTATGCACGGTGGAATGGTATTCCTCTTTTTCTCAGTTAGTGCCAGGTCAGAAAACAACCTATTTGTGGGAATTAAGTCCATTGTCAGGCACCAGTCGGTATCCCACAGAAGTCTCCTTATCCTCATAGGATTTTCAATTAGCTCATTTCTAGTAACACCCAAATTCAATAAGCCTCGATTGCAAGCATTGTACCAATCTAATACAACCTCCAAATTAGTATTGAGGATAGAAATGTTCAATAGTGAAAATAAAGGGTCCACAGAAAAGACCCATATCTTCCGGAATAATATGATTTTATCCATTGAATTTCTGCTGTTAATCAGGTCAATCCTAACACAAATATGAATCCCATCCTGGGGTGGCGCCCGGTGAGGACAGCACTCGCCTCCATAGGATGCCTTCTAACCTGTTCCAGATTTAAAACGGTAGCACCATAAAGCAAAGAAGGCACCACCTTGATTTTAATAATATTGAATCAACGGAAAAGCAGAATAACGGCCAACCTTATTGTGGAGCCTTATCATCGGGGCTTCAAACATCAGAACTTTCAATCGCAATTTGTTATATGTGTTTTCCAGATTTTGCCTTGACAAGATCTGAAAACCTAAATATACAAACTCTTAAACAAGATCTAAACAAGATGTAACCTAGTCTTACCAATGTACCAACAAAACGATGAGGACTTTCTTGTCATTGATACTAAGATCTTAGTTTTGGCTTTGCTAATACTTAAATCGTGGTTAATATTACAGAAATCCTCAAGTGCATCAATGGATCTTTATAATCCAATTATAGTTTGATCAAAAAGCACTGCGTCATCAGCATAGGCCATACATTGCAGAGGGAATGAGCCTAATTTGTGAGGAAAAGAATTGCCTTTCTAAATGTGAGGACTCAAATCTGAGTTGTAAAAATGAAATAAAGCTGGTGCTAATACACACCCGTCTGGAAGACCATCAAAACGAGAACTTCAGCAGACATAGATCCCAGATATTCAGCCTTATTTTCAGGGAAGAATTCTCATGCATACCACATCTAACAAAGATGCAGGCATACCCCAACTGGAAAGTGTATTCCTTAATTTGGATCTATTAACATTGTCGAACGTGTTACAAAGGTCCACAAATGCCATATACAGGAGCTGTCACTCAATAGTGGATTGTTGCAGTAAGAGGGAGATTATAAGAACACTGAGACCAGTTACCACCCCCTTTCCAGAAACCAGATTGATGTATATCAAATCTTCCTGCTCTGAGTGCCCAGGCATCCAGTTGCCTCAGAACCAAGATCTAGAAAGGTAATGGGATGATAATTCCCAGGATTAAGATGCTCCCCCTTTTTGTAGATCGTAACAACATACCCCATTTGCGATGATCTAGGTAAAGCTTTGTTCACAAGGACAATAGAGAATAGAGCATACAAAATAGAGGCCCATCTAATTGGATTATACTTTAGGGCCACATTATGTAAACCATTGAGGCCTACTGCATGGGATTTTTTTTGCTTCTGAATCCGGAGGATAACATAGTCCAATGTATAAGGTATGTCCCAAGAAGAACTATTCCATTCATAAGCCATTCATTCTCGTTCCTACTAACATATCATTTTGCAAAATTATCGGTCCAAACCAATTCATGAATGGGATTAATGTTGACATATTATATATGTCGTTACAAGATTCCAAAAGGAATGGGTTTGTTGCTTTGCCAGAATATTGAAATATGATCATTATCCCTATATAACATCAAGGCTCTGTGTACTTTCATCCAATTCCTATACCTCTGTGATAGTAAAATGTGTGTTGAAAAGCCCACCTGGTTTCGTTTAAGAGTTCACAAATTGTTGTGCAGATCTTCTTTCTTCGATACAATCGCTGAATCATAACTGTGCTTGTGTCTAAAATTGCTTTTAAAGCTGAAACAAAAAGAAGAGTCAAACGTTTTTTGTTGTGCCAAAAACAGAGTGACTGAAAGTTCTTACATATATGGTTGTGGGATCATCGGAAGAAATTCAATACTTTCAAACAAAGGTTCATTATAAATTTGAATATCTTTTGATGTCCAAGACAAGCAGTTTCAGGCTACATTAGTCTTAACATCAAACAAGCCCATACTTCGGTCAGGCCTCATTAGATGAAATACCAGAAAAGACATTATGGTCACTTCGATCTGCATTAATAATTTGGAAACAAACACATGAATGAAAAAGGGTGTCAGATAATCAGACATAATCAATTGTGGAAATGGCCACACCGTTCTTCCAGGTAATGTTACCAGGGACATTGCCCTGTAAATTGCCATTTTCAGGATCAGATTCCAATTATCCAACATACTGAAAATCTCATAACCAGTGGTTGCAGAGGGACCATGTAGAATGCCACAATGCGTAGCCCAAAAATTGGGGTCCCTGACATATGAAGAATTGAAATCCCTGGGTATCAAAACATTACAACTACCTGGAACATTACGCAAGTTCATGAGAATGTTAGAGAGGTTCACCAGGAGTTTCTCGCCACCTGAGGAAGAAGGATTTAAATACAAATTAATGATAAAAAGCACCTCCCAGAGATATTTGTCACAGCTGGAAACATTTAAAACCAGCATACATGGAATCTCATTAAGGAGTACTTGTGCTGACCAACACAGTCTATTGCTAATTACTATCAAAAGCCCACCAAAGAGTCTCCCCTAAGACCCTTAAGGGCTTGTTGTGGAACAGTAGAAAAGCCACCAATAAAACAGGTGTCCCTCATCTAGACCTCCTACAATACGATAGTATACAAATTACTAAGGTTAGGACTTTGAGGGTCCACCCTCAGTAGGTGTGTGAAACCCCTGGTGTTCCAAGAACATATTTTCATGGTGTACAGATGAATATTAAAGGCAAAAAAGGAGGTTTCAATTGTTTATTTTTGTTTGCATCCAAGGTGGTGGACAACCAGGACCTGTCTTCCGGTGGTTGCAGTTTAACACCAGTGCCTTGATTAAGGTGGATTAGTATTTTCCGACTTGGTCAGTGTTACAAAACACTGTTAAAGCAACAGGACAATTACGATTGTCCAAACCATGATTGACTGACCTGTTTTCATGCGCTTGCCCAGCAAGTTCGATGGTATAAATAAGTCAAAACACAGTAATGGATTCTTTAAGAATCATGGCCAGACCAATTTAGAATTTGAATAAATCATCACTGAGTCGGTGAGATTCCCATTCGTAAGATAGATTCGATCAATGTCCTCTGAAACGATAGTTTGTGAGCAGGATACTGAGTGAAGCAATTTCAAAATGTTGCAACGATTCAAGGAAGGTACTTTCCCAGATGTAAAAATGCTTTCCATCCCAATGCAAAGCACGTCAGGCTCAGCAGATCTGATTTCTCCCACCAAGTCTTGATTGAGTCCTTATTCCAGGTCTACAATCCCATCACTTAGTTATCTCCAATGCGTTGATGGAGGAGGCTGACCCACAGACATTGTGCAGCACCTGTTCCGAGGGTCTTGACTTCGACAATGGACGACGATTGAAATTGGAATCAGGCACCAAAGAGCACATATGCAAATCATACAAAAGACATAGTCATCAGATCCCCATCAAATTAATCATTAGCCTTGATCCTTTTCTTCACCCCAGCTGTTTGTAGACAGGTGTTTCCTCTCAATAGTTAAGGTAAAATGCCCCTCCACCAAAGCGACTGTTGGTTGTGACATTGTGGAAGTTGTGTTTTTCTGATTTTATGTGTGTTCTTCTTGCGTTTTCTTTTTTCCATTTGTTGCAATGACCAGGTGTGCCTCCTTGGGCTTCGAGGGGACCATTTCCACATCAAAGGTCACCACAAGAGGCAAAACAGTTGCAGTAAATAAAGTGATCGCAAAATATCTCTAGAGCCGCAGCTATTTTTATTCGACTTATATTTCATATTGTTTGGTTCTTGGAGCTTGTTCCCCTTCTTATTTTTCCTCTTAGGTTGTGGTGAGAGGAAAAAAGTCTCCAAAGGGGGAATTGTGGAATATAAGGATCCCCACCCTGACCCTGGACGTCAGTTGCAACCATTATCGTGATACCCCAGGGTCTGGGCATGTAACAAAGTAAAAATAAATAAAAATAAATAGAATTATGACAGATGGCTCCTCATTAAGGTGAACTGATTAGAATCCTTGAGTAACAACTCTTCAATAAAGGAAACTTTAGAATTCACCGTGTTCAATGTATATTGGGTCTTCAACTCATGGTTAATGTTATCTTAAAGTTGGACTAGAGAGTTCAAAAGAAAATTAAGAGCCGTAATGGAAGCTGAGCCCAAATTTGGGGTCATCACCGATGACGATGGTAGATGTGCGATGAAACATTTTCAGGGGGACCAGTCCCCAAACGTGGTTCCTCAGAGTGATGAAGGAAAGAGCTCCTTACATGCTCCATGGGTCGAGAGATGTCACCCTACTACCATGTTAGGAGAAAAGGGCACATAATTAACCACTTGCACACCACAGAGTAAATAGTAGAGGCCTCATATCTGAACAATGCAGGCATCATAGTAAGGCAGTCGTTGGACCCCAGTGCCTGCTTCGGCATTTCAAATAGGTTGCTAGGGGTAGTTGCTGTATTAGCAGCCGGGTCATTTGTCATAGCCAGATCTTTCACAACCAAGTTCCCACTCTTTGTCGCTAAATAAAGAGATGTCAAAGGAGAGAAGAGGGAACTCATCCCTGACTCGCCAGATGTAGTACTGTAAACGTCACTGATTTGAAAAGTGTTGCAGTAATAGTGGATGTATTCAAATGTGGGCTGAAAACGGTTATGTTTCACTGACGATAATAACTACAAACCCTCGGAAAGATGAAAGGCTGAGTTTGGCCCTGCCGGGATTCGAACCTGGATCGGCAGGCTCTATACAAATGTCAATTGAGCGTTCTACTTGCTGTGCCACTTGAAAGGCAAGCAGAAGCTCCCTGAACTCCCCATGCTAGACGTATCACTGATCTAGTCTTAGATTACTTGTCTTGTGTAGCGCCACTATGCCTACGAGCCTTTGTTCATGCTATATAAATAAAATAAATAAATAAACAGCAGGTGGTGGAACAGAAATATTAATGCTGAGTGGGGGCAGGGCAGTTTTGCAGCAGAGCTCATACATCGTGCACACAAAGAAACTGAAAGTCAGGCATGAGGTAAACTTATCGGCCCCCAGCCAACACTTTCGGACTGCCCCCATCTGCACTTAACGTGCACCTAGCGCATGCTTCATGCGGCAGAAAGGTTTTTGAGCAGCTGCACCCCACGCCAGCCAAAAAAATAGTAAAAAGACTCTAAAGGTGTCAGCAATAAGAGGAAATCCTCAGGTAAGCATTGCAACGGTGTATACCTTTGAGAGCTCCAACGTGTGTTTAACTTAGCTCCTCTGCCTCCGACTGCACGTAACATACACTTTGCCTTTATTGAAGTACATGAGAAGAGATGTACCCAGCTTGTCTCTGAGTAACTCTATTTCTCCTAGAATCTACCTGCACTGGGTCAATGCTTTATGGACTAGGAGATAGCCCCATCGGGGTTGTGGAAGGCAGTTTGGGGTTGGGGGAGAAGCAGGATATTGTATAATATGTGGCCCAATTAGGGCCTGGCAATACGGGGCTGCATTCTTTTCCGCAAAGGACATACCAAGAAATAAAGACACAAACACCTGGGTTTGAACATACAATACTTTATTTGGTGTATGTAGTTCGTGTAGGGTTTGGGTGTATGTACCGACTTGGCCTGATACATCCAGCCCACCACGGTCGGAAACAACTAAGAGAAGGATAAGGAGGAAATCGTTGGCTGTCCGGAGAGCTGTGGCCTAGAACGGCTTCCTTGGTCCTATAAATAATGGCTCATCGGTCACATGAGCAGATGTATTACTGTGATTCATGGGCAGCATACCCAGAGCCGATCAGGGCACCAAGGGCATGCGCTCTGTCGGCCCACCCGGGGACCAGACTAGATAGCCATTCCTCAACAGCCACAGTCCTAGGGAGTAGAGGTGGTGGTGCCCCTGGGGTCTGCCCCTGGTCTGGGGTGAGGGAGGTGCACACCCTTGATCCAGACCCAGACCCGGACCAGGGCCCGGAATTAGGGGCTATAATTGGGATTACCCATTAGTTCGTGTATGTATCATATGATATTAATATAGTGTGAACATACTACTAGTCATTGGCTGGAATGTATTACACTGCCTTGTCTTAAACCAGAATTATACCAGCAAAGATGTGTTTTTTTTTTGTTATCTTCTGTGAGAATTTTAGCTGGTTTTCTGCTCTATGCTGTCATTGAAAACATGATTTAGGAATAAATTGATTGGTGAATTGAGGAATTGATAAACTGAGGAGTTGTATTTGCATTGTCTTTAAATGGTTTGTATTTAATTGCATTTTAGATTGTTATGGTTTACTTTGTTGTATATTGTGCTCTTTTATGAATGTGTCTTGATTTAGATAAAATAATGAGGCCGGATTTCCCCCCCACCTCAAAGGGCTGCAATAACAGGTTTTATTATTACCAATTATGATAATGTATTGACCTTGGAGTTATCAATGCTGGAGCAAAGCCTGCTGGGGTTTAAACTTGTAACCAGGAGTTATGATAAAATGGCTGAAGCAAGTACTCAAGTCACTAGCATATATTTATTCCGAAAAGGGTGTCGCTATATGATTGGAGAAATGCACACTCGTTGATTAAAGTCATTTAGATGCTGTGCTTTTAGAAGAGGTTAACACAGGCTGTGGAGGAATTGTTCTGACAGTGAACAGGACATACCAGTAATATTGACCTATTGTGCACTTCAGTGTGCAATCACTGCATCGAATATAGAATGGAACCATATACCATTGAGAACATTCATTTACATAATTTATTCTATGGAATTGAATTGATGAATATGGTGCAATAACAGCACAAGACAAAGGCATCTGTCTTAAAAATCCATGTTCTAACTCCTCCAGGGGATGTCCCTTGTAGCCCAATAAACAGCTGTCCAATCAGATGGCGGCCAGCCTCAACACTGACTGATTGACCAGGAGCACCTTGCGGGTGCCCACCATTGGGTGAGTAATTATCCAGTCATTCGGTTAACACAAAAGAGAGAGGTCTTTCCAATGACTTCAGCCTGAGCCATCTAACTTTCAAATCACATCCGAAAATAAATCATTTCAATTTCAAATTATGTATTGATTTTGTAAAATCCAGTCTTAAAGCAGGATTGATGAATTAGCCAGAGGAGACTCCAGGCAGGAACGGCAAGGCAGCTCTCTTCTTCCTATCTAGCCTGTCTTGTCGTCAACTGCTTAGCAATAATACTCTCGAAAAAAAACAAACCTAGCAGACCTTTCAAGGTGAAGTGCGAATAGGCAGTGCCCCTCCATTCTTATACAGGCACACTATAGGAGTGCCCATACGGGGTAAGGCAGAGCATTGAGTTCGTGGGTAAGCACCTAGCAGTCACGGTTTCATAACTGGGAATGCGTGGCAGGGGTTAAGTAAGGTTCCTATGTCTTGTGCATCTGGGCCCACCCGCGTTAGAAAGGAAAACACGTTTTAGGCAGAACCTCATCTTCTGGTTTTATCTGAAGAACTATATACATAATTAGGTATAACACGAACCATCTCCTTCACAAGTGAAGAAATGTTGTCACGAGACCTACCAATGGCCTACCTGATTCTCAAGCAGGTTTCTAACTGACTAGGGCCCTGATTCTCTCAGAGTTGTAGCCCCAGCAGTGCACCCATCTGCCACTCGTGTCACTGCATGTGCAAAACCACAGGGCATTCTCCTTCACACAGCTTTCTGTGAAAGGAGATTGGAGATGCAGCGAGGGGAAAGAGCAGATTAAGGAATGGAGTTCATTTCTTTTTAAATTGCTCTGCTCAAGCACTGCTCGAGTACTGACTGAGCATTTTTTCACAGAAATTGCCTCTCCTTGGTGGAAGGTCACTGCACGGTACAGTGGCACGGCTCAGTACATGAAAAGAGTCCACCAACTTAACAGGAAAGTAAACGCGCCAACAGGAGAAAAGGGTTCAAATGGAATTTAACATGAAAATTGCTAGCTACATCAATGACACGAATCAAATGTTTTAAAGAACTGCGTAGAAGCCTTGAAAAGCAAACAGCAGCTTCGAAAGGTGGAGCTGTCCGTCATTTTGTTGGTGGAAATATTGTTGCAGCTTTCATGAGGTACTAATCATGTCTTCTCCTTTGTTAGCAGGGAGTTACAGGCCAAAACCAAAAAGCTGCAAATTCAGAAGGACATTTGACAAGGGATGGAAAGTAACCGTCCAACATACAGTGGCGTCTTTAGTAATCAAACGTAGGGGTGGCACTGAGGCGACCGGAGACAAAAGTATGGGGGCTGTCCCTAAAAGGGCAATGTGTATGCTGTTTCCCAAATTGACGCGGGTAAAGTAGTCCAAAGTGGCATGGGGGAGGTAAAAATCATGCATTTATGAAGCAAATAATTCTGTTGCATGTATGTATATATCTTGATGTTTTACGATATTGACTCATCCTATATCGATATTGAAAATATATATCATTAGTACACGGCGAGGGCGCAATCAGAATGAAAGAACCATTCTGATTGGCCCTCGCTGAGGCATTACCCAGCCGGGAATCCCTCGGCTGTGATTCCACGGCCATTGTTCCTGGTGGGGGGGCGTGGCAGCCCCTCAGCCAATGAGGAGGCTCGAAGCGGGGCCATCTCTGCTCCGAGCCTCCCCACGGCTGAGAAGCTGCCTTCGCCCCCTGCCGGGGACTCGGGTATGTTTTTTTTCTTTGTTTGTCCTCCCCCCTCCCCCCCTCCCTCCCTTCCAACCCCACTTACCTTTAGCCTGCTTTGTCCCCGGTGCGGGACGATGGCAGCCTCCAGCCGCGTGGAGCCGTGTGGAGACTTTTTTCCCTCCCTCCCTTCCTCCCTTAGGCCCTCCCAACCACACTTACCTTCTTCTTTTTTTTGGGAGCGGACGCGCTGGGAACGCTTCTGTTCCCAGCTTGTCCGCTCCTGATGGCTGCCATGGAAACTGACTCTATTTTCCCTTTCCCGGCGGCCATTTTCTTGATCTTTTTTTATTTTTTTGTCCTGCAGCGTTTCAGGACAAAAAAAATGCTTTTAGTGCCCTGGTCACGCAGGCCAGGGTACTAATAGCTATATCCCCCTCGCGGCGGGGACATTACCGACTCTGGTAATGCCCCATGGCCTTCGTATAACTATGGGCCCTGGGGCATTACCTGAGTCGGTAATACCCCGCCGCTGCCGGCATATTGCTTAAGTATAGCTCCAAAACTCGATATATTGCCCAGCACACACACACAGCACCAGTTAAGTTCACTCCTGGTTTCGGGCCTTCATGGGCAATTTGTTCAGATGTTACCTGTTGTCATTGGCTGATAATGGACACCTTACTGTAAATTCCCAAAATGATGAAGAGCACACCTAAATTGTGTTTATTTTTTGAAACGTAATATTTATAGAGGGTGTGAGGGAGAATAACAACCCTTGCACTGGGTTGAGAACAACAAGAACCTACAAAAAGTGTCCACAATCTGTGTGGGGGACGCGAGTGTCCCACAAATTATGGGCACTTTCGGTATGTTCTTAGTAATGGACACCTGACATTTTATGCACTTTGAAATGATACAGTGTCCATACTGTGTCCCGATAGCATCTGCTGTAGGTGTGCCATTAATACCCACGGTTCGCGCTGCCTTTTTGTTTATCGCGCATCTGGCCATGGGTGCTTTTCTGGAAGGTCTGTGCAGATCGCCTTTGTGGCTGTGGGTTGCTTTCTCAGCGGTGTCTTTGTGCCAACATTTTATAGTGCAAATGTAGCAAGAGCACTGAGAATATCCAGAGCGGGCATGTGAACTAGAGGAGCACAGTGTGTCAGTGTGCGTGCCATAACAGTGGTCAACTAGCAACAAGTTATGATCCATTAAAGCAGTGTCTTCTGCACAGATGGAGCCACTCTGATGTCTCGAGGGCAGTGTGTCCCTTTCAGGCCAGAAGAAAGAAAACAGCATGAGCAAAAGGCAGAAAATGCGCAAGTGGCGGCTGGGGAAAGAAAGACAGCAGATTAGATCACTGAGCCCCCTGCTTCCCTCAGCGAAGCTGGGGCTCAGCCAGGAAACCCTTGTCAGGGGTGAGCTACCTGCCAAGACCACAATTTGAATTTCAACAATCGACGGCGGGACTGGCCGATTGTTGAAATTGAAATTGGGGTCTTTTATCATTGTGCCCTCACTCCATTAGGCAGGGCAGGGGGCAGGGCTTGCCTTTTCACATTTTCCCTGCCATTTCATTTCCCCATGTGCCAGAGAGATGCACATAGTCTTATTATGCTTGTCCAAAAACAACATTAAAACTGTCATAATATCACATTACTGCTTATTCAGATTGCGGGGAAAAATGTCTTAAAGTATAAATGTCCTGCATGGTCAATGAGGTGGATTTGCCAAAGATGTGGGCGGTGCTGCCACCCCCATAATCCAAATTGTCTCCCTGGTTCAGCTTGCATAAGGGCTTCCATGACTCCCCTTTGAAGTCCTCCAGTGGGTGCTGGGTTGAATGTAGAGGAAATCACACCTCTGGGCCAAAAACACAGGGCCCAGTCATCTCCATTGTATTTGATAGCGGTCCTGCCAGTCAGTATGGTAGAACCTGTAATTATCACACTGTCAGGTTCATAAGAACAGGGCCCCTGCCCTTGCAGCCTTAGTCACTGGTAGGTGCGAAATTAGCCTTGCTGCCAAACTGGTTTGACAGAAATTCCTGGGCCTCAGCCAGGATGAATTGTCTTTTGGGGTGAAAAACAGAGCAAAATATATATATATATATATATATATATCTTTTCAGCCCCTCTCCCCACATGTACAATTGTGTTTCTGTGCGTACAGTATTATTTCACATTTAGTTTTCCCAATGTCATTTTCTGCTTTGCAAAAGCAGATTTACCCGTGTTCTTTTTCTCTCCTGTTCATTTCACAAAATGTGGTTTCTACCGCATACAGTTTCTTCTGCATTAACTTCAGAAAGGCTTTAAAAGAGGTGGTCAGTTTCTGGACACAAAGATATGCTGCAAACAGTTTCTTGGTAATTGACACGAGGCAAGAAAGAGAGCCACGCTATAACTTTCCTTGGCAGTAATTTGCATGTGCTGGTTTATTTCAAAGTAAATCCAAGCTGTGTGGACTTCAAACAGAATTCGTTGCTTTTCCTGAACTTTATGAAGGAAAACAATGCCGTTCTGGGGGAGGGGGTTCTTATTTCCTGGCCATTGAATGAAATACACAGGCAGGGCTGTGTTTTAATGCTGCAAACTGTCTGAGGTTTAAATGAAATGAAGCACAAGTGTGATGCCTTCTTGAATGCAGGTCATTTTCTAGCACATCCTTGAGTCTTTAAATGACAGACAACACTGCAGACCCATTCTGAATTTGCTTATTTTCTCTGGATTAACATGAAGGAAAACAAAACGCAAACATTCTTGGGGTGACTGTGTTCAAAATCTCGCCCCACATGTGCAGAGCAGACAAAGCACAGCCGCTTTTGGATGAATGTTGAAATGCAGTTTTGTGATGCAGGGAATTTCTGTTGGGGCTGGTAAATGTACCCCACATAATAAGGTGTCCTGCTGCCAGGGCAATGAGCGTGCTGAGCAGGAATTGCTCAGCATGCATTCTCTTGCCAGCAGGACACCTTTCAAGTTGGGCGCGCTTATTGAGGTGCCTACAGGAGAGTTGTCCCACTGACAAATAGCCCAGTCTTGCCCTCCCTGCCCCCGGCGGTTGGTATGCTGCTCTAGGAGGGATGTAAAGGAGGGGCACTGGATTCCAGAGGAGGGGCCAGGGTCCTCCTGACCCCACCCTAGCGACGCCACTGCCAACATGCCTGTGTGGTTGCAGTTCTTATAAGCCATCCACGATCGCAATTGCCCCCAATGTCTGTGCAAATGGAAAGTGTGAAGCAGCTGTATAATCAAAAGACCGTAATGTCACAGACTGTGCGAGCACAGAAGTAGGTTAAATATTCAATTTCAGCTTTATCCAAAGCACAACATCATACCACTTTTACTGACTTCCAGTTGGATTGAAAAAGAAATATGTTGTCAATCATACATCTTAAAAGACATATAAACACGGTTTCATGTTATTGCATGAAATTATAACCATGCAGTATCAAAGCAATGGCAAACATTATCAGGACTGGCTAAATATTGGCATATCGTGCTAAAACTAACATGCTGAACTTCTCTGTATCTGTCTAGCTCTACTCAATGCATTAATTTGACTACTGCAGCGCTAGTGACTAGGTAACCCTGTCACAAATATGTTGTATTACCTTGTACCTTGTCTAAGAACCATGGGCAGCATTCATGTAACCCAGAATCAAGCCTTCTTAAGCTCCTCTTATAGCGCCTCGATGCCTAAGGGCTGCAGTGCGCTCTACAAATCTAAATAAATAAATAAATTTGCTTTTTTCTTTTATGCCAGGCTTTACCCAGGTAATGTGCCAATGCAAATAGCACCTCTTCATGGGTAGTACTTCTGCAAAGCTGCTCGGCATTTCCGAGATCCCTAACACCAGGGTTTATCAGATATGCTATCAAGTGTATTTATCTAATATTCAAATATGTAGGGCTTAAGAGCCGAAAGGGCTGAACAGTTTCCTTATAGCAAGGACAGAAAGGGCACATTGAAGACGAACCACGCTTCCAAGTACTAGTTAATGTAGCTAAAGGTAAAATACAAATTCTCACTTTGGTAAATAAAGTGCATCTGTGCAATTCCTCCATCTGGACATGGTACATTTCATTTTCATATTGACAGACGTCTTTGTATGGCCAATACGATGCTAGAAGACTGCTATTTTGATGTCTGAATGGCCCACTCTTCAGAAAGACTTGCATTTTCTTAGAGTGGTTATTAGTCTGATTTGGCAAATTCCACCGATTACCTGTCCCCAGCGTAAGGCTTGATGTCTTAACATGTCTTACCCATGGCAGAAGTAGGTACAGAAAAAGATTCAATAGTCCTTCAAGAATGTACTTCCGACACGAGATGGAGGCCTGCAAAGCGAAACAATTATACTTGTACCTTACAACCATTTAAAGTTTAAAAGCATTATACCATGATTTTTATTGCTTGATGTCTGATCAATATTTATAGTAATTAATCACTAGTACAGATCCGTTGGTATGCTGTAGGACACAATCAAATATGGTTTCATGTTTTGTAATGAGGGTTGTTGTTTGGAGGATAGGGTGCGTTATGGGGCCGGTAAAGGTCATGCCCCCTCCCGAACTCGTTCATGAAATCATACAACGGAGCCGTGGACTGCAGTTTGCAACTGGCACACGGGGGTGCCATGCACCCTTTTATTAACAATGTCACATGGTGTTCATTGTGACAAAACACCAACTCACGCTTGACGTCATGCGGCAGTTCAGTTTACAACATCCCATGCCAAGGATAAAAAACAATACACAACTTTATTCTAACAACACGTTGGACTGCTATTACGAGCTCCATCGGTCTCTGATATCCTTGTCCTATAGCGTTATTGTGCAGCTGCGCCGCCAATTTGCTCCTCATTCTTCTCTTGGCCGCAATGCCAGTGCACCTGCGCTGCCAATTTGATCCTCATTCTTCTCTTGGCCGCAATGCCAGCACGGCTCACCAGAGTAGCCGGGGACACTACTGATAGAAGGAACACATCTTCATCCTCTTGCACATGTATGGCCGCTACACCACCATCACTCCCGTAGCCCTCTTGATCTTCACCACTTGGCCAGTCGCGCTCCTCAGCAATGAGTGCTATGTTGGCAGTCACTTCGGATCGCATGTTCTTCGATTGATCTGCGCTCTTCGTCTGTCCTATAGTTGGCCATGGTATCTTGTAGAGAGTGGCAAAGTGTCCTGATTTGTGGCATCTCCTGCACTGCCAACACATTGCCGGGCACCCTCTTGCTTGCAGCATCACCCCTCCACAGTACTCACATGCCTGAGAGGGTGCTTCTTCTGTGCCCGCTTTCTGAGCTTCAATATTTCCTGCTTCACCCTTCTTACTCTACGCTCGGACCACAAATGCTTTGCCCACCTTCAACCCTTTGATGGTGTCTTCCAACATTGCTGACCTTGTTGTGGCCAGCTCTTGGGCTCTTCCCAACTCAAACATCCTTGCTAGGGGCATCCTTGGTTCTTTCAAGATCTGGGAGCGGCATGCCTGGATTATTTCGTCTCAGAGCTCACAATCTTCATCCACAAAGTCACACGTAGTGGCCAGCACATGGAGCCTAGTGTAAAACGAGTCAAGGGACTCATCCGGAACGTTGGGCCGCTTGCCACAGCTGAAACCATTCAAAATCAATGTTGACCATTGGCACAAAATATTCTGTTAGCAGCTTCCTCGCCTCCTGGTACATTGCAGCTCCTGGGGGCGGTGCCTTATAGAGTTTATGGGCGTCGCTGCTGGCATAAAATAGCAAGAGGGTCTTCTTTCAGGCATCATCCATTATCTCAGCTGCCTCATAAAACATCTCCAGCCTCTCTAGCCAATGTGCCGAGTTGGCTGCTATGCATGCAGGGTTTCCCTTAACATTCAACTCTGGCACTGGGTGGCTATGTCACATAGGGCCGTGGAGCTGGATTGGTCTACTCCTCCCCTGCCATTGTGTCTCACCATTGCTTGGCCTCTGATTGGGCCCTTGAAAATTACTTGGCCGAGACGTGTTGAACGTAGCATGGCTGGCTGCTCCCCTGTTCCCACTGAACCTCGGGTCTGTGTAAAGTTCTCTCTCCCACTCCGTGCCTCCCCTTTTTAACCTGGCAGCTGCCTGACCCCAGAAGCACACTGCACAAGCACTTTCTGGGATGAGAGCTGTGGCAGATGTGAGGAAAGCACACCTCGCTGGTAAAGACCGAATGGGGTTGTACCTGCTGATGTGGCCAACCTCTTTCTTCCTGGAGGGTCTGCCTGTGCCTCTTGAACCAGGATGCCCTCCTGTGGATCCGGGCAAGACCGCATGAGCACTCCCATGAAGAGGGCCGCGGCAAGCAGTGACTGGCACGCCACCAGCCTTTCCCCCCAAACGCAGTATTGACAACAACATATCTTGTGCCGCTAAAAGAAATGTGATGAGGTTAGAGCGCATCTGTCTTTCTTCTTGCCCAGTTTCTTCGCTCTAATATTCATTCTCCTCTCCTATGTTCTCCGGTATTTGGATGTGGGCATCATCGGGGATTGGATGGTTGCACTGTGCTATGAGGTTGTGCAGCATGAGTGTGTGCAAACATAAAGACTGCGTCAGTGGTGTGTATTGGGCAGAAGCAACTTTTTATTAATCCAACGTCTCGTTCAATCAGACTGCGTGTGTGGACATGTGCAACGTGGCTTTTTTCTTCTCCCTGAGTTTGTGCATGAATGGTGGGTGTGAGGAGCCAGAACTTCACCGTGCAGCTGCTTTCTAATGCTACTGTGTCATCTTGGTGGGATTTCCGGAAGGGACTCTGTGAAATCAAAAAGAAGATATCGAGGCTGAGTACCCCAAAAGGAAATACACCAAACGCGGGTTACAAAGAAAGATACAGGGATCTTTATTCTATACTGAACAGTTTCAAAGGACAAAGCAACAGATAGCTATCGGGCCCTCAGTACAACACAGCAAACTCCAGCCCTGTTTGGTGTTCTCAGTGAGTGGGACTGTACATTAGAATAGTCGCACCTTTTATACAGTTTGAAACATGTCGTCCAGCCCACCTACAAGTTAATACATCACGGATCTAGGGTTCATGCCGAGTTCATGCATCTATACATTTAGGGTTTACCATTAATACATTCACCAACAAAGTTACAATGGCAACAGTGTGTCTTCGGATTTCTCGTTGAGCCTTCTCATACATCTTTATACAATGCAGTTAAACAAGTGTTCATATTTCAGTATTTGAATATATTATGTTTAACGTGTGCTCGCGGATTAACTTTGTTGGCGCAGGTAACCCTCTATACACAGGTCAACGAAGGACAAGGACTCAGTTCATGACCCCAACATGTGGCCTGCAGGCAAGTTACATATTAGTTTGTACACAGAGGCCAAGACGGCCATGTTACATTCGGAATGACACTGTCCACCATTTTAGAACACAGGGTGACTTTAGAGAGAGAATCTAAAATGGCGGGTGAACCTAAAATGGCAGCTTACACTGATCTAAGGTCAAGACCTTGTAACACGGATTTCTTCGCAAAGTGGCTTGGCTTAGGCCAATATACATATATTCATACTGTATAGGAGGCACAATATGATTTTCCATTCGACAAACCCTCCTTTTGGCCTATGACAAGCGCTAAAACTACTTCTGATCACTTTACGAACAACTCCACGTCTCAACGTCCATACACCCTGAATCACTATCGGAAATATCTATTGCCATTAGATCAGTTATCAAAATTTCTTTCAGCACATACTCATTGGAGTTCTTGTCTGGGGCGTGTACCTTGCGTCCTAATGTACCCATCACCTGTCCGCAACATCCCCCTAACATCGAACATATACTAGGACGACACTGTATACAGCAACAAAGAAACAACAAAATTCCCAAAATGATCAGCAAGACCGAAAGTACCTTCCAACCCCAAGATCGCAAGAAGTCCCAGAACCAAGCGCTAAGATCCCAGTTTCCCTCGGGAACGTGCACTTCTGAATTTAGGGCGTGCAGATTTTGTATTGCCTTGAAGATAGTTGGGGAGGAATCTGGCACGAAAACACAGCAAGTGGACCCCACTAATTTCACACTCCACCACGTTCAGCCAGAATTACATCTATTGCCATCCGGTTCTGAAGTGCTACTAATTTTATTGCTTTCTGTTCTAATGTCATATTATAGAGTATGTCCGTGGTCCGGTTGATGGTTCTCTCCAGCACTCTCGCTAGTTTCCTGATATCTTCAGAGTTCATTATTTGTCCCAGAAATGGCACAAAGCATTTCACTACGTCTCCCGAACATGTGCTGAAGTGTCACCATCCTCGTCCCGCCGTGGACGAGCCTTTGAAACCTCTACAGTACTGGCTATGAATACCCCAGGTAACAGGATCCCTAAATAACAAGTTCCCTGCCAGTCCCTGGGTAACCATGGAAATGCTACATTACCGCAAAGTAGACAGGCTCGCCTACATACAAAGGTCTGTCTTCCCCAGTCAAATTTGCAACATTGGCGCAACCTTTAAAATCTCCCATTGACTGAGTACCATTCCTCTGTATGCAGAAAGAAACTGAATCAGGGCTATGGTTAACAGTGTAAGAAGGAGGCGTGGCGTCCTTATTGCCTATAGGAGCCATTTTAAAAGAAATCAAAGATTGGAAAGGACGAGACTGTCTATCAGCGGCCTAATAGAGGCAACGTTGAGCTTACTCCAATTCGCAAAAAGTGAGCATCCTAGGGGATCCAAAACACGTTTCTCAAACTGATTCAAATTAGTCCCATAGAGGTTCCCTGAGATGCTGTCGTTCCAGCGACCAAAGAACAGTGCTCTAAGAGAAGCATAACAAGCAGTTGTCAAAGGTAAAGGATGAATATACCAACCTCGCCTCTTATCCCCATGTTGCGGTAAATGTGAACAGACCCAACAGTTCGATTTATTAAAAATAGCATGTGTAGCGTTCATGATGAGTGATAGTGTATAATTGTAATATCTCTGTCTATGCTGAGAATCCCTAGGAGATAGAGTGTGTAGATGCACAAAAGGAGTAGAAACAGTAGGTACATTTTCAGTAGGTAATACATTTTCTAACGGATGTACTTCTTCTAGATACTAGAAGCCTAAAACAATGACTATTAGAAAACCAATTAACATTATAAAAAGACAGCAGTACGTTCTCAGGGCCCAAACAGTTTGTCCATTTTCACAGCTGGTCACATGTTCTTTTATCAGTCCTGAACGAGCGGTAGCGGTTGCAGGCATTTTAATCTTCAAACGAACACGCCAATGTCATTAGCTGGCGACCTCCAGGCCAAGCGACTGCTTAGTCCTTCCACAAACCCAGGCCAACAGAATCCCTGTATAAACAGTAGATCGGGCCAAAAAGGCAAGCCCTTGATGATTTTCACCGATCGCACAGCCGAACCGTGCAGTAGGTCTATTTCCTAAGTCGCAGATTGTACCTTGTGCTTCCTGGTACTGAGTGATCTGAATACAATGTGTAGTCACTTCCCGTTGGAAGCGACATATCAAGAACAGGAGAGGATGCAAGATATGGAGCAACAGTTTCCGCAGACAAAACTATTGGAGAGTGTGGAGACAAAATGGCTGTTTCCCCAGGCCTCACTGGCTCAGAGAGAGTCTCCGACGCACTCTCGATGCTGTTTACTGCTTCGGGATCATTGATTGCAGTACTGATGAGGGGTTCTGTTTCTTCTGTATCATATGGCACTCGGTGTGGGACCTTCTTGGTGTGGGTTGCATGGATCCAATTCTTCCTGCCCGACACCCGCACCGCCGTTTGCGTGACCAGCAGGACTTGGAAGGGTTCCCGCCACCGAGGTGCAAGGCAAGACGATCGCTCAAAAGCTTTAACAAGAACCCAGTCACCAGGCCGTATGCTGTGACCGGGTCCCTCGTATCGTACAGGTAAAGCCACTCGCACCTGGTGATAAATCAAACACAGATTTTTAGTCAACTGGCTACAATAATCTGAAAGAAGTACATTTTCCACATTTCGCAGTGAGCGATTTTTCAGAAGGTTCGGGATATTTACAGGCCTCCCCATAGCCACCTCAAAGGGAGAGAGCCCAGTCTTAGTTTGAGGGGTCGTGCGCATAGACAACAACACGATCGGTAAGCCGTCCGGCCATTTTAATTTGGTGCCGGCACACATCTTAGCGAGCTTGTTTTTGATGATACCATTATGTCTTTCCACTGAGCGTGTCTGGCCGAATGGAACCATTTATCGATCTGTAATCCCGCGCATATCTGCAGAATTACAGCAGCGATAAAATGTGGACTATTGTCCGACCAGATGACTCTTGGTAGCCTGAACCTAGGAAAATATTCTTTTAACATTGTCTTTGCAGTAGTCATGGCTGTAGCGTCTTTTACAGGAAAAGCCTCAACCCATTTGCTAAAAGCACAAATAACAACTAGCACATATTTCAAGTTTTTACATCGTTCCATTTCAATAAAATCAAAGTGTATGACCTTGAAGGGGGCAGAAAGTAGACCAAAACTTCCCCTGGGAGTTGATGTTCCCTTTCCCACATTATGCTGTAAACCGATCATGCAGTTTTGAACGAAACGTTCAGCTACTTTAGAGATTTTGTCATTCACCCATACATTTTCCAGCATTTTTGTAATCTTGCAGGCACATATATGTGTAGGGCCATGAGCCATAACGACCATCATCATGATGTACGCATCGGGAAGTAGCCATTTTCCATCAACTCTGTCCACCCAACACCCATCATCATCAAGTTTCCCCAAGCCCTCAGCCCACTTTTTGGACTCTTCCAATGTGGCATCGGCTTGGATATCCCTCACAGAATGGACACCCTCATCCATTGCATAGGCATTTACGGTCTCCCTTGAAGTGTACATGTCTGCAGAGAGATCGGTGGCAGTCTGTTTAGCTATCTGATCAGCGAAAGCGTTTCCTTTTCCTATATCATCTACAATCTTTTGATGCGCTGCGCATTTCACAATAGCTAACTGAGTAGGGAGTGCAAGCGCTGAGAGTAGCCGTACTATCAAGGAGCCATGCTGGATCTTTGTACCGTGTGAAGTTAAGAACCCTCTTTCTGACCAAAGTCTCCCAAAGTTGTGAACCACCCCAAAGGCATACTGACTGTCAGTGTATATATTCAAGGAATGCCCTTCAGAAAGTTCCTGATGCTCGGGTCAATGCTATAATCTCTGCGGCCTGCGCAGAGTTATGTGTGATTCTCTTGGTCTCCACAACCGTGCTCAACGTAGTGATTGCGTAAGTGACTGTGGATGTACCATCCGGAAGTTTGAAGCAGGAGCCATCGCAAAGCAGCTCCCCTTGTGGATTGTTCAAAGGAGTATCTTTTAGATCAATTCTACCCTTTGTCTCTTGTTCGGTAGTGTAAAGACAGTCATGTGACTCTTCGTCACTGCAAGCAGTACCTTGCGGGAAAGGTAAGAGTTCAGCCGGATTAAGAACACAACACCTCTTAATTTATATGTGTGGTGCAAACAAGATCAATTCATATCTTGTCAACCGTGCGGAAGTGAGGTGTTGCGTTTGAGTTCTATTTAGTAGAACATCTGCAGAGTGAGGCACCATCAGGGTTAGATCATGGCCTAGGACCATTCCCTCACTCTGTTTTACAGATGCCTCAGCAGCAGCGACAGCTCGCAAACATCTTGGCAAAGTGCATGCTACAGGATCAAAAGCGGAATAAAAGTAACTGCATGGCCTATTGTTCCCTCCATGTTCCTGCGTTAATACAGCCAAAGCACATCCATCACATTCATGCACAAACAACACAAAGGCCTTTTCATACTTTGGTGTGCCCAAAACTGGTGCCGAGCACAATGCAGTCTTGAGAAAATCAAATGCACGCTGGTGCTCCATGTTCCACGGCAATGGTGAAGAAATGTCCTTCTTCGTCAGAGCCAACATCGGCTTAATTGTTAACGAAAAGTTGGGGATCCACTGCCCACAGTAAGAAGCCATTCCTATCAAGGCTCTAACTTCCTTCTGTGTATTTGGGACAGACATGCTAGAAATTAGTTTTATCCGTTCAGGTGTCAATCTTCTTCCCTCCTTTGACAGGAGAAAGCCTAAATAGGTGACCTCCTGGCAACAATATTGAAACTTTTTAAGCAAAGCTTTGTGACCATGTTTAGCTAGGTGAATAAGCAACAACATAGTGCCCTCCTTACAAGCGCTCTCTGAGTCAGCAGCTAAAAGCAGGTCATCAACGTATTGAAGCAGTGTACAAGTTGAGGGCAATTCAAGAATATCAAGCTGTTCTTTCAAAGCCCTACTATAGAGGCTAGGACTTTCCGTGTAACCCTGTGGTGCACCGGTAAATGTAAACGAGCGTCCCCCTAAGGTGAACGTGAACAGGTATCTACTGTCCTTGTGTATAGGAATACTAAAGAAAGCATACTTCAGATCCACAACACTAAACTAAGTAGCTGAAGCCGGGATCATGGTTAATATTGTCGTCACATCAGGCACAATTGGAAATTGTGGAGCGATGATCTGATTGATGGCACGTAAATCAATTATGAAACAAAAAGGAATTGCATTATCGCCTTTTTTGTACACGGGCAAAATCGGACTATTGCACAAACTACCTGCAATTTCCTCAATTTCCCCTTGATGCACAAAATCAGAGATGATACATTTCAAAGCTTGCTCACCCTCGACTGAAATCTTATATTGTGGAATACGTGGCAGCTTTACTCCATGTTTCAAGACTATTTTAACAGGCTCGATCTGCAAAACACCAACATCATTGTCATCAATTGCCCATAAACACTCCGGAACAGTACTAAATTCTGGCGGCAAAGGTCTAGTCAGGAATTGAGAGACAGAAAGTTGCTGTGGTGAAATCGGCAAACGCACTCCATCAGAAGAACAATGAATCACCGCATTTAATTCCTTCAACAGATTCAACCCCAGCAGATTCTCTCCACAATTTGAAGTCAAAAGGAATGGACAGTGGTCCATAAACGGACCTAAGGAAATAGGCACCGGCGAAGAAACCGGACAGACAACTGGTGTGCCCGAAAACACTACAGAAACGTTGGTTTGCCCTGACAGTGGGATGTTTGGAACCCGAGAATGATCAATGGAACACTTTTGTGCCCCTGTATCTATCAAGAATAGATGTTTCCTACTTCCCACTATCATTTCAACATAGGGGCCTTTCTGATTAACGGGAATAGGCGTAGGTTCCAAACCCTGCTTCGGGTAATCCTAACGAAACAGAATATCATCAAAAGGAAGTTCTTCAGAGAGGTAAGCGGCAGAAGGATGATCGAATATGTTTCTAGCATCCACACTTGGTGCCTGATTATCCTGTGAAAAAGGTTGCTGTGAATCTTGTGAAAACTGACCTCTACCAGGGCCCCCTACACCCGGGCGACCTCTGGGTCGTCTACCCATATTTCCAAATGTATTATTTGACCTCTGTCAAAGGACCGGGCATTGTGCACGCCAATGACCCTCTTGCCTATAATAGGCACACTGGTTAATGTTTACAGGACCCAAGGGCACATTTCCTTGTGGAACATACTGACCTCTAAACTGTGAATTACCCCCTCTAGGGCCTCTAACAATTTGCTGTAGTAATACTTTCGTCTTCAAGTCACCTTTTCTTTTTTTGACTCTTTCCTTTTCATTATTGACACGATTCTCATAATACTGAGCCATGTGCAGTACTTCTGATTGAGACTTCGCTTGCCAAGCACTCTCAGAAGACATAATTTGCGACTGGATGTCAGGCAACAATCCACACACAAATTTGTCTATGAATAGTCGTTTCCCAGACTCTGTGCCTAAGTCTTGTCCACTGAAATCTGAGAATACCTGTTCGAACCGATTAAAGAACTCGGTAGCACCCTCACACTTCCCTTGGACACAGGCCGTAAGCTTGTCCCAAATAATTCTCTTTTCGGGAATTATAGTTTTCAATTTCGCAATGATTCTATCAGGTAAAGTTAATATCACCTGCGGCGGTCTCTCAGCAGCTGGCCTTTCTCCATCGAGTCTAATTATGTTAGCCCATGTATCTCCTAACCCTGCTACATCATCTATAGTCCTAACCTGTTTCCACAAATCTACAGGCAGGAGTACAGGAAATAACAAATCAATATCACTTAAGGTGAATACTGAGAATTGCAAAACAGACTCTATTTCTTTATAGAACCCTGTCGGATTTTTCCTAATGTCGGGAATAGATTGTCTAATAGTGTTCACCTCCTGTCTCGAAAACGGGATGTGAACAAACTGTGACACATAATGTGCAGGAATATCTTGAGCAGCTGCACCCGTTGCAGGATTAGCCGGAATCTCAACCTTTGTGACAAATGTCGGAGGAACCTCTCTCATAGGCAACTGAGAAGTAGGCAACTCCGAACGCTTACTAAGCAACAGAGCCAAATCGAGCGCTATGGCAGCCGAAGAAGTGTCAAGTGAAAAAGCTCTCTTATAAATACTCAATTACTCTGTGAGACAACAAATCTTTCTTTTTACACACTCATCCTGTAGGTACTCTACCATTACCTGTAGCACTTTCCTCTGCATTTCTGGTGTATACTGACTATATGTGTCATATACTTCAATTGGAGTTATCGACATGTCTGAGATCCATCTAATCGTGTCTTTCGTGCAAATTTGCGTTTCCTCAGATATCGATTTACGACAAGGGAGGAATCGCTTCTGCACACACGTAATGCCCAAACTATCTTCATCTTCATCCTCATTCTGTAACCTTTCCAACTCCTTTCTCTACTCAAATACCCTCTCAACATACTCTTGTACTTTCTCCACAGTGTCTCTAGAAAGCGCTAAAATGTTCAGATCCCTCAACCCTTGTGGGAGATCTGCATTGTCTAATCTATGGTGACCTAACCCCTCAAGAAAAACATTTTTCTCAGGAAAATTGTCCATATTAGAAAGTATGGTGAAAACATTAGCTCGATCACCACCCTCCATACAATGTTTAGCCCAAGCAATTAACTCACGTTTCTTTTCTGGAGGTACAGTATTGCGAGTGACAACCCTCAATCCCGCTCCCTGATCTACTACAAGCGGTACAGGACCACTTGGAAGAGGGAGAGCAGGCAAGTTCAACAGAGGTACTATCACTGGTTCAATAGGAAAAAGTGGAGGAGCAGGTGGAGGAGCAGCAACAAAAGGAGGAACAACGACTGGAGGAAGAGGAGGAGCAGGAATAACAGCAGGAAGACAAACTAGCAGGAAGAGGAACATACAGAGGTGGCGCAGTGGCACCAGGCCTTCATTCATTTAACAATTTATCGATAAGTTCGTCGGAAACATGAAAGTCTTTAGAAGGATAGGTTTTCTGAATGCCAAGTGAGAAAGCCCTATCCATATTCCTAGCTGACTCAGACTGTTTAGCTTGGTCATATAACAATGCTTTTCGGCATTTGTCTTATGATGGCGCACATGTTTTTCCCTACTCTTAAGCTGCTGTAAAGCTTCTTTTTTCCAATTCTGTAATACATCAAATGCTGCAGGTCTAGCCTTTTTCTTTAATAAGTTGACTCTAAATACTCAATACGAGGGATTTCAAAACTACCATTGATGGGCCACTGCAGTTCGGAAGCATGTCTAGTTTGTGCCAAATATCATTAAACACTATACTACCTATGCCATTCTTACATTACATAGTACAAGCCGGCGACCCCTCCTGTGGTGCCGGACGGCTAAATTCCAAAGATTGTCTATCGATGTGGAATAACACCCTGAAACAGGTAGACAATTTCCCAGGCATATCAGAATTACTGGTGTTACCTGGTCAATAATTGTATTTGCAGATACAATGCGCCAAAACAAATTATCAGGATACTTTAGAATCGGGTCACCACTCACCTGATCAATCCTAAGGAGGTCCGACTGGATTACAAAATTCTTCTCTAACAAATTTGATCTTGTGTTTGGTGATTTCGGCAAATCTGCCCGCCTCGATAAGTGGACCCTCGTCAAGATGCTGACTCGGACCATGAGCCCACCATCCAGGGATCGGGCCATGCAGCGCTGTTGAGGTGTCGCGTCTCATTCAGAAAGGGGCCCCTTTTTTCCGACACCGTCCGATCCCGGTCCGATAGCTTGCGTCAACCTTCAACAAGCTGGCATCAATCTTGAGGGTCCCTATTCGGACGCCATCTGTGAAATCAAAAAGAAGATATCGAGGCTGAGTACCCCAAAAGGAAATACACCAAACGCGGGTTACAAAGAAAGATACAGGGATCTTTATACTATACTGAACAGTTTCAAAGGACAAAGCAACAGATAGCTATTGGGACCTCAGTACAACACATCGAACTCCAGCCCTGTTTGGTGTGCTCAGTGAGTGGGACTGTACATTAGAATAGTCGCACCTTTTATACAGTTTGAAACATGTCGTCCAGCCCACCTACAAGTTAATACATCACGGATCTAGGGTTCATGACGAGTTCATGCATCTATACATTTAGGGTTTACCATTAATACATTCACCAACAAGTTACAATGGCAACAGTGTGTCTTCGGATTTCTCGTTGAGCCTTCTCATACATCTTTATACAATGCAGTTAAACAAGTGTTCACATTTCAGTATTTGAATATATTATGTTTAACATGTGCTCGCGGATTAACTTTGTTGGCGCAGGTAACCCTCTATACAAAGGTCAACGAAGGACAAGGACTCAGTTCATGACCCCAACATGTGGCCTGCAGGCAAGTTACATATTAGTTTGTACACAGAGGTCAAGACGGCCATGTTACATTCGGAATGACACTGTCCACCATTTTAGAACACAGGGTGACTTTAGAGAGAGAATCTAAAATGGCGGGTGAACCTAAAATGGCGGCTTACACTGATCTAAGGTCAAAACCTTGTAACGCGGATTTCTTCGCAAAGCGGCTTGGCCTAGGCCAATATACATATATTCATACTGTATAGGAGGCACAATATGATTTTCCGTTCGACAACTTGATCTAAGGATAAAAAGTCCATGCCTCCTATAACCCCTGCTCTGCACAGGAAATCTGCCAGCGTCACCCCCTGCATCTACACCTACATTCAACTACCTGGCTCTGCTCACACCGCCTGTGTTCTGAGGAGCAGTAGTGTGCCTGACAATATGCTTAGTCTCCCGCATGAGAGGGGATGGCTTTTAGGTAAGAACCACAATCGTTTTCTTTGCATGCCTGTGAGCCTGTCTATGGGATTGGGAGTGTGCTCTGGATGGGGAGATAGCAGAAGGGGTTTGAAGGATGACAGCAGTAGAGGTTGAGTTCAGCAGGCACCAGCAGGCAATCTTGGGCACGTGGAAGCAAAGAGGGGGGCATCATGGCAGCCGCTGCCCCCTTTGGGAAAGCCATGTCTATAGGGTGACTGCAGGAAGCACTGTCGGACATTATTGTTTTATTGGAACCAAATTACCAGACACTTAATGGTGCTAAAATGACAAGCGTTGGAGCTGTCCCCATGTGCCGTCATAGCATCACAAAAAGCACACCCAAAAATGTCAACGCATTTTAGAACAAACAAGTTAGGTAATAGGGTGCTGTTTTCTCAGCACAAAGGCGCATTCCAACAAATGCAAGCAAGTTATCACGATTTTTATCACTGCTCCCTTTTTAGAATACCACAGCAAATTTGCAAACATTATGGAGCAAACAACCCTGCAGTTGCTGCTGCCTCTGTGGGCATTGCTAAGGGGCAATTATCTGTAGTGGTAAGCATTATAAGGTGGAGTAAAAAACATGTCAGTGTAAAATTGCAAGCTAACGAGATTGCAATGGCAACAATACATCACATATAATTATTCTCCAAGGCTTAGAGAATCAGGGCCTATAAATGTCTGGTTCATGTGAGATGGCCAGCACCCTGGCCCTGTCAAGAGGGAATGGGAACCCCTCTTAGGTGGAAAGTCTATCTTGGAGTAATTCAAACCCGTCTTACCCCTCAGATGGACCGTGGCATTCCAGAGGCCCCTAATTCCTGCTCCCCTTGTGCCAACATGTATATTGATATTGATATTTTATTTCTATCGCGCTCACACACAAGTGTTTCAGAGCGCGACAAGGCAAGGCATTGGAGGGGAACAGGGGAGAACAAAACAATGATCTTACTAGGCCCAATGACATTGAGAATGTGCAAGTGCATGGGAGAGGGGGAGGGGAAAAGTGTAAGGATGGGGGAGCAAAAGGAGCTCAGAATAAATAATAATAAATACATTAAATAATAAAAGCAACAAAAGTGGTAGTGCAGCCAGCAAGTGGCAAGTGCTGAGTTTAAGACAGCAGACAGGGTAGGTCAGAGAAGTGCAGAAAGAAAGAGCGGAAGACTGAATGGGTACAGATACAGACCCCAGTACAATGGGTGGCCCAGGGCAGTGCGGGAGGGTGGCAAGGTGAGCAGGACCTGGGCCCGGAGGACAGAGGGTGGCCAGGTGAACGGTGCCAAGAGAGACCAGATCAGCAGGGGAGAGGGGTGGCGAAGGCAGAAGCAAAGAGGAAGGTCTTGGGGTGCTTCCGGAACCAGAGATGGTTCTCCTCAAGTTTTAGAGTGGCAGAGAGGCTGTTCCAGAGGCTGGCCCCAGCCAAAAGCAGAGATCTACCCCCAGATTGTTTCTTCGAAAAACGACTGACCATGAGGGAGTTAGAGGTAGAGAAGTGGAGAGCTCGAGAGGGGAGGTATTTGCCGAGGGATAGCTGAAGGTATTTTGGACCCAGGCCCCAGAAAGCCTTGTGGACAATGCAGAGGGTTTTGAATTTAATCCTTGCATCCACTGGGAGCCAATCAAGAGATGTCAGAGCTGTAGAGCTACGATCCCAGGGCTTGAGGCCAAGGACAAGCCTCACAGTTATGTTCTGTATTAGTTTCAGAGGGCGGAGAGTAGAGGCAGGTAGTTACAATATTCCAACCTAGAGAGACCAGAGCCTGGGAGACCATGATCTTCTGGGGGAAGGAGAGGAAAGGCAGAGTACCTCTGAGGAGGTGCAGTAGGAAGTTTGACTTTTTAGAGACATCAGAGATGTGGGCGGAGAAGGAAAGTGTGGAATCAAAGATGGCCCGAGGTACTTAGCCTCGCAGGTGGGGATAGGAGGAGGGCCAAGGGAGGCCGGCCAGAGAGTGAGGGGAAAGGATGGAGAAGGTGTGCCGATGAGGAGGATCTCAGTCTTGCTGGCATTTAGACAAAGATCATTGGTGAAACACCAATCCTGAATGGCAGTAAGGCAATCAGAGATGAGAGAGGTAGAGGAGGTGACCGAGGACAGCCTGGAAATGAGTTGAGTGTCATCAGCTTAGAACTGGAAATTTGAGCAGAAAATGGCATTGCAGTGGGCAAGAGTTGCCAGGCATTTGTTTAAAAGCCAGGGCGAGACGTTAGACCCCTGGGGAACACTAGAGGTAGAGAGGGAGATAGATGATAGGAAGGACCCCAGTATGACCTGGGAGGGTCGATCAGAGAGGAAAGAGGTCAGCCAGGCCAGAGCCTGATCTGTGATACCCAGGTTATCACAGAGACGGTTGAGCAGGATGGTATGGTTGACTGTGTCAAAGGCAGAAGAGAGATCGAGTAGGATGAGGGAGTAGGATGAGGACAGAGGGAATGTTAGAGTCAAGGTTGGAGAGCAGATCTTCACAGATGTTCAGGAGAGCAGTTTCCGTGCTTCTGGCACCTCTAAAGCCAGACTGGTGGTCATGGAGACAGCCACCAGAATTGGAATGAAGGTTAAACTGGGAGATGGCCAGCTATTCCAAGAGGTTTCCCAGAAAGTGAGTAATGGAAATTGGGCGATAGTTAGCAGGACAGGAAGGAACAGCTGTCGGTTTCTTGAGAAGAGGATGCACAAGGGAGTGCTTCAGAGGGGAGGGGAAGGATCCTGAGGCAAAGGAGTGCTTGCAAAAATCAGCAAGGGCCGGGGCGAGGGTGTCAATGTGGTCCTTGATGGTTTTAGAGGAACAAGGATGAACCTGTTTTGATGAGGCTGTCAAAGATCGGACTTGTCTAGTGGCCTCATCAGGGGAGAAAAGAGGAAAGGACGAGAAGGGGGTGGGGGTGGCTGAAGGAGGGTCAGCAAGCACAGATATAGAGGGGAGCAAAGTCGAACGGGAGGAGAGGGTGGACAGGATGTCCTGGTTTTTTTAGATAAAATGAGAGGCGAGGGCAAGACTGCAGCAGGGTTGGCCACCTCCTTGCAGATTTTAAAGAGTTTGGCCGAGTTGTTAGATACCGCCGAGACACAGGCTTGAATGTGGACTCTCTTCTTGGTGAGGACAGAGACTCAGTATTGCCTTTGGAGCAGTAGACAGGCCAGTTTGTCAGAGGATGAGCAAGAAGTCCTCCATTTCCTCTCAGCCGACCTACACTTACATTTAAGTGTAGCTAGGTCAGAGCCACCAGGAATTGCACTTGGCTTTGGACTTCAAACGGATCCTCATTACAGTGGCAAGAGCATCAAGAGTATCAGAAATAGAAGAGTAGAGAAGGGACAGGGCTGTGTCCGGGTGTGAGTCAGCCAAAAGAGATGGGGGCGGGGGGAGAAGGTGGCAGCAAAAGCCTCAACTGACACAGCAGTACACATCTGTTTTAAGCCTTGTCTCAAACACAAGCTACTTACCAGTGTTTCTCTTTTTCTTTTACAGTCATATGGGCCTCATTACAAGTTTGCCAGTCCGGTAAACTCACCGGCACCCTTGTTTCTGCAATGGCAAACTACGAGTTTGACTGCCGGGGCCACTGCGCCCGACAGGTCTGACCCTGCCGGGCGCAGCGGACACAGTAGGCAGACCACTCACGGAAGCGCCGGCACGATTAACAACAGTGCTGGCACTTCCGAGTCCCCAGGGGACTAACATTTTAATGGCACCTGACTTCCCAGGCCGGCAGACTTGAAATCTCCTGGTGGCACCGGGAAGTCAGGCACCAGTAACACTTTACGAGTCCGGCAACAATCCGCCAATAGCATCGGCAGGGTTACCGCTGGACTCGTAAGGAGGCCAATAATCATCCAAACAGGAAATGAAGAAGAATATTCTAAGTGGGAGTCCAAATCCAGTGCCCTAAATTCGTGATGAGAAAGCTGAACCCTGGTCACTACCAACCTGCCTATGAAGACAGTGGCACAAAGAGAGAAAACCACCAAGAGAACCCACTACACCCCTATGGATGTGTGCTACTGGCTGCATTGATTCACAATGGAGAAAGAAAAAGCAGCATTAAGAAGCCGCATCCATATGCGGCAGGCCGGAGAAGCTTGTGGTGCTGCAGAGTGACTCTGGCAAGCCCATGCAAACAACCCGCAACGTCCCTAGATCAGAGGGACTAAAGAGGGGAAATAACAGACATCACTCATAGAACTTACCTCAGGTGCACCCAGAACTAGTCCCAGGAACAAACACTTGCCTTCCCATGCCGTCATTGTTGTACCCCGGCAGACCCGCAGAGAAAAGGTGGGTGGGGCTTCACCGGCTACTTATGACTTTTTCTGCTGTTTTAACCCACCCCAGGTGGAGAAAGAAAGTGTCAGATTGATCAGGAAAAGAGAACCAATGGCAGCAGAGGAAGGGGGATTTAATGTTGCAAAAGGAAGCAGAAAGTGTGGTTCATATAAGAGAGGTTGGAGAAGGAGGTGTGCGACCAAGAGACCAACAGAAGGGAGGAACGAGCAATGGAGTGTGGATGTGTTTTCAGGAGTAGGTGAGCTATTGGCTAAGGCGTGGAAGTGGCATTGCAGTGTGAGCGTGAATGTGAATGTTAGCGTTGATTGAAAAGTTAGTGTAAGGAGTGAGTGTGAAGTGTATGGTACAGGTTGAAAGAAGAGTAATTGTGTAGCAGCTGAAAAGAGGAGGAATAGGAGCAGGAGGGTATAAGAGAATGGTGGAGGGAGTAGTGGTGGAGGAGGGAATATTAGAGTGGAGGAGGGAGTAGTACTGTATAGGAGGGAGTAGTAGTGTGAAGTGGACAGTATTAGTAAAGAGGAGGGAAAAGTAGTTGTAAGTCGTATGTAACCTTTGCTGCAATACTGTAGTCTTATGTTTCACCTCTGGCACTGTAACAAGAGGTCGGTATTACATGTATGTAACTTTTGCTGTTTTTATAATTAAAAGTGCCCAGATACCTACCGGTTAGGTGCGCTATATAAGCAAATAAACGCAACTAAACTAAAATAAGAAGTAGTAGTAGTTTAGTGGAGGATAAGCCCAGATGGAGTGGAAGACATCAGAGGGAGAGGAGATTGGAGGGAGGAGTGAAGAGAAGTGGGTAGAAAGAGGAAGAGGAGTAGAAGGAAGAGTAGGAGAAGGGAAGTGAAGAGGAGTGGTATAGAAGGCGGTAGAATCTCACAGGGTGTCAGTAAAGTATAATTACAAATCGACTAACAATTGGACAGCGTAGAGAAAGTTAGGAAGTCCCTGAGGGTATCTCGCTAATGAAAAGAAACATCTCGCTTTGAGTTTGGGACTTCATTTCCCTGTAGGCATAGCTGCTTCCCTTGCTGGTGTTCATCTCATGTGGAGCTTTTGAAATTCAGACAGCCAATTGTGTACCTGTTTCCAAGTCACGGACACAAGAGTTATACTGAAACGCTGAACAAGGGATTACTCTTGTTTCCACGCCAGAGGACATCCACAGCATTCGGGTATTTTCCATTAAGTTTGATCACAAGCCCCACCACTCCTCAATATGAGTGTAGTGCAGACGTGATTTGGGTAATCAGAGCTTGAGATCATTGAGCAGATTCGTCCCTGTTTTCCCATTATTATATGCAAAATTCCCACCCATCCTAAGAGATGAGTGCAGCGAGGCATTGCTCCGAGGAGTCAATATTAAAGATGTTTGCCTTAACTTTGTGATTGTATAGTCGTATAGCATTAGGTAAAACCAAAGTATAGAATACGTCAAATGTCAACTGTGACATGACATGATGTCATACGTTATGTCAGAATGACCAGACAGAACCTGACGGCATTTTCTTGTTCTTAGTAACAATTTGCAATCAAGAGATAATCTCCAACGAAACCCCGAATTACGGCCTCGTCCGACTCAGGCTAATGTTGAATTCATTTACTGTTTTTTTTTTTTAATTTAACCAGAGACTGAGACTGCTAACACTGTGTTCCATGTGATTTAACATGCATATATAACACATAAAATGTATGAAATAAGTGAAGATATCAAACATGTGCGAGAAAGTATTCAGCACATTTGTGGGAGAGAGCAGTGATGGGCTCAGTGTTGGGCTTTAAAGTAAAAATATATTCATTTCAAATGATAACAAAAATGATGTCTGTATTTGCGCTTAATATCTGCCACCCATCCACAAACCTCTTGCCTCTTTCCCTGTAATTCCCCCACCTATCCGATCAACAAGACACGTGTCCTCCTCCATCCTACTTCCCTGGGCAGTCCAGTGTGTCCAGTGTGTCTAAGATACCTGGCGAGAGTGGGGGTGGGCGTGCAGTGAGGGCGGGTGATTGGGGACAGGGGAGGGATCAGTTAGGCCCTTGAAGTTTCCATTAAGTTCAGGAGTCATGCCGGTTTTGAGAAAAATGGCGTAACACTCTAAATGAGCATTTTGGAGGTCTTGAATATCAGGGAAACCATAGAACCACCCTTCCTGGGATTGCGGGTACAGGTCATATTTACATTGAAAATCATATGTTGATAACATAATCGAAGCAGTGTTTTTAATAAACTGTGTTGGGTTCTCCTGTTCATGTCCTTGGCCCTCATTCTGAGTTTGGAGGTAAGTACCGTCCCTTACTGGCATGGCGCAAATAGCGTGTCCGAGCTGGCAGTAGACTGCTAAAAGCGCACTATTACGAGTTTGTGGGCACAAGCTTTGCGACATGCCGGTAAGGGACCTAGCGCAATGCCACAAAAGGCCCCGAAAAACCCCTTACCGGCATGAATCGCACCGTCGACAACACTACTGCCATAGCCCACGCGGCATTAGCGGTGACAATAAATAGTGGTCACCGCTATTTACGGTCACCGTTAAATTGCGGAACCGGAAATAGCGTCATCGCACAGGAACGGGAAGGAGCACGGCGGCCATCTTTAAAAACACAATCCATTGCCATCCTCACCACACAGCACCTCTGGCACACTGGTGACCGACCGAAAATTACCTACAATCACCCAGGAATGCCCAAAGCACCAAAGAAGGGAGCTGCCCGCCTCCGAAAGGAGCGGTTCAGCCCAGATGAGCTGCAAATGCTTGTAGATAACCTAAACAAGCATGCTGGGACTGTTTTTAGCAGCAACATGCGGAGGGAGGCGGTGCAGACAAAAAAGAAATCTGGGCACTAGTATGCCAGAAGCTGAGCGCAGTGGGCAACACTCCCCGCACCGTAAAGGATTGCTGCAAAAGGTGGGATGACCTGTGGCTGAGGATGCGGAGCATCCTTTCTGCGAACAGAAACCAGGCCTTGGAGACTGGAGGAGGCCCAAGTTCGCCAATAAAACTCATGCCGTGGGAGGAGACATGTGCGGCCATGATAGGGGCCAAATCCATTGAAGGGGTCGGGGAAATGGAGTGTGGCGCGACGTCATTCGCTGATGGAGGTGAGTGTCCAAAGTAAATACTGCCAAGGCAAATGTGATGAAATTCAATGCTCACGTCTGGTCAAAGAGTCACGCCATGGTCAGCCACACACACCCACCCTGTAAATCATGCCGAAGCAAGTGAGACCCAAGCCAGTGCCAGGTGCAAGGCCGTAACGTACATGACACATACCACACAAAGTTGCTCATTCCATGAGGCACACAGGATAGTTGATGTAAACTGTGTGCATGTTAGACAGCACAGTACCTGGCCAACATGAGTGACACCGACATATGCATGCATTTACCACCCAAGTATGGAATGGCATGCCGTTCCCTACACAAATGCCGATTACCCACAATTGTCTGAATGTGCTATCATAGCCATGTATGAATGCTAGCTATCCAAACATCACTCATGCCGTCCCTCTCTTCCACCCCCACAGGCAGTGAGCATGACAGTGAAGAGCAGGAGAGCAACCGTCCCAGCACATCCAGGGGCCAAGGCAGGGGTCGCCGTCTCCCAGCGACAAAGACAACACTGGTATGTACACCACCAGCACCAGCAAGGCCCGTGGAGGGTACACCACCCCCACACCCACCCCCCACTGCACTGCCTGCAGACACCTGCCCAACGCCACGGTCCGAGGAGTCCAGTGTGGCTGGGGAGGTGGCAGCCACGGCCCCTTTTAAAGTTGAGGACAGCCCCAATGACATCTGGGGAGCAACTGAGGACGACACTGTGGAAGTCGTGCACACTCCTGAAGACCTCTCAAACCCCCAGGTATCCTTCAGTGACTCTGAACTCCACCCAGACCAGCCCGCTCCGTCGGTCGCTCCATGCGCAGCGCCGACGGGACATGCCTCCCCCTGGCTCCGGGAATGCAGAGTGACTACACTGGCAGCCACATGTGGGCTATGTGGACCCTATGGGAACAGTGAGGGGTTGTTGTGGTGGGAGGGGGAGGGTGGTGAGGGCGTGTGGGGGAGTTTTGGGGGGAGGGAGAAGGGGGTGAGGGTGTGTGGGGGAGTTGTGGGGGGAAAGGGAGGGGGGTGAGGGTGGTGGAGGGTTTGTTTTTCAAATGGATATTTTCACTTTTAATACACCGGTTGTGTTACAAAAAAATAACCAGAGTGGACATTCATCATAGCGCATGTGTCATTTAATCTTGCACAGTGCATAATGTACATGTATCCCCACACCCAGTGCCCTACGTCCTAACATTATGTCACCCTCTGCTGACTTGTGTGTCAGAAATATTGTGCAATCAATGACTGCCGCACGGCACGTCCCTCCTGTGCATCGGCACTGTGATGATGTCCTGCCACATCTTCCTCCTCCCCTTCATCATCATCAGGTGGTAGCAGTTCCATGTCAGGGGGCAGGGGCACGTTCTGACGGATGCCCATATTGTGCAGCATTACACATGCCATGGTGATCTTGGCCCCCTTCTCATGGCTGCAGAGGAGTGCCCCACCAGACCGGCTGAGGCAGCGAAATCATGCCTTCAACAGGCCAAAGGTCTGCTCAATCACCACACGGGTATGGGTATGGGAACGATTGTAGTCCTCCTCGTGCCTGTTCTGTGGGTTTCGGACAGGGGTCATGAGCCACGGCTTATGGGGATAGCCACCATCACCTGCATGAGAGTGGAATGAAGGTAAGTGTTCGGACATTCATGTAGGACAACTGTACTAGTCTCACATGGTAGCAGGTAATTTGTGCCCATACGCACATGTCCCTGGATGCATTGACCCCATTCTGGCCCCGCTATGTGTCCTGTGCAATGGATTAATGGTGTGGGTTGCATCTTCAAGATGGGTCATGGTGTGCATTGACATCTTATTGCACGTGCATCATATATGCATTCAGCAAAGTTGGTGTAAAATCAGTGATGAGTAGTGTTCTGTGGAATTTGGTAGTAGGGAGCGTTGGCTGTAGTCAGTTCTATATTGGGCATTCTTCACTGATCAGTTCCATGGTGACATGCAGCACTCCTATGGATGTGCCGAACCAGTGACACACTGTGGTATCCCTGGTGGACTCAGTTCAATGCACATCCAGGGATGACTGTCCTGTGTGGTGATATGCTGGAGACAGCAACATAGTGCATATGCAGTGCATAGTGCAGGATGACCTTACAGTGTGTGAGGGCCACTGATGAGTGGTGCATGTGTTGTGGGATGTGGGCTGGTTGCCTGTTAGTCATGTAGTGATAGGTGTCAGCCTTACTTCATCACTATGGGATTTGGTTGTCATGTACCATTTCAGTTGCTTTGGGGCACAGTGTTCGGTGATGTGCACATCGTGCACTGATGTCAACATTCCCACCCAGGTGGAGTATGCATCCCCCCCATTCCCACCCAGGTGGAGTATGCAGCCACCCACCTCACAACCCCAATACACTGCCATGGCCCAGTCAGGCAATTCACCAAGCAGCCACGCACATCGTCCAGTATGTCGCTCCATGTAGCTTGGTAGCGTGGAGTTCCGCAGTACCAACGAGTCATGAGTTGATCCGGGATATTGGGCACAGCAATGTGTGATGATCTTGCTTGCGTCGCATACCATCTGCACATTGATGGAGTGGTATTGCCTGCGGTTGCGATACACCACCTCCATGGCATGCAGGACCAGCAACTCCACGTGGGTGCAGTCGAGGGCACCTACACAATTTGGCATGCCTTCCAGTGCATGGGAGGCAACTTTTGCATCAAATATCTCCTGGGGAGTCCGTGGTAGGGATATGTAGTCCCATGTGTGCTTGAGGAGGGCATCCAGCACTTGGTTCAGTATCCAGGAAAATAAGGGTTGTGATATGCCATGCAGGTTCCCCACTGTGTGCTGGTAGGTGCCTGTGGCAATGAAGGGGAGCACAGACACTAACTTCAGTAGAGGGGGGATGGTGGTGCGTATTTCTATGAGGCTCACTATGTTGTTGTGTATCAGGTTCACTATGGTGGTGATGGTGTCACGGTCAAGCCGGTACAGGGTGTTGAAGGGGGTGGCTCTGATGCGAGGGATTGGGGGCTGCCGGCATGGTAACGGTGGCTGCACTGGTGGGGCAAGCTGGGCCTGTCTCACCCTCCTTCTCCTCCTGCGTCTCCTCTGTGGTGACGGCTGTTGTTGTTGTTGTTGAGGCATTGCAAGCAGGGCCTCCAGCTCCAGTAATGCTACTACTATTGGTATCATCTTGGTGTGGGAGGGGGTGTGGTGTGTGGGTGTGCTCCTTTTGTACTGGCCCTGACTCCATTGCCTCCACCTGTGCTGATTATGTGCACCTGTGGCTCTTGGAAACACTGCTCAGGGTTATTACCATGCCGGTAAGCACTTTTTCGGCCTTCAGGAGGCCGTTATTTGCATGTCTGCATCACTTGTGATCTTATCCTGTTTACGGCATGCCGCTAATTCCGGCATGGTGTGTCGTGCGCACGCGCCCTGACCGCTATTTACGGCATCGTACTTTAGGGTGCCGTAAATAGCGGTCTGGTTGGTCAGAATTGCCAATAGCAGTAAGCGATGCTGGTAATCCTTTACCGGCATCGTTTTTCCCTTACCACCAACCCCGGAATGAACCCCCTTGACTCCAAAACTGTACGTAATACGCAGAGGGAACCCTCTCTTTCTTTGTATGTTCAAGTAAAGGCCTTCACATCAAGAGTCAAGAACAGCTCGATATTCTGATCACCTGGTAGGCTTTGAACAGAACATATCATCTCAAAGGTGGTTTTAATGAAGGAGTTTGTCTTCCCAACAAAGGTTTTTAGGAACAAATCTACATATGCAGATCGAGAGTAAAAAATCGGCCTAATCCCCGCAGCAATCTATCTCCTTGAAAGAGCATACTGTGATTATACACTTAAAGAAGGGCATAAGTGTCTGGCAGAATAGCATTTGGGATAGTAAGCTGGTATCTTCTAATAGGGGTAAAATCAAAGGACTGAATTTCAAAAGGAGCAAATTAAGTAGAGAGCCACTCACCATTGTAGAAAACTATAGGTGCAAAATACAAAAGGGAAAAATGCAGGTCAGTGGAAGCAACCAATTTTAACCAGGCGAAAATACTCAAAGAGATGCAAAATGAAAACCAGTACAACATGGCAAAATATACATAACAATTTACAACCCAGAAATGCATAATTCAATTATTGAGAAGCATTTTTAATGTACTATAATAATGTAACTGTAGCAGGGAAAGCAAACACGTCCAGTAGCAAAGAATCACATTGCAACTTATGTGCTTACTAAAATTTCATCATTCAAAAAAGGAGGTGTGTTACTGCAGCAATAGCTGTCTCAGCTTAAACAAATACATTATAACAATACTAATATTTTAATCACTGGTCAGTGCTGCATTATGCATTTTTTCTAAGACAATTTTCATTCTCTTCTCTCCGTGGAACACTGGTATTGTGTTTATTTTGCGATCTGAAAACACATTTTAAAGCAAAATACTTAATTGTTCAAGTTAATAATCTTTGTTCTGCATAACACCGTTGTGACAAAATAGCAACTGCTCCACAGTGGTACAGAGATGAGTAGTGGTTTATGTTGGGAAGAATGCTCTGTAGATGCATAAGTATCTTTAGTATCTTTATTAAGCTGAACGTTAGTGCCCCTGAAGGAGCCCGTCTATCTCTTCACACATCAACTGTGTGGAATCTTCCCTCATATTCTAGATAAACATTCTTGTCACCATGGAGCAGGCTCATTAGCAGTAAGGATAGAATACAACACATCTCCTTCGCTTACAGAAGTTTCTTTCTATTTCAGACTCATTTTCTCTTTACTTGTCAGCCCCCCCTTAGGGCTTTAAACTATATAAACCTTAACTATCCCTCTCAAATTCCACCCCTGTTCACTTTCCAACCGCACCTCACCACTTAGCACTTCCACCATTCTCTCAGGATGCCCATACTAGACATCCATCTTCCTCCCAGCCACACTTCTTTTCACTCTCACTACATCCCCTTCCTATACACACAGTGTTTTAACGCATTTGATCCTACCATATCTCTCCTTGGCACACTCCTTGTTGTGTGCCTTCTTTTTTAAATCTCAGCCTCATTCCCGTCCATTGGGAACACACTCACGTATGACCCTTCCTATCATCAACTCAAACGGTATTGCCCGTGTCATGGCATGCAATGCTGACCGTAGTCCCTTTACCCTTTCATGACCGCTTCCCTCCAACTGATCCCACAACTCTCTGCTAGGCGCACGCCTTCCATCTGTTCATCCTCTCAACTATGCCACTTTTCTGAGGTTGTTATATTGTGCCGTGCGGTTGTGTTAAATCCCTTGACTTTCATATTACCGTTTCATCTCTTCACACACAAACTGGGGTCCGTTGTCTGTCAAAATGCCCCCTGGAATACCATCTCAGACAAATACCTTTACCATAAACCTCAGTACAGCACTCGCGGTTGTCTCTCTCACAACCTTTACTTCCACCCATCTACAAAACAGGTCCACCAACACATACCTCTTCTCCTGAGGTCCCTTCCCAATGGGACCTAGAACATCCATGGCCATCTCCCCTCACACACCTTGTGACAGCTCTGGCACCATCAAGGGTGGCTCCACACACAGCCCCTTTGCTGACACACCACATGCTACACACTCTTTCAATTTGCTTTCAACATATTTATTCATTCCTGGCCACCAATAATCCGATTTTAACAACCCTTTGGTCCTTGTCATTCCAATCTGCCCCTCATGAGCTGTGTGGTGAATTGAGGTTTTTCCTCAATTCACACAAATAACATCTCTGAACCCCTGTGGTGGCAAAGGAAGAGGAGTGGCTGGTCAAGCCAACAACATGCAGCGAGATAGGTTCTTCCCGGGATAGGAATGTGCCTAAAGGGTCACAGCATATTGTCATTTTAATGTCTCTAAACCTTTTATTAGATCTATGTTGTGAACCCTAAGGTTATAAAACCAGAGCAAATTATACCAAAGGAAATATCCTTTTCGGTATCCCAAACTAAATAACATCTTCAACCCAAGGGTGCAATGTAAAGGAGTATGGAAATGTTGTCTTCAATAAACCATCTTCCTCTGTAATAGCTCATTCTCAGAATTCCTTTTTTAAAAACGTTAAGGGAATTAAATCTACCCTTGAAAGTAATGCAGAAGTGGAAAAAACAAACTTTATTGAAAGAAACTACGAGCACCAGAGTACTGAGATGAAGAAGAGGGCAATAAAGGCATGCAGGTGTAGCATTCAGTCAATTAAGCCTAGTAACTATTGCATTAGTCAGGCAATTAATGCTAATAGCCCACACCTGAAGCCTATTAATGATCATGTGAGGCATAAAAGACCACCTCAGGAAGGAAGGCGTAGAAGAAGCTGGAATGTGAACCTTGAACTCTACTTTAAAGAGAGGTTGTGTGTGCCTAATTGTGTTTTAAACTGAATGATTGAATCTTATACTGTATCTAGAAGTGACATTTTTTCATTTCTACAAAGTGAAGACTCTAAACTATTGAAGAGAAGAGCAAGCATTACCCAAGCCAAGAGGCGCCCCCTTTTTTGGTGAAACCAACCTTTCCAAAGTGCCTTCAAGCAGCCCTTTTAAGTTGTTAACACTCAAGTAGCCTAAGACACAAGTGTGCCAGTATTACCTTAAGCCGAGAGAGTGGCCCCAAGGCTTTTGGGTAATTACTTGGGCTGATAACTGGCTGAAAGTGTGAGTAAAACTGGGAAAGGGGAACTAATTACTTGTGAAAAATATTCTGAAGTAGACACCACCCATGGTACCAAAGACTGAAGAAACCACAGAGAAGTGAGTCTTATGAGCAGAAGCAGGTTGTTACAGTGGCAGAGGGACAGGAGAGGCAAAGAGGCGCATTGAAAGGAAGAGTGCCTTGCCTTCCTGAAGAGGTTGAACTGTATATTTTGTTGAAGCCTGTCTAACAATTCAGAGTACTGAGCTGTGGCAGCAGTACTTAAACTGTGGTGGTATACTATGGGAAGCCGTTCAGGTCAAAATTACACCTTTGAGAATGTGACATATTGAAATGAATAAAACATGCAATGAAATGAGTAAGGCATACATTGAGATGACTATAATACATATCGAAATGAGTATAACATGTATTGAAATGAGTATGACATGTACTGAAATGAGTATGACATACACTGAAATTCAGTGAATAAGGCATGCATTGAAATTAATATGACACATGTTGAAGTGAATATGATATGCAATGGAATGAATATGACACCCATTGAAATGAATATGACACACGTTGAAGTAAATATGACACCCATTGATATGAATATGACACACGTTGAAATAAATATTACACCCATTGAAATGAATATGACACATGTTGAAGTGAATATGACATGCAATGGAATGAATATGACACCCATTGAAATGAATATGACACACGTTGAAATAAATATGGCACACGTTGAAGTGAATAGGACATGCAATGGAATGAATTTGACACCCATTGAAATGAATATGACACGTTGAAGTGAATAGGACATGCAATGGAATTAATATGACACCCATTGAAATGAATATGACACACGTTGAAGTGAATATAACATGCATTGGAATGAATAAGACATGCATTGAAATGAGAAGGACATGCATTGAAATAAATATGACATACATTGAAATGAATATGCCACACGTTGAAGTGAATAGGACATGCAGTGGAATGAATATGACACTCATTGAAATGGATATGACTCACATTGAAGTGAATGTAACATGCATTGAAATTAATATACCATGCATTGGAATGAATAAGGCATGCATTGAAATAAATATGACACCGACTGAAATTAATATGACACACGTTGAAGTGTATTGGACATGCAATGGAATTAATATGAAACCAATTGAAATTAATATGACACACGTTGAAGTGAATATAACATGCATTGGAATGAATATGACACCCTTTGAAATGAATATGACACACGTTGAAGTAACTATAAAATGCATTGGAATGAATATGACACCCACTGAAATGAATATGACACATATTGAAGTGAATATAACATGCATTAGAATGAATAAGACATGCAGTGAAATGAACAGGACATGCATTGAAATAAATATGGCACCAATTGAAATGAATATGACAAATGTTGAAGTGAATAGGACATGCAATAGAATGAATATGACACTCATTGAAATGAATATGACACACGTTGAAGTGAATATGACACACATTGAAGTGTATTGGACATGCAATGGAATGAATATGAGACCGATTGAAATGAATATGACACACGTTGAAGTGAATATAACATGCATTGGAATGAATATGACACACGTTGAAATGAATATGACACACGTTGAAGTGACTATAACATGCATTGGAATGGATATGACACCCATTGAAATGAATATGACACACATTGAAGTGAATATAACATGTATTGGAATGAATAAGACATGCAGTGAAATGAATAGGACATGCATTGAAATAAATATGACACCCATTGAAATTAATATGACAAACGTTGAAGTGAATATGACATGCAATGGAATGAATATGACACCCATTGAAATGAATATGACACACGTTGAAATAAATATGGCACACGTTGAAGTGAATAGGACATGCAATGGAATGAATTTGACACCCATTGAAATGAATATGACACGCGTTGAAGTGAATAGGACATGCAATGGAATTAATATGACACCCATTGAAATGAATATGACACACGTTGAAGTGAATATAACATGCATTGGAATGAATAAGACATGCATTGAAATGAGAAGGACATGCATTGAAATAAATATGACATACATTGAAATGAATATGACACACGTTGAAGTGAATAGGACATGCAGTGGAATGAATATGACACTCATTGAAATGAATATGACTCACATTGAAGTGAATGTAACATGCATTGAAATTAATATACCATGCATTGGAATGAATAAGGCATGCTTTGAAATAAATATGACACCGACTGAAATTAATATGACACACGTTGAAGTGTATTGGACATGCAATGGAATTAATATGAGACCAATTGAAATTAATATGACACACGTTGAAGTGAATATAACATGCATTGGAATGAATATGACACCCTTTGAAATGAATATGACACACGTTGAAGTAACTATAAAATGCATTGGAATGAATATGACACCCATTGAAATGAATATGACACATATTGAAGTGAATATAACATGCATTGGAATGAATAAGACATGCAGTGAAATGAACAGGACATGCATTGAAATAAATATGGCACCAATTGAAATGAATATGACAAATGTTGAAGTGAATAGGACATGCAATAGAATGAATATGACACTCATTGAAATGAATATGACACACGTTGAAGTGAATATGACACACATTGAAGTGTATTGGACATGCAATGGAATGAATATGAGACCGATTGAAATGAATATGACACACGTTGAAGTGAATATAACATGCATTGGAATGAATATGACACACGTTGAAATGAATATGACACACGTTGAAGTGACTATAACATGCATTGGAATGGATATGACACCCATTGAAATGAATATGACACACATTGAAGTGAATATAACATGCATTGGAATGAATAAGACATGCAGTGAAATGAATAGGACATGCATTGAAATAAATATGACACCCATTGAAATGAATATGACAAACGTTGAAGTGAATAGGACATGCAATGGAATGAATATGACACCCATTGAAATGAATATGACACAAGTTGAAGTGAATATGACACACTTTGAAGAGAATATGACATGCAATGGAATGAATAAAACATGCATTGGAATGAATATACCATGCATTGGAATGAATAAGACTTGCATTGAAATAAATATGACACTCATTGAAATGAATATGATGCATGTTGAAGTAAATAGGACATGCAATGGAATGAATATCAAACCCATTGAAATGAATATGACACACATTGAAATGAATAGGACACATTGAAGTGAATAGGACATGCAATGGAATGAATATCAAACCCATTGAAATTAATATGACGCACATTGAAATGAATAGGACACATTGAAGTGAATAGGACATGCAATGGAATGAATATGAAACCCATTGAAATGAATATGACACATATTGAAGTGAATGTAACATATATTAAAATTAATATAACATCCATTTGAATGAATAAGAGATTACCTCCTTGTCCCTCTTCCTCTTCCCAGTACTTACCTTTGAGTACGTTCCGTGCTCACTGGAACTCTTTTCTTTTCAAGCAGGCCTCCTCCAATTGGAAGGAGTTTCCAGGTGTTCTAAGGACTTTGGTGGTCTTCAGGTCTTCGATCCAGGGGAAGGATTTTCTGGAATGGACAGACAACCCCTCAGCTTTGGCTTACATCAACCATCAGGGGGTACGGGGTCCCGCTCTCTGGAGGATCTGGCTTTGTCCATTTGGACCTGGGCCGCGGCACATCTGGTCTCCGTGAGAGCAGTCCATATCCAGGGGGTGGACAATGTGACTGCGGAACAGCTCAGCAGGGTGTTTCCGGTCTCAGGGGAGATGTCTCAAGGTTTTTCAGGAGGTGTGTTGGTTGTTCGGGCATCTCTGGATAGACCTATTTGCATCCCCCCGCAACTCTCAACCTTCCTGGTTTTGCTTGAGGACTCTGCCCCCCGGAGCTTGGGGGGGAGGGGAACACTCTTCCTTTAACTTGGCCCCCAGAACTTCATTATGCCTTTCCTCCAAATCCCCTGATTCTGCAGGTCATCAGCACAATCAGATAAACTCTGTGCGTGTTCATCCTGGTGGTCCCTTACTGGCCTCAGAGGGGGTGGTTCCCGGGCCTTCTGGAGATGCAGTTTGCTCCTGCTTGGGTATTGCTCAGGAGGCTGTCTTCATTGCGGGTGGTCAATGGGTCAATGTCCCCCTTCTCCTCTCTCATCCGTTGTGGGTTCTGGAAACAGAGAGGAGGGATCTCCTGGCATTAGGCCTTTCATCTGCAATGGCTGGGATGGTTCAGAGGGCGCATCAGTCCTCTACACTTAAGTCCTCTGACCGTCATTGGGCTAATTTTATGGCTTGGTGTTACCTGAAGTGGGTCCTGGAACTGGAGTGTGGCTCCCAGACATTTTACAATTTCTTCATGAAGGGGCGGGGAAGGGGTTGGTGGTCTCTTCTTTCTGTTCTCAGTGGTCTGCCATTCGTGCTTCCCAGGTTTCCTGGTCCTCTCCGGTAGGGGGCAAGGCTCTGGTACGAACGCTCTTGAAAGCGGTAGCAGGTACTCATCCTTTGAGCCCATTTGTGGTTCCCCGTTGGACCATCCTTTGGTCCTGTCCATATTGCAGAAGCCTCCATTTTAGGCCCAGGAGGAGGTGGAGATGAAACAGTTGACGCTGAAGACTACCTTCCTGATTGCCATTACTTTGGCTCAGTATTTGGGAGAAATCAGGGCCCTCTTGCGTAGGCCACTGTTTCTTCTGGTCCAGGAGGAGGCTTTGGTGCTGGGCTGTGACCTCTCGTTTGTGCCCAAGGTCGCCTCTTGGTTCCATCAGTCTCAGGAGGTGGTTATCTCAGCTTTCTTTCTTGCTCCGTCTGTCCTAAGGAGGAGGCTTGGCATTGTCTGGATGCCAAGCAGGCGGTCTGACAATATCTGTCCCAGAGAGAGTCCTTTTGTCTAACTGATCAGGGGGCAGGGGGCTGTGGTCGCCAGGCTTCCATTCCAACGATTAGCCGGTGGATTAAATCTTTGATTCTATGTGTCTGTGGGCATCTGTACTGCAGTTTGGGTCCAGGGTCGGTCCACAAGAGGGGTGACCATCTCCTAGGCACGCCTGCGGGGGCTACCTTTGTTGGATATTTGCCGAGTTGCCACATGGGCTACACCTAATACATTAATTCTGCATTACCAACTCAAAGTGGAGGGGCTCCAGTCTACTTCCTTTGGTGTGGGTGTTCTGGAGGCTGTGTCTGGTTGAGGTGGTGATAGGAGTCATGGTCAGCATGCCTTTCGCTTTTGGTGTTGGGTGGGTTTCCCATTACCCTTGGTGTCTGTGTCTTTTGTGGTGGGCATGGGCGTCCTTCCTGTTTCTGCTTTGGTACAACTCAAAGGTAAGTACCTGTACGGGAAAGAGGGACGTGGAGGTAATACTCAGATTACTTACTGGTAATCTTCAATATTCCCCCTCCTCCTCCTCCTCTGTCACACCCTCCCAGGACCTTTGCTCGGCCCTGGCTGCACACTTCACTGAAAAAACCCAAGACATCCTTTTCTCTCTTGCTTCCACACCACATCATACATCAACACTTCTGGAGCCTCCCTTTGCCACTCTACCACTTCTCCTCTCTTCCCTCAATCCCATTACACCTGATGAGGTCGCCAGACAAATCCGATCTATGAAGGCCTCATCCAAACAGGTGGACCCCTGCCCCTCCAAAACCATTAAGTACAACATTGCCTCTCTTGCTCCAGAGTTGGCTGATCTCTGAAATCTCTCTTCTAACACTGGAGTTTTCCCATCGTCTCTTAAGCACTCCATTGTGCACCCTCTGCTTAAGAAACCCTCTGCCGACCCCTCCATTCCGGCAAACTACCGCCCTATCTCTAACACCCACTTCCTGGACAAACTCTTAGAGAAGCTGGCTATCTCTCAGCTCACCCTCAACACTAAATCTGCTGGTTGCCTCCACGACCATTAGTCTGGCTTTAGAGCATCCAGAGGAACGTAAACCGCTCTTCTGAATACCTGTGAAGACCTGCTTTTATATCTCAACACTAACACCCCGCTGTCCTCATTCTTCTTGACCTCTTCTCTGCCTTTGATATGGTAAACCACAACATTCTGATTGCAGGTCTCTGTGACACCCTGGGAATCACAGGTCAGGCTCTGGAATGGGTAACCTCATTCCTTTCCGACCATCCATCCCAGGTGGAACTTGGGTCCTTTCTTTCTACTATCAGTCTTTCAACCTGTGGTGTTTCCCAGGGTTCGAACTTAGCCCCCTGTTTCTTCAATGTGTACATGGCTGCGCTGGCATGTGTGATTGTCACTTTCATCCCTAACTTCCAGTGTTACGCTGATGAGACGCAACTCTCCTTCAGGTTACCCTGAGCAACCTCTTATACCTTGCTCATATCTGACCGTCTGTCTGTATTTCAGCCATGGTGTGTTGCAAACTACCTCTGCCTCAGTGCCAGTAAGACTCAGATTGTTCACATCGGGACTCCTGCTCCCACGTTCCCGCTCTCTTTCTGGTCAGCCTCCCTTGGCCCTGCACCTACCTGTGAGGCAAAACACCTTGGGGTCATCTTCGACTGCACTCTTTCCTCTTCACTCACATTTGGGACATCTCTAAAAAGTCCAACTACCAGCTGCACCTCCTCAGTGATACTTTTCCTTTTCTCACCTTCCCCCAGCGACTCACTGTCTCCAGAGCCCTGGTTCTCTCAAGGCTGGACTACTGCAATAACCTCTTTCTCAACCTCCCTGCCTCTGCTCTGCGCCCTCTGCAACTCATCCAGAACATAAACGCAAGACTTATCCTTGGCCTCAAGCCCATGGATTGCATCTCTCCGGTGCTGAAATTCCCCCACTGGCTCCCTGTGTCTGCAAGGATCAAGTTCAAGACCCTCTGCATTGTCCACAAGGCTTTCTGGAGCATGGGACCTACCTATCTGAAACAATGCCTACCTAAATACTGTCCTTCCCGAGCCCTCCGCTCATCTACGTCCAACCTTCTGCGAGGGAGCCGGTTCTCCAAGCAGAGATTTGGAGGGAGATCTTTATCCTCAGCAGGGGCCTCCCTATGTAATAGCCTCCCTGCTGCCCTCCATCTTGAGCCTGATCTCCTTAAGTTCCGGAAACTCCTTAAGACATTCCTCTTCTTCTCTTCCTTCTCTATCCCTCTATCCTGCTAACCTCTTTCTCCACTCTATCCCTCTCTCCCGCCTTTTCCGCACAGTTTTCTGACTGGCCGCCAGGTGTACCTCAGAGTCTCACAGGTCCCAGGCACCCTCACCAGTCCTCTCGCACTTGCCTCTGGGCCTTACACTTGCCTCATCGTTACTGCACTTGGTCAATGACCCATGAGAGTGGTATCTCTCAGCACTTACCTCAGCTTCTTACTGACTGGGTGTACTTGGACTCCCCCTTGACCCTGCACTTTTCCTCCCCCACCGATCTCCCCTCTCCTATACTGTCTTGCACTTGCATGATCTAAACGTACCATGCCTTGAAGATTTGTCTATCTGTCTTCTCTTCTCCCCTCCTTGCATGGTGGCACCTCAATGCACTTGGAAAAACTGCAGATTCATCGTCAGACCTATTTTCTGTCATCTACACTGTTAATTGTATTATATGCACTTACTCTCCCTGTGCAGATTGGTATCGTTCAGAAATTCAAGGCCTCTGAATGACTGTTGCTTTTTCCCCTTGTCCCCTCCCTCCTTGAGTGCTTTGAAACACATGCTTTGTGTATAGGTGCTTTACAAATAAACATTACCATACTATACCATACCATACCATACTAGTCTTACTCTTCCTCGCCCCATTACGGACTTCCCTTACATCCCGCCCGTTGAATGAAGGTTCCCATGCCCAGGCTTTGGATTACTGCCGTGGGCTGGTTGGTTGGCAGGTTATACCTCCTGGGAGGGAAGGGGGCGGCCTGTGGAGGGCTTGAAAAGAGAAGCGTTCCAGTGAGCACGGAACCTACTCAAAGGTATGTACTGGGATGAGGAGGAGTAAGACTAGGAGAAATGAAGATTACCAGTTAGTAATCCGAGCATACATTGAAATTAATAGGACATGCGTTGAAATAAATATGACACCCACTGAAATGAATGTAACATTGACAGATGTGAATATAACCCTGATTGAAATTGATGAAACATGCATTTAAATGGATATGACAAGCATTGAAATGGATAGGGTGTACTGAATTGTGAGTATAACACATGCTGAAAAGCACATGACATAGTCAGCCAATTATATGTGCCCTCCTTCCCGAAAGAAAGAGGCCCGACGTCGCAAGGCCTATCAAGGAAAGTCCTGGTGGGCCAATCCAGCGCTTCCTCTGTTCTTGGCTTCCTAGATGTAACTGCAGGCGAAGGAGGGCTCATATGATTGGCTGACTACGTCATGTGCTTTTCAGCATGTGTTATACTCACAATTCGGTACACCTTATCCATTTCACTGCATGTTATATTCATTTCAATCTGTGTCATAACAATTTCATCCCAGGCTATATTCATTTCAATGATTGTCATATTAATTTAAATGCATGTCATATCCATTTAAATGCATGTCATATCCATTTAAATGCATGCTCGGATTACTAACTGGTAATCTTAATTACTCCTAGTCTTACTCCTCCTCATCCCAGTACTTACCTTTGAGTATGTTCCGTGCTCAGTGGAACTCTTCTCTTTTCAAGCCCTCCACTGGCCACCCCTCCCCTCCTAGGAGGTATAACCTCCCAACTAACCAGCCAACAGCAGTAATCTAATCTAAAGCCTGGGCATGGGAACCTTCATTCAACAGGCGAGAGGGAAGGGAAGTCCGTAATGGCGCGAGGAAGAGTAAGACTAGTATAGTATGGTATAGTATGGTAATGTTTATTTGTAAAGCGCCTATGCTCAAAGCATGTGTTTCAAAGCACTCAAGGAGGGAGGGTACAAGGGGAAAAAGCAACAGTCATTTAGAGGCCTTGAATTTCTGAACAATACAAATCTGCACAGGCAGAGTACATTCATATAATACAATTAACAGTGTGGATGACAGCAAATAGGTCTGACGATGATTCTGCAGTTTTTCCAAGTGCATTGAGGCGCCACCATGCAAGGAGGGGACAAGGGAAGACAGATAGACAAATCTTCAAGACACGGTACGTTCAGATCATGCAAGTGCAAGACAGTATAGGAGAGGGGAGGTGGGTGGGGGAGGACAAGTGCAGGGGGGAGGGGGAGTCCAAGTGCACCCAGTCAGTAAGAAGCTGAGGTAAGTGCTGGCAGATGCCACTTTCATGGATCATTGACCAAGTGCAGTAACGATGAGGCAAGTGTAAGGCCAAGAGGCAAGTGCGAGACGACTGGCGAGGGTGCTCTGGACCTGTGAGACTCTGAGGTACACCGGGCGGCCAGTCAGCAAACTTTGCGGAATAGAACGGAGAGTGGGATAAAGCAGAGAAAGAGGTTAGAAGGGTAGAGGGATAGAGAAGGAAGAGAAGAAGAGGAATGTCTTAAGGGGTTTCCGGAACTTAAGGAGATCAGGCCCAAGATGGAGGGCAGCAGGGAGGCTATTCCATAGGGAGGCCCCTGCTGAGATAAAGATCTTCCTCCAAATCTCTGCTTGGCGAACCAGCTCCCTCGCAGAAGGTTGGAGGTAGATGAGCGGAGGGCTCGGGAAGGACAGTATTTAGGTAGGCATTGTTGCAGATAGGTAGGTCCCATGCCCCAGAAGGCCTTGTGGATAATGCAAAGGGTCTTGAACTTGATCCTTGCAGACACAGGGAGCCAGTGGAGGAATTTCAGCGCCGGAGAGATGCAGTCCGTGGGCTTGAGGCCAAGGATAAGTCTTGAGTTCATGATGAGTTGCAGAGGGCGCAGAGCAGAGGCAGGGAGGTTGAGAAAGAGGTTATTGCAGTAGTCCAGCCTTGAGAGAACCAGGGCTCTGGAGACAGTGAGTCGCTGGGGGAAGGTGAGAAAAGGAAAAGTATCACTGAGGAGGTGCAGCTAGTAGTTGGACTTTTTAGAGATGTCCGAAATGTGAGTGAAGAAGGAGAGTGCAGTCGAAGATGACCCCAAGGTGGTTTGCCTCACAGGTGGGTGCAGGTGCAGGGCCAATGGAGGCTGACCAGAAAGAGAGTGGGTACGTGGGAGCAGGAGTCCCGATATGAACGATGTCAGTCTTACTAGCACTGAGGCAGAGGTAGTTTGCAGCACACCATGGCTGATTTGCGGACAGACAATCAGATGTGAGCAAGGTATAAGACGTTGCTCAGGGTAGCCTGAAAGAGAGTTGCGTGTCATCAGCGTAAAACTGGAAGTTAGAGATGAAAGTGACAATCACACATGCCAGGGTAGCCATGCAGACGTTGAAGAACCAGGGGGCTAAGTTAGAACCCTGGGAAACACCACAGGTTGAAAGACTGATAGTAGAAAGAAAGGACCCAAGTTCCACCTGGGATGGATGGTCGGAAAGGAATGAGGTTACCCACGCCAGAGCCTGTCCTGTGATTCCCAGGGTGTCACAGAGACGCGCAATCAGGATGTTGTGGTTTACCATGTCAAAGGCAGAGAAGAGGTCAAGAAGAATGAGGACAGAGGGATGTTAGTGTCGAGATTTAAGAGCAGGTCTTCACAGGTATTCAGAAGAGCAGTTTCCATGCCTCTGGATGCTCTAAAGCCAGACTGGTGGACGTGGAGGCAACCAGCAGATTCAGTGTTGAGGGTGAGCTGAGAGATAGCCAGCTTCTCTAAGAGTTTGTCAAGGAAGGGGGTGATAGAGGTAGGGTGGTAGTTTGCTGGAATGGAGGGGTCGGCAGAGGGTTTCTTAAGCAGAGGGTGCACAATAGAGTGCTTAAGAGAATATGGGAAAAGAGAGATTGCAGTGATCAGCCAAGGCTCTAGCAAGAGAGTCAATGTTGTACTCAATGGTTTTGGAGGGGATTGGGTCCACCTGTTTGGATGAGGCCTTCACAGATCGGACTTGTCTGGCGACCTCATCAGATGTAATGGGATTGAGAGAAGAGAGGAGAAGTGGTAAAGTGGCAAAGGGAGGCTCCAGAAGTGTTAGTGTATGACGTGGTGTGGAAGTGAGAGAGAAAAGGATGTCTTGGGATTTTTCAGTGAAGTGTGCAGCCAGGGCCGAGCAAAGGTCCTGGTTGGTTGTGACAGAGGAGGAGGAGGAGGAGGGGGAATACTGAAGATTACCAGTAAGCAGTCTGAGTATTACCTCCACGTCCCTCTTTCTCGTCCAGGTACTTACCTTTGAGATGTACCAAAGCAGAAACAGGAAGGACGCCCATGCCCACCACAAAAGTCACAGACACCAAGGGTAATGCGAAATCCACCCAACACCAATTTATTCAAGATACAGCAAAAAGCCAAAGGCATGATGACCATGACTCCTATCACCACCTCAACCAGACACAGCCTCCAGAACACCCACACCAAAGGAAGTATACTAGAGCCCCTCCACGTTGAGTTGGTAATGCAGAATTAATGTATTAGGTATAGCCCATGTGGCAGTTCGCCAAATATCCAACAAAGGTAGCCCCCGCAGGCGTGCCCAGGAGATGGTCACCCCTCTTGTGGACCGACCCTGGACCCAAACTGCAGAACAGAGGCCCACAGACTCATAGAATCAAAGATTTAATCCACCGGCTAATCATTGGAATGGAAGCCTGGCGACCACAGCCTCCTGCACCCTGATCAGTGACACAAAAGGACTCTCTCTGGGACAGATAATGTAAGACCGCCTACTTGGCCTCCAGACAATGCCAAGCCTCCTCCTTAGGAGAGGACGGACCAAGAAAGAAAGCTGAGAGAACCACCTCCTGAGACTGATGGAACCAAGAGGCGACCTTGGGCACAAACGAGGTGTCACAGCCCAGCACCAAAGCCTCCTCCTGGACCACCAGAAAACAGTGGCCTACGAAAGAGGCCCCTGATTTCCCCCAAATGCTGAGCCAAAGTGATGGCAATCAGGAAGGTAGCCTTCAGCGTCAACTATTTCATCTCCACCTCCTCCTGGGGCTAAAATGGAGGCTTCTGCAATATGGACAGGTCCAAAGGAAGGCCCCACAGGGAACCCCATCGGGGCCCAAAGGATGAATACCTGCTACCCCTTTCAAGAGCATTGAGACCAGAGACTCGCCCCCTACCGGAGAGGACCAGGAAACCTGGAAAGCCTGAATGGCAGACCACTGAGAACAGAAAGTAGAGACCACCAACCCCTTCTCTGCCCCTTCATGAAGAAATTGCAAAATGTCTGGGCGACCACACTCCAGTGCCAGGACACTTCAGGTAACACCAAGCCAGAAAATTAGCCCAATGACGGTCAGAGGACTTAAGTGTAGAGGACTGGCGCGCCCTCTGAACCATCCCAGCCATTGCAGATGAAAGGCCTAATGCCAGGAGATCCCTCCTCTCCGTTTCCATAACCCACAACGGATGAGAGAGGAGAAGGGGGACATTGACCACCCACAATGGAGACGGCCACCTGAGCAACACCCAAGGAGAAGCTAACTGCATCTCCAGAAGGCCCGGGAACCACCCCCTCTGAGGCCAGTAAGGGACCACCAGGATGAACACGCACAGAGATTATCTGATTGTGCTGATGACCTGCAGAATCAGGGGATTTGGAGGAAAGGCATAGAGAAGCTCTGGGGGCCAAGTCAAAGGAAGAGCGCCCCCCCCCACCAAGCTCCGTGGGGCAGAGTCCTCAAGCAACACCAGGAAAGTTGAGAGTTGCAGGGGGATGCAAATAGGTCCATCCAGGGATGCCCGAACAACAGACACACCTCCTGATAAACCTTCGGACGAAGAGACATCTCCCTTGAGACTGGAAACACCCTGCTGAGCTGGTCCGCAGTCACATTGTCCACCCCCTGGATATGGACCGCTCTCAAGGAGACCAGTTGTGCCGCGGCCCAGGTCCAAATGGACAAAGCCAGATCCTCCAGAGAGCGGGACCCCGTACCCCCTGATTGTTGATGTAAGCCAAAGCTGAGGGGTTGTCTGTCTGTTCCAGAACATCCTTCCCATGAATCGAAGACCTGAACACACCGAAGTCCTTATAACACCTGGCAGCTCCTTCCAATTGGAGGAGGTCAGTTTGAAAAGAAAAGAGTTCCAGTGAGCACGGACATACTCAAAGGTAAGTACTGGGAAGAGGAAGAGGGACATGGAGGTAATCTCTTATTCATTCAAATGGATGTTATATTAATTTTAATATATATTACATTCACTTCAATAGGTGTTATATTCATTTCAATGGGTTTCATATTCATTCCATTGCATGTCATATTCACGACAATGTGTCATATTCACTTCAACGTGTGTCATATTCATTTTGATGGGTTTCATATTCATTCCATTGCATGTCCTATTCACTTCAACATGCGTCTTGTTCATTCCAATGCATGGTATATTCATTCCAATGCATGTCTTATTCATTCCATTGAATGTCCTATTCACTTCAACGTGTGTCATATTCACTTCAGCGTGTGTCACATTCATTTCAATGGTTGTCATATTCATTCCATTGCATGTCCTATTCACTTCAACGTTTGTCATATTCATTTCCATGGGTTTCATATTTATTTGAATGCATGTCCTATTCATTTCACTGCATGTCTTATTCATTCCAATGCATGTTATATTCACTTCAATGTGTGTCATATTCATTTCAATGGGTGTCATATTCATTCCAATGCAAGTTATAGTCACTTCAACGTGTGTCATATTCATTTCAATGGGTGTCATATTCATTCCAATGCATGTTATATTCACTTCAACGTGTGTCATATTCATTTCAATCGGTGTCATATTTATTTCAATGCATGCCTTATTCATTCCAATGGATGGTATATTAATTTCAATGCATGTTATATTCACTTCAATGTGAGTCATATTCATTTCAATGGGTGTCATATTCATTCCATCGCATGTCCTATTCGCTTCAAAGTGTGCCATATTTACTTCAACGTGTGTCATATTCATTTCAATGGGTGTCATATTCCTTTCATTGCATGTCCTATTCACTTCAACGTGTGTCATATTCATTTCAATGGGTGTAATATTTATTTCAACGTGTGTCATATTCATTTCAATTGGTGTTATATTTACTTCAACGTGTGTCATATTCATTTCAATGGGTGTCATTTTCATTCCATTGCATATCGTATTCACTTCAACATGTGTCATATTCATTTCAATGCATGTCTTATTCACTGAATTTCAGTGTATGTCATACTCATTTCAATACATGTAATGCTCATTTCAATACATGTTATACTCATTTTGATATGTATTATAGTCATCTCAATGTATGCCTTAGTCATTTCATTGCATCTTGTATTCATTTCAATGTGTCACATTCTCAAAGGTGTAATTTTGACCTGAACGGCTTCCCATAGTATACTAAGTTGTCAGATGTAATCTTGAAGTAGTCTGAATCAGTAACATACTGTGGGACAAAGGTAACCGTTCTCATAGTACCAGCAGTAGAAGTATGGCTGTTAAAGTGGAAGAAGCAGCACAAAGAAAACATCCTGACAAATATACCAATGCAAGGTTGTAACTAAAGAAGTCCTAAAGAATTGTGTTTTATTCATACTGGGGAATATTACACCTTCTTTTGAACTGTGATGAACTATCTGGAAGAAGAGACAATTTATCATAACCAGTATTACCATTGGTGCTACTTATTTTCTGGAAGCTGGAAATGGATCATTCATCCAGGAACAAAGATGTGTTACCAGTGCATTTTTGTTTGATGAACTTTTTTCTTTGACTTGGAAATATCAAGAGCTGGTTCAAAATCTTTCCTTTCATTTGATGAACATTTTGAGGTGACTTTGATTCCTGGGGAAGGGACCATACCCAGGACAGAAGGTCATTCAGATATTGGGCCTCATCAGGAGTTGGCTGGAGCAGGAAAATGCAGTGGTAATGCTGCATTTACCACTCCACCCAATCCTGAGTATGGCCATAACTGGACGCATTCACCTCCATTGCCATGAGCATTTTCGGCTCTATTACTGCTGGTGGTATTTGTGCTGGTAGTAATTGTGCCATCCATCCCCATTGGGTCCAGTGAACCCAACAGGGAATGGAGATTTACCACCTTACCACTACTCGTGATTCGACACAAATCACGCCAGACCAACTAGCTGTAATACTAATTGCAATGGGCACCCAACTTGTGATGAGGCCCATTGTGTTTAATATTGTTTATTATATTGTGTTGTTATATATTTTCTTTATATGTTTGTTGTTTAGTGTGAGGGCCAGTTATCCCATACTAGTGAATGTCCCCTTAGCTTATAGACTAGGCAGGGAATTCTTCAGTAGGGTAGGGCAAGCAAGGCATTGTTTTCATATATTTTCTTTAATAAAATGGTGTATTTTGATAAACCCATAAGCAGTTGTCCGCCTCGCATTACTGACCCCTCACATTATCCAACATTGCAAGAGTGAGGGGGGGGGGCTGAAGTCAAGAAAAAAGTCCTGCTACTGTTACCCCCCAAAGGCACCCTGGAAAATACATTCGAAACTCACACACAATTGTTCTGATCCCCCATATGATGACTTGACTCCACCCCCTCTCCCTGCAACATTCGAACAAGAGTGCTGCATGGATCTGTGTGCTCCTGCTCTGCATCTGGCTCTACCCCTTATTGGACCTGTAGTGCAGTCAATGGCCTGGTGTAGGACACAGAGCGTGCTCCTGCTATGCAGAGCAGGAGCACATGGCTACACAGCTGTCTGTGTCCTGCTCTGGACCACTGTTCTACAGGCAGCCAGGCCTAGCAGGATCACACGGCAACACTGCTGTCCCAAACAGGATACCCAGAAGAAAAGTCATACCACGGTAAAAAAGGGCTAGACTGGCTGCCCCAAAATGTCAGACTAGGTAAGTATTAACACATACCCTGTTTGGTTTATCATGGATGCCCAGAAAAAAAGTCCTGCCCCAGTAAGAAAGTTCTAGACTGGCTGCCCCACTATAGCAGTCTAACCAAGAAAGAAGACTCGCCGTTCTTGCGTTATTATGGATGCCCAGAAAAAATAAAATGCCACAGTAAGAAAGGGCTAGACTGGCTGCCCCAAAACTCAAGTCTAGACAAGTAATAAACACATGCCATACCTGGTTTATCATAGATGCCCAAAACAAACCGTCACATCATTGAAAGAAAGGGCTAGGCTGGCTGATGCCAAATGCCAGTCTTGGAAAGTAATAACACATGCCATACTTGGTTTATCATAGATGCCCAGAAAAAACATCATAATGCCAAAGTAATAAAGGGCTAGACTGGCTGCTCCCAAATGACAGTACAACCAATTAATAATGCATGCCATACTTGGTTCCAAGCATTGTATGTGTTATTACTTGGTTAAACTGCCACTTGGGGACAGTCAAGCCCTTTCTTACCGTGGCATATCGAATTTCTTTTTCCAGGCATCTATGTTAAACAATAAAAAAAGTCATGCCACAGTAAGAAAGGGCCAGACTGGCTGACCCCAAATGCCAGCCTAGCCAAGTAATAACGCATGCCATACCCCCAAATGCCAGTCTAGCCAAGTAATAACATACAATAATTGGTTTATAACCAATTATGGTATGTATTATTACTTGGCTAGACTGGCATTTGTGATCAGCCTGTCTTGCCCTTTCTTTCTCTGGTATGATTTTCTTTCCTGGGCATCTATGATAAACCAGCTGTTTATCATAGATGCTCAGAAAAAAATGTAACCATGCCATACATGGCGTAAGAGCTAGACTGGCTGTACCCAAAAGCCAGTCTAGCCAAGTAATACCAGATACAATGGGCCTCATTACGACCCTGGCGGATGGACCATGGTGCTAAAAGCACCATGGTCCATGCCGGTAACTTTCCGACTCCGCCATGGCGGAATGGGGAATTACCACCCCATTCCGAGGTTGGCGGAGTGGTAATTCCCCATGCCGCCATGGCCCTTCCCCATTCCCATTTTTGCCCCATAGGGCATAAAATTGCGGCACCGTACTTAGCACCAAGGTCCCTTTGCGGCATGGTTTTTAACGCCTGCAAAAAGCAGCCGTTAAAATCACCATCCCGCAAAGGGACCTTGTAATCAGGCGTTAAGGGTCGGCGCCGTTTACGGCGCCGTAAAACCCTTAACGCCTGACTCGTAATGAGGCCCAATGTATGCTTTATCATGGATGCCCATTAGAAAAGTGTCAGTGGCATTATGGCACACTGCCCCTCAGTCACCAAAATCCGCTCCTCCTCCTCCTTCAATGCCAGCACAAACACACGCTCACACCCAACCCAGTGACCGGTCACACAACATCACTCACCTCACTCCACATACATCATAAACACACAGCACCAGGGATACATAAACTGACACACGCACTTAATAAAAATGTTTTCTTACCTGCTCCAGTGTTGCTCCGTCTTCGCCAGAAAGAAGGTCTGCCTGCACACTGCTGCCTGCCTGCCAACTACCGTGCTCAGCCAAATGTCACTTCCACTTCGCAGACAGGGAAGTAGGAGAGCTTCCTGGTTTCCTGTAATGCGTAGCGGGGCTGGAATCAGACAGAAAGTACTATTCTAGTTGCAGGGCGGCACGCGTGCTGGAACTAAACTAGGACATTACTTTCATAAGTCCCTGAGCGCATTCAGTAGTCAGATCATTTGTTTCCAACTCCAGAAAGAAGAGCTCTGACTTCTTTCTGAAGTGGGACTAGTGAATGCGCTCAGGACTGGAGCTGGAGGCAGAGCACACTGCACTGTCTGATGTCCGTGTCACGCACCTCTCCAGGCTGCAGCTGATACAGTGGTCCAGAGCGGGGCAGGACACATCACCTGCTTGCTGTGTGCTCCTGTTTGGCTGGCACCCTGACTGCCCTGGCAGGGTGGGGGCGGGGGGGCACCCCTCCTGTACGGCACCAGCATTGACAATGAGTTTGCCAAACTGGAGAGGTGTCCCGCTGCCAAATGTCCTGTTCTGACTCATGAAAGAACTACTGGGGGGATAAGCTGCCTCCACACGCCCAACCCTGCTTGGTATACTACTGATGGGAACATCCATGGGAGCAGGGTTCGAACCTCTATGCCAGTGTTCTTCTTTTTCCCTTGCAATAGTTTCTTGAATAAAAAGCGACCGTCTGTAAAGTGGTACCAAATGTCTGCTTAAATGCAAGTACATAGTTGAGCATTGACAGAGTTGCTAGATGGCGGTCTCAGGTGTAAGGGAAGGTGGGAGTGGAACAGCAAATGAGTGGGGACTTTTACTGAAGTTTGTGTCAAGTAGTGGCTATGCAAGCTGTCCACCCAGTGGAAATATGCTTTCAAGGGCAGCCATTACTGTCTATTGGGACGCAACAGAAGTGTAAAGTATCCTAGATGGCTATCAATAATATGGAATCATTGGTTGGAAGGATCAAGCAAACAACTCCAGGGCTACTCCCTTCTGAGGCAAAGGTCTCAATCTCTGGTCCAACAATACTCTGTCAATTACACATGCCTCAATGCTTGTGTGCCTGAGATCCACTCATACAAGGGTTGTTACTGTCTACATTCCTACCAGCAACTCAAAGAGATCCTCAATGTGGGGAAGCAGTGGCTTTTACTGAGCCCACTGATGCTACTTTTCAATACTTGCCCTGCTTGAAATGTAAATGCATGCATGAGGCAGAGGAGCAGTGGCCAGACACACATCTTTGAAGAGTCTTCATACTCAATCTCATTGCAGGACTTGAGGGAACCATAACATATAGTCACCATCTCTCTGTGCGAAAAATGTTGTTTTGGGTGTAGAGAATAAAATGACCACTCACTTAGCAATACTGTTTTCAGCTGAACACTGCATTAGAATAAACAATAGCTAAAAGGTAATTAGTTGAACAAAGAGGATTGGACTGGTGAAATATATATGAAACCCAACTAATGATGCCCTTTTTCAGTTTAGGCCCCAGACATCCATTTATCTAGAAGGGGCAATGGGTAGACATATTTGAATTCTGTTAAAGATACACATTCTCCAGACCCAGCAGTTTGCCTAGGCAACCGATGCCCTTCCTGAACATACATGCCAGGTATAAAGTGCTCTCCAGTGCCCCTCAGCAGTGATGTGACCAGATGCTGCTCTTATGTGAGTCCCCCATTGCAACCATCAAGCATGCTAATGTACATGGATCCCAGAGTATAATGATGTACTGTGCTGTGCATTAGGTGATATACACTTAAATGCACTTCACAAAGACAGCATTAGTACCATAAAGGATTGCAACTTGACTAGCAAGAAGTAAGCAGCCTTTTTAGCTGGGTTTGAACCTCTCAGCCAGTGCTTTTTTAATGACCTGGTATGGTTTATAAATTGCCTACAATCAAAAAGAATAATATGAACAGTTTTACCAAATATAATGTTACATGTTAACCAAGGAACAAAGAAGACTCCTGCAACTGCTTGGTTTCCAGGCGGGGTTCCAACTACAACACCCTAACATTGATATGTGCCCAAGCTCAAATACAGAGAATGGCGATGTATGACTTTTACTGGGCCCACCAGGACTGGCGTGCAACACTTGTCACTGCCAGAAATGTAATTGCAGGTCATACAGTGTGGAGGCAGGACAGTACAGCAGCGGCTAGCCACACATTTAGCAAGAGTGCCTATATTGCAGAAGCAGATGAAACCAAAAAAAGAAGTCACCATTGTTAAATAGCTGAAATACAAAAATAAAAGGAGAGCATCAGTGATGAGGCTAGAATATATTAATTGTGGCTGCTTCCAGAGTGAGAATTCTAATGTTCCACCTGACAATGCTCTGGATACGACTCCAGAAAGCTTGGATGCCTTGGAACGGTTGGGTGAACCTTGGAACGGTTCACCCATATGTGGTTTGGTAAAGGAATGCATAGAAGGAACATCGACCCCTGAATTGGGAATATTTTGGGATCAGGGTCATATTTGTTGATTAAAAGTCCGTTTCAGGTGGTAAAACGGAGCAATATTTCTAAAAATAGCGTTCAAGTACAGTAGCGTATGTTAGTGTTTTATAGTATAAAATCCTGGGTAAAATAACCTTGACTAGAAATTAAACAGTACAAATGAAGAGGTAAAAATAACAATTTACCCACTGGTAGTTGTGTTGTCTGAAAACAGAACTTGGGACAAATAGATATATTTATTTTATAATAGTTTTGTTTCACAATGAATTAGCAGTATAAGGAGATTCCTACTCCCTTTACCACCCATCCTTATCTGAATGCCTTAATTTGTCATGACCTAATTCCACCCTTAGAGCTGTAATTTCAAAATGGCGGTAACCCCATTACCATCAAGCATGCTTCCAACTCTCCTCCAAACTCTTCACCTGCTCTGAACCATACTGCTTTGGAAAAGACGTTGTTTTCTTTGAGTTTGAACTATTTTATGATTTTATCATTGACTATTCAAGTCAGGTTATTTTTGCATTCCTCATTTTTCATTTTGGCTCAAATGTAGTGCATTAACCCCACTTACAACGCCAAAGCAAATGGCACGTTTCACAAAGATTGTACCAAATCCTGCCCATGGCCCCACCAACCCCACAGTAATACTGTACATGTGTTGATGGCACCCGTCACAAGATATGGTCAGCACATGTCTTTGTTTTTTTTGGTGCTGTCATTCGAGATTTTGCAAATACACCCTTCTGAAGACAGCTCTGTGGCAGGGGCTTACCTCCTCTCATCTTACTTCCTTGTCATATTCAATTGATTTGTTAGAAACTAATGGGCTGCAGAAATGGGGCAAAACAATGTTTGTTTTTTAAAGTTTACCCTGCTGAGTCATCGACTGGTCCAGAGAAATAATACGTCTACCTTTGAATGCTTCTCTAAGGCTGAAAAAGCCCATGCGAAGGCTATAAATTAAATGATAAGGGTCCAACAAGCAGCTTTGAGTGATTGTAACTTTTTTCAATTAATCATCCAAAGCACTGCTGTGTCGGTGTGTGAATTCTTTGCAGCAGCATCACATTAAACGTATCCACCTTTCATAATATCTCTCTTTTCTTCTAAATTAGCTTGCACAGTTGAACATCCATCATGACTGCTTGATTATTTTCCAGCATATTTTTCTAAAATTCACTTAATTATTTAATAAATCTGTAATGCTCCTGTATCAAACAAAACATTTAGGGAAATTGCCCACTGCAGTGGAATTAGAAGAAAGTATTTCTAAAGCCAAGAGTTTAGCTGTTATTCTTATTCAGATTGCCAATAAGGGAGGAATATGCATGTCAGCACAGTGCTTTAGGCACAATCTGAGAACTTGTTTGATACTACACCGCCTCCAAGATCTCCAAAGTGGTAAGGCAGACATGTCGTCACTATAGGAACCCAAATAAAGAGATAATAGCAAGCTGTGTAGATCAATGGATCAATTCACCAGCTGCCTGGAATGTTATGCACCCTACAGATCACAGGCCCAAACCTTGACAGTCCACTTATCTGAGTGCACTGGTGTCCATAGTTTATATTGTGCAGCCAGTAACAAGTAGTTAGAAACCACTAGCACAGTGCTATAAATTGTTGTATAAAAGGTGTTTCCATTTGAAGGAGTGGAAATGAAAGTCAATGCATATTTTGTTGCAAAATTTGCTGGTCCAATAAAATTGACATTTAACACCACAAGACAAAGGTTGCTGTGTTAACAATTACATAGTCAATGGGTGCTTCCTGGTTAGTGGTTGATGTTATGTTTATAGAGTGTTTGAACAACAGCAGAGTGGCCTCTGAAAGATGTTTTCTAAGATAACATGGGCCTCATTATAAGGTTGGTGGTATCACTCCAGTAAATTCGGCGGGATACCACCAAACAGACTTACCGTTACCTGGTCTGGCACAATTACGGGCAGATTACAGGTGCCAGTAGGGATAGGTAATTCCCAATTCCATGGAGTTACATAGGACTCCATGGGGTGATTGCTCCGTATTTCTGGGCACCGGTAATACTGGTGCCAGTAATACCGGCTGTTTTTTGCTGGTGGGGTGTCTGATTTACCTCCAGCTCTTGGCTGGAGGTAAATCAGGCACCCCACCGGCAAACCTGTAGTTTGGCGGTGCACGAAAAGTGGTGGTAACAGAATTACTGGCACTTTTCCTCCCACTGCCAACCTTGTAATAAAGCATTTTTAAGAAGTAGAGTGGGTAGTTGCAAACTTCTCACAAATATATTAAGGGAGTTGATTACTGAGGAGACACTCATGTGCTACGCTCTATAAAAAAGATAGGATGGTCCTCCATTTTTAGAAATTTCAGATATTTTTCTGCCACAACCGAGAAAGTCCTTTCTTCTGTTCTAACCTGGTGAGCATTTAGTTGTAAACCTTTTGCAGATTTTAAATAACTAATGGTGGGTACCAAGTAAACATAATGAGGTATTAGGGGGAAACACAGTACAAAATGGTGAAACAAACTTTGTGATGTACATGAAAATCCCATGTGTCACTCCGATTACAAAGGTGTGAGGTTTCTATAGAGGCATTACTATACGTGAACATTGGCCTGAAGGCATTGGGAGTGCTGATCAATAAAAGAAGTAACATACAAAATGTAACACAGTAAGGTATTAACAATCAACAAAAAACAAAGCAACACAGAAATAGAAAAGCAGACATTTGCAAGGAGAACCAATCATCACTTAAGTTAAAGGTTATAGTGGGAGCCAGACCGAGGGCAACAAAGTGGAAATTACAAAAATGATGAGTGGAAATGGACATAGACTGCTGCTTTGTTAGGGCTTTTCTGAATGTAGGAATCGACAATACTGGCTAGCTATTCTACGCGATAAGCGAGATTCACACAACAATCATAATCTAGAAAGGTAAAAGGTTTGCAATAGAGTCAATGATTTGAACAACATCCTAGAGTTCCGAGGCAACCAGTGAACAGCAGCCAAGATAAGTCAAATAGGATCAAACGTGTCCTCCCTCACCTGTAATCATATGGGCATCTAAATGAAAGGTGGAGAGCAAGGGTCGTAGGGCTTCATTACAAATGCCAATCCATAAAACATTTCCCCCATCAATATTAGATAATGCGAATATCATGGCAGCACATAGAAAATGATGGTGGTACCTGGCCATCAGGTCAGCCCACTACATTGGCTGATGAGAAGGCACTGCCATTGGCACCCTACAGCCAACACCAATATACTAAGTTTGTTCAAATTACTTTTGCCATTCACAGCACGTCACGAAATTCAGAGCTGAGTTGGTCAGTGCTATGTCTTGTGACTAGGTCAATGACTGAGAACATAACTCTATGAAAAAACAACAGTAAATCACAGTACCATCTGCATGTCCCAGGACATCTAGCAAGAGCACTAGCCAAGGAGGAAACTATGCTGGGGTTTAGGCTGCCCTTACACTTCTAAAAAGCAAAATACAATGCAATCCTAAAGGTAAAACAGGGACAGTTAAGTGATATACCTCCTTTGCCTTTTGTGGTAACGTGAGCTGCAGGATGGCTATGCTCTAAAGACGGGTGTGAAGGTGAAGCAGTAGTGACCTAAACAACACAGTATCACAATCCAAAATAAAGGGAATGTCCAATCAAGGTTCTATACAGCTATATATATATTTTAATCAAACACACAATATGCATCTAGAACAAATAGAAAATACTGTACAAAAGCCTATCCAAAAGGAAGAACAGAGAAGATGCAGCAGAGTGGAGCGCAGTTCCAGGGATGGTAGGAAAAGTACTAACCACAAAAAGGATATCTTGGTTGAAAACAGGAGCAATCATGAGCTAACCAGTCTCAAGTGTCCCTGTGGACTGAGGAGACAGTTTAGAGTTAACAGTACCTGGATTATGTTCTTGGTGGGCTAGCGCAATCAGACCCGATGTCGAACGTGGATGAAAGCGTATCGGGCACAGTATGAGCCAGTAGAATCACAGAGGCCCCAGCAGCATCAAGTAGGGGCGAATACGGGTGCTTTGTGTGGTAGAAGGGTTGCTTACAAGGTTACTAGTCAGGGCGGTTCCAGGAATACTTCGCAGTTGTCGAGGCCAAGTCAGGCTTTTAGTCACCAGGAAGGGGTCAATGAGTGACACTCCAGCAGTTCGAGTCAGCAGGCAATGGTCGTCGAAATAGTGATCTTGGGTGCATTGATGTGCAAGCACAGAGTGGTAGGGCCTGAAACACAACAGAGGTTACTCCCGATGTGTCCTGGGAGTGATAGGGGACAGATCTTTCCTCTCTCTTGGATGATTCCGTGTTCACCTCAGTCTGAGGGCTTTGGAAAGTACAACTCTCCTAAAGGGTATCAGGTAATATTGTCCCCTTATATAATGTCGCCATAAATATAGTCGCCGGGAAATGGCATAGACAACATTATATAAGGGGACAAAATATGGGGTAAATGGGAGCGGGGTTGCGGGGGTGTCCCCCTGCAGGTTCCATATGATAATGTTGCAGTGAAAGAATTGTGCCATTCTTGCATGGCAACATTTCTGCAGGGACATTATCACATGGAACCTCCTAAAGGAAGTCGAGTGAGATCCTCCGAACAAATCTTCAGCCTTAAAGGATATGAGTGGAACTGAGTGAATCTGCCAAAAAGGTGGAAGACCGTTTCTTTTAAAGGCACAAGTCCTCAGGTTGTTGGACCCAAAAAAGCCTGCCTTAGTTGTCCAATCCCTGCTCTTGAGCATAGTGGCTTTTGCCCTTCTAATGTCACACCCAAAGTGCTTTGCTCTGGAGGAAGTGGAGGGGAATGGAAAGAGAGAGGAACAGTGATAATCAAGATAGTGGAAGCCTCCTTCAATTGACCAGTGCCCTCCTGCCTATCATAATCCAGCTCCCTTCCCTTCTCACTGAGAACAAAGGCCTTTAGAGATGCAGCTCCCTGGTGTGAGGCTACACCTTTAAAATGGGTGTGTTGCTTCGATGCCCAAGCCCAAGACATCTGCCTGCTGTATGGCTGTCTAGGGTGGAGGGTGTTACCTGCCCTCACAAAGAGGCAGGCAACACCTAGCTGACAGAGTGGACATCACCTTCCACAGCAGAGCTGACTCGCAAGAGCTGACACATGTGTGATATCAATTGGAAAGTGGCAGCTGCTATGAACATAGTAGTAAGTAGCATGCACTATGCCTAAACTCAGGCATAGCTTTTATTTAGAGTTTACCCTGCCAAATGCATGGGTTACTTATGATCATCATAGTACTGAGTACAGGGGGACATACCTCAAATGCCACCCCTATGCTGCAGGGACTTGGCTGACTCTGTAACTGTAAACTGGGCATCTTGTGACCTCTGAACCTGCTCTTTGCCACGAGCAGAGCAGGTGCCGCAGATCAGGCTACTTATGCCGCCAGGCATGAGTGCACTATGCTTTTGGCATGGAGTTGATGGAAAAGAGGAATCTGTTTGGCAGATTACCTCTTTTTGGAGACAGAATTACCCTCATCATTCTATTTGTTAATAAAAATCAAAAAGATGTCAATTCCTCACAGGCCCCACATGCCCTCACACAGCCCACAGCCACAAAGGTTGAGACTCACACTTCAAAGGGTCTGGCTCACCCCAATAGTAAAAGTACCAACTGGGGCCATCTGTGTTGGAGTGCTGCAACCCACAATTGTCTTGGCTGCCCAGGTCCAATCCCAGTTCTCCACAAAAGTGTCTTATGATTGTTCTGCACCAGGTGTTGTGACCAGTCCTCCTGACTACAGAAATCCTCTTACCAGGGAGACCCTGGCTGAGCTGTCTCAATAAGAGTAGTTGCCAAAGGTTATTGTTTGCTTGACTGTTCTCTCTGCGGCCTGGCTTTACCACTGCCATTGCAAGTTGGTGGCTGAAAGACTGTTCCCTCCATTGTTTGTGCCAATTATCAATGCCATTACATAACAATTCCAGTGGACCAAGACAGCACCCACCCCCAATCCAGCCTATCCCAAGGCTGAGATGAGTCTAAATTAGAACAACTGTACCATATCACTACTCAGCCTCTGAACAGTATTAGGTTCCAGACCCGCTATGATACTCAATTGTCATGGCTTCGAAGCCCTCCCAGTTCTCGTTAGCTGCATTAGATTGGACTATGGTATTTTACAGGGTTGATTTATTCCTCTGATTACTATAAGTACCAGGCTATCAGCAGCCTGTGAGAATTGTTACTAAGTAATTGTCCCTGAATCTGCTACTTTTCATAAGGGCAGTAAACCATCCCAGAAGACCACAATTCACTCGTGTAGATTCTGCTGTTTTGATTGATGTACTCATTTAACTGTTAATTTACAGATTGAAACAATGGGGATTAATCTCAGGAAGGTTCTTTTTATCATCCAAAGGGAACTCAACATAAAAACAGGATTAAGATGGGAGATGATATACATGAAACCCTACCACGGAAAACTCTCTATAAACAGGTACGAGAAAAAAGGACAACTACTAGAGTTTGACAATAACCTATCCCTACTCCATAAAGCAACTAGCATGCATGTTTCAAGATTATATGCAGATCTTCCCGATAGGCATACCCACCCCAAGGTTTCTACAGAGCAAAAAGGTAAGACAAGAAAACTGCAGTCCCTATAGAGCCTGCAAAGGCTGCCAACCAGTATGTGAGTATTTGAAACCTGAAGAAAACTCAAGTGAGGCCAACCAAACCAGAAGACCAGATCTATGATTAAAATAAAGGTAGTATGGACAAGGTTCCCCAAAAATGTATTAGGAAATCTCAGACTCTGTGTGACACATGTGTTCCTATAAATGAAAGGAGATGGTTCCCCTAACAATGGGAAATAGCCCTTCAAAATACCTAATACGTGTTGGTCTATAAGGATGTAGCCCATAGAAAGTTAGATCCGGCTGGCAATGACAAACCCGAGCCAGCAGTAGTCCATGTGAGCTTCTAGCAGGTGAATTCCAACTCACCTGTATAGTGGCTGAATGTGAATTGTTCTTTCCCCAGACCCAACATACATGTTTTTGCTATGGAACGGCTCTGCTTGGTATAGTCTCTCATATGGAGTTCCCCAAAGAAGGTGTATTTACTAGAGGTACACACTTTATATCTGCGTATATGTAGGCAATGTGGGACACATGTGGAATTCCACATAGGCTCTGTACATCCTTTCACCCACAAACAACTGGACTAGTTAAGAGATTTAAGAAGACCCTGCGAGGCATGATAGGTGGTGTGTAAGAGCCCATCATTAAACCATGGGAAATTCGACTGCCATGCCTACTGTTTGCCTGCAGAAACGTGCCACAGAACAGAAAAGGGCACAGCTTCTTTGAGCTTCTGTGAAATGAGAGGAGGGTTGGAAAGTAACTCTGAAGCCCCCACTCATAACAAATTAAACAATTGGAAAAGCAAGTTCACCACCAAAATCCACCATGATAGCACACATTTCAACACAACTAGTTTGGATAATTGATTCTATCAAACCGAGTACCTTTTATGACAAGTGGACTGGACCATACACTGTGCTTCCAGAAATCAGTGAGTTGAATTACCCCAGTGATACCAACACCCCTAAGGAAGACCACGTGGTCTTTTATATCAACAGGCGAAAACCAAGCAGCAGCCATGTTGTCATGATGATGATTCTTGCAATGGATGATGGTACCTACAAGGAAAGCAACCCCCTTTCTCAAACTGCTACAGAGAAATGTCATAGATATATCAGAAGAGGAGGTCATATCTCTACTACTCTGACAGAAGATGAAGGATGGAACTGCCAGCGTGTGCAATACACTGGGTTGTTCTCACTGATTACTGGATAACCCATCCACTGTGTTCATGACCTAAAGACAGGAGCAGCAAGCTTCTCATGATTAGGAATCACTGAATGGCAGATCGGGTGAGTGACCACATATAAGAGGAAGTCTCAAAAATGGTACCCCTCATGGTGATTGAGCAATCCAGACATCTATTGGCTAATATTGTTATACTGGTATGGTAGTCAGAAAGGAACAGGTTCAACAGCTCTGTAAAGATGTTGTCTGCTTTATTCTATGACATTACTATATGAAGAAAGCACTTTTGCTCTGTTTTTGGTTAAAATGTTCACCTATCAAATCAGAGGAAATTGACAATTGGGATAATGGGGGTCATTACGACCCAGGCAGTAACCGGGTTGCCGCCGGTATTTTACCGATTCCGCCATGGTGAATGGCGGAATTACCACCCCATTCCAAGGTTGGCGGGGCGGTGATTCCCCATTCACCATTGGCCCTTCCCCATTCCCATTTTTGCCCCCATAGGGCTCAATGGAAATGGGGAAGGCGGTAGTTACGGTACCGCAAATTGCAGTACCGTAAATACCTCCAAGGTCCCTTTGCGGGTCCAATCATTAACGGCTGGTAAAAACCAGCCGTTAAGGTAGGGACCTGCAAAGGGACCTCGTAATTAGGCGGTAAGGGGTTAGTGGTGCCGCCACCTTTTACGGCGCCGTTAACCGCTTACCGCCTAGGTCGTAATGAGGCTCAATGTGTTTAAAGTTACATTTTCGGTGGCAGATTTCAAAACACAACTAAAAGGTTCGATTATATAATTTGGAGTTGCAGCTTCATTCTCAAATATATTGACACTCTGGGGACAATCTGAGGAGTAGCAATAGGTGCGGGCAGCAGTGGGTGGCGAGCTGCTGCCCCGACATGACACAAGCATGCGAGAAAATGTTTGGGCCCTGGCACTTATTTATTTAAAAATTAAGCACTGCAATTAACATGCTTCAAAGTCATCATTCCATCCTTGGGTTAGGCACTGTACCATTAATCCCAAAATGCCCACTACAAACCCAAGACTTTGTCATTCTTTAATACCCCTGGCATCCTCTGCACAAATACCTCCTCAAATACAAACCCGCCATTTAACATCCTTGAACTTCCATCAAATGACTGCTCTCATATAGCCTGAAATCGTGTTCCCTTTCCTCCTTTGCCAGTCACCAAACTAAACCCTGCCTACAAATGTACACATCCTGTACGAGCTCCACACTAACACCATGGCCTTTCTCATCAATGCAATGTTATCATTGAAGAACATACTCCATCCATGGCCTACTCATTGACGAAGAATAGGCATGCGTTTCATCACCGAAATTTAACTCTACAACACCACCTCAACAATGCTCACAGATCTTGTAACACCTTGCTTCAAATGTCACACCAACCGGATTGGCGAAGGTGTAATTATCATCTTTAAAAATTACTTTAACATGCAGCATCCTCCCCAACGTTTCCCATCTCTGAAAGGCCACTTCTGAAATGAATACTATCAAAATCCTTTTCATGTTACATATTGCTTGGCGGCAGTGGTTGGTGGGATGGTGGCAGTGCCACTGGGGCTGCTCTCTGTGGAGGTGGAAGAAGAGGGCATTACTCCATTTTATTTCCTGCAAAGTTGCAAATGTGACACCTCCCTCGCATGTGCCACAATTCAGTCCAGCATTCATGACTTGCAGCCTGCAATGTTACCCTCCAAAAGAGACAAATAGACAATTGAGATCCGGATCATGGGGTTAATAAGGAACTCTTTGGACCAAGCTATGCCATTGACGGTCTTGGCTTTTGTTTCTAAGCTCAGGATTATGAAACCATCCTGAGCCTGAGCTTCAAAATCCTCTGTGTCCTTAATTTCAAGCGCCATGGTTACAATCTTTGGGCGCATGAACCCAGAGGCATCACATCATTGATTGCAGTGTTATTGAAAAGCTGCTAGAAGCTAGCTGAATCATTTCACTATACTCCATTGTTTTTTTAGAAAACGTGCCTGAAGAAAGCAAATGCCAGTTCATTGTCCCCCGAATCTGTTTCCTGGTGCCTTTGCAGACACTTTCTGCATGAAGTAGAGCTAGGAGACGCGATAACCGGATGCAGCCTTCTCAGTATCTTCCAGGCTTTGACAGAATAGTTGAAATGGCCACAATTCTGTGACATTTGGCCTTTATTTTTGCAACCTTTGTGGCTTTTGTCAGTTCCAAAGTATATGGTTCGAATAGTGTGAAAAACAGGGCACACGGTAGTAATTGCCATTGCCATTGCATGCACAGTGTTGCTACCATGGTCACTGACAACCAAACCAACAATCAAACCAAGGTCTAAACCATCCCAAAGCATAGGTATTGAATGCTGCTGGGAGGCTTGCTGCTATATGTGCTATTTCCATGCAAACATTGAGAGAGTTGCTTGCTCAGGAGGCTCTTTGAGGCATGTCATTTGCGGTAGGAAAGGTTGAGTGGCGGCTGTCCAATGTGCAGTACGATGCATATCAACTGGTCCCGACGGCCATTGTCACATGACTTGTGTGCACCGTGCTTTTCCCATTGTGACTAACAGCGTTCTAGGGAGACCAAGCCCTGCAACTGCGGAAAAATATGTCGCACTGGGTTCCTGGTACTTTGGCCTTCACCAAAGAATAGGGCAGGGGTTGATCTGCCAGCATTCTGTCCAGCTTCTCATTGTTAAAACTAACCCAGGGAAGGTTTCTCTGGTATTTCCCAACCTTGCCGAAAAGTGTTGTAATGCCGGCTTTTGTTGTGAAAGTGTGCCAAGCTAGGGTGCATGGCTCACTAAGCGATGAACACAAACAAGCAGGGGTGACATGTCTGTGACACCTGTAGGAAGACACAAGGTGCATGATGGTTGATACCTTGCTCACATTTAGAGAACACGTTTCTACAGCTTCTTCACCACCATCATCTTCATCTTTGGCCAACAGCTCTGTCTCTTCAGCAGACATTCCAGGAGTCGACGGACTTTTGCTCTTTTCCTGCTGAGTAGCAATACCCTGAGCGATTGCTTTCCCATTGAATCTGCAGTACCCCAGTGCCATAATGAGTATCCAGTTTCTCACCATACACAGGGTTTTTGCAGAAGGTGCAGATGGCAATGTGGCTATTGCTCTTATCAATGGTGAAAATTCCTGGGCCTGTGAGGTCAAAAACTTTTCAAACTGGAAAAGACTGCGATAGAGCTTTCTATTTTGATAGTGATCCAGGCGGTTTTATTGGAATCCTGGGCCTGTTAGAGTTGTTTGACCATTGTCTGTTGGTGCCATACATCTTTCCATCATACTTGGACTGCTTGACTTACCCTGGCTTAATTTTCTTTCTTGGGCAAACAAAAAAGCACTGAAGGAATCACACATGCTGTTTGCTTTGTGCTGTGTTTCACTTGCTCCTAAATTGCCCTTGCAAACTCACAGGTCCAGGACTCAAAACAACACTGTTATCAGTGTCATCGCTAGAGTGGATCATCAAGCCTCGCTTCACTCTTTCACCGGGGCCTACAGAGGTCCACGCAGGGTCATTAGCATCACCATTGCCCGAAAGGGTGGCTGGTTGGCTGCCATTGGCCTTTTCCTCACTTTCACAACCATTGCCACCGTCTTCTAAAGAAATTGCCTTAGCTGCAACCACCGCTGGGCCTTCTAGTTTTTATTGTAGCACTTGCTCCTCCTACTGTGACTCTACCTCACCACCTAAGATTGCCCTGGCCTCCTTTTTTCACCCACAATTCAAATCAGATGATGCCTTGGGCTCAGCAGAACTTCTTTGTCCACTATTGAGTCTACTGCTACTGGTTGCACCAGCCGGTGACAGCTGACGTAGACTTCTTACAAAGAATCAGGGGTGGTTTGATCCAAGACTGCTGCACTACTTGGTAGTGGACACTTTCTTTCTTGCTCCATCTTTCTGCTTGGGGGCCATTTCTTGGTTTGGCTTCTCAGGCAACGAAATTGTGTTCTGTGTAAGAGGAAACTCTATACATGTGCGCATTCACTATGCAATATGCAGGGCCGCGTTTGCGTTTGCAGTAGTCAGGGTTTGTCAGGAAAGATACAAAGGTTCAGAAACATATGTTCAGAATGTAAACACATTTTAACATAATGCATATATGAATCCGCGTGAGCTGCGTGACCTGGCTGATGCGGAAAGATGATCGATAGACTGAGGCAATATCGTGACAGTGCGCACTACATTTGTGCACAATTGTACAAAATGATCACCATGTTAGGATGTATTTTCTTCTTGCTCACTTTTGATGTAAATGTCATTGCATAATTGTTTACAATTTTCATCCGCCACCTCCCGTGCGATTCCTTTCACTGCACCCACTCCAGTAAAAAGCAATACATGAAAAGCATGCATGTCATAGTGATCAGAATTAATTCGAATCATGATTTAGTGTAACAAATTGTAATAATTCATGAAAAAAACAATAGCATTAGGACAAACAAATAATATTGATCAGAAATAACAATGCTCAATATTAATAAGTGCTAAGGACGAGTATGCTGGTCCTATTTGCATAGAAATTCAAAAGAGCTCAGCATTTAAGGGGTTAATAAGACAAATGTGGCCACTCCCTGCCTATCTCTCCCCAATGCTCCCTTCTGTTCCTAGTGCCAATGATCAGCTGTTGGCGCAATGGGCGATCACCAATAAACCGGCATACAAAAAAAGGTCGCAGCAGCTGGCAATTGGTGTGAGCACACAGCAGGACACCTTCTACTCAATCTAAAACCCAGGACAAAACACTAAGGTGTAATCCCATACTGCAAAACGTGCACCGCGTCTCTACCCCATTATACAATCATTGCAATGTAAGCAAAAGCTGCTGCTATGAACTTGTAAAATAAACGACTGAAAACTAATGAGAAGAAACAGCAAAATGTACAACAATATTGAAAAAAGAAATCTCTAGCATTAGCTTCATTTTCTAGAGCACACTCTGACTCTTGATGTTGCTGCCACACAAGCAATTGTTGCTTCTGCCTGATCGGTTTCCTGTCATTGTGTATTGAGTCTGGCAATAACCAAAAGCCTCTCATCAATCATTAACAACTGCAATATGTTTTTTTCAGTTCACTGAAACTCCTCCTAAACTAATTTCAACAATCAGCAACATCAACTGCAACCAAGATCCCCAGGGAGACCCACACATTTAGAAACTACAAATTGTTGTTTGTATGGGGAATGCATTGCAACAAAGGAAAAAGGCTCACTACCCACAAACTGTAACCGTTTGCTTCGTCAATTATACTCTTTAGTCTAGTGAACTAGGAGATATGTTTTTTTAACAGGGTAAACTGTGAACTGAGTCACTTTTAGGGACTCCCAATTTTGGCAGGTGAAGCACAGTGTGAGTAAATGATTTCTCCAGGTGCAAACACTTTAAGTGGGGAAGCTGAAATATTTTAGCTCAGTCTGCAATTGAGGCATTTAATCACATATCTTTCCACTGCTATTTTGGACATGCATGTACTCATGGGAGCCTAATCAAATCATCTCTGGTTTTGACAATGTTAACATGCAGACTTAAATAGCATAGTGAAAATAAATGCATGATAGGGTGACCTGCTTATAGTCAATGTTTCACACAGCATGGAGTTGTTATGCAACTTTCTCATTTATAATCACCCAACGTTTTCACTTCTTAAGGGGCATCCCACTTTCAACAGTCTCTCCCAGTTACCCCCTCACTGCACTATATGAAGCAATCTATCTCTAATCCTTTCCCATGATAAATGAATTTTTAATACAAATGTACAGTACAACAATATTTTGACAGACGAAGTGCCACCCTCTTTCTTCCATGACATGAAAAGTGAAGTAAACAGACAAACAGGAAAAGAGTTATTCCAGCCTGAGCTTGTAAAATACTCTCCAAGTGGTGGCTAGGAACTGTCGATTCTCTGGCCTCACAAAACCTCGCTGCCCCTGGCAGCTGCCCTTTTTCCTACTCCTGGAAATGTCCCTGGTACATAGGAATATGATGGCACTGCCTAACAAGTACTTACCGAATACCTATTCATAAACCAAAACTGCTGGCTTTGACAATGCTTGTTAACTTGGTTATTTATTCCTTTTCATTTTCATTATTCTTCCTTTTTGCAGCGTTATTTTTGCAGGGTGCCAAATCAGTAATGACCCAAAATTATTATTGCAGGAAATGTGAAATTGAGTTGGCGGCAGCAATGATAGCCCCATTAATTTCCATGCCAAATGCTATCAGCATAATTGTCTGTAATGTTCAACTTTGCAAGCAGTTTTAGCAGCGAAGCCAATGATTGATTAGCTGTGGACACCAAAGCGGTCCCACTAGATCAAGAATTAAAGCTATTGGCTTGGAACTGTCATGACGCTCTGCTCCCCGTGAATAAACAGAGGCTTGCAATGTTAAGTGAGGTCAGTGCAGCCATGAACTCCACAGGGACACTGAAGAAAAGGCACCGGATAACGTAACTTCTTCGCATTGCACAGCTCTCAGTTTTTCCGTCTTGTTTTAGTTTGGGAGCTCTTCTGAACAGAAATGTGTTGCAACTGAAATATATTCAAAATATAGTCTTGTGTTTGCAATAGACAGAACGGGTTGGTGGTATTAGAGGTACGTGGCTCCATCCCTATTAGGGCCTCATTACGAGTTGGTTGGTCCGGACATAAAGTGCCAGTATATTCAATATATACCGGCACCTTTCTGGACCGGGCAACTCCAAGTGTGGTGATAGGGGATCAGATCTACTGGCAGGCCTGACCTGCTCGTAGATCAGGCCCCAACCAGCCGATAAATGCCTGAATCACTGGCACCGTCAATAATGGTGCTGGTGATTTGGGCAACCCCGTCCTATGGAACTCCGTGGAATAGGGAGTTTCCGGCGTCTCTGCTGCGCGTAATATCCAGGTGGGCGAAGGAGACGGTATGGTAGTTTGCCGGTATCCCGGAAGAATTACCTGCGGGATACTGGGGAACTCATGATAAGCTGCATGATGACTTCAGTCCAGAAATATTGGCGTATAGAGAGCGACACACAGATGGATAAGCAGTTATGGCAAAAGACACAAAGGGACAGTTAGACAGACAGACGTGCCAATAGACAAACATGCAAACACACACCAACACAAAATACGCACAAGCACGCTTAAAATAAATAATGACAATATTTTTAGCAGTAGCCCACTTCCTCTTCCGCAGCACTGTAATCACTTCTGAAGACAGGAGTCTTCTGATAGGAATTTCTTTCCAATATATAGGGCCTCATTACGACCCGTGCGGTAACCATGGCGCTAGTAGCGCCATGGTTGCCGCCAGTATTTTACCGATTCAGCTATGGTGAATGGCAGAATTACCGCCCCATTCCAAGACTGGCGGGGCGGTAATTCCCCATTCACCATTGGCCCTTCCCCATTCTCATTTTTGCCCCCATTGGGCTCAATGGAAATGGTGAAGGCGGTAGTTACGGTACCGCAAATTGCGGTACCATAATTACCTCCAAGGTCCCTTTGTGGGTCCAATCCTTAACGGCTGGTAAAACCAGCCGTTAAGGTAGGGACCCGCAAAGGGACCTCGTAATTAGGCGGTAAGGGGTTAACGGCACTGCAACCTTTTACGGCGCTGTTCACCCCTTACCGCCTGGGTCGTAATGAGGCCCATACACAATATTTATAAATGTTGTCTTTGCTCTCTTTCATCCAAGGTAAGAAAATACTCAGAAACCCCAGAGCCGCCTTCTTTTAATTTCCTTTGGAGGGGGCCCAAAGTGGAGCCTGCTTGGCTTCAAAGAATTCCCACTGCAAGGTTTTGAGATCAAGGGAGATTTCTCACAGTGACCTTTTCCCTGGGCCCTACAGGGCTGTGCTTGTGGTTGAGGTACAAAATATGCCCCAGGTGAGTATTGGCCACACATGCAGTATGGAGGCAAGAAGAGCACTTCTGCTAAGACTGCTAGGCAGACCACAGAGAGTTGTGCACAAGGACTACAGCGCTGCCAACCAAAACATAATCCACGGACAGAGATCCGAAAACGTACCAGGATAAGGGACAGGTTTCTCCTTCCTGCTGCTAATCATGATCACCGAAGGCAGGACACCCCAAGGGGCTCATGGGTAGCAGCTTAGGCCCACATGCTCTGCAGTTCCCTAAGTCTGCAAGGCAGAGAGAACATGTCTGTGCTCTACTACTTTCACTAATGGATGCAATGTTTACAATGCAACGCTTCCGTGTTCCACCAGTAGCTGAAACAATGGCACTATGGGAAAAGTCTCAAGCAAGAGGCATTGTGTGCACTTGAGGTCTTCTTCTTCCTCATACCCTCCCTCTTCTGAGAGAAGGGAACAAGAGAGAAAGCATCACTCACATTCTGAGAAGAGGTTCAGGAAATCTTTCTTAGAGTCTGTGAGGTAAGTTTCAGAAGAAGCCAAGGAGAAAAGGAGCAATTTCCACATGCGCACCTCTCCACGCTATCCTCCACGGAACCGGACTCCTCTTCAGAAAAAGTCACCCAATAAACCTAGAGAAAACTATATAGATATATTAGCAACAGCAAACAAAAATCCTTTCCACGTGTTTCTCTGAGAATTGCTTTTTCTTCCATAGCTGAACACATAAGGTCGTCAACCAATCCCTCATGCACACAAGTCACAGAAGCCACTAACAAAGAGAACCGCCAAATCCCCGCTACAAAGGACAAGATGGTGAAGGAAGATCTTAGCTGCACGTCTCTCCCTATAAAAACATGGCAAAATGACCCCTTCTGGCAGAGGTGGAGCATTCACTACCCACCAGTCTGGAGATTGTCTCCGTAATGGCCAGCCTGGGAGGACACCCATTGATGCAGTCAGAGAATCCATGGATAGGAAAATGGATGGATCCATCAAAAATAATTTCTCAGATGCTTGTTTATCCCTTCGGACCAGAGTCTGAGTGTTTTATTCGCTGCAGTCACCTGTGGAGGCCTTCCAGTCTCCTTCAATAAATAAGTGTATGGAGCCGACTGTGTGGCATTATTGGAAATTATACACCAACAGTTGGGGATTTGTATTGAAGACACATCCATTTTCCACTTCAAGGACTGAAGCAGCCAATTCAGGAAACCCGGCTGTTCAGTGGACAGTTAGAAGGCAAGGTTCACATGTCACAAAAAGAGGACAAGCATGCACCCTACAGTTGTAACTGTGTCCTCCATCTGGCTCTGGTCCTTTCAGCTTCAAGGAGAATTGCAGGCCACAATTTCAGGCTAACAGAGTCTGACCCAGATATGGGTGACAGACACATGAGGCCTAAAACACGGACAAGAACAAGTCCCCAATGTAAAGAGGGATAGTTCTGGGACCCCAGAAAGGATGTCAACGTTGAATTCAACTCAAAATCTACACCCTAGCGGCTCGATACAGGGAAGAAGACATCCATTAAGGAGGTGATACAGGACCAGCTCCATACATAGGTATTTGCCATAGTACCAGATCCAGCTCTGATCCCAAAGACAGCGGGCAGTCTCTGGCTATTGTTATACATGAATAAAGTCATCAAACCAGTTCATCAATACCTTGACATAAGAAAGTGACTTACTCATATAGTTACACCTACGCAATACGTAGCTTCACATCCCCATGGCCAGGACATGTTCCAAATTCCTATGATGATTTGAAAACATCATTTCCAATGCATCGTTCTCCACTTTGGTCTCGGTCCCACTGCTAGAGTCTTGATGAAGAGACTGTCTGCCCTGGCAAGAAGGTATGAGTCATTTGCTGGCGAACTGTTGATCGCGGACAATGAGACTCCTTACCAAAGAGTGTGGAAGACCACAGACCATTGAGGATAAGCCCCACCCCACACTGCACACAAGTATTCACAGGGGTTGACAGGCCCACCCTCAAAGCGGCCCGGAAGAGGGAAGGCACTGGCATGGTGCAGAAGAAAAAGACAGAGAGAGAGAGAGAGAGAGAAAGAGAGAGAGAGAGAGACAGAGAGAGAGAGAGAGAGAAGATGACATGTCCAAAACATGGGCATTGTTAATGAACAAGGGTTACCCCCTAAACCTTGACAGGGCACGTCTCTGCCCAAGAGAAAATGAAAGATTTATGACAGCAGGAGCTCTCCCAGCTGTGCTAATAGCAAAGAGCATTGGCTCACCAATGGCTGAGACTATGGGGTCTGATGACCTCCTCCTGTGTCTTTGTCACATCATCGTCCAGGCGCCCTCATATCTTGCACATTCATAGTGGAGGAGGCGAAATTGCATGAACTGCGGGGCCCCAATTCCAGTCACAAAAGAAGTGGTCTCCTTTCTCCGCTGTTTGCCAGATCCTGGAAACCTCACAAAGGGGTTTCACGTATATCTCCTGCATCCCACCATCATTACATGGGATGCCACTTCTCTTGGTGGGAGAGGTCCTTTGGGAATCATGCCCAGTCCACGATCGATATTTGCCCCTGGAATCTAGTAGGTAATTGAAGTGGAGGGAACTAGCTGTGATTTGTATAGCCTTCAAACCATTTGCGCCAAGGATTCAAGATAACGCAGCCCTGATTCATACAGATAGTGCCTCGCCTATTGCCTATGTGAACAGGTAAGAGGACACAAAATCTCACTCCCTAGAGAGGCTCTCCTTTGCTATGGAGCTCTGGCCAGAGAAGAACTTAGACTTCCTGAGGGCATTTCACATCACTTCCTAACAGACACTCGCAGCAGAGTATAGCCATCCTCCGAGGAACTCTCGCTCTAGCCTGAGATCTGCCACATGCAGCTCTCATCCTTTGGCACTACATTGTTTGACCCATTTGCCTGCCCAGGAAGCAATAATTTCCCTTGCCATTCTACAGCCCAAGTCTCCGCTATATGCCACCATTCCCTTAAATACCAAGGTCCTTGTAAAACGGTGGGACAGCCAAGCCAATCTCATCCTGGTTGCACCCTACTGGGTTGGGAAGACATGGTTCCCAGTCATCCTGCAGCTGGCTTCATCCCCTTTACTCCTTTCTGCCTCACATCCCCATGCATGGGGCCACTGGAACTCTCAGGGCTACAGCTGTAGATGGGTGAGGCCGCTCTTGAGAGGGAGGGACTCCTGAGACAGGGTTCTCAGCTGAAGTTGTCCTCAGCATCCGGTGGTGCTGTAACTCTTCTACCCACTGATCATACAATGGACACTGGAACTCCTTTGACTGCAGGTGCAACATACCCCTTGCCCCTTAAATGCAGAATATTCAGCACCAGCCCATTCCTACTGAAAGGGTTGCAGATGGGCCTAGCACCCTCACGCCCTCTAAGCACAATAAAAAGAGATGAAAGTAGAGCTGGAACCCTGGGGTGCTGTCTCCTTTGATTAATCTCCATCATGGGAGTGCTCCAAAGTCTTATCATTGTTTACTCTCCTACACAATCCCTGGTTCCTCCCAAAGACTCCACCCCCGCCCTGGTCAATTAAACACCCAGGACAACACCCCCTTTGACCCTGTGATGCTGGCACTATGAGAACTGTTTCCTTTGTGGTGATCACCTTCGCATCTCCGCTCTGCACTACCCACTTCCTAGAAGTTAGTCCAGAGGCCGCTTCTCTTTGATGCAGCCCCACATTTAGAAACAAAGAACATATGTATGTATGAATGTGTTAGGCAAGATTGTATGCAGTACATTTGAGTGCACCACAACAACCCTGACCTCCTGGCATTAGGAACCCAACCTTTGGTATAAGCTTGTACTACACAGGTTGGTAGGGAAGTTACACAGAGATTCACAGTGACAAGTATTCAAATAAACACTTACACACAAGGTTTCTTGAATAAATAATTATTAAATTTTTTTATCAGTCAGTTAGAATAAGCCTTCTTCAGAAGGGAGCAATTTAAAAGTAACACACAAATACACTTCAAAACAACACACTCTTAGTTTCTAAATCAGTAAAGACTCTTTTGGGATGGCCCACAGTCATAACCTACACCCTCATGTGACTTCAATAGCTAGGGTGCTGGGGACATTAATATCTTACTGTTGTATTTAGAACATTCTTGTGAATTGGTCAAAGGAAAAGGTTATTAGAACAAACAAGAGATCACAAATATTCTTAAGCAGGCAAATATTTTTGGGTCCCTTAGCAGAGTCATTCAGTATAACAGGTTAAGCCAAAGTCAATGGCAAAACTTTATGTGTGCTAAAGCACTTCTGATAGGTAAATAGAAAAGTCTTTGCACAATGTTTTAGAAGTCTTTGAAGAAAAGAAGAATCAATGTAGGGTCACAAGCTGTTTAGGCTTGTGAGTAGTAGAAGGTGTAAGCAACTCTACAACAAGAGGTATGTTCTCGCAGACTTGACATCACCTTTGGATTGAAGAAAAAGTGCAGCAGATGACTTCTGTTCCTGTGCATCTCTGCAGATCTCACTGTTCCTGGGCCTCAGTCATGGGGACAAGAGGGAGGACTTCTGGGGACTCCTGCACTGCAACGGGTCGGTCACTGCCCACAACCGGCAATCTTCAAACTAGTGGCATTTCAGTTTTTCAGCTCCTCGCAACTACCGCAAATAGAAACACTGCGGTTTCTGGCTGTCGAGATGGACTTTCCTTGCTTCTGGGGTCCCCCACTCTGTTGAGAGGGCTCAGGCTTGGTCAATCATGCTTCCTGGGATTCCAGAGGATCTTCCTGGAACTCTTGGCCAACCTAAAAGCAACTCACACAATCTGGTGTTCCTCTCCCTGGCTATTCGGTTTCCAGCAGCAACTCTCTGGAAATTCAACCAGCTCCGAGAAGATGTCCATGTGGCTTAATTTGGAGTTGATTGGTTCCACCAACTCAAAGGGAGAAGTCGTCCTTTCAGGGTCTTCTCTATCAATACGAATTTGGAGGTTCGGCACATCAGCAGGGCTTTACAGGTTCAGGAGTTGCAGTAAGCATCCTCTTCAAGTTCTTCTTCGATTCCTTCATCCAGTGGTCGACACTACCTTCCAAGCCAAAAGCCTCGCCTTTTATTCAGGTTTCTCCCATTTTTTCCAGCCTAGCTGTCCGTCACCCAGAAGGGTGGCTGTCCTTGACAGACAGTCAGCTGGCCAATCACCACAGAGTGCATTTGGGTCCCCTAGGAGACTAAGCACAGGGAGATTCGTGCACCTCCCTCACTTCTTGCCCTCGCCATACACCCTGGAGACAGAGGCGGGCTTCAATCATGAAGGCAAAGCGGACATAAGGACCAAACCTGGTTTGGCACGCAGAGTAAATATCAATAAGAACTTTTCAACAAAGAAATGGTGAAAAAAGAAGACCGGGGCCATTTTAACAAAAATGGCACCCTTGGTTGCTTTGCTGCAGCTGCAAACGCAGCCCGCGGTAAATGCACACCACGGTAGTTAAAAGTAAACCACTACCACTAGCCATTCATCAAGGAAAGGGTAACATAAAAATGTTACATGAGAAGCTAGACCAAGGGGATACTAAGTAACCCCTCCAGCACCCTATTGTAAGATAGTGTGTGCTGGGTCTAGAAAGTTACAAATGTAAATAAAGTCAATTTCACTTTACTGCTCTGGGAAACAGTCGTTTATCCCAGAGAAGGTAGTTAAACCTTTGGGAAATCTGGAAGACTTCCCTGTGCCACTGCACTGACGGTGCTGAGGGACACAATGTAAAAGATGATGACTATGGAGTTTGTCAGACTCCATAACCAAAAGAAACACAGAGTTCAAAATCACATTGAAATACATGCAAGAGTGTGAAAAAGGGTCTCACTCTCTCCATGTTAAAAAAATCAAGTCCTCAAAATCCAGCAAAGTTGCTGGGGGTCTCTAAGGTGTTGCGAATTAGCACATTTCAGAGAATTCTCCCTAACAGTAATTATGTATTTAAATATCGGAATTGAGCGTTCCAAAAAGGCCCAGGATCGGAGATGCCGATCACCATGATTTTGGTCTTGGTGCCATTAAGTTTTAATAAATTATCCGCCATCCAGATTTCGAGAACTGAGCGGCACTCCTTAAGTTTGGATTCTGAGGGCGATGAACCAAGGAGGAAAATCAGCCGAGTGTTGTCCGCATATGCATAGAATCGTAACACCATAGTACACAATTAAGTCTGAAAGAGGAGGTAAATAAAGGTAAATAAAGATGAAGTAATAATGGAGAGAGAGAAGACCCCTGAGGAACACCACAAGATATGACAGTCGGAGTAGATGTGAACGGGAAAAGGGAGACTGTTTGGATCCGTTCCATAAGAAAAGGAGTGAACTATGCCAAAGGACCATGCATATCGAAGTTTCACATGTCTACGATCATAGTTTCACATCCGTCCCCCCATCCCAAGTGGTTGGGAGTGGTCCTCGAATGCTCGATGTAAAGAAGGCCCTGCTCAGATGCCTTTAAAAGGAAGACTCCTTTAGAGCTTTGGCCAGCTTAGGTGTTAATTGTGGAGCACCAGGAAGGGGCAGAAAGGCCTCCACGCTCTCCTTTTGAAGATTTCACTTTAATGATGGGTTATAAAAACCTCTAAAAGAGACGGAAGGTTCTGTGGCCTTTTCCTCACTGAGTTGCCTTTTTACTATTGAAAAAATGTTCTGTGTTTCGTTCTATATTATGGATGAACAAAGGAGAACTGAATCATTTTACATTTTTTTACAAAAAAGTAAAAGTACTGATTGCTAAAGTCGTAAAGAAGCAAAGTGCTTGGGTTAAAAGTAGGATTTAATTATCAGAGATTAAGATTTATAATAAATGCCCTAATCTCCAGGCAAATAACCACAACAAGAATTCAAGGTTTAATCATTATAATTTGCATACGCTCAGGTGGTCCCCCCCCTATGATCTGCAACAGTTTATTTGGGTTACGCTGCTCATGGATTTGGGATATTGTTCTGCTTTCCCATTGTAGTAGAATATGATGTCATTTCATCTTCTTTTGCCTTCTCTACAAAAACCCAGAAATCAAATGTTACAGACCTATCTGGGCAAAGAGGCTTTTTTTTTATTTTAATACATTTTTTATTATTCAAATATATAGTACAATAATGATATCATAGTTTTGAAGACATTAAGCAATAATCATTGATTAAACAATTGAAAGACGGTAATTAGGAAGAAAAATGTATGGCGAACATATGAAAGAATGCACGAAATGCTGATTTTGCTTATAAATAATTAGAACAATGTAGCATTGAGATTAACACCAATTAAAGAGAACATTGTATAACCATATATGAGAGCAGTTTATCAATAACAAATTTGTGCTTAATGATATCTAAGTTGGGGGCAAAGAGGCTTTGTACATTATCGAGCGGCATTATTTTACCTCCTTTCAATTCCTGATGTTCTGACTTGTGCTATTATGGAGAAGAGATGTTACAGTTGTGGAAGGCATGCTCAGGAATATTGAATGAACAAGCCTAGGCGTACTTTTACGACACTCAAATTCATAGCAGCAAAGCAAATATACCCAAAAAGAATGCAAGGCTGAACAGCGCTCTGACAGATAATCGCAAGGTTCATTCGAGGTTTTGATTGAACACAGTAACATGTCAAATAGACGCTATTTGAGTGTAAGGAAGTGTAACACTAGTGTAAGGAAGCAAAATTACACAGACAGATAAGCACCACCAACGTTCCTGTCAGTGGCTTGATCTTTCCTGCCTTCCAAATTCTCACTTGTTTGTTCCGAGCAGAGAACTAGAGGGTCTAGTTTGTCAGTTTCTGGGATGGGCTGGAATAGTGAACGATGGACCTGTTGTTTTGAAGCTCTGCCCTGCATTTTACAGAGCTTCTCATGTCACACAGGGTGCCGGACCCGTGACATTAACCCTGTATGTAACCCTACTGAGGTGGGAAATTATGACCTGCGCAGTTGAACTATCTGGCAGGGTTTGGAAGCTACCCTGACCTATTTTAAATTCATTTCTTTTTTTATTTGAATATTTTTATTTAGTAAGATGTTTTTACTAGTGATTAATGACATTGCATCTAACAAACCTTTTTTTGTAGAATCTTCTCCCGTTCATGTCAGGAGAATGTTTAATAGATTGTAAAAATAGGCTGAAGTTCAATTCACAACAGCTCTTTCATTGATTTCTTATTTACATTAAGCTTTCTAGGCCGCACCAGGCACTTTCCAGGACTGGCCCCACGTCTTGCTTTTGACTGTTAGTGCAGCCCCCGCCCGCACATTCACATGCCACTGGACTACAGTGGCCTCAGATCCCAGAAGTCTTGTGCCTTCTAAGACCACTAATGGCCTATTTTACAAAGCATTTTTCAATGGGATTGCACTTTATAAAAAACGTTGGTAAATCAGGCCCTATATTTTGGCACTGCGCTTTGCTGTTTTATTTAGAATGGGTATTAAATCTGTATCAGATGATTAGAATTCAAAATAACTGTAAAATAAGTTGCCGCTGGCCAGTCATTCTATTTGTGTTGACAACAAAGGCTTGAGTCTCAAAATGTGCGATGGAACAAATGAGACGATGCCAGGAGCGCTCAGATTTGCACCTGTTGCTGTACCTGATTGTCAATGCCTCAATTTGAGGAAATCTGCGTATGCCTGGAGTAACTCTGAGGTGACAACATGCAAATGCGAGTCACAAAGATTTGCTCAAGGGCATCTCAGAGATGCTCAAGGCATCTGAAGATTTCCTCACATTTTTGCCTCTGCAAATCAGGGAAAATTTAGCCGGTGCAAATCAGAGGTGCACACAGGCATCTCACATTTGCTCCGTTGCAATAATGTGAGAATCAGGTCTTTTCTCTTTTTCTGTCCAGGTGAATTAAGTCATGAAAGCCACATAGTGTTGGAAATATGAATTAAGAAAATGTTCCTCTTGCTGGACTATCATGCTCACATGTTTTCAATTGATGGCTAGTGTCTTCCTGATCTTAATTACAGTCAAGCTTTTGGAGAAGGTGTGGCCATTAAAGCATTTTAGAGAGATCTACTCTTTTGATGCTGCGCGCCATTGAGGTCTGATGCGCTCCTCGAGGAGCCAGAGATGAGCTATTTCTCGGTACACTTCTGCTCATTTCCACATGACTCCATGTGACTTGCATGCCAGCTGTGCTCCTTTGGAGGGCCATTTCAGCGAGACCTGCTGCTGATAAGGAATGAAATTTGGACACACGTGTATTAGAAGGTCAGATATTGAATAAATAATGTTCCAAGAGCAACATAATCCCTGCGGATGTTAACAATGTGGGCACACAGAAGCTCAAGGGACACCATGCACGCGAGGTCCTCCCCCACCTTGGTTATGTGGTGGAAGGGAAGGGCACTGGCCAGATGTGTTGAAGCCCAAACATTCCCTGGATCCAACTGAAATAACATTGAGTATTATTGAGCAGGCCTGAACTAATTAACACAAATCTGAGTTGATTGCATAGCTATGCATTCATCTCCACAGTATTGTATACATATTTAAAAAAAGAGCTCAAGGCTATTTGAACTTGTGCCCTGCCCCTGCTATAAGGAGATTAATTCTGTTGCTTAGAATTAATCATCTACCTGTCCTCTCAGTAGTGGGCGTAGAGCGTGGCATCCCGAAAGAAGAACGCTTTTGTCGCCTTTGCCTTAATAGGGGTCTGAGGGAAACTGGGAAACATGTCCTGACAGAGTGCCCCTCCATGGGAGAAGTTTACATTGAGCATCTGGGCAGATTTGTCCATTGTTCAGCAACATTTAAAGACTTCTCATTTTGGATCTCATGCATTAATACTGTTCATTGAAGCCTTCCCATGTCCTTGTTCAGAATTTGGAATTTGGCGGAGAAACGCTTGGACACTGCAGACAAACAGGGGAACTGAATGCGCATGCAAGCTCTAATTGATTTTGGAACTAGCACGCTAGCTGAGTCTTGCAGTATTGGAACCTGGTAAGATGTGCACCACTATGACCACTGCTTTTGGAACTACTCGAAACTATTGAGTGTTGGCCAAGTGGAAACTAATTGAGTATAATTCGTATGGAATGAATTGTATCAGATCGTTTCTTTTTAGCAAATATACATGGGATTTTAAGTCATGTATTTATGGTTTGATTTTAACTTGATTTGATTTCCTATGTGTTTATCTAAGTATATCTAAATATATATTATGTGTTATATGATTTTCGTTTTGTATTATTTTATGTGTAAAGTTTTTTTTAAACTGTATCACATTAAATAAAATGTTATTAACACAAATCAGGCGAATAGCCGGAAATGTGCCTCTGGTGTAGCCCTGGAATAGCCTCTAACCTATGACGTACTGGTGGATATCGGTCCCAATTGATTGACACCTGCCAGACAAATAAGCTGTTGAGCTGTACCTAATTTGGTAAAGGTAGCTTAACAGTCTCCCACTGTTTCAAGACTTCAGAATACAATCTAAGTCAGTAAAGAACAGCAGAGCATGCAATGCTATGAGTAGCTCCACTGAAAGACATGTCCCATGCTGCGTGTAAAATATGAAGACCTTATCAACCCATTATATGAATAACATAGACTAGCAGGTTTTCCTAGAATCAGGGTTTACACGTAAATGTGCCTAATAGTCTTCATAGTGCCGGGCATACTCGTACACTGCATGCGTATTCTACTGCTCGCCCTCAGTTCCCTGTAAAAAACAGCAGCTAGCTCACAATTCCAGTCTTTCCCCCAAGCTAATTTCGTCACCACCATAACATCAACCTAGCCACCTCTAGGCCAACAAAGTAAATTCTCATTGGCCAAGGACACACCTATGCCTTGTTCTCCACACTTGCAAGTGGCCACGTTCCCATCACCCCCAGATATCAGCTTCACCATGAGGCACATGTGTTGGACGTGGCTCTCTGTGCGCATGTGCAGGTGTGATATCCTTTCTGGCCTGGATCCTTAGCGAATGGGACTGCCTTCGTATCCTATTCGCCGGACATCCACGCATAGTTACCATGTTCTCTGATAGTACAAAAACGAGAGCAAGCTACTGCAGTTTGTCATATTGTTAAGGCAACACTGTTCTTGCTGATCCAAATAACATGTTGGCAAAGACGGGCAAATAAAGTATGGCAAATGTTAATTTCTGTGACTAAAACGATATAGATGCAATCTGCAAAGGCCATGGAAATGCCACGTATTGTTTACCAAGGAAATGTTTCTACAATCTTAGGCGTCTGGATTGCATAGTTGAAACACAAAGAATGGGCGGGTGGGCCACTTAAAAACATGGATGACTCAGGACTGCACTAATTTAAAGCTACTGGCTGGAAGATATACCCCATTGTTATTTGGGACCCTACTCTCATAACAGCACTTCCTGAATGACAAAGGACTGTGATTTGTAACTTTGTCTACATTTGAGCTGCAACGCAATTGGTGCTTTCGGTAGTTTCCTGAACGCTACTTATCGACGTCATTCAGAATCTGCTTGACTTGGAGCCACCACTCAAAGCAATCGCTGAGCTGCCCTTGTTAAAAAGTAACCCTGAGACCAAAAGTCCTAAATTGCAACTGCAAGACAATGCATGTGAATGCATTGTTTTTAAGGCAGTGGCCCCAACATGTACCCTATTTTGACATAGGCAAATCTTTCGCAAAGGGATGCAACAATGCGGTGTGATTCAAAAAGCGGCTTGAAGAAGCTTTGGACAGCCTGGCAATGTTTGTGTCAAGGTTCGGCTGGGTCTAGTTGTGGGGAAAGCAAAGATTTGGGTTCAGCGATAGGTTGGCAGAAATGGATCCAGCAATGCAGTGCGGTTCGACATGTGGCAACAGCTTGTGGCTTGAAGAAGATTGGAACAGGTGGCAATGTTAGGGTTGTCATAGCTCAAAGGTGCTTAAAGCGGCTCAGAGTTGACAGTGTCAAAGGAAGCTCTGTTGGGTCTTTTCTGTTGCTCAAGGGGCTTGAAGCACTTGTAGTATTTCGAAGCAGCATCTTTTTTGATCTCAGGAAGGATGCCAGGGACACTTTCAGGGCTTTTCACTAAACCAGGCAAAGTCCTGCGGACCAGTGTATAGCTGCAGTCATGCTTTCCGCCAAAAGATCTCTTCACATTTTCCCCTGAAGCAGTTAGGGAGAGGGTCTGCACCCTCCTTGGAAATCCTTTTCTTCACCCAATGGATGGGAACTTTGTGCAGGTATTAACCCAACTAGGCTCCAATAAAATCTTATTCAAGAGGGTTCCAAGTGAGTCTATAAGGTGGTTCTTCATGATGATCCCGAAGGGGTGTGGTCTCACAGTGACAAAATGACTGCTGCTGTTCAGGAGTACAGTGAATAGTAGTGATTCGATCTCCAACTAAACCCCAAACTACTACTAAAAGTGATCTTAAACATAGAAGTGAAACAGTCACAGCATGAATGGTACTCATCATTTGCCTCTTATGGTGGCCGAGAGCAGGCCACACTATTCAAGATGTGTGTGAGCTGCCAAAGAAGCATCCAGACATCACAGGTGCTTTGATACCAAAAATAAAGAATGTGCAACCAATGTTCTATTAAAAAATAGGAGCCTTTAATTAAACTAAAAATACACTATCAATGGAATGAAAGGGGTCACTGTGGGTCTGAAGACAGGGATAGGCATGCATTAGTTTCTGCAGCAATGTTCAAGTTTAGGGATATGCTATAAAAAAAGGTATGGAGTGGGGTCCTAAATTGTCACTAGGGTCCTTGGGGTCATGCAAGGGGACAGAACTGCTGTGAATAAAATACTGTTTACTTCTTCTTAGGTGGACCGACAGTCTCAAGCCATTCATCTTAGCTGTTGCAATGGATTGGGTCAGCTTCAAGATGGTCGAGTTAGTTGATGCTGTCCAATGATGCGATGTAGTCCTGCAGCAACGATTGTCTCAAATTGGCTTAAGAACAGAAAGGCAATGGTCAAATCGGTAGCTCCAAGCGGTCATGGTCCAATGATGTAATGCGATCCCGCAGTGGTGATCAACTCTAAGACAGTTGGAACACAGGCAGGCGATGGTCAACTTAGTGGCTAGATGGCTTGACACGGTTCAAAAGGTGGTGCGTTATAGAGGCAGTTGCAGAGGCCCTGCAGCAGCTTGAAAATGACTTGAAAGCTGTCGAGTCAGCTCAATAGGGGATTTAGGCAGGAAACCAGCCCAAGAGCTGTTCCATAGCTTATTGGTTTCTGTCAGACGTGATCCACGCCCTACATGGATAGGCTGAATGCATCTTGAAAATGATTTGGAGGGACACCAGGTTTAAACAATGGGGCCAACCGTGGTACGTAGATAGAAATAACACACATAAAGGGCTCTATGTTGATGTGTGTTCACGATACACAGAAGTACACATATAACCACATAGAACCTAAAAAATGTAGGAGTCAATGTGATAGAGTGTAGGTAGAGTCAAAATAATTACATTTATACTCTGCTTAATATAAATATCTTTGTTAATTTACTATCGCATAGACATAGAAAAGTAATAGGTTAAAAAGACTTAGAACAGTGTTCAGTGCACCACAAAGTGACTTGTGCTTAATAAAAAAGAATGCTTTTCATTCTTGTAAACATCAATGTAGTTGAAATTATTTCATGTACAATTAATTGTAACAGTGGAAATAATATAATAAAGACTTTATTGGTTGTCTCATTTTTTTTTGATTACTACATTCTTAGACAACGCACATTTACCTGATGTCAGTATAATAATCAGCCTCTTAAATGCGACTGTTACTACAAGCCAACATGTTTCATTCCATTCGATCTGTTGCTCTGATTGTTGGAACTTCTTCAGGGGATTTTTATGCGCTGCTCTCATGAGCTCCAACTCTTCCGGTTTTAGTAGGGTATAGGATTTGGACAGGGATGAAATCTTATGCGATTCAAAGTTTGTGCATTCCTATGCAGAATATCTAATATTATTTTGTACTGTTGTTGGTTGCACCATAACTTTTGCGGTTTGGGATAGCGATGGAGAAGTTTAATTTCTCTTGTGGTGCTTCCTGTAATGATCTTTCTGTGGTGTGAATGGCTTCAAGTTACAGGAAATGTTGTGCCCTTTAATAAGCATACACTTTAGAGAGTCGGTTATGCTGGAAGTTATTTTGAAGGTAAAAACCTTTATCATCAGGTGATGCGCTGCGTTTCTCTTTCTCAAACAAAATCTCTGTCTTCTAATGATATGTCGTATTTCTATATTTTGTAGCTGCCTCACGCTGCCATAGTGATCATTGGTGTCAGTATCTTTAAATGCTGTATTTCCATTCCAACAAGGGCTTGTGTTCCAAAGAATACAAGCATTTGTGAAATGACCAGTCCCACCAGAGGTCATAGTAAAATAAAGGCCATCCCCGATATAGCTCACATTATGGCCCAGGCATGTCTAAGCACTAGGAATACGCAGCTGCACGAGAATTCTGAAGGCTCCATTCTAAAGTCTTGTTCTCCTCTGTGAGAAAATGGTGTCTTTAAATCTAAGACTTCTCCTATCCTTTAAGTTGTGTTCTGACATCCACTGACTGAGTTTGGCGATTTCGGTTTTGGCAACCATTCAGCTTGTGAACACTATTGTGATTACTATCCTGAAGCCAACCAGCCAGCTATCGAAATGGAGGAGAATGTGTCAGTGGTCTAAGAAATACTGTGCTTATGCCATGCCGCAATTTATCTCACAGGGCCATACCACAGTTTCCAAGGTTTCTTCTCTCAAATGTTTTTATTTTGTAGCGATAGATACATTTTATGAAAGTTGTGTGCACAGACCCTTGTAGGACAGGATCTAGAATTTTCAAAGGTCATGTGCAGTAAAACATAGGTAAGACCCGACATGTATTTGCATGTGTATTGAAACCACCATTAAATCACAGAGATGACATCACATGGAGTGACATGAGGCTCTGATACTCGTGGGGATTATGGGAAATTACTTTATGAGAAGTAAACCTAGAGACACATCGGCTTTGTGATATACCGTACATGAATGGTCAAGTCTGTTATTATATATGTATACCATGAGTGAGTTTGTTTGTGTAAAGTGTGGCGTGAAACACTTGTAGGGATTTCTAATTATGGCAGATGAGGCACAGTGAGATAAAATTTACTTCCCATAATCACACAGTGTAATTTAATGTTGAAGCTGGATTTGAGACCAGCCCACAACGTAGGCACTTGACCAGGTACCTTCACATCTCCATTTACTAGAAATGTGTAGTTTATATTTCAAGAATAATGTGTTCTATAGAGATGACTTGAAATTGTAGCTGTATGGTCCCATATGGAGCATAACACTGCATGTACCAGAATGCAAAGTAGCACGAGGCTAAATAGAGGGTCTGAGTTTTATTAATGTACTTTCAAGACTTAGACTCACTACAAAAGATAATATCTGACATGGTAACCTAGTTGTAGTCATTGTTTCATAGAGCATGTTGCATATATTATGTGAAGAAAGGTTGAACAAAAACAAACCATTTTTGGTGCAACAGATAAGCACACATGAAAATAAGGGCGGCAGTGTAATACCTGTCATTGTGTCACATTCTATTTGCCTTGAAACTGGTGTAGATTTAGCTCTTTACAGAGCTTTTATGTGGCCTCTCTCATAGGAAAATACCACTTTCTTACTTTTGATCACACGAGCACTCAAACTTAGAAGGGTTGTTTTTTCAAAAACAATGGTTACTCCAATGTTCCTTCACTAATATAGAGCTTTCTGTAAAAAGTGCTGTGCCATAACTAACAGTGTTGTATTTGTGAATATCCAGTTGGCTGTGAAAGGAGGTTGTCCCCAGAGAATCATAGGTGTAACGTGAGGGAAGAGTTATCAGGTCTTCATGAGGGCCAGCAGAGAAAGAAGGGTCTCCCGGAGGGAAGCAGGTCATCCTGAGGACACTCGCAGGGCCGGGTGGAATGCAGTCAGCAGTTGGTGACTGTGGTGGCACATCCCTTTCACCACGGCTCCTGGACTGCCCAGGAATATGGTATGAACCGATTGCTTTACTTAAATTAATTAGGACAATCTGTGAAACTGTATTGCCCTTGTTAATCACCTCATCCTCTCAGAATATAGAGGGGGTAGTAGGAGCAACTTTTATTCAGAGACTAAAAAGCCACAAGACTATGTATGACAGCAGGGACTTTAGGGGAAAGTATATTACCATGACGTACCTATGCACAGAGGAAGTGCAGCACTGATGCAGACAGTGCTCAGCAGAGTGAATGTTTAATACTGGGCTAATCTTCAGAATATTGACATTACTGCCATTCCCCGTACCATGCTGCAGGCAACAACACCTTTTTTTCAATAAATCCACAGTTCCACTACTATTATTTTTCCACTTTGAACACTGTCAAAAATAAAAAGTAAGTAATTTCAAGAAAGCTCTAAATCTCTTCTTTTTTTCACTAGTTTGGGACAGCAAATAGTACTGATGTTTGTCTTTTAAAGACAAATTATCGGTCATCAATACTTAATATAGTTGAATGGCAACATATTGTGGAGTGACAGTGGTTATCTAAAGTCAGGAATATCTTAGCTATTAATACACCATCATGGTTCAGACTAGTGGCCAGGCCGGAAATTAAGGTCTATCTAATAAGGGAAACAAATTCATGAAAGTGAAGCACCAGACACAAGATAGATTCCCTGGAGAATCGGGGGTACGTGAGCAGAAGGAAAGGAGGTGACAAGAAGCAAATTTTGTGTGTGTAAAAATATTAAGGCATACAGCATCAGAACAAATGAGTGCTGTTGAAACCCACCTTGGGGTCCATAACATCAGAAGCTGCTCATCCCTTAACAGGTTTCCTCATTAAAGTATTGTTGTTTAATGTAATGTTCTCAGCAGACCGTGGTTAGTTATGCATATGTGAAAGGGGGGTTCGTTCCTGGCTATCTTGCTTGGTGGGTTTGAAAGAATGGTTCTTACACGTTTTTACTGTGATGTGATTCGCTTTTTTTGTGCAAGTGATTGGTTTATGTTGTTATATACATATAGTACATTGGGGGTTCTTGGTCCCCTTGTTGTCAGCCGACACGTGTTTCGACCCGATGGTCTTTATCAAGGCTGATTCATCATTCATCATTCAAAACCATGTGTTGTGAAAAACCGTGACAATAGTTGTGACATACATCATAAGTGTACCCTGAAATTTTTCTGCCATCTCAGCCACCACCTATGCCACTCCCCTCAACCCTACCTCCTGGCACCTGCCCACTTCAATACATCACTCATGGCCAGTCATCTGGCAACCATTATTCTCCCCCAGCCACCCCTGCACGGCAATGCCCAATCCAATTCCCCCCTCAACCACCGGCCACACGGCTGGCAATTTTCCCCAGCCCACCTCCCAGGCAACATCTCCACTCCCTCAAGCACCTGCGCAGGGGGACCCACCACTAGACACAGGAGCATGCGCACCAACAGATGCTCCACTACTCTCCACTCACATGCACAGAGACTAGCCACTGTGACTAAGCAGTGAACATGCGCACACTTAACCATTAGTGTTGCGGTCCGGCAACCAGCACGGACATCGCAGGACACCCATCGCGGGCTATACAAATAAGTTTGCCCCTCCACACCACCTCGCAAACATGCACACACTTTACACAAGCGGACCATTCAGCCCCCAGGGCCAGCTCCACAATGCACGGCCTCCCGCCGTTCGTTACCCGGTCCATTATATGACCCGCCATAATCCAAGCGCATTAGCCCATCTCGTGGCCCAGACCACGGATCCCCACGGATACGGGTCTGACACCACCCGACATCCCAGGGCCCAAGCCAAACCAGCCTGGCACCACCCAGCACCCCACGCTCCCCCCACGGGTCTGGCACTGCCCTGCTCCACGCTGATCCCTGCTCAATCCCCCCACTTCACGGCTCCCACCTAACAGGTGCACAGGCACACCACTGCCCCTATTCTTTCCTATTGCAGTTCCACACAAGCTCTCCCAGCAGCCCCTGCATGGGGCAGCCACCAGGCACCAACCCAACCCCAGGTTCCTAACAAGGATGACCAGCCTGGCCCTCAGATCATACGAGATCCCACCCAGCCACCACCATGCCCCAACAGGGTCCCGCAACCACAACCACCTATCCCCGCCAGTTCTCCTAGCTGGCTCTCTTGAGACCAGCCACCAGGCACCACCCAACCTCAGGACTCCTATCCAGGATGCCCAGTTGGCCCCCAGACCATAGGGCCAACACACCATATACCACCAGCCCCATAAGGGCCCTTCACCAACTCCCACCCCTGGGACAGCCCCCAGGCACCACGCCAATGCTGCATCAACGCCCATGGGATGACCCGCGCTGCCCCCAGACCACACAGGACCACCCCCTGCTCCTCGCTATGCCCCAAACAAGGGCCCACTACCAACCTGCCACTGGCACACCCCATGGCCTGACATGGTATCAACCGGAATCCTGTATTTCAGAGCCCAACCGGAGCCACTGCAACAGCAGCGCGAGCACCAGACACCCCAACCAGGACCCCACAGGGGGCTACAAGACAGTACCAATAGGTAAGAGGACTCAACTTTACTAACCAATTTATACCAGGATCCCCCAGTTCCCTTGACTTACCTTGTCTCTCCTTCCTCCCTCCCTTTCTTTCCCTTTGCCGCCACCCTGGCTCCCATTGTATCGTATTGATGCTATGACAAACTAATATGATTTTCTCAAATGTCACTTTCACCAAACACCACTCACCTTATCTGTACACTTATGATGTATGTCACAACCATTGCCACGGTTTTTCACAACACATGGTTTTGAATGATGAATCAGCCTTGATAAAGACCCTCGGGTCGAAACACGTGTCGGCTGACAACAAGGGGACGAAGAACCCCCAATGTACTATATGTATATAACAACATAAACCAATCACTTGCACAAATAAAAGCGAATCACATTGCAGTATAAACGTGTAAGAACCATTCTTTCAAACCCACCAAGCAAGATAGCCAGGAACGAACCCCCCTTTCTCCTACTCAACAAATGAGGTGTTTGGCTAAACCTCAAACGAGTTACCTGTGATCTTGCAAACTGCTTTTTCAAACAAGAACACAGAGCCTAGCAAGGTCATTTCCATACCTAGATCCAACCACTCCTCAACTAGTTATGCATATGTGTCTTGCAGAAAGTTGCTCCGAAATCCATATATATATTGAAAGAACTTTACGTTATTTGTATTTGTAATTCTCTCGTTCCCATCTACAGTCTGCAGATCCTTACTGTGCAGGCAGGCTGAATTGCTTCCATACTATATGTACAAACAGTGTACTGTGCACTTGTAAGCATAGGCACCATGCCGCCATTGAGTACATGGAGGCATTTTAGTTATGTGCACTTTTAAGTCACTGCCTTTTAAATCGCTTTGCGCAACATGGCTGCTGGGTCCTCTCCTGCTGGGCTGAGACTCCCGTGAAGTGTTAGCATTCCTTACATAAAATTAGCAAGTGCTGCTCACTTCAAAGTGGGAAGGCGTCCTCATCAATGGACCACCTGAGCCTTAATTGCGGGATCGAAGGGGAAGGAGAGAGGTGGACAGTCCAAAGCTGTCAGGCAGGTGCAGAAGAAAGAGGTAGGAAGGTGGAGATCCAAAAGCAGAATGCTGAGAAAAGCTCAGCAGGTTAGGTGACTATTGCAAAAATGTTTTTATGTTCAGAACGGCCTTCAATTCCTGCTGCAAAATGTGCTCTAAAATGGCTTGTTTCAACCTGAGGATGGGAAAGGCTCCCTTTCTTCGCTCAGTGAGCGAATTTGTGCCCCTGTAGTTGGCACCCATGCTTGTAATGGCAAGCTTTTACTATTGCACTCACAGTAAAGCTGGTTTTCGACATCCGATTCCCTAAAGTTTGATACTTTGGTTTGGCAGTCATGAGGAGTGTTCTCCATTTAAGACGAGAACAGGTTTTATGTGGAATTGCCATAAAAACTCTCTCTTTACGGCAATGTGGCAACGTGTGTTTATGGCAATGTGTGTTTGGGGCCGGCTGTGTTTCACGTCTCAGGTATGGGGATGAGGGACCTCCTTGAGCTGATGGGAGCTCCCAGACACATATATGACTAGATTGGCCCTCGCTTGCTGCAGTGGCATGTACATGCATCCTGGATAACTAAGGGGTTGAAACCCCGGATCGGTGGACACTGCCTCATTGGCTGCCTGTCTCCCAGTGAGTGGTACACACAGCCATTAATCAGAGTTCCAAATGCGGGTATCCAGCCCCTCCACAGCCTCCCCCAGTACCATACTGTAAATTGCTGCGATGCTGGGTTGAGGCCCCTTTTTTGGGTGGTGCCTGGGCCTATTCATTGTCCCAGCAGTCCGACTCTCTGGGGATGCGTTCATTTTTTATTGCGGTAAGCCCTGTCTGAGCCTTTACGGACTGATGTGAATATCAATCATGGATTGCACATTGTGTCACCAGTGGACAACTCCCCTAAGTCTATGAAGAATGCATCTCAATGGTTGTGCTAGCACTGCATTTAAGTGGGTGAAACAATTAATAGTGGATGCTTCAATCTGATCGTGCAACAGAAAAACAATCTCCCAAGATGTGCCTTTGTGATAACAAAAGGGCTAGCATCCTCGGATCGATGAAATAACCTTTCTCTTTGCTGAATATTGATTGCATTGAGTTGGTGCAGCAAGGGAAATTGATACCTGCTACCCCCCCATCCACAAACACATACATGAAACAACATATTCTACTTTCAAAGAACTTAAATGAGTTAACCTCTCTAGGATGGATGGCATAAGAAATACTGGCAAGCTGTATGTAGCCCTTGGCCCCAAAGGGCCTGGCTACTAGGGGCTGCATGCTTGTCCCCTAAGGGACCCTAGAAATAAGGGCACAGACAGCAGGATAATAAAAGTATTTTATTTAATGTGGTATGTGTTTTTTTACTTGGGGGGTGTTTTAGGTTAAACCATACAGCCCACCATGGGTCCCACTTGGGTCCTTCCTCTCCGATATCTTTATCTCTACCTGTGGTGTCCCCCAGGAGTCTAACCTCTCTCCCTGGCTTTTCAACCAATACCTGGCACTCCTTGCCCACCGTATCACCGCTCTTTGCCCCAACTTTCAGTGCTATGCGGATGACACCCAGCTCATTTTCAGGCTACCCTCTGCCTCCTCCTCTCCTTCCCTCATCTCTGATTTTCTGTCTGCCATCCATGAGTGGTGTGCCGCCATTGACCTCTGGACTGAGATTCTACTCATCGGCACACCCGCTCCCTCCTTCCCTCCAGCTCTCTGGGCAGCCTCTCTTGGCCCTCTTCCTGCTACCACCTGCACAGCAAAAAACCTCGGCGTCATCTTTGACTCCACACTCTCCTTCTCTCCTCACATCTCTGACGTCTCTAAGAAGTCACACTACCAGCTGCACCTCCTCAGAGGTATACTTCCTTTCCTTTCCTTCCCCCAGAAGCTCACTGTCTCCAGAGCCCTGGTTCTTTCTAAGCTGGACTACTGTAACAGGCTCTATCTAAATCTGCCTGCCTCTAGTCTCCGCCCTCTGCAACTGATCCAGAACAGGACTGCAAGACTTGTCCTTGGCCTCAATCCCAGGGATCATATCTCTCCAGGACTGAAATCTCTTCACTGGCTCCCAGTGTCGATGAGGATTAAGTTAAAAATCCTCTGTATTGTCCACAAGGCCTTCTGGGGCTTGGGGCCTCAATGCCTTCAACTATCTCTTCCTAAATATCTTCCTTCTGGAGCTCTCCGCTCATCCGCATCCAACTCCCTCAGGGTCAGTCTCTTCTCCAAGCAACGAGTTGGTGGAAGATCTCTCTCTTCGGCCAGGGCCTCCCTCTGGAACAGCCTTCCTGCCCCCCTGAAACTTGAGGAGAACCATCTACGGTTCCGGAAACACCTTAAAACCTTCCTCTTTGCCTCTGCTTTCTCTCCCTCTCTCCACTGCTAAATTCCTGGCTGAAATGGCCCTGGCCCCACCAGTTGCCCACCTGCACTGCCTTGCACTTGCGACCAGTGGCCTTTTTAAAATAAAATATTTATCTATTTTTATTCGACTATCCCATGTACTGCACTTTCCCCTCTCCCTTCCCCATGCACTTTTCCCTTTCCCTTTCCCCATGCACTTGCGCAATCTGAATGATACCTGGCCTAGTAGGATCGCTGTTCTGTCTTCCCTTTGTTCCCCCTCCCTTGCCTTGTCGCGCCTTGAAACACCTGTGTATAGGCACGTTATAAATGCCATATCATATCATATCAATGTTTAGAAAAGGGAAAAGAAGGAAATAACAAAGACAGAACTCCCCTGCCCAAGAATGGACTGAGCAGGGGAGAAAGGAATCCAGTGGGGATTTAAAATAAAAAAAACTGTTAGAAAATGAGCAGAAAGAGAGAGAAGAAGGGGGACGGCTGGTGCCTTGAGAGACCCCTCCAGAGCACAGAGACATTAAAGCATCAGGCACCGAATGGTGGAGTCCCCTGTGAGAGTGAGCTAGGGGACTGGACTGCTTGGCAGGAACAGCTCAGCTGCCCCAGGGCCTTTGTTGCTGTCAGCCGGCCCCAGTGCCAGATCAGACAGGCCCAAGAATCACAAAGGATCTGGGCGGCATGTGCGGTGGTGACATGGCAGCCCCCACGCCAACGGGGCCGCTACAAAGATTATAAATAAACTGTGGGAACTACAGTGATTGAGAATGGATCCCCAGTCTATGGGGCCCACCCAGAAGAACGATCAAGGCCATGGGTGCGCCAACGAACGATGGCTCTCGAGCATACAGGGGCTCGCCCAAGATCATTTAACAGAACATGGGCAGTGCAGTCATCATGAGTGGCCCCATGTGGTGGATGGGGCCACCCTAAAGAAAGAGCAGAAGTGAGGCCAGGCCCCTGATAACGCCAAGCAACAGGCTGCATCACCTGTGCCACCAGCCAACCACAAAAAGGACAGTGCTGGAGCCACCAGAACCGACCCATGAAGGTACTGTGTAGGGGGTGACTGACTGCAGCAGTCACCCCCATTATGACATTATTTTTATATGTGTATATGTTATATGTAGTGTGTCATTGTTTGCTTTTATATATACTAGGTTATATATTTAACTATAGGATATATGTTAAGTAGTGTAGTGTAAATAGTTATAAATACATATATAGTAAAATGTTTAGTATGTGGAGAGTAAAGCTTGGGAAGGATATTAGGGGGAACGTTATGTAGGTTAAGAGTTAACTAAGTGTAGGAGGTTATAGTAATAAAGAAAAGGGTAGAGAAGGCAACCTGGTGTGAGGTAGTGGGAGGACGTGGAGGCCTGCCCAACGCTGCCTAGGGAGATGGGATCACCCACAGAGACCATCCTCTGGCCTCACACTCCATGTGGTTTGTACCTGAAGTTGGGAAAGTGGTCTGGTGTGCAGACTTACCTTAAGGGTCCCTGAGACACCTCCAAGAAAGGGTGGGCTGAGATAGCAAATTCCATAAGTTGGTACTCACGTCAGTGGGAACGTTAGGAAGGGGAAGAGTAAATGTTAGGAATAGAATAATTGCTTTTAGAAATAAAGAGGGGTAACAGATGGGATCCCTATAAAATCCACTCCTCTGTCTTCTCCATCTTGTTATCTAAAAACTCAGTGTGTAGCCCATCTTCTGTTAACAACAATTGTATTTGGCAGGTGGAGCTCCTCTCTCTACCAATGGGAGTGAGGTGATGGTGTCAGCAGGGACAGTCCCTAGCCTTGGCCAGGAATGGGGGCTCCCTGGCTCCGATTTATGGTTTCCGAATCTATTTAACTGTCCACTTAGTAAACATACAACTTATTTTTACCAAGGGCTTCACTGTAATCTAAGTGATGAGATGCTTGGTTACCACAAGTGTTTTTTTTTATTTTTTATAATGGCTGTTCAGTTCTTGTCCTATATGCAGCTTTAAAGTGAATGTACAGATAAACCTGCCTCTGTCCCCCATGCACCTTCCCCTTCTTCTCCTGTACACAATGTTTTTTTATTTTTTATTAAATTGTTTTGGAGTAGTCTATGTCTTACGGTTCACTGCAAAATGAATGTGTGCTCTTATCTTGCCTCATGTCAGACAACAGAGCCCGCCAAGACCTTGTTTTATTCTTTGCTTTTTTGTATATGTACCTTTCCCCTTCCATTAGAAATTTAGGAATACTAGTCCAGGAATGCTGAGAGATAATAAGAACTATGTATGGATAACCCCCTTACATCACAGACACCTGGGGAACAATAATATTAAATTCTAAGAGTAATGGTGTCTCACGAGAGTCAATTTCAGTATTTAGAAATGCTTACATCTGGACAATGGATTCGTTCAGGCAATCATGTAAATAAATGTGATTTATTAATTCATAACTAAAAAATCTTTAGCATCATCAATAGTACAATATGGACACAAAAGTCCAACACATTCCATAAAATCTTTCACTAAAAAACATCAATATCAACCACATCACAATAGTGTTGTGCACAATTTCGCCTACAAAGTAGAAAAGAGCATCCTAAAGTGCAAGCAAGCTAATACCACATTCTATATGGAACCTATCCTACCTTTCTATATCATTGCACATGCCCCTAATTGTGGAAATACATAAACAACACAACCATTCTTTACAGTCGTCTACTAAAGGTAGTTCAAGGCAATATTCAATGTGGAACTTCCCCTTGTTTTAGTTTCGACAGATACACATCTAGATACTGCTGATGTCTGTCTTCTTCAGGACCAGACTGTTGCTTAAGAAGGTGCCTGATCTCACTATATCTTTCATAAACATTCTTTCAAAATTCTCTTCTGATTCAATTGCTGGCATTTTGCGCAGAGCCAAAACGATAATGATGAGTGTTCCTATGTATGTGTGGGGGTTAATTGATGTGGCCACATAAGCACGCTCATCATTATAGGTTATTTATGACGCGCTTAATACCCAGAGGTTTCTAAGCGAGGACCCAGGGATCGAACCTGTGGTGCTCCTTGTCATCTTGCTTCCAAGGCGAGCATGTTGCCCCTGAGCTATCCTCCCGAGACATCATGGTGGCTTTGTCTGTAATGCCAGTGAAAAAACCCCATGCCCATATCAGAAAACATGTCCACACAGCCTGGGTGGGTGCACATTGGACGCTACTGGAGAGTGTGCTGTGATTGCTGTGACTGACAGGGAGGCTCAGGTTGGTCGTAAAGGCACTATGAAGGCATACTACCCAACTAAATTAACTGCTCACCTAGCCCCACTAACAACAGTGGTGAAAGTCAATCCTTTACCTAAGGGAGACATGAGTGCCTCCTCCCGTGACCTTGATAACGATTCACTATTACTAATGTGCTATGCACTACAGGGCAGTCCTTTGACTGCTTTGAAGGTTGGTAAAACCGCGGCTACACCTTTACCTGTGGCCACTGCAGTTGTCGAACTGGACGAGCGACCCTGCCAAGGATCTGTTTTGGCTAATTCAGCAAACAGGATGGGTGCCCCTTGCGCCCTTCCCCACCTTCCCCCCAGCCACTTTCCTTCCCCCTTCTTCCCTACCTCCTCTGATTTACCCAAGTTTGCTGGTTAACCAGAGACTATCGTCGAGCCCCAGTTTTCTTTATGAAACCGGAAATGTCCATTCTGATTCGGTTCTTACTGACACTTACAGTAGACATGAAACATCTGGCAGCCTACAAAGTAATGAAGTACTTTACTTCGCTATCAAGATTCTGGTAAAACTCTGCAGGGCAATCCACGAGGACCTCATAAAGCAAGATTCTACCATTTTACTTATGCACAAATTACTGTCTAATCAAAAAGGCAAAACTGCCCCTTGCTCCTCTATCCCCCCGAGTTCAAATTCATCCTGGAAACATGCCCACACCAACTATACCCTCGTCTCCAGCATTACCTCTCGTCCCTGATGGGGCCCAGTTCATTGACAGCGATCCACTAAATATCAGTGACGCAGAAGTGATCTCCCCGACTTTCTACCCCTCTAGGAAACAACTTAGATTGGCTAAAAGACTACACGCTAAAGCCATTATACAGTCTCGAACCACACCATCTACTCCTGCTCATATTATCTCCCTGGTCACCTAGCCACTTAACTCAACTCTATGGCCAGAAAACAACTTGATGTCTAAGAAACAACGGAAAAAGAGTTGCACGAAAGAATGAATTTAGTGGTCCAATCTGATAAACCGATTACTGTGAAACCATGTTGAACTGAATCTAACTGAAATGCTGAATTAATTAATTAACTAATTTAACTCAATGTATGTAATGCTATCTGTCTTTTATGTGATTTTCTGAATTGTTACACGCTCCGATTTTCATTTGATTTCTTTTGTATATTTGGTTTAGTTGTTTAGTTCAACCTAGGTTATTCAGGTAACATTTTTTATTTAAAGTGAATTGAACTGATAATAATAACATGGAATATGGATTGATAGTTTTTTTGTTATGTTGAATTGTATCTAATTGTTTGTTATTTCATCATTTATGTAACGTTCTAAATGAACTAAATCACAATAAAGAATTATTATTTTGAGTGTTGTCACCTGTGGGAGGGGTTAATTGGTGCAGGCAGCATGCACATATTTTCTTACAGTGGACACGTTATGGACAAAGTCAAGGTAAGAATGTGTGTTCTTATGTGATGACGATTCATTGGCGGAAGTAGCATGCACATGTTTCCTTTCAGTGAGCATGGCATTTCTATTGGTATTATGAGCAAAGGCAGCATGAGGCAACATGAGAAGTGTTCTTAAGTGGCCATCATGGCCTATTTTGCTGCACCGAGTTTGGTCAGTGGCATTCATTATATGTTTTACTTGCATTAGGACGGCATGCAAAGGTTTTCTTACAGTGAGCATAGCATTTTTACTGATATTATGAGAAAAGCCAAAATTATGAGTATTCAAATGTGGGCATTCTGGTCTACATTGGTGCAGCCAGTATGCACATGTTTTCTAACAGTGGTATGGCAATTTGTTTACTGGTATTTTGAAGAAAGCCAACAGAATTATATTCTTACATGTGGAAACTGGCATATATTGGCAAAACAAGCATGGACATAATTTCTTGCGGTATCATGAATGGCATTATGGGCAAGGCAATATGAGTATGTTTGTATGTGGCAATCCGATATAGACATTGTTGGGTACAGCAAGCATGACAATGGTTTTTACACTGGCAGAATACTGGCATTTTTTTTTTTTTTTTTTTAATACTGGCATTTATTGTGGGCAAAGCCAACATGAAAATATGTTGGGTAATGCTCCAGAAAATGCTCATTTGCACTGTTGACTTGGCATTTTTTTTTTCATGTGTTACCCTCCAAAAACCATTGAAATGTGTATGGATCTTTACAAAAATTATCACAGAAAGGATATTGCAAACTGCACCATTTATTTTTGGGTATTGGCAAACTGCTTACAACATTTGAACACATGACATTTTGCCTAATCTAATTACCCTAAATGTTATATAACCTATGCATTTGTCCTGCCGTGTTCAGGTAACCAAAAGGGCAGAAGAGAGGGGAACCCTAACATTTAGGGATTATAGGTGTCTGATGTAGGCAGAGAATTCTAGCAGTGGCCAAGGGCAAATGACACATCAGCCTGAAATTTGAGTTGCACAGAATACCACACTTCATGGATCAAGAAATTGGCCAAAACAGCAAAACACCTTCCAATGCACCGAGTGAGCCTAAACTCACTGTAGGATCTGTGCGGTTTCGCTCACAAAAACCATTATGAAAACATTGAGCCGATTTGTGCATTTAATAGCACCATTTTCCAAAGATATTTTGAATCTAAATTCCTAGGTTTTACAGGAACTTCTGAAAGGGAACACCGCAAATATTTCAATTCTTCAGAGGCCTCATACATCAGGGTAGATAGGGCACTTCGAGGTAAGAGAAAATCATCAGAAAATTGTGCACTCAATAGAACACCAGATGCACAGAAAATATTTTGGTCACGTGACTGAAGCAGTCTTTAATGCATTGCCACTGCCCCCACAAAGAATTTGAATGGCAATATAAATTACACTCATAGAATCAGGGCATTTTAAAAGAAATGAAACGGCACTATAGGGAACATCATCCGTGTGCACGTTTGTGCAAAATTCCCTCTGTGCAACTTGCAACCTTTTCCCCACCTAGGAGAATACTTTTCCACTATGTTTATGGAAAAGTGTAAATGACTTGCGCAAGTAATGATTGTGGGAGCCTTTTACGGAGAATTACAGGACACTATGTACGCTTTTACCTGGTGTAAAAGTCCAACGGGTCTCATATGAATCCATTGGTTTAATGCCTGAAGGAAAATACGTTGTGGCGTTAAACGATGTGCTGTTTTGAGATGCCCTTGGTCCGTTTTAAAAACAAACCGAATTCCATGGAACGTTACAGGTGTTAAGACAGGCCTAACACATATACGCCCTCTTAAGACCTTCCTTTAATGATCTGTGGTACTTGAAAGATGAGCCCCTATGTGGTGTCTTGAGTTGGAGCAGGGAAGCATTAAGGTCATGATTTGTCTGTTCCGCCACCCACTACACCACAAAACGTAAATGCCACGGATCATTAAGGAAGCAATTAAATCATTTGTAACACATACACGCCTCTCTTTAACACGTTACTTAACCATGCATGAGGGTCACGTTCCCCAAAGTGGAAATTGCACAGAGAAGCCTAGCTCTGTTTGCTCTTCTGTGCAAGAGGTTGTCTTTGTGCAATTGTTAGCTTTTCCTCCATCCAGTGAAAAAGTAAAGAGCAAAACAAAGGCGAAATCACCTTTTCATTTTACTTTTTCAATACGTGATTGGAAAAGTACAAATGTCTCCGCATTTAATAACTGTGGGATGCCTTTACAATGGATTTCAACCGCATCCCCCTGCTTTTACCAGGTGCAAACGTCAGGAGGATTCCATAGGAATCCATGGGTTTACTGCCAGCCTGAAAATGCCTGTTGATGGAAAAGCAAGTGGATTCGACCAGCAGAGGTGGAAGAGCAAATGGGTGTGGTAAGTCTGCTCCGCTCTCTCCCATCTCCACCTGCCAAATCAATGAAAATCACAAGGAGCTTAAAAGCAAGCAGTATTTATGGAGTTCTGCTTTTCCACCATACTTTTTGTGGGACTTAGAGAATTACCCCCTAAGGCACTTGCAAAATGAGCCCCAACAAGATTACATGTTCTGCCAAGAGATAAATTAAGTCAGAAAGAGTACTGTATGATGTATGCAAATGTAATGTCACAACACATCCAAGTTGTTCCAATGTACATATGAGTGTTTGAAAAAGAGTGTATGGAGACTGGCCACCAGGGAGTGCACGGATGATCACGGATGATCACTGCCACCGTGTGAGCTCTGCTCTGCCTCTCTGGTTCTAGAACCATAAGCGGCTTGAGCCCCCACTTCTGGACCCCCCCATGGGCGAAAAATGGTGTTATGCTCCATGAATGAACCCTCCCCCTGCAAGAAAAAACCCAGCGAAAATCAGCAAGGATTTCATGAAGAAACGACTTTGTAAACCTCATGGTCCTTCACGCTGCACCTATGTTGAAGTGCAACTAAACCCGACGTACGTCAATACTGAGGTGATGTTAATGGGCCCTGCGGTAGAAGTGGAGTGTCTCTCTGGAGTGCGGCGGGAAACACAGTCCTGCAGCCGTCATACGCGACCTCGTGAGGGTGAGAAGTGAAACCTGTGGGCGAAGACACAGACATTCTGCCGACTCTTCGAGGCGCGATTGGCGGCCCCTGCCAACGCCTTAAGAAACCGTTTCATTCAGTCTCCCTGGCATTGATCATCTGGACGGCCTGAGAGACAGTGAACCTGTGAGAATAAATGTATCGTCCCCCTTACGCAGGGAGGGGCCCTCCCTCAACCCTGACCATAGACGGAGGGCAACCTGCAGAACTCCAATGGACATAAAGTGCACACACATTGAGGATCAGTGTACAGGAGGCTGCGTGCCCATCGACTGAGGGACATCCTGGGCATCAAGCTGTATTCCGACTGTATTAGGGCAGCCTGCAATGTGGAAAGCAACAGACGAAGTAAGTGTCCCCCGCTAACCTCCAGTGAATGCGTCAGTGGGCCCAGGCCTTAATCGGACACGCTGGGCTAACATGGGCTTCTGACCTGCCCTACAACACACGCTCCAGGAGGGGACCTGACCACCTGTAGTTATAAGTAGAAGCCTCCGTATATGCTGATAGGTGGGTAAACTCGACGCAGAACTCTACGCGTTATGTGAGACACGTGTGCTTGGCAAAGCAGGGGATAGAGTCAACATTAATTCCCCAAGTACACTCTGACATCGAATAGAAGCTGGGAAAAGGAGATTGTGCAGGATTTACTTATTCGTGAACAACATTGCTCCCCGCACGCACAGACCCCCGGTCTACAATGTCATAGAGTGGGGTGTTTGGAAACGAGACACGCTGATCCTCACCCCTTAAAGGGAAGTGACACAGCAATCACTCCCTGGTGGAAACAGATTCTTATCAGACCTTGTGGAGGGACGAAGACCCCTATCCAATTGACCTCCAGCACTACGTTCTGAGCTATACCCCAGGACGCCATGATGTGCGGGCCAGCAGGAGACTCTCTCCGAACACAGAGGTGAGAGAAGGGTGAGACTCCGCTGCATCATAATATGTCCTCTTGAAGGACCCAGATAGAGCTCTGCAGCTCCCCTCCATTAGAGCACCACTGCAACTTCAATTGATCAACCTCTCAGGCCACCTAATTCCTGGAAATATTCAGGACATATCCATCCTCATTCTCGAACGTTGACGACGTGGTCGGCCAACCTGAAATCATCCCAACAGTCAGATAACGAGATTCTTATCATATAGAATCACAACAACAGATAATAGGGTAAATCCACAGTGGTTAAACATCACACCTAACGACATATATGCAGTCCCACGCCACTATTACATAGACAGTGGAAGCCATAACGTTGCTAAAGGTGATCGACCACCTACCCTAAGAAGACGGATAACAGCCTGGTGAATACGGCACTCCTAAGTTCTTGCCCACTGAGCCACTTAACGGAGGGTTGTGCCCTGGCTCCACCCCACAGTGCAGGCACTCTCCCCATGAACAGTCCAAATGATGGATCCTACCTCTCCCTTCCCCAGTAGAGCCCTTGTGACACTGTCAAATCTCACATTCTACTGGCAGTCGAAACAGAACTACTGGCGCACGACGAGTGTACATCGAGACGTATTGTTCTTCTCATCAAACGCAGTTACTAGGGGGAAAACTAACCTTCCTCACTACCCTCAAACTTCATATTCTACTGAGATGGTTGGGTCCCCTTTCTTTAGGGGTGTGTGCCTTCTTCTCTTCACGTGGAAGAGAGACGAAGGAACAGATCAGACATCGCCCTCGCACTTCTCCTCAAATACCACCCTTCCAAGTGCCTTGAGCTTTGTGCACATGAATATTAAGGAAAAGCTTGCATTTTACAAGGTCTCGCCACATCGTACCCATAAAGTCCCCCCCGCCCCCGACATCACAATGGCATCCTCCGGACCAGAAGCAGCTGCAACCAAAGCAGACATAGCTGACCTGTTGTCTGAAACGAAGAGAATGAGATCCGATATAAGTGGTAAAATAGACAAAATAACTCACAGGATTGACAAGATGGAGGAGAGGCTCGAAGAGGTGCAGCACAATCAGACCTCCTTATCCACGTTGGAATCACAGATGGACGCCAGGATCGCAGATATTGAAACTAGGGAGGAGATATTTCGTTTGAAGGTCGATGACCTGGAAAATCGCGAACGACACAATAATATATGCGTTTTCGGAGTTCCTGAAAGAGACGGAGAAACAGAGCTTGATCTTAAAAGAACTCTGCACACATTGATGAAAGCACTGTTCGAGGACGATTCTGTGGATGAGCCTAAACTTGACCGTATCCACCGTGCTGGTGGTCCAGCTGGGGGCCCAAGAACAATTTTAGCTCAGTTCCACAGTTATGCAGACAAAGCTCGAATTCTTGACAAGGCCAGACGTGGCACACAGATGCCCTGGGCACTGCGAGTGTATATATTTATCAAGACATCTCCTCTCTCACCCTGGCCATGAGAAGGAAATGCCTCCCACTCACCAAATTCTTGAAAGATAAAGCAGTACGATATCGGTGGGGATACCCCTTATCACTGACATTTGAATGGGAGGAAATCACGATAAAACTGACATCCGAGAGGGATATTGTCAGTTGCATAACAGACCTGGTCGGAGAACAAGGGGAAGGATCAGCCCCAGACAAAGGAATGCATAGGGACAGGGAATGGAGGATCAATGGGCCAAGGCAAAGAAAGATACCAGGTTCACGGAAGTTCAGGAGGATGAATGCGTCCCCCAACATGGAATATTGAACTCTTTGCTACGAATTGATGACGTTGCTAGAACATCGGCCTGGGCTGGCAATTCCCTGACCTCTTTCTGAAAATGAACTCCCTTATAGAGGTCCGCCACAACCAAGCAACGGGTGAAGAAGACAAGGTTACCTGAAAGTAGGCTTAGTATGGGAAATCTAGTAGCAGGAAACCAGGGGGGGAACATAGGGGGCTCATTAAAATTAAAAGTGTTATGTTAAAGGACCACAAGGGTATGGTCTTCGCTGGTGGGCCAAGATGGACTGGGTGAGGATAACCCAGCTAGATCGGATGCTGTATAGAGATTTTGGGGAGGAGGGGGGACAGGGAGCAATTGAGGCAGGTAAATATATCAGAATATGCAGAGTCATAATATGGTTGTATAACGATTACTGGCAGGGGCCTATGAACGGACATCCAGATGGCAATTATGTCCATGACATCTGACGACTTGGTAGGCAAATCCAGATTTCTTAGGGCTGGCATCTTGAATGTAAAGGGTCTTAATTCCCCCACCAAACGATCATTGGTCTCTCAATAATTCAGGAGGGCCAACCTAGACATACTCTTTCTACAAGAGACTAGATACATACGCGGGGAGGAACACAGGGTCCTTTATACCAAAATGGGACTTCAATACTGGGGGTCAGGCCCTCTATGAAAAGCGGGAGTGGGTATTCCGGTTAGAAAGGGTCTCAAATTTGAAGTTAAGAAGACTTGGTCATATGTATGAGGGAGAGCCATCGTCCTGGTAGGCAGACTGCACAACACTACTCTCACTCTGGCATCCCTTTACGCACCCAATACAGGACAGTCTCGCTTCCTGCAGCACATGATCCCAAAGATTATGCTCGAGGCCAAGGGGGAGGTCATCCAGGCGGGTGATTTTAACTTGTGGGGTGACCCCTCACTTGATAGGCAAGACGGCAACCCAGAGTCAAATGTACCGCCTGATGGTGGCCGCACTGAAGTGTCTAACATGTTGGACCTATACGGGTTACATGATATATGGCACCAGTTTCATCCTCACCGTACCGGCTACACATTCTACTCAGCCCCACACTCCACATTTATAAGAATAGATTATATATATATCTCACTGCTGGATTAAGCGACACAGCGTCTGCCTCGGAGAATTCCCACATTTCCTTGGTTGGACCATGATATGGTTTCCACCACTGTGAGGCTCCTGGCTCCTCCGTATAAAAACTCAAGATGGCGATGCAATGAGTCACTGTGTAGGGACCGTGTCTTTCGGGAACAACTAGCGAAGGAGATCATGGTGGATTTTGATTGCAATGATAAAGGGGAGGTATCCAAAAACACGGTGGGGAGGCTGGGAAGGTGACCTGGAGGGGCATATTGATTAAGGAGGGAGCTGATAAGAAAATGGAGAGGGCCTTAGTCGAAAATAAATTCTGGCGTAATTTAACGATGAGTGAAGAAGGGATGGGATGGCCAAAGCAGCCCAAAAAAGGGAGGAACTCTCGCGTTTGGAGGAAGGCCTAGTCATTCGCAAGCTCCAGTTTCTTAAGCAAAAACATTACGAAAAAGGAGACAATGCTGATGCACTCCTGGCCACTAGGCTAAGAGGACAACGAGCTGAGCGATGGGCTGCAGCTATAGAAAGCGAACATAACCCCCTATCAATGGACGCTAAGAGCATTCCCGAGGCCTTTGCTGACTTTTACGAACACCTCTATAAGTCTGAAACCATAGACGGGGAGGTGGACATAAATCATTACATGAATCAGGTAAACATGCTGAAACTCTCCCGGGACAAAGTTGAATCCCTGGAGTCTCCCATAACTTCTGAGGAGATGGAGAATGCCATTAAAAGGCTACCGATGGGGAAAGCACCTGGAAATGACAGATACACCGCAGGGTTTTACAAGACCTTCCTCGGACCCCTCCTCCCCTTTATGGTCGATCTGTTCAATCAAATTTTGCAAACGGGAGTAGCACCCAAATCCTTCTCGCAATCATTGATCTCAGTAATCCCTAAGGATGGCAAAGACCCCAAACAGTGCGCATCCTACCGCCACATCTCAATCCTTAATATAGATGCAAAAATGTAAACACGTGTACTAGCAGTGAGGTTGGAAACCCATATGCCATCTTTAATACATTCCGACCAGGTCGGATTCATTTTGGGTGAACAGGGTGCTGACACAACACGTAAAACTTTACATCTAATACATGAAGCACAGAAAATGTCGAATGCCCCCTCGCTTCTGTCCATTGATGCTGAGAAGGCATTCGACAGAGTGGAATGGGATTTTCTGGAAGCTGTGTTGCGGAAAATAGGGCTAGGCCCGACACTCAGGAAAGGTGTTAAAGCAGTGTACACATCGCCCGGAGCGTTGGTTATGGTGAATTCAGAATACTCCAGGTGGTTCACCCTTGAGAGGCGCACGAGACAGGGTTGCCCCCTCTAGGCAATATTATTTACGCTCTCTCTGGAACCCCTCGCCCAAACGCTTAGGGCTGACAACCGGGTAGAAGGCTTGAGGGTACATGGAAGAGAATACAAACTAGCCCTATATGCTGATGATATCTTACTCCATGTACAGAATCCCCTGACCTCTGTACCTCGGGCCATACAACTAATTGAGACTTACGGCTCATTATCGGGATTCAAAATCAGTCAGTCCAAATCTATTCTCTTTCCCTTACATGAACTCTCCCCTGAGTCATCCATGGAACTCTCTCAGCTAGGTTTGGTGATGGGAGGTCCGACACTACTCTACCTGGGGATTAATCTGACAAGAAATATCGATGAAATGTATAAGGCTAACTTCCCACAGCTCCTTTCAGGGTTTCATGCAGACCTGGCAAAAAAGCATACTCTCATGATTTCCTGGATGGGGCGGTTGAACGCCATCAAAATGGTGTGCCTCCCTCGGTTTTTAAATCCATTCCAGGTCCTCCCGTTGAAGATCCCCGATGGGTTTTTTTAGAGAGGTGAAAAGTGCCATGCTACAGTTTTTTGTGGGAGGGAAAGAAACCGAGAATAGCATATGATGTCCTCATACTCCCCAAGGAAAAATGCGGGTTGGGTCTCCCAGACCTCAAATTGTACTATCATGCGGTCCAATTGCGCGTGCTGATCCCCCATCTGAGGGATAGGAAGGATCTACTATGGGTCCAGCCAGACAATGATAATCTAGCCCGCGCCACGGTTTCACAATGGCTTTGGGTCTCGAGACCCAAACTCTTGGAAAGTCTCTGAGACCACCCCGTACTCAGTACTGTATGGGATATATGGAAGGAAGGGCGGACATGATGACGTGGCCATCCCCCTTAAGCCACTTATGGGCCCCCGGGATTCATTAAGAGATTCCAGAACACTCGAGATACCAATCATGGTTCGATGCAGGTCTGGAAAGGGTCGGACAGTTGTGGAGGGGAGGGGTATTCTTGACAGTCCCGGAACTTGAGGAGGCACTCCAACTAAACCCAATCCCGGTCGTCCTTTACTTAAGGCTGAAGGGCGCGCTATCGAGAGAAGACTGGCGAGTAAAAATGCAAAGAGAATTCACACCGTTTGAGAAGCTCCTCGATACGGTGACTGAAACAAAGGGTTTGATTACACAAATGTACAGAGCATTATTAGAAAACAGCTCAGGATCCATCCTAAAGCTTAAACAAAGGTGGGAACTAGATTTTGGTAGAGAATTCAACCAACACACCTGGGCGACGATATGTAAAACACCTTAATTGTTATTGATTGCTGCACAGTATAAATTACATGCTATTAAATTATTACATAGGTGGCAATATGATCCCTATAGACTATTCAAAATGTTTCAGACCACTAACCCTATGTGCTGGCGGGAATGTGGAAAAAGAGCCAATTACTGGCACATGTGGTGGGACTGTCCTTGGGTGCAGGTGTATTGGAGTGAAGTTCTGGGCTGGATTAGGCAGATTGATGGAATTGGCCTTGATGACGGAGTGACGAAAGTAGTCGGAATTGTGGCATCCCTACTACTTGCGGCTCGTGCCTGTTTGGTGATCAGGTGGAAGGCTCAGCATCTCCCCTCCAAAACAGAGTGGATCGGAGTGGCCACAAATATATGTACAATGGAAAGAATCACTGCCACCCTCCATGAAAGATCGACTCAACATGAAGTACTGTGGAATGATTTTGTAGATATGTACACTCCAGACCCTTTAAGGAATCCTATATGAAAGCGACAAAGGTCGTAGCGGGAAACAGTAACATTTTCTAGTGAAACCACATCTTGATAGCCCAGTAATCCATGGACTACCCTGCTAAGGACAATGTGACTCGCTAAATTGGTAAACATGTTGAATATGTGTCAGAGATTACCCCACATGGGATAAATATGCATGCATGACAATGTGCTATTAATGTGCTGATGACCTGTCTTGGGTGGTGGGGAATGAAAGGGGGACTGTAAATTACTTTTGCTGGTACAGTATCTCTTGAGAGCAAGATGGATCCTAGTCTCCATAAGTGATTGTAACTTGATACTAATGCCAAATCTATGTCACTTGTTTTTTCTTCATATATAAAACAAATAAAATCAAATTTGAAAAAAAAAAGAAAAAGAGTGTATGTTGCTGATCAGCGCAGTAACCCTGATTCTGTTTATCAATTTGTAATCAATAATGCGTAGAAGTCCGTATTCAATATAAAGTCCAAATTTGTCACGTATAGATGTTTTGATTTATTGGCAAAATCCAACAAATCAAAAGCCAACACATGTTTTGACTAGACGGTCGTCCTCAAGGAGAATTGGTCAATAACCGAGTTCCTTCCTTGAAAAAAACATAAAGCAGGGCATTACACTGTTTAATTTCCCCCTCATCATCAGCAAAGCTACTTGTGGAGTTGCCCATGGATGCCCCTCTCGGATTCAATATCTACATCAAACTACTCATGAATCCACTATGATCCCCTCATTTGTTTACACTCCTACGGAGATGATGGCCAGATCTACCTATGCTTTTTGGGGGAGAAACATCAACTCAACACGATTTTGAAAGTTCGGTGTGACATTGATGCATGGATGAGTGCTGTCTGAATATCAAGAGTCCTTGTCATGCCACAACCTCTGCACCCCTCCCCCTTTTCCTTCTTTGGTGAACCGGTCCCTATCAAAGCAAAGATCCAAAACCTAGGCATTCGGTAAGAATAGCACATGTGCCATAATGATCAAATCAGCACTGCTCCTTCCTAGCGATGAAGATACTTAGCAAGATCCTGCCCTACCCCCTGCATGACAGACACCCTATGATGGTAGGGGTTCTGGTCAATTCCCAACTGGACTGGGGTCATTCCCTTTACCCAGGCCTCCCAGTTCACCAATTCTACTGCCTATAGAAAGTTTCAAAATCATCCATTTGTCTCACCCTTGGACCCAAGAAACATAAACTCATCACTACCAGAAGAAAAGCATTCATTGGATCCCAGTGGCTTCCAGAAACAAGTTGAAGAGGCTATGCCCTTATTATAAGAGTATGGCACCCAACTACATACAAGAAAAGAGCTATCTCCATGTATCCCATGTGACCCATGCTATGTAGGCGCCAACCTTCTGAACTGTCATTCATCCCGGTTCAGAGGCTACAGATGCTTCTAGAACTTCAGGCCCCACCTCTGGACCCCCCTCCCCGTCGAATCCAAACTATCAAATCTCTTCTGCAGTTCAGAAAATCTATCAAAACCTTCCTCTTTTAATGTTCCTTTCCCTGTCCCTGCGTCTATTCCTCCTCCCTTCCCTGCTCCCCTCTTCTAGGCAATCTGTGTTGTTCGCCAATGCCAAGAGGCAATTCATTATGGGGTATTAGTGATAACAAATTTCAGTCACAAAAACCAGCCACAACAATTACTGTTTAGAGTAATAATTTGCCTAAGTATCCACCCACCATTTTATGCTAGGTTGTGACATAATATGACCAATTATCATCCACCCACCACATGCCAGGTGGTACCATCATAAACCAAAGGTTCCCTCCAAAATGTACTAGGTAGAGCCTGAAACTACCCAGACAGTTTGTAGTAACTGTATACCGTTGTTTTATTAAAGTGACTTAATTCGTGGTAATTCACTGCGACAAAATAACTTCACCGGGAAGGCAAAAATACACATAGATTGAGGTTCAAGAGGTATTGGGGTTAGAATGGTGGGGGGAAAGGGTCGGAGGGTTAGAGGTGGGCTGTGGGTGGGAACCCCCATTTAAAAAAGAAAAAAACCTAATGTTATTTTGTCAAAGTGAATTACCACAGAGTGAATCACTTTGATAAACCAATGAAGAATCATAGTAAATGCCATGTGATAGTATTTTAACTGTCAGCTAGGTAACACACATGCAAACCTGTCTTCCATGGGACACTCAGAGGGAGCCCACTGCAGGCCTCACATGATAGAATTAGTCTGGGCCATCCAAGCAACAATGTCTCTTCTTCTGCACAATCGCTGCACATGCCCATGATTGGTCTAAGAAACAAGAGAACTGCATGCACTAATTTGCGCAAGTGTAATGAAAGACAGACACATGCATGCAAGTATGCCTGTGTTCTGCTTAGTGCTTTTAGTGCAGAGATGCTGTTTTGAAGATGCACTTATTTTCTACATCGAGGACCGTTGTGAACGTGTGCAACACTCTGCACTATGTACCATATGTGCCTGGAACACTAGAATGCACAGCACTTCATGCGGAATGGTAACAAGATGCATCTTTGGAAGCACAGAGTAACAGAAAGAGAGCTGACTTACAACGGGCAGCCCCTGGAATGAGATATAAGTGTTCTTCGGTAGGCTGTAGACTACTGAGCTAGGACTGATGTGAGGGAATAATAATAGCTATTATGCTCTAATTATACACTAAGTATCGGTTCTGGTGGCCGGACATGCTGGTAATACCCCATGGCACAAAATATAGATCCAAGGGAAGTGAGGTCGCTAACGCCAGACCTCGGCAATGTGACCACTTCGTTCATCCCCTAGAATGGGTGCCTATTGCTATTAGCACCCAGATGCCAAGAGCAATACATTTGTGATGAACGATTCTCAGCCAGTGGGCAACCCGTTGCACCTGACAATTCCATTCTCACCTAACTTTGCGGCATGAAAATGGAGCGGCGGCTCCATGTCGAACTGCTCGTCCATTATCAGTGAGACTTGGCGTCAAGTGGCTGCACCTGTGAATCATGAAAGTGGAGGTTGGCGGGGGAAGTTGAGACCGGCAGACAAGGAGCAAAGAGCGGGCGTCGGGGGAGATTGAAGGTGGATATGTCCGCTGCCTGGGTACCTCTGAAGCCAGGATTGGATTGTGAGATTTAGCCCGAATTTGGTGAGTGTATGACGCAACAGTCAAGGGTGCTAATAAAACGTTTGTTTCTATCTGATGGGAAAGCAAAATTCTGGGGGCAGGGTGGCAAACCCTAACATTTTTCAAATCTTTTTTTTTCTTAAACGATGATGCTGATGGATTGTAAGAGGATTCAAATCAACACTACAGCTAAGTCAACGCCTAGTCTATAATACTGAATGAAAACCCTTATTGATATAACTTTATGTCCAGTTCATGCGTTCTGGATGACTACCCCTATATAACACCCCTCTCTTGGAATCCTCCTGACCCCACTGAGCCAAGAAGTAGTTCTGTTTTGCAAGTTTAAAGGTTTATTTGATAACTTAAACAATATATATTATATCACGCTTTATAATAAATTAATAATTGGATATCACACTTAATCTGGTATGATAAAGATTAACAACGGAGAATCTGGCACTAGCACACTTCTTGATAATCACTAAGGAGTTGACATGAAATGGATAAAATAGCAACAATACTTTTATGGTTTCCAATGGATGCAATGTGGAATGAAATACAGTACAGAAAATAACTTGATAGGATTTCAGCAAAAACAATGTAATCACTTTCTTGTACAATTCACCCCCCCCCTTTTATGCAATGCAAGGAAATGGAAGGAAGGCACACAGTTCTCAGAAATGCAATTAAATGTGATTCAGTTCACCCAGCAACTTAGACTACAGACGTTGAAAACACAGGCCCAAATGCTTTTAAATGTGCTGGCAATGTAGAAAAAAATATGCTAAAATGCTTTTAATTCCCTCTAGGAGGTTCAGGGTGAGTGAAATCAAGTTATTATTAGTCCAGGCTCACTTTAGCAAGTATCTAGGAGTAACTAGCAGGTTAAACGAATTTCTGGCAAATGGAAGGCAAGCAGCAGCAGATTTTTACACGTGATGAAATCTGCAAATCGCTGCAAAATTCGCGAATGCGTGTTCCGCGATTGCGGTAAAACTATAAGGGGTAGGAATGTGGTTCTTGGTGCGATTAAAAGCTAAGATTCTAAGCTTTCAGATGAAAGTTACTGCAAGTCTCTAAGACAAACGGTCGCAGAGATATGAGCGATTTAGTGAAGGTCGTTTTTGGTTTTGCAAATTTTAAACGCAACACTTTTTCAGCTTTAAAAATGATGGCAGAATAACACAATTGCTAAGCTGCAGTTCTACTTAGATTAAAAATGGATTGAATTATATGATTGTAACTAAGAGATGTGTTCTGAGTTTTGCTGAGTACTCACAAGAGATTTTGAACCGGAAAGCGACTTGGTCACGGACTTCAGTCTGGTCAGGTCTTCCCGAGTTCCGCTCACAGCGCCTGGCCTCTGGAACTGCTCACAGCATCGGGGTCAGCACTCTGGATACAATGGCCTGGTCTCTGCTAGGCACCGGTTCTCTGGGTCGGGTCCTGCCTTCTCTTTGGATATTTCTGTCACCGGGTTCTTGCAAAAGTTCTGGGCAAAATTCAGACGGCGTCAGCCGGCTGTCTGAAGAGTTCAGTTGCAAAAAGATTTTCAGGCCTGTTGACAAATACTCTTGCTGGCAGTGGCCTTTTTGGTTAAGGTTCTGTAGTCTCTGTTTATCTTGGAGTCTAAGTGTTGGCTCCTTGAAGGTTGATGGAGGTAAGTATGGATTTTTTCGGCAGAGCGTCCCGCTGCAGATGGAAATGAATGCCTCTACCTAAGTTTCAGTGGTCCATTTATATGTTCTGCAAGTGGGTGTGTGTGTTGGTCATAACTAAACTTGCCCCTCTCACTTGTCATTGGTCCAGCTTTCATTTCTCCCCTGATTGGGGGAGCTAAGTTGTGGCAGAGTGATGTCAGCCATTTATGATCTCTTGAAAAAACTCCCCTGTCATCTGTGCACCCAAATCTATATATGATCAAAATACATATTTCACAGTTACACAGTTGTTTGAAATTACATACCCATGTCACATATCACATGAGGTATACTCTGTCCCAAATCTGCTGTTTCTAAGAGCTTGCATTCAAAAATGGCAACTTTTAGCACTTTTTAATGTGCTAAACAACATTGGATCTTCATTAAATTGTATACAACTGTTCCTCACATATCTACCCACATACCAATGCATTTTCGTTTGTCTAGCTCAAACAGGGAGTCTGTAATATTAATAAACAGCAGGGTTTTGTCCCAGAATATCCCACAATTTGGAGTTTGGGCTTGAATTAAAGGTACATTTTTTTAAATTAAGTCTCTCAAAGTTATACATTTCTGTCATTTGATTACAAAGAGTTATCAGTGTTTTTGTAAAATATATATTTTACTTTCAATTCAGTCCTCAGAGTGTTGGAGTCCGCCTCCAAGACTTGGGTGGGTCAGTCACATGTCTTCTGGCAGGCAGGCCTTTGTTGACAGTAAAACAGTAAAAATCAACATATTCCTTTCACAGGAGAGGGGCCATTGTGTGGTCTCTGGGAAGCTGACATCAGGAGGCCAGGGAGCCACTTTGCATTTAATTAACAGAACCCTGTGATTTCCTGGCTTCTTGTGTTGAGTTCTGAAGTGTCAAGAGTTCTCAGGACAGGCAACCCCTTTGAACTTTTGATGAAATGAGACCCCTTTCTTTGCACTAGACAGTTTTGCAAGACAGCTCTCCTGTCAGAGTTTAGACCGCCAGCGCCACACTCAGGATTTTGCGGTTACTGCATCCCTCCTTGGGATTTTTTTTAGATTGATTCATTTCAGCAAGTGATATTACATGGAGTATATTGTCCATGTTCAGGACATGGCATTGGTGTGTTTCTGAAGTAAAGTAATTCTGTGCCCATGATTTTGCCATATTGGACATTCAAGAAAAATGAATTCCCAACAGTTATGGGTTTGCTTTTGGCAACCAGCATTGCCCCTCTGAACAATATAGGCAAAATGGGATTTTCCTGTGCATTTTCTGGGAAACTCTGGCCATCATGATGTTTTCCATGTCAGTACTGCACAGTTTTGAGGTAGGGCTCGGATGCATGGGTAAATACATCCCACAGGATGTAATATTAAAACGTGAGTGAAAGGCCAGGGTTGTGCAAAATAGCACTACTAATTAGAACAGTGATGAGAAGGAAACGGGATGTTGGAAAGTGTGATGTCGACACACTATAACGCTCCCTCGTCACGTGCCGGGGTGACAGGGAGTTGCAGGATGGGGAGGGGCAGGAGGAAGAGGGCAGTTCATTTTGAGAGTTGAAGCAATAACGACGTGTCGTCTTATCCTCTCGTGTCCGTCTCCTCACTAGTGTGACCTGTGTGAGTGAGACTGTGTGGGCGCCTCAGGCGAGGCAACTTTAGTAGACATTACACTGGTGACTAAGGGTTTCGATACCCGCAACCTTGGTGGTCCATCCTCGTGATGGCGTGAGTGGAGGGAAAGACCGCACAGTCTTCTGGAGGGCGGGATCATCAACCCGTCTCTGTATTAAGGGGGCGAGTAGCCCGCGGGCAGCAGAGGCCCGCACAGAGCTCCCCTCATCTCGGCACCAGGGCGTGTAGCAGGGCTCCGCCCACACAAGCATCCCAGCGTACCGCTGGCACACAAAGTACTGCAGCGTGTGGTGAAGCAGCACTGTCAGAAAAGGAAAACACGCCGGTCCGGAAACAAAGTGAACATTTAAATAACTGAGTGAACGGAACAGAAGCGGTGCACACCACGGCACACAGCCTGCAGAGCCATACAAGTCCACCGTGGATGTGAAGTCAAGACCAGCCTGGTCCGGAAACAAGCATGCAGTTCATGCAGCACATGTGGGGCAGGAAAAAGAGTGCACACCAGAACGCACGCAGCTCCACCATCAACTCAGTCGAATTTTCCCACCGACGTCCCTGACAGAACCTAAGAAAACCACCAAAGCAAAGGCTCACCAAGGTCAGTGACACCAATGCGGGGGGGGAACAGAATGCACAACTCCAGGGAGTGGGGGCTAGCCATCTGCACAGAGCACAAGAGGGGGGAATTTGAGCGCAGCCAAGCCAAGAGATGGCGGGAGGTGACACTCTCACAGTGCCCCTCACACCTGCAGAAACCCTACCCACATGAATGCAAGACAGCCTCATCACACAGCTACCCACACACTTTGACCTGGCTGAATCCAGCAGCCTAGGGCCACACTGGAAGAGGTGGATCAGAGACTTTTAAGTGTGCATCAAGGTGATTGGACTTGTAGATTAGGAAAGAAGCACAGCCTCCTCACACTGTCCATCGGCACCAATGTCAGGGACATCGTGGATGAACTCCCTGATGACGCAAAGGAAACATATGCAAACCTAAAATCATCCCTAACAGACTATTTCAATCCACACACGAACCTGGACTATAAAAGGCACATGTTTCACACGACCAAGCAATTAAAGGGAGAGTCCATGGACACCTTCGTCATGCGGCTAAGAGTGAAAATGAAACATTGCAACTTCAATAATTACTCAAACAATGAGGTACTAAGGTCACAAATCATAGTGGGTTGCAAATGTGCAGACTTTAGAAAAAGACTACTACAGAAACAATAAACGTTGGAGGAAATACTACGACTCGCCTGCTCGGACACAGCTTTGGCTTCCCAAGTAGAGGGCCTGGGTGAAATCAAGATAACCCATGGCAAAAGCGAAAGCCTCAACAAACTAGACATGTCACCCTGAGGCAACGGCGAACTGTTTTGTTAAAGGTGCGGCTACGAGTTCCCACACGAGGGAACATGCCCCGCCATCGGCCAACAGTGTTCAGCCTGTGGGGGAGACAATCACTTCAAAGCAGAATGCGCATGTATCGAAGTCAGATTCGGGGTGGAGGAAAACAGCCCTCTGGAAAGGACAGACCGGTGCAAAGCCCTCCCAGGGCCTCCAACCAAACATTCGAGCCTTCGCCACGTAGACCCAAAGAAGAGGAATCAGAGAGAAGGTCACATGACAGAGCGTTGAGTGAATGACAGGATTGCAAACCAACACCGACAAGATCGAGAAGATGAACTAGGAGATATATACGTTACCTAGTTGAGCACTCACAATCGGACAGCAGGTCAAGTGCATCATCAGGAGAAGAAACACAGAGTAGTGAAAAGCATTGAGAGGAAAAAAGGATACCTGTACACACTAGGCAAACCGGCAGCAAAGGAACACAGCCCAGCCCTCCTCATTCAAGTAAATCAGACACCTGCTGAGTTCCTAGTTGACACAGGAGCAACTGTCAACATCATTAGTGACGAAGTGGACGTCAGCATACCACAATCCCTGCGACTCCAACCAGAAAAATTTCACATCTACCCATACGGATCAAAGACACTGCTACCTTACAAAGGGTATTTTATGGCATCATGCACGTACAAAGGACAGTCAAAGGAAATCCCCATGCATGTACTTGAGGCCGCCATAGAGAGTGGCTGCATCCTAAGCTACAAGGGAGCCATTGACATGGACCTGATCCATGTACTATTCAGAATAATGGTCCACAAATTTCTGAACCCGACGGCGAAAATGTAACAACTCTTCCCAGCTCTGTTCAAGAACCTTGGAAAACTAAAAGGACGCCAGATAGACCTGCACATCGACCCAAGAGTACCACCAGTGGCTCAGAATGATCAAGGAATCCCGATCAACATACAGAAACAAGTCAAAGAGAAACTCCTAAAACTCCTGGAAGCAGACATTATTGAACCAGCAGAGGGACCCACCATGTGGGTATCCCCCATCGTACCCATGCCAAAGAGGGACTCAACAAACATAGGCATATGTGTGGACATGCGTAGGCCGAATGAAGCCATTCAGCGGGAACGACACCAAGCTCCACACATCGTCGACATGGTACATTTGTTAAATGGTGCCACTACATTCTCCAAACTAGATCTCAACAAGAGATATCATCAACTGCAACTAAGTAAAAACTCTAGATAAATCACCACATTTGTCACCCATTTGGGGTTATATAGGTATAAAAGGCTCCGCTTCGGGGTCTCATCGCCAGCGGAGATCTTCCAATCTGAAATTCACAATGTAATAAAACATATACCAAACTGCTTGAATTATAGAGATGACATACTAGTATTCGGACAAGACCAGGAGCAGCCCGATAACACACTTACGCAGGTCTGCATGTCCTTAGAGGAAGCCCACCTCATTTTAAAATAAGGACAAATGTGAGTTTAGGAAGAAAACCCTCCAATTTTTTGACACATATTCTCTTCAGAGGGCATGACACCAGACCCTGAAAAAGTGTTGGCGCTGAATGAGGCTGAGCTGCCCAAAAATGTATCAGACCTTCGCTCATTCATCGTGCTTGCCAGCTACTGCACTCGCTACATACAAGATTTTGCCTCTGTCAGTGAGACCCTCAGAGCTCTAACAAAACAGAACACGAATTTCACATGGACGGAGGAGTGCCAGCGAGCGTTTCAAGCGATGAAACACTGCATATCAGACGCCAAGAAGATGGCCTACTTCAGCTCAAAAAGGGATACAGAGTTGGTGGTGGACGCTTGCCCGGTTGGCCTAGGTGCCATCCTGATGCAGATTGACACCAAAGAAAGCACGGCGAGGCACATTGTATCCTATGCCAGCAGGAGCCTCTCAAAGACGGAACAGGCCTTCTCGCATGCGGAAAAGGAGGGACTAGCAGTGGTCTGGACCTGTGAGCATTTTCACCTCTTCTTGTATGGAAAACCATTTACAGTAGTGACTGACAATCAAGCACTGTTATTCCTCTATGAGAATCCACAGGCCAAGATGCCACCAAAAATAGCCAGGTGGGCACTAAGAATGCAGGAATATATTTTCAACATAGTGCACAGACCGGGAAAGGAGCACAACCCGGCGGACTTCCTGTCGTGGCTCCCCTGCAAAAAACCTCAAAGCAATCGTTCCATAGCAGATCAGTACATCCACTACATCGTACAAGGCACAACACCAAAAGGGCTGTACCCTCCTCAAATTGTACAGGAAACAAAAAATGACCAGGGTTTACAGGTCGTCCTTCGATGCATCGAAAGAGGACATTGGAAACAGGCTAAACAGGCGGTGGAGGACACCTGCGAAGAAACAAACCAAGACATCACTAGTCTGATGACTGTTAAGGATGAACTAAGCAAGACAACCGAAGGACTCCTGCTAAAAGGAACCAAACTAGTAATCCCCCGAGCACTACGCCGAAAAGTGTTAGACCTAGCTCACGAAGGCCACAGAGGCATAGTATCGACAAAACAGATGCTCAGACAAAAAGTATGGTTTCCCCGGTTAGACACCAAGGTGGAAGACCTCCTACAGAACTGCCCCACCTGTGCAGTCATCAACCCACACACACGGCGAGAACCCCTATGCATTACAAAACTACCGGAGAAAGCATGGGACGAAATCGCAGTGGAATTTTTCGGGCCTTTGGAGGGGGGTGACCACAGCCTAGTAGCCGTAGATGAGAACTCTTGCTTCCCTGATCTCCAAATAGTGAACCTCTGCATACCACACCATCCCCGCTCTTGACAGGATGTTCGCCACATACGGCATTCCACGCATCCTAAAATCAGGCAACGGGTCTCAATTTACAGGACAGGACTTCAAAACATTCTCTGAGTACATAGGTTTCGTCCATCGACACATCACACCACTGTGGCCGCAAGCGAATGGCACAATGGAGCGTTTCATGAGCAATGTGAAGAGGAGTGTACAAATCACCAAACTGACTGGGGAAGCAGTGGAGAAACTAGTCTACCAGCTACTATGAGATTATCGAAATACCCTGCACATCACCATGGGGAAGACACCCTCTGAAGTAATGTTTGGCTGGAATTTAAGAACCCGATTGCCTCACACGACCAGCCCTGATGAACGCTACAAAGTACACGCCGAATTGCGAGAGCAAGACTCAAGGCACAAGGAACAAATGAAGAAACAAGCTGATGGAGCAAGGAGAGCTTGACCAAGTACCATGGAACCTGGAGACATCGTTATAGTGTCAACCACAAGGAAGGAAAGCAATGGCCGCATTCGATAAAGAGCCCCTGACAGCGACTCATGTAAAAGCCTCCCTCATCACAGCTGAGGGTGCGACAAAAAGCATCACCCGAAACTCATCGCACTTTAGATGCATAACAGGCATCATTCCGGACATCGCCCTCAGTTCAGATGTCGCTACCGCAGGGACTCATCCTATGAAGGAGATGGGTGGACTCTTGCAATGAGCGAACCCTTTCGTGTCCAGAAGACAATGAAGGCCCTGGGCCCGTGAGACTTACGAGCCAACCTCAGCAAGCATGTAATCAGCCTCAGCGATTGATTGAGGAGATGAACTAGAGACATCCTTCTGTTTAGTACCGGGGGTGTGACGTCGACACACTGTAAGCGCTCCCTCGTCATGTGCCCAGGTACAGGGAGTTGCGGGAAGCGGAGGGGCGGGAGGCGAGAGGAAGAGGGCAGTTCATGTTGAAAGTTGAAGCAATAAAGACGTGTCATCTTATCCTCTCGTGTCCGTCTCCTCACTAGTGTGACCTGTGTGCGTTAGACTGTGTGGGCGTCTCAGGCGGGGCAACTTTAGGAGACATTATAGAAGGGTCGCCTAGTATTACTATTAGGCAGAGGAGCAGAAACGCCATCAGGTGGAAAGGGAGCAGCAGCCATGGGAGTAGTGCTGCTAGTAGTAATTGGAGCAGCAGCAATAGTAGAGGTTTAGTGCCACCCAGCTTTAAAGTTCAAGCAGAGCACACACTATAGAAAAGTAGCTCCCTCCCTGTGTCTTGGCGCAGTGTTTGCAGAGATAGACAACACATTTATTGCCAAGCGTCACGTCACCCGTTCAACCCGCTTTCACACTCTTTTTCTGCTGAGCAATTAGTATTTATCTCGGGCATGTACAAAAGGATATAAGCTTGGAAAGTGTGTTCTTCTTGCATGCAGCATTACTAGCACAAAGTAAGACGGTAAGTAGCTCAGTGGGTAAACTCCTCATCACTGAGATCTTTGCATATGACCTGTAGGGTACAGGACTGAAGCCCAACAGTGGAATTCCAGGGCTAGAACTGAATGCCATTGAACTGAGTAATATTAACACAGCTTTCTCTTTAGTTGAAATACAGTGTCTGCTGTACATTATTTCAACAGGTACCATAATTACTATAGTCAAAATGATCATTAGTGCTAGTATCATTATCATATGTGTTGTAGTTGTTGTTCTTGAACAAGGTTTCCAAGCACGTTCGAGGTCCTGCTTTCCTTCACTAAGAAATTGACCCTTTCAGTTTCGCTTTTAATTGACTGTTATGTTTATTTTTTACTAATTCCTTTCCATACATGTTCTGAAAAGTGTACTATTGCCTCAGACTCAAAGTGGTGCGTTTCGCCACGTGACACATGCTGAGGTGCCGCGCCATCATTCCTCATGAAAGGCACCTCGAATGCCCCCACTTTGCGCAGGAAGCGGCGGAGTTGAAAACACTTCTAAACTACTTCTGAACTCCCACTTTCAGCATTAAATATTATCCTATTACCTTTGTGGCGCATGAAGCAGTGAAGAGACTGCCTGGTGATGTGCAAAGCCGCCATGCAGTCTTCGGTGACTGATATGCAGAAACGGGCAGCCATTTTCCAAATCTGTCGTTATTTCCGAATGGAAGACGCCAGGCTGTTTATCCACTTTATTACAAAGCTGTTGGTGCTGTATGAGCAATAGGAATAGTAGGGCAAGAGCTCCCTCTGGCTTATCACAAAAAATATACGTTTTTATCCTTCCAGATTTAATAATGCATTTCTAATAACACTTTGAACGCCGGATGACATTTGGTCGAAATAAATCCAATTTCGGAAGTGAATTGGAAAAATATATCTTGAGAATGTACAACTCTAAAATATAACTTGCAGAAGTCGTTATATCATTGGGCAAGCCATGGAGGTCTATTTACCGCCTTAAATGACAGAACCAGTTTTAAGTGGGAGGTACATCGAGGGATGGGGTTCTATCAATGGGCGTGGCCTAAGTGCAGGGAGTGGTCTAATGGATGGCTGCAGTTTAGGCCGAACCTTTCAGGGCGTGGGGGTGACAGGTAGTTTGTTGTTGTCACTCTGAATATGTCCTGTTGGTCTTGTTTCCTTCCGGTATCCAATATTTGACTAACGGCCAGGGTATGCTGAGCATCTCATATGAAAGCAGTGGGTTTTATCGATATGCATGAAGGGAACACAAGATGAATTCCCACAAAAAACTCCACATACAGTGGATTTCAGAAATCCCCTGCTTGTTTTCAGTTTAAGAAAATAGCTTTACTTTAAGATTCTGTCTATTTTACAGTACTTTTGTTATACAATTTGGAATACCAGTTTCTGATAAATGAAGATCCTGTGATTTTGATTTTTTTAAATCTGCACTGCTTGTCATGAGAACAGGTATTTCAAAGTCTCTAAAAATAGACGTTTACAATAGACTATATTACAAAGCAAAACAAGTTTCCAAATCGTACAGATAGATCAGTAGTGGCCTGTTGTAACGGTTTATTGCGAGGCCACCCTACACACAGTGAGTTCCTTCCCTCCCTAAACTAAGTGTCACACAATAAACAATTAATGTCAGTTCTTATATTCAGCCCTATCTCCAATCCATCTAATACCCCTTGGATCCCTCCGCCTGAGCTATCAATGAGCCAAGAACCAAGCCGGTGTACAGGAAATATATTTATATTTATTGGAATTAGATGTTAAGAAAATCGCACTAAAATGTCAAACAGCACTTTATCCTTGGCACAACACAATACACATCTCCCAACATAAATAAATCACACACGTGGGTATAAAAGAACACAAATCAAATCATAATTCTTCACTTTCTACACATTTCACTTCAAGAAATAATCAAACTGATCGACAAAAACAATGACGTATGCAATGCTGTGCAATTTAGTTTTCATGCGCACTTAAAAGGCTACCAGTTTTGTGTACAGATTTGGACACATGCATATGGCAATTATGATTTTGCCCACACCCCCCTCCCCATGTTGGTCTGTATTGGGGACGTCTGACAGAAAAATTGGGATGATTGCGGAATTTTGGATTTCAGAACCCCCTCCACTTAAAGGCCTATGTTGGGGTAGCCAGGCCGATAGGATTACCAAATTAAATTACAATCAGTCTATAGTTTTCAGTGCACACCGGGAATGAGCTTTGTTAAATTCGCATCTTAGAGATAGCCACCATATATGGGAAATCATCAACACTGGTACCCTAAAGCAAGCCTATGACTTGTCAAATGGAGTAAATGGTGTAAGATGGGTCAATCATTTCTCTATCGTGTTCAAAGCCCTGAATTACCATGATGGTCCAATACAAATACAATCAAAGACACCCTGGGATGTAGTTGTATCTCACGAGGAGATTGAAAAGGCCATCCAGTATTTAAACAACTCAAGAGCCATGGGCCCTGATGGCATATCAAATGTGATGCTCAAATTGAATATATCTGCATGGGCAACATTCATGAAGGCATTATTTGACAAAGTGCCAATGTCACATGTAGTGCCGGACTCGTGGAGGAAGGCAATTGTTGTGCCAATATTCAAGAAGGGCAATCGGGACGATCCTTCGAACTATCATCCCATTGCCCTTCTTGATACAATTGGGAAGGTTTTCACCTCATTCCTTCAGATAAGACTTGTAAAATGGGCTGATCAAGCAGAATTATGGCATAAGCGGCAAAATGGCTTCACCAAAGGGGTAGGAGTGGACTTAAATTTTATTCTCCTCAAAATAGTCAAACTTGAAGCCTTAAAGGGAGAGAAGAAATTATTCCTCGCCTTTATAGACGTAAAACAGGCTTTTGACTGCATTGATCGGCAGACATTATGGTCTAAACTCAAAGCATGGGCGTGTCGATCTGAATTGCTTGCTCCCCTGATGGCCCTATACACAAACACCTCAATTCAAGTGAGACTAAATGCACAAGGTCACTTAAGGGAAGAAATTAAAACCTTGAGAGGAGTGAAGCAAGGCTGCCCATTGCCAGCGCTGTTGTTTACATTATTTATATCTGACCTGCCAAATGCATTATCACATCTAAGATTCTTTCCGCCTGAAGTGAATAAACAGAAGTTGAGCTATGTAATATACGCAGACGATATTGTATTATTAGACTCAACACAAATTGGGCTACAAAGACTACTAACAGCCTTACAAGGATACCTGGAGCTAAATGACTTAAAAATAAATACAAAGAAATTAAAGATCATGATGTTCGGGCCTAAAAACAACAGGCGAGGCAAAAAATTCATATGGTGGATCGATAGAGAAGCCTTGGAATTAACAACTAGTATACGCTATTTAGGTGCACTATTCAACACTTTGCTACGAGAATGGGCTTGGACTGAAGATCTAAAGGCAAGGATGCAGATGTTTGCCCTACAAGGGGCCAAACTGCATGAAGCGTATGGAAATTCACGATCAAACCCATCTTGTCTTTTTATCTTCAAAAAGTTGTACCGTCCATCACATTTGGTAGCGAAGCTGGCTGGAACATCAGCACAGAAACTTGGTGGAAGCTCAAAGGAAAGTTTTGGCACAAGGTACTTAAACTCCCACAGAACATTTCAATAACGGTGATTTGTCACAAACTTTGTATCGAGTCATTATACGGCACAGTCCTGTGGAAAGCAATCTCTGCCTTGCGCAAGACATGGCTCGTACCAGCCATAAAACCACATGAAATATTAAAACTGAGTCATACGCATGATGATGGTGACTTACTACGCAAATGGGAATCAAAATAAAAAAATATCATGAGAGAAGCTGACCTTTCTGTAGACCTACTAATAAAAGCACCACAAATTGACAACAAAAAAAATCCAGCTATGGAGTTGGATAGTAAACAATGAAAAACGTATTAAACTAACATAAACTATGGACTAAGGAACAGCTTTACATAAAATTGATAGACTTCCAAAATATGTATGTAAATTTCCCTTGAAGTACCATCGGGATCAGTTCAGAGATTACGATTCATTCTGTTTAAAACAAAAGAGATGCTGATGTTGAAGCAAGACAAAGGAATGATTAACAATCAATGTCACTATTGCAAGATGGCAGTGGAATCTGTGAAGCATCTGATAACGGAATGTGCCGAGATCATACCACAGCGCCTGTTACATCTGCAAAATGTTGCTCCTCAAATCGCAAATATGAAGGAATGGTGGTGCTATTTAATCTCAGGCATAAATACGAGACTAACTTGTGAAGTAATTCATTTTATGGATAACATAATGGACAAAACTGAATTGAATGTGAAATAGTTGACATCGGCAGATGTGACTGTCAGACACTAGGTGTTTAATCTTTTTGTTGTTGATGGCCAAGGATGGCACTGATATGTGTAACTAAAAGTTTATTTTTCTTTATTAAACTAAGTCACAATAAAACATTTTTTAAAAAATCGCATTTTAACAAAAATCACCCTGTGGTGTCTGCCAAGGGGAATTAATTGTAAATTAATATTTTTAGTTAACTATGCTAATGATCTACACAGTTTTGCCCCTCCCCTGCCTACTATGAAGGGAAAGGATTTAAAGCCAGCAGATCCCCCTACTTTTTGGATGCAAATGGTTCAATTCTACTTCTGTTTAAAGTTCAGGAAAGCCAGCTGCATGTCAGGACCACCTGGAAGGACAGAGCAGGCTTCTGGTCAGTCCACTCTCAAGGATGGTCCCCAGACCTTCACCATTGAGTCCATTCAGCTTTTTTAGGCCTCCCTAGCAATAGACAGCTCCACCCAGATGCAATCTCATTTGGTGATTCCTTGCGGCTGTCAGATGGTAAGTTTCAGCAGCTCTGTCGCTTCCTCATAGTGCATCCACCTTATATAGCAGTGATGACACCATCAAGTTTAAAATCTTGGGTAGTACCCTGCAAGAGTTTGCGCAAATAGGATTGGACAGTTAACCTCTCTCTTCTCCCAAATCCATCTCCTCTCTAAGGATTGGTTTAGGAGTCTGGAGCAGAGATATAGCAGCTTCCATTTGCAATCCCCAATTGTTCTCATGTCAAATGTGTGTCAAAAATGAGTTGTGTGTCAAAAACGTTGTGATTTACTAGTAACTGACATAATACATATATTTTCTGATTCAGCTTATCATGGGGAATTAAGTATAATGACAGCCAGGTCAACATCATTTTGAACAGCAATTTGGCAATTTTCTGACATTTTTACATAAAGCATAATCGTTAGGAACATGCAATTTATTATCCATATTCCTAATTGTACCCTCTACCGGTTTGCCAACTCTCAAATTTGGAACATTTTCAGAACAGCCAGAAACTCATTTCAGATGGCAATTACAGTTCCCTGAGTAGCAGGTTGATGAATGTTATATCACCAAAATCGGCTGGAAAATATCTAAAAAAATTAAACATATATCAAGACTGTATGACCTATGGTTGCTGGTAAAAAAAGCCTAAGTTATAATAGTCCTTTTAATAATAGTCCTTTTAAATTTATAGTAAATGTTCGTGTTGGGCAATGGGAGCTCTGCTTCCATTAGGCCATTTGTCTCTTTGTTGTTTAAAGTTGGTTGCTTGCAGATCGTAAATACCTGGGATGCACCAGCTAGAGCCATTTTCTCTGCATAGAACTGCCTTCAGAGACAGCAAGTGTGGCAGACACTTGGTTTTTGATGTCCTCAGCAGCACACACTTTATTGCAGTTGTAAATAGCTGTCAGCATGTAAAAGCCAATCCAGTGGGGAGTTCTTTGTGACGTTTGCCCACCAACACGCCAAAAGGGTCTGCCTTGGGCCTAAACGAATCTTCAGGTGACACGCGAAGCGATGTATTTTTTTCCCTTCTTGCAGGTTTTTTGCATGTGAAGCATAATATACATTACATCTTGTTAACACACACCATGGGCCTCATTACGAGTGTGGCAGCCTGGAATTAAGGGCGCCAGTAGCAACATAGCAGCACCCATTCTGGATCACCACACTACAAGTCTGAGGGCGGGGGCCATTAAACCCGACTGGTCTGTCCTGCTGAGCACAATGGCACCCGCCCACAGAGTTTTCACAGAAGCACCGGCACTGTTAGCAATAGTACGGTGCTTCCATCTCCCCATTCCCACAGAGTCCTATGGGGCACCTGACCCTCCGATCTGCTGGCGCTTGTAATGTCCCGGTGGAACTGGGAAGTCAGGTGCCAGTAAAGTGTTGCAAATCCAGAGGCAACCCGCCAGAAACACCGCCAGGGCTACCGCCAGACTCATAATGAGGCCCCATGTTTTTTCCCTGATATCTTTATGTTGGCAGGTGAACAATTTTCTCTTGTCTTGCTTTAAACTGCAAACACACATGCAACGCTATTTTGGTGTCAATGTTTAAAAATCCTGTTTTTCATGTGAAAGGGACCTTTGAATGTCTTCTGCCTTTGTGAATTAAAATGCTGCGTTTCCTTTGGTGATGACAGGTAGGCATTTTTCACATGGCCCTTTCTTGTAGTACTTACAGAAACTCAACAGTCTGCCTTAATAGGCCCATTTTCAGTGTGAAAGATTTGTTATAAATGCTGGCAGGTCTTTTTTGTTCAGTGGGCTCTCCAGTTCTGTTGGTTTGGTGCCTTCGATTACACCCCACATGCCCTCCACCCTGTTCTTCCATGAACCTTTGGTGGGGAAGACCTGGGGAGAGTGGGGTTTCACCCCCCTTTTTATTTCTTCTAATATTTCTCTTTCTGTTGGAGCCCGTCGGGCTCATTTTCTTTAATTAGGGATTGGACACTCCAATTTCCCCTTCTGTCTCTGGGTTGGGCGGTGTAGCACAGCACCCCCTTTATTCTTTCTTTCCTGGGTCCCTATGATCCCCTCCGGACTCCCCTCTTGCCTCCAGGCTGGAAGTTAAGGAAGTTAATTTCTAACAAATAGAAAGAAAAAGAGTTTCAATACTTTTTACACACATATTTCCCCAGAATATCTACACATAATTGACAAAACAACAACAGTATACAATTTAAACTCACAACATTTTCACCATTTCACAAACCCTTATTTATGTATTTTCTTTCTCTTTACAATGAGCACTAAGTAAATTACTCTTTGTGTAGTGTGAGAAACCTGAGGGTATTCTCCCAGGTAGATCCCACAAATCCCTTATCCAGGTGGCCAGGGAAGGGCTGATGCTCTCCTACCCCAACCCTAGGGGTAGACGAGTGAGTGAGGATCATATGGGTTGGGGAACCTGGGGTTATGCTCGAGGGAATACCCCAGGTATTACACTGGGGAAGAAGGCAAGGTGGATGAAGTCCCTGAGGCTTTTATAGGCTGTTCCCAATCAACCTCTCTTCCACCCAATGAATCTCCCTTACCAAAAGGAAAATCCAACAACCCATCCACATCTGTTAAACCTATTAGGAACCCAAACCCAGTTGCATTTGGAAACTATATCTCGCAGAATGCTTATTTTCCTGTTGACTACCCGAGTACTCCCAGTCATTCTTCTCCCCGTCCCTCTGATTATTATTTTCTGAACTCCCAGCCTGCCTATTTAAAACACTACAGGTCCCACAATTCCCCCTATTCATTTCATGACAATAATCCCGGGTATTCCCTTCACAAACCTCCAAACTATTATTTGACAGATTTTTCAAATTCATTCTACAAACACTACAATTCCCCAGATTCTCACCCCTCTGAGTATAGCAACCCTCCTGAGATGAGACCCTTCACAGACCTCCAAACTATTATTTGACAGATTATTCAAATTAATTCTACAAACACTACAATTCCCCAGATTCTCACCCCTCTGAGTTTACCAACCCTCCTGAGATGAGGGTTAATAAATAAGGAGACAAAAAAAATCTGCATTGGAATACGGGGAATATAACTCCCTATGAGAGCCCACCATGTTGTCCCAATTGTGAGGCCAGGCAAGAACAGGCAATCAACTCTGATTGCACACACCTGACTTCCCTTTCTCTTCCACATAAGGATAAAAGGTATAGCACGAAATCGCACAGTGAGCAAGGCAAAACACACAAGGAAGCAGCAGCTCGGAGATGACCCCAAGACCAGAAAGGGTTGCAAGCAGGGAATTGCCCTTCGCCTTTTCAGAGGAAGAAAACAGCTACTTTCATGAGTCCTCAAGGATAAGAAACATAAGACCGGGATTCAAACCTGCAGAAAGGTGCATTGTGTGTCAAAAGTACCGAGAGCTGTCCCGTATTGATAGCCGAGGCGGGAGGAGCGATTGACGCAGTGGTACTGTCCTTGGCTCCTACAACAAAGCCACTCCAGTAAAGTCAGCACAGTCTGTGAGTCGGGGAGACTGATTGCAGACCGGTCTGTGTTAGAATCAAGGTTGCAAGCAGCAACAATGTATGACGAACTCTAAAAAGACCTGAGTGTAAGGCGTATGTGATGAGCGACATGAATATAATTGATTATCCAAGGAGTGATTGAACTTTTGAAAGGTAGATGCCATATACAGAGTTGTCCGGCACCACCAGGGTGCTCATTCAAAGGACTCTGTTAGGAATCCAACTAAGAATGAGCAATTGTGAACCGAAAATCAAAGTGTTCCTGCAACAGAACTTTTGAAACCAAGGTTGCTGCCATGTACAGAGTGGTCCGGCACCACGTGGGTGCTCATTCAAAGGGCTCTATTAGGCATCCAACTGAAAGTGTACAATTGTAAACCACAAAATCAAAGTGATCTTGTAACAGGTCAAGCCAAACCCATGCACATTCAAACGCCTTCGATTGATAAATACGAACTGTAATTGGTCTGAGCATGGCTGAGGGAGACTAATTGTGAAAAGGGGATCCAAGGAGATCTGGGGTGAACCGTGAGTCACTCGATAAGAAATTGTTAACTAATTCAAACTGTAACTGGTCCAAGCCCGGCTGAGGGCGACTAATTGTGAGAAGGGGATCTGAGCCCGTCTCCGGGGGATCTGGGGTGAGCCGTGAATAACCCGACAAGAGATATACGAATTGTAATTGGTCCAAGCCCGGCTGAGAGAGACTAATTGAGAAACGGAATCTGGTCCCGGCTGAGGGGCATCCAGGGTGAAGAGTAAATCACTGCATGTTAATATTTGGAAAGGAACTTTTTATTTGTTTGATTTATCAGGCCCTCTAAAGCAAGAGATGTTTTTATAACCTAAAAGACTTGGGCGTAGAAGGCCCTGGTGCGCACAATAGAAGTGTGTCCTCTTGCCAAAGAAGTCCAAGAGTGTGATATGCTTGAGTGAACCGCCTTGTCCTTGGCCAACTGCCTAACATCCCGACTTATCATTTTGTGAACAATTCTTTCTTTTTCATGACTATTCTCCCACACTATTTGTAACTCAGAGGTAAGGATTAGCAATAGTTTTGTTTAGTTTTGTTTAGTATAGGCCCTTTTATTTTTACAAAGACTACACTAGGACTGCATTATTATTATTTTGATGATCATAGCTTGCTTACATCTTAGAATTAGGTTTAGATATATCACCCTCCCTTGATAAAGTTCAACACACACCCTTGAACTATGGTCACTTGTGTCTGTCTTACTTTGAGTGCATGCCTTCCTTACAGTAGAATACCGTTGTTTCCATCTGATTTTTCATCCTTCCTTTTCATTCCACAGATGGTTCCTCTGCTCAACTTTTATTTGGCTCCTCAATCAGTCATAACGCTAGTTTGGGTTGACAGCTTTTTAACTGATTGACGTGGACCAGTTTTTCTTCTGTCTGATCTCCTTTTGCAATGTGGATCTTGTAGGCAACAGGTGATATTTTATCTACAATTTCAAAGGCACCACTCCAAAACAGAAGAAACTTCTGCTCCTTCATTTGACTGCTTTGAAAATTGTACAGGTAAACCTTGTCTCCTAATTAATACATTTTGTTGGTGGTCTTTAGATCATAATAGGTCTTCATTCCTTCAGCTGACCTTTTTACATTGTGCTGAGCATAAGCAAAAGTGCGCTGGAGGTGCTTCCTTACATTTTCAATCTACTCATCAGTAGTGGACGCATTTATCAGTGCCTGCTCCTGAGTTCTGCAGAGCGGATGCTGAGGTAACACCATTTTGTGTCCGATCAGGAGCTTAAATGGCGACATCTTTGTTGCAGAAGATGGTGTAGACCAAATAGCCATCAGGACAAGCGGTAACCGGATATGTGAAACTGGGTCCAGAGTCTGCCCTGAACTTCTTTAAAATACTCACAAATGTTTTCTTCTATCTCTCTACCTTGAATTGAGGCCGGGTGGTAGGCAATGCAGAGTTTACCTCTAGAATCTCCCACATCTTTGCTATCACCTCACTGGTAAAATGGCATTCTCTGTCCGACTCAATCCTTTGCGGGAAGCCGAAATGAGAGAAGATGTGGTTCAGCAGCTGTCTCCACCTTACAATTCAGGGCTGGAAGACATTCTACCCACTTTGTGAGCAAGCATGTCACAGTCAATATGTACTTGTTTCCTCTAGAGGAGCAAATCACTGGCCCGATAAAATTGACTTGCAAATCGGACCAAAGCAGTGTCATTCCCCTGTCACGCTTACCTGGGCTCTGCGGGAGTATAAGGAACCTCAGCTTGGCACTATTGTCTTGTTCTCTGGCGACTGTATCTATGGAAAACCAAGAGGACAGAGAAAGATGGGTAAGAGCCTTGTGTTAGCTGGAACCCACCCTGCTTTCCCCTCTGACTGTGCCCCTTCCTCCTTTTACGTGTATGAGTGCTCACCTTTTAAGATAAGAAGATTAGATCTCCATCCTGCTTGTCTCCGTAGCAGGGGCGCAATGTTCAGTCCACCAGTTACTTCACTGGCGTGCAATCAAGGGCTCAGTCCGCCAGTTGCTTCTCTGGCATGTAATCACTCCACCAGTTACTTCACTGGTTTGTAATCCTGCCCAGACCCGCTGTGGCTTTGAGTTCTGTAGTGAGTTCTGTAGTGCTTTTCCACTGCTACTCTGTGGTTTGCTCACTTGCTGCTTTGTCCAGACTGTCTTTTGCTGGTGCATTTTTATCTTATGCCTGTTTGCCTTGGGCTGTTATGCATGCAAAGTCCGCTTTCACCTTTCTTGCAGGGTTCTGTCGGGCACGAAAAGTGTGGGAGGAATTCCGACATAGCTGAGTACCTGAGGACGGGCCGTGCCACCCGATGAACGAGACTGCTGATGGAAGAGCCGGGCCTGAGGCGAAGTAACGAGGAGGGGCCGCGGGCCCGATCAGCTGTTGAGATAGCCGGAGCAGATGGGGGAGTGTCGAGCAGGCCGCGTACCGCTAGACTGAAGCGGAGAGCTGGTGCTGGAGTGGGCATGTCTCTGCGGGGCCACGGACCCGATCAGCTGTTCAAAAGCCTGCGCTGACAAGGATTAGTTGCAGAGGGGCCGCAGACCCGATGATGGCAACTGGAGACAAGTTCCTCGGGAGAGCGCAGGAGGCTCTTCTTAGATGAAGGCTGGCTGGTTCTCTTGAGCAGATCACGGCGAGCGTGCTGCTGCCTGCTGGCAGTTCAACGCGAAGCATGAAGGGAAGTTTGGGTGTGGCATATACAGCAGCCACCCCTAGCCACACCCAGAGACTAGATAGCAACTTCCTATGACTTTCGGGCTTGTTTTCCCACCATGATGGATGGCCATCCTTGTAGTTGGTGCCATAAGTCCTATGCCTGGGTCCAACTGGGCTCGTTCTTCACTTTCTTGATGGAACAGTTTTGAGGTCTCAAGACGTGGTGAACCTTATGGGGCGCCTTGGTGCAACTGTGTGTGCAAGACACCTAGCATTGGTGGAAGCAAGTGTTGTTGGTTTGGGGGTTGTGACATCCCCTTTTTTGTAGGCGAGCTCTGTTTGTGAGTGAACTGGGTTGGAATTGAGCATGCACAAGACACCTTTCTAGGTAAGTGTTGAGGTTCTGACCCATGTGTGGCCAGTAGGCAACCTCGTACAAGATTTGTATTGTTGTGTGAAACCCCCTATTACCGACAGTGGGTGATTCATGGGCGTGGTTCAACATCAGGCTTCGGACCGAGGTAGGTTTCACCCACTGGTCACAGACAGAGAGGGCCCTCCTTACCAACAAATGGTCTTGGATCTGGATCTGGAACATCTTGGAAAACATCATCAAAACCTGGAGGTCCTCTTTATCGGTACAATCCGACTCTTTAGAGGAAAACATACAGGGTATTCAATGTGTTAATATTATTTCACAATGATTCTGTACAGTGATCAAATTTGCATCTTGGGTATCTTTACCCCACTGGGCAGTCTATTTCACTATTCACACAAGTTTGCGACCTGCTGACAATGGCAACTTGGATTTCCCCCAGAAGGGAATGCATTTCTATGAAATGACCCTGCATGGCTGTGGTGTTAGCCAGTTGGTCATTCCCAGTCTTATCTGGCCCTCTACTTTGAAATGACCTCTTATTTCCTTCCACTAGATGGTCATCTCATTGGAGGTCACCAGACCGTCAATTGACTGCATCAGTTTGGCATGCTTTATAGGTTTACTGTTGGCATAAAGCATGCTTCGATCCAGTGATTATGACCAGTTCATTGAGATGGTGGTACACTGCAGTGAGGATGGCTTGATGAACAGCCATCAACTCTGCAACCTGACTACTTCGGGCTCCTATTTTGTAACCAGCAGAGGGTACCAGGGTATAGTTCACCCAGACATTCCCAATGCCAGCCACTAGTTTGTTTTCCCCTTTGTTATCAACATGGTAGGAGCACCCATTCACATAAACTGTGGGTATCCCCTGACACGTATCTTCTTCACAGGCCTTTTGTGGGGAATTTAAGTATGCTTCCATGTTGCTATTGGTCATTAGACTTTCATCCTCAAGACAGTTTTCTTGAATACAATCATGCAAGTCCACCAACCCTTGCGCTAGAGGGCTTTTCTTGTTTTGACCTCCACAGAAAAGCCTTGCGAGGAGGACAGAATCCAGGAAGTACTTCTGAAATTACAAACGTTCCCCGCCCAGATTTTGTCACTTTTTAGATATTTTAAGGGAATGTGAGGAGTCTGGAACAATGATGTGCTCCCCTGGATGAATGGGAGGTAATTATTCAATGCCCATACCATTGCCAGGAGTGCCTTCTTGCCATCATTGATTTTTCCCTCTTCGGGGGACAAAGTCTTGCTCGCGTATGAGATGACTTTGTTGAACTTGTCATGCTGTTGATACAACACTGCTGTTAGGCAAGCATCTGAGAACCCTGTCTCCAAGAAGAACTCCTTGTTCTTTTTGGGGTAAGCCAAACAAGGAGCCTGGAAAAGGCTTCTTTTTAAGTTGTTTAACTGCATCTGCTTGTTCCAGACCCCACTCCCACTTGACTCTGGCCTTTAATAAATGTACCAAGGGTCAAGTAACCTATGCATAGTCTTCAGTGAACTTCCAACTATAATTAATCCAAGAAGGCTTTTTAATTCTCGCAGAGTAGTAAGCTATTTTAATTTAAATAAGGATTCCACATTCTTCACCTGGGGATTATGACCCTCATGGGTGATCTTGTGCCCTAAGAAGTTCACTCAGGCCTTACACCACTGTGCCTTCTGAAAGGACAGTTTTGCTCTGGCTTTCTGGAACTTGGTCAAAAGATAGCGGATTAGTGCTATATGTTCCTCCACAGTTGAGCTCCACATAGGCCAGGTTTCCCGTTTCATCCAAGTCAGGCATGGCTTTATGTAGAAAGATGTTAAACTCATTGCCGAAGTTGATGTAACCAAAGGGGGTTCTGGTCCATGTATACTGCTGCCCCCTGAAAGTAAAGGCAAGCTTGCACTGGTCTTCCCTACTCACGTGTATTGTCCAGTAACCATTGGTCAGGTCAATGGTGGTGTAAACCTTTGACTGTTGGATCTGGGCCAGCCCTTGATTGATGTAGGGAAGTGGCCATTTTGACATGTGGACCCATTTGTTCAACTCCCTCAGGTCTGCACATAATCTCCATTGGCCATGTGGTTTAAGTATCATCAGTACCGGATTGTTGAAGGTACAGTGGATCAGACGAATTAGCACACAGGATTGTAAATTCTTAATAATCTCTGTGAGGGATTCTTTGGAAGCGAGAGGTAACCGGTATTGTTTCACAAACACTGGAGCCATCTCGGGGTCTGTGGGAATGGTGTTTGAATTAATGGATATCTGGCTACAGTCGTTAGAGTCCGCTGAAAAGATATCTTGAAATTCCAGCAAGACCTGTTTCAGCTTTTGTCTTTGCTCCTCTGTCTCACAGGCATCAACCAGATTGATCCTTTCCTCAACCATCTGCTTGAAACCTGGAAAGACCTTGGGCTTGGCAATTTCAGCGGTATCCTCCAGTTGGGTGGAGAGATCTTTTTTGATGGTGTTGACCTGGACAGGGGATTCAAGGTAGTGGTCCTTTACTCTAAATACTAGCTGTCCCTCCTAATGTCACAGGTCACATCTTCCACCCCATAGGGGCAGAAAGATTACACCAAGAACTCCTGCCCCCACCTCCCATGCCTAGTAAAAATCTTTTCTGGAGAAATACCGTCATTGATGTCGAAAGAGTCACTTGGGATTAGTCCCATGATTTAATTACCTAAATCAATAGAAAAATGCTGGGCATCAACCGCCATTCCAATAAAGGGTTCTGTGCCCAAAGTCATACTTCAAGGGTTGCTGTTATCCACCAATATCCACATGGCGTCATGTTCTAGGTCTACTATAGGTGTTGGATTTAAATACAAACCTTGTTATTGGAGATGGGAATTTCATTTTATATAGGTATCCTGATGTTTGAGGTTCTGTCCTTGATTAACTTTGAGGGGAATAGTGCAGTGTTCTACCTGTCCTTGGATGGTAACCTCTTCTTGCACTTGAACTTCAATGGCAGAAGGGAGCAATTGAGCCGAAATTTTTTTCAGTGTTGTCAAAGTCCATGGGGTCACCCCCCAGTCATGACCAAGCTTTATTATTCATTAGGTCCAAATTGATTGCAAATCGGTTGAGAATGTCACTGGCCAAATAAAAGGCAGAAGGGGCATCTCTCACAACCCAACAATTATGCTCTATGCTTTTGTTGCTAATTGAAACCTTTAGCATACACCTGCTAGGCAGGAGATGCTTAAAATTTGGGGTTTCCAGACCTATTTCCCATTTGTCAATCAATTTAAATGTGGGAATGGTCTGATCTTTTGGGAGTAATCTGAATAATTCTTTGCTGATGAAGCTCTTTCCATTATTCAGCCATACTCTGGCGAGCACCGGCTGCTCCCCCTCATTTAACTGAGTGGGGAAAAACAACGGTTTGTCTTTTTTCTGAATGTCCATCAGACTTTTAGCAGGTACTTCCTTATGTGGTTTCATGCGACTCAAGGTTTCTTCTGATTTTGACTGGTTTAAAATTTTAGGTTGTGCCCTTCCAGTGGGGACTGCTACTTGAAGCTGGGATGAAGATTGATTTTCAAGAATGGAGAAGGGCCATAACCAGTTTGTTCTCCTACAGAGATGACAGTGATGCATGGGACTTGGTTTGCCTTGAAATGGAATTCTACATTGCCCGAACGTTGATCAATTAAATGACAGATACCATTCATTCTTACATAATTGGTACTCATTTTTTATTTCATAGGCCAGTTAGTCTGGGTCCAGAGGACCTTGTTTACGCAGTCGATCAGAGGTGAAAACCTACTTTTCACCTCAGGAGATCAATCCCTTGTAAACAAGGTGTGTCCTCTGGAATCGTGACTATCACCAGATGTTTCAGGCAATATCGCCCAATTTTTATTCCCAGATCCACAGTCCCTTCAACAGAAATATATTTTCTTCTGCATTTTTGAGTTGTCTGTAAAGCATTGTGAGGAGAATTTGGTGGCCCTCACCCATCCTGAGTTTAGTTGGTCAAAGGTCTTTTTGGACAGGAGGGTGGCTTGGGATCCAGTGTCCACCAGAGGTGATAATTCACACTGACCCTGCCCCCTGACTGGTGCATAGAATCAGCCTTCTTTCTCCTCCAGGGTGAAAAAAAAGTTGGAGTTATTTGCCAGCCCATTGCTCATTATCTCAATAGTGAACTCTTACACTGTGTGATTTTTGGCAATTTTCTGTGTCGGAGAGCGGGAATCTGTAGGTAAAATGTTGCAGCTAACAATGGATGGATTTGGGGAATCTTTTTTCTCCCCCTATTCTCTGCCGTCCCCCTTTAGCTGGAGGTAGTTCTCAGCATCTGTTTATGGAAAGGACACCCCCACAGTTTCAATTTTGTCTGGCTCACTTTTTTGGGGTTGAAGAGTTTCTTGTTCTGGGTCGATCTGCTTACTTAACCTGTCCTACTCAGGGTCTTTTGAGAAACATTCGTCTTTGGGGGGTGATACCCCCATTTTTTAAAAGAGAAGGTCTGCTTACCTCAACCCTCCAGGGATTCTTCTCTTTAAAATGGGATGATCTGAAGTTCCTTCACAAAGTGGGTTCTTCTTTGGCCTCTCCTACTTACCCTTTGCTCTTTAGGTTCTAACATTTTGGGGGTAGAAGGGTCACTTTCAAACTGAGAGATTTTTAGGGGTTCTGTTTGGGTGAGAAAGGAAGCTTCCTCTAGGGCTTGGTATCTCCCCTCTACCCAGGCCCCTGCTCAGGAACCTGTGGTTTGTCGGACGTTTCCTCCCGTCATTTCCTTCCTGGGGTTGGAGAAGGCTGGGAAGTAGGGTTAGGTTAAGGGTTGGAGTGATCCCTCAGCATGCACCCCAGATAATCAGTCAGTGGCTGGACCTATCGCTCTAGCTGGAAGACCTTTTCTGGGTGGTAGGGAGGTCTCAAGTCATACCTCTGCAGCTCCCGAGAAGGCCAACTATCCCTTCTACTGGAGTAGTGTAGGTACTGGAAATTTCACCCTTAATTCTCCACCCTGAATCTCCCTTCTCCTGGATCCAGAGATCTATTGCCTTGGAACTGGGGACAGAGGGAAAGTTTAGAGGGAAGTTACCCGGGGTAGTACCTCCCTGATTGGTTTCCCGCCCTTCGGCCGGGGAGTGTATACATACCCCAGGATTGGTTTGGCACCCTTGTACCTAGGGCTTATATAGGTGGCACGGTCAGAGGGGTCATGGGTCTGAGGTCCTGCTTGAATATCCTTTGATTGGGCCGGATACAAGGATCTTCTCTGCCTTTCATTGTGCTTGTTGGCAGAAGGAGTATTCTTAACCCCTATCTTCAGATCCAATGAAGGGGTCATTTTTACCTCTGCCGCCTTCACAGAAGCAGGGGTGTTAGGTGGTTTGGGGTTTTCGGCATGGTTTTTACTCTCAGTTGGCTTCTGGACCTCATAGATCCTGGTAGCTTGTTCAATCACCCAAACCAGGGTCCTGTATTCATGAAAATTATGCACCAACTGAGTCATTATGTACTTGGGGAGCACATGGAAATATGTAGTTATGAATTCACTACTATTTGTGTTCACCCACCAGGAAGTCTGAGCAAAAGCGCGATTTAGCTCTTGCACAAACTCCCTAGGCACCTGGTCCTCCCCACATTGCAAATTATATGGAGCCTTACGGGCCTCTTGTGGGTTTGTGTGTGAGGAGAAATATATTAAAATGGCTGCCTTATAAGTGCGCCATTTATAATATTCCTGGTCCTCCAGTCCTGCAAGGAAACTGGAGCACTCAGGTAAGAAAGTCCATTTAGCAAATGCCATACAATTCACATAATTTCTGATCTGGAATTATGCCATAATTTTCTCATACAGTTCCAGGTGCTCCCATACTGAATTCGTGGCATTCTTGCAGGTATGGGGTCAGGAAGCTCTTAATGGCCTCGATTTGTCTTATTGGGTCTTTCACAAAACCCTTGCTCTGTTTCCCTGTCTTTTTCTTCTTCTGCACTGGATCCATTCACCTTCTGACTCAGAACTGCTACTGGTACTCCCTTACCTGTCTTCTAGGCGCTCCCTATTATTATGAGACTGGGAATATCTCTCAGAACCACGGGGTCTGGACTCCTCTGGCCTGGGCAAAATTGAACTCTCAGAGTCACTCTCCCAGTAATTTCTTTTAGGCCCAGGATATAACCCAGTTTCCTCATCCCTCCTTCCAGGGAGTCTAGGGAATTCCCCACCTTCCCCTGAATGTACAGAGGTTTTTAGAATGCCCATCCTGGGCTGACGCTTTAAATGTTTTTTTCTCCAGCGAAGGGAGCTAGCTTGTCTCTCTGCAATCTTATTTTTTTTAAGTCCAACTCCCTCATTTTCTCATCAAGAGAGTTTTGAAGGTTTGAAGTACTCACAGTAATATTCCTTACTTCCCAGGGCACACTGGTCTGGCTACTTTCCCTTCTGTGTGGTAGAGGTGATTACTCCTGAATCTCAGATAAGGACTGGCCTTCTGGGGCAGTTTGGCTAGCCCTAGGTAGGTCTAGGTGCCTCATGTTTCCTTGGGCTTGGTGGGTGGAAAGCATGAGGTCAGTGGCAGTCGGCTCATAGGAAGTAGTGGTTAACTGGCATGAGGTTCCTGGTGGGGATGGCATCACCCTTGGAGCAGAGGGCCCTTTCCCATATCCTGATTGGTCAGTGTACCTCAATGCCTGTTTGTGTTTTTCAATTTCATTTGCCAAACTCTCCCACCTGCATCTCTCTGTCCTCATTTCCTGATGGTGTTAAGAGAGTGGGCTTTTTAACTCTGAGACCAGGGCCTGATTGGCCTCGAGCACTTTACTTTGAGGCATTAATCGATCTTTTAATTCCCTGATTTCATTCTGACTTGATTCATTTTCATTTTGTGCGGCCTGCATTGTCTGCGGATATTCAAAGTGGTTTGCTTTCTAAATACCAATCTCTTTCTCTTGCACATTTCTACACTATGCTGCCTGTAACAAGTCAGCTTCTGCTTGCCTCACTTGCTCCATGAGTTCTACATCTTTCTGCCAACTTCTAGTCAGTTACTCAGAACCTGACTGACTCTTTTCTGCATCCATTTTCAACTGATACACCTCCTGTGCAAGGACACTATTCTCCTGATTCAAGAGTTCTTTTTCCCTCAACAGTTGAATTTTCTGTTGTTTTAAAGTATGTACCTGCTGATGTATCCGATCGAAGTCATTTTAGGAATCAACCCCTTTTATAATTAACTGACTGTTTTCATTGTTTAAGTCCCTTATTTTTAATTGAACTAACAGCCGTCTATTATGAAAAGTCTGATCATGTATCTTGTGTTGTAGTGTGCTAAAGTTTTCCACACACTCTTTGTGTACATTTTGTAGTTCGGAAAACTGGGTTTCATGCTCTGCGCTCTCTTACTTGTGGGTCTTTAACTCATTTTTTAGTTGTTCCATGAGGCTTTCTTGTTTTAACTCAGAAACATGGTTATGCTGTGCTTGATCTTCTAGTTGTTAAAGTTCTTTCTGCGCCTCATTTAGAATCTCAGTCTGACTGGGCACATGCCACACTCTTCTGCACTCACTCTTCCACTAACTGCAAGTGGAAGTATAGATTAGCTGTGAGCTGAGCCAGTTGACTCAATTCTTCTTGAGCATTTCTGGTCATATAAAATGCCTCAAATTTTTTGTGCCATATCCCACCTTCACACCAAATATCAATTCCTTCTGATGTAACATTTTGCATCATTTTAGCTTTCCAGCTCCCTCTGCTCACTAGGAATTAACAGCTTAGTAAGGAAATGTCCCCTGACATCATCTAATTCAATTGTATTCATTTTTATTAATTGCCTTTTTGCTATTTATATAGAATTTCCTTTGTGCAGGGTCAAAAACCACACCGGACCAGCTTAATTTCCACTAACAAGGTCAAATCAAAATCAATTCATACTCAATCTTAATTTATCACCTACACACCACCCTGGAACTCAGGGTTCAATGCCTCATGGCACTTGAAAAAAACACAGATGACTTTCCCTCCACCCTAATGCACGTACATTAAAATGAATGGTCTGTCACAATGCACTTGTCATGAGTCAAAAATAGTCAGCCAAACCCTGGATGAGCTCTCAATGTAACAGTTTATTGAGAGGCCACCCTCAACACAGGGAGTTCCTTCCCTCCCCTAGCTAAGTGTCACACAATAAACAGTTAATGTTAGTTCTTTTATTCAGCCCTATCTCCAATCCATCTAATACCTCTTGGATCCCTCCTCCTGAGCTAACAATGAGCCAAGAACCAGGCCGGTGTACAGAACATATATTTATATTTATTTGAATTAGGTGTAAAGAAAATCACACTAAAATGTCAAACACCACTTTATCCATGGCACAGCACAATACATTTCTCACAACATAAAATATCACACAAGTGGGTTGAAAAAAACACAAATCATAATTCGTTACTTTCTACCAATTTCACTTCAAGAAATAATCAAACTGGTCAATAAATAAAAACAATTAAGTATGCAATGTTGTGCAATTTCAATTTTCCTGCACTCATAATAGGCTAGCAGTTTTGCTTACAGATTAAGCCAAATGCGTATGGCAATTATGATTTCACCCACAGGTTTTCCTTAAAATAAATACAGGGTTATTTAGCAGTGGGGTTTTCAGACCCCATGTACCCCTATTTTGGTCTGTATTGGGAAAGTCGGACACAAAAATTGTGATGATTGAAGAATTTGGGATTTCACTTCCCCTCCACTTAAAGGCCTGTGTTAGGGAAGCCGGACCCACAGGATTACCCAATTAAATTACAGTCAATAGTTTTCAGCGTACACCAGGAATGAGCCTTGTTAAGTTCCAATTTTAACAAAGATCACTGTGTGGTGTTCTGCCAATGGGAATTAATTAAATTAATATTTTTTAGGTAAATAGGCTAAGGATCTACCCGGCCCGCTATAAAAGGCAAGAATTTAAGGCCAGCAGATCCCCCCACATTTTGGTTGCAAAGGGTGCAATTCTACTTACATAGAAAACCTCTGTTTAAAGGTCAGGAAAGCCGGCTGCATGTCAGGATCCTCTGGAAGGACAGGGCAGGGCAGGGGTCTGGTCACTCCAGTCTCAAGGATGGTCCCCAGCTCCTCATCATAGAATCCAGTCAGCTTTTTTACGCCTCCCTAGCAATAGACAGCTCAACCCAGATGTAATCTCCTTTGGTGATTCCGATGGTATGTTTCAGCAGCTCTGTCTCTGTCTTCATAGTGCATCCACCTTATATAGCAGTGATGACGCCATCAAGTTTAAAATCTTGGGGGGTACCCTTCAGGAGTTCTTGCAAATAGGATTGGACAGTTACCCTTCTCTCTCCTCCTAAACTCATTTTAGATGGCCATTACATTTCCTTGAGTTGCAGGTGGATTAATTTTATATCACCAAAATCAGCTGGAGATTATTTAAAAATTGAAACATATATATCAAGTCCGTACGACTTATGGTTGCTGGGGCAAAGGTACAAGTCATAATAGTGCCTTTAAATTAATAGTACATCTTCAAGTTGGGCAATTGGGAGCTCTGCTTCCTCCAGGCCATTTGTCTCTTTGTTGTTGTTTGAAGTCAGTTATTTGGAGATCGTAAATACCTGTGATGCACCAGCTAGAGCCATTTGCTCTGCATAGAACTGCCTTCAGAGACAGCAAGTCTGGCAGACACTTTGTTTTCAACACCCTTAGCAGCACACACTTTATTATGGTTGCAAATGGCTGAGAGGATGTAAAAGCTAGGCTTGCAGTGGGGGAGTTTTTTGTGAAGGTTGCCCACCAACAAGCCTTGGACCTAAGTGAAATCCTCATGTGACCCATGTTACAAGGTTTTTCTTTTCCTTTGTTGCCGGTTATTTGCATTTGAAGCATAATATACATTACATCTTGTTTAAACACACCATGTATTTTCCCTGACATCTTTATGTTGGCTGGGGAACATTTTAATCTTGTCTTGCTTTCAACTGCAAACACACATGCAAAGCCGTTTTGATGCCAGTGTTTAAAAATCCTGTTTTTCATGTGAAAGGGACCTTTGAATTTCTTCTGCTTTTGTGAATTAAAATGCTGCTTTTTCACATGACCCTTCCTTGTGTTACTTGCAGAAACTCCACAGTCTGCCTTAATACGTCAATTTTCGGTGTGAACACTTTGTTAAAAATGCTGCCAGGCCATTTTATTTTCTGTTCCGTTGGTTTTGGGCCTTTGATTACACCCCACACCATTGCCATAAATGCCTAGTCTCCCGGTGTATACCAGAAACTCTGTTTTATACGTTCTTCTCCTGGTCTCCGGGGAAGAGCGTGGAATCTCTGGGATTTACGGCCCTTCAAGTAACTATGTCCAGACCTCGATGTGATTGGCTACAAACAGACTGATAGTGGCCAATCAGGAATGGGCAGATGAGCATAAATATCGCTCAGATTGGCCTCATTTGATGTTGATTTATTTTTTAATGTAGGCAGCGTGCGTGGGCCAGGCTCAGGGAAAAGAGGGCCGGGTGTCTGATGACTTTATCCTCTGTGTTTTTCTTCAGCAAATGTAGGCAGGTATGCCTGTGGTGGAGAAAGCAGGGTCATCAGGGGCAACATGAGGAGCCATTAGCACATCAGTGTGGAATTCTCATCTAAAGTGGAATGCAAACAAGTGTATATACAGTCTCCTTCAACAATCTCGAAAGGTAAAGTACCGCAGGCCTTCAAATCGGCTCACATCAAGGCTCTACTCAAAGACACAACAGGAAACGTAGAGGACTTATCTAACTACAGACCCACCTCCAACATCCCCTACATAGCCAAACTGCTAGAAACGTACGTCTACCAAATAACCCAAGAATTCACAGAAGAGCATTGCCTACTAGACCAGGCACAAGTTGGCTTCAGACCTATGAGAGGAACAGAATCGGCTCTCCTCTCAATATGGGACGACCTAAAAACAAACGCAGACTCGGACAACAGCACTGCCCTGATTCTCCTTGATCTGTCTGCAGCCTTCGACACTGTCAACCACGCCATCCTCATAGAGAGATTAGAAGGACTAGGGATAACAGACACTGCCCTACTATGGATCAAATCCTTCCTAACAAACAGAACAGAAACAATATGGATGAAACCTTGTAAATCCAAACCCAGAGTCTCCACGTGCGGAGTACCACAAGGATCATCCTTCTCCCCGCTTCTATTCAACATCTACATGTACCTATTAATCAAACTCATCAAAAAACACGGCCTCACATGCTACAACTACGCCATCGATACTCAAATAATCTTCAACATACAGGACACCCGAGAAGAAAACACCACACTAGAGAATTGCCTTTGTGACATATTCAACTGGATGAACCTCAACCATCTCAAAATCAAGCCAGGCCAAACAGAGATAATGATTGTTTCAAAAAAAGGGAGGAGACATCAACTACATCCCCTGGCCAAGAGAGCTTGGCACCACACCAGAACCATCATCAACTGTAAAAAACCTAGGGGTCCTGATGGATAACAACCTCACTCTGGAGCCACAAGTAAACTCGGTAATCAAGAAATGTTTCTTCCTCCTGCGAGCAGCAAAAAGGATCCTACCGTTCCTGTCATTCACCAACAAAACACTTACCATCATCGCTCTGATCATGTCCAGAGTGGACTATGCCAATAGCCTATACCTGGGCATGCCCGAACGACTTCTAAAAAAACTGCAACGCATACAAAATGCAGTAGCCAGACTCCTCCTCAAGATATCCAGAAGAGAACACATCACACCAGCGCTAAAAATACTACACTGGCTACCACTGAAACAGCGAATAAAGTTCAGGGCCATGTGCATCACGCACAGCAATACACAAACAAGGCGCAGAATTCCTAAGCGACAAACTACGCCTACACCAACCGACAAGAACACTAAGATCAAGCACCGACATACGCCTGGAACCAAACCCCTACAACAGAAAAAAACTCGGATGATCGTCTTTCTCTTACCAGGCACCCAAAACCTGGAATGACCTACCTAAGAATTGTATGGGAGCGAGGGGTCCTCAGACCCCCTTGCGTCGTACGCTCCTCAGTACAAGGCTTGGACCACGTGCCTCCGGTAGTGGGATTGCCCCTTGCCCTTATGTAAAGTTAACCACGGTTGACTACTACATAGATGGGACTACTGAGCAGGACACGGGGCATCCATCTTTTGTGCCCCCTTTCGACTCCATCTTGGGTAAACAGGCCTCACTGCGATAGTACAGCAATGCTCAGCTCCCCTTCCACCGCAGCAGCCAAGGACAGAGACACACAAACACAAGGCGCCCAGGCAGCTGGCTGGCCCCCACCCTTGCACTCCCTCTGCGAAGGAAAGCTCTGCGCTTCGATTCTCACGCAGAAGCCGGAGAAAGTTGCAACAAACAATATGATACAGTTTTCTTCCGCTGAGATCACTGCTCCCTTGAGAACCAGCATGTGAACCAGAATGAGCTAAGCATTTTCTGTTCGATTCATTCCCATAAACGTGCCAGCCACCTATCCCCATTAAGAACAATTTATTGCCTTCTTGACCCTGCGCTCCCTGCAAGGTATTTTCTTTCAAGTGCCAGACCCTCGCCTGTGCTGCGAAACCCATCCAACACACCCACTACTAACCTTAAGCATCTTATCACAATATATGTTTTTACTTATACTAATAGGTCTAAAAATTTAGCAGATATGTGAAACTCAGCTTGATTCTTTTACATGCACAATAAGGTCAAGGCCTCCAATTGAAGCCACGAATGACCCAATTGTACTGACAATAATTGTTATGTGTAACTTGTGTAGAAATATGAAAAGTAGCATAAAATGTTTTAGATAATTTGTTATTTAGTGTTTTTCGAATGCAACATATTAGCTTAGGTAGTGACCACAGTGACCGGACCCTGACCTGCGTGGAGCACAAGATATTTGACGTTTGTTATCTCGTCAGCCACTCAGCCAACCAGAAGGAAGAGATGCCACCCACACCTACAGCACCACACCGCCCGGCCAATCGGGTCCATTTAGCATTTTTTGTTAGAGTTACTTTAATTAATATATATACTACCACTGATGTAAATGTTGGTGGGAGTTTTTTGGGTTATTTCCTAGCTGGAGAAATAAACCATCCTTTCAACTCTTGCAGCCGGGTCTCAGTGCCTCCTTCCCCGACACGGGTGGTTATTTTATTTTCTCTCACACGTAGTAAGCCGGGGAAAGGCACCTACATTTTTGGTGACCCCCGCAACGTGATTTAGAGAGGTGCCTTGAGACCTGCGCTGCCCAGCAGCGAGATCCAGGGTGCCCCCCAGCAGAACCATCGCCTCCACGGTTGACCAGACTGTGCACAACAAGAAGAAAGGGTCAAGGGTTCCCGGTTGACGAATACCCGATCGAAAAAGCTGCTCGCCAAGGCAGGCCACGGCTTGGTTGGGGGACGGACCTGAGCGAGGTCTGGCCGTGAGCGGTGACCCTCGGAGTACCTGACTGAACACGTGGAGTCCCGGTTGCAAAGACCCCAAAGGAAGGTAAGGGGAAATATGGGAAGAAGGGAACGAGCAACAAAGGAAAGGTAGTTAAGAATAGGGTCTGCGTGAGTGACAGTGAGGCTTTTCTGATCTATCCTTTATATGGCCATTAGGTGTTGTAAGAAGTGAGAAGAAGAGAAGTGGTATCCTGACCCGTACGAGGTAGAAGGCGGCGCTGCATTGCATTTGTCCCGACCAAGTGCAGAATAGAGATAAAGAGAAAATAGTAGGGGTCTCGAGTAGACTCGGAGTAGTTTTTAGAATATTCTTTTTCCGTGGAGGTAAGAAATCTTGAGACATAATAAAGGTGAAAGAGGTGGGGAGTGAATGCGAAATAGTAGGTAGAATAGGGAAGAAGGAAAGCCAGGGACAGTAACGGGAATAGGGAAAGAACAAATGCGTGCAGGCAGTGCATGTGTATGTTGCATGATTATATGTTTGTTGGTCTGCTTTGTGTATATGTCTTGTTGAACACACCAACGTATTTCAGTACAAATAATTTGTGATTAATGAATAATAGGCAAAGAAATAAATGGTGAGAGGTGACCATGTAACACCTCTCAAGAAGAACAGCTAATGTGACATACCATAATTGTGAGCATTGATAAAGAACGGATTTTCACATATTGTAACTGACATATCAAGTGAGAGGTGGGAAGAGATTCAAGGGTACCAGAACACACAAGAAAGGAAAAGAAAAATTGCCATGGGGGGAATAACACCACTGGCACATATTTGCCAGCACCTTCCACTATATAGCGATAGGATACAGAAGTATCACGATCAGTGGATCACTGAGATAAAAGGAGACGCGGTTACACCAATTTGGCCAGAAGGAGGGTCATTTGACAAAAGAGTGTTGGACCTAGTATCAACACATTTACTAGCACGATACAAAGGGAAACAGTTACAGAACCGGAGAGAAGTGTTAGATTTATAGCGAATGTTCGAGGAAGTTGTCCCCACGGCAGAGGTAGGTACAAGCCGAATGATAGAAAAGCAGAAAAAACCTGAAGAAGTAGGCGGAACACCAAAAGGGTAATGCTCAACAACTACAACCGAAAACGAAGTAACAAAAATATATCCCTTAATGACTAGGCCAGCGGTAGGTTTTAGTGAACCCCTGTATATACCACCCCCCGCCACTGCTCAGGGTGGGGCAACAGCCCCCGAACCTCCACCATATGATAAAGGAGGCCTGTACGGCCCCACGAGTGCACCTCCTGTGGACATAGCACGTTTAACAGGTGATTTGGACCACCAGTTAGCATACGCACAAATGGAAATAACACGGTTAAGAGCTTTATGTGACAAAGGGCAAATGCTGCCAGGGGGAGGGGAGGTACCCCCACTGTCACTGGCAGATCTCACCCCCCCCCCGATAGGGGCAGCAAGCAATGCAACCCCAGCAGCCTCGGTATCAGGAAAATCTATAGCATTGCAAGGGACGTCATTGCAGCAGAGACAAGAACAAGAGTGGCAGTCAGGACAGTTCCTGTCCCAATTGAATAACAAACCAGCGAGAATTATACGCCCAGATACACCGGAGAGTCAACAAAGTGGAGATCAAGGTGAAAGACAAGGAAGTGAACCCAAGGAAAACTGGGAGGAGAACAACGAGCTAGAGTCTGAAATAGAAGAAATATGGGATGATTTAGATGAATATGAAGAGGCAGCTGCCGCAGAGGGTTCCCCACTGCCAAACTGCCGTTACCCAGACACACTATCGCCACCATTATGGCAAGGTAGATTAAGACAACGAACAGGGAGGACAGGAAACATACTGGTAAGTAAAACGAAAAAAGGGAGGATGAGCAAAACGGTAAAGAAACAGAAACTACAAATGCCACTGATACATAAAGGAGCAGGTAGGCCAAACTATATCCCGTGGGCCCAAATGGACAAAACCAACCTGTTAAAACTCCTCCCCCCGCTGACGGGAGGGGCAGGTAAGTGGATACATGTATTTGAGAAGAACATGGCGGGCGCGCCGTTAGCTATAGGTGATGTGAAAAGCTTATTAGTATCAGCAATCGGGGACCAGACACAATCTGGGAAAGAGCAGGATTCCCGGGAGTAACAATGAGCTGTGACCGACACGATGGATCACCATTCAACAATGTTCGAGCACAAGGGTGGGATGCATTGCGGCGTGCATTTCCAGACGTTCCAGATTTACATTCAGTGATGCAGTGCACGATGGAGGAGAACGAGGATCCTGCGCAATTCAATTTGCGAGTGCAAGATTTATGGAGAAGCGAAACTGGTACGGCATGGAATCAATCAACAGCTTTATTCTATTTTATCATTAAAAAGGGGTTGCCGAAAGAGGTGCAGAAGGCCTTGGACAAAATAGCTGGGATCGAAGCCAAAGGGTGGCCTGAAATGGGGGGCATGGCTAGGACGGCCATGTAAAGGGTCGCACTCTGGAGGAGCTCCGTTGATCCTGTCTTGATCCTGGTGGAAAGGTGCGTCCATGGGGGCCGGCCGACGCTGGAAACCGACGCCCAGGTGTGGGAACGCTACCACCACACCCGCAGAAAGTTTGGGATGTCTGGGAGGCCCGGAAACCGAAATAAATGCGATCGACCAAGATGAGCCCTGAATAGGCGGACAAGACAAAATGGCGGCGACACTTTAAGAACTTCGAAGGCCGAGAAGACATCGTCGCGATCACGGGCGCAGGACCCACGGGAACCAGTACACGACAAGCACCACCTGAGACGCACGGTGGTCCGACGACCTGGAGGGTAAAACAGATGTAGCTGTGACGACGGGATCACGGGCCCGACAGCTGGTGTGTTTTGAAAGTGTTGGGCGCCCCATGGCATGGTAAGCCAGGCTCCGCGCCCGCACTGAGTGGCGGGATCCCCCTTCGGTGCCTGGCGAGACGGGCCCCTGCCCGATTCATACAACAGCATGACCACGAGAGGGGTGAGACCCAAGGCCAAACAGCCCACAATGGAGGCTTACGCCAAATCCCCCTCAGGGGCAGAAGGAAGCAAGAACAAAGAGACCCCCGTGGTGGTCGCAGAGTCGCCGGGCACGATACAGGAGGTGCTGGCAGCGATTGCAGACTTAAAAGTTACATGGGAGACCAAGTTGGGCCTCGCCATGAAAGAACTGAAGGAAGGCCTAGACCTCAAGATCGGTGCCGTCCAGGAGGAGGTAAACCTGCTAAGACAGGATGTGAGGGCGATCTCGGAGCGCACGGGGACCACCGAGAAGGAGACAGCCACGAACACGGCAGATTGCGCTGCCCATAAGAGGGAGCTCCACGCCCTTGTGCAGCGAGTGGGCAACCTGGAGGACAGATCGGAGCAGGCGGAGGGACGCGCCAGACGCAACAATATTCGTATTGTGGGCCTACCTCAAGGAACGGAGGGATCAGACCCCACGGAATTTGTGGAATCCATGCTTCTGCAGGAGATTACTGGCGGGGCGCTATCCCAGGGGTTTGCAGTCGAGAGGGCGCATAGGGCCCTAACCAGGAGGCTGCCTCCTGGGGTCCCCCCGCGACCGGTGATCGCAAAAATTCTAAACTACCGAGATCGCAAAAAGATTCTTGAATTCTTTCGAAAAGGGGGAACGATTGACAGAGGATCGGCCAGGATCACGGCTTACCCCGATTACACGTTACAAGTACAGCGGAGTCGGATGAACTTCGGGTCGGTCAAAAGGAGACTGAGAGAAGCTGGCCATCGCTACATGCTGCTCTACCCGGCCAAACTGAAAGTTTTTTACAGAAACAGATCCCTGTTCTTCGAAACACCGACCGAAGCAATGGACTGGCTGGACACGCTGGGCAGTCCTCAAGAACCGGGCACCCAGACGGAGACTACGGAAGATAAGTAGCGAGACATTGGGACTTGAATATAGTCATTTATACGGCACGTGATGCGTGTGATGTTGCTTTGACTGGCTGGCCTATTGGGCGCACCTACCTTTGGTTACATGGTTAGGAGCTCCGGGAGGCTTCCTCTGACCCCAGTAGTAGCATATCTAGTTAGTTAGGTCGCTGTTAGATCAGCGACGCCCCGCGGGGTCCTACTCCTGGTATAAGGGATAAGACCAGACGCGGGTGGGCCTGAGATCCAGGGATGGAGCTGGGCTTTGGTTGGGGTGGGAGGGGTTGTTTGCTGTGGTGTGTAGTTGGGAAACAGGGAAGGGGGTGGGGGATTAAGGAGGGGAGAGCCGGCAGAGAGTTGGACATAGGGAGCATTGTAAGTAGGGAGGGGTTGAGTACAGACCGAACTGATGGTATCGGATAATCTTCGCATAGCTACCTGGAATGTCCGAGGCCTCAATAGCTACCTCAAGCGGAACAAGGTAATGCTATACCTGAAAAGGATGCGAATAGATATAGCCCTGCTACAAGAGACCCACCTCACTAGGGAGAAATTGGAGGTGGTCAAGAGAAAGTGGAAGGGCAATGTGGTGGGCGCCACGTACTCGGCGTACGCTAGAGGGGTTATCACTTGGGTGGCACCGCATGTGCCGTTCCGGGTGCTTGACTCGATAGTGGACCCGGAGGGCAGAATGGTGGCGGTGACAGGGCTCCTGGAAAACAGGGAAGTGCACATCCTCAATTTGTATGCCCCCAATCATGACACAGCAGCCTACTTTAGATCCCTATATGGTAAACTTGGCCCCCTGGTAGGGGGTGCGATGGTATGGGGGGGGACTTCAACTGCGTCTTGGATCCCAGAATTGACCGGTCCGCTGACACAAAAGGCAAAATGTCGCCGGCGGCGCTCAGCACATTGCTGGGAGACCTGGGACTGGTAGATGTGTGGAGGAAACTCCACCCCACAGATAGACAGTATTCGCACTATGCGGCACCATATGACTCATACACGAGATTGGATTACGAGTTTGGGACTGCCGAGATAGCGGGAGAAATAGTGGGGGCAGAATACAAAGCCCGAGTATTATCAGACCATTCGCCCCTGGTGGTAGAGTGGCGGCACCAACCCCCTAGGCCTCGGGTGCCTACATGGAGGCTTCGGTCGGAGGCACTGCAGGATGAGGGATTCCGGGAGGACTTGAGGGTTGCCATCGGGGAATACTTTGAGATAAACACAGGTAGCGTGCGCTCTGTGGGAACCCTGTGGGAGGCCTTTAAGGTTGTGGTGCGTGGAGGGGCCATCTCTAAGTCCAAAGGGCTTCAGGGGGGTATCAAGAGGGAGCTCCAGGACACCGAAAGGGAACTGGAGGGCCTAGCTCGTCTCGAGAACACCACTTGTGAGGACAAGACCAAGGCGAGGGACCTTCAGATAGCGTGCGGTGCTCTGTGGGATCGATTATGCAGATTGAACCACAGGAAATATACCGAGAGGCTGCACGCTGGGGGCGACAAGCCAGGCAGACTGTTGGCTTGGCTATACAAGAGTGAGACCCCCTGGGTGGTTATTCATGAGATCTGTGGTGAGGACGGTCGTCTTCGCAACACCCAGGACGGTGTGAACGAGGAATTCCTCAGGTTCTACAAACATTTGTATGAGGACACTGGGGAAGACAGGAGTCAGGACATCCTGAACACACTCGAAGACATTGGTCTGCCCACCCTAGACGACCTGGAGCGAGACGAACTGGACGCCCCTATCACTTTGGACGAGCTGGAGGTGGTGATCTGGGGCCTCCCCACGCGTAAGGCGCCTGGACCGGATGGCTTGCCTAGTGAGTTTTATAAGGTATACGTGCAGGAGCTGCTTCAGCCACTGCTGGCCATGTTTAACGAGGCATACGAGCAGGGAGAACTTCTGTTGTCCCTCCGTGAGGCCATGATTGTCCCACTATTGAAACCAGGTAAGCCGGCAGCTGAGTGTGGATCTTATAGACCTCTGTCCATGCTTAACCAGGACAGTAAGATACTCACTGCGGTGCTGGCCAATAGGTTGAAGAAGGTGATCGGCAAGCTGATCCACCCGGACCAAACGGGATATGTCCCGGGCAGGAATATCACAGACAACCATAGGAGGCTGCACCATGTTATCGACCACACCAACGAAGACATGGGCGAGATGGCGATAGTGTCGCTGGATGCGGTCAAGGCCTTCGACTCAGTAAGATGGCCTTGGCTAAAAGCGGCCCTGCAGGGATACGGCATGGGTCCTGGGTATATCAGATGGGTCCAGTTGTTATATAGCAGCCCGGTGGCGAGGGTCAAGACAGGAGCCACAGTCTCAGATGCCTGGCAACTCAGCAGAGGGACCAGACAGGGATGCCCTTGGTCACCCATGTTATATACTCGCGCTGGAGCCGCTGGCGATATGCCTGCGGCAACAATACGAAGAGGTGGGCATCAGCACCACCAGCGGCAGTCACTTAATATCCCTGTATGCGGATGACATGTTGCTCTACTTGCGTTATCCGGAGGAGAACCTGCAGCATGTACTGGAGGTACTGGATCATTACGCTGTCCTCTCGGGCATATCAGTGAACCCCAGGAAGTCTGGCTTGTTCCCTCTGGGCGGGTACAGGAATGTCCCGCTGGAGAGGCTGCCTGTGTTGTCGATACCGTGGCGGACCGACACGTTCAGGTACTTGGGGGTAAATATCTACCACCAGATTGAGGCGGTACACAAGCACAACACAGAGAGAGCTATAGAGGGGGTCAAGAATAGCATGGCATTCTGGTCTAGATTGCCCCTGTCCATGATGGGGAGGGCGGCCTTGCTTAAAATGGTGGTCCTTCCCAGACTTTTGCACTTCTTCGTGAATGTCCCGTATTTGATCCCCAGGAGCCTATTTGTGCGACTTCATAGTATGTGTAGGGGCTTCGTGTGGGGTAACTCCAGGAATAGGGTGGCCCTGTGGAAGCTCCAGAACCCGTGTGAGAAGGGGGGTATAGGCCTGCCCAACTTCGAACTATATTATCTTGCGGGGCAGCTGTTGTATGTGGCTAGGTGGTTGTCTGATGAAGATTCGGCGGACTCTAGGTTGCTGCGGGAGGACATGGCCCCATACTTCCTAAAAGAGGTGGTGTGGCTACAACGGAACAAACTGATGTGCAGAGGGCGGCTTTTGAGGTTGGGATGGGAGGTATGGCACAGAACGTGGAAATTGAGGGGTGAGTCGGAACCGCTCTCGCAGCAGGCCCCGTTGGTGGCACTGTGCGGAAACGACCCCCAACTGTTTCAGGCTGTCCGTACACATTGGGAACCGGTGGGCCTGGCCACGCTCGGGGACATATGGCAGGAAGGGGAGGCGTTGGACTTCCAAAGGTTGCAGGATGAGACGGGGGTGCACAGAGGCCAATATATCACCTATGCCAGGCTGGTGAAACGAGTAAGAGAGAGATGGCCGGAGACGGCACTGGCAGATGGCCCCGATGCCCACCTTGAAACTATGTATGATGTCTCAGAGGGTGGGCATGAAATATCACGGATATACGAACTCCTTAGAGCAAAGGCTGGGAAAGAGTTGCTCCAACTGAGGCATGAATGGGAGGAGGAATTGGGAGGACTTATGACAGAGGGTCAGTGGGAAAGGGTCTTGAGGTATGATAAAAAGGTGTCCCGAAATGCACGGCTCCAACAACTCCAGCTGTACATCACTCACAGGGCCTATTTGACTCCCCATAGGATCGCAAGATTTGGAGGCTCGATCATCCAAAAATGCCCCAGGTGTGGATGCAGGGTTGCTACATATGTTTTGGGCCTGCCCGGAAGTGTGCAGATTTTGGGAGGAGGTTAAGATGAAGCTCGCAGGTGGGGGAGTGGTATTGGACGTGGGATCGGCCTGGTCGTGTATGCTTGGGATCTTTCCCAGGCCCAGACACTCTAGGCACTTGAGCAAAATGAGGGACCTGGCTTATGTTCTGGCCAAACGCAGGATTGCCATGAACTGGAAAGCGGCCAGCAGGCCGAGAGTGGAACTATGGTGGGCGGACCTCGTGAGGTGGGCGGAGGCAGAATCCGTGGTGTGGTTTGGAGCGGTCACTAGAGGGGGCGAGGAGGAGATAGGGCCCTTGCTGGCTTGGCGACAATTGGTGGCCTCAATGACCAACCCACAACAGGGTTTGGATGAATCTGAGAATTCGGATGATGGGCATACGGACAATGCTCCACCCGACGGTGTCTCGACTGATGATACAAGGGAGCCGGCTCTGGCTTGATGGGGGGTGGGGGGAGTTTTTTTGCATGTTCTGTTTTTTTGTTATGCAACATGGCGCTTTGATGACGACATGCTGTAACAGTCGTATTGTGTTGTGTGCTGTTTTGTTCTTTGAAATATAAAATCAATAAAAATATTTAAAAAAAAAAAAGGGTGGCCTGAAATAAAGAGCATAATTGTACACCACTGGAGGAGGATCAAAGAGAAGGAAAAGGAGGTCACGCAAAAGAGGCTGGCCGACGAAGCAAAATTAGCACAGACGGAATTAGTGAAGGTCGTCGCCATTACTGCCAGTGCAACAGCAGACAGAGGAAACGAAGGAGAGGAAAACGCGGGAGGAAGGCCCGTTAGGATAGCAGCGCAGTGGGTTGGAGAGGACCAAGGACAGTGGAACGGAGAGGAACAGCCATGCCAAGGATCGCAGTGGCAGAACAGGCCGGCCCAAGGAAGAGGTGGCTACCGCGGGCAGAGGGGAGGATACGGAGGAATGGGAAACAGAGGGTATGGTTGACAAGGACCAAGGGGAGGACAACAGGGGTCGTGTTGGAATTGTGGAAGATGGGGACATTATTCACGAGATTGTAGAATGCGACCATCAGGGTATTTTCAAGGGCAGCAGCAGCCCATGAACAATGAACAGGGGTGGGGCTGCCCACACCCGGGTAGCCCTTGTGGAGCTCCAATGGGGAGGGGGGGCAACAAGATCAATACTGCTATGACCCCCAAATGCAACAAAGACAACAGCAGCCACAGCAGCAGCCACATCAGCAAAACGCACTACAGCCCATGGCAAGACAAAACCCATAGGGAACATAAACAATAACCCTTTTGCAGCGGCCGCAAACGGTTCCGTGGCGTAATGGTCGTAGGTGACAACGTTTTTTCAGTGCCAGATCAGCAAAGATACCAAGACTAGGACAGCCCACAGGGAGTCCTATCCACCACACAAAGTGCAAATGAGGAACCACTAGTGGCGGCAGAGATAGGAAACAAGCAGTTTATCTTTATGGTAGACTCTGGAGCAGAGAAATCATGCCTCACAGAAGGGCGGTTTCAGCTCTCGGGAAGAAATTTGGAGACGCAGGGGTTCTGTGGGGCTATTTTAAAAGTTCCTTATACAAAATATCTTGATGTAACAGTAGGTGGAAAAACTGTGCGCGCACCCTTATTGTATTACGAAGACGCGCCAATCAATTTGATGGGACGAGATTTGCTCAGCAAGTTAAACATGACCATAGCCTTCACTGAAAGAGGGATAGTGTGCTCGATGCCAGGGGTATGCCCCATACAAGCACTCCTGATAATAAGCACGATTACAAAGGAAGTTGCAGTAAGAGGGATCCCCATTGACATGGACATGTTTGTCCATGGGATAAAGGTATTAGCCCGAGTAGTGCCTGAAATAACACAAAAAGAGTGGAGAATACCATCAGACTTCATATTCCACCCAATCACACCAACAGATGTAGTGCCAGGCACAATTATATCTATAGACATTGAGGCAGTTCAAGTTTCCAACAAACGCATTGTGGTCATAGGCCTCGACATGCAGGGACGTGAGTGAAGAAGTGTGCTATGCATAGAGCCAAACATAATGCTAAAAGATATAACTGATGAAGAATTGTTTACTGATTACAAGGGGGATGGAGAAATAATAATGGAAATAAGCATACCATGTGACATTTTGATCCAATACAGAGAAATGCACAACCCACTCATGGCTAACATAAAGGCCCCACCGAAAATATTTGAGGAAGACATGGCCAGGGTAGCACCTGAAATTTGGACCACAGGGCCACACGATGTGGGATTATTGCATGAGGTGACTCCCATAAAGATAAAACTGAAACCAGGTGCCCTCCCACCCAGAGTGAATCAATACCCAATATCCAAAGAAGCAGAGGAAGGTATTAGAGAAACAGTAAATGCACTCCTAAGCCAAGGTATCTTAGTGCCATCAACTTCCCCATGCAACACAGCGATTTTTCCGATTAAGAAAGCGAAAGGAGGGGCGTGGAGAATGGTCCAGGACCTCCACCCTCTCAATGACGTCATCCAAAAAGAGTTCCCATTAGTGCCTAACCCGGCATCAATATTGTGCAGTATACCACAAGAGGCAACTTGCTTCACTGTCATTGATCTGAAAAATGCCTTTTTCTCTGTGCCACTCGCACCAGAGTCGCAGTACCTTACAGCTTTTACATTAGGAAACATCAGATATGAACATCGCAGACTCCCACAGGGGTATTGCGAGAGCCCAAGCATTTTTAACAGAGTACTACGAGAAGGCATTGGCAACATAGATGTAGGGAGCACCATTATACAGTACGTAGACGATTTACTCGTCTGCATCAAAACAGAAGAAGAGTGTAGAGAAGATTCGATAACACTGCTTAACGTATTGGCTGCCAAGGGATACAAGGTGGACAAAGGAAAGTTACAATACTGCCTTACAGACGTTGTATATCTTGGCCAGCAAATATCTAAAGACGGAAAAAGAATACTACCAGACAGAGCAGCAGCCATTCGACACATTATCATACCAAAAACAGTGAAGGACGTGCAGAAATTTCTTGGCATATGTAACTGTTGCCGAGCATGGATCCTCGATTACGCAGCATACATACGGCCAATGCTACAAGCACTGAAAGAAGCACAAAAGAACAGAGCCCCAATAAAATTGGACACAAGAGACAATTGCCCAATTCTCTCGATTAAAAGACCTTATTTCAGACACCCCAGTCCTTGCAAATCCAGATTATGAAAGGGAATTTTTCCTGTTTTCACACAGCAATGGAACATTCATGACAGCAGTATTAACACAAAAGACATTTTTAGGCCACAAACCATTAGCGTATTACAGTGGAATAGAATAGAATAGTGGAACCCAGTAATGCAGGGACATTTCGCTTGCGAACAGGCCCTCGCTGCAGCAGCCTTCGCCATTGAGAAAAGTGCCACGATCGTAATGGGATGTTCAGTGACGCTATATGCGGAACACTCATTATTTGCTATCTTGGAAAGATCAAAATCTACTCTCATAACACAGAGAGCCTCTGCTTATGAAATAATAATATCAAGTCCAAATGTACATGTGGTCAGCTGCAAGACAGTGAACCCAGCCACATTCATTACAGAGCCATGCAACTGAGGATTTACAGGAACACGATTGTAGCACATATGAGGGAGAGGTGGATGACATTCCCAAAGCAAGAGAAAATGCCCTTACAGAAGGAGAAATGTATTTCATAGACGGGTCAGCATCCATAAACTCAGAGACAGGAGAGAAACATGTAGGGATGGCAGTAGTGCACATGGAAGAAGACACATACAAAGTGATTGCTCAAAAGCGCCTCCCCTCACATTACTCTGCGCAAGCAGCTGAACTGACAGCACTAATCAGTGTATTACACACTGCCAAAGATTGTGCCGTAACAATATATTCAGACTCAGCTTATGTCACCACCACAGTTCACTCAGGGCTATCACGCTGGCGAAGGAGAGGGTTCAGAAGAGCAGACGGGTCCCCGTACAACGTGCCACGTTGCTAAATGAACTAATAGAAGCTTTAGCAGAGCCATCGGTCGTAGCAGTGGTTAAATGCCAAGCCCATGCCAATAACACAGACGCCGTCTCATTGGGGAACGCAGCAGCCGATGCAGCAGCGAAGGAAGCCTCGTACTTCAACAAGACACCAACATCAGAGTACGTTGTAAAAACAGCCACAGCAGAACAACCAGCAGAAGCATAAAGTAACACGCCCATAGCACAATTGATAGAACTCCAGAGAAGGGCCCCACCGGAAGAGCAGGAGTTGTGGGGCAAACAAGGGTGTAAGCAATCAGCTACAGATCTCATTTGGAGACAGGAAACGATAGGCAAGGTAGTGATGCCTGTAGAATTATTAGACGTAGCATTCCAACAACTGTATTTCCCAGCTCACGTTGCAAAACAACACATCGCCTCAGATATTCAGGAGGATTGGTTTGTTCCTAATCTGCACGAATACTTGTCTAAATTTGTGATTGAATGTACTACATGCCAAACTTACAATTCAGGAATGACATTACGAACTCTGTGTGGCACTTTGCCATGCCCTACAGGTCCATTTAGAGAATTACATATCGACTACGCCGATATGGGAGAAAGATGTAATGGAGCGAGATACTTGATTGTGGTAGTATGCCCTTTTTCAGGGTAGGTTGAAGCTGGCCACTGTCCCCATCCTGATGCAAAATGTGCTGCCAAGTTCCTTGTGCGAGAAGTATTCTCGTGGTGGGGAATATGTGATGTGATCCGTTCAGACAACGGCATGCACTTTGTGAATGACCTCTTCAAGGAAGTAACCTCCCTTCTGGGGGTGAAACATAAACTATGTTCAATTTATCATCCAATGGCCAATGGAATTGTGGAGAGGATCAACGGGCTGCTCAAAAGCAATTTATTGAAATTATGCAGCACGTTGAAAAAAAATTGGGTATATTGTCTGCCCCTAGCACTGTTCCAACTCAGAATTCAACCATGCAAGGATCACCATTTAAGCCTGCACGAAATCGTGACGGGGAGAAGAATGCACACGCCGCTCTCTCCTGTTAGGAAGGCGTCAGATGCACACAGGGCTGCCACAGTGCTGGGGGAAGAGTTTAAGGAATATCTAGTACAGCTAACGCGTGCAGTACGCAGCATAGCAAAACAAATTGCTCCGTCATTTACTGAAGATGTAGCAACAGACACCTCCATGCTGGCAGCAGATAGCCCGGAGGGGCCTTTAATTCCAGGGGAGCATATTTATGTCAGAAGTTTTGTAAGAAGGTGGAATTCACCAAGATTTCATGGTCCATACACAGTGGTGTACAGCACCCCAACTGCAGTTAAAGTAAAGTGGTTAAAATACTGGGTGCACCTCTCAGATGTGAGAAGGGTGCACAGTGTCGTACTTCCCCAAAATGAAACCGACTGTGTGGATGCCATAGCTAACACAGTCTGACATGATGAAAACTGCAACTTAGACAGGGAAAGTATAGTGGAAAAGCAAATGTTTTTACATATTTTGTCTCTCTCTTTCTTTCTTTTCTTCTCATGTAAATGGTGTTGTTTTCTCTATTTTTCTTCATTATTTTTATGATAAATGAAAAGAAATTCTTAAATGCCTAATTGAGCAAGGAGATGAAAAAGAATGAACAATTACAAATATGTTTCTTTTCATGATGACTTAACGAATTTGTCTCGCCCACATAGGTTCAACATGAGCCAATGCGACAAAACGCCTGAGCAGGCTGAGATGTTAGATAGAAATAGGGATGCCACTAGGGCCAGTAGATTAAATAATTTGGAATGTGTTATAAAATATGCTGCCATACTATTTGCAATAATGATGTTTTATTTTATTTGGTATAACGTTGTTCTATACGTGGCAAAGGAAATGAACAAAGGGGAGAACAGGGCTAAAATGACAAAACCAGGGTCTAAACTAATATGGACTGGAGCAACAACTATTTTGAAGGACACTTATAACATTGAATCGAATAGTGTAAAGACAACGTCACTCTATGACCATTGCATGTAAACAAAACTGCTATTCCTTTGTTGAGTAATACTATGGCCAAGGAAATAGAGCTTGGATGGAATGTAAATGATGATTACTATCGGTTGACTAACTCCAGAAATACAAGCATGCGCACACACACTGCACCAGAAACCACTACTGAATACACACATGTCACCATGAACAATATAGATGAAGCATGGTCTATAATATTCCCGCTGCAATATTCACGAGTTGGTACCCAATTAAAAAACAAAAGTAGGAAGAAAAGGGGGGTGGGAAAAAACAGATACGATATTTATCATAACCTGGGGTTAGATGAAATAGAGGACCCCCAACACCCTGACCAATCAAATAAATGGTATTCAGACATGAGCGCCGCAGCAAAGCAAGCAAGTAATGAAAGTTGCTACGTGTGCTCACTTATTCCTCATGCAACTGGTACCCCAAAAATGTTAATCCCACAGGAAGTACCCTTGTCTGAGGCCCAATGTTTGATTCATCTGATGCTGTGTAGAATAAAAAAGACATTTCAAGCACACACTGTCACCATGGAAAAATTGGAAAACGAACAAACATGCACCAGCAGACGACAAGGAGTAATCTGCCTCCAAGAGCCATTTTTCATCATAAAAGGGACAAGGTATGCAGATGACAAGTGGCATGATGAAACAATTAAATGCAAAGCTGAGGGGCTTCGAGGGCTGCCAGACGAAACATATGAGTGGGCAAAAGAAACGTGCATCCCCATCTGGTCACAGCATATCACCAAGCTGACATGGGTCACACCCCTGGAGAGAACCATAAAGATTCAAAAGGAAATACCGCACAAACTCTGCTTCCATGGAGAAGGGAAGGTGAATATGGGAACCGTGCAGCAGTGCAATAAGACTTTAATAATGCCAGATATGAAAAAAGGCACTGCTGCATTAATGGACATATACTGGATCTGTGGCAAACGAGTTTACCTGCATCTCCCAGCATCCTGGAGGGGCCCTTGTGCCCTAGCCACACTCCATTCAGCGTTAATGGTGATACCAGAGAGCCACGTTCAGTTTACAGCAAGGCCTTCGGCTGACAGTTCGACAGCAGGCCAATCGGCTGACATATCGGCAGCAGGGCAATCGGCTGAAACATCGACAGCGCCTGATGAGACAATCACTGAGTCCCCAGCATACGAACTATTGTCAGAAGAAACCTTGAAAACCAAGTTGTCACGCAGCAAAAGATCCAATTATATTTCCTCCAAATCGTCAGAACTCCTTGCTGAAATGCCACAGCAGTATAGGCTTTTCTCATCTGCAGAGCCATTTTTTGCATCATTTCTAGCACCAGGCATTCAAGCAAGGACAAACGCGAAATGGCTGCAGATAACACGCTGGGAGCTCATCCAGCTGGCCAACGACACTGAAGAAGGATTCAACATCATAAAAATAGAGCTCCGTGCACTGCGCCTGATGACGACGCACAACAGATATGTCTTAGATCTTATCACGGCGATGGAAGGTGGTGTTTGCAAAAAAATTGGGGGGGACGTGTTGCACGTTCGTACCAACTTCAGATGCTGATAACGGGACACTGTCACACGTGATAACAGCAGTGCATAATTTGGGAGAAAGAATGGGAGCAGAAGGTGGAGCAGACAACAACACGTGGTTTGACGATCTGTTCAGCTGGATACCATCATGGGTGAACATAGCAGCGAAGATACTCATTCCCATTATTGTCTTTCTTCTCCTAATATTCTGTGTGTGCCAACTGGGACTAAGATGCTGTGAAAATAATATGCCTAATTCAGCAATGATGATGGTAACAGTGGGCCGACAGACAACGGTGGCTACCATGATAGATGCCCAAGTACAAACTGGAGAATACACCACACTGCATTATAGGATGACTGCCATCTATAGGCAGTATGGGGACGTGGTCGATAATCTACATTACACTACCAGTAAAGAACCAAAGAACTTGCTGTGGTATAAGGAGGTTTAGAAAGATTAAGATGGGGATGGTGGGATATACTTAATGGTCACCCCAGAAGAATACGCAAGAAGAGGTAACAGTTTAAGAAGTGTGTGTAAAGCATGGATGCCAATAAAGGGTACACCTCTGTGGCTGAAGCTGAGCGCTACCGAAGGGAGAACGGAAAGAACGAGATAAGTAGTTTGTTACTTTAGATGTAACGAAATGGGGGAATGTATGGGAGCGAGGGGTCCTCGGGCCCCCTCGCGTCGTATGCTCCTCAGTACAAGGCTTGGACCACGTGCCTCCGGTAGTGGGATTGCCCCTTGCCCTTATGTAAAGTTAACCACGGTTGACTACTACATAGATGGGACTACTGAGCAGGACACGGGGCATCCATCTTTTGTGCCCCCTTTCGACTCCATCTTGTGTAAACAGGCCTCACTGCGATAGTACAGCATTGCTCAGCTCCCCTTCCACCGCAGCAGCCAAGGACAGAGACACAACACACACAAGGCGCGCAGGCAGCTGGGTGGCCCCCACCCTTGCACTCCCCCTGCGAAGGAAAGCTCTGCGCTTCCATTCTCACGCAGAAGCCGGAGAAAGTTGCAACAAACACTAAGATACAGTTTTCTTCCTCTGAGATCACTGCTCGCCTGAAAACCAGCATGTGAACCAGAATGAGTTCCATAAACGTGCCAGCCACCCATCCCCATTAAGAACAATTTATTGCCATCTTGACCCTGCGCTCCCTGCAAGGTATTTTCTTTCAAGTGCCAGACCCTCGCCTGTGCTGCAAAACCCACCCAACACACCCACTACTAACCTTAAGCATCTTATCACAATATATGTTTTTACTTATACTAATAGGTCTAAAAACTTAGCAGATATGTGAAACTCAACTTGATTCTTTTACATGCACAATAAGGTCAAGGCCTCCAATTAAAGCCACGAATGACCCAATTGTACTGACAATAATTGTTATGTGTAACTTGTGTAGAAATATGAAAAGTAGCATAAAATGTTTTAGATAATTTGTTATTTAGTGTTTTTCAAATGCAACATATTAGCTTAGGTAGTGACCACAGTGACCGGACCCTGACCTGCGTGGAGCACAAGATATTTGGCGTCCGCCATCTCGTCAGCCACTCAGCCAACCAGAAGGAAGAGTGCCACCCACACCTACAGCACCACACCGCCTGGCCAATCGGGTCCATCTAGCATGTTTTGTTAGAGTTACTTTAATTAATATATATACTAGCACTGATATAAATGTTGGTGGGAGTTTTTTGGGTTATTTCCTAGCTGGAGAAATAAACCATCCTTTGAACTCTTGCAGCCGGGTCTCAGTGCCTCCTTCCCCGACAGGGGTGGTTGTTTTATTTTCTCTCACACGTAGTAAGCCAGGGAAAGGCACCTACAGAATATACGAAATACAACAAACCACCTAGCATTCAGGAAACTCCTCAAATCATGGCTCTTCAAAGCATAACCACAACAGAGACGCACTAGAATGCCCAGACATTAAAACAATGACGAAAATAACTCCAACCTCGACCACTCTCAAATTGGACAAACACTCAAACCAAAGAACCCACCACTTGGCAGAGCATAAGACACCATGGAAAATAGCCACAAAGGAAGGCTGCAGAGACTGACCACATACCTAGACCCACACGAAAGCCCAATTGACACTCCCGCTCGTACGTACCGGACGAAAACATCCAGACCTGCAGACACATCTAGATAGACGCTGGCCTGCGTCGCATCTGGATAGGATCGATTGAAGGATAACATGCCCGCACCTAGAAAAATGTGAATGCTAACATGTGCCACACCTAGAGTTGTGAACACCAGCCTGCGTGGCGCTCAGAGGGAGTTGTGAATGTTAGCATGCCCACACCTAGACGGGTCTCTAGACACTGGCCTGCGCCGCATCTGGGTGGGCGTGTGAGTGTTGGCGTGGCCACACCTGGATGGAGTCCTGGGCGTTGGCCTGCGCCGCGTCTAGATGGGAATGTGAAGGCCAACAAGTGCCACACTCAGACAGAACTGTGAATGTTAGCATGGTAAAGGTCAAGTAACCCACTAACCAATATAAGCTCAAACTCTGCATACTGATCTCACTCAAAAAACTCACACAACCATCTCTCGCACAACAAGCCGCACGCACTTCACAACACTGCAACAACACATAAGCCGGAACAACAGCACACGCGGACTGACTCAAATCCGATACCCGCACCAAAGCTCAGCACCCAGTGTATACCGAGTTGAAGCTGCCAACAGAACACCACTCCTCTCACTATCCTACTCCCTTCTTCACCTTACTAACCCATCCCACCTTTATCATTTACAGATCCGCCTGAGCGCCTGGGGACCAATTCCGTTGGTGACAGTGCGCGGTACAAATACCTTTAACATTTAACATTTAACATTTAACTAACTAACAGAGCATGACAGCAAGCGGGGAAATGTTGATGGTCCCCCATCACACTTTAATGAGCCTGCTTTGTGTCCTATAATAGGCTGTGCAGAGCACATAAAGAGAGATTGATCCGTTCTAACTCTGTATGGCTGACACTTCCACCACTCTGGTAAATACTCGGTGCTCAACAACTATGATCTTTAGAGACAGTTTTCAACTGAACTTGGGCCAAAGGAAGTCGAACAAAAGCAAGTGCACGTCTTGCTTTGGCCACGTGATGGCAGCAGATGACAGTGCACACAATGATGTTCAGGAACAATTATTAGCGAGGGAGCCCGACATAGCCTCTGTGAAGAAAAATTTCTGGTAACTGCCGAGCTCTGCCGTGGCTAGCCCTAGCTCACTTAAAGCCCTTGACTTAATGAAAAAGACTGACATTTCAAACCCCAGCCAAACTACATTCTCGAACAGATGTGGCAATGTAATTCTAAAGGGTCTTTCACAATCTTGGAACTACATTTTGCAAGCACTACTCAAACTAATACCATAATCACAAAATAAATATGTGTACCTAAATTTTGGAAAAAGAGCATACCTATCCCAATATAAAGTTTTGCACAGATGCAGGAAGATCAGTTAATTTAGTTACAGAACGTAACTGCGCGAATCTTTGCAAAGTGTATGCAGCAACAATTAAATGAATGGCTGCGCGCCCACCAGATGTTGTCTCCTTGAGAAACCGGTTTTAAAACAGGCGTTTCTACAATTGCCATCTGCCCGACCCTGCCTTTATTATGAAAGATGGCCCGCAAGGTAATTGGGCTGATCGTGTTGATAGCAACGGGCGGTGGAACATGCTGAAAGACTGGGGAATTGACGAAGCCCTTAATATCATTATACAGCGACACACAAAACTACGATCGGGCTAAGGTCAAAAGTTGCGGCTGATTGCGGCAAGAAATATAACTCCAATGGCGGGATAAAACGAGACTGAGTACCGGGCACATATGCATAGAGTCTCTACTACCGAACTACCCATATTTCGGGGCGAGTTAGATCATTCACTCCGAAACTAGGCTATGTGCGTGCATCCCGGCTGCTCTAAGCGCATTATTCAATCTAGTTCATACAACTAAAAGAGGCCTACTGTGTCAGATGGAAGAGCTAAATTCACATTCACAAAAGAGCTGGCAAGAAAGTATCCCTGGCATACTGAACGAGGGCCGTGGCGTGACTAGCCTCTTTTGACTGGGGTGGCCCAAGTGGGGCACTGTCTTATGCAGGGGTGGCATACAGTACAAGGGTACACACACATAATGATCACAATTGACACGATGTATAAGCACCTTACACATGCACAATAAATAAATAAAAGAGAATGGGGTGGCACCTGGGGTGGGCAATCAGATTCCATGGGTAGCACACGTGCAACCCCAGGACTCTCCCTGGACAAGCCACTAAATGAGGGTACCCATGGACAATTCCAATGCTGGTTTCTGTAGTGCACCCCTCATACTACTCAAGTACTCCAAATCGCCTCTGGCCCACACCTCAGATCCACACAAAAACAAGAGGCATCTGTTGAATTTGCCAGCTGTAATTAGCCACAAAAAGTCTGTAGGCCAGACTAAACTTTTTCTGTATCGTCGCCATTTCAGAACTTATTTTTATCTTCCCACTATTTCCTCTGGTCTTTTCCATCCCTTTTTCTTCAATTGCTCTCTCTGACTTAAAGTGCCTTAACTCAGACTAGGGTTATGCATATGGAGACTACTACAGCGGGGAGCTGGTGCAGTATAAAAAAACATGAACATTATAATTATAATGTTAAATGTTAAAGGTATTTGTACCGTGCACCGTCACCAACGGAATTGGTCCCCAGAAGCTCAGGCGGATCTGTAAACGATAAAGGTGGGATGTGTTAGTAAGGTGAAGAAGGGAGTAGGATAGTGAGAGGAGTGGTGTTCTGCTGGCAGCTTCAACTCATATGAGCTTTGGTGCACACATATGAGCACACATATGAGCTTTGGTGCGGGTATCGGATCGGAGTTAGTCCGCGTGTGCTGTTGTTCCGGCTTATGTGTTGTTGCAGTGTTGTGAAGTGCGTGCGGCTTGTTGTGCGATAGATGGTTGTGTGAGTTTTTTGAGTGAGATAAGTATGCAGAGTTTGAGCTTATATTGGTTAGTGGGTTACCTGACCTTTACAATGCTAACATTCGTAGTTCTGTCTGAGTGTGACACCTGTTGGCCCTCATATTCCCATCTAGACGCGGCGCAGGCCGATGATTAGGACTCCATCCAGGTGTGGTCATGCCAACCCTCACACCCCCATCCAGATACAGCGCAGGCTAGGGTCTAGAGACCCATCCAGTTGTGGGCATGCTAACATTTACAACTCCATCTGGGCGCCACACAGACCGGTGTTCACAACTCTAGGTGTGGCACATGTTAGCATTCACGTTTTGTCTGGGCGTGGGCATGTTATCCTTCAATCGATCCTATCCAGATGCGACGCAGGCCAACATCTATCCAGATGCGTCTGCCGGTCTGGATATGTTCATCCGGTACGTACGAGTGGGAGAGCCACTTGGGGCTTTTGTCTGGATCTAGGTATGTCGTCAGTCTCTGCAGCCTTCCTTTGTGGCTATTTTCCATGATGTCTTATGCTCTGTCGAATGGTTGGTTATTTGGTTTGAGTGTTTGTCCAATTTGAGAGTGGTCGAGGTTGGAGTTATTTTCGTCATTTTTTTAATATCTGGGCATTCTAGTGCGTTTCCGTTGTGGTTACGCTTTGAAGAGCCACGATTTGAGGAGTTTCCTGAATGCTAGGTGGTTTGTTGTATTCTGTATATTCTTCGGTAGGTCATTCCAGGTTTTGGGTGCCTGGTGAGAGAAGGACGATCCTCCAAGTTTCTTTCTGTTGTAGGGTTTTGGTTCCAGACGTATGTCGGTGCTTGATCTTAGTGTTCTTGTCGGTTGGTGTAGGCGTAGTTTGTCGCTTAGGAATTCTGCGCCTTATTTGTGTATTGCTCTGTGCGTGATGCACATGGCCTTGAACTTTAGTCGTTGTTTCAGTGGTAGCCAGTGTAGTATTTTTAGCGCAGGTGTCATGTGTTCTCTTCTGGGTAGCTTGAGGAGGAGTCTGGCTGCTGCATTTTGTATGCCCAGGTATAGGCTATTGGCATAGTCTACTCTGGACATGATCAGAGCGATGATGGTAAGTGTTTTGTTGGCGAATGACAGGAACGGTAGGATCCTTTTTGCTGCTCGCAGGAGGAAGAAACATTTCTTGATTACCGAGTTTACTTGTGGCTCCAGAGTGAGGTTGTTATCCATCAGGACCCCTAGGTTTTTGACAGTTGATAATGGTTCTGGTGTGGTGCCGAGCTCTCTTGGCCAGGGGATGTAGTTAATGTCTCCTCTCTTTTTTTAAACAATCATTATCTCTGTTTCGCCCGGGTTGATTTTGAGATGGTTGAGGTTCATCCAGTTGAATATGTCACGAAGGCAATTCTCTAGTGTGGTGTTTTCTTCTCGGGTGTCTTGTATGTTGAAGATTATTTGAGTATCGTCGGCGTAGTTGTAGCATGTGAGGCCGTGTTTTTTGATGAGTTTGATTAATAGGTACATGTAGATGTTGAATAGAAGCGGGGAGAAGGATGATCCTTGTGGTACTCCGCACGTGGAGACTCTGGGTTTGGATTTACAAGGTTTCATCCATATTGTTTCTGTTCTGTTTGTTAGGAAGGATTTGATCCATAGTAGGGCAGTGTCTGTTATCCCTAGTCCTTCTAATCTCTTTATAAGGATGGCGTGGTTGACAGTGTGGAAGGCTGCAGACAGATCAAGGAGAATCAGGGCGATGCTGTTGTCTGAGTCTGCGTTTGTTTTTAGGTCGTCCCACATTGAGAGGAGAGCCAATTCTGTTCCTCTCATAGGTCTGAAGCCAACTTGTGCCTGGTCTAGTAGGCACTGCTCTTCTATGAATTCTTGGGTTATTTGGTAGACGTACATTTCTAGTAGTTTGGCTATGTAGGGTATGTTGGAGATGGGTCTGCAGTTAGATAAATCCCCTACGTTTCCTGTTGTGTCTTTGAGTAGCGGCTTGATGCAAGCCAATTTGAAGGCCTGCAGTACTTTGCCTGTTGAGATTGAGAGGTTGAGGAGGTTTCTGTGGTATTCCATGGGGGCTCTTTGTTTGAGAATTGTTTTGTATATGTCCGGGGGCAAGGGTGTTCAGGAGAGCCCGATTTATTTGTTTTGGTTTACCAGTTTGATGAAAGCATCAACTGATATTTCTGGGAAGTTTCGTAGCTTGTTTGCGTTATCCTCGTCTGTGTCGGTGGGGTTTGAGCTGTGAACCCTTGGTCTGTTTTGTATGGTGTGTTGGATGGAGGTTATTTTGTTTTTGAAGTGGTCTCCGAGGTCCTTGCAAAGTTTCGTTGATGGTATTGGCGTGTTGTTGCAGGCCGGTGGGTTTTTTCTTTCGTTTATGATTTTGAATAGTTCTTTTTGAGCGTTTGGTGCTCTGAAGATTCGGTTGTCGTAATGTTTCCTCTTCGCTTTTTGTGTTTCCTTTTTATATGCGCAGATCTGTTGTAGGAATTTCAATTTGTGTGCGGTGGTGTTGTTGTTCCTCCATTCAGATTCTAGTTTTCGGTTTTTCCTTTTCATGGCTTTGAGTAGCGGGGTGAACCATTTTGCTGTAGTTTCTTTGCGTGATGGGGTGACGGGGTGAATGGCTTTTCTTTGGCGATGTCGTCAAGGGTTGTTGCGATCCAGGTATGAAGTAGGGGAACTTTTTTGTCTAGGTCTGCTTCTTCCACGGTTGATGCTTGTGGTTTGCTGAGTTCTAGGAGCTCGGTTAGGTTGGAGTTTTTTATGGTTCTCCAATTTCTTTTCATCATGATGGGTTGCTTTTCTTGTTGCTTTTTTGTCGGAGCGGCCGTTGTGATTATGAACGAATAATGAGGTGGTCGCTCCAAAGTATTTGAATTGGGGGTTGTGGTTTCTTCATCGAACCAGATGTTGAAATCTCCGAGGATGATCAGATGATTGTACCTGATGACTAGGGCGTCTACGAAAGTCGTATCGTAGGTTGGTGGTCTGTATATCAGTATGAATTTCAGGTGGGTTTTGGGGTTTACTGAAAGTCGTAGTATTAAGGATTCGCATTTATCGATGTTTAGTGGATCTTCCATTTTGATGGCTAGTTGTTCCTTGTGGATGATCGCTAGTCCTCCCCCTCTTTTCGATTTTCTGTTTGTTTGGATGCATTTGAAGTCTTCAGGCAGGCAGTTGTTGAGGGTGATCTTGTAGTTGTCATCTAGCCATGTTTCGGTTACAAATAGGATGTCTATGCCTCCTTCTGACAGGAGGTCATATATTTCCGTTGAGTGTTTGGACATTGACCTTGCATTTATTAGATTACAGTGGATTCTCTGGGTGAGATTTTGTTTTGAGGTTATTTGTTGCTTGAGTTTGTAATTGTCTGTTCGTGGAGTTTCCGCATTGATGTCGGTAGGATGAAGAACGGCGACAGCTGCTTCTTCATTGAAGCGGTCTAGTAAGTTGATAACAGGGCTGATTGGTCTTGGTGTTTCTGCTGTGATGCTACTCGGATGATGATCAGCGGTGGTTTCTTCATTGGGTCCGATTGTTGGGTGGGAGGTGGCGTTGCTGGTTGTTGGTACTTCGCCGTATTGTGCGGGATGTAGTGAAAATCGATGTTGCCCCTCTGTTCTTGTAATGTAAGGGGTAATGGGGTCAGAGCCCTCCCACTCTCTTGTTGAGTGCCCCCGTCTTTTTTCCGCGTGTATCAGGAAACTCTTCGCATGTTTCGAGGTTTCCGTGTTGGGGTGTCGGTGTACCGTGGTTGTTGCAAGGTAAGGAGTGAGGTATAAGGATTTTTCTCTTGTGGGTTTTGTTCCAGTTGTGGCTGTTTTAGGCGTGTTTTCTTCCAATGGGGCTGTTTCTTGTGGGTTCTGTCGGTGTTGTGTGTTCGTGTCTCTTGTTGCACGGTCTTGTTCTCTTTCTCGGCGTCCTTTTCTGGCATGGGCCATTTTCCAGTCTAGGTGCAGGTGTGGTATGGTAGTTGGTCCTCTATGCTGTGCTGTGCGGTCGCAGTGACCTCGGTTTTCCTTCTCTGGATACGCTGGGGTGTTCTCTGGCTCAGTGTTGTTTTCTGTCGGTGGGTAGGGTATGTTTCCTAAGGGTGCACTGTCGGTTGGGGGGGGTAGGGTGTTAACAGTCTGCTGGTATGGGATTTAGTTGGGTTAGGTAGTGGTGGGTTTCCGGGATTGGTAGAGTACTGAACTAAGCACAGTCAGTTTATTTGAGAGATCTGTATAGTGGGTGAGAGTCCTGTCAGTGCAATCTAAACATCACACAATGCCGTTCGGAGACAAGGCCCCTGCTAAGTTTGAGAGACCTGCACAGTGGGGAGAGACGTCCACCAGCGCAATCTAAACACCACACAGTGCAGTTTGGAGACGGAGCCCCTGTTAAACTTTGAGAGACCCGCGCAGTGGGAGAGAGGCCTATAAGTGCAACCTAAACATCATACAGTGCAATTAGGAGACAGAACCTCTGCTAAATTTGAGAGACCTGTATAGTGGGAGAGAGGTCCATCAGTGCAATCTGAACCTCATACAATGCAGTTTGGGGAAGGAGCCCCTGCTAGATGTGAGAGACCTGTATAGTGGGAGAGAGGCCTATCAGTGCAATCTAAACCTCATACAATGCAATAATTGTTTTGCTTTGGTTTTGGTAAGTGGCTCAGAGTCTGGGGTAGAGTTGTTGCTCTAATCCTGACCCAGGCCACTCCTACCTTACAGGTCCTTGTAGTTGCTGGTTGATGGCTGGCCACTGGCTTCCCCTGCGGACACCTGCTGATACCTCCTGGAGCCGCCTCTGTTGGAGCCGCCCTTGGCCTTGGGGCCCTTAGCCTCAGGGGGCTGCCGGGCAGAGGGCTGCCCTGGGAGGACCAGTGATGAAGTGTGGGTGGACCAATCAGAGCGGGCCTGGGCGGGTCGGGAGGCGGGAGGGAAGGGGAAAGCAGGAAGAGGGAGTGGGTGGACGCAGGCTGCAGGGGGCACAGAAAGGCCTCAGTGCCTCAAATTAATACAAAATACTGGCGCTCCTGAAGGGGCCTGCCTACTCACCGAGCTCCTGTGAGTAATGAATTGCTTTGCCTTTGTACCATTCTTCGTACTTTTTCAACCTCCACCCTCCGCCCTGGCCTAGTCATAGGCTCTTAACTACTGCAGAAGGTGTGTCTCCCACCTCCTGGGGCAGAGTATAGAAAGAAGGGCCATCCAAACTCTTCTCTTTTGGGCAGATTCCCACCCCTCCTACCTCACTTCCTCTTTTAGTTTGCAGTCCCCCTGGGACAGCTTATAGTAGAGTCTAGCCTGGTGCTGCCACAGGCCCTGGACGATTCTTCCAGTGGCAGAAATTGCAGATTCAGATAGGGTTGCTTGTATTTTCAATTGAGGGTGGACTGGGGAGGGGCGGGGCAGGGGTGTGGCAGCTGGCCACTATATAGCGGAACAGTGTTTGCTCTGCAGCTGCATGGCCATGTGCCTAGAGATGTGCTGCTCTTTCGGGTGGACGTCTTGGAATCTGAATGATGCTACGTTCATCAGGAAATCTTCTCTCCAGCTCTGAGGGACAGCACATCCTGAATCCACTCCACACTTTGGCAGAATGCTACATTAGTATTCCTTCACTATCCGCTGTTAAGGGTACAATGTTGTTACAGCTCTAGATTATTTTTTCCACAGAGTTTTTTGTCAAAGATTTTCAGCTGGAAAACTCATCAAAAAATATGGGAGGTTAAAAGGGATAGGGCGGTGTGAGCAATAGGGCCTGGATAATCGGGAAGGTGGGTTTAGGGTGAAACACCCCAAATAAAACATTTTGATTAGTTGTTTCGTCCGAAAATATTCAGCAAAAAACTCTGCGTAAAAAAACCTGGCGATCTAAGAACATAGAGCTGCCTTTTAGAGATGATCAAAACTTTATGAAACCATTTTTTCATTGCAGATGAGAGTTATACATTGTCTGGTATGCACCCCAAAACAACACATCTCAGGGGGAGTCTTGGAAAAGACAATTTAGTAATGAAGTCCATTCTTTGTAAGATTTTTTCCTAAAAGATCTTGATCTTCTCCTAATCAGAAAAGAAGTGCAATTTCGTGTCACTTGCTTTCCCGAACAGGAAAGATCTGACTGAAAAAGTGGACATTCCCACATTCTCCGAGTAGCCCAGTAAAGGCAGTGAACAGTGTGCTGTGGAGTGAAACAAAGATCTCAGGCTGCCTCCACGCCTGCTGCGTCTAAACAAATAGGCAAACGTTGATGATTACAAATGGAGCATGCAGATCAGTTTCCCACTGAGCCCGCACAGGAGGACTCTCCGATGAGGCAGGGACTTCCGCCCAAGTTCATTGGTGCAAGGAGAGGACACTTTTATGGGCGAATGTCAGGCAGCACACAAATAGAGCTCAATAGGTAGGGCTCTAATGCTAGCTTGACCGTGTCTCCTTGTCCAGTACCCAGTGCATACACATCACAAAGGGGTGCTTAGAATGCAGACTTTAGATGATTCGAGCCTCCATGTTTGTTTGTTTGTTTGTTTTTTTTGTTTTAATAGTCTGAGAGCTGGAATCTGTGGAAAGAGCAAATGAGACTTAAAAGGTAGGCCTCTACGGTGCTCAGAGCCTAGATTCCATACTTTCAGATTCTCTAAAGAGATGAAAGCATGCCCTAATTCTCCTGATGTCCCAGATCCATTCACGTGTCCGTCTCTGGTGACAGCAATTTACCAGCATGTATATAATATGTACCTATGGGATTTATAAATGCCCAAACTTGCTGGGAAGTGACAGAGTGCTGTACACAGGGAGCACACACCCGGGGTGGCAAGTAGGGTGCAGGGGTAGTAGAGGAGTAGCACACATGGGTACTTTTAGCAGCTGAGGAAGGGAAACGCATGCAGAGCGGGAGAAATAGAGTTAAATGGAGCAATCACCAATTGGTGAGATGCTCATTGAATAATGGGTACTTCCTGAAGTGGAGGAAGCCAGTCTTTTCTGTGTTGGCAACCTGTTCCGGGGATAGGATGGATAGCAGGAGAAGGCCTGTTTCCTCTTGTTTTCCCACTTGCAGTTTTTTTATTTCCAGCTGGCCGATGTTGTGGTTTCTGATGATGCCATAGCCTCCAGAGATAGCGAGTTTCTTAGCCAAGTAGAGTGGTGTTTGAGTTGTGACTGCTTTGTAGGTATTGCATGCAGTCTTGACCATGATGTGCACTGGAAGGGGAACCCGACGTTGCTCCTTGAGGATTGGGGTGATATGGTTGAATTGTCTTAGTCCTGTGAATAAGCATGCCGCTGCTGCACCAGAACTAACCTGTTCGATAGATGTGCCTCCCCCTCTTTGACATGCGTTATGGGGACACCTGGTCCACATCCACTGTGCTCCAACACCAAGACTGCACTACATGCTGATGGACAGCACTGTACCTTCCCTCTCCTTCTCCCACTTAGCCATTTTGTTTAAAAAACACACATAAACAAATCACAAAGCAATACAAAAGGTGCAAAAAGGTGCAAAAATAGCAACGCAAATGCTCACTAATAACCAAAAAGACAAACATTGAAGAGTTACTAAAATAAATACAAAGCAAGAGAACAAAACAAGCTGTTCCTAACTAAACGAAATAAAAAAAGAGGATGCTTTTTTGCCTGAACAAAACAAACACACATGTTTTCCATATCAAAAGGTGCCCCTAGCAAACATAAGGTTTGCAAACTAAAATAACGAAGGTTTCACAACACAAACACATTCCTTCCCTCTGAGCAAGAAAAGAAATTGCTGCGTTAGCATACTCCAAATATTCCAACTCTTCTTAGATTGGCTAAGCCCTACCTCACTTTCCACCCGCCAAATTGAACCCAAAAAGGAAAAGAAATTGTCCAAACTGGCTATTTTGCATACAGACTACCGAACCCTGTGTGAGCCTGGCAATCCCTGCCTAAACCTCACTCGAGCTCCGGACACAGGATTCCTGATCTCGCTCAAACTTGTGCATGAATCCTGATCTCGCTCAAACTTGTGCATGAAGTTTGGCCTTCACAATTACCCCCTGAACTCCCACGGATTCACCCAAATCCAACAGTTGAGCCGCACGGATTTGGTAACTTTTCGTTACCAGCTTCATCAGTCACAAAGTAAACAGGATTCAAAAGTGCAGTGTCCCTCAATCCCTGGGACCACCAGGGCAGGAACCTCAGTCTGCTGGTCTGTTGAGCGCGGCCCTTTAAGAAAGGCATGAAGCCGGAGAGACGGGTAAACACGTCTTTAATCTGCAGACAACATTGGGCAACCGCCTGTCCGCCCGCAATATCACTTCACTTCCCGCTACCCAACAGCCGCCCTCCTCACCAAACAACATTACACAACATCACATTATCCCCAAATTAAAAATTAACACAGTTCTATCACTCTATTTCCTCAATGAGTCTTCAAGTCCTTGTTATCGCTCTTTAAGGTTGCTGGCATCCTCTTGCAGAAGGATCAGGTCGAATATCGACATCTGGGTCTCCTGGTCTGCCCCCTTCAGAATCCTCTCCATCACCCTGATAGGATTCGTCTGATGAGTAACTGCATTCCTTTTTGTGGGAGCTGCAACTTCGGGGTCGATCAGTCCCTGTCTATTTTTTGAAGTGTGAGTAGTTTCTCGTCACTTGCCGTTGTTTCCCTTCCACAGTGATCATAGACCCTTTCCTTCCCGTGTTGACCATCAGGTTCTCATACTATGGGGCCAGGTGTTTGCTGGTTCGGGACTGCTTGACCACCATAACCAGTTCCAATGAGGAGCTCTTGGCCTGTCTCCTAGTGTCCGTGCATTGTTTCATCTTCTCTTTTACACTCTCATCTCTGTTTCTCAGCTCTTCATCTTCTGCATATCGATTCTCTTCCTTCTGGTGATGTTCCTTCCAAACATGACATCTGCGGGGGCACTTTCCAGTGGAGCTGTGCGTTGTGTGCTCCTATAGTCATGCAATAATTGGTGTAGCACTTGTTCATAGGGCTGTCTAGTAAGGTGTGACACCTGCAGTGTTTGTTTGAGATTTGACATAAAGCATTCAATCATGCCATAAGCCTGTGGCCAGAGTGGGGTTATTTTCCGGTGTTGAAGCCCCATGTATTTACTGAAAACCTTAAAGCCCTGGATCGTGAATGGCGGCACGTTGTCCGTCTTGACCTGCCAAGATTCGGTCCAGAACCGGGATAGCATGGTGTGCTGCTGTGGATGACACTAACTGTGCCTCAGGACAGTGAATACTCATCCATAACTGCCAATATATAATTTCCCCCTTCAATAGGATAAAGAAATCAGCAGCCACTGCCTCCCATATTCCGCTTAGGAGTTCAGACATGTTGAGCGGACCGGGGTGTCTATTAGGCGTGTTTAGGCAGCATGTCGGGCATTCTCACATCAAGCCCTCCATTTTTTGTCTCAACATTCTCTTGGTTGCGACGATTCCCCTGTGGCTTTCGTGTGCTATCTCCAGCACCTTTCCCTTCAATGATGTGGGCACAATGATTTTGTTGCCTTTCAGTAGTAAATTGTCTTCTGAGACGGCCAGTTCATCTTTCACCTGTAGCATGCATTCTACATCCTTCCATACCTCCTCCAATTCAAGGCGACTCCTTCCCTTGGCCCTCCTCCAGCTGCCTGATTTCAGACCCTCACCTACGATCTGACAGACTGTGTCACTCTCAGCTTCTTGTGTTAGTATTATGGTATTGATGCCCTATGGGATGGCCTGCTGAATCAGGTACCTGATGTATCAATCCGCTACTGAGGGTTCTGGAGTGTCTCCCGGTCTTGGATGTCCCAATAAAAAGTCTGCTGGGTTCTCATGGCCGGTGAATGATGTTAAATGCGTAGACCTGTAGCCTCGAGCCCCACCTGGCGATGCGGTGTGGCATTTTTGCCTGTGGGTTGCCATATAGGAAGAGTAGAGCTTGTTGGTCAGTTATGATTGTGAACGGCTTCCTGTAGAGAAACAAGTGGAAGTGCTTGCAGGCCCAGATGACCACCAGGCTTTCCTTCTCAGCCTGCAAGTATGCCTGCTCGGTTTTGGTCAGGCCTCTGGGTGGAGTTGTTCCTTTCTTTCTGTGCCAAGATCGCTCCCAGTCCTACCAGGCTTGCATCCACAGTCAGCTCAGACTCCCTGTCTGTGTCAAAATATGCCATGTTTTCTGGGTTCCATGTCATTTCATCGCAGGATGTTTTTTCGCTGGGTTTTTTACAGCACTTTATTTAATGAAAAAACCCATCAAATTTTTGTTAAACTATTTTTGGGGGTGCCCCCCAACCCGCCCATTCCCTTTAATTTTTAATGTATTCCTAAACACCCACACCCCATATATATAATTTTCTAACCCCCCCTAAAACATTCAATGGGTTTTTTCATTAAAAAAATTCACAGTAAAAAAAAACATGAAAAAACATCCCGCGATGAAAGGACGTTGTACCGTTTTCTGTCAGCCCGGATGGACATGAATGCCTGTTGGCACTCGGTCGACCGTTTGAAAATGGTGTGCTGTTTGGTGAGGACCCTCAACGGCTCTCTGATGGTTGCAAAACCATTAATGTATCGCGTGCAGTAGCTCGCGAGCCCCAGGAAAGACCTGAGTTCTGAGAAATGTGTTGGAGGCGCAGTCACATTTAATGCCGTGACTTTGTCAGGATCTGGAGTCATGCCATTCTCAGAAAATATGTGCCCAAAGAACTGAAGTGTCCCTTTGCGGAATTCACACTTTTCCTTGTTCAAAGTGAGATTGGCTGCTTCCAAGGCCATACACACTCTGGATAGCGTGTCATCATGTTTCTCCATTTCCGTGCCGAAAACCAAAATGCCATCACTTTTATTTATACATTTCAGAATGTGTTTTATAATTTTGTGGATTTCCGCGTAAAAAATCTCAGCACTGAAGGCACTCCAAAAGTAAATCTCTTGTACCTGTACAACCCCAGGTGAGTTACACAGGTTGTGATGTACCTACTCAGGGCTCGGGACCAGTTGGTGATAGCCCTTATTCAAATCAAGTTTCGAAAATTCCGTGGCCCAGTTGAGGAGGTGAACCACATCTGTGATGCATGGGGCTAGATGTCTGACCCTGTTTATTGCCTGGTTTGGTCTTCTCATGTCCACACACAAACGGATTTCATCCAAGGCCCTTTTTGGAACCGGTACGATGGGAGACACCCGGGATGTGGGGCTCACCGCTGGTTTCATTATGTCCTCCTCAAGCAACCTATGGAGCTCCTCCTCTACTTGCCATTTGATGTTGATGGGGATGCCTCTGTAATGTTGCGCCACCTGCCCTCCTATACAGTTCAGAATGTGTTTTATAATTTAGTGTATTTCCGCTTGAAAAATCTAGGCACTGAAGGCACTCCAAAACTAAGTCTCTTGTACCGGCACAACCCTAGGTGGGTTACACAGGTTGTGATGTACCTACTCTCAGGGCTCCGGACCAGTTGGTGATAGCCCTTATTCAAATCAAGTTTCAAAAATACCTTAGCCCTGTTGAAGAAAGTGAACCATATCTGTGATGCATGCGGCTAGATGTCTTTCTCTCTTGATGCCCTGGTTTGGTCTCCTCACATCCACGCACAAACGGATGTCATCCAAGCCCCTTTTTGGAACGGGTACAATGGGGGACACCCAGGATGTGGACCCACAGCTGGTTTTATTATGCCCTGCTCAAACAACTTATGGAGCTCCTCCTCTACTTGCCGTTGGATGTTGTGCTACAGGCTGGACATCCTCATCAATGTGGAGTTTGATCTGCTAGTTGTGCAGTTTCCTAATAACTTTAAATAGTGATGGGTATAGTTGACTAATCTTGTCGACGGTGTCAGTGTACTTGTGGACCATCATTTTGTATAGAACGTGGATGAGACCCATGTCCACAGCCGTCCTGAAGCTCAGGATGCATCTGTCGGTGTGGATATCACATGAACTGGTATGGTCTTTCCTTTGTCTTGTACCTGCACTTCACTTCAAATTGTCCCAAGCATTTCAGTGGGGTGTTAGCGCCACAGGGGTATATGTCTATCCCTGATGAGCAAAGTCTAGGCGGTCGCGGCAGGGCCTTGTAGATTTGTTCGCTGATGACATTTACTGTGGTGCAAGTATCTATGGGGAATTCTGTCGATCGTTCATTCAGGCTCATCAGTAATGTGGATTGTGGTCAGACGCCATTTTGTTGCCCATTGTAGATATCCCCTTTTTCTCTGTTCTCCTTCAGAGGAGCTCGGCTCAGTTTCCGATGGAAATTGTTCAACCAGGTATCTGACATGTCGTCTGGAGCGACGCTCTGGTCTTGAGGCAGCCATTTGGTACCTTCTACTCTCTCTGCACTCCCTTCTTGGTTTTTCGTCACCTGACTCCTATTCCCATCTCCCACCACCCTTCTGTTTACCATATACTTGTACTGTGATTTGGGACGCTTTCGTTGCAGTTGTCGTGGTCTTCAGCCAGGGTCTGCTGATGCCGCCTTTTCCACCGTTCTTTCCTAGATCTCTGGCTATGTGGCACACTGATTTAAAGTGGTTTTCCTCTCCACACTTGGAGCAACGCTGCCCAATGGCCAGACACATCCCCTCATGCAGGTACTCGTAGCCACATCTATAGCAGAATTACTTTTCATGGGATCTCTGTGCCCCTTGCAGTTTGTGAATGGCGTCCGTGTGTGCTTGTGACCCTTTCATGGTGTTGAATGACTCCACTTGAGAGTCGATGGCTAACTCCGCTCTTGCCAAATATTAGAATTTCATCCAGTGTCCTTACCATTTGCAATAGCGTCCTCATGAAGCGCCTCTGTATTAGAGTAATTCTTGAAATTGCAGTGTTTCATCGGCCAGCACCACAGTTGGATAGAATAGCGATTGTTACCCTGTGCCAAATCTAGACTGCATCAGGAATTGTGATTAATAGCACATGCCACACTTAGATGGAATTGTGAATGCTAGCATGTGCCACGCTAAGATGGAATTGTGATTATTAGCATGTACCACACTGAGAAAGAATTGTGATTATTAGCACATGCCACACTTGGATGGAATTGTGAATGTTAGCATGTGCCATACCTAGACGTAATCGTGGACATTAGCCGACGTCGCATCTAGATAGGATTGTGAATGTCAGCATGTGCCACACCTAGATGGAAATGTGAACATTAGCATGTACCACACTGAGAAGGAATTGTGATTATTAGCACATGTCACACTTGGATGGAATTGTGAATGTTAGCATGTGCCACACCTAGACGTAATCGTGAACATTAGCCGGCGTCGCATCTAGGTGTAATCGTGAACATTAGCCGGCATCGGAACTAGATGGGATTGTGAAGGTCAGCATGCGCCACACTTAGATAGAATTGTGATTGTTATCATGGTTGTATACTAATTGACATTTTCACAACTGACCTTGGGAGAATGGCCCTCGGGAGAATTTACCTAATTTAGAAGGTAAATTAGGACATATATGCAGTGGGAAACCCCCCCGTAACCCCCACCCAATCCAAAACCCTCTGCAACACTCCACCCAATCCCCTTATATTATTTACAATCCAAAACCAACCCAATACATATATAAAATAATATTAAGGTCAATTATGCAGAAGGTCAATTAGGACCGCTATAATTAGGTCAATTGTGCAAAAGGTCAATTGTAAAAGGTCAATTTGGGTAATACCGTTACCATATGCCACACTTAGATGGAATTATGATTATTGGCATATGCCACACCTAGACGTAATCATGAACATTAGCCGGCGTTGGAACTAGATGGGATTGTGAAGGTCAGCAAATGCCACACTTTGATAGAATTGTGATTGTTAGCATTTGCCCAATTAACCAATCCAATACCAATTTCACCCCTCTGCATACACCTCTCAAACTCCAACCAAACACAACCACAAGCCTATAACGCAACAATCCACACAAACTTCACTACACTGCAACAACAAAACAAACCACACATAGATTCGCACAATAGCACATGATGACTACCGACCGGAAAACACCCCAAGCCCAGCCAACGGAGTTACTGGTTTGAGGCTGCCACCAGCACATCACTGCTCTCATTCACTTTTTCAGCTTATTCCCACTAACTCACCCCCCCGTGCCTTTTTCAGAGCCATCAGAGCACCAGGGGACCACTCCAGTGGTGATAGTGCACGATACAAATATCCTTTAACATTAACATTTACATTAATGTGTAATCTCATCATGAAAGCGTCCATAGTCTCACCCTTCAGCTGTGAAAGAGATGCCTCTCATAATCAACGTTCGTATGTGGCGTAAAATATGCAGCCAGTGCATCCTTCAACCCTTCAATGGTGTCAACTGAGTCAGGAGGCAATTCGTCAATAATGTCCCTTGTAGCAGGGCCTGCTGACAGTTTTAACAGGCATTGCTGCCAGATGTCTTCCATGGGCCCCGTTACACCCACATACAGGTCAAAGTCCCTAATCCATCTGGCCCACCTCGGCCCCATGTTACTGGTTTCTGCGACAGCAAACACCCCTGCAAGCTGGACATCCAGTGATTCTTGCACCCTGTGGTATGTCTGCACCATTGGCGTCACTGGAAGTGTGGCTGGGATGTCCGGGTCTGACATGCTGGCACTGTTTCACCACTTCCACACCCACCTGTGCACTGGCCTAGGTGGTTACACCCTGTGATCTTCACCACTCCTCACAGAATCTTGACAGCCTTCAATGGCCTGCACATGAAATGTCACTCTGTGCCAGATGTGGCACCTGCAGGGCCTCACCCTTGTGGTATACTGGTGGCCTCCAGCTGAGGCACGAACACTGCTTCCATGTGGCCCACTAAGCAGCGGCTGCCTTATTAGGCACAAGCACTGCTTTGCCGTGGCTTGTGGGCCCTCCTCCCACCTCCAAACACTCACTGCTACAGCACTGAGAACACATGTTGGAGATTCCACCTCAACGGACGATCACTCCGGCCTGCTGCAGAAAACTCTGCGCTCTCCAGCACACAGCGTGGCAACCGCTGGGCGTAGGTGTCGCCAATGTGTGGGGCAACTCTTTTGTCACCAGTGCAATGTCCCTCAATCCCTGGGACCACCAGGGCAGGAACGGTAGTGTGCCGGTCCTCTGAGCACGGCCCGTCAATAAAGGCGCAAAGCCAGGGAGACGGGTGAAAACGTCTTTATTCTACAGACAACATTGGGCAACCGCCCGTACTCCCGCAATGTTACGTCCCTCCCCGCTCCCAATGACCCACCCTCCTCCCCGAGCTACACTACCCAACATGAAAAAAAGTGTTAAAGTACTGCAATTGCATAGTGGTAGACATCAACTGTGCGATTGTGAGCAAAGTTCAAGAGGCTTGCGGAGCAGTGCCTATACTGAAATTGCACCAAATTAAATAACTCTAAAAGTGCAGGTTTTCTTATGGCTCTACATTCTGTGACTAAGCATTGCTGTAAATAAGACAGGACACATCAGTGGGTGTGCAGTGATTCACACTTTACTTGTGTTTGTATGTAGGAACAACAAATGCACCAGGAACCATGTTAGCCTAAATTTAAATAGGATGGAAGTGGTAAAACAGGGCATAAAACCAAGGCATAATGCTTGTATGTTTTTCCTCTCTGCCCCATTTGACTTTTCTTCCCCATTTCCCTGCAGTGGCAAGGCAGAGGAGGGGCATAAAGCAGAGATAGCATCTCTGCTACGTATTCCTCTTCCGTCTTGTCCTCTTCCGTCCTCCATCTTGTCAGGGCGATTCGTTTCACACTAGCATTACATTTTCTTAACTCTGTGTGACCCCTAGATGTCCCCCATGATTTACTTTTCTATCTCTTGGGAATTCCTTGTGTGATATCATATATGTGCTCAATGGCCTTGGAATGGGGATGACGCATGTTAGGGAGATTTATTGTTTTAATACTTCATCCCCTCTCCTAGTGAGACCCCCAGCACTTTCTGAACTCTTGAATGAGTGGAACTCTATTATTTGTATTTGTACCTGTACTATGGAGTCTATCTTCTCCATAACCCGTAACAGTATATGTATTTTACTATTGGAGCACAGAGCTCCTCATGGGCGGTGTTGCTGGGGACCCTTAGGGTCCTCCTTTGAGATTATTTTCCTCATCCTAGAGTAACTACAGTTCTTAAGGATAGAGAGATACATAGTATCTCTCCTAAAACTTTATAGTCTGAGAGATTACTTAAGTCTTACCTCCAAGTGGGACTTTACGAAAACTCCCCCAACCCAGAGTTAAGATGTTCATCAGTTCCCACATCAGCTGAAGTTCAAGGGTTTTGTTGTGATAAATCAATGATTTCAAAAGAGGGAAAGCCTCTGGCCCTGGCCTTCTGCTTTGGCAGTGATACCGGCCTACCAGCAGAGGCCCATACCCCCATCCCTAGTACCTAACCAGATCTCACCTGCCATGGCCGATGTCCCTGGCCAGCAGCCTCAGGGTTTACTGGCTATGGCCTTTGGCCATGCCCACTGTCATGTTGCCTCAATAATTAAAAAAGACAGGGGGCCTTAGTCAGTGACCTCTTAGTCCACCGGCAATGTCCTTCAACTGTCTTCACTGTACATTTAGCATCAATTATTTAAAAAGACCCATTTTGCCCTTCTTAGTAGGCCAGATCTCGCTTCTGTGCAGATTAAAATGACTATGGCCAAGCCCCAGAGGAGAATAGGGTTATTTCCCCACCCCAATTGTTCCCCTCTTTTTATTCCTACAATATTTTATTGCAATAACAAAGCATTGCTTAATCGATGCTGTCCTCTATTCCTGCAAAAAGTATTCCCAGTAATTATTCCCACAGTAATGCAGAATAAAACTCTTACCCGTCCACACTGTCAGTCACCATGTGTCCCCCTCCTCTTTTCTTGGTCCCCCCACTTCACTCCCTTGTCTATTCTGTCCTTGGCACTCTCCTATTAGTCCCTGTTCACTCTTCAGTTTGTGTGATACATTATCTTTTCCAAGCGCAGCATCAGACGTTAAAGCAGGAATCCCACTAGATTGGCACAGGCTTTCCCTAATAAGACTAAAGTTTTTTGTGCCAAATGGGCTACCAAGCCAACCCTAACGCCCCCTTTGCCCAAGTGGTCCTATTTTGCCCACCCCACTTATAGCCTGACATGGCTCCAAACTTTTTCCTCCTCCAAATATCATCTTGTGCACTTTTCTTGTTCAGCTTCCCATTGGATCACTGTAGGTACCGCTTGGCTGAAGCAAAAATAAAATTGGAAACTTCATTTTGAATAACCTCTCTGCCACAGTGCACCATGGTAGATATACAAAAGGCTTTTGGGGGTGGGGGCACCCTCTTCTCCGTCAAAGATTTTTAAAACTACTTGATGGATGTACATTAACCCAACGAAATAAACATCCACAATACTTTGTGCCCAACTTGTTTCTTATTTGGTGCAAATCCATCCATCGGTTCTGCGCTGCGGGTGTTCAATTCAAGCCCTTTTTTCTCCATGGGACAATGAATGCACGAAGGCCAGAAATAACCTTTATTTGTTTCCTCAATAACTCTTGAACCATTTCGCGAAATGTCAGCATGGTTTCCAGTTCCGAAAGGGCCGGGCTACAGTTTATGTTTTTAAAAATTCCATCCAGATCTGCCCAACAACCCCAAACTTATTAGCATTAGAATTTTGGGAAAACTCTATGCAACCTTGTTTTAACTTAACTGTAGATCATCCTACAGTTAAGGTGACTTTTCTCAAAATTCTATTTCTAATAACAATTGATTTACTGGATGGATTTCAATCAAATGTTCCCAAAAAGAAAGTTTGTCATGGATCCCCAACCCTGACCCCTTCTGAAACTATGCAAAATGAAAAAGTTATTAAGAAAACAAACAACTGCTGTATTCGGCCAAATACCATTCATTTTCCCATGGAAAAAAAGTGCATTTTGTGAACAGATGTAGCACAAAAAGCACTGGAAGAATTTGGATCATATAAGAAACAACTTGGGGACAAAGCATTGACTGGTTTGGGGTAAATCCATTTTTAAAATATTCAATGGAGAATGGGCTGCCTCCTGTTCCCAAAAACACTTACATCGCTCCTATTGGTGCTTTGCAGCAGAGAGATTTTTCAAAAATGAAAAGCCACCAATTTTTTCTTTTTTGCTTGATGCAAGGGATTCCCACAATAATACCAGGGCACACCAAAAAAATGAAAAGTGCTCAAAAAGCTTTTTGGAGGAGGAAAAATAATGTGATCACATCAGGCTAGTGGTGGTAAGAAGGAAAGAGAATACCATGTGACGTTAGGGAATTGGGGTGGTCTGGAGAGCCAGCTACAGTTAGAAAAGCTTTGGCTTATCATGGGAATACCAGGGGAATCTTGTAAGATTACCATGGCAATGCTGCAAGATGTGCTTGTAAAAAGAAACTGCATCACACAAACTGAAGAGTGATAGGGGGCAATGGGAGATGGCTAAGGAGGCAAAAAGCAATTGAGTGGAAAGACTGAGGGAAGAGAAGGGGCACATAGTGAGTGCCTGTGATGATGGCGACATTTTTAATTAATGTTCTAGTGTTATCAGAGGAATACTGGGGGAATCTCGTGAGAATCGGAAGACTGTTACACTACTGCAGTATTTGGCATAATTGAAATTGATTTCCAAGAAATTATTACAGGAATGGAGAGTAAAAATAAAATGTACACCTTCAATGATCAAATATACTAGACAGGGCGCAAAGATTTTTTGTTCCACTGACCATTGCCAAAGGCCATAGCTAGTGGGTCCCACAGAAAAATATTGTTCAGCCGTGGTCACTGCCCATGGCCAAAGGCCATAGTTAGTTGGCCCTAAAGAAACTGCAGTATAACAACACCCTTGAAATTCAGTGACACAACTTTAGTTAAGAGAGAGATAAGGGGATCAGATTTAATGCAACAAAACATGAAATTATCACAAGTGATGACCATTGCAACTCGGCATCCCCCTGCAGATATCCCCCATGATGTAATTTGATATGTCATTGTGAATCCCTTCTGTTATATTATGTATGTGCAATGGGGGAGGCCGACGGCATGTTGGGACAGCACATTTGTAGGGGATGAGGCATTCGTAGTTGGGAGAATGGCCTCGGTGGGAGGAGAGAATGATGGAAAGGAAATATGCTTAGCACACAGAGATGGGTGTGGTGGAGCAGCTGACAAATGAAGGATCATCATGTGCTTTCCAACAGAACTCCTCATGGACAAAGCCATTGTAAATCACAGAAATTGGTTTAAATGGTGGAAAGCAACCCAGAACAAAGTATTTTGCTTTTTCCAGTTCATGCCCAAGGGTTGCCAGTTACCATCCCAACCAGATACCCTGCTTCTTAAAACCCCTTCTTCTTTTCTCTCCTTCCTGTCAGCAATGCTTTGGCCACAAAGGTGGCCCTAGCACCAACAACTGTACCAAGACCAATGAGTTACCCAAGCACATGCAACTTCACGACCGTCCCCTTCACCTCCTATTCCCTATTATTTACCACGTCCCTGATGACGAGTTGGGTCTGATGGTTCTCTGCAATGCAAACCCTGGCTCTTTTTAGCAAGATTCTTTGAGTTACTCTGCATTGGTAACGTCACAATGATGCTTTTATTCCAGGAGCTGCACTGGTGTGGCCAATTCAGTTCCCGGGCTGTCAGTGCCTAGTAGATATTGCACTCTGACGCCCATTCTGATGGGATCTTGTGAATAGAGCATGTGCGTCGTCAGTCTAGTAGATCTATTCGATAACATCATCTGAGGTTTCCATGAGACCCATGTCACTCCATGGTATCACCGCTCACCTAGTACTAGGCTATCACTCTCTCGAAAACCGGACAGATTGATTCAGTTCTAATGCTGTATCTGACAAGCATCTGTTGAAGCCCCCCACCGTTAGAGGAAGAAGTTGCCTTAGGATACATAGAGACAATAGCAATGTGTATAGCTCCACCTGTTGCCACAGCTAGAGGGAGCTGTTGCCTTAGGATATGTAGTGGTCCTACTGTGTCAATGAAAACCTGCACTTTGGCAGAGTACACAGGTTCTTACACTATTAATCGTACAGTTAAAATGGACAGACTTGCTACTAGAATGTCTCAGGTTAAAAGGCTCTGCGGATTTTCGATCAAAGACCAGTTATAAATCAGGTTAGTAACGTTTTAGGGTGTGTCAGAAGTCTGGGTTACATTAACAAAAATGATACCTCGCTGTCGAAAATAGAAGTATCCAAATAAAAGCTTCTTAAGCATTCGATCATAAAGAGTAGCAAATTATCTTGATATGAAAACGAAACGATCAAATAGCAAAAGAGTAAAGGAGCAGGTAAGTGCTTATCATGCAGAAATGCAGCAGGAAAAGAGAGAGTGCTGCTTGAGTTGGGCCTGTGTGACAGATTAAGATCCCATACCCAGTATTTTTTCTAATTATTTTAACTTGAAATATATTGTTTTATTTGAAAACCACAAAGAAAGGAATAGCCTGCAGCCTGCTAGAAGTCAAACTCTGACAATACAACATTGAGCAATTTGTAATTGCTTAATATGAGCCCACATCAAGGCTTCTCTTTAAACCACATTAGTGGGAGATGCTTCAAACTTTATTAAGCTTTATACCTGGGGATAATCGCACCCAACATGCCTGCCAAAGGCAGAAATAGTGAGTATGTCTCTTCGACCTTCTACAGAATTCATTTTTTTTAAGGTGAATATTTCTTATGGTTGGTTATGGCCCGTAATTAAAGGGAATTCATGTATACTCCACCTCGTGTCATACCGTAAAATGCCGGGGATTACTTGGGACTGACGAGCTGAGGTATGCATTTTATTGGGGGGTAGTGTATCGTTTTGACATTTTGACATATGTGACACGGTACCCTCTATCATACTTCATGAGGACATTGCAAGTCAGCATGGAGTTCTGTGACCAAATAGAGGAACAACACCGAATTCCGTCATATGGTTCCAAGGTGGCTTGCAATATACTTTTTACTAACATTAGGGGTATTTTATTCCTTATAATACATTGCTGCACAGTCATCTAGTTTAATACTTGGATTCTTTCCTGCTTTAATTGAAGAGCTGTTCCAGTTGTTAATACATATAATCAAAGACAATCTGTGCAGATGGAAAAAACACTAATACACATCTTGTAATTTGTGGCTAATACTTTTTTTGGACTATTCTAATATAATGTGTTTAAAAGCCATTGTGTGGTTTAAAGCGAGTAATCGCATGCAGATGTATTCTTGATTTCCTGTGCCAAACTCCAGCAGTGCGTGCACAAAAACGTAATCCCCTGAACAGTTGCTTATCAATTAATTAGGGAATATGACCCGAGAAGGTGGGCCATTACCAGTCGGGTAATGCCCCCAGGGCTATAGTTATAAGCCCAATCGAAGCAAGGACTTTAAAGGAGCTCCAGAGGCATTATCCGACCAGTAATGCCCCCCTCCTCACGTCATACTGCCATTAGTACCCTAGTATGTCGTACAGTGGTACTGATTGCTATTTTTCTCGAGTCGAGAAACGGCACTGCAACTGTTTCTCGACTCGAGAAAAAAGGGAACAAAAATGGCCACCGGGCATCAGGAGGAAGGGACTAAACGTAGTCCCTTCTCCCTTTCCATGATGGCTATTAAAACCAAAGCAAACAAAAAATGGCCACAATGGAAAGGGCAAGGGACTACACATAGTACATCCGCCCTTTCCATGGTGGCCAGTCGCAGAAAGCACTCCTGACGCTGCAGAACATTGAGTTTTACAAGCTCCTTGACCCTCCTCGGGTACTAATGGCTGTAAAGTGTCACAGAAAGCAGTATGGAATCTCAAAAGCTAGTACCGTGTTTATTAAGTGCTCCAGTAGTAGCTGAAATTCTGCTCTGAGATACCTCAAACAGCAGGCATTGCGACATCGCAACCAACTGTAATACGTTATTTCGAGAAGTGTTTTCCTTTTTACAGCTGAATACCACTGCACTTTAATAAGGAAATGTGTACAGGATTGGTAAGGCTAACACAGACTGTTATGCATTATAAACACGATATGCTGCCAAAAAGGATTTTGTGAAGTTCTCAAACCATGCTTTTCCCCATGCAGCCATGGCTAGAGTGGGAGAACGAAAAACATCTGAGAGCCAAGTAGAGCGGGAAGCCACACTACAACACAGCTGCCACACTATGCACTGAGCATAGGAAAATGTAGGAGAAGGGGGGCATCCTGGGCCTAAAGGAACGGTGCAATGATTCTGGCATAATTGTGGCAACAAGTGAAAGCGAATGATGTCATTGGAATGTCACAAACGCGTCAGGGTTTGAACCCAGTGTCAATCAACCTTCCAGTCACATTATTCCATTGCATCCTTTTCCCGCCATGGTGTTATTGTTATGATATAACAACACGATTGGATTTTAAACACTGATTCATTACTAGCATAAAGGGGGTGCTGCTATCTCCAGCTTCTCCCCGATATTCCAAAAGAAGAGCGGAAAATGCTCCTGCCTCACAATCTTCTCTGGAGCTCTGCTAATCTCCCACAAACTGGACACTTAATTGTATTGTATTGCACTTGTCCTTAATATAGCGCCTTTTACCATTATTTGTGCTGTTAGGGCCATGGGGTAAGATAAGGATGTGTGTGTGTGCATTTGGCCAAATAAGGCTTAGTAGGGCTGGCCAGTCTCCGGTGGAGCTTAATAGTTAAGTATAGCGTGTGACCACAGTCCATCATTATATCTATAAACCATTCTTCATTTGCCAATATGGCAATGTCCATCAGATTCCCAAAAAATGGTTGTCTACAAATGTGCTTAATATATATTTTGGTGATACCGCCAAACCGCCAACCTAAGCTTTGTGAAATTAGCCAAAATTGAGAGCAACGCTTCTCCGTCTGCTCTGTCTTTTGTTTACTGCGTCACGTGATCTGCAGATTCGCGGACTGGGGCTCAAGGGCCCTGTTCCTTAGCTTATAATTAGAGGAGGGGGGGGGGGGCATGCACCATCTGTCAAGCAGGCCTCTCACTGAACGTTCTCTGAAAACAACAAAGCAAATGGAAGTGTTTTGATATTTCCAGCTCGAGAGCCCTCTTTTTCAAAAGCACATTTGGCCCCAGTGCAGATGGAGTGGTGGAGGTGATAATAATATCAACAATGGTGCTAGGCTGCCCGTTACACGAGGAGTGAGTACCGCCCAGTGGTCAGATCCACTGCGCCAGTGCACTGGCAGTGGTAACATCAGTGCATTGGATCCATACATTGCCACTGTCCCTGTTTGCTTGAGCACTTGTCTGCTGGTAGTATACTTTCAGGGGGGTCCCGACAGGAAAATATACCTGCGGCAAAAAGTGGTGAGTACCACTAAAAATAATAACTCTAATCAGACCATTAAAAGGGGTAAAACAATACTTACTGTCAGTGAAAAGGACTCAAGGAGACCTCTCATTTAAAAAAAAAATCGAATAAACTGGTCTGCTATGCCTGAAACATTTGCACAAAATGCTCTATACAATAATCGTTTTCCAGCAGATGCCTCCCTTCCCCTCTGCATCCATGAGCATGTGCAGCAGAGTCACAAGTGCCTCCGCCTCTCCCAGCGCACAAGCACTTTTATTATTCTTATTATTATTATTATTATTATTATTGTTATAAAGGTATTTATTTATTCAGCGAGGAGCTAGCTAGCTTCTAGAAACAATGCAGCACTTGCACTGATGCTGTTTTGCAGCTTGGCTTTTCTGCTCTTTCTTATTGCGTTGTAAAGCTAATACCAGCGATGCATGCGTTGCAAGGCTGATACAATTCAATGCGATGGATGGTAGTTGTCTTGGTAAGGTGCTCATCCATTACTGTATATGTATTATTGCATTGGTATTTTTAATACACATTCTCATTTTAACATCATGGTATCCAAAGTGCTGTTTTTATGGGTGTTGTACTATGTAGTCAGAGTGCGATATGACATGTTGCTTTGTTATTGAGCCTTATGAAGGCTTCCAGTGTAAAAAACATGTTCATTCTGGCTGTCACCATAGATATCAATGCTGGCTGCACCAATATATGCAAGTATTCCCACATAAGAACATTCTCATGTTTTATGTTCCCATAATGCCAGTTATGATACTGTAAGCAAATATTCCCATGCTGGTTCTGCCAATATATACCAGTAGCATCATGTAAGAATATTCTCTAGTTGGGCTTGCCCTTAATGCAAAACACCTTGCAACAGTAAGAACGTATGTCCTTGCTGGCTGCACATATCCCCCCCTGCCATGTAAAACTGCTTGTTATGCCGACTTGCCCCAAAAGTCTGTAAAAATGCTAAGCCTAAGTAAGAAAGCATCTCCTTGTCTGCACAAATGTCCCCCACCATGTCATGATTTTGCATTTATATAGCACTACAAACCCTCAGGCATCTGGGTGCTGCTTAGGTGTGTGGTGCGCATTTATCGACATCAAAAGGACGAAAGGCTGAGTTTAGCCCTACTGAGATTCGAATCTGCATCACCAGGATCTGCACGGATGTCAAAGCGAGCACTCTACTCACTGTGCTATCTGACCAGATGAGAATTATCATGTTGGCTTTGCCCCTAACACCTGTAAGAAATGCCATGTCACAGTAAAAAAACATTTCCTTGCTGGCTGCACAAAGCCGTCATGTTAGAACACTCATCATGTTGGCTTTTTGCCCTTAACACCTGTGAGCAAATGCTTTGCTGCAGTGTGATTATTTGGATACTGCACCACAGGAGTACAAGGATGAGCAGAGGTATAATGGTCCGCTCAGCCATCACACTTCTACAAAATACAACACAGTCAAAAGGGTAAAACTGGCAGAGTTAAGCGATATACCTCCTTCACCTTTTATGGTAAAGTGGGCAGAGGGAAGGCTGTAGTCTCCACTGGGGAGTAAGCATGAACCAGTAGTGACCCAAAGAACCCAGTATCACTGTACAAAATAAAGGCAATGTACAATCAATGTTCTATACAAATATAAACACTTTGATTAAAAACATTGTTAGGGAGAATTCTCATAAATGTGCTAATTCCCTTCACCTTAGAGACTCCCAGCAACTTGCTGGATTTTTGAGGACTTGATTTTCTTACCTGGAAAGAGTGTGAGCCTTTTTTTTCACTCTTTCATGTATTTTGATGTGTGTTTTACACGTGTGTTCTGTGATTATGGAGTTTTAGAAAACTGCATGGGCATCATCTTTTCATGTGAGTTACACAGCACCCTCAGTTCACTGACACAGGGATGTCTTTTAGACTTCCCAAAGGTTTAAATACCTTCTCTGGGATAAACTACTTTTTCTCAGGGAATGTAAAGTGAAATTGACTTTACTGGTTTTTCCAAATGTATAGACCCAGCACACACCATCTTACAATGGAGTGCTGAAGTGGTTACATAGTATCCCCTGAGTCTACCTACTCATGTAGCAGTCAAATGCTACCCTTTCCTATTGAAAAGGCTGGTGGCAGTGGTTTAACAACAAACTACCATGATTTTTCCCGACCGCGAACACCGGTATCTAAAAATCACAGGAGCTATGTGTAACGCTCACCTGGTTCCCACGGAGACGCGGCGTCGAAGGCGCAGAACTCTGAAGATGGACAGGAAGGGCCCCTCTATTCTGGCTTCCCTGGCTCGTTGGATACCCTCCTCCACGATTCCCCGTGAAGCCTCACCTTAGGGTTTGGAAGGATGAGCTCTCCATCCTGCTTCTGATGCAGGGGCGCGTTGAAACCCAGTTACTTCACTGGATTGAGGATTGATGGGAGTTCAGGTAAGCTTGACTGTTCAGGTAAGGCGCTGTAAAAGTTCTGTTCAAAAGTTCAAGCTTAATAATAATGTTCGTTGTCTAATTGCAGCAAGCGCTAATGCTTATGTCTTTTTCCCCTTAGGGGCCGGGGTTCGGAGTGCCGGAGATATGGCGCCGACCCGAAGTGAAACTGTTCTGGATGAGCGCTCAGGTAATGTCTTTGCATTCGCTCATTCAATGTCCTTGTCTTTTTTCCCCATAGGGGCTGGGGTCTGGAGATGCCAGGAAGTGGCAGGACCCGAAATGCAGTGGGAATAATCCAACAGGTAAGACTTAAAAGGAAACTGAGCTTTCCTTATTCCTTTTCTCCCTCTCACCTTTGTTCTTGTCTTTTTTCCTCTAGGTGCCGGGGCGTAGCTGAATCCAGAAGATCGCTGCTGAAGATGGAAGCGCCTTGCAAAGGTGAGTAAAATGCAGCGCTGCAGCGATCGAAACGAAATGCCTTTAAAATGATGTCTTCCTTTTCAGGGCCGTTGGAGAAATGACTCCGGAATGCGGATTTAGCAGGTAAGGGCTTTTCTTCTCCTATTCTCTTCCTTTCTCCCCTTGCAGGTGTTCCAGGGTGCTGGCAGGCGTGGCTGAAGTCAGGATGCAGGAGCTGACACGGTGAGCATCCAGCTGCTAGGTGCAGAACAACGCGAAGCATGTGTGGCTGTTCGGGTGGGGTTTAAATAGCCTAAGAAGAAGTTCCTGGTATGTATCCTTCCACCAATCAGGTATGTATCCTTCCCCGACCACACCCGGGTGGTGAAGTAGTCCTACAGGTTAAGTAGTCCCATTCAGGCCTCAAGAGGGCCTGGATAAAGCAGCAAGGTCTGCATCAGGTAAGTGTGCACCCAAGCACTTAAACACATATCCTCTTCTATGAGCCTGGCGCCTAAGGCGCCAGGACTGAGTCCAAAGGGCCCCGACTTGGGCCCGCTGAGACTTCCCTGGGGAAAATGATGTCTGCCTCTGGGGTTGCTGGGCCCGGCCTGGCTCCTTAGAGGTAGGCATCATGACACTATGTTTTTCAAGATGGCGCCATAATCACCTTTGTTTAAACGGGTCCCGGTCTTCTTTTTTTGCCTTTTTTTTTGGGAAAGGTCCTTCTAGTGTTTGTCTCTGCGTGCCAAACCAGGTTTGGTCCCTTTGTTCGTATGCCTTTAGCGGGCTCCAGAACTGAAGAGAGCCTCTGGTGTCTGAGTGTCTGGGGTGGGCAGGAAGTGAGGGAGGTGTCCGAAACTCCCTGTGCTTATTCTCTTAGGAGTCACAAATGCACTCTGGCGTGATTGGCCGGCTGACTATCCGGCAAGGACAGCCACTCTGCTGGGTGAGTGGCAGCTAGGCTGGAATGAATGGGAGAAAACTGTTTAAAAGGTGAGTCTCTTGGACTGGAAAGCAGAGTCGACCACTGTAACGAAAGAACCGAAGACAAGCTGGAAGAGGATGGCTGCTGCAACTCCTGGACCATTGGTTTTCCTGGTGAAGCCCTGCTGCAGGTCCGAATTGCCAAGTTCATCTCGACAGAGAAGTCCCTTTAAGGACGACTTCTTCCTTTGAGTTGGTGGGACCAATCAACTCGTAAGCCACCTGGGTACCTTTCTCGAAGCTGGTTAGGATTAACCAGGGGGAAGGACACCAGCTTGTGTGCTTGAAGAACAGCTACTCGAACAGAAATGACTCCGTTTTGTTTGCTTTTTCCGACGATCCCATGCAGTGCAGGAGTCCCCTGACGTCCTCCCTCTTGTCCCCACGACTGAGGCTCAGGAACAGTGAAATCTGCAGGAACTGCCAGGAACCAACGACTTCGGCTGCATTTGTTTCTTCATACTAAGGTACTGCATGCAATTCTGCCTAACACTGGTGTACAGCGGTGTGGATGAAAGTATAGTTGTTGCATTGAGAGTGCTGTTCTTACTTTTGTTCAAATAACCTTCACATGCATAAGCACCACTAGAAAAGCAATTGTATTATAATGCCAGATAAGGATAACTTCAAACAGGAAGCCCCGATCATTCTAACAGTAGATCAACTGAAAGATATGTCTAAAGTCAGGTCTCTCTCTGTTAAAGGCAAGAAAAGCGAATTGATTGAGAAATTGTTGAATCATAAAAGACTGGGAGGTAGAGCTATATAACCCCTACCCCATCAGAAAATGTGGATAATGTTGATGAGGATGATAATGATTCAGAGTCAAGCTCTAATGTTATTGATTAGTTAGAAGAGTCAGAAGAGTCTCAGGATGTGAGCCCCACTGCACCTCTACTTGCTTTAGGTCCTCAAGCTATAACGACAGGGACCCTACCAGGTCCAGTACTGAGTCCAGAATGTGTCTCTCTTGAAAAGATGAGACTTGAGTTAGAATTTAAAAGGCTCCAAATGCAAACTGAAAGCAGACATCAAGAACTCAGGCTCAGAGAAATGGGATTGAATCATGAACTTGAAATGAAGACATTGTCTCTTGAAAATGGTTCTCTCCCAGAGTCTTCTAGGTCTTCCAGTCCTAAGAGGCCTGACATGCCTAAAGAAGCTGTAAGTATGTATGAGGTGAGACTTGATATTTTAGATTGGTTGGCTGCTTTTGCATATAACTATGGGATTCAGGGTTTCACAGGGAATCAGTTGATTCCTTGGCTTTTGTCTAGGCTCCCCCAGGTGGCAATTGATGCTGTAATGGAGGTGGGGGAACTTGAAAGATTGGAGTATGCAAATGTGAAGCTAGCTTTGATAGCTAGATTTAGGAAAACTCCTTCTCAGTACCTGAAGAGGTTCAGGACCCTCGAAAAATAGAATGGTACCCCTTAGGCTACCTGGGTGTGTGAATGTTTGAAAAACTTAGATTGTTGGGTAAAAGGTGACAGAGTTAACACTTTTGAAGGAATGAGAAATCTATTTTTGTTAGAATCTATTTTTGATGCCTGCTCTCCAGTGCTGAGACAGCACTTGGCTGACACTAAGGAAATTGATCCAAAGAAGTTAGCAAAGGCTCCTGATTTATGGGTTGCCAACAGGGATACTCACAGGGATTCTGGGGCAACTCAGAAGAAGGATGAGGGGAAACAGCACAAGAAAGATGGCAAAGAGAATTCTAATACCTCCAATCGAAAAGAGGGCCCCAAACATAAGAAGGGTAAGCCACAAGGGAAACCGAATCAGGCTAGTGAAACCTCTGGTGCCAAACCAGAGGGAGGTCAGCAGAAACTCTCATTTGTCAAAACATTTGGAAAATGTTATGCTTGTGGGTCTACTGATGATGTAAAAGGGGACCCCAGATGCAAGGGTAAACCTTCAGGGATCCACACTGTCTCCTTAGCTTTCTCCCCAGAGGAAGAAATACATGTGACAAGTGGTAACTTTCAAGTGCTGGCTGAAGACCCCATTGGAGTCTCTGCCATTGTTTTTAGTGTCCCTGGGCCTGTGGGAACAGCAGAATTTAGATGTATATAATTCAATGCCAGATAACACAAAATAATATTACAAGGACAGCGTGCTTGTAAATGGATAGGAACCCCCTTCCATTAGAGACACTGGAGCCAGCACTACAGTAGTGGATGCCTCTTTTTTCAAGGCTGAGGATGTTGCTAAGGCACCCAAAAGCCTCACTATACTTGCTGGAGGCCCTGTCCACATGCTTCCTAGCCTACCAGCTCTCATCCAGTGCAACAACATGACTGTCAAGATACCTGTTAGTGTACAGACTGAGGTGCCTGGGAGAGTCCTGTTGGGGAATGACTTAAAAACTCTTGGAGTTGTATCAAACACCCCCAGGCCTCCCAGCAAAAGGAAACAGGAGCAGACAATGCGGGCCAGGGAGAGTACCTTAAATGGCTCTCCAGAGGAGGTTACAGAAGAATCTAAAACAACCAGCCCACCACAGGAGCTACTAACTGCTATTTCAAAGAAGAATGAGACAAAGGGGAAACCCAAGATCTCAAGGAAAAAGTTTGAAAGCACTCCTGTGCTACCTACAAGGACATCCCCGAGAGGACTGTCCAAGGTCACACCTGTGACTGCTCTACCAGCTGAGGCTGAGTGTGAGGAACAACCAGGAAAGGTTGAATCAGCTGCTGAATATTCAGAGCCGGAAGGAGAGCTGACCCCTGTTGGAGATCTGGATCCTAAAGACCATCCAGAGCTGCAGTCTTTACTGGCAGAAGGTGGCCCCTGTAGGGCAGACTTCAGCAGAGTCCAGAGAGAGTGTTCGCCTCTTAAGGGTGTTCGCCAACAGGCAGGTTCCCGGCTGGATGGGCAAGAGCCAGGGAAGAATAGGTTGTACTGGGAGGATGGCCTCTTCTTCAATGAACCAACTGAGTCTATCCCGGGGACTACAGAAGACTTGTAGTGCCTCTAGAGACAAGACCCCAGCTCCTACAGTTAGCCCATGAGATTCCTTTGGCTGGTCACTTGAGCTTCAAGAAGCCCAAGGAGAGGCTTTCTCTATATTTCTACTGGCCTAAATTGGGGTCTGATGTAGTTAAATTATGTAGGAGGTGTCACACTTGTCAAATCTCCGGCAAGAGTGGAGCCAAGAATGTGGCACCTTTAGGGCCTCTCCCACTGGTGGGAGTCCCTTTTGAGAAGGTAGGATTCAACATTGTTGATCCCTTGGAACCTCCAACCTCTTCTAGGCCATCAATTTATATTGGTTGTAGTAGACCATGCTACTAGGTATCCTGAAGCCATACCTATGAGAACTGTTACAGTTCAGGCTGTTGCTAAGGCCCTGCTTGGTATTTTTACCAGAGTAGGTTTTCCTAAGGAAGTCATCTCTTACAGGGTATCCAATTTTATGTCCCACTACATGCAGGCCATGTGGAAAAACTGTGTAGTGACTTACAAGTTCTCAACTGCCTATCATCCCCAGACAAATGGATTGGTAGAGAGGCTTAACCGTACTATGAAGAACGTGATAGGTCCCTTAGAAGAACCCCTTAGAAGAAAGTGGGATCTTCTACTGCCATGCCTTCTCTTTGCTTATAGAGAATTCCTCCAGGAGGGAGTTGAACTTGGTCCCTTTAAGCTTCTCTATGGTCATCCAGTTAGAGGTCCATTGGCCCTAATTAAGGAGGGGTTGGAGAGTGCTCCTTCCCCCAAGCCAGTGATAGTCACTGACTATGTGTTAGGTCTCCGGAGGAGAATGACGCACATGATGACAGAAGCATCTGATAACAGGTCAGGCTCTGGTGAAGCATTGGTATGACCAGAAGGCCAACATGGTTGAGTTTACTCAAGACCAGCATGTTTTAGTTATGGTTCCAACAAGGCAGAGGGCCTTACAGGACAAATTGATAGGACCCTTCAAGGTTGTGGGAAAACTTAGAGAGGTCAACTATCTGGTGAACGTAGGGAATCCTAAGGAGGCCCCCATGGTCTTTCACACCAACAGTCTAAAAGCTTATGTCACCAGACCAGAAGTGGGAGCTTTGCTTCTAGCTTCAGCTCAAGAGGAGGAAGAGAGTGAACCTCTACCTGATCTCCTCAGGGGACAACCTTTAGATGAGAAAATAGAAGGAGTTAATCTCTCTTCTAATCTGACACTGGAACAACAGGAGGAGTGCAAGTTTCTATTAAATCAGTTTGCCTCCCTGTTTTCACTGTCACCAGGCTTGACCCCTTGTGGCCAGCATGATATTCTCACTGGTGACTGTCTACCTGTTAAAAGCAGAGGTTAGAGGATGCCAGATAATGTCAGAACCCAAATAAAGGAAGAGTTCAACAATATGCTTGATCTCGGGGCAATAGAATCCTCTACTAGCCCATGGTCTAGTTCAATTGTACTAGTGCCAAAGGCAGGATCCAAGGAGTTGAGATTATGTGTGGACTATAGAGCTCTAAATGCAGTCACTAAGACTGATACAAATCCTTTACCTAGGACAGATGATCTGATGGACAAACTTGGTTCAGCCAGATACCTCAGTACATTTGACCTAACGTCAGGCTGTTGGCAAATAGCCCTGACAGACCATGCCAAGGAAAAACTGCATTTTCAACCCCAGCATGCCTCTACCAGTTTAAGAAAATGCCTTTTGGATTAAAGAATGCACCTGCAACATTCCAAAGGGGGGTTAATCAAGTTCAGAATGGCATGGAGGACCTCTGCATGGCATAATTGGATGACATTGCAGTGTTCAGTTCTACTTGGAAAGAACACATTGGCCACTTAGGATATGTTTTGCAGACTCTTGAGCAGGCCCATCTGACCATAAAGGCAAGTAAATGTCAAATTAGTCAGAGCAAAGTGATCAACCTTGGACATGAGGTAGGGGGAGGTGAAATAAGGCCATTGGCTAGCAAAGTACAATCTGTACAAGAATGGGCCACCACTACTACTCAAACCCAAATGATAGCCTTCTTAAGCCTCACTGGTTATTATAGGAACTTCATTGAGAACTATGGGTCCATAGCTTCTCCCTTGAATGTGGTCTCTGTTAGGCAGAATCCTATGCAGTTCCCTTAGGCAGCACTTAGAAGATTAGGACTACAGGTATATGCAATAAATCCACTTTGGTATCAGCCTGTAGCACACAGATTTGGTTGGTAGCTGTGGACTTAGATAAGTCAGACTTATCTCAAGAGGGAGATGAGCAGTATTCAGGGTTTACATAATAGGACTACAATACTATGGAACAAGGAAACACTGACCAAAGCTTTGTATCAAAAAGAATATATATTTATTTTACACACTCTTAAATCAACACACAAATCACTATCATTAAAGAAAGTTAAAACAGTCAAGAAAAGTATACACAACTCCCTAATTAAATTGTAGACACGTTTGAGCAAGAGTGAAAACTGAGCAAAATGGCACAGTGTAAACCAAGCAGAAATGGCACTCTAACAATTTCTTCAGAGGTAGGGAAAGGTCAGGTTATACAGGGTTAGACTCCTAAACACAACAGCAACACTTCCCAATTGGATTGTGAACAAGTTAGGCAAGGTAGTACTTTAGCATAAGCAATACTGGCACTTCAACAATATATAAAGGGGAAGGAAAGGTGGTTATAAGAGTTTAGGTGCACCAACACATGTCTTGCTGAAAAGCAATCTAGAGAAGGCAGTTGTAACAGGATTAGCCAGAGTCAATAGGCCTGTGCCAGTGTCAGTGGTACAAGGCAAAGTGCCCAGGTTCAAACGGTTCTAGTAGCTGCAGTCAAGTCTTTGTTTAACAGTTCAAAAAGGAGGGTTCAGAAAGTCAAAAGATAATGTCAGATAATAGGGACGGCCAGCCCAGAAGGTAAGTAAAGGATTTAAAACACCTTTAGCAGTACCCAACGAAGCGGGAGGCCTGGCAGAACAATGTACCTTAAAAGTGGATGAGGCTCCTGCGGTCGTGGTAGTTCCTGGCAGTTCCTACAGTTCGGGAGATCCAGCAGAGGAAGAGAGGCTCTCGTCATGGGGGAAGGTTCAAGTCACTGCATTGCACAGGGAAGAAGCCGGCCTCGGTGATGCCAAACGGAATAAAAGGTACGCTCCTTTAAATAGCGGTCGTGGTGGACGGGTGCCTGTCTATCTGGTCTCCTAGTGCTTGGCACTGGCGATTCGACCAAGGCAGGACCTGGAAGGTGATTGGCGAACTGGTTGGCCCCGCCAGCTAAAGGGAAGAAGGCTCTTGTAGGTGAAGATCTTCTCTTGTCGTTGGAGAAAAGCGGTGAGGATCTGCAGCAGGGCTTCACCAGTGGCTCAGTCGTGCAGATGTCTTCGGCTTCTCTCCTCTTCGGATTTTTCAGGTCCAGTGGTAACGTCTTGTCCTCCAGTCCTCAGATCCCTGCTTTTATGCAGAAAACCCCCAATTCATATAGCCTAGCTGTCACTCACACAGTGGGGTGGTTTTCCTGGCGGGATAACCCCCCAGCCTATCAGGGAAGAGTGCGACTTGGGTTGCTAGGGTAACCCTGCCAGGGTGCCTACTCTCCCTCCCACACATCCTGTCTACCCCAGACTCACTGGCACCTGACGGAGGGCTTCTATCCAGAAGCCCGCCAAAAGGACGAACAAAGGGGCCCCAACCTGGGCTTGGATTACAGAGCGAGACATGAGAAAGAAATATTAATAAAGATCTGGCAAAAAAAAACAACTGGACTAAAGTTAATAAAAAGATAAACTGGCGGTATGTTAAAGGCTGTCAGAAAAAGTGGTAGCCTTGAGCAATGGGAAAATCCCATAGGAAAATATTTGCGGTCGAATATTAAAGGTAGTAACCACTGCCACCAGCCACAAACTTTGGAGAGAGGGACTGGACAGTACCCTCTCGAAAATGAACACCAGGGAAAAACTATTAACCCTTTCCAGTACCTCCATAGTAAGATGGTTTGCACTGGTTTTGTTCATAACTATTGACTAGTAAAGTCAGTGGTAACTTTAAATGCCCTTGGAGACAGTAGTCAGTCCCAGGGTATGGAGTCTATGTTTGGGGGTCACTATGACACCCCTGTGTTACTGCACTGAGGGTGCTGTCTAACACACATGTAAAAAGATGATTCCTATGAGGGTGAGAAAAAAAACCCATAGACCATAAGCACAAAAATTGCCTAAAACACACATCAGCAATATAAACCCTTCAAATCCAGCAAAGCTGCTGGGGGACTCAATAGGTAAGGGAAATTAGCCTTTTTAAGAGAATTCTCCCTAACAGTCTCCTCTCCCAAATTTCCTAAAAAGGTCAGCTGGAATGAGGAGTGCAACAAGGCATTTGAAGGATTTAAGAAAGCCCTTTGTCAAGCTCCAGCCCTAAGAGCTCCTGAATGCAGCCAAACCTTCATTGTGCAAACAGATGCTTCCAATAGAGGTAAAGGTGCAGTTCTAAGTCAGCTGGATCGGAAAGGTAGGGAGCACCCCATCTGCTTCATCAGCAGAAAGCTGAAGGAACCAGAAACAAGGTCGGCAACCATTGAAAGTGAATGTTTTGCTATTGTGTGGTCACTGAAGAAGTTTAGACCATACTTGTATGGGTCTACTTTTGTGATTCAGACTGAGCACCAACCCTTGAGATGGTTAATGCAGATGAAGGGGGAGAATCCTAAATTGTTAAGATGGTCAATCAGCCTACAGGGGTTTGATTTTACCATTGAACACAGGTCAGGGTGTAATCACCAAAATGCTGATGGTCTCTCCAGAATGTTTGACCGACTGGAGTAAGGAGATTCATCCAGAGGTGGATTAAGTCCTCCTGTCCCTTACTCTGGGGGGGACGTGTGTTAGGGAGAATTCTATTAAATGTGCTAATTCCCTTCACCTTAGAGATCCCCAACAACTTTGCTGGATTTTTGAGGACTTGATTTTCTCACCTGGAACGAGTGTGAGCCTTTTTTCCTCTCTTTCATGTATTTTGATGTATGTTTTACACTTGTGTCCTTTGATTATGGAGTTCTAGATAACTCCATAGGCATCATCTTTGCATGTGTGTTACACAGCACCCTCAGTGCAGTGACACAGGAATGTCTTTTAGACTTCCCAAAGGTTTAAATACCTTCTCTGGGATAAACAACTGTTTCCCAGAGAATGTAAAGTGAAATTGACTTTACTAGTCTTTCCAAATGTATAGAACCAGCACACACCATCTTACAATGGAGTGCTGGAGGGGATACATAGTATCCCCTGTGTCTAACTACTCGTATAGCGTCAAATACTACCCTTTCCTATTGAAAAGGCTGGTGGCAGTGGTTTCACAATGATCTACCATGATTTTTCCCGACCGCGAACACGGTAGCTAAAAATCACGGGAGCCATGTTTTCCAAGATGGCGCCTTAAACCCCTTTGTTTAAATGGGTCCCGGTCTTCTTTTTTCGCCATTTCTTTTTGGAAAGGTCCTTCTAGTGTTTGTCTCCGCGTGCCAAACCTTGTTTGGTCCCTTTGTTCATATGCCTTTGGCGGGCTTCAGGACTGAAAACCGCCTCTGGTGTCTGAGTGTCTGGGGTGGGCAGGAAGTGAGGGAGGTGTCCGTAACTCCCTGTGCTTAATCTCCTAGGAGACCCAAATGCACTCTGGCGTGATTGGCTGGCTGACTGTCTAGCAAGGACAGCCACCCTGCTGAGTGAGTGACAGCTAGGCTGGAATGAAAGGGAGAGAACTGTTTAAAAGGCGAGTCTCTTGGACTGGAAAGCAGACTCGACCACTGGAACGAAAGAACCAAAGACGAATTGGAAGCGGATGGCTGCTGCAACTCCTGGACCGTTGGTTTGTCCGGTGAAGCCCTGCTGCAGGTCCAAATTGCCAAGTTCATCTTGACAGAGAAGCACCTTCAAGGACGACTTCTTCCTTTGAGTTGGTGGGACCAATCAACTTGCAAGCCACCTGGATACCATTCTCGAAGCTGGTTAGGATTAACCAGGAGGAAGGACACCAGCTTGTGTGGTTGAAGAACAGCTACTCGAACTGAAGTGACTCCATTTTGTTTGCATTTTCAGACAATTGCGTGCAGTGCAGGAGTCCCCCGACGTCCTCCCTCTTGTCCTCACAACTGAGGCTCAGGAACAGTGTGATCTGCAGGAACTGCCAGGAACCAACGTCTTCGGCTGCATTTGTTACTTCTTACTAAGGTACTGCATGCAATTCTGCCTAACACACATCATCTGCACATAGAACAAAAAGTGATTACTATACAAAAGCCCATCCCAAAGTAAGAACAGAGAAGATGCAACAGACTGGAGAAAGTAACTCTCTGAGCCTAGTTCCAGGATTGGTATGAAAAGTATGACCATATAAAGTATATCTTGCAGAAAACAAGAATGAATGTGGCCTAACGAGTCTCACAGACTCAACTGAACTGTGGGGATAGTTCAAAGTCGACATTACCTGACTTCCATTCTTGGTGGACTGACACAGCCGCACCCGGGTTCGAACGTCAATGCAAGCTGATTAGGCTAAGCCAGGACATGCAGGATCGTGGAGGCCCCGGCAGCAAGTGGGCGTTGAGTAGGGGTGAATGTGGGTGTTCTTGTGGTAGAACAGCGGCGCTTCAATGATGAAGGCTGGAGCAGTTCCAGGAACTCTTCGCTGTTGAACTGGGTGAGTCAGGCTTTAGTGAAAGTGGTGATCTTGGGTGTATCGATGTGTGATCAATGATGCAGTAGTTTATGGGCTAGTTCGGATGAGCCATTGTTGTAACTCCTGGTTAGAGTCGGCGACTGACTCTCGTTATTCGGTTAGGGTTCCGATGTTCAACAGTCGCTTCGGACCTCGCAGGTGATGTGCTTCACTGGGACATGATGCAGTGGCAAGCTGGTTGAGAGGCAAATGTTTGTCTGGTTGGAGGAAGGCAGACACAAGCAAAACTACCTTCTCTCTTGTTCAAGATGCTAGGAGAACAGAGCCACCAGTTTGGTGTGGTAGAACAGGGAGCTTCGGCTGGTCTGGCATTGCGGTTGTTGTGAGGCCTCCACAGAGGACTTGAGGACAGGATGCTTTCATTCAGGGTCTGCTCTCCTAGCTTAGGAGATCCTTTGCAGAGTAGTTGGTCTTGGTCCACTGCACTTGTCACTCCTGATGTGCCCTGGAACTGATTAGGGGATATAGCTTCCTTCTGTCTTGGACGGTCCTTCACCATAGGCTGAGTTCTTTGGAGAGCACAACTCTCCCAAAGGAAGTCCAGTGAGTTCTTCAGAACAACTCAGTGGCCTTAAAGGATCCAAGAGGAAATGAGAGCAATCTGCTGAAGGGGTGGAAGACAACTTCTTTTAAGGGTGAAACGTCCTCAGGTGATTGGCCTTAAGCTAGCCTGCCTTAGTGGTCCAATCCCTGCTCTGGAACAGAGTGGACTTTGGAAGAAAGAGAGAGAGAGAGAGAGAGAGAGAGAGAGAGAGAGAGAGAGAGAGAGAGAGAGAGAGAGAGTGAAATTCAAGATGGTGGAAGCCTCCTTTCCTTGACCATTACCCTCCTGCCTAACATGATCCCACCCCCTTCCCTTCTCACTGAGAACAAAGGCCTAGTGATATGTAGCACCCTGGTGTGAGTTTACTCCTTTTGAATGGGTGTGATCCATTGATGCCCGGAACAGCTGCCTGCTGTGCGGCTGTCTCTGGTGGAGGGTGTTACCAGCCCTCACAAAGAGAACAAAGAGGAGGCCCTGCCTTCCAGGTTCTTGTCCTGCCATTTGGCGGGCTACACCCAGTTTACCAGAATACACATCACCTTCCATATCTGAGCTGGCACACAGGAGCTGACACGTGTGATATCAATTGGAATGTGGTGGTTGTGATCATAAGTAGTACCATGCACTATGCCTAAATGCAGGCATAGCTTTTATTTAGAGTTACCCTGCCACCAGCATGGGCGACTCATGATCATCATAATTTGGGGTACAGTAGGACATATCTTAAAAGCCACCTCTGCACTTCAGGGAATTGGTTGCCTCTGCGGCTGTCCAGTGGGCACCTTGTGACCTTGGAACATGCTCTGTGCCATGAGTAGAGTGGGTGCCATGGATCAGGCTACTGATGTGGCAGGACACAAGTGACTACGCTTTTGTCATGGAGATGATGAAAAGGGGAATCTGGTTGGCAGATTACCCTTTTGGAGATGGAATTACCCTCATCATTGCACATATTAATATTAATTTAAAAAGCCAGGGCTCTCACCCCCTTGCCAAATGACAATCCAACACACACAGTAAGACAACATTTCCTTATTGGCTGCATAAATGCCACCCACTCCATTTAAGAACACTCATCATGTTGACCTTGACCTTAATACAAGGAAAACATACCATGGGCCTCATTACTACCCTGGCGTTAATGTGTTAATGGCGCCGTAAAAGGCTGCGGCGCCATTAAACCCTTAACGCCAGATTCACACTTTAACGCCTGCTTTTTGCAGGCGTTAAAGTCCAACCCGCTAAGGGACCTTGGTGCTAATTACGGCACCGTAATTTACAGTGCCGTAATTAGCGCCTTCCCCATTCCCATTGAGCCCTATGGGCCAAAAATGGGAATGGGGAAGGGGCCATGGTGAATGGGGATTTACCGCCCCGCCAACCTTGGAATGGGGCGGTAAATCCGCCATCCACCATGGCGGAATCCATGGTGGATGAGGCCCCATGCCAGAGTTGTAATGAGGCCCCATGCCTCAGTAAGAAAATATCACGGCTGCCTGCCCCAATATAGAACCCTTTTAACCGCCCCAAGCCCTCATACACATTATAACACTCATGTAAGCATGCTTTTCCACTGTAAGAAGACATTTATGCTCCCTTCACCAATCACCCGAGCCTAGAATGCACAAAAACATTCATACTTATTTACCCACTAGTCTGCACCTATACAGCTAATCTCTCAATCATTCACAAGCACACCCAAATCATTCACACTGCTTATTAATCTACACACACACTAACACCAATACACACCATTCCCACAGCACTGTGATCCTTGTGTGCACTTACAGACACTCATCGCATGCATACCTAGATACATGTGCCACATGCTCACCATGCATGCATGCATACATAAATGCATACATACATTCTTATCTACTCTACACTCCTCTAGGCACATGTTTCAGTGTAGGGCTCTCTGACAGGGAGTACGCTGATTGCACATTAATAAGAGGATTTGTCGCCCAACTTTCTCTTAGCAGTGTGCACTATGCTTTCTGTGTGGAGCCTCAGTCTCTGTTTTAAAAAAGGAGTCACAGAGTGCTTAATGGGCGTGTGACAAAATAACTACTGTTCTGCTGGATTACATGTATGAAAAGTGGCTAGAGTGCCTACTCAGACCAATACTATGACTAAACTAGCCATGATCCCATTTATAATGGTGAAACAGTCTCAGCCTCAAAGGTATACCTTTTCACCTAATATGGTAGTGCAGGTCAGCAGAGGAGGGGTGTGAAGTGATATCAGTATCAATCCAAACAACTTAAATACAGAAGTCCTGATGAGACAGAACTGCACAGTGAGAAGCAGTGTGAGTCCGTGAGAGCCTTTTTCACTGTTTCCAGTTTCCATGAAGTGTGAGGCGCTCCTTCATAATCCCCTCCCAGCCACGGAGCGGCCGCGGAGTCCGCGAGGGCTGCGGGGACTGCGTGATCTATGCCACGAGACAAACATAGAGGAGGGTCGCCTCCTTCGGAGTGCCAGGCTGCGACGTGATGACGGATCCAACGAAGGGGGAAGAGTAATCCTGGCTGCTGTTTCACCCGTACCATTACTACTGTTATTGCAGCAAGACTCAGTACATGAAATTACAGAAATGGCAGGTAAGGGCACAGAAAGGAGAGCTGTGAACATTTCCCTGACCTTGACGCCATTGGCGCCCTCCTCGTTGCGAGTATTGAAATCCCTAAAATCTTTGCACTACTCTGTAAACTGCCCTGGAGCTATGCCGGAACTGGACGTTTCTTCTACGCCTCCTTCCCTCCTAGTGGAGGTAGGTAACTTGGGCATAATGGCGGAAAGCACTCCCCTACAGCTTCCTCAATCAGAATCTGAACGTGCTAAGCAGGCAATTGACTGGACTGATAGAGTCTTGCCTGTAGGTACCAACAAGCCAATAATAACAGAAAAACCTTGAGAAGCGAGTTCGCCCCAACTTAAAAATGTGCAATGCCCAAACGAGGAAATCATGGGGTATGACAACCTATATACCTCTGATGGCAACAGGGATGGTTTTGGCCCCACGCCTTTGCTAAACTCGGAAACAACAACAGAAGAAGGGAGAAGGGCCCAAATGAACATTAAAGCACAAATTCACAACACCTCCAATCTTGGAAAAACAAACGGAGGGATAAATGGAGGTTTGAACGACTTAGTTAATAAAACTGAATCGTTTCCCCCATCGATGGAAGAAGGAAACTCGAAGATCACTCCACATCATCATGACTTCTAATATAAATAAAGATCTAAATGCGGAAAAATTGTGGATTCTGCTACCAGCCCTTGTAAAATAAACGTTTTAAACGATGCACCAAGAGCTAAGCACAGTGAACAGATTGGCAGTATTGACCTGCCTACCAAAAGTATTATGAGCTCTCCGAACCAAAACAAAAGCCTATGGGAATCTAAAGCCTTAAAGAGCCGCAGCCCTATAAGAAGCTAACAAGGAAACTAGGGACAGGACAGATTAACAGAAATAGGCTCTTTTTTTAAAAAAAACTGTCTTCCCTACGCCAGTGTGAGCAGCAGAGATCTCGGACACAGAAATCCTAGAAGGCGTTCTGGACCCAAATGAAGAAACTGAAAAAGCTGTTCGAATTTTCGGGTCCTTTGGTAAGAAAGTGCAAAACACGAAGTGGCACTTTGGGCCCCCTCAAATTAGGTTAACTGGTGTTTCTAGCCCAACCACCTGTGAACAAGTGAAAAACTCGGATAAAGAAATTGAGTTTGGAAGTGGGAGTCAGCCCTCAAAGGAACCTAATACCCAAAACACAGCGGATACACAGGATTTCACTGGACCGGAGACCCAAATGCCACCTTGTGGTCTCACGGAGAAACAAAGATGTCTGGATCATGGTACAAACCAGGCAACGAAAGCCGCTTTCCTGAGAAAGACTTTGCCATCTGAAACGGAGGATCTATGGGTTCTTCAGCAAGAAAGTTCAAAATATAAAATGGCACTTTGGGTCACCTCAAAATAGGGTAATTGGCGCTTCTAACCTGAGTATATGCAGACAAGGGAAAATCTTGGGCAAGGAGCTCGAGTTTGAAAGTGGGAGGTAGACCCCAAAGGCGGTCAATAGTCAAAATAGAGGGGAAACATTTTATCTTAGTGGATCAGAGACTCAAATTTCATCTTGTAGTCCCACGGAGCAACAGAGAAGTTCGGGCCATGACACAAACCAGGCAATAAATGCCTTTACATCAAGCAACTCGTTGTTGCCATTAGGGGTTAATACAATTGCCCCAGAGCGACAAAATGGCAAGCCGTTGCCTGATCCCACTAGGGGAAATTCTCAAAAAACCCAAGAAACCATTGACCTTCAACATCCAACAGAGGGGCACCTATTAGATTTTGGAAAGAAGGCTCTAGGGGATCCGAATCTCCACCTCCACGATTCTATAGGTGTCAGTCCTATACTTTCGGCCATAAGGCATGAAAAGTTGCATCATCCTTGCCAATGCCTTAATACTTTCCAAACTCGACTACTACAATGCCTGGTATTTGGGAGCTAACAAATACATCATTGACAAAATCCAAACTCTGCAAAATAATGCCCTTAGAACTGCCCTCAACCTACCCACCAGAGAACATATCTGTAATATAAGCAGAGAACAACAGTGGCTAGAAATTAGCTACAGAATCTCGCTTAAAACAGCCTCACTTACTTTCAAATGCCTCAATAAAGCAGCTCCCCCACACCTTGCAGAGAGAATAGCGAGAAGAACATCAACCCGCCCTACCAGAGTTGCCAACTCCTTCTGCCTACAGATACCAAAATTCAGGCTAAAAAAATACAGGCGGTAGTAGCTTCCCAGTTAAGCAGGTCCAGTACTGGAACACACTCCCACTTGATGTGAGAATAGATCAATCCTACTACAGCTTCAGTTGCAATATTCTCAAATGGCTACATTCCAATGACCCCCACATCTAACCGCGAACCACCTCAACCTCTTAATATCATCCCCAATCTATCCCCCTCTGTTTGTACATATGTATAGTCCTTTCAACAGATTTGTTTAACTACTTATTTGCAATGTTTTTCATGTACCTTTGTGCCTTACTCTGTAACTAAGCTTAAAGTACCCATGTATTTTGTTCTGTGCTTCGCCCAGCTACCCTTGGTTTTGGTGCACCATACAAATTAATAAACAAACAAACAAACACACAAAAGGACCCTGGCCAGCCAAATGAGTTCGTAGAAAAGGAATCCCAGAATAAAAAACACAATGTATTGGCAATCATGTCGACACTAACAATTGTCTTAGCTCTCTCCACCAAGCTCTACGAGGCCCTAAATGATGTCATGAAAGATCACTCAACGATGCTAGCGATGATTCATACCAAATTGATTTTTTTGGAAGGACACATCACAGCCACAAAACAACAAGCCTCTGAACTTGAACGAGCCATAGTTGAAAAACAAAATGACATATTAGTTGTCCATCAAAAAAAGTTACAACAGGAAAAAGAAACATTATATAAGGATTCAATAACCCAAACGGATTTAAAGAATTGTGATGAATCCGACAAAGAGCAAAAACAACAAGACCCGTCCATTGGACTAGTGGTCCTCTTAAAATCGCTGGACTCAACCCAAATGAAATCAAGACAGGAAAACGGCCCTAAAAGGGGTGGAGTAACACACCAAAAGAATGGATGTATAATAACAAATAATGAGGAACTTGAACAAAACGTGACAACGGTAAACTCGACGATAGGCAGTGTATCGCTGACGAAGATGAAAATTGTGGAAACCCAAAGCCCAGGTATTACAAGTTAGCAAAGAGTGGACCGAAGTGGCAGATCCCTCATCAAAAAAGGCCCCCAACCCAGAATTCATATAAATAAAGACGGGTAAAACCTACATCCACTTCAAGAGTAGTGTAAGAAAAAAGCTCTGACTTCGCAATCTTCTCCGGCTTTAACAAAAAGCATAACAACGGCTGTCCTGAAAAGCAGATGCAGAGAAAGGAAGCAATTAATGCCCACCTATCAGATCCCAAACAAAAGTGGAAAACAGATGTACACCCACCTCGGCCACTCTCAAGTACAAAAATCGTAGGAAAGAGTCATCAAGAAAAATACAAAGTGAATAATACAGAGAATGATAACAACATGAGAGCAGTTTTCCTGAGGACACTGGATGAATCAGCGAATTCATAGGACTTGATCGACTTGTCAACCTATTTTATTGTAATCAGAGTTGATATTAAACCCTACAAACCAACCGGCTTCTAAAAGTCAACAACTGCTGGAACCCAAGCCTAAAGAGTCCCAAGAGTCTGATTCAGAAACTAAATCCTTCTCTATATTTAGAACTCTGGTAGAAAAGAGACAAAGTGCTGAAGAGAGATTAAACAATACAATGTTACTCCCGGACAAAACTGCGTCAAGCTCAAAGCAGACTTTGGAAAAGTCCAAGTTCCTGAATAGAGAGGAAAACATCCACCACAAATCATCTCGGTTGACTGGAAATAAACGGCATGACTCAGATTCACCCAGAAAGCGGAAGCAATCAAACCACAGGAAGAGAAAAGAAAACGAAAGCTCTATGCAGAATCGTTTAAGTAAAAGTACAAAAAATGAAACAAAGAATCTAAATGAACCAAGCTCACGTGGGAAAAGTTCTAGTGATCGCTCTCTAAAATTTGAACGGATCTTGGACAAAGGAGCTGAATGTACATTGAATAGAGCAACAGTTATGTCACTCTTAAACTGTGTCCCAAATCTGAGGCAGATCTGCTCTACGGATTAAAGATCATCGAATTTAAAAGGGAAAGCCTGAATGACAGTGCTTTTCTGCATGTACCATCTCCGGTGGTCAACGCTATCCTCCTGGAAGCGGCGGAAAGCTTGCTGATTGCTGGGGTTTGATTTGACTGCTGTAAGGCAGACAAACAACAGATATCAAAGTGGAACAACACAAAATGAACAAAAAATCAATCCCTCCCAGGCATATATGAGCCCTAAAGAGTTCTTACTCTTTGAAGTGATCCCGGGAGTTAAAATAAACAACAAAGAACAGTATAAAGATTCCCTGAATATCGGGCGGCATCCCAAATCTCAAAAATTACTTTAAATGTAACTTTTAAGCCAACCCCCCTTGGTAAGAGCTTAAAGAACCCAGATATGACAGGAAATAACCAACATGAGACTTGTGATACAGACAAATGGGCTTGGATCCCTGAAGCTCTGGCGAACCACGGGCGTCCATAACAAGAGAAGTTAAGAGAACAGGATCAAGAACCCCTCTTGAAGAGCCATGTGCTGTTACCCAGTGAAATAACCTTGATAAAAATGGCCTCATGGAACACACGTGGATTCAAACATTTGACAGCATTAAATGACGCAAATTCGGGCGACTTTGACCTGATTCGCTTGCAAGAAACCTGGTTGAGAGAAAGGCCCACAATGGACGGATTGGAAATTACTCTCTCCCCAGCAAAGAAAGAGGAAAAAGGATGCCCAATATCAGGGCTCCTGATGCGACTAGATCAGGAAGTAGACTAACAGTCATTTGATCAATTTTTGCTAGACTATTTGCACATGAACTTTGGTTGTCGTGGAGCCATTACGTGAAGGAATCAATACAAGCAGAAGCTACACCACTAGTAGTAATAAACCTATACTGGAACTTGCAGGTCGTCACAAATGAGAACTTCTTAACAACTGTCATGGGTTTTGACCCATGTTGAATCAATAGACTGGGTAGATGTGGGGATGAGCTGTCGCCACCCATTATTATATCCCAGAACAAACTAAATCAATAGACTGTGTGGATGTGGAGATGAGCTATCGCCTCCCACATTCACGCCAGAATAGGAGAACTGCGCAGTTGGCACGAGACCACTCCAAGGATACAACCTTCTTGTGGGGAATTCATTTTCTTAATCCCAAAAATGGTTGCATTACCAGTACTCACCACTATCAGAAAGCCGGCATTTTAAAACCACCAGACTTTTGTGTAAAACTGAACAAATGAAACAAAACCAGACCAAGGAAAGACTTGCTAAGAGGTGTATACAATGTAAAACTATATTCTGAAATGACTTGAAAGAAGTAATTATTTAATGTATATGTAAAAATTGTCAGTTTGATTTGAATGTAGAAAACTGGGAACAAAAAGTGACATTTAGCTGAAACCTGGCTGCCAGGCCTGGCTGCATCCTGAGGTCACATGGCCCTGTTGATTAGATTAGGGGAGCAGCTGGGGACTACAGGGAGTTGAACAAAGGCCTGTCCTGGACTCAGGCAAATGTTATATTGGGGGGCCGTAAAGTGGCTTCCTCTTAGGGGAAACTGGGAGGGGCAGTGCCTCTGCTAGCAGCTGAGCTTGGGGGAAGTGGATAAACCAGTTATTTTGCCCTGTGATTTGGGAAGCCACACCCGTTTTTGACCAGGGCATAATTTTAAAAAGATAGATAACTCAAAGTGCGGACTTGTCAGAATTATATAAGTAATATCATTATTTTTGTGATTTTTCTGTGAACATTTTGAGATGCGTTAGGACCCTGTGGTGTATTCTGGGGGGTTGCTAGCGGAAAATAGGTTCTCAATCCAAATGTCTGCATGTTAAAAATCTGACACTTCATCAATTAATGTCCATACTCCTTGCGCACATGTGTGTAATTTTGGGTAAATGTCCGATATTGCAAAACCAGTTAAAAAGCGCAAAATGTTGTCATTTTTGAATGCACGCCCCCAGGAAGATCAGAGGTGGACAAGCATGGACCATAAGGAATATATAATGTGCACATGTAATTTCAACAAATTGTATAACTGGAAAAGATGCATTAATATCAAATATAGAGTTGTGTGTAAAGATGACAGGGGAGGGCCCTCTGGCCATAAAACCTACAGCATCACTCTGACTCACATTTCCTTCCCCCATTCATGGGAGAGGGGAGAATTGGGCCAATGACAAGTGAGAGGGGCAGGTTTAGTTATGGCCAACGCACACACCCACTTTCCAAAACACATAAAAAGAGACTTCTGGGACAAGTAGAGAGATTCAATTCCATTTGCTGCGGAGCATGCTGACCGACGACTTCACATCCAGAGATCCAACACTTAGACTTCCAAGCTAAACAGAGACTACAGAACTTTGAACCAAGAAGGCCCACTGCAAGCAAAAGTATTTGTCAGCAGGCCTCAAAATCATTTGCAGACTATTCACAGCCGGGCTGAGCTGTTGATTCTGGCCTGGAACCCTGCGCCAGAAAGATCCAGAAGCAGTGCTGTACCCAGAGAAAGCAGAGAGACCCAGAGACCAGATCAGAGATCCAGAGTGACCCAGACCGCTGTGAGCAGAACCAGAGAGCTGACCCAGATCACTGTGAAGTGCCGAGACCAGAACCGGAGTCCAGTCCAAAACCTGACCAGATCTGTGGCGAGGCCTATTTAAAATGTATATTGTGAGTACCTAGCAGAACCTAGCAGAACTGTGCAGAACCAATCTCTTAGTTAAAATAATCTAATCCAAACTATTGTAACCTAAGTAGAACTGCCTCCTAGAAATCGTGTCATCTGTCATTTTTAAAGCTGCACAACTGTCACCTGTCAATTCTGCAGCTGCAAGCTGTCACCTGTCATTTGAGTTTACTTTAAATCCAAAAAACTACCTTTATTTAATCGTCCGTATCTCTGGAACCGTTTGGGCTAGGAACTAGAATCTATGCTTTCCAACGAACCTAAAACCGACTTGCTACTCCTTATACTTTTGCCGCAATTACGATTCAAGCACTCGCGAATTTACTGCGATTTGTGATTTTGGCTCAATTTCTCCACTTGTCAAAATAGCAGCTCCATTCTTTCTTTTATTAAAATCCGTTTGCAACCTGGTAATAACTCATAGAGCATTGCTAAAGTGAGCCTGAACTAATACCAACACGCATCTCCCACTCACCCTGAATCTCTAGAGGGAATTAAAATCAGTTGACACATTTTCCCATCCATTGCCATCACATTTAAAAGCATTTTGGGCATGTGTTTCAAACTCCTACCTGTTTCCTCTAAGCTTGCTGGGGGGGAACTGAATTTCGTATTGTATTTGATTGCATTCCTGAGAACTGTGTGCTCCTCTTTCCATCTCCTTCCATTTCTTACATTGCATAGGGGAGGGGGTGAATTGCCAGAGAAAAAGTGATTATCTTATCTTTTGCTAAAATCATATCAAGTATTTCTGTACTGCATTTTATTCCTCATTGCTTTTCCCTTAAAATCATAAAAGTATTTTTGCTACTTTATCCATCCTATACTAACTCCTCATTGATTATAAAGAAGTGTGCTAGTGTCAGATTACCCATTGTTGATTAACATTATATTTATAAGGGCGATATCGATTATTAATTTATTATAAAAGCGTGGTATCTATATTTTGTTTTATTTCTCAAATAAACCTTTTAAACTTGCAAAACAGAACTACTTCTTGGCTCAGTGGGGTCAGGGGCATTCTAAGAGAGGGGTGTTATATAGGGGTAGTCATCCAGAACTCATGAACTGGACATAAAGATATATCAATAAGGGTTTCCATTCAGTATCCCAGACTAGGCGTTGACTTAGCTGTAGTGTTGAATTGAATCCTCTTACAAATTGGGGGCTCGTCCGGGATTCCGGATTAGATCTATCACTTGTGCAGATTAATACAGTGTGCTAACTGACAAGATACATACATCCGGTCGGATCACCACGCTGTGTTACGCTGTAAAGCACTCCTCAAAGGAACGCTCTAAGGAAAAGGTCTGTTTTGCAAAAAAATAAAATACAAACTTCTGTAAGTCAGGAAGGAACTCAAATTCCAGAATGACGACACTGGTAGACATCAAAATAGCCAGAGAACACTTCTTACATAAGCTATTTGTGAGAGGTGAGTGGACTCATCAGGACCAAACGGTCTGGTTGCAGGCAATCGCGCAACAGGTCACTGAAACAGGGTCAGATATATGGGGAGATCAGAGTCCCCTACATGTGGCCCTGAGTGAACTATATATGGCCCCTAAAGCCAAAGATTAACCTAATAAGATTGCCAGGATAGCGGCATATTTGTATCTATATATGGGAGCCATGCAGGACAAATGTGCTGAAGGCCAAGATCTGGCAAATAGGCAACAGATGGCATTAGAGAAGGCCCAATCTGATCTGGACACTTCTGAGCAGAGGCTGCTCAAGAGCCAGGAGTCAGAAAAGGACAGCAGACAGTACATCACTAAAATAAAGGAGGATATGGATGTTCTGCAACAGGAAAAGGCGGACCAGGATACCAGATTTCTGGCCTTGCAGAAGGAGTACCAAGAAGGTTTGGACTCCCTACTGCAGAGCCCGAAAAAGCTGGAGCAACAATTAGATTTCAATAGGGCATGTGCCGAGCAGGTAGTCACCCTGCAAAGCCACCTAGATAGGAAGAAGGCAGAGAGCAATAAACTGATTTTGAAAGACCTGGATACCCAGTCAGAGTTTGACCAGGATCGCCAGAAAGCTGGTGCCTTCCAAAGGCAAAGGGATGACCTGGCAGCACAGATGCAGGCTCTTAGTCAGGAAAGGGATACCTTAGGCCAGGAAGTCTGCCACTTAAAAAGGAAAATGGAAGAAAATCACCTGGCCCTCCAGGGACTAGGTGACCTCCAAAAAGAACACCAGAACTTGTTAGAGCACACCAGGAGGGTGGAGGATGCTCTGGCAAGAAAGGAGCAGGCCAGTAGGGATGGGACTGAGGAGGTAACCCTCCTGCAGCAGAGACTGGCCCAGTACTCCAGGACCAATCAGGAGGCACAGAGAGAAAATGAGGCTCTCTGTCAGCACAATGATGGGCTCCAGCAACAGGTAGCGATGCAGGAGAGACTGATAGAGTCTAGTAAGGCCTTAACTGAGGAACTGAAAGTGCAGGCTCTTGCATTGCAACAGGGAGCAGGGGCTGATAGAGACGAGGTGCGCTGGGAAAGGGAAACGCCTGAGCATAACCTCAGGAGCACTTGTACCAGAGGCCTTCATCTCTCCCAGTCCAAGGACTCTGCCACCCCCATGTCCCCTTGCGCACATGAGCCCAGGGCCACGGAGATGGCAGATTACTATCCAGCTAGAAGTATGGGGCTCATAGGCCAGTACCTCCCAGGAATGGATGGGCGGGCATCCGGGTATGGGCACGCAAGCACAGTGCAATTTAGTGGGGAACCCCAGGAGAGTAGGCCCATTAAGGGCATCCAGAAAACCTCTGCCCAGTTAGGTCAGTGGGGGGGATACCCAGCAAATCCTGGTAGCAAGGAGGGATCTGAAGACTCCTCTGAGTGTCACAGGACACAGGAGACAAGGTCCCCACATTCTGCCAGCCATTCCCAGGCTCGCAGAATACGGGAAAACCTGGAAGATCAGACGGGCACCTCTGGGAGCAGTGCTTCTGAGTCAGAGGATGAATGGACCAGGGTTACCCGAACCAAAAAGGCTAATAAGGCAAAAAGGGCCTTGCTTAAGGACCCATTGAAACAAATAAAGGCAATCAGGACTGTCATCACTCCTTATAATAAGAACGCCAAGTATTCCGTTTGGGAACACTTGGAGCTCTATGAGCAAATGATGGAGACTTTCCATTTGAAGGACAGCAGTAGCTGCATCCAGTACGTCAAATGAACATTCTCCCAAGAATACTCCAGTTTCTTTGCGGGGCTGGAGGATCAAAACCATTCAAGGTGGTCCACATACAGGGCGGCCATCTTGAAACATTTTTCTGTGCACAGAAATCCTCACGAGGCTCGCAAGGCAGCCTACAATTTGCAATGTGGGGAGGATCAGGCCCCACAAGAGTTTGTGCAAGAATTAAAGCGTGCTTTTGCGCAGACCACCAGAAGGGTGCACACGGATAGCAGAGAATTTATCAATATGTTTTTCCATGCCTTACCCAAATACATAATGACCAAGCTCATGAGAGATTTTCATGAGAAAAGATCTTTAGACTGGGTCATTGAACAGGCTACCCGGATCTATGAGGTGCAGAAGCCAATCAAAAATAAAAATAACGCGCCGAAAAACCCCAAAACCAACAGCACCCCTGCTGCTGCCAGGGTGGCAGAGGTAAAGGTTGCCCCCGTTTTAGATTTGGAGATGGGGGGCCTAAAAACCTGGCTGCACCAAATAATTCACAGCCCAGAAGGCCCTCGGGCCAGTCACAGACAGGGAGTCGAGGAGGTAGTCCCACAAATGGGGTCCACCGCTCCCCTGACTATGTAAGTCCCCGCTACAAGGGAAACCGACCAATCCTGGGTTATGTGTGGACTCCTCCAGCCCAAGGGGGGGATCCAGCCAAGCACCTGACCCGGGGAACTTCCCTCCTAACTTCCCCCAGGAGGGCAGAAATTCAGCAAATCCTGGGCAGAACTTTTTTTCCCAGGTATCCACCCAATTTCCAACCCCAAAACCATCCATCCTTCCTTCCCCAATTCCCTGAGCCCAGACAACCTAATCCAGGAGAGGGAAGGCCAAGGGTGGAGGGGTACCCAAATCTTCCCAATCTGGGGTATTACCAGAGAAGGGATAGCTACCCTTCCTGGGATCAGCCTAGGGGAGAAAATAGAGCCCCGTATCAGCCTGAGCGGGTTTCACAATTTGAGCGCCAGGTCCAAAATATGGCACGAGTTCTGGGTCACATACTGAGGGCTCAACAGAACCCTCAGATGAGCATGCCACCGCAGAATGCCCCAAACTCTGGACCTGGTGCTCCAGAACAATGACGGGGGCAGCACACCGATAACCCACCGGTTCCCAGGGAGGAGGCACAAGGGGAAGGGGGGTGTAAAGCCTTGGAGGAAGCTTCCTTCCCAACTTATAAACAGCCCCTGGAAAACCAGGAACCGGAAACAAAATCTCCTACCACTGAAAGTCTGCCACCCAAGGAGCAGAGAGGAGGTAGGAGAAACAAAGGACCCAAACAGACCCACTTTGTGGAGGAGGTACAGGTCTTCCAATTTGAGGGAGACGGATCCTCAGAAGATCCTGGGAAAAGGATCTTCTCCTTCAGAGATGGGGGAACTCCTCCCAAGGAAAATTGGGTCCCAAGGGATGTCAATTCAGACTGGGGAGATGTGGAGACTGAGCTACCCCCACCCATCATCTCATCCCAGAACCGACAATATCAAAATCCCGAGGGTCAAACCCATCCTGATGACTGCCTCCAAAAAGGGGGGGGTGGCCCAGAACCCGAAACCATTTCCAGTTGCCAACTTTTTCTTTCAGATTCCCCAGGCTCTCCACAGAATTCTGCCCAAATCTCTTCGCTAGCAATGTCCAAAACCATAAAGTTAGCCAACCAGTTGTCCAAAAATGTGCATTATCTGTGCCCCCTTGAGGAGAAGGAGGGAAGATATTATGCCCCGGTACAAGTACAGGGTCAGGGTACAATTTTGGCACTGGTGGACACTGGATCCCAAGCTACCCTTCTGTCCAAAAGGGCCTTTGAGGAACTAAATGCAGGAAGGCGGGAGAATTACCGAATTCCTCTCACCACTCTTCCTGGACAACTGCAGAACTTTGACGGGAAGGAAATTCCCGTTGAGGTGACTGCAGATTTGGACATTAAAATTGGGCGACACAAGGTGAAACACCCGGTCATAGTAGTGACTCCAGAGGGCACCCCTTGTTTACTAGGGAATGACCTCCTGAGAAGGTTGTCACCCCTAATAGATTGCGTAAACAAGGTCCTCTGGACCCAGACTAGCCGACCAATAAAATTAAAACAGAGTGTCAACCATGTTAGTTTAAACGGCACCTGCCACATGGTTGAACAAAAATCTGACCAAGTAGACTTTCACTTCCAGAACAACCAAATTCCAGACGTGACAGTAATAGCAGTAGGACAACAGACTGGTAATGGGGGGTCCCCTCTATTTCTGAAAATCAACCTTCCTTCCAGTTTAAGGTGGTATTCCACACTGGAAGGAAACACCCTGAAATTCTTTACTAATCCACAATCAGAAACTCCCACTCCTATAGTCCAGAAAGATGTGAAATCAGCTCAGAGCCTGGCTGATATTCAGCAATTTGGAGATCAGTTGTTCATCCCTGTCCAGTTAAATGATGGGAAGGACTCTGTTCTCGCTCGAGTGTGTGTGAACAATGGTAAGAGCTTCATCAGCGAAGCCATGTTCCGCCAACTCCCAAAAGATCCAACCATTCCCACATTCAAACTGATAGACAAATGGGAAATGGACCTGGAAGCACCTAATTCCAAACATCTCCTGCCAAGCAGGTGTATGCTCAAAATCTCCATTGGCAACAAGAGCATAGTCCATAATTGTTGGGTCGTGCGAGACGTCACTGCCGCCTTTTAGTTAGGCAATGACATTCTCAATCGCTTTGCCATTAGTTTGGACCTAATAAACTTCAAAGCTTGGTCCCAATTAGCGGATAATCCCATGGGCTTTGATAATAATAATAATAATAATAATTTGGCATTTATATAGCGCTACGAACCCTAAGGTACCTGAGCGCTGCTTATTATTACCCACGGTGTGTGGTGCTCATTTATCGACCTCGGAAGGATGAAACGCTGAGTTTGGCGCTGCCGGGATTCGAACCTGCGTTTGCAGGCTCTGCACTGATGTCAAAGCGAGCGCTCTACTCGCTGTGCCACTTGACCGGCTGATGATGATCCAGAAAAAGCATTTAGGTCAGCTCAATTGCTACGTTATGCAGTTGAAATTCAGATCAAAGAGGAAGTCACCATCCCAGAAAGGACCCGACAATTCTCCCTGGAAGTGAAAGTTAAAAGAGGACAAAAATTGCAAAACCCTGATGCTTAGATACATCTAAATGCTTCTCTCCAACAGCAAGGGTTGGGGGTAAACCCAACTCCATTAGTCAACATAGAACATGACACCATTCCAATAGAGGTGGATAACAGCGACTTAAAGAGTATTACTCTAGCCGCAGGCACCATTATTGGAATGGCGGTTGATGACCGACATTTCTCCATTGATCTAGGAAATGAACTGGTAGGACCAATCCCCAAGGACTGTTTTGACAGTGACAGTGATGACAAAACAACACCAGACAGGATCTTCACCCGGCATGGGGGGAACTTCCTGGTGTACACTTCTTGCCCTTACGGTAAGGAAGATGTGACTTGTGACTTCAGGAGGGATGAGGTGATTTTCCAGGTCCATGAGGGCTGCCTTACCCACCGGAAGCCTCCAGTCCAAATCAGCACTCTGACCAGGGACTTCTCCACCCAGCTGGAGGAGGCCGCTGAGATCGCCAAACCAGAAGTCTTTCCAGGCTTCAGGCAGATGGTGGAAGAGAGAGTCAACCTAGCTGATGCCTGTGTGACTCTGGAACAGAAGCAAAAGTTGAAACACGTTTTCTTGGATTTCCAAGATCTCTTTGCGGTAGACTCATATGACTGTGGTCGCACCGACATCCACACAACAACAATTCCCACGGACCCTGGCATGACTCCAGTGTTTGTGAAGCAATATCGCTTGCCTCTCGCATCCATGGAGTCCCTTACTGAAATAATTAAGAACCTTGAGTCCCGGGGAATAATCCGTCCAGTCCACAGCACTTTCAATAATCCGGTGCTGGGAATATTGAAACCAAACGGCCAGTGGAGACTCTGCGCCGACCTTAGGGAGCTCAAAAAACGGGTCCATACTTCCCGATGGCCTCTGCCCTACATTGACCAAGAGCTGGCCCAGATTCAGGGGTCACAGGTATTCACAGCAATAGACCTGACCAGTGGATACTGGACCGTGCCTGTCAGTAGGGAGGACCAATACAAACTGGCTTTTACCTTTGGGGGCCAGCAGTACACATGGACCCGGACTCCCTTCGGATACCTCAACTCCGGCAATGAATTCAACATTTTCCTACATAAGGCCATGCCCGACCTGGGTGCGAGGGGTAACCTGGCTTATGTAGATGATGTCCTCATCAAAAGTTCATCTGTGGAGGAACACATAGCGGAGATCTGTTATGTTCTGACACAGATGAGGGCCGCCGGAGCAAAACTTTCCTTTCAGAAAGCACAGTGGTGTAGAACCCGTGTTAATTTCTTGGGGCATGAGATTACTCCTCAGGGTCTCTGCCCCCAAGAAAAGAAAGTGGAAGCACTCCAGAAACTGAAAGACTCCACAACTCTGCGGGAACTAAGGATCCTCCTTGGACTGACTAATTACAGCAGAAAGTTCATTGAAGGCTACGCAGAGATCACTAGACCCCTGATTCATCTCTTGAAGGGGGGGGTCAAGTGGAAATGAACAATCCGATGCAGTAAGTCAACTCAAAAGAGGCAGTAAGTCAACTCAAAAGAAGCCTCTCACAAGCGCCTTGCCTAGTTTACCCTGTCAGAAACCAGGAGTTCTTCCTGGAGACAGGGTTCTCTAATACATGCTTGACGGCAGTATTATACCAAAAAGCATGACAAGGTCAATAAAGTAATCTCCTATGCGAGCACAACTTTATCCTCTGTGGAGGAAAAATTTAACGATTGTGAGAAGGCACTCCTGGCAACGGTGTGGGCATTGAAGAATTACCGCCCGTTTATCCAGGGGGAACACATCATAGTGGAGACTCCACACCAGCCTCTGCAAAATCTCCAAAGTGACAGAATCCGGGCCGGAAATGTGAGTAATTCCCGAATTACTTCCTGGATTCTGTCAATGCAAGGCTTTCCTGTGGAGGTCAGATATGGCCAAAACAAGAAGAGTCCCCTCGCGCAAGGTCTGGCTGACTTGCATGATTGTGCCAGAGAAAACTGTCTCGAGGACGAAAGTCTAAAAATCAAGGACAACATGGAGGCATACCTTAATTCCCCACACAAAGACTTTGAAGAAGACAAGTGTGAGGGAATGCCCACTGTCTATGTGGATGGATGCTCTTACCATGTTGACAACGACGGGGAAAAAGAACTGGTGGCTGGCGTAGGGAATGCATGGGTGAAGGAGTTCCCAGAACCCTCCGCTGGATACAAAATTGGTCCCCGAAGTAGTGAGGTGGCAGAATTGATGGCTGTGCATCAGGCCATCCTCACTGCTGTGCAGCATCAACTCCACGAACTGGTCATAATCACAGATTCGGATTATGTACGGAACGGGTTCGTGGAGCACCTGGTCAACAGGAAAACCAGAGGCATGTTATGCGCTAATAACAAACCCCTGAAACATGGGAAGTTAATCCAAAACATGGATGATCTGGTCACCTCGAATGGGATGACCATCTACTGGAAGAAGATCAAGGGTCATTCCAAAGTAGAGGGACCAGACAAAACTGGAAATGACTTAGCTGATCAGCTGGCCAAAACTGGGGCCATCCAAGGGGATCTAATAGAAATAGAGTCCCTGTTGGGGGAAATCCAGGTCACTGCTATCACTAGATCCCAGACAAATGCTCACAATGATCTTTCAACTGCACAATGGAGTAAGGAGACCCCTGATGCTGATTTAATTACAGCTCAGAAGGGGGATCCAATTATTGGTAAGTTTTACCAACACCTTGAGGACCCTGAGAACTTTCCCCTGACGGATACCGATTACATTGGGAAAGAGGACCTAAGAGTGTTGATGAAATGTCCAAAAATGTTCCGAATACAAGATGGTTTGCTGGTAAGGAAATCCAAAGCTGGCCACGATCAGTGGGTGGTTCCTACCTCATTCCGAAGCCTGATGTTAAGTCACGCCCATGATGCCGCCACCGCCGGTCATAGGGGGTTTCACACAACACTGGAAATCTTAAGAGAGGTTGCATACTGGCCACACATGGGGCAGGACCTCGACCAATACTTGAAGGGGCGTCTTGTGTGTGCACAATTTCAGCCATCATCCCTCACACACCGTGCGCCTCTCCAAAAGAGGGGGATGACACTGCCATGGTCAGATTTGCAAATCGACTTTGTAGGCCCTGTGATTCGCTCGTCTAGAGGAAACAAGTACATGTTGATTGTTACATGCTTGTTTACCTTGTGGGTGGAATGTCTCCCAGCCCCAAACTGCAAGGCAGAAACAGCAGCTGCCCTGATGATTAACCACATCTTTTCCCGTTTTGGTCTACCTCAAAGGATTGAGTCAGACAGGGGTAGCCACTTCACCAGTGAAGTAATGACAAAGATGTGGGAGATACTGGGGGTCAAAAGAAAGCTACATATTGCTTACTGGCCAGCTTCTTCTGGAGCAGTGGAGAGATATAACCGGACAATTGTGAGCATATTAAAAAGGTTTGTGGCAGATTCTGGGCCAAGTTGGGATATCCAACTACCTCTGGTCCTAATGGCCATCAGATCTACCCCTTCATCTGCAACTAAAATGTCACCATTTGAGTTGATGACGGGACGCAAGATGGTGCTTCCCCAGCATTTGCTCTACAGGACCCAAGAGCAGACACTGATAAATGCTTCCACAACTCATGAGTATGTGGAGAATTTAAGGAAACACCTTCAACATGCTTTTGCCTATGCTCAGCGGAATCTAGAAAGATCAGCCGAGAGTATGAAGACCCACTATGACCTGAAAACTTCCAGGAAGGAATATCAGGTGGGGGACCGGGTCTATTTATACAACTTCCAAAGAAACCAGGCAAGACAGCGCAAATTTTTGCCTACATGGAAGGGACCCTTTGAGATTATAGACAAGATCTCCCCTGTGGCCTACAAGATCCGCATCCCCAAAGGCGGTTTGGCAGAGGGGGAAGACAAGTGGGTCCACATAAACCAGTTGAAGTGTTGCCATTCCAGGCACACTTTGCAGCAACTGGAGGAGTCCTCTGCAATCCCAGAGGGTACCGCTCCAGATTAATTCAGTTCCAAACCTAAAATATCCCACATATAGTCCCTAAAATATTATACTCTTGTAAGCCACTGTCTTTGAATGATAACTTGTATCTCAAAATTAAATGTTAGATATGTTAAAGTATAAAATGTATATGTCTGCCACACCATTAATAGTGGTGGAAAAATGTCTATGAATAGGTATTGCCGCTTTTCCTTTGTCATCCTAGAAGAAAGAAAACCCTAGAGTTTGACAATAGAGGACGACCGGGGACCGGGAGCCGAGCCCCGAGGGGCCCAGGGTACCGCCCAATCCTCCCATCAGGACCAGCAAGGAGAACTGATTGATCGACTGGAGGGAGGAAAAGATTCTGAACTGTGCCACCTACAGGATTGGAAGAAGATAATGGGGACATACCAGCGCAAGGGCTCAAAACCACCTTTGCACCCGACTTCCCCTTGACTTGAATCAAAGCGCAGTCGGGCGGGAGGATTTGTCATGGGTTTTGACCCATGTTGAATCAATAGACTAGGTAGATGTGGGGATGAGCTGTCGCCGCCCATTATTCTATCCCAGAACAAACTAAATCAATAGACTGGGTGGATGTGGGGATGAGCTATCGCTGCCCACATTCACGCCAGAATAGGAGAACTGCGCAGTTGGCACGAGACCACTCCAAAGATACAACCTTCTTGTGGGGAATTCATTTTCTTAATCCCAAAAATGGTTGCATTACCAGTACTCACCACTATCAGAAAGCCGGCGTTTTAAAACCACCAGACTTTTGTGTAAAACTGAACAAATGAAACAAAACCAGACCAAGGAAAGACTTGCTAAGAGGTGGATACAATGTAAAACTATATTCTGAAATGACTTGAAGGAAGTAATTATTTAATGTATATGTAAAAATTGTCAGTTTGATTTGAATGTAGAAAACTGGGAACAAAAAGTGACATTTAGCTGAAACCTGGCTTAATGAAACTGAATTCTGCCTGACAACTACCCCCGACAGGAGTTGATGCTGGATCAACAGCTGTGTTCCCAGGCCTGGCTGCCAGGCCTGGCTGCATCCTGAGGTAACATGGCCCTGTTGATTAGATTAGGGGTGGAGCAGCTGGGGACTATAGGGAGTTGAACAAAGGCCTGTCCTGGACTCAGGCAAATGTTATATTGGGGGGCCGTAAAGTGGCTTCCTCTTAGGGGAAACTGGGAGGGGCAGTGCCTCTGCTAGCAGCTGAGCTTGGGGGAAGTGGATAAACCAGTTATTTCACCCTGTGATGTGGGAAGCCACACCCCTTTTTTACCAGGGCATAATTTTAAAAAGATAGATAACTCAAAGTGCGGACTTGTCAGAATTATATAAGTAATATCATTATTTTTGTGATTTTTCTGTGAACATTCTGAGATGCATTAGGACCCTGTGGTGTATTCTGGGGGGTTGCTAGCGGAAAATAGGGTCTCACTCCAAATGTCTGCATGTTAAAAATCGGACACTTCATCAATTAATGTCCATACTCCTTGCGCACATGTATGTAATTTTGGGTAAATGTCCGATATTGCAAAACCAGTTAAAAAGCGCAAAATGTTGTCATTTTTTAATGCAAGCCCCCAGGTAGAATAGAGGCGGACAAGCATGGACCATAAGGAATATATAATGTTCATATGTAATTTCAACAAATTGTATATCTGGAAAAGATGTATTTGGATCAAATATAGAGTTGTGTGTAAAGATGACAGGGGAGGGCCCTCTGGCCATAAAACCTACAGCATCACTCTGACTCACATTTCCTTCCGCCAATCATGGGAGAGGGGAGAATTGGGCCAATGACAAGTGAGAGGGGCAGGTTTAGTTATGACCAACGCACACACCCACTTTCCAAAACACAGAAAAAGAGACTGCTGGGACAAGTAGAGAGATTCAATTCCATTTGCTGCGGAGCATGCTGACCGACGACTTCACATCCAGAGATCCAACACTTAGACTTCCAAGCTAAACAGAGACTACAGAACTTTGAACCAAGAAGGCCCACTGCAAGCAAAAGTATTTGTCAGCAGGCCTCAAAATCATTTGCAGACTATTCACAGCCAGGCTGAGCTGTTGATTCTGGCCTGAAACCCTGCGCCAGAAAGATCCAGAAGCAGTGCTGTACCCAGAGAAAGCAGAGAGACCCAGAGACCAGACCAGAGATCCAGAGTGACCCAGACCGCTGTGAGCAGAACCAGAGAGCTGACCCAGATCACTGTGAAGTACCAAGACCAGAACCGGAGTCCAGTCCAAAACCTGACCAGATCCGTGGCGAGGCCTATTTCAAATGTATATTGTGAGTACCTAGCAGAACTGCGCAGAACCAATCTCTTAGTTAAAATAATCTAATCCAAACTATTTTAACCTAAGTAGAACTGCCTCCTAGAAATCGTGTCATCTGTCATTTTTAAAGCTGCACAACTGTCACCTGTCAATTCTGCAGCTGCAAGCTGTCACCTGTCATTTGAGTTTACTTTAAATCTGAAAAACTACCTTTATTTAATCGTCCGTATCTCTGGAACCGTTTGGGCTGAAAGCTTAGAATCTAATCTATTCAAAGAACCTAAAACTTATACTTTTGCCGCAATTACGATTCACGCACTCGCGAATTTACCGCGATTTGAGATTTTGGCTCAATTTCTCCGCTTGTCAAAATAGCAGATCCATTCTTTCTTTTGTTAAAATTCGTTTGCAACTTGGTAATAACTCATAGAGCATTGCTAAAGTGAGCCTGAACTAATACCAACACGCATCTCCCACTCACCCTGAATCTCTAGAGGGAATTAAAATCAGTTGGCACATTTTCCCATCCATTGCCAGCACATTTAAAAGCATTTTGGGCCTGTGTTTCAAACTCCTACCTGTTTCCTCTAAGCTTGCTGGGGGGGGAACTGAATTTCGTATTGTATTTGATTGCATTCCTGAGAACTGTGTGCTCCTCTTTCCATCTCCTTCCATTTCTTACATTGCATAGGGGAGGGGGTGAATTGCCAGAGAAAAAGTGATTATCTTATCTTTTGCTAAAATCATACCAAGTATTTCTGTACTGCATTTTATTCCTCATTGCTTTTCCCTTGAAATCATAAAAGTATTTTTGCTACTTTATCCATCCTATACTAACTCCTCATTGATTATAAAGAAGTGTGCTAGTGTCAGATTACCCATTGTTGATTAACATTATATTTATAAGGGCGATATTGATTATTAATTTATTATAAAAGCGTGGTATCTATATTTTGTTTTATTTCTCAAATAGACCTTTTAAACTTGCAAAACAGAACTACTTCTTGGCTCAGTGGGGTCAGGGGGATTCTAAGAGAGGGGTATTATATAGGGGTAGTCATCCAGAACTCATGAACTGGACATAAAGATATATCAATAAGGGTTTCCATTCAGTATCCCAGACTAGGCATTGACTTAGCTGTAGTGTTGAATTGAATCCTCTTACACAACAGTCTCACATCTTATTGAGGACGCATATACCATCCAAAACGCGAGACATATTATAGTATGTGGAGACTTGAATTTGTGTTTGGCCCAAACTATTCACAATAAAAAAAATGAAAGAACCAAATTATGGGACACCTTGATGTCCTCTTGGGACCTGCACAAACTGAACGAATTAATTGAAGATCAGGAAAAATCTATACCGACATTTGGGTGTCGAGAGGACTGTATACGTTAATAACACCATTTAGTGTGATCTGTACTTTAAATAGTGATCATAATCTAATATTCACTACTTAGGTAGCGGCAACGGGGGGGAAAAAGGCTTCAAATGTCCCTTGCTGTGGAATTTTGTCATGGAGACACGAGTTTAAGGATAACAAGTAGCGACGTGAAACAACTTACCCAATCCTATAATGATAATGCAGGGAAAATACATAGTGCCACCCCATCTCTTAATCGAATAAACTCCCTTATTGGAATGTTTTGAATCCCAAAACATGGCTACACCAAAGATCAACAATCAAACACCCACAATTTCGATATATTGGTGGTAACAACGAGAAGAGAATGAGAAGACTCAAGCGGCTTGCTGCCAGGACTAAATCCACTGAGGATTAGGAAGCTGCAAAGACAGCTGTAAGGAAATATCGATCCTGGCTCATTAGTTACCGATTGAAATTATACCAGAATGACTCCGAAAAAATGCTGAGCGCCGTGCCTGGAAAAAAAAATCTAGAGATTTTTGGTCTCGGGTTAAGGAAACCAATTCCACAACCGGTTCAGCAGGGCAGGCACCCTGTCTTCAGAAATCTCTACAGCTAGAGGTGTAAAGCAAGGGTGCCCTTTAGCCCCAGCCCTGTTTAACTACTTCCACATAGACATGAAAGAAGATGAGTGGACAGTGAGATCATTCCCCCCGTCCATAGGAGGAGTTTGCCTGATGCATCTATTTTATGCAAATGATCTAATCCTTATAGATCAGGCGGTGGTGGGGCTTCAGCAACAACTTGAAGCACTCTAGAAATATACCCAAAAAACAATCTGGAAATAAATAAAGAAAAACAAAAATTCTATGCTTTGAACACGAGAAAAAATTGAAAGAAAATGTAGGATGGTATTTGGATGGCACAAAGATCGAGCAGGTTCACAAATTCAATACCTGGGTGTGACCCTGAGCCATAGCAAAGTAGAGAGGGCAGAGCAAAACTCCTTACGTGGAAAAATGAAAAACCTGGCAATCCAAGCAAGCGTAATCGACAGACAATATGGTAGATTCTTCATACTCCCAGTGTTAAATTTCTACAAAGGGAAGGTAGTAGCATCAGTAACCTATGGAATAGAAGCACTGCCAGAGTTTCCATCAACATTTTGGCCAATAATAGAAGGACTATTCTGGAGGAGAGGACTGCCAAATTCGACACCAATCGACACGATCCGCAGAGAACTGGGTCTCCTGTCATTACAAGCAGTGATAGATTGGAACAGCCTAGCATTATTTAGGAAAATTATCCTACCGGACCGGCCAAGAATATTTGAAATCATAAACGAAGAGCTAAAAGGGGGATCTAGTCAGCTCCCAAATAATTGGGCAGGAAGAAATAGTGAAAACCCAGTAAGAGTAAAAACTAAACTGAGTGAGCTCGACTGGATCAGGACTCAAGACACAGCGGCATCCTATAAACTGATGGTTGACTTGCCCTGAGTTAGTAAAAAAAATAAATCATCCTGCAATCTATTTGATTAAGTCTCCAAGCCGATCACTTCAGGAAACCTTCTTAAGACTAAGACTAAACCTACTCCCTACCAACGAACGAGATTCTGGAAATGAGAGATTTTGCAGGACAAAACCGCTGTCGCTATTGTTAGGATTTGAACAAAGCATAAACCTTGAAACATCTTTTATTGGACTTCCAGGTCCTGGAAGAGAATAGAAAGCTATTCTTGTAACAATGTGGTTAAAATTCCAAACGCTTTCCAGAGAAGAATGGTAGTCAGCTGTATCAAATGGACAAAAGTCCTCAATAGTGATTGCTGTGGTGGCATTCCTGAACAAAATATTACCAAGCGAAAGATCGCAAATTTAGGAACAACTTAAAGGCCTAATCTGAACTTAGTTGAAACAAGAACCAATTGACTGGGAATAATGAACTGTAGAATTTAATAGTAAATGAATGGAATTTAATTATGTAACAAGTTTTTTTTAATTGATTTGAAATGTAAGGAAATGGGTACTTTTGATCTTTTGTAAAAATTGCAGTGTAATTAAATCAAATAAAAAAAATTGTCCAATCAAGGTTCTATAACAATATAGACCCTTCATCAGGGACGTCAATGCACCAAAATGCTAGGCGTAGTGGAAGTGATATCACATACCAAATGACATCACAGGAATTGATGTCACATTACCTCTGACCATGCCTACATTAAATTAAATTAAATCACCTAACCTTTAATCTTTATTACCTTGCCTGAATAGCCTCACTGGTGTCAAAGTCATACATAAGCTTACAATTAAAATAATAAAAACTAGGTACTACAGCAGGTATTTAAAAGAAAATACTAACCACATTTTAACTAGGCTTTTGTCTTGATATGTTAAGGATTGTGTCATGATAAGACAAGGGTATATGCAGTAGAACCAACATAGTTCAAGGACATTGCTATGCACATGCCACTAAAGCCTCATTTGCCCAGTTACTGACATTTTATACCAGTTATAGCTGCACATTCCAGGCATAGAAACACAAAGTCGCCTTTCCAGGTGCTGCCAAAATATAGTGTGCCAAACATAGGCTCTATATGCCGATTCTACCATCTTGTACCTGTTATAGGTCTAGAACCCAGATACAGTCAGAATATGTATGTTACAGCTTTATATGTCCAATTGCTTTTGTCATATGCCGAATTCAGGCCCAAATGGCCACTAATACCACCTGAAATCAGTTAAAGCTTCATACATCTAGCATGTTCACCGTATGTAAGGGAGATTTGCACATGTCTAATTGCTTGCATCCTACGTGAGTGTAGCCTCACATGCCCCAGTAATGCCATTCGATGGCAGTGAATACCTATTTTCTAAGGTATAAGGCACCACATGTGAAGCATTGTGTGTAATTGCTACCATTATATGCCAAGCTTTAAATGCCCCCTAAGTGCCCCTTAGTTATTCATGCACATGTTATTTGCATCATAGATAATGTTGGGATGAACGTACAGCGTCCCAGTCAGGCAAAAAGCTTCAGGGTGAGGAACGTACCATCGTGGGACCAGATGCAGGTTTGTGCTTTTATTGTTTTAGTTTGGTTTGACACATGTTATATATTCACATATAGCAACACAGAAATAGCAACAGATGTATTCATGTTGCTGTTGCAGAGGTTATACAGGGCTCGCAACATCAACTAACCCACTAGAATTGGCAGGTAGTTTTTATGAAGAACGAGTACCATTTGACTGATACGCAACCTTGCTGGTGAGTATGGGAATGTTAGAAACTCATTTATGATTTACTGCAAACACACTTTGGAGTAAATGGCATAAAAAAGTTGCACTCTGCATGCTTGACAGCATTGCACCAAATATGAAGTGTGCTTATGGCGACATGCACCATTTTACAAAAAACAGTGTTAAATATTTTGTCACCAGTCATCTTGGGGAAAGTGCATTTTGTTGACAGGTCTAGTTGGGTTTAGTTGGAATTTTAAGAATTTGCAAGGCCTGTATAGACAGAGAAGTATTATAGGCCCCCTCTGTAGTTGTCATATTCCTAGTTATGGTCTTTAGGGAGGTGTGTGGGTCGAGCTGAAATAGGTAGAAAGATGGAGTCAGATAGGTACTGGGGAGAAGCAAGGTCAGTGTGTTAACATGGAAGAAACGCTGCCATATTGGATATTAAGGCCTAGTATATCAGGAACAGAATAGAATGCAGGCATCGATGTGGAGCTGCGGCTCTGTTTAGCCCAACTCCAAAAACAAATCCCCTTTTCTGCTCCTCAGGAGAGAAGCCGAGGTCAGAGGCACCTGTGGTGAACAGATAAACTCAAATTGTATCCAGCTGCAAGGCCTGAACATGGTGGGAATGGAATGTGAGGATAGGGAGAAGCAGGAAAGGATGCACCTTTTGAAGCGGGTTCCCAGTCACGTCATTACTGGGCACCTGGGATTGAAGGAGATAAGGGGGGAGCCGTGTCTGGAAATGTTGAGTGATTTGGGATAGAAGGAGCAGAGGTGATGCTAATACATTTAGTACAAAGTCATGGAGACAGCTTGTGGGCGCTGCAGCTTCTGTTATAATGACAAGGTCTATTGTCTTATCAAAGCAGAGTTGGCCTTGTCACTTTACTTTGATCGCGTCTGCATCAGAGGGGTGTAAATCACATGGCAGTCTCCATTTATTAATGTGTCAATACGTTTAAACAACCAATTCCGTACCTGGATTCAATAGTGATGATTCAATAGTGATGATGTAGACCACATGTTTAGGCAAGTGGATTTAGATAAATTGTGACCAATCAGTTCAGGGGGATATTAGCATGTTATATAGGTGGCAGCCAGTGATAGTGGTGGTATTATGCAGTACTCATTATTATGCAGAGTATTGCTAATATGCGTTCTTCCGCTATATAACTTGTAACTTCTTGGGGCGTGATGATCTCTGTGTCATTTGGTTTCTTGAGGACTGTCTGAGATCTTATTGCATTTTGTAAACCTTGGTTTCCCTTGCTAAGAGATGCAGTGATTATTTGGCCTTTTGGATTATTTTACCGTTCCGGTTTTGGGTCACCTTCCTGTTTACAATGATGTAGAGCTGCCATCATATGCCAATCTCCAAATGCTCTAGAGATTATTATTATTATTATTATTATTATTATTATTATTATTATGTGCTTATACTGCACAATCTTCAATGATTGCCTCATACAATTGGGTTGTGACTATATGTAATGTACAGCCTCATGTCTAGTTGCTGCCATCATATGCCACATGCAAGATCAAATGCCCTTTAATTGCCATTCAGTTCCTCAAATGCCTGGCATCTACACCATAGATGATGTGCAACCTTGTAGCTCTAGATGCTACCATCATATGCCAATCATGGCCTCAAATGTAATGTTAGGTGTTGTTTGCATACTGCCTGTTGAGCTGTGAGCATGCATAAACGCCCTTCAGAAGACTGTAGTCTGTGTTGAAAGAAAATTACGGAGTGTTAAAATGAGTGTGTGCTTTTTTAGCCATATAGATAGAGTATGGTAGTATGGTTATGTCTCTAACAGCAGCCCAGGTTGTTTAGGTGTGAGGACGGTGCTGTGTCAAATTTGTCAGAAGAGTGAAAGTAAGAGCAAGAGTGAGAGTAAGAGTAAGGATATGTGAGCATGTGGACCGAATTTTGCATAGGACTCAGCTGTCTTCTATGGGCTGTGACTCTTAGTGGTCGAGGGCTATGTATGTATGGAGCAAGGTGTAGACAAATAGTGCATATCTCAAAAGTGTGAGGTATGTGAAACAGCTGAGCAGAGTTTTTTGACGGCTCAGCTGTGTTTTGTTGGATGCAGCGCTGGGGGGTCCTGAGAAGAGGAACTGAAACATAATGGTTTTTGTCATGCCGTGCATGCCACATAGGCATGGTAAGGCATGCTTTGATCCCCCTACTGACTCCTCATGCGTGCCTGGATTCCAGGGGGCAGGGAGGTTATTGGAGTCAGGATAAGTGAGTGAGAGTGCTGAAGGGAATACCCAGGTTTGGTGTGCCTCCCTGAAGGAAAGTTGGTTTTCTATGTGGCAGGTAGTTAATGAGAGGGAGTTTCAGATGGTGGATGCTTTGACTGAGGAGGAGGAGCTCCCCATATGCTTCTGCTTTCTTTCTCTTTCACCATCCTCCCTCCTCTATTGAGCCACCGCATATCCTGACTGCTTCGAGTGGTGCTCCTCGGGAGGAGTGTTGAGTCTGATCAACTCTCCTCTCGCTAAGGAGTCGCTTATGCGACTTTTCGGCTAGGCTCCGCATTGGCATTCCGAGGGTCCTCCCCTTCATTCTCGCAGCTTCTTTGGGCTGGTCTGGCTGGCCTTTAGCTGTGCCTAGCTGCACCCTCCTGGTGTGTGTCAGTGTGCTGCCTGCCAACACTGGTGTTCTCTCTATTTCTCTCTTTCAAGGCAATACCTCCTTTGGCGTCTTCAGTGCAGTTAAGCTCTGCAGGGCCTGCTCTGTGATTGGCTGTTGCTGGGGCGCTCCTCCAGTGGGCTGTTTCACTCGTGTCCCCTTAGTCTTCACAGGAGATTGGGCATCCGAGGGTGAGAAGCTAAGTCAGCCATTAGTAAAGGGTGTACATGATCATTGCAAAATCCACCCCTACATACTCTAAAAAGTTGTTAGTGCCTGGGGGTGGCATAGTGACGTATATCCCTGTTGGAGTCGCCCACAGAGGGATCCCACTTGCTATGTCCTCTAGGGGGTGTTAAGCATTTTGGACTCACCTCCCTAGTCCTTATGCTCAGGGTTGTTGAGTTAGTCTGGTAATGGAATTATGTGGCCTGCTATGTTTGTGGGTTTCATTGCACCTACGTATGTTGCTTCCTTGTGATATGCTGCACCACATGTACCTCATGCATGGTCCATCATCAAGGTAGGCTACCTGGTGTCTGTGTTACCATGAATTGCCATGTTGTGGTTTGTCTCAATTGTGCACATGTACCATCAAATCTTTGCTTGATTTCTGGAAAACAAACAGTGAATGTGTGTGTGTGTGTGTGTAAACTGTATTGTGATTATAGTGCTGTGTAACTGAATTCTTGCATAAGTGCCCGTGCATTGTGATGTGGTTGGGACTATGGTGATAGCATATATAGTTAAGTAGTAGTTACGTTTCTTGTGCACCCCATCCCAAATAGCCTCATGTGCTGCAGCCAGTCCATCCAGTTGTTAGCAGAATCCCTTCTAATGACAAATTCAGAACTGCTGCAAGCAACCCCTACACAATGACACGTGACAACACCCTAGGCAACCATTCACAGATTTCTCGGCCATTTCTCAGCACAGTACCTGACACTGTGCCCCCTATTAGCTATCCGATCCTACCGTCCATGGCGCACCTGGCTCCATGCCCGGTCTTCAATTTCGAAGAGGTAATGGCATCAAATTGACCTGTTTACATCAGTGAAATTATTATTTCAGCATATTAATTAGTTCCATTAGCTAAACTGCAAAGAAAGGCTTTCACATCAGTAGTGCTGTCTAAAATTCCTTTAATAGAGCACCGAGACTGGTGTGGAAGGGGCAATGTGTGGGCTTTCAGAGTCACAAAAGCTGCTCCTTTAGATGGAGCAATCACTGGGACATCGAAGGCTTGGACAGATATTATGTTGACATATTCATTGACACACGCTTTTACTTCATCAATCCATGCTCCGGAATATGAGCTCCTGTGTAGATTATGTTTCTAGAATGCTCAACGCTGGCCTTCCCAATGCGCCTCATACCTTGCCTTGAGGGTAAGACTAGTGTTCAGGCTTATATGTGCCCCCTCACTCTCTGACAGGGCTGTGTTAATTTGATATGATGATAGCTTTAGGAGCAAAGATAGTGCAGCAGGGATCGGGAAAACCTAGAAGAGTATGATGAGTCAGGAGCGATTCCTGGCATCAGGGGTGTCAAATGGGAAAGACGTAGACGGGGAGATTACCTTGAGGCTTTTGGTTTTCCTGGTATGAGAGAAGCTAAATGTGTGTTTCTCAGTGGACATTGTTATATCAACATCTTCAGCTTGTGCCCTACGTCGCCGCTTAAGGCACAACAATAGATCTCTCTGGGCAAATCCCTTTGACAAAGGGCCCCAGATAGCCAGAAATAAATCTGTTATTTTGTTCCTGGAGGCAGTGGACTGTATGCAGGATTCATTCGGTGTCTATGATGGCCGATACAGGGCGAGCATAAGAAGACAGACTGGTGAACAAGAAAGAGAATGCACAGTCAGTGAGCAATTCAAACAAGTACGCCAAGAAAGAGAGTAACCTTGATGACCTTGAGAGGAGGAATGAGGCAACGCTGACAGATGGGAAGGAAGCCTTCACCACCACCCCCACCACCAGTCACACCGGTGGTCCATGACCCTGACACTGCGAGCAAACAAGCATGTTGAGAGGTGGCCTGTGAGAGAACAGAAACATCCAAGCCACATCCAGAGGAAAGAGCTCTAAACAGATAGTGGGTGGATTGAGGTAACATCACTCCTGTGAGACTGCAAGAAGCCAAGCTGCAACCATGGGATTACACAGCATGTTGGGAGCCTGAGTCCATGCTGCGCAACCATGAGCTTAAATCTACTACCCTAGCAGGGGAGATCAGGACTAATGAACAAGTTAGAAATGACGTTATGGAGAGAAGAATCTGACGTATTGAAAAGGTTTTGAAAATCCAGTGAGTGAGAGTATTGTAATGTGGATATGTAATAGCACTCTTGTATGCCGAGAGAAGGCTGTGGATCAAGACTGAGAAAAACCCACTGCACTTTGAGACCAGAACGAGGCGTGAAAGTGAGTAGCAACTAGTGGGACGAATCAACTTCCGGGGTCGAGGGATGAATATCGGTTTCTAAACCAACAATCAGCCCCAAACCTCTAGTACACCAGAAGGGAACCTAATAAGAATAGGAATAATAATTTAGCATTTATATAGCACTACAAACCCTCAGGCATCTGAGCACTGCTTATTATTACCCACGGTGTGTGGTGCTCATTTATCAACCTCGGAAGGATGAAAGGCTGAGTTTGGCCCTGCTAGGATTCGAACCTGATACAGCAGGCTCTGCACAGATGTCAAAGCGAGCGCTGGTGAACCAAAGATAGTATACGGTAACAGATTGGAAACACAAGCAAATTGTAAACCACCTTGTCCGATTTTGCCAACGTAATGGCATCTCTGCAAGGTCGTGGACCATTGGTTCGTTGCAACACAGGGAAAACACAATTATTACTCAATTATAAAAGGGACTGTCCAATCAAGGTTGTATAAAAATATCTACTTTTATTATTATCACAACAGGCAGTTCTAGCACAGATACTGATAGGAGGGTAGCTATGTTATAGTATAGCAATAGTTCAAGGATACTTGATTTAAACACAAAGGGAGCAATGGGTCGTAAAATGTCACTAGCGGCCCAGTGGTGCAGAACCACAATGTACCTTGTGCTGTACTGTTGTGAAGTGTCACAGAAAGCTATTTTACAAGAAAGAAATTTGAAAAGCTTATTCAGCTCTGACATCACAACTAAAGCATAATAACTGTTTACAGAGCAGTAGTGATGTCATTTTCTAATAACAGGTCAATTGTGATGTCACAACTAGCCTGTAATAAGAACATGATTTACAGGTTTTTATATTAGTATTGTAGGCTGTCATGTATTATAGGTGTATTGCAGGTACCAAAGTATAGGTATGTCATAGCGTGCTCTTTAAAAAAAATGAAAAATAAACACAATATCTTGAAGAATGATACTCGTATTATCATATTTTTCCTGCTAGCTTTTAAAACACCATGGGTCTTCCTCGGGCAGTAATATTACAGCCAAACAGATCCTCCGTTTATAGGGAAGTACAGTCTGATTGCATATAACAGTTGTTTGATGGATCATCAAATTCATCCCCCCCTATAGAGCTTCATGGGGGGAATCCACACATGCCCTGCTTGCCCCCATATCCTCTTTGGCTATTACCCCTAAAAACCTTGTGCGTTTGAATGCAGCAATTAAAAACTGGTTAATTCTACATTCGGGATTTTGTTTTTTTCCCCATTTTCCACATTTCGAAAATCTGTTTTTGAATTACATAGCTGTTTCCATATTACAACGGGTGATTGCATGTTATGTCATGGAAATGCAAGTTTGGTGAAAACAGGAATTCTGTTTGCTCAAATTATAGTAAATTTGGTCTTGCGCGCCTATTTCTACAAGTTTGTCCTGGCATGCTGCTATTCCTAAATTAATGCCACGCTGTTCATTCCTTCCATGTATAAAAGTATGAATTTAATTATGACTTTACATAGACTGCATTAAATATGTTGCAATCCATTAGAGTGACAGTCAATAATGTTGCCTATTAAAGTTTTCATCATGGCTAATTAACTGAATGGAATAATTTGGTGAATGATTTTAAGTAAACTATAATACGTTTTTTGTAAAAGTTAATAATGATTAAAGAAGGTATGAATGCTTTTGAAAGAAATTTTAATAAATACAAATGTTAAAAAAGCATTCAGCATTGTAAGCCTTCTGTACTTCACAAAAAGAATAATTAGTCACATGTGTGGTGACTCATGAATTAACTGAAAATATTGCACCAGTCCCAAATCTTGTTTGGCTGGCAATTATGAGGTGTGGTAGAGGATCTCATTATTTGTCCCAAAAAAGATACTGCCTATTCTGGAGGGACTTTCAAATGGTCACTTTAACTCTCTTTCCACATTAGCATAAATCCGGGGGTGTTTCTGAGCATTTTACATTGCATCCCGTACTGAAAAATGTAACGCTCTTTCAAATGCACCAAAAACATAGACAGCACCCCTGTGCCTGTTTGAAATAGGCACAAGGCAGAAACATCATTTCACCAAAATGCCAGGGGTAGCGGAAGTGGCATAACACGCCCTGCGTCTGAGTGACATCAAAGGATGTGATGTCATTTGACCCTGTCCCTGAGTGACATCAAAGGATGTGATGTCATTTGACCCCACCCCCGAGTAGCATCACCGGAATAGGCATCCTAAAGCATTATCCCTCAGTACACTAAGAAAAATATGGTTACAATATCAATGTAATATGATATACATTTAATACAAGAATGGATCATCATATGTAGCAGTGTGTCAAGGCCCATTCTATCACGGAAGTGTCTGAACCTAAATCCCCTCTTTATGTAGATCCGCCCTGCTATTTCAACATAACTACAGAGCAAAATCACATTCTGTGGAGACTGGGGCGGATAGATGGGTGTATTGATAAGGGAAAGCCAGGATAGAAGGTGAGAGAGGGAGAATATTTCACCAGAGAACATGTGTTCTTATACAGTTGCTCTTCCTTCACTGTTCTGATCATAAAACTTAAAATGTAGTTTCATACCAGATTGACCCAATTCTTCTTGTGATTCGAAAAGATACCTTCAGGATTACCTCCCAGTAAGAAATGTTGCAGTTGTTTCATGGACTAATTATTCCTGCACAAAATAGCCAGACATTCCTGATATGCATCTCCTTCAAAACCTACAGCTAAGTTTAAAATGGTTCATTAGTGCATTGGTAAATACTGCTACTTGATCCCATGAAAGAAAATAAAATTCTATCACACTTTCGACCAATTTGTACTGATGTGCTGTTATTACATGCTGGATGCCAGGGTGCTGGCTGCCTGTAGCGGTGCACTATTCAAATAATCCAAGATGCTCACGACATCTTGTTGCTGCTCTGTGTGGCAGCTTGGCAGGTGTAGCGATCACATATGACGCAAGCTACTCATATACACTGGTTCTGCATGCATGCCATCATTATCCATTCCATTCCGGTGAAGGTTGTACAGGCCTGGTTTTACCTTGGCATTCTCGGAATTCTAGTCCTGGATTTCCCCATTATAACCTCAGGACTACAAATCCCAGACTGTGATCGTTAAAATCCAGACAGGACTACTGTCTCCCCAATGGAATGGGAAATGTTGGCTGTTATTGGACCATTCTTGAAGACAGTCTGCAAGAGATTATTGCCAAATATGCCAGGATGGACCTGGAGGATAAGTCAGTGGCAACTCACTTGTCTTGGAAACAAGACAATGCAGAGTATCACGGTATTGTCCAAGCTTAGAGGCTGGTTCCAGCATGGTAGTGCAATATATAAAAATGTTTTGTTGTGCTTAATTCGACTGGTGATGTTGAATTTTGCAAGGTCAATGTGTCAGTAAATTCTGTGAGACGGGGATGCTCCTTGGGCCAGTGTAATGATTCGGGGCACTATACGAGGAACCAAGAGGGTGAACACTGTCCGCCTTCTGTGTATAAGGAATTTTACAAAGATGAACAATTTACTGCACCTACTTGAAGTAGGCAGTGCTCAGCCAGGAGTAGGACCAGGGGTGGACGGGTAACCAAAAGAGGACCTGGAAACAATTTTCAGTGGCCCCATATTGCACATTTTTAGCAAGTCCAACACTTTTCCTATGAAGACATTTGGAAATAAAATAGATTATCACACGTGCAAGAGGCACAGGGTGCAGAGGGCTACATGGAAATCTAGTTCCCGATAGGCCAGTCCACCCCTGAGTAGAACCCATGGCATTCGTGATACATGGCCAGTGTTACAATAGGAACACCAATTCTCTTTGCAAATACAAGACAAGTTGTTTGATATGGGCATATTTCACTTTAGGATAAGGCCATTGCTTAGGACTCGGGCCCTGGCTGGAATGATGGATGTTCTACGGCCAGTGCTTATGTGCAAAGGCAGGTGGTCACATGCAACCATTGAGCTGCTTGGGTGCCACGCTTGGGATGCTCTGGTGTCAATCCTGAGATGTTCTGATGCTCAGCAACCTTGGTCTGGCACGTAAATAACCCTGACCAAAAAGGAGCAGCCCAAGCCTGGCACGAGAGACATCCAGTTCTTACATATAAGTAAACCAGGCCAGAAATCTGGAGCCCTGACATGGCATTCGTGCTACCAATGCCTGATGGTACAGCAACCTAGGTATTACAGCATACAAGGCATCACACCAATGGTGTGCATTCGTCTGTGCATCCATCTATCGACTCTGCCTTTGCTCGCTCTCACATCTTTCATTGTGCATTTGTGAACTCACGCGTTTAAGCACTAAGTACACAGAGTTGGGTTCTGTGGGCGTGCCTCAGATGGGAAGTCGAGGAGAGGCTATTTCTGACACTCAGCGCCGATTCAGGGCAGAATGCAACGTTAAAGCTGCTTGCTTTGGTGTACATGAAAGTGTTCATATACAACACACGGGTTTATATGAACACTTTCATTTACACCAAACAAGGCTTATTGTGGCACTCCACCAGTCTAACGGCACCAAAAGGGTACCGTGTATTTGCGCTATTTTAGCACACATATTAAACTGGAGGAGTGCCACAAGAATGTTACACTCCAGGAAACATGGTTACTGGAGAAAAACCGCATCTGGACGGCTTCGCTATTGAATTCTCCACGGCCACAAAGGGAGCTTTGGGTCGGCCATCTGCGGGAATTCTGTCAGCGGTTCGATCTGGAAGTGGGAGCTGTATTCAGAAAACGGTGTCGGTCTCCATAAGCCATTTAGTAGTTTTGACAAATTGGACAACGTGGGATCATGTCACCAAAACTACTAACAAACTACCTGTGGCCATAATCTCTGTTTACGGGAACCCGCGCAACACACATGACAATGACTTTGTGAAGAAAATTGAAAGAGTTTTAGATCATTTTCTTGTGGATCTAAAAGTCAATCATCTGTTAATATGGGGAGATCTAAACACTAGATGTTCCCCCATGGGTAAGACAAAACACCAGCTGAGGACACCTGCTGAAAAAAGAGGGGCATATGGTTGGAGCTAATGGCCTCGCGTGGCTTTCACAATCTAGACAAGGCCTTCCCTGACACAAACCGATTACCAACTTGACTATATCTTTGCATCGGAGCACTTGGCAAAATTGTCAAAATCTTTTGAAATTGTGAAGACCATTGCCAGTGACCATAATTTGCTGAAAAAAACATGGGCAATCCATAATAGTCAACACCTGCAATATGAGGCTCATATTGAACCCAATGTGCAAGGAAATCGACTGAAATTATCAGCAGAAAGAATAAGATCTTTGAATGAAAATTACAAAAGCAAAATGGAAAACACAGAGTTCAACATGACAGAAACTCCAGATTATCAGCCTTTGCTGAGCCCGTACAAAATTAAGAACTAGCAGAAATCGAGCAACAATGTACATAACATTCATCAGTACGATAAGATCTTAGTCGCAAAAAGAGCCTTGGTGAGACGCTTAAAAAGAGCAGCAAAACGAACAAACAACCCATTGGCTATAAAAGAGGCGATTAGGGAAACAAAAGCATACAAAGCATGGCTGCGAAACCAATATATGTACCAATTAGACTGGGAAGACATGCTACGCAAACTGGGGAGCAAAAACACAGGAGAATTCTGGGCCTTGATTAAATCCACAGGGCCGCATCCGTTGACGTTGCAGGCAAACTGTGTACATGAAAAAGCTTGGAAAGCACACTTCCCTGAACTTTTCCACAGCTCTTTAGAACCAATCCAAACACCAAGCAAAGAACCCATCACGGCATGGTGCTCCCTGGAAAATGAAGAAGACATCAAGGAAATTATTCGGAAACTAAAACCATCTCGTGCACCTGGTCCTGACAGAGTGACAACGCGGACCTCAAATCATTTTCAAATGAATGGACTCCATTCATTAGCAATGTCTTCGCAAACTGTACGAACACGAAATCAGTTCCAAGCTCCTGGAAAACATCTGTGGTGGTGCCGATCTTTAAGAAGGGCGACAGAGCAGATCCAGCCAATTACAGGCCGATTGCGCTCTTAGACTGTATAGGGAAAGTCTATGGCATGCTACTGCTCCACGAATTCCAACATTGGGCAAAATCTGCATCATTGCATGATCCGTTCCAAGTTGGTTTCCAGAAAATTGCCGGGGCCTCTATAAACATCTTGATCCTCAGCCTCATGAAGAGCAAGTCATTTGAAGGTTCTACAAACATCTGCTCAGCCTTCATAGACCTGACTCAGGCTTTCGAAAAGGTCGAAAGGAAATTACTCTAGAAAAAGCTTCAAGAGGCTAACTGCCCAGCGAACAACATGGGACCTATAAAGGCTTTATATTCCGGAACATCCATGTGGGTAAAACTAAATGAAAAAGGTATCCTATCGGAAAGCATCCCAATAAAGAGGGGGGTAAAGCAAGGATGCCCTTTGGCACCAGCTTTATTTATAGCCTTCATTGGTGATTACAAGAACTCAACGGAAGCAGTGAAGGCTTTTCCCCCAAAGGTGGGTGGAACTCAAGTGCCAAGAATTCTCTATGCAGATGATATCACCGTGATGGACCAAACCCTGATTGGCCTTACACGCCAATTAATCAATCTAGATGAGTACATTAACATCAACAAGCTTAAGATCAACATCGGGAAAACAAAGGTAATGATCATGGGAAAAAAAAACAAAGTAACCCAAAATAAGACATGGCATTTGGAAAACTTGCCGATCGAATCAGTTGAAGAGTTCAAGTATTTGGGGGTCATGCTTGATAACACCAGGCAAGATTCGAGCATGCAAAACTTCATCTGGTCAATCTGATGGCCAAAGAAATAAATTCAGGCGAGTCAAAAATGCTAACATCAGGGGCAAGAGAAAATAAGGAGAAACTAAAATCTATTGCCTGCTCCGAAGAAGATTTGCTGATGAACCCGCTTAAAGTAAAGAGAAAACTGAAAGAACTAGATTCGATCTCTACTCAGGATCAAACACAAAGAACAAACTTCTGCTCCATCTTCCATCTATACAAAAGAAATATAACGAACCAGGGGAAATGTATAAAAAATTCCCAAGCAAACCGCTGAGACAACTCTTCATAAAAGCGAGGCTACATCTTTTGCCCACAAATGAAATTCTGCACATCAGCTTAAGTTCATCAAATATATGCAGACTGTGCAAAGGCGAAGATGCTGCAGAAACAGTTTGACATTTAGTTACCTTATGCCCAACATTACAAGGCATAAGACAATCTTATTTGACAACTGTCCTGGAACACTCATCACTGCACGAAGAGGAGGCGTGGTGGCCTCGCCTAATAAGTGGAGAAAAAGCTACCTGGTCAATAGCCACAGTGAAAATTTTGCAACATGCTCTGTCATTGATCCAGGAACATGAAAACGAAAAAAACGATCGAAAAATCAACGGAGAGAAATTAACTTGCCTTGTTTATGTAAAAACGATTACAATCGACAATCTTGTTAAAATCAAATCGTTTTTGATAAATACAATAATAAAAAAAAAATTAAAATAGCTCATCTCACAGCATATGTGTATTTCCATATGATGATCATGGAAGAAAGATACCAGGTTAGTGTATCCTCTGTGCAGAACCAATCTGAGCTTTTGGATCAAGCACAGAGCGGGTTGAAGCAAGTAGAGGAAAAAGTGCAACAGAGTCAAGATTCTGAGTTAAAATCAGAAAACATTATTCAGCAGCTAAAAGATGAGTTAGTGGCACAGCAGCAAACACATTTAGAACAAGAGTCCTAATTGTCTGCACTGAGAGAGGAATATCAAGAAGGTGTGGAAAATCTGAGAGGGAGTCAACAAACATTAAGTGAGCAAGTGTTGCACAATAGAGCCTGTTTAAAGGACATGTGTGCATTTCAAATGCAGATTAAAGAAATGAAAGCTGAGAATAGCCAGTTGATCATAAGGGAGGTCAGTTCCCAGGCGGAATTCGATCAGGAGCGCCAAAATCTGAATGCCCTGAAATGCCAGCGAGAACACCTCAGCAAAGATAATAGCGAATTGTGCTAGGAGAAAAGTGCCCTGTGTCAGGAAGTGTGTCAGTTAAGGACAGATATGAAGAAAAGCAGGTTATGTTCTCAGGAACTAACTGACATGACAATAAAAAATGTAAATATTAATGGGACACGTGAGGTAAGTAGAGTTTGACCTAGAGCAGGCAGGACAGGCCAAAAGTGCAGAAAGGGAGGAGATTAGTCTCCTGCAAAAGAAGAGATCTGGAAATTCCCAGACAATACAAGCCTCACAGAAGGAAAATGAGTCCCTTTGTGATGAGAACAATGAACTCAAGGACAAAGTAGTGGCACAAAACAAAGCAATAGAAGCTACACAAGCCCTGCTAGCATAGCCGAATACTCAGGCCTTTATTCATACCTAACCCCACCCTGAAACTATACTGGATATCGGCTATTGCATAACAATACTTTGTCCAATCTAAGACATGAGTATAAATGGGTCTTTCAAATAATTTGGCTACAGAATATAATAGAAATATGGGCTGATAGCATGCTGGATCCCATTATCCCCCTTCTTAGAGATGGGGACCAATATTGCTTGCTTTCAGGAGTTAGGAACAAAATTGGCTTTGCCAACTGCATTAAATAAATCCAATTCATAAACATCCAATGGGCAATAATCAGGAACCAGGCTTTTTCCATTTTCAGCTTTCATAAGTGCTTCTTAAAGTTCCTTTGAGCAAAAGGTTAAAGATCCTTTACTTCATTCGACTGGGATAATCTTTGCCTCAGTAGCACTCTTAGTGTGTGCTTCACTAGGAGAAGTTGGTCTATTCAATGTGGGAAAATTCTGTTAATGCCCAATTGCTTTTGAGGAATCCATGCTCCAACTTCAATTTTCTTTGCAGCTCATTTCAGCATGAATGGTTGCAGGATTACTCTCATACCAAAGGCCTGGAGCCATGTCAAAACCCAATGAGTTGTGGCTGTTGCTAGGATCATTTTGGACTGTGTGAGAATAGTTTGTGACTCGTGGGAGACAGCAGTGTAGAGCTTTAGGAGAAATGAGCAGGGATTGTGACCCCTGCACTGATGAATACTCTAACGAAAGTCTGACAAATGCCTTGATGTGCCCTCTCCTTGCAGGGCAAAAGTCCCAGCAGGCCACTGAGCATGTTACAGTAAGGTTTGAGGCATTTCTCAGCTTGCTTCCCAACATATTAAGGAAAGTGAATGGGTGACTGTGGTCCTCACATTTTAAGCTGCCCTTCCACTGAACCTTAAGTTCCTGCCTCATGCAAGCATTAGCAGGTTATGGTAATGTCTGAGTTCCAAAAATACCCCTTTCCCTTATCTGCCAACTCTCAGATGCTTGTGTTATTCCTCGTGGGGAACAATGCATCTATTTGGGACAGAGAGAGATCGATTGAGAGAGATAGAGAGAAATAGATTGAGAGAGAGAGAGAGAGAGAGAGAGAGAGAGCACGAGAAAGAGGGAGAGTGGTGGCATTGTGAGCTAGAGAAATGGGACCTATCTGCAAATGGCTGTGACAGGGTTTGGGACGCTCGATAGTGGTTTCAAAGGGAAATACGGTTTTGCATTTTGCGTGCCATATTGGTGACTGGGGTAGACGCGATGTTGCAATCTGGTATGTATCTCGCATAGTTCATGAGAATGAGAAGTGTTACTTTTAGTGTTATTTTGTACATAGTTGATATATTTTGGATTTTCATACATGTAGCAACATATTGGTAAGTATACGGATACAGTGTTATATGTGCATGCAAGTGAAGAGAGTCGCAGATGAGGAAACCATTGAGAAGGCACGCAATAGTCTTGAACACATGTCCACAGACATATCTACATGGAGGTTTTCCGGGAAATGTGTTTGGGACAATTGGGGAATAAGGGGTGCATGGTGAATCCATGGGAAGGTTAAATACAGTAGGTCCCTCATAGTTGGGGTTTGGGTAGACTGCAGAAACCTGGGTTGGCGAGATAAACTTTGCGCGACATGGAGAGTTGAAGGTGGGTTGAAAGGGTGAGTGTTTTGGAGGGGTGGGTGAACTGTTATGTGTTGTAAGTCCTTTTTTTATTTACCTGGTTAGTTACTTTCTTTTCTTTTTTAATCGAAGTAGTGAAGGGTATCTTTCTGTAGTCGGAAAAAGACCACATTTTAGTCGAAAATGTTGTAAAAGTGATCAAGAGGAAGTGAAGAGGGTTTGGGCAATGGCATTGTGCTAGAATAGAGGGTAAATTGTGAATGGTAGTGGAAAATCAGGAGTGGAGGAATTTGGAAGAAGCATTGAGACTAGCGGAGAAAGAGGTAGTGCTGTTGCGACAGCAGAGAAGTGAAGAGCGGGAAGGAGGGAATAGGCAGAAAGAAAATTTAGGAGGAGAGAGGTGGAAGTGTGGACAGGTCCTTGTTAGGCTTAATAGGTCAGTCATCAAAGATGTCAACATGGAACTTAAAGAGGAAAGTTTTGCATTGGGTACAGGACTTGACAGAGAGAATGGGGACCAGCATATAATGGTAGTACCGATTATGATTCCGTGGCCACAGAAAGGCCAAGGGATGAGATAGCAGAGGAAGAGAACGAGGAGGAGGAATAGGAAACAGATACTGAGCAGGGAGAACAGAGTGCATCAGCTCCACCTCCCGCTTCAGCAGCAGCCGCAGCAGCTACAGAAAGCACACCATGGGGACATAGGACACGCCATGGTGCTTGTATGGCTGTAGTACGAATAAAGGGAAAATGGGGAAAACACCAGTAAAAACAAGAGTAACTCAATTTTCGTTGCTCTAGAAGCTGTGCTTTAAGTGGGCTGGGGCCAGCTGGGGCTGGGCTCGGGCAGTCTCCAAAAAGTGAGGCTGAGCCACACCAAGCAACGGCATGTTATTATCCCGCTACAGCCACAGCCGCGTCGGAGATGAGCCTGCTGCCATTATTGAGTCAGGCAGCTGTGACTGATAGAAGTGCCATCCAGCTACAGCGTCACACATTCTGTTTGGGCTACTCTGTGGCTGGCTGGCACTTCTCAGTCACAGTTGCCAGGAAGCATATAGCTTTTAAAACTGTAACTTCCTCTCACAAAAACTACAGAGGAAGTTGCAGTGAATTTTTGTTCTATTCCTTACCTGCAGTGATGCTGCACTGGACAGACCCCTACCTCAACCTGCCCGCTTAGACGATGACTGGAAGTGGAACAAATTTATGAAGAGAAGCCACAGTTTCCTACAATATATCCAAAAGGTAAGTTTCCTACAATATATCCAAAAGGTAAGTAAGTGAAAAGTGTTATATTCGCCCTTTGCGGTAGGGACCATGTCCCAGTTTGCAACAGGTGTTACCCTTAGTGCAAGGTGGATGCGGAAACCTGAGCGCACACAGCATGTTATCTGCTCACATCCACCGAATGCTTTCTGATTGCCCACAGTGCAAGTGGGTCACGCAGCTACTCCTCCCAATTTCAGGTGATATCCAGGCTTTATGTGGACCGGAGCGGTCTTCAAAAACATCTCACAAGCCGGCGCTGCTCTGTCCCCTTGTTAAATTAGGTCGGTCACTGCTAAAAGGGCAGCCCATATGAGTGCCAAAGTTGTCCCAATGAGACTATATATCGATCGTGGTTTGCAGACATTTTGCTGTATTTATTAAGAGAAATAAAATGAGCACCACACCCAGTGCGTGCCTTACATCCTCAGAAACTTAGTCCCACTCACTCTCTTTAGGTCACAGCCCCCTTGTTAGTGCAACGCCATCTACCCTCTCGATTGCGCACCTCACTGAAAACAGTGGTTACATATTCACATTACAATAATTTAATTGAACTCTGGCAGCTGTTTTATAATTTTGGAAGCCTGAATGCATTTGCAGCCTTGTCAGATTTTGGCGACAAAGGCGTGTTTCCAGCATGTCCCAAAGAAAATTGCACCGTTTATTTAGACATCCAGAGAAAACTCTACCATAAGCATTTGTTTATACGGTAAGCATCCAATGAGAAGGTTCTGCTGGACTCTACACTCTACTGACCGCACTCCAGACAACCACAGGTTGCCATACCAGTGAACTCTTCCCTTGATTCAGCATGCACAATTGCACCTGTTGGGCCTTTTGTGGCTTACTTTAACTCCGGGACTCCAACTCTTCTTCAAAGGGCTAGTAGTATGTAGAGTCTGAAACCCATGACTGCCCAACACTTCATTTTACATGCTCTGAACTGCTGGGCCGCTGCATACACTAGCGTAGCTGCAGCATTCCCAAGCATCACGTTATCCATTCTTCACTTCAGTGACACAATCAAGAATGCATGTGGCATCCTCCTTGGCAGTGGTTGCCTCCTGCTTACTCACCTCTTTCCCTGCAGAGCTGAAACTTTGACAGCCCATCTTCCTTCTAAGTGTAAAATTGTGCTTGTCTATGTTGCCTTGAGTAACAAGGATCAATTGAAACTATTAGGTACAAGCTAAGCACATCTGTGACGTGGGTTCGCTCAGCCTAAGCTTTGAGAATTCCTTTTCACGATAACCACAGGCTTCCTTTGGGGGGGGTTCCCAATGGATTACGTTGGGTTTCACCTCAGTTCTAAACTATCTATACACAAAACAATGCATTTGGAAACTAAGCACCCAGTTACCTCTGAGTTTGATGCGCGATACAAATAATAAACAAATACAAAAAAATCTACTTTTAGTGACTTATGCCAAAGTCCCTTCCCTAAAGACTTCATAATAAAATGCTACTCAAGTGTACCTTACTGCATTTACATTCCTGCTAAAGCCTTCAGCTAAAGTATACTTTGACCTATCTACTCTTTGGGCATGCCCACGCTCCCATGGGTTGTTAGACCATCCCTTTTTACCCCCTTGCTCGACAAATGCATCTATATGGTGAGACATTAACAAAAGGGCTCAGGCAACATTAATAATTGCAATAATATAGACTCCTTTAGGCAGATACCCACAAGGAGCTCTAAAGGTTTGAGTAGAGTACAAAATATCAATAGTCTTAGCTTTTGTTAAGGCATGTAAATGGCAGGTTGCTAGGCAGTGCCTTAGTGGTATTAACTGGCCATCGATGGAAGCAGCTGCAAAATGGTGCCTAATACTTATATAGAAGCAAAAACGGTTATGATGCAGCAGCAACAAATATATTGATTTATGCCGGCACCATTTCTTACATGTTTGTCTTTAGGCCATGCCTATCAAGTATTAGACCACACCCATCATGCAAGCCACGCCCCAAATGAAGGCCCCGTCAATTTCTTACCCCACTTAAAGCACTGTCTAGAAGAGACAAGGGAGAACATATTATGTCCCATGATCAGATATGGACAGAAATTATTTGATGAAGACACTCCCCTCGCTCACTGCAAGGGCGGGAAGTGGATTTATCCACTCAATAAACAGACTCTCAGTGTTATGTTGGTCATAGGGAACATGAAAGCTTATTTAGAGCTTTAATGGGGGAACAATCAGATGAACTTTGGAGGCGAGCAGGGTATACAGGAGTTCAGTTAGATACAAACACCCATGATGGGTCATCCTTTAATAATTATAGGGCCAACATATAGGGAACCCTGCAGGTTATGTATCCTGATATGCCAGACATAAATTTGATTCTTGCTAAAACGATGAAGTTAGATGATCACCCTGCCACACATATTCAGTTGCTTCAGGAAATGTGGAGATCAGAAACAAGAGAAGCACAGGATAAAAAATGTGTATATTTGTTACATATTATGTTGTTAAAAAGGGACTTCCCAAATAATTACAGCATGATTTGGATAAGGTGGTGGGAATGGAGGCCAAGGGTTTGCTGGAAAATCAGACGCACATTGTGCATTTTTGAAAAAGAAGACAAGAAAAGGAAAAGGAGAGTACTGAACAGGCACACAAGGCAGAAGCAAAGCTTGTTCAGAAAAAAAATAGCCAAAATCAGTTTTGAAGGAGCAGTAATTACTAGCTCAATGGAGGGACAGCAGGGACATATTGAACAAAGTATGGCACAGGGTTGGATGGACAGGTATACTCCCGATCAATGGCAAATGAGAGGATTCAGGAGGGGAAGAGGAGGATTTCCGCAAAGGAGGTGGGTCATTTGGCCGGTCCAGAGGAATGAGACCCCGGTTCAGTGGGCCAATAGGAGGTCATTATGGAGGACTTTACAGGATGCAGTGTTGGCATGCAGGACAATGGGACATGTGTCACAAGATTGCCGGGGCAGGCCACAGTATTTTAACTTCGGTGAGCCAGTAGTAGGTTATAATACTTCCCAGCAAATGCAACACGCAACCATGCCATATGCCCCAGGCTTGGTGCAATCCCAACAGGTATGGGTTGGATAGAGCCCAGCATCTGAGGTTGCACAAACCTACATGTTTCAGCTAACCCTGCCAATGCAGGCACCGTTACAGATATGGGGAAAGAATCCTTTACCCCAAGGAACGGTTTACTCTTTGTACTGGAACAAATGTTTTTGGAGAAAATCCTTTCCTGATCCCAGGTACTAACATGTGTCCATATTAGGACAGCAAACAGAGATCTCTAATATGTCCAGTCCTGTCTTTTGCTGCCGATCTCGAAGAGGAACCCCGGATAGGTGTCAATGTAGGTGATTGAACATTTTCATTCATAATTGATATAGGGGCTATGAAATTTGGATTCTCTGGGGCTATTCTGTCAGTTCTTACACCGAGGACCTATGTATTAAGGTGGGTACACAAAATGCTTCTTTGTTGTATTGCACAGGTACCACAGCAAATCTCTTGGGCAGAGATCTCCTAAGCAAATTCAACATGACGATTGCCTTCACAGGGAAAGGTATTGTATGCTTGATTCTAGGTTTGTATCCAGTGAGAATCAGCACTTTTGCGTACATTTTATAATGACAGCGCGATACGGGGGGGCCTGTACATTCAGCTTTTTTTTTTTACTGAGTGATGGTTGTGTTGGGTTGGGTCCCAGGGATCAGAAACTGGACATGGCGGATACCAATTGAATTTTTATTCCGGCCTGCTGAGACACAGGAGATAGCACCAGGCACTATTGTTACAATCCTTTTGGAAGCAGTGGTCATTATTAAAAAGGACAGGTTGGTTCTCTCAGGTACTGATGAGGAAAGCAGAGAGTGACACAATCGTGTGCATCGATCTGACCCTATCACTAAGGGAAGTGTTCGGCGAACAATTGTTCGAGGATGTCGAAGACACAGGCAAAATGCTTTTTGAGATTGGGCTGGCTTGCCCGATAAAGATAGAGCATAAGGAGGTACCACAGACTATGTTTATGATTAGAACTATATCGCCATCTTGGAAACAAGAGTTGGAGAAGGTACCAGGTCATTTGTGCACCAGTAATCCTCATGATGTGGAACTAATAAAGAGTATTGGAGCGGTGCAGATAAAATTGAAACCTGGTGCAATATTGCCATGTGTCTATAGAAGCTGACGAAGGGATTTATGAGACAATTGCGCTATTGTGGAAGCAAGGTATACTACAAGCTTCTGTTTCCACATGTAATAAAGCCATTGATTCTGTAAAGAAAGGGAAGGGGTCCAGTTGGAGGATGGTTCAGAATTTGCGCCCTTGGAAAAAGATTGTTGAGGCAGAGTTTCTAGTGGTGCCAAATCCTGCTAACATTCTCTGTAACATCCCTATTGCATCAACCCACTTTACTGTGATTGATTTAAAAAATGTTTTTTTCTCTGACCCCTGACTATGATTCCCTGTACCTTACTGTGTTTACCTATTGTGATCACAGATTTGAGCACTCACAGTTACCCCAGGGGTACTGTTAATCTCCAAGTATCTTCAACAAGGTGGTTCAAATGGATTTGGGGAATTTACATGTGTCCAGTACAGTAATCCAGTATGTGGATGATTTACTAGTCTGTAGCATTACAGAAGAGCAGTGTCGAGAAGATTAAATAACACTCCTCACCCTGCTTGCAGAGAAGGGGCACAAAGTGGACAAAGAAAAATTGCAATACTTCCAGCCAGAGGTAATATATTAGGGACAAATGATATAGGCCGCAGGAAGGAGGGTAATGCCTAAGAGAGCCACTGCAGTTCGGAGTACTCCGCAGCCAGTTACTGTGAAACAGATGCAGCCGTTCTTGGGACTCTGTAACTAGTGTATATTATGGGTCTTTGACTTCTCTAGTTACACAAGACCCTTACTGGAAGGACTTAAGTGAGCACAGAAGGTGAAAGGTCTGATTGAATGGTCAGAAGAAATGGTGACGTTTTTCCGGAGCTCAAAGATGAGGTCAGCAATGCTCCAGTCTAGGCAACCCTGGATTACGAAAAGCCATTTTATTTATTTTAGCATTCTGATGGGCAGGTCATGACAGCGGTCCTGGCCCGAAAACATCATTCGGCCAAAAACCTGTGGCTTATTATAGTTCAATCCTAGACCCAGTTATGCAGGGCCAGTTTCTATGTGAGCAAGCTCTAGCTGCAGCGGCTTTTGTGATGCAAATGTCTTCAACCATTGTTATAGGTTGCCCGGTGACACTGTATGTGGAGCATGTGGTTTTGCTATTTTGGAACAGTCCAAATCAGCTCTTACAGCACAGAGAGCCTCTGGGTATGAAAATATTCTTATGAAATGCTTCCATACATCCAGTAAGGTGCCATCTAGTAACTCCCACAACATTTGTAGCTGAACCCGTGAAACTTGATCATAATGTTCATGACTTTGCGACATATGAAGGAGAAGAGAAAAGGCCTCATTACGAGTTTGGAGGCAGCCATGCCCAAGAGGGCATGGCTGCCTCCAAACTCGGGTCGGGTTCCCTGAATGGGGAAATACTGGGTCATTCCAACCTTGGAGGGCCCGGTATTTCCCCATTCAGGGAACACGGACTCGGACCATCCCCATTCCCATTTGAGCCCCCATAGGGCTCAATGGGAATGGGGAGCATGCTAACAACTGGCCCGTTAATGACGGGCCCGTTGTTAGCATGCTGGCCCCCTCGCGGTACCCGCTAAGGACGTCTGGTAAAACCAGACATCCAGAGCTGGTCCCGCAAGGGGACCTCGTAATAGGGCGGTATGGGGTTAACGGCTCCGGCGCCTTTACCGGCACCGTTAACCCTTTACCGTCCACCTCATAAGGAGGCCCAAAGAGAGGACACATTTTAAGGAGGATGCCTTGGAGGGAGGTAAGGTATTGTTTGTTGACGGTTCCTCAACAATTAATCAGGACACTGGTGAGAAGCATAAGGGTGCCGTCGTTGTGGGCCTTTTGGCTGGAGAATAACAGGATAAAGACATTATTGGCTTCACATTATTCAGCGCAACCGGCAGAATTAGTAGCACTCATAGAGGTTCTGGAAATGAGCAAGGGGAAAGTGGTCACTATTCACTCTGATTCTGCGTATGTAACCTCCATGGTACATTCAGGTTTGTGGAGATGGCATAGGAGAGGGTTTAGGAGATCTGATGGGACCCCTGTCCAGCCTGCTGCACTGTTATCCAGACTAATCAAGGTGTTAACACTGTCTACAGAGGTGAGAATAGTTAAATCCGCTGTGCATACTAACCGTACTGACCTAATAGCACTTGGAAACAATGCCACTGGCAGAGCGGCAAAGGAAGCCACATATTTGCAATTTACAGATTCGCAGAAAATGGAAGCCATGTCCCAGCAGGTACAATTGCCAGCTCTGTATACCGCAGTCCGCTTACTTCAAATTGTAGAGATACAGGAAAGAGCATTTAAAGATGAGAAGGAGCTCTGGACAAAGAGGGGTTGTGCCCTCTCACCCACAGATTTGTGAGGAAATGTAGTGATGCCTGTAGAGCTACTTCTTGTGGCTCTGGAGCAACTACATTACCTGTCGCATACTTCTTAGCGACAAATCACAACAGAGATCCAGGAGGATTGGTTTATGCCCAATCTATAAGAGCAGGTGAGTACATTTTTAGGAAATTGTATAGTATGTAGAGAATTTAATCCTGGGAACACGATGAAGACAATGACAGGAACTTTGCCTCAACCTTCGGAGCCCTTTCGTGAACTCCACATAGATCTTGTGGACATGATACAGAGGTGCTGTAATTTTCGGTATCGTATTATAATGGTATGCCCATTTTCCCAATGGTTTGAGGCTGGTCCCTTTGTACACCCTGATGCTAAGTCTGCAACAATTTTTTTGGTGCAGTAAGTGTTTCCATGGTGGGGAATTTGTGAGGTGCTGAAGTCTGATAATGGGACCCTTTCTTTAATGGATTGTTTTTAGAGATCACTTCACTTTTGGGGATCAAGCACAGGCTGTGTCTGGTGTACCACCCTCAGGCTAATGGAATTGTGGAGAGTTTAAATGGAATGCTTAAAGTTCGATTGTTTACGTAACTGTTGGGTACTCCTCAATGAGCTGCATACTTTGCCCCATGCAGTCTGAGAACAGTGAGATGTGCAGTGCTCAATGTATTTGGACTAGTGCAAAGAGTTGCTGGTTAACAAAAAAGTCACTGTAGCAGCAATGGGCATGGTTTATTCCTGATCTGTACAAGCTGCGCACATTGGCCTTTGTCAGTTTGAGTAAAGAGGGGCCGGTCACTGACAGTGGCTTAAGTGCGGACATGTGACATTTGAAGATATGAGGAAAAGCAAAAAGATACAACTTGAGAGGCACCAAACCCACTCCTCTTGATAACAAAGAAGTCCTTAATTTGAGGTCAGAAAGAATGAAGTCCAAACTTTGTGACCAAGAAAAGATTACCACTTTCTTTCCACAGGTTCAAACTCAAGCCTAAAGTCAGGCTGTTCAATCCATTCTGGACTCATTGATGTTGTTTGCAGGAAACAATATCAATGAGGGTATCGACATCTCGGGCCAATGCTTAGAGACATTGAAAGAAACACCAGCACTTCTCTAATGGAGGTGTGTTTGAGCTTGGTAGATGAAATCCATGCCTTGGAGACTCCCCAATCACGGTTGAGTGTATCCCCTAAATTGTTTGAATTGCTGGTCAGCCGTGATAACGTTGGGAACCACACCTTTGCAGAGGCAACAATGCATGAGCATACAAGTGTAGGAGATCAATCCTCACTGCCATTTCAAGGAGAGGATATCTTCAATCAGGTTTCCTCACAGGTGGGAAGTGGCCATCTGGTTGCTTTGAATGTAGTCCTACAGTCATTCCTTAGATTCTACAACACTGTAGCATTGGAAGTGAGATCAAACTCTAGTATCTTAAAAGAACTTTTGACCATGTCAACAACCATGAAAGGAATGTGTTAGTGTGTGAAAGAGTCAGTAGTGCGATTAGTGAAAGTACAAGAGGTGACCAAGTAGGAATACAAACAATCAGATGGAAGAGGGACAGATGATGGAAATCGAGCAGGCTGTCGTGCTCGTCAAAAAATGTAATACTCGCTGTAACATAAAGAAACCTACAAATGTCAAAGGTTAAGTAAAAACTATGAACAAGGGGGCAATTAATATTTTAAAGAAACATTCTAAATGCATCTAATCGGAGAGAACAGCATTTACCTGATAGGAAAGAAGAGGAAGATCTCGGTCCTGAAAGTATAGTTACTAAGGATACACAAGACAAAGCAGAGATGAATGCAAGAGCCATTGACGAAGTACAAGTCTTTAATCAGGAGCCATGTGACAGAATAAGTATAACAGCCACATATATAGGCCTGGATAGGCACTCACATAGGAAAAAGAAAAACAAGGGGAAAAAAAAGAAAGGGATCAGGAGAATTTTCCGATCTTCCAAAGTGCACAGTGACAGAGTGAGTGAAGGTGAAGTGTAATACTACGAAGAAGATTGTAAGAGCAGATCTGAGTCTGTTAGTAACAAGACAACTGTAATTAATGTGAGGTTCTATAGGGGCCTGTGGGGAAACTGTCATGTCAGTAACAGCGATGGAAGAAGTCAGAAGTACATCAGGAATAAGAACATTGGAAGAAGGACATTGTGTGGTCACAAATGACAGGGCTGCCAAGAAGGACTCAGTAGGAGGTGGTCAAGAAGCTGTAATACTGATCAAATTTGAAACAGTGTGAAGGTGACATTCTTCTCAATAGAGCAAGAATAATGTATATATTTGCCAGTGTACCAAATCTGAGGCCCATTGCATTTTCATACATACAATTTGTGCACCTGTTCGATCTTTTGTGTTGGGTAAATACATGGTGTATATTTAATCAAAATTGATTGAGAATTAGGTATGTGACAGACATGATGACATATTAAAAAGAGGCTTTGAAAGTTATCCTGCCCAGTTTGTGAAAGACGGGCAGGAAGCAGTAACTAATTCATGTGGGGTTGTTAATGATAAAAGGAACATAAAAGGCACAATTGAAAAACAGATTTGGATGCAGGTTAGCCTTAATCAAGAGCCAACAAGTTGGTCTTGGCAAGCAACTTCATTCTCGACTTCCATTGGAAAAATACCTGCCATTGGGGAAAAAAGGAATGTAAATTGCTGAGCTGGAACTCAAGTGTGCACAACAGTTTTTTAAATATGAGAAAGGTTTTTGTTGGCTATGATATAGTGTTGATTCAGGAGACATGGTTGAAAGTCACCTCAGTGTTAGATGGTGTTATAATTGATGCCAAGCACGCAAAGAAAGGGATAATGGGTAGACCATTTGATGGGATTCTCACAGCAGGAAAGAATGGCCAGGGCAGGGTTATTAATAAAATTAAGACACTGTCAGATGCAGTGTTAGCCATGATGGTGGTTGACCGTTGGTGGATCTGGGTCAGATTTTTAGCCAGATGGGAATTTTGTCAATTAAAATCTAATTTTAGTATGGGGCTAAACCCGCAACCGACTTGGTTTGGTGTCTCCTGTAGTAAACATGAGTGTTAGTGACAATGCAATGCTTACAACATCCTTCTTGATACCTGGAGGCTGTAGGGAAGTAGAAAAGTCAACATGCATGAACGTGGTGATCAATGCATTGGGTAATAGGGTGGCCCAGTTTCTTAAAATCAATGAGAAAGTGAGTAACTATTTGGTTAAATGGTGGGAGAACTTTACGGAGAAACGGAAGAACCATCATTGTTCACCTACATAATTCTTAAATGCATTAACCATGTTAAAAGATAGGGTTAAAATGGTAACACTGTGGAAGCAGAACACCTTTGCAGAAGACAGAGGGCATCATTTTGAAAGAGTTACAAACTTAAACTTGAAATTACAGCCAATATTAGGAGTTTAATTAAATCTATCTGTCTTGAATAGTAGGAGAAGAAAATAAAAAGACATTCTTTGAGGCAGAGCCACAAACACTGTCTTAAAAACCATTGAATTCAGAAATACATAATGGAGAATCAAGATGCCCTTGTCAACATGGTAAATAAAGATGGCAGATCCATCTGGTGTAAATTAAACAAGAGAAATTTGGCTCAAACAAAACTTCAATCATCATGTATTGTAGAAGGCAACTGGGTGAAACACTTCTCCTCGATATTTGAAAATAAAGAAGAAGAGTGTCTTGGGACTGCAGCGTAATTGCAGCTCAACATTAAAATGCTCATATAAATTTGGGAATGACGAGATTACGAACATGATCGAAAAAAGTTGAAATGACCCGTCGGCATGACAAATTGTTTATTAAAATAAAACACAGATGTATGGTCTGATTTGTTATATAAATTATAAATAGTTTGAGCAGGTAGATCTTATACTATTCCTAACTCATGAAACCGCACAAGAATAGTCCCAATTTTTATAAAAGGTAAGAGGGAAGTACCTTCGAGTTACAGACCTATGTCACTGATAAACACTTCCCCAAAATATTGGCAAATTTTGTACTAAAAGATTTTACCAAGTGGGCTGAGAGTATACAGAGGTTTGGCACATTACAAACAGGGTACAGATAGGGAATAGGAATGGCATTGAGTGGTATGGCTCTTCCTGACTATATGGTGCATACTGGAAGGGATTCAGGGAGAACGCTATATGTAGCAGGCTTGGACCTGTCCTCAGCTTTGGATAATGTTGACAGATCCATATTGTGGGGCAAGCTGAATAGGTGGGGGATAGAGCCAGGCCTCCTAGGTATGCTGCAGTTATTCTACTCTAACAATAAGGCAAGGGTCAGAATTAATGTAGAGGGAAAATTGTCGAGTATAATAACTGTGGGAAAGGGAGTCCATTAGGGCTGTATCATCGCACTGACCCTCTTCAATTTATATAGCAGACCTATGGGAGGAAAGTATTGGTTGGTGCAGATTTCCTTCAAATTCTTAAGGGCTCAGAGTGAACTGTCTAGCATACGCTGATGATCTACTTTTCTTGGACTTCACACCGGCAGGACTTCAGTGCTCATTAACCGGGATGGCATCTTACTTAAGTGAGAATAAATTGACCATTAACCCAGTGGAATCCCAGATTATGACTATTAGCCATAAGAGAAAGGGGGAAAAACTATGTCTCGGCAATAAACAAAGTAAGAATCATGCTGGTTCTCAACACTCATGCAAGCCACATTCTGCAATCCCTCAGAGGGCTTGCAGACTATGTCACTTCCCTGGCAGGGACCTGCTGTTTCCTATGACAAAACAAAGCTGGTCCTCCACAACATCCCCTCCTTGGCTTGTTCGTATTATCCTACATATAAAATGGAGACTAGAGGGTTGCTTAACGACCTACAAGGAATAATCCCCATAATTGACATTTCAAAATAAGTGCAAAGGATTCCTCTAGGTCAAGTATTGAGTGCCCCTGTGTAGTCGAGTAAGAATGAGTATCAGACAAAAAGCCATAATTCTTCTTTTATCAATAAAAAAGAAAGTTTAATCCATCATTTCATTTGAACAAATCGCAATAACATAAAGCATTAAAGTTACTATATCACTTGTGAGTATAGCAGTAGTGTTAAAACGAACAGTGGTTCTAAATTTAGCCACCATTTGAGCTTCTGATTAGAACTATTTGATATCTCATACAACCTCATATGTCTTAATTCACTCAGTCAGTTCCTAAACGTCCCAACATGTTTCGCTCCTTTTCATTCTCATTCAAAACCGTTAAATAGGAGTTTCATCAGGAGAACACTACATAAAATATCCACATTGCTATTATAAATCTGCGACAGATACATAGTTAAAACATCCATATTCTGCTTGATCTTTTTTCATCTCATATCAGTTGACATTTTGAGTTCCAAGTAACTCTTCTATGGCCTTTCATGTCTGTCTTCACCAACTGTCACATGGTCTACAATACAGAATAAGAGGTTATAATTACCTGTTTTTCAAGCCTTACTTAATCAGGCTATTCACTGCATTTCAATTAGCATCAAAGAGAATAAATCTCTTAATTTGGATAGCATAGTTAGTCAGTGCAACTGTGCTCACTCACCCATCGACAACATCTTGAATATGATGTCCAGCTATCTCTGGGTTCGATTCCTGGTGCTCTCAGCATAGCAAAATAGTAGTTCAACTTGCTTCATTCCCTTTAATTCAAACACAGTAGACTTGTACCGTGTGCTATTCCCATTTGTCTAGCAGCCTCTCCGTCTATGCCCCTCATCGGAAGGCACGGTTAACCGTTGAATAAGGTGCCGATCTACAGGATCTATGTGATCACTGTGCCGGCCGTAACTGCGACGACCGAAAAATTCTGACACCAGTTACAGCATGGCGCAGTGATCATATGGGTCACTGTGCCCACTTCCCCTGGCCTGTATTAACCCTCCCAACCCCCCCACTCCACTTACCTTTAGGGCCGCACACGCAGAAGTGTGCCGCTGCACTATGCGATCCCTGTGGTGTCAGCTCTTCCCACTAACATGGGTTGGAGCTCACGCTGCAGGGTGCTTTTCTTTTTTTCTTTTTTTACGTTTCCCCTGCTTTCCGAAACACTCCTGCAACCCCGGCTCTGCTTGGGCGCAGTAAATGTTGCCCTCATTGTGTGCACCTCCAAAGTCGCAGTGACTGCAGGGACGCACAAATGAGGGCGACATTTTGGTACAATACCGATCTATAGAGTTATGAGAGAGGATGCTCCATTAGAATATGCTAAACGGTGCTGCTAATCATTATAAAACATTATTAGAGACCCCCGTGTATCTGAGTGATAACGCAGTCCAGCTCATTACTTATGGAGTTGTCTTAGTTTAACTCCTGGAGTACACTGGTTGTTTGGTGTTTGTTACGTTCACTCAGTTTCCCGGGTGACCAATTTATAACAAACACCCGCTCACAGGTCCATTCCTATAACTATTGCAGCCACACCATTCTCCACGAGAATGTGAAATTTAACTATTCTGTGACAAGGCAGCACTATTTACATTGAGTTTCTAAACTCATCTACATTACGTGATGTTCAAAGGGACCACTCTGAAAACCTACCCACAGCCAAATTGGTGTAGAACAGCTGTGTCAGTGGTCAGTGAGCCCCAGTTGCATTTATAAACTGTTACAATACGTCTCACGGCAACGCTGCTGTACAAAGAGCTTACATAAGAAATGGAGACTCTAGGGTTGCTTAACGACCTGTTCACCACGAGCCATCTGCACCATTCTTTTAGAACCCTTTGTGTGGTCACCGGTACCCTCCTTTTCTCTAGCTGGTCTATCTGCTGATCTGTTTTTATGAGGACTGTAAAAAAGAAAATGAAGGTAACTGCCTTGATCTCGGTTGTCTGGCCATGGGTGTCATTCATAGTTTTTAAAATGTGTTCAGTGATGAGTGGTGACCTACATGTTGTGATGGCTACACAGTCTACTTTGTGCACATTGGTTCCATTGCCAATGCAGGCCACTATCCTCGCCATCAAAAGGTGGTGATTAGGTTCCTAGTTTTCCTTTGTGACTGTGTTAATAAAATGCTCACTATACAGATCAATGAGGTAGTTCCATCCCTCTAATCTTCTCTTAATGATGGGACCCCAGTGAGAACACAGGTGGCATGTGATTTTATCTGTGGGAAAACACTGAGATCCATAATTAACAACATTTAAATATCTGTCAAAAATATAACGAGATATCTTATATACCGAATGTAATAACTACACTCAATCAGGATCTATTGTTCTAGAGTTGCATTTAGTGGATCTTTCAAAAACTAGAATACATTTGCTTAAAAAGGGTTTATGGTTGTTGAATGTCATTTCTCTCACCACCCTTACATTCTACCTACACTTAACTAACAAATACCTTTTAATGGGGATATCCCTCAAACACTCTTGCATCTTCTAACCCTGAGCCCAGCTCCCACCCCACCCTTCCCATTTGAACTATTTATAACTAACCTATAATTTGTCCTTTTTGCACCAACAAGTTTCAAACCATGCAGTTTGACATTCTACTCTGCATTTCGACATTTAAGCCTGAAAATCAAATTTGTTTACCCTTTTTATCTACCAAAATTGATATTTTCTACTCCTTATTTTTTCAGTCAATGTTTTTGTGGTCGGCAATATCTCTGGCCACAGAGAACACACTACAAAAAGAGTAATCTGTGGCAGCAAATGACATTGGGGGGCCAGAGTATCCCAGGTAGCCTCCAATGCCCTCCTAATTGGAGGTATCTTGGTTTTCTCAAGCACTGTACCCGATCATCTGCTCTTCAATTCTGCTGGGTGCCTAACTAACCCCATCAGCCCTATCCATCCCTCTTTGTAGTAACCCATTTAGAATAATTTCCTGGGTACCCAGTGATGATAACCAAAATGTAATAATGAATAGCATTTTTAATTAACCCAAAATACCGAAAAACACCACATTTGTGGTAAAAATAAGCATGGGGTGGGGTAATGGATTGAAATTGGTAGGAAGGGGGTTAAGGTGGAATTGTAAACCTAGAAAAACTAAGAAATTGTTCTGTAATTCAGGTTCATTAAAAAGGCTTTTGTTAATACTTTTTAATTAAAAAACATGGAACCCTTTCCTGCATTACTAAATGAGGATTGGATTCTTAGATCATCCACTTCTCTATTGGACCGTAACTCGGGCGCTACGGCATGATCACTATCCCTCAACAGTGGAGATTGTGTCACTTCTACATTCCTTGATTTGGGAATTTGACCTTCTAGCATGGTTCTCTATTATTTATTTAACCATGTAAATTGCTGTGTGGTAATTTGTTGAAACTATTTTGAATTTGTTTTCAATTATTCTTTTTCTAATGCAAGGTTCCCATCTATCCCCCCCATTTCCTGTTCACTACCAAACAAACCTGTACCACTCCCATCCGCCTATATGCCTGAACCCTTAATTAGATCTATAGAATTACTTTCCTAAAAAGTAGTTAAAAGTAATTTCAATTAAGTAAATTACCTCGAAGTAATTTACTGAATTCAAACATTGGCATACTTCTATCCTGGTACGCCTGTCCATTAATCTGCATACATCGGATTGTGAACGCTTTACTTCACAATGCACCTTGTCTAATATCAATTTTAAAACATCATTCACCATTTTCATTATAGACAGTTAGAACGCAACCCCCAGCTCTCCAGGAAATTGACCTTGCTAGATAAAATAGCCACGTGGTGTAAGTCCTCTTTGGATACTGCCTGAAAGGAAGAAACTGTACGCTGTACGTCCAGGGAACTCAGATGGCTCCTGATCATTCTGTGCATTCTCAGCACTCTTGCCACACTTAAAAGCTTCCAGTGCATTCATTTCATTGATATCTGTACTGGAATCCTTACAGTGCTACTTTTTGCACCCATGTTGAAGGCCACTTCATCTGTGGCTTCTCCTTTGACTTGGATCAGCAATATATTCAGATCTCCTTCTCTTCTTTGCTAGATTATCTCACTGTGCATCGGATGGGCTTGGGAGGATGCATCCATTTCCCTTTCTCTCTGCCTCCCACAATGGCCAAAGAAAAAGATATTTGGTGTGATGAATTACCATCTGGCAAGGGTGTGAAATCCATGGATTTATTGTTTTTGATCAAATAATGAAATGATGCAGCATTTCCATCTCTGAAAGGGTAATCTGCTGATCAGATTACCCTTCCTGTTACATGCCAATTTGTTTGCATGTGTCCTGCTGCATCAGTTTCCTCATTTGCAGCACCTTCTCTACAGTGGCACAGAGCAGGTTAATAGGTCACAGCTGCTCATTTGACAGCTGCAGTGATAGGCAAGTTTCTGCAGTGCATGAGCTGCATTTACAATATGCACCCCTGTACCAGAACTATGATGATCATAAATAGCTCATGATGGTGGCAGGAACTCTAATAATAAAGCTATGCCTGAGTTAAAGCATAGTGCATGGCATTACGTATGATCATTGCAGCCACATTCAAGTTGATATCACAGATTTGTCAGCTCCTGTGAGCCAATTTCAGCTATGGAAGTGATGTGTATTTTGACCAGATGGACTGAGCCTGCCAAACGACAATCCATCACAGTCCACGGGAACCTGTCTGCCCATACCTCCTCTTTGATCTCTCTGTGAGGGCAGGAACACACTCTGCCAGAGACATATGCACAGCAGATTCCTGCCGTGGGCCCAGGAATCAAAGGAGTACACCCATTCAAAGGAAGTAGCCTCACAGGTGCTGCATAAGTAAAGGCCTTTGTTTCTATTAAGAAGGGAAGGGGTTAGTGTTGCCAGGGCGAGATCTGTATACATTTGGGAAATGTTTACCATCTGCTTTCTCTCTGCCTCTCTTTCTCTTTCCAATCTCCTCCACTTCCTGTAGTACAAAGCAAGTTGGGTGGGATTTCAGAAGGGAAAGGCCCACCCCTTTCAAGAACAAGGATAGGACCCCTAAATCAGGCTAGCTTTAGTCCAAGCACCCGTGGGCTTTCACTTTTAAAAGAAGGGGCTTGATATGATATGATATGATATGATATGGCATTTGTAACGCACCTATACACAAGTGTTTCAAGGCGCGACGAGGCAGGGAGGGGGGAACAAGGGGAAGACAGACAACGATCCTACTAGGCCAGGTGTCATTCAGATCGCGCAAGTGTAGGGGTAGGGGGAAGGGAAGAAGTGCAAGGGGAAGGGGAGGGGGGAAGTTCAGTACAAAGTAAGTAGAATAAAAATAAATAAATAGGGCCAGCTGGTGGCAAGTGCAAGATAAGTGCAGACAAGTGCTGGGAAGGGGGGGCTGTAGGGATACAGAGACAGTCCCGCAGTGCAGGGGTTGCCAGGGAGGCAGTGCAAGTGGAGAGTGGCTGGGCCCAGGACCTAGGTCGCTGAGAGTGGCCCAGTTGCAGATTCAGTGCAGTTTCAGTGAAGAATCTAGCAGGGGAGAGGGAGAGAGAAAGCAGAAGCAAAGAGGAAGGTTTTGAGGTGCTTCCGGAACCGGAGATGGTTCTCCTCAAGTTTCAGGGAGGCAGGAAGGCTGTTCCAGAGGGAGGCCCCTGCCGCGGAGAGAGATCTACCCCCAGCTCGTTGCTTCGAGAAGCGGCTGACCCTGAGGGAGTTGGAGATGGATGAGTGAAGGTCTCGGGAAGGAAGATATTTAGGAAGAGAGAGTTGAAGGTATTTAGGCCCCAGAAGGCCTTGTGGACAATGCAGAGGGTGTTGAACTTAATCCTCGCAGCCACTGGGAGCCAGTGTAGATATTTCAGTCCTGGAGAGATATGGTCCCTGGGCTTGAGGCCAAGGACAAGTCTCGCAGTTCTGTTCTGGATGAGTTGCAGAGGGTGGAGAGTGGAGGCAGGCAGATTAAGATAGAGGCTGTTACAGTAGTCCAGCTTCGAGAGAACCAGGGCTGGGGAGACAGTGAGCTTCTGGGGGAAGGATGGGAAGGGAAGAATACCTCTGAGGAGGTGCAGCTGGTAGTGTGACTTCTTAGAGACGTCAGTTATATGAGGAGAGAAGGAGAGTGTGGAGTCGAAGATGACCCCGAGGTTTTTTGCCTTGCAGGTAGGAGCAGTGTGGGGGGCCAAGGGAGGCTGGCCAGAGAGCTGCAGGGAAGGAGGGAGTGGGTGTGCCGATGAGTAGGATCTCAGTCTTACTGGCATTAAGGCAGAGGTCATTGGCGGAACACCATTCCTGGATAGCAGACAGACAGTCAGAGATGAGGGAAGGAGAGGAGGAAGCCGAGGGTAGCCTGAAAATGAGCTGGGTATCGTCCGCATAGCACTGGAAGTTGGGGCAGAGAGCGGCGATGCGGTGGGCGAGGAGTGCCAGATACTGGTTAAACAGCCAGGGAGAGAGATTAGATCCCTGGGGGACACCACAGGTGGAGAAAAAGAAGTCCCCAGGAAGGACCCCAGTTGGACCTGGGAGGGTCGATTGGAAAGGAAAGAGGTCAGCCACGCCAGAGCCTGATCAGTGATACCCATGTTATCACAGAGACGGTTGAGCAGGATGGCATGGCTGACAGTGTCAAAGGCAGAAGAGAGATCAAGCAGAATGAGAACACACGGAGTGTTGGAGTCGAGGTTCAAGAGCAGGTCCTCACGGATGTTCAGGAGAGCAGTTTCCGTGCTTCTGGCAGCTCTGAAGCCAGATTGATGGTCATGAAAACTACCAACAGATTCAGCATGGAGGTTAAGCTGGGAGATGGCCAGTTTCTCCAGGAGCTTGCCCAGGAACGGAGTGATGGAGATTGGGCGATAGTTAGCCGGGCAGGAGGGGTCGGAAGAGGGTTTCTTGAGAAGAGGGTGCACAAGGGAGTGCTTGAGGGGGAATGGGAAGACTCCAGAGGCGAAGGAGTGGTTGCAAAAGTCAGCCAGGGCAGGAGCCAGGGAGTCGATGTGGTCCTTGATAGTTTTGGAGGAACAGGGGTGAACCTGTTTAGACGAGACTTTCATAGATCGGACTTGTCTAGCAACCTCGTCAGCAGAAACAAGGTCAAAGGCAGAGAAGGAGGGAGGAGGGGTGGCTGCAGCAGGGCCAGAGGAAGAGCTGGGAAGAGAGGGAGGGAGGTGATAGGAGGAGAGTGAGGACAGGATGTCCTGAGTTTTAGAGATGAAGTGATAGGCCAGTGCAGTGCAGAGGGCCTGGGAGGGGACAGGAGAGGTAGAGACTGCAGCAGGGTTGGCCAGCTCCTTGCAGATTTTAAAGAGTTTGGCCGAGTTGTTAGTTGCCGCAGAGATGCGGGCTTGGAAAGGGCTCTCTTCTTGGTGAGAACGGAGAGCCGGTATTGCCTTTGGAGCAGGCGACAGGCCAGTTTGTCAGAGGATGAACATGAAGCACGCCATTTCCTCTCTGCCACCCTGCACTTGCGTTTTAGGGTGACGAGATCCGAGTCATACCAGGAGTTACATTTGGCTTTGGGCTTCAGGCGGGTTCTCATGATGGGGGCAAGGATATCAAGAGTATCAGATATAGCAGAGTGGAGCATGGAGAGGGCTGTGTGAGGGTGGGAGTCAGCCGAAGGGGGGGGTGAGAGGGTGGCAGTGAAAGCCTCAACTGACACGCGCTTCATGGGTCGGATGACCGAGAAGGTGGGTGGGAGTGACGAGGGGTGGCTTTGTCTGTGGGGTAGGGAAGGTGAGGTGGAAGGATAGGAGAAAGTGATCACTCCAGGAGAGAGGAGTGGAGAGAGGGACGGAGAGGGGAAGGTCAGAAGAGATCAGAGCATCAAGAGTGTGCCCTGCAGAGTGAGTAGGCCCAGACGGGAGAATAGAGAGTGAGAGAGAGTCGCAGAGGTCACGAAAGAGTCTAGTGGGGGGACAGGAGGCATCCAGGTGGATGTTGAAGTCACCAAGAAAGAGGAGTTGAGTGGTTGAGGACAGGAGTGAGGAGGAGAGGTCAGCCCACTCAGAGAGGAAGGAGGAAATTTGACCAGGTGGCCGATAGATAGAAGCCACGGTAAGGGAATGGCTAGGAGAGAGAGAAAGTCGGCAGACAAGACATTCAAAAGAGGAGTACGTCTGCGTAGGAGTGACAGTGGCAGGAAGCCACTCAGGGAAGATAAGGGCAACACCACCCCCTGCACGGTTGGGCCTGGGCATGGAGCGGATCTTGAATCGTCAGGTAGGAGTGTGTCAAAGCTGGTGGCAGAGCTGGCTGTGAACCATGTCTCAGTGAGACCGAGAACGTCAAGGTCCAGTTCCTCAAGAAGGCGACAGATATCAGAGGAATGCTTGATGGCAGAGCGAGAGTTAAGAGTGGCAATGTGGAGAAGGTTGCTATCCTTGAAGAACTTCCAGGGAGGGGTACAGATCAGAGGTACGCCCTGCGGAGGTGTAGAAGAAGGAGGTGAAGAAGGAGCACGAGAGGGGGCAGGGAGGGAGGGTAGAGGCAAGGTAGCCGGGGACAGAGGAGGGGGGACAGCAGGAGAGGAAAGGAAGTTGATGAGGCGTGGGAAGCGTCTATCAAAGAGGTGAAGGTTGGCCTGAGGGCCTTGGACCAAGACGGTCCCATTAGCGTAGACATTAATGATGGCCTTAGAGGTGCGGAAAGGGGCCAAGAGGACATCCCAACGGGTGCCACCATTAATGGGAGAAGAGGAGAAAGGAGAGAGCACAGAGACCATATGAAGGGTCAATAGGTCAGGTGAAGGCACGGAAAAGAGGATGTCAGTGAGAGTTTCCTTGGAGCAGGCACTAGTGTAGGTGTCAGCGATAGGGCCTGGGTTGGAGACCAGGATGTCCTTTTTAAACTTTTTCCTACCAGATTTAGTGAGGAGAGCAGGATAGTCAATAGAGAAGCAGTTAGAGAAGATAGGCGAGATAGAGAGCACCATGGAGTGGGAGGGAGTTGGGGGGGGAGACAGACGATACGAGAGCATGCAGACAGGAAGTGAGCGGCAAGCACAAAACAACAGTAAATGCGTATTAGGTACACAGTGGAGAGGCCACCTAAGTTTGAGAATCCTGCGAGGGGAGAAAAACCCTAGTTTACCACATTTCAGAACAAACAGTAAATGCGTATTAGGTACAGGGCCACCTAAGTTTGAGAATCCTGCGAGGGGAGAAAACCCTAGTTTACCACATTTCAGAACAAACAGTAAATGCGTATTAGGTACAGGGCCACCTAAGTTTGAGAATCCTGCGAGGGGAGAAAACCCTAGTTTACCACAACTGTGGAACACAGTGAGGTGAAGATACCATGAGAACGAAGTGACCAGGTGTAGGTGGGGTGGGCCGGGGGAAAGTTGAGATGGCAAGTGAAACTGGCGCCAGGCGTCGCCTGCGGACACCTGCAGACACACAGGGAGCCGCAACTGTAGGAGTCGCCCTTGGCCTGGGGCTCTTAGCCACAGAGGGCTGCCCAGGAGGGGGGTGGTTTTAGGCCAGAAGGAGGAGAGGAAGGGGGGGGTGGGTGGGCAGGGAGGCGGGAAAGGAGAGGAGGACCAGGAAGTGGGAGGGGGGAGCAGGAGCAGGCACAACAACACGCTCAGAGCACGAAAAGCAAATCCACTCACGGAGGCCCGCAAGGGCCAGGCAGGGCTTCCTTGGCCTGCAGTTCCCTCAGGGCTACCGGCGACCGCTCTCCCACACTCAGCTGAAAAAAAATACCACTTCTTTGAATCATCGTTTGGACTTCAGCACTTGAAGAAGATTTCATTTGGACCCTGCTGGGAGAACAGTCCTTTACTGACTCCTCCAACTGTGATGTGGAGTGAGGTGCCCTAAGGCTGAGGCAAGCTCTGTCCTCTAACCAACCCCAGGCACCATTGGGGGTGAACCTGCTGTTCACAAACAAGTCCTGCCAGCCACAGCGGTACCCACGATCTCACCATGTTGAAAGATCCCTGTAGTTGTGTTCCAGTCTTTCTAACATTTGGGAGCTTGAAAACAAGGTCCTCTCTGATCCCTGAGTGCATGGAGTGGGACTCACAGCATCCAGAGAGAAACCTTACACCTCTTCCCCCAGCCTGGGCAAGGGCAAGTTGCAATGTAACTTTATTCTCTCCTGTTCAGGTTCTTTGTGAACATGGATGGTAACCACTGTTAATCACTGCTAGCCTCTTGGCCTCTGCTTGCCACATAACCACTATGTCAGTCAATATGTCAGCCCCCCAGAGGAGCTAAAACAAAAGGTGAACGCCAAGGATCTCACCAGCATCAGAACTGTTCTGTCATATCATCAATGACAGCTATTTTGTAAGTCAGTTATTCCCCCCATGTTCTGCCCTGAACCCAAGACATGTCATCACAAGATTCCACCTAAGTGCCTCCAGCGGTTTTACGGTTCTCCTCTTCTGTGTTCAGCCGCACTGCTCTACGCCCCCCTTGGAGTCTTGTGCACAGAGCGTAGGGGCACTAGACAAAGTCACCCTCGCTAGCCAGATATCGGACGTCAATCCACCATGAATCACAGGGCCCGACCAGCTGCTTCTGACACCTCAAGTGTCTTATGTGATGTCACCATCGCTACCCCAGGCATTTTGGTGAACTGACATCCCTGAACTGCTGTTGTGCCCAAAGCATGACTTTCAGTGCTCTTGCTCCACCGCTCACTCTTGTTAGGAGCTTGCTCACAACCGTGCACCACTTTGTCTGTGTCTTCCCTTATCAAAGTGCACCGTGAGATGAGCTGCCTACTTCAGTATCAATGTACTGTGCATACTCTCTGAACACATCTCTCCCCACTTCCACCTTCTTATCCAAAGACAAAATGTTCCCAGGAAGATTCAGTATAACTCTTTTCCATCGATCTTTAAACATTCACAAAAATCAAAGTAGGGAATAGGTGAACAGCAAAAGTAACTTGATGGAACTGTTTTTATTTGGAATTGGGGGATTTCACTAAAGCTTTGTAAAGACATTCCACAGTTTTAGCAAATGGTTTTATAAAGGAAGAGTGACAATATAAGAGACTTCACTGAACCTGCACTGTAAAAATCAGAATGACACGAACAAGATATCAAATAGTAGAAGGATGCGAAAAAATATTCTGAAAAGGCTAAAGCAAAAGCTCTCCTTCTGTCTCCTGCCGTAGATCATGTTTCTCTCACTAACAGCCAAGAACAACCCCTATAGAAAGAGGACATAAGATGGGCGTCCTGTATTGCGGCCGAACACCTATATAGATTAAAGGGCTTTGATTGAACAGCTGAACAAAAAAAAAAGGTTGCTCTGTTCAAATTGGTCCACTGCACTTGCCCCAACTGAACTCTCATGGTTGGGCAGCATTTGGAAGCAACAATGAGTCTCACGAGAAGTTGCATATCATATGAAACATAAATTGAATTCGTGTCCACTGATGAGTTTGATGACGGTTGGGTTTATACAGCAGTTCTTCCAGCTCCCTCTTCCTCATCCCAGTACTTACCTTTGAGACCCCGCCTCCACTTCAGGAACCTTTTCTTTTCCTTGGAGGTATAATACCTCCCACTCACCCATAATCCAGCAGTTAAACAAATTGGCTGTCCTCCAACCAGGAATTGTTGACTTTCAGGTGCGGGGCACGTGGAAGCTCCATTGCAGGCCCCCCTGACAGGCCTCCTCCACCTGCAGAGCAGTGGATTTGCTCCAGGAGGGGTGCGCTCCTGGACCCATTGTTGGACTTAGAATCCAGTTGAGTGGTGGACGCTTGGCCCGATAACCCCCTCTCGGTCCTTCTGTGGGGTGAGGGCGACTGATTGAGGGCATGGCAGGAAATAGACCCAGGTCATCAGGCCCAGGCATGACAAGTAAGTGACTGAGGTTGGGGGACTCCTCGGGTATTGGTTTCTTTCTGGCTACAGCGGTGGCAAATGGTTCCCAGTGTACCATGACTGCTGACCCTAGTGGGCTCTCTTGTGGTTATTGTGGTTGACCTGGACTGGAAACGCCTTCCAGCCAGCATGACCATGGTCCCTGCATGAGGGGCGGCATCGGGGTATGGGCTTGCTCTGGTGTGCTTTCTCCTGAAATTTGGGGTCACTGCATGATTGGTTTGGTTTCCGGTTGTTGTGTCCCTCCTGTTGTGGTCGGTGGGGCTAGAAGGACATTGGGAACGTTTCCCTCTCACTGGAGGGGCCTCATGATGCGGGCCTTGATGATGGAATGATGAGGAAAGTGTTTCATCCAGTTCTTCCTCATCCAAATCGGTTCCCTTTTTTTACGGGTAAACTTCATAACTCCTCATCCTACTCTTCCTCATCACAGTACTGTTGATCCTCTCCCTTCCTGGTCGGGCAAAGTCTGATTCTACAGCTTGGGAAATAAGTAACTACTGGATTATGAGTAAGTGGAAGGTATTATATCTTTAAGGGAAAAAGGGTTCCTGGAGTGAAGAAGGGGCCTGAGAAGCAAGTACTGTGATGAGGAAGAATATGAATAGGAGTAAAGAAGATTACCTGTAAGTAATCGGGCATTACATATTGCTCAGATTGCAACATTAACAATTTATTCACCAAATCACATCATCTCCCTCTTTGTATGCGAGCGAGTAAAGATTAAAACAAAGTGTAAATGCACAGCAGGGTTGCATTACGGATTCCAGCTGGGTCAAATAATTCTCAGGGCTCTATAAGAAGAATAGAGCCCTCATTCAGGGAAACACTGTTACAGTCACCCAACGTGTGGGACTACACAACACGTATCTGCTTGGTATTAGGTAACCCACCTTTTGTTATAGGTCTGTACTTCACAGGTTGGTAGTGTGACTGAGCAGCCAGGCCTCAAGAGGGGTAAATGGGAGTTGCAGAGCTTCAGCAATGAAATTCGTCAATACAAGTAACCAAGTAACACTTACACTCAAGTTTTCAGTTATAAATAATGATTCATTTATTTAACATCAAGTTTTAAATAAGTATTCCTTAAAAAGGCAATTTGTGTAACAATAACATATACTTTAAAAATACTTTTCAGATTCAGCACAAGTTAATGGATATCTTTGGATATGCTTCCTACACAATTCCTACACCCTGAGTTGACTTCAATTACAAGGACAGTAATGGCATTTATGTATATCAGTAGTTATACTTGACAGATGCTGAGGTTGCAGAAAGGAAAGGTTAAAGGAAGGAAAAATGTTAAACAGGTTCTCAGTAGATGTGAGGACAACTACATCTCCCAATTAAATCTAGACAAGCCTTTCCCAGCAATAACAGTCTAAAACAAGCTACTACCTATGACGGACAACAATGTCAAAGTCAATGGGCTAGAAGAGTCTGCAGGGAGCCAGGACAGCCAAAGTGAATTGGAACACAGTCTATGGAGCTGAGGCACTTCTTAGATAAAAGTCTTGCACAAAGTTAGAGAGTTTTTAGAAAATCATGTGTAGGGTCACAAGCTGTTAAGCCTGTGAAAGGAGAGTTGGAATCAAGCCAATGCAAATCTCAACTGAGAAGAGCAATGCTACAAGACAAAGAGGTAAGTACCCCAAGTCTAAACAGTACCACTGGTTTGAAAAAGAGTGGTCCAGCTGCATTCTGTCCGGTTAGAGCGGTGCAGACACCATGTTCCTGAGCCTCAGTCATGGGGACAAGAGGGAGGACGTCTGGAGGACTCCTGCGGTGGTAGTTTGGAGGTTGTCAGCAGATAAGGCTCTTTTTGGTTCAGCAGCACTTTGTGGTTTCAGCGCTTAATAAACAGCACCGTTGCAGATCTCGGATACTGGTTGGGCTTCCTTCACTCCTTGGGTGCTGCACTCTGGTGAGTGGACTCGAGCTCTGGGTGTCCTGCTTTTGGAGGGTCCTTAGGAGACTCCTGGAGCTTCTGCCAGATTACAGACGTTGCACACGACTACGGATTTCTTGACCCCTGGCACTCGGTTCTTGCAGCAGCTAAGAAGTACAGCCAAACAGGGGAGATGGTCCAGTGGAGTTCGTCTCAGGGTTAGTTGCTCTCACTAGCCCAAGGGAAGAAGTCATCCATTCCGGAGTTTCTCTGTTGAATTGAAAAAGGAAATTCAGCACAGCAGCAGGGCTTCACCAGGCAATTCAAAGGTCCGGGAGGATGCAGCAAGCTTTGTTCACGGTTTCTTCATCAGGTATTTCTCCCAGTGGTCGACTCTGTCTCTAGTCCCAAAACCCTCACCTTTTAAGCAGGTTTCTCCATGAATGCACAGCCTAGGCTGTCAATCACATAGCAGGGTGGTTGTCCTGAAAGGACAGCCAGCCAATCATGACTGGTCGTATTCAGGCATTCCTAGAGACAAAGGACAGGGGAGTTTCGCGAACCTCTATCACATCCTGCCTTTTCAGACACACTGGAGCCGGAGGCGGGCTTAAAGACTGAAGCCCGCCAAAGGCAAAATGAACTATGGCTCAAACCTGGCTCAACGCACAGAGTAAAACCCAAGAAAGACCTCACAAACAGAAAATGGTGAAAAAAGAAGCCCGGGTCCATTTTGACAAAATGGTCACCCATGGATGCTATACTGCAGTCGAGGATTTAGCCTGCGGTAGAAAAGCACAATGGTTGGAAAATTAAACCACTGCAACCAGCCATTTAAAGTAGTAAGGGTAACATAAAACATGTTACATGAGAAGGTAGGATAAGGGGTTACTAGGTAACCCTCCAGGGCTCCACATAGGATTGTGTGTGCTGGACCTACAAAGAGAAAATGTAAGTAAAGTCAATTTCACTTTACTATTCCTCTGAACTGTAGTTCACACAAGAAAGGGTAGTTAAACCTTTTGAGACATCTAAAATGATTTCTCTGTGACACTGCACTGAAGGTGCTTTGTGTCACCATACAAAAAGTAGATGCCTATGGAGTTTGTCAGACTCCAAAACAATTAAAACACATCATCCAAATCAGGTCAAAGCACATGAAAGAGTCAGAAAAAGGTCTTACTCACTCCGGGGTTAAAATTAAAAGTCCTAAAGTCCAGCAATAGAGCTGGGGGTCTCTAAAGTTGAAGGGAATTAGCACAGAAATGAGAATTCTCCCTAACAACCCCGCTCTGAGGGTGGTAGCATGTGGGGAAGTTGGTAGAGCCCTTCATAGTCAAAAGGTGGGGAAGGCCTCTGACCCAGATAGGGTGCCAATAGATCTATACACTACAGAGTCAGGAATTTGGATTCCCTACCCTACCAAGATATTTAATGCAGTCCTAAAACACAATGCTGTTCCCATCTCATGGGCCCAGGCCGAGATAATTCCTATACACAAAAAGGGCTTCAGAGAATCACTGGAAAATTACTGTCCAACCTCGTTACTGGATGCTGGGGGTAAAATCTATACCAAAGCAATTCTAACCCATCTTGAATCCTGGATCTCTGACAACCATATTATCAACCATTGTCAAGCCTGGTTCTGTGGTGGCCTGAGCACAGTCGATCAAAGCCTACAGTTGAGATTGATATGCAGTAAGTATGCTGTCCTTTGAAAAATGTGTGTCTTTGCTATATTTGTTGTTCTACGGACAGCTTTTGATACCGTCTCTAGGAGCTGTCTGTGGAAGGTTTTTCATGGACTAAATATTCTGCTACAACTGCCAGATGCCATCCAGAACTTGTATTTAGGCAACGTAGCCGTTGTCCATTGGGACACAGGTGGAAGCACCTCACGTCCTTTAATATTAGGGAAGGGAGTCTGACAGGGGTGTGTACTGGCTCCCAAGTTATTTTGCATCTGGTGCTCTCTACCCTGGTTTGTCCATGTCAAGGAATCGCTACATACACTGGGCCTGGGAGAGTACTGGACCAAGCCAAGTCTGACTGTGTTAATCGCTCCATGGCAACAGAACTGCCGGTCCTGACATGCTACTGGAGTGTAAAGGTGAACAGGGGGTAGGTGGACTACTTGGATTATTCAAACCCCAAATATCAAAGAGCACTGTTCATTAAATTGCATATAGGGATCCTACCGATTGCGAGTCGCTGTCACAAATGAAACAACAATGTATCTCCAACCTGTCCATTATGTGGCTGTTTGAATGAAACCATGGCCCATTTCTTAAGGATATGTTCTGTCAACCTGTTATCAAGAAAACGCTACCTAAGGCCATTACCGAGGCCCCGAGGATGTCATATGACTACTGAGGCCATGGCTGTTTACACAAACTCCAGCGATGCTCTAGCAGTTCATGCAACTTGTAAATACCGTGTGTGGGCCTGAAGGGTAAGACAGAAGTCGGCACAGATGCACTGATAATGACACCTTGATATTTCATCTGTAGCAGCTATGTTGTTTTTACCTGTTTTACTTTTGACATATTGTTTGGTTTTTATTTTAAGAATTGATTTAATGAATTATAATATGATTAAATGTTTTCTTTTAAGACATTACTGTCGAAATAAAGCATTATCAAATTAAATCAAAAAGATGTAAACGTTTACACTTTCAGGTTGCTCCTGAGGGCACCATCTGTCAGATGGAATTTGAAAGGAAGTGGGCGATCAAGTAATCTGGTTACAACTACACCTCTGAAAATCTTAGACCCAGTCACATGGTAAAGCCAGTACCGACCCTCAGGAGTTCTCTTCGTGGATATTTACACGCTACACGTTCTTCCCTCTCAAGCTCTGCACGTGCTCCTTCCTCAGCAGTTCCATCTAGACGCCAACTGCCCTTGCAAAGCTCCCTAACCCCAGCAGGCTGGAAGCGTTCAACGTATACCCCTTTCATCGAATGCCTGTGACGCAGCTGTTTTTCATGCAGCATTATTTGGTGCTTTGTGGCTTGGAAAAGTCACATTATGGAAAATTGATGAGCGTCTGTTTTTCTCCTAAAAGGTTTGTCTAGTGACGCGAATCTGAGAAACGATTTCTTTAGTAGGCTGCGAAATAAACAAACGCGGACAGCGATGGAAAGCGAAAGTTCATTATTTCCTTTGCTGTAACTTGGACAGGACACAGCATTTTTAAAGCCAACCGAATCTGCTAATTAGGGTTTCTCCGAAACAGCTTTGCACGTAAATAAAGGCATTGCCAGCTAATACTGGCCCCGCTAAGCAGTTCTTGCCAAGTGAAAGCATGCCCTTCACTTAGTACTCAAGTGTACCTGCTTTTAAAATGGCAGCCTGTGTGCGTCTCTGCTGCGTCCTTCGTCACCTCGCGGCTTGTCTGCGTGGCCATCCATATGGGTATTTCACTTTACATCTGCCCTTAGACTGATAAACGATGACTCGATCCTTAATTACTGAAGTAATCTGTGCTTTATGGAGACCTTTGGTGTGCTTCAAAGGCATGGACGGACACTAACTCTCATCTGCAGGGACTTCAAACAATCCTCCGACGGTAGCAAAAAGTATGGCTACCTTTTCTAGTCCAAGTATTGATTAGCCCCCATGGACAATGCACACATTTCCTCCCAAGATCCTTTAACATTTGCCGGATCAATGTTTTTCTTTCAGGCACACATTTAAATGAATGACTATGGTATAGAAATATTTCTTAAAATGTGCCTATTATTGTTGAATCATTGACTCTCCTTCCATGAGGAATTACGATTTTATTAGATATAGGATACTAATGCAAATGCTGCACCATCTGATGATTTAGTCCCTGGCACTTCAAAAGCGAATGCACCGTACTATTTCTGCATACTATTTCCACTTAGTCAAATACAAGGTTTAAAAACTTGGATTTTGTATGAAAAGGCACACTAAAAAGTCCTTGCGGCAACAGTTGGATTAAGCATTATGTACAACTCTCTGAAACATTGGGGGAAAAACCTGACACTAAAGTACTGTACTCAATAAACATTATTTCCAATATAGTTATGCTATATTATGACATGTATGTTGATGTAGTATACATTAGAATGTGAAGTCCTATTCTTACTTATGTTTTATGTCACATTATGTCGTCATCTTGAATTAAAAATGCGTGTTGTGCTACTATCAATTTTGTCAACGCTCCACAACTAATGTGCTGTTCAATGCCTGCCCCTTTTTGAGTTTTCCCCTTGCATTAGAGAGTTTGCTCATATATGGTTCCCTGGCTGTTCCTTGCTGCAGCAGACAACCATTGGTGTAAAGGCAGGGTTCTATAGCAGTTACACCAATTACCAGCAGAGAGACACATGGGCCCATCAAAAACTCCCAGCTGCAAGAACAGAACACTCAGACATGGGGCAATTTTACTCTCTTTATTATCTAATAAACGACAGGGATCCCACTACAAAAAACATGAATTCTCCAGGGTTCTCGTCTTCTGAGCATGTTTCAGCTGGTTTTATCCAGGTGTGACACCACAAAACCAAGCTCCGTTCCTCCAAAACCTATTGGGCATTCACATTGGTCAGTTTGGGGGAACTAGGTATATGTGCTATAGGGGTTAGTTCTACTATTGGATAGCCATATCTGGTGGCTCCTCCTGGGACCACCTCTGCATGTTTCAATCTGCAATGTTACAGGGTCACGTGAAAGGTGACTCTGTATTGGGCAGAATGTGTTCTTCCAGCCCTGAGACCCTGGACCATTACTAGGCTGAGTGTACCTTTTCAAGGCAATGAGAATAAACATGGAGACACTGTGTGTTCTCTATTGTTGCTATCTCTGATCACATAAGCATGGGAGAGTGCATTCAGTTGGCAGTTTGTGAGCAACACTTGTATCTTTCCACCTCTGATTTGGTGGAAACAGCTTCTCTCCATCCACCTCGATTGAATAGGCATTGTTCTGTTCTGCTGGGTCGTGTCTGTTGAGACCATGAAATGGAGATCGCTTGCCTGTAATTATGAGGATTTCAGTCTGAATTTCTCACAGGTGGCTTATCGTCTTGGTAACTGGAATTTTCCGTCTCCACTCATCCTTGGCTGGGTGCATAGTTCTGCTTGCCTCTGGCTGCAAAGATCATGCCGGCCCTTCCTTGTACTCGAAGCCTGTCTTCCCTTCCTCATTCACTTCAGTGGGCCTATAGCTTCCATATTTGTCCTTATGGCTTTTCCATGTTAGTGGCAGTCAAGCATGTGCAAGCTTGGTATACGTATACTTTGGTGACTTGCGGTTCAGCTTTGGTGAAGAATGTGACTAGATATAAAGATGTGTATGTGTGTCTGTCATCTACCTGTGTGAGTCATACGCATGTGTTTCGTGTCTATATGCAATAAGCTAGTACATGTTCGTGTAACTTGATGAATGGATGGCTACGTACTTCATCTCTAGGTGTGGCTACGTCGTGATGTCAGTGACAATGTCATTGATTTCTTGATTTGCGGTCAGTCGACTTGTTCGATTGATGGGATCTCTATTTCCTCTAGATCATCGACTGGGCATGGCCTGAATGGTTGTCTGAGAGAGTGACATTTCTCAGTACTGCAATGCATTGACGGTGGCGGTGAAGGTCCTACGAGTGAGGTGGATCTGTCGTGTCTCAATCTTCAGGCTGAGAGTTGTGTGGGGGTCATGAGAGCCCTACTTGGACCTCCATTTTCAATCCCCCTCTGGTCAACGTGTCGACCACATTACTACATGACTCTCTTTGACCACCTGAAACATTGGGAGCCAAACCTTTGTTATTCCTCTGAGATGTCCATGGTACTTTGCGTGGTTTTCCAAACTCCATGTCCAGTAACTGCAGTCTCCACCAGAGTTGCACCAAACCCATTGTCCCTAATAGTCCCGGATTTTGAATGGGAACTTGAACACCGTTCCTGTTGGGAACAGAGGACACTGCATCAGTTGTGAGTTCAGCGTTTTCCGTAACTTTGTCTCTTCATCTTCTTCAGTCTCTAAGTCTACCAATACTTTCATCCCTATGGTCTTTTGAGTGGTCCTTTAGCATTACATGATGGCTATTCTGATGACACAGAAGGCAAACAATACTAGTACCAGGGCTGCCCACAGTACCTTCAGTCCGTTGGCCATCCATGTTGGTATTTGTGCTAGTTTGGACTGCTGGAACAATGGACGCAAAGAACATTTCTGTTCTGCTGAACAGTCTGTGCTCTGGTGGTAACGCATCTAGGGCCTCTTCCATTTTTGATGATGCATAGTTCCCTCTTTTCACTCTTGTCAACCCTTCAGATCTCTTCTTCCTTTGCCGAGTAGCCATCTTGGGGAATCTGTCTGCTTGTATATCCTTCTGGGGCACTACCAATGCTGGTGTGTTCAACAGTAGTAGTGAGCATATTCCTCCCCATTTGGGTGGCAATTGCAAGTATGTCCTCGACCCGTAGGCCCAGTAGTGGTCCATAAGCACTGCGGTTCCGACCTTCATGCCTGGTACTTCCGAGATCTGCTTACACCCCTTATTCTCTCAACCTTCATTGAACCATCATTCTGCAAACACAAAGAAGCTCTTGCAAGTGGTATAATGGACATGGGCCCTGCTTCATTTCCCACCCATGTGAGCCATTTCGCACGTTCTTCCCATTTGTAGAGGCAATTGTTTTCCCTTTGCACTACTTCCACTGGAACTGTTAGGAGAACATATGCTTTGCCCCCAACACTCCGTCCTTCCTCCCATCTGCTGTCTATACTTATCCATATACTAGCATTTGTGGTTGTATTCTATGGTCTTGTCTGTACTCCAGTAATCGTCCATCATTTCTTGAGTCTCGATGTAACTATCTTCATATAGGAACATCTTTCTGTGGAATCATCCTCTCTTAGTGCAGAGTGATATATACATGAGGCATTGTGCTCTGGACTTTGGAATTTCAGTTGCTATGTGTAAAGACTGAAGGGGGGTGTCTGTAATTCTGCCCTCTGTATGGTAGGTTAAAGGCACAGAACACCCCAGCACAGCTCTCAATTTGGTAGCAAGGGACAAGCAGCCAGGCTTCAGATTTCAGGAGCTGATGTAGGCTAGTTCTTAAGTACAGTGTTTTCCCAAAGCCCCCACAAAGGAATATCCACACCCTATGTTAGGTGCTAACACATCTTCTTTATATAAATGAAGGGTTCATGAATATATACACATATACATAATAACACTTTGTGCTTGGAATACTATTCAAATAATTGTAAATATATACATTCTATGTGGTACCACACATGACTTAAATCCAGTAATAGATGCACTAACTGCAGACAGTTTTAAATAGGTATGTTGATTCTTAAGTTAGGTGTAACAGCATAGAATAGGAAAGAAAGGCAGGTTAGGTATGAACTGTGGCAGAATGCTTTCTTTAGACAAGAGAAGTAATTCTGAGTGAGGATCCCCACACCTGGACAACCTGGAAGGGACAAGTTACGGAGTAACTTATATTGTCTTTTACAGCCCAGTCCAATAATGTTCAATAACCTTCTACTTTCTTTCAAAAGGTTCTTCTACCCCAAAGTACCAGAGAGGCCAAAGGACTCAAGACAAATCTGGGACCCCTGGACGACTCCTGAGGCTAGAAGATGCTCTTCCTCATCAAAGTACCTTTGGTCCCTTGGCAGGCGAATTGGCAGAGTGTCTCAGATTTACTTAACGATTCCCTCTGAGGATGGACCTCCGTTGGAAGAAGGATCCACTGGGATGCTGAGTCCAAGAATAAAAAGGTACCAAAGTCTTTCTGAAGGGCAGCAGTTTGGCTCTTTGCAGTACTCTCATTTGGTCGACGATTTCTCCAGCTGTAGAAGTCGTGTGAAGATGATAATTGCTGTGGGCTCCTTAAAGGCTTGGCAGATAAAAGAAAGACCTCTGGGAGCCTTCAAAGACTTCTGGTGTCGAGGAGTGTCTGGTTTCGTAATATCTTGGAATATCACTGATTTCTGACTTTTAGTTCTTCGGTGCTGCAGCCGCAACACGGACCGCTAGACGGCTTCTGACGGCGTGGACTTGGCCACTGAAGTGGACCTTGGACCCCTACCAAGTCTGGACCCTTGGGACATCTGTGTTATCTTCTGGTGGTGGGAAACCCACCAACGGAACTTGCTCGGCCCTCAGCGACTCTGGACTCTGTGATGATGGTGAGGATGTCCCTTAAAAAAAATTCTTCGGCAGTTTGGAACTTTTGCAGCTCTGGGTGTCCAGTGGCATTATGCCAGCGTACCCCCTCTTCTGGCCGGTAGACTGCAATGGCTTCCAGTGATCATGAAATGCACCTCCAGACCTTGTGTGACACCAATGGATTTCTCTGGCTTGAAATGTCCGGCTCTCCTCTTCTGGACTTCAAAGACCCTTTCTCTGCATGGCAGGCACACAGGACTGGCTTGCAGGATACTTCGATGAAGAGCAGCAGCTTTGCAAGATGGTCCCTTGTAGCTCTGGGAGAGGTCTCCTTTGCAAGTCCTCTCTGGATCAATCCTCAGGAGACACACCAGATTTTGGATTACTTGAAGAAATTGCAGCAGCAGACCTCTCCTCTAGCTGGGCTTCGAGGAACAGCTTTTTCTTGCTTCAGCTTCGACTTCAGCTTCTGAACAAATTAGTAAGTGAGAGGTACCCAGATATACACATCTGTCCCTGATTCACGCTGGCTGAGCCAGGATCAGTCAACCGATTATGCAGAAGGACATTCATGCTGGCAGGCAGCCAGTCAGGCTCACAGGCATTCAGGCCATTCACTCCACCCAGACACCCATAACAAAAAGATGTGGATTGGAGCAAGTACCCAGCCTTCAGTACACTACACTGCATTCATGTCAATTTCAGTCAGGGCTGTCTCATTCATTCTGTCACACACACAGAAACCAGACACCCACAACAGAGAATGTGAGTTCACTTCCGACTCCATTCACACAGGTCCCACACCTAGGGTGTATCCACAACACACAAAACCTGGGAAGGCTCCAGTCAGTCTAACAGGAGGCAGCCCCAAAGACACATATGGTATTTCCACCCAACAGCCAGTCAGGGGGAAAGGGAACAACAGAGATATATGTGGTGTTTCCACCCAGTAGCCATTCAGGAGGAAGGGACAGAGACAGGGCTTCCCAGAAGTTTGACAAACAAGGTAAAAGGCATTATAAACCCAGAGGCCACAGTGGACATCTTACCTTTGTGCGGGAATCCATTTATTCCTATGACAGAGCCTGGGTATCCCAAATGGAGGATACCCAGAGCCACTGTCAGGTCAGCATGTAGCTGCTACCAGCCTATACCCTGCTCTGTGAGCAACACACAGATGCCTGAAAACACACATAGGGGGTACAGGGGTGTACCTCCACCCATGGGTGCCATAAGGGTATCCCATGGGTGTTGTTCACCAAAAGATAAAATGAAGAGCTGCACTGCCAGAGGTCCAGGCTTGACCTCAGTGGCAGAAAACACAGGGAAAACACACACAGAGAAGTGGTTGGACAAGGACAGGAGGCCCTATCCCTCCATAAGGCATTTCCAGCATCATATGCACCCCCCCAGACTGAGGTTAGGGCAACTGATCTCCAACGAGATTGTTATCATCATCCAGACAGTCAACATACCTTTTGGAGAGGCCCTCTACATTATCATGACTCTTCCCAGGCCTATGCCCAATGGTGTAATTCACCCTTCATCTGCATAAGCCACTTTAAGGGCTTATGGTCAGTTTGGACCTTAAAGGCAGACCCTGTAAGGTAATGTCTAAAACGCTTAAGTGCCCAAATCATGCCAAAACACTCCTTTTCAACAGTGTCCCACCTAAGTTCCCTACCCTTGAGTTCCCTACTGATGAAAATGATGGGGTGTTCTCTCTCTTTGTAATCTAACTGAGACAAGGCAGCTCCAATTCCGGTGTCACAGGCATCAGTTTGCGCAATAAAGAGTTTGCTGTAGCCAGGGGCACACAAGACAGATGTCCTACACAGACTTTCCTTCAAGCCACCATAGCCCCTCTGACAGTCCTCACTCCATTGAACCTTCCTAGGCTGCTTGGGTGATGTCAGAGCTGTCAGAGGTGCAGCTATGGTGCCATAGTCTGCCATGAAGTTTCGGTAGTACCCTGTGAGGCCAAAAAAGCTCTCAACTGGGTTTGAGTAGAGGGAGTCTCCCAGTTCTCTGCAGCTTTTACTTTCCAAGGGAGAGGTTGGATTTGACCCCCCTCCTACCTCATCACCAAGGTAGGTAACTTCCCCTTGTGCTATCTGGATCTTGGTAGCCTTGATAGTGAAGTTGGCCCTTTTCATGGCCGGCAACACCCTATCCAGGTGTGTAAAATGCTCTTCCCAGGTAGAACTGTAGACAGCAATGTTGTCTAGGTAGACCACACAGAAGGTCTCCAGCCCACGGAGAGCATGATTGACCAACTTTTGGAAGGTGGCAGGAGCATTCTTCAACCCAAAAGGTATAACCCTAAACTGGTCGAGCCCTTTCTGGATGTTGAGAAAGCTGTTTTCTCCTTGGCCTGGGTAGTCAGAGCTATTTGCCAATAGCCTGCTGTGAGGTCAAAGGTGCTCACAAATGTGACAGAACCTATCTTGTCCACAAGCCCATCAGCCCTGGGCATCCCAGGGTGTGCATCAGTCTTGATGACTGCATTGACTCCTCTGTAGTCCGCACAGAACCTTCAATCCTTGGTACCTGCCTGGGAACTTACCTTGGGGACAATAGACTGGTTGAGGGTTCAATAACACCCAAGTCCAACATCTTGGCGACCTCTGCCTGGATGTGGTTCCTAACAGTGTCTGACATCCTGTAGCATCTATTTTTGACAGGAACACTGTCACCAGTATCAATAACATGCCATGGGCTGGTTGAGGGTTCAATAATACCCAAGTCCAACATCTTGGCGACCTCTGCCTGGATGTGGTTCTTAACAGTGCCTGACATCCTGTAGCATCTGTTTTTGACAGTGTGGGATGTTTTGACCCACTAAGCTCTACCCTGAGGCATCACTCTGTGCTGTGGCACCAGAATCAGCAAAATGGCCAAGAAAATCCCATGTGCTCCAAAACCTAAGGAAATTGCGCTCTACCAAGCACAAAAAGATGGCTGCCAAATCTACCATGCATTTTGTCAGTGGTGGAAGGAGACCTCACTGCTGAAACCTATCACTGGGCTGTCCAACATGTAAAAATGGAGCACAGATAAAACTCAGTGCTTGCTGAAAGAAACCCGAAATCTGCTTGGTTGCTAAGAAAATACAGAATGCTGGTCCCAAACACCCGCAAACATCCAATCTTCTTGTTGGGTGTCCCATGCTATGGAATACAAGGAATTATTGTGCATTTTCAATATCCAGGAAAGTTGAATTGGTCACAAAAACATCCATAGCCAGTTTGCCTGCCGAGGAAAGCTGTCAAAATCTGGGTGCAGTACCAGCGGCCGCCTGTGACTGTTTCAAAAGCCTGTTTTAAAACTGTAAAAGGGGTACCATTAAGATCTAATGTCTCAAATCTAAGTGACTTGTTATTAAGAGCAAACTAGGTTGTCACTATTTAAACTTCATGGTTTGGAGCCTAGAATCAGTGTTCTAGATGTTTGTTTTAAATTATAAGTTCATTTTCAACAAAGAAAAAAGTAACAAATGTACTTTTAATGTAAGGCTGATTCAGCCAAAACTACAAAGGAACTTCCCCCCACTGGGAAAGACACATCCATTCTGCTTCCCACCAAAAGGCCAGGAACTCACATTCAGGTGTTGATTAAGTGAGGAGGGGCACTGAAGCTGCTCTGGGAAGAAACAATGGGCCTTCCTGGGTTGAAAGGATATGCAGATTGAAGTGTCAACAGTGCTCTCTGCCAGAAGGAAGTAGGCGGAGATTACTGCTGGAGCTGCAAGAGAGCGAAGGAGGCGGGGATAGACAGTTTTGTTGATTCACAATGGACCAAAAAGCAGATTTCTCATAAGACTGATAATTTACTGTGGACAATTGTTAAAAATATATAAAGCCTGGACTTCTGAATCAAAATTTTTGCTGTACATTTTAAGAGGAGCCAGAACTCAGTGCTATGTTCTGGGGCATAACTGTAGAAATGGTGGTTTTATACCAAATGTAATTATGTCAGAAGTATGAAACTGCACACACTTATTCCCCTATGCAATGCGCACATTTGTACCAAGTTTGGACAAAACAGATATTGTGTCCCGGACAAAAAGTGCGAAAATCTGTCAAATCCAGACCCAAGATCCTACAGAGACGGGGTTTGGAAGCATATTTGCTCCACAAAATATGGGATCTAGATATGCTATTGCTATCAAGTTTGTAAAATTGTAAATATGTATTATATGAAAAGTAGATTTCATGTGCAAACACAAAGGGGAGGTTTTCCCTGCCTCATAAACCACCTCATCATGATGACACTCTGTTTTTCTTCTCCAATCAAGGGAGAGGACAGACCCTAGCCAATAAATTACCTAGGGGGTGCACCAGGATAATTCAGCATACCCACCCTTTATTAAATGTATAAATAGAGACAGCTGAGGGCTCACAAGGACACACTGATCCACCCACCATCCCAATTTCAGCGAAGCACTTTGAAGGAGATACATCCATACTCCTTGTTCCAGACTCCAAAAACCTTTCAAACAGAAAGGCTCAGAGCATAGCTGAATCACTTTCAGCTGGGCCTAACTTCCAGAACCCATCCCTCAACTTAAAGGGGAAACCAAAGAGCAGCCAGGCTGTGCTGTAGCTGCTTTCCTGCTAAGAATTATTGCCAGAATCCAAAGATCCAACCCAGTAGAGCCGTGCTGTGACCAGATAGCTGTGCAGACCAGAGAGCCATTTCAGATCCAGTCCCACTGTGTGGTGTCCAGAGCGCCTTGCTGATTGCTGACTCATCCAATCCGGTGTGCCCAGCAGAATTCCTGTCCATAAATCTTGACTGACCTGAATCCCTGACGTTGCCGTCCAAACCATATAGTGAGTATGTTTAGAATAGGACTGTCACCAGTCTAGGTACTCTCCATAGTCATCCCTATCGACACCCATCCTATATTATATCCAGAACTGTACTGCTAGAAATCCTTTTTGTCTTACCTGAACTCTCTCTCTTATCCTATAGTCCTTCTGTAATAATATTGTTAAAATCATCGTTGCGCTGATATATTGCATCTGAAGAAAGACAAGCGGCTCGGCGGGCAAAAACCTGATTGGTGACGTCCTGATCTGGTGGCTGTGCTGTCATGTAGTTTGTATCTTCATAGTTTATCCCTAGTGTAAAGAAACCTTGTTTGTAATTGTAATAGCACATCCTTGTTTGATAATTTTGCCTCTATCTGAAAAAAATGACCTCCACGAAAACGCTCATAATATTCATACTTTATGCTAGAAACGAAATTTAAGTGTCTACTTGAAGCTAACATCCTAAGCTTTCCAAAGAACCCACAACCACATCCCAACTCATGATAGTTTTTCCGCAATCGCGCTTACCACGCATGGAAAAGTTTGATGCAAATTTTTCGTTTGGCTCAAATCTATAACGTATGAAATAGCTGATCATTGCACCCAACCTCAAAAAAGTTTTCTACTTGCTTCTTACTCTCTACTTATTGCTAGTGTTTGTCTGACACCATACAAAGTGGCTCCCATTAGTATTTCAACCATTTCAGTGAATTAAACCATTTTCAGTGTTTTACCCATTCATTCAAGCCAACTTTAAAACCATTTTTGACGAGTTTGCAGTCAATTCTGTTTTTCTCTGGTATTTGCTGGGGGAAATTGGGATTGATATATTTGCTTGAGTTCTGCATTCCTGAAACCTGTTCTCTCTCCTTCTGTCTCTTTATATTGCATATTGGGGGGATTGAGGGGTGTGCAGGGGGAAATATTAACCACATTGCCATTTGATTGAACAAACCCACAAAAATATTATTTCTGTGCTGCATTATTTTTGCTCATTATTCCTCCTTCTGATTAAAGAGATTGTGTAGTGTGACATCACCCCATTGGTGATTATTGTATAACCATTAAAAATAGTGTTTTATATATATTGTGCATTACATAAATAAATATTTAATTTCCTGGTTCAGTGTGACCAGGGGGATTCAAAGAGAGGGGCGTGATATAAGTGGTACATTGTTCAGAAATAAAAGAACTTATAGACACAAATAAATAATTAAGGGTTTCAGCTGTGCATCACACGCTAGGCATTGACTTAGGTGAAGTGCCGGGTTGAAATCAATTACAACAGGAACACTGTCACAAGTGTCAATATCATGCCTACACAATGGGGTGAGGCCTGGTGAAGTGGGAAAATGGAAAAACAGGCTCCCATCTTCCGCCTCTCGCGCCTGGCCTAAAGGTTCACGGCCCAAGCACCCGCCACGAGAAGAGTTTGCCCATCTACCAGACGACCAGATACCCTGGTACAGGAACATAAGGATGTGTCCATCTGCCTGCCCAGCAGCCCGCCCTGCCCATGCCGATGCCTGCGGCATGGATCAACTAGACTAAAAACTATACGTCGTTAGAGATGCCATGACGACCTAGCCAACGGATAGCACACCTGTGCCAATGTACACACTGGACACTCCCGCACCAATCTACACGAAGAATATACTCAGTGCTATGACGTAGGCGACAGACATACTCACGGACGTACATCTTTATTATTTTCCACTTAGGCTCTCAAAATGCAGAAACGCAAGATGCACCATGAACTCATCTAAAGAGCTTGCTTACGCTTCTCCTAAACCTAGGTGCCATAATGAGAATTATAATGAAGACACGATACTGGTCATAAGACAATATGAGACTATAACCTAAAGCGCCTGTGCACCAAACGGTTCCACCTATACACCAGGCCTAAGTAGGCCGCAAGTAAGAGCTCCCATGAACGTGAAAAGAACAAGAGTCGAGTTGCTGATCCTGCAAAATGAGCCCGGCGAGAGCAGACAGCCAAGGTCGTAATGTTGCAAACCCACATTCCGAAAGCAGACCATCAAGGGCACGATGTTGCAACCTCGCATGCCGCACACCAACGTTAAGGTCACACCTGCAAAATTAAACTAAGCGCACAGTGGAAAAACAATATTAATGGTGAAAAGTCTGCCTCAAACACGGTCCCACCTCACGTGACCAAGCCGAACCTGACAGGATGCCAAGCACAGAAGAAAGAAGGCGTCTGGATCCCTCAGTACGAGACACAGGCAGATACACTTGAAAGGCTCAATGGGCCTCTGCGACAGTGGGAGTAGTCGGCCTTCCAGCTCATGAATAAGTCTTCACATTGTCTACACGTACTCATAGTGAAACATTGTTGCAAATGACAGGTGCACCGCGAGCTGGGAACAGCGATGGTCCCAGACTGGGAGGCTCGCGAACGCACCAATCAGAACATGGGGCTCTTATCACTGACGCCATTAACATTGACCAATCATTAGTAGTCTTCATGTAACAATTCTCATGTATCTAATTGTAGGGACAACCCAGATATATCACCTGACCCACTTTACCCACTAATATTGTTCTCTATACGTATGCTATACTAACCCTACCACTCGAGCAACCAATTAAGAGTGGCGATAGGTTTTTTGCTAACTTTTCGAGATGACACAAGTAGCGCGTCATACTAAGGTAAAAAGGGCCTGCGAGCCCGCGATTGTGTGTGTGTCAGGTCAGACGCGTATGATCCTTGACCTATCCCTGCCGTTTGTGTTTAATAAACAGCAGAGTCACCTTGCTTCTTGTGCGTGTCTCATACTCTATCTCTTTTGGGATATACGGAGGAGTTGGGGCCTCCCTGCCCGGAGGTCTGCAGACGGCCCGGCCGACCCCGGCAGAATTTCCCCCGACAAGTTGGAGGCACTGCTGAGATCTGTTTAAGATCCGCCTTTTTATTTTTTACTTTTTCCAGGGACTCCGGTTGCGAGGAGGCCCGGCGGCGCGGCCCCCTCTGCCGTTGCCCCCTTCTGAGGACTACAGGACCATCGCGGAGCTGCGAGAAGACCGGACAGCGCAATCCGGATATTGGCCCTCGGGAGCCGGTTGAGAAGTATCCCGCCCGCGGTTGGCGAGTGTCCAGACGTGGTCCAGACGAGGGGAGGTGGCGAGCCGCTTGGAGGGGTGCACGCAGTCGAGCGGCCCCGCATCAGGAGAACTTGGTGAGCATGCCACGCGCAACAAGAAATGTGAAATTGTGAGGGAGGGGGGAGGAGTTAAATAAGGGAGGCGGGAGGTGTTACACAGGTGTGCGGCGAGGGTTTGAGAATTTGGTGTTGGAAATGGAGTGAATGGTAGCCGGAAAAGTGCGAGAGCAGACGGCTACGTTACGCGAAGGGAGGGGGCGGAGCACGAAAACATCACGTGCGGCCACTCGTAGACACTGATTGGCATAGGTCGCGACTACGTGTAAGGGTGTGGGTGTGCGTGGTTTCCTACGATTTGGCATTTATCGATCAATGAGTAGATGAGGATCCCTATTGTTCCTGCAAGAAACTCGATAGGTAGATGATGTTTCTCTGTAGGCAGTAGCTAGGTAGTTGCCTAATACGGAAGATAGTTGGCTGGTTAAGCCCTCCTGTCGAGGGGCGTATCACACGCGAGGCGACGCAGTGTGCGCAGTCCGATTATATGATTGATTTGATTACCTTGTTCCAGGAGTGACAGGAAGACAGCTGTAGGGTTAACGGGGGTAGATTAGAAGTGTATTTTGAATGTAAAGAATATATGAAGAACTCATCAGTAGCTCGAAGAAATCGGTGACGTCACCAGTAGGGTTTTCATAGGATATCCCGAGTACAAGGCGTATTCCATCGTGAGGTTGGTGGGGGAGAGAATTGTGGTAAGGAAGTGGAAACGGGGATAAACAGAAATAAGTCGATCGGGGAAAGGTGAACAGGGGGAACGTGGCTGCGCACGGAGAACGCCAGCCACGGCCAGTGTAGAAGAGGGAGGAGCTCGTGGAAATAGGACGACTGCAGCCGCAGGGGGCTACGTGCGCCTCGGCCGCAGGGGGCCGTAGGGGGGACAGAAGGAAACATATAAATGTAACATACCGTATTTTCTGTAATTTTTTCTTAAACGGATTATCGTAAGTCCCCAAACCTACGGGGCCAGGTAAGCAATACAAGGCTGTATATTGTAATCTGCTAGTGAGATAAACTGCTACCAGATAGGGGAAGGGTAACAATTGGAGCGCTATTATGTCATATGGGGCAGGATCGGGAGGGTGGGGGAACACACTCATTACCCCACTACAACACATCTGCGCAACACTGCTACCCCATAGGGAGAAACTGATTAAATATAGCATAGAATGGACCCAGGGGACGGATAACAAGATGCTAACACCATGGTCGCCTAATGGTAGCTTCGATCGATATGTCCAACATTCATTATTAAACCATCTGCACAATACATATAAAGGGAAGAAGTTGGCAAACCATGTGGAGGTGTTTAACTTATGGAGGATGTTCCAGGGGTCCAGACCAGGATCAAATGGAATGCTCATCATGGGGGAAATACCGGAAGGAAAAGAGATTAAGGAGGAAGGAAAGGACGGGGAAAAGGGGAGTGAGGACCCAAAGAACACGGGGAACAGAGGTGAGGGAGGAGAAAAGAATAATAAAGCAGATGAAATAAAAAAGGAACCGAGCAATGATATACCCCTAGCAACGGGAGTAAAAACAGAGGGATGGGGGTTGTACCCTTTAAGAGAATTGGGAGAAATAGAAAGAGGACAGTTAAGGGCGGCTGAGGGATACTCGAACCCGGCATACAGCCCTCCACCATATGTGGCTCATAAGAAGATGCCAGCGGGGGAAGGGGGAACTGGAGTAAACCAGAATGTGGAAATAGGAAACAATGAGTGGGTAGCAGCACAGATATTATTAAAACTATGGGGTTCATTAACAGGAGAAGAGAAGGAGGTAGTAAAGAAAACAGATGAGGATAATGCCAGAGATAGTGAAATGAGGGGAGAAGAGCTGTTGCGACAACAGGAAGAGATTTTGGAGGGACGACTAGCAAAATTAAGGGATGAGCGGAATGAGTTGATTAAGCAGCTTGAAAGGGAGGAGAAAGAGAGAGCGAGGAAAAGAAAAGAAGGTAAGGACGAATTGGAGAAAATACGGAAACGAACGGAGGAGCAAAAGAGAGAAGGTGAAAGGGTAAAAGCAGCAGCAGAAAGGGTATCAAGAGTAGTACTGCGAGAAAAGAAAAGGGAAGAGGAAGAAAAAGAAAAAGAAATGGCAATATGGAAGAGGAGAGTATTATCAGAAACTAGTAAGAAATACGAAGAAGGGAGAGTGATAGAGAGTATAGTAGAAAGAGAAAGGATGAAATGGGAAAGAAAAAAGGAGGATGAAAGAATATTAGAAAAGATGAGAAGTGAAGTAATGGAGGAGTTAAAAAGGAAAAGGGAGGAAAATAGTAGGGAGATGGAGGAGAGAGATGAAGGAGAAAGAGAAGATAGGAGTAGGGAGAGTGGAGAATGGGGGAACGTATATAGAAACACAGAAGTAGCAACAACATCAGCGCAAAGGGGAGTGGTTGATAAAGGAGAAACAAGAGAACTGGACCTGATAGATTTAGAAACAGTGACGATCAAGGGGAAAAAAACCGAGTGGGGGTTACCATCTATGTCTGACTTTTGTAGTGGGGGAGAAGAAGGAGTGGAGAAAGAAGGAAGTAGCAGTGGAAGGGAAAGTCTATATAAATTATACATCACCCGAACCAACGTAGATTCACCATGGATAAGTAGGAGAATGGATGAACTGAGAAGAAGTGAGGAGGGAGAGCGAAGAGTAGTGGAAAAACAAACACATGAAACAACACCATCTCCATCACCATCACACCCTCACCCATTGCACCCTACATGCTCAACCAACTCACGCTCGTTACGCAAAGTAAAACTTGCGCCATTCACAGAAGGATTGACACCCTATGGATACCGGCTTAGAGACCTCCCTAGTCGCAGACAAGAAAGTAGAATAAACATGCCCACATTAAACGCAGGAAAAAATATAGAAGAAAAAGTTGAGAGCAGGGGAAATACGGACGAAATTGAAGATGTAAAAGAAAGGGAGGAGGAGGAAGGGTGTGAGGACTTGGTATTATGGAACACAATGGGTGAAACAAGACATAACTTGATGCCACTTTTAGAGAGAGGAGGGGTTAGACCACAGTACGGCCCTTGGAAGCATACTGATAAAGAAAATATAAAATGCAGGCTCCCATCATTAAGTGGAGGTGCGGGTAAGTGGATATATGAAATGGAAAAACACACCGCAGGACAGAAACTAGCAGTAGGAGACGTAAAGGGCCTGTTAATATCAATATTAGGGGATAGAGCGGATGACATTTGGAAGAGAGCGGGATTCCACGGGGTAACAATAACAAACACATCGCACGATGGGGCACCATTCGCAAACTGCAGACATGCACTATGGCAGGCACTGAGGGTACAGTACCCAGACACATCAGACATAGGTGCAATTACCTCTCGTAAGATGCGTGAAAATGAAGATCCTGTTGATTATATCCAGGAGATTCAAGAGAAGTGGCGTATGGAAACGAGGGAACAATGGGATAAAACACCAGCAATATTCTATCATATACTAGTACAAGGGCTCCCAGAAGGAGTTCAGAAACAACTAAAGAAAGTAGTGGGAATGGAAGCAAAACCATGGCCAGAAATACAACTTCCTATAGTACATCATTGCAGAACATGGCAAGGTAAAATGAAACAAAAGGAAGAGGACAGGAAAACAGAAGAGGCTAAACTAGTACAGAAAAAACTTACCAAGTATACGATGGAAGGGGCACTAATAACTACGCCCACAACAATGACCCAAAGCCCCGCACAAGTAGTGGCTGCACAAGATTGTGCACAAATACCACCTTCGCAGACTGTAACGCAACAGGCACCGCAAATACAACCATACATGACTAGCATGGGAGGTGGACACACGATGACAGGAGCTGGTTATTATAATTATAACAGGGGGAGAGGAGGATTTATGAGAGGGAGAGGATACGGATATAACACCCAACAACAGGTGGGAGGATTTAGAAACCCCTACCCCACAGGGCAACCAGTATACCAGGACAACACAGGGAGCTTTCCATGGCAAAGTAGGGAACCGCCGGTGTGTTGGAGTTGTGGACTATTAGGACACATGTCCCGCACGTGTAGAGTTAGACCTGGTATACCATCATGGAGTGAACAGGGACAACATAGACCCTCACAGGAACAGCAGGGCATACAGCAACAGCAGGCGTTGCAACAGGGAAATGAACAACAACCACAACTGACACAACAACAGCCACAGACGTGTTCGCTGCCACAACAACAGGTAGCGATGACACAGCAGTCCCAAGCACAACAAACACAACTGGGTAGGGTGATGGTCTTGGGACACAACCCTTACACAGGAAATGGCCAATCATTGTACCCCCAATAGGACAGCCCACAGACGGCCTTGGTGTGTCCCATCCTGTCAGTAACACCTAATAGTGCGGAGGAGCCACGCATAGAGGTAACGATAGGTGACAAAAAATTATCATTCCTTGTTGACACCGGGGCAACCAGGTCTTGCATAAGGGAAGGTAAGTTTAAGATGTCAGGCGAAGCCATGAACACCCAAGGATTCTCTGGGGCTAGAGGGTTGGTTCCCTTTACTGATAACATTCCATTATCTATTGGAGATTATGATTTGTCAGTTCCACTTTTATATTATAGTGCCTCACCAGTAAATATATTGGGGAGAGACATAATGAACAGGTTGAATATGACGATCTCCTTTACTGAGGACGGCATAATTTGCTCTACTCCAGGGATTAACATGCTCACAGCGCGACAAATTATGCAGGCATATTGCGGACAGACCGCGATTAGGGCGGAGCCAATAGATGGCGAACTATTCCAGTATGGAACTGATATGGCAATTGCATGGATGCCAGGGATAGAAGGGAAAATATGGAGGAGGCCAGCAACCTATCTGTTCAGACCAGAAACACCTACTAATGAACCAGAAAGGAAGGTGCTCTTAATGGACATTGAGAGTATTATTGCAACAGCTGACTACATTGCTGTACATGCCCAAGACAAAGAAGGAAGAGCATGGAGGGCAGTGATAGCATTAGCAGAAGGATGTAGGCTCACCCAGGTGTCAGATGAGGAGCTGTTCTCAGATGAAAAAGAAGAAGATGAAATGGTGTTTATGATGAGTGTGGAGATATGGCTAAGGGTGGCGTACAAACAAGTAGCACAGAAAATTGCAATGGCACTTGAGGCACCCGTATGCACCCCAGTCCCCTTCTTTGAAGAGGATATGTCAAAAGTACCCAAATCATTGTGGACCACCGGCCCCTATGACGTGGGGTGTATAAAAAATATAGGGGGAGTAAAAATAAAATTGAAGAAAGGTGCAATACTCCCCAGAGTTAAACAGTACCCACTATCAAAAGAGGCAGATGAGGGTATCTATGAAACCATAACGGCCCTTATAAATAATGGCATATTGGTCCCCTCAGAATCATCTTGCAACACGGCTGTGTACCCAGTGCGCAAGGCTAAAGGGGGGTCTTGGCGCTTCATACAGGACCTCAGGCCCTTGAACAACATAGTAGAAGCAGAATATCCCGTAGCAGCAAACCCGGCCACGATATTGTGTGGCATTCCAGCAGAGGCATCACGATTTACAGTGATCGACCTTAAAAATGCTTTCTTCTCAATACCATTGCACCCCGACTCACAAGATCTGACGAGCTTCACTTACAGAAACACAAAGTGGAAACACACTAGATTGCCACAAGGGTATTGCGAATCACCCTCAATTTTCAATAGAGTGATACAGATGGATTTGGGTAATATTGAAGTGGAAAGCACGGTGTTGCAGTATGTGGATGACATAATAATATGCAGCACGAATGAGAGAACATGCAGAGAGGACTCTTTAAAAATGTTGACAATATTGGCTGAAAAAGGTTACAAGGTAGACATGGAAAATATACAGTATTGTCAGGAACAGGTACTTTACATTGGTCAACTCATATCCCAATATGGAAGAAAGATTGCACCACAAAGAGCACAAGCAATTTCGAACACTCCACTGCCACAAACTGTGAGGGAACTGCAGCAGTTTCTGGGGCTGTGCAACTATTGTAGGGCATGGGTGGTAGATTACAGCTCGTACATAGGACCCCTGCTTGAGGCGTTGAGGGAAGCTAATAAAGGGGAGAAAAAGCTGGGGTGGACAATGGAGATGAAAGAGGCTTTTGGTGAATTGAAAGATGCGATATCTACTGCTCCAGTGCTTGCATCCCCAGATTATGAGAGACGATTTTTTATATTCTCACACTGCGACTCAGCAGTAATGAAAGCAGTGTTGGCTCAAAGAACAAGCATGGGCTACAAACCAGTAGCATTTTACAGCGGCCACTTAGATCCTGTAATGTTGGGTCACTTCCCTTGCGAACAAGGTCTAGCCGCAGCTGCTTTCGCAGTGGAAAAGGCATCAACAATCACCATGGGATGCCCAACTACCTTGTTTGTGGAGCACGCACTATTTGCAATATTGAATAAACCTAAGTCCACCCTAACCACGCAGAGAGCATCTGGTTATGAGATCATTTTATCAAGAGCTGAACTATCAATTGTTAGATGTAGCACGGTCAACCCTGCAAGGTTCATAGCAGAAGTAATTGAGGAGGGAGATTATGCCCATGACTGTACGGAGATAACTGAAATATACTCATGTAGCAGGAAGGTGGAAGAAAACGCACTGGAGGGTGGTGAGCTCTTATTTATTGATGGGTCATCAACTATCGATCAAGGGGATGGTATTAGGAGAACTGGGGCAGCAGTGGTTAAAATGATGGAAGTACCGGTGTGTGTGGCAATAAAATGTGTACAATTACCACAGCATTACTCCGCTCAAGCAGCTGAATTGGTTGCACTGATCTTGGCGTTGAAGGAAAGCCTTGACAAACGAGTAACCATATACTCTGACAGCGCATATGTTACATCTACTGTCCACTCAGGGCTGTCAAAATGGAGAAGGAGAGGATTTAGAAGAGCTGATGGCACTCCAGTGCAACATGCTCTGTTATTGGCTGAACTAATTGAAGTAATAAACGACCCCCAAGAATTAGCTCTAGTCAAATGCACAGCACACACCAATGGTGATGACCACGTCTCAAAGGGGAATGCAGCAGCAGACGCACATGCGAAGTATGCTGCATACTTTGGTGAGATATGGAACCCCCCAGAGTCACAGAGAGGGAGAGGGAGGAGAATAGCTAAGGAGATGTTGATAAGAGAAGGGTACTCCCAACTCCCAGCCACGCAGATTATGGAGCTACAAGCGGCCGCACCAATGGCCGAAAAAGAAATATGGGTAAAAAGAGGATGCATAATGTCACCAACTGACGCATTATGGCGCCATGGTGGCACTGGAAAAGTTGTAATACCATTGGCACTTTTGGACACTGCCCTAAGCCAACTACATCATCCAGCCCACACAGGCAAAGAAGTAATTGCAGCACGAATTAGGGAAGACTGGTTCTGCCCCGAGCTAAATTCTCATGTGCCTAAGTTTATCAGTAATTGTCTCACATGTCAACAGTTTACGGCCGGCCATACTCTAAAGGTGGTAAGAGGTACTATACCCCGGCCAGAGGGACCTTTCCGGCATCTCCATATTGATTATGTTGATATGATCAATATATGTCAAGGAAATAGGTATATGATCGTAGTAGTATGCCCATTCTCTAGGTGGATTGAAGCCGGGCCCTGTTCACACCCAGATGCATTTAAAGCAGCTAAATTCCTAGTGAGGGAGGTCTTCCCAAGATGGGGAGTGTGCGAGGTGTTAAGATCAGACAATGGCCCACATTTCGCAAACAAAATGTTCCAGCACATTACATCCTTGTTGAACATAAAACATAAATTTGCATGTGCATGCCACCCACAGGCCAACGGTATATGTGAACGCCTGAATGGCCTATTAAAGGAGGCTATAGCAAAGATAAAGCAAGCAACTAATAAGAATTGGTTATATAGTCTTCCATTAGCCCTAATCGAGCTAAGGAATAGACCAGGGTCTGACCACCACCTCACCCCACACGAGGTGGTTACCGGACGTCAGATGCGCCTTCCCCTAACGCCAACATCAAGAGCATTTACTGAAAATGAAAGTACTGCCGATGTCTTTGGAGATGAAATGTACCAATATGTGTCTTCTTTGATTACTAGTGTGGTGTTTGTGTCTCAACAGCTCGAGCGCACACGGGGCGGGTCTAACAGCAATCAACAAGAAGACGCGGATAAAGAATTGGACAAAGGAAGACTGTGTAAAGTTACTAAAGGTGACCACGTATTGCTTCGCAACTTCAATAGAAAGTGGAGCGACCCCCGGTTTACTGGCCCACATCTAGTAGAAGAGGTATCAACGAGAGCAGTAAAGTTACAGGACAAGCGCGCCTGGAATCACCTACACGATGTAAAGATCTACAGACCTCAGACCCGCCCCAGCGCCACCGACAGGTCTGTTGGAAGAACAACAACAACATCGCCAACGGAAGAAGAGGGTTCTATCACAGCCAACGACCCAAGTGTCCCCATACCTTGTCACTCCCCAGACTCCCCAGAGACAATAACTGAAGAAGAAAGAGGTGATCCCCATACAGCTCACCCCATGATCACACGCTCAAAGAGTAAAAGCCACGCCCACCAGTTGAACCCAAAAACCCCCTGCCCACCATCCACTGACCCCTGTCCCCATTACAGTAGTAACTGAACTAAAGGACATTGTCTTGCACAAATACACATGTAAACACGTGAATGCTCTCTTTTCTTTTCTCTCGCACATGCAGGAACCGCGTATTATTGTATTGCTAAGAAAGTAGATAACTAACAAATTCACTGCCCAGGAGTAGATGGTACCCTCAGACGATAATTACCCAGAAGAATTGTCACACCAATGTGTATATGAAATAAAAAGGCCAACGTACCTGAAAAGGAAAAGGGTACGTGTCTACTACACAGCGTTCCTTTTGGCCATAGAATACTCGATGCCCCACCTCCACCCATACTTGCCTGCCCTAAGAGATAGATCGCTTAGAGTAGCGTGGGAACAGCTCTTCGCCTGGGCACTGAATGACTATCTGATAGGGAGAGCTTAATTAACAACAACTAATATTTAATAATAAGCATATTGAGAATTTTCAGGCGGGCAACTTTAACGTCGCAAGAATACGCTGCCGGACCGCAGCAAAGGTAAGAGCAAAATGCCGGTGAAATTAGCATATGTAATAAAAATAATAGGGATTTTGATGATCACCGGGTTCTTGGCTGCCTCTGTATGGCAGTACAGCTGTGCTATCAATATAATTGCTGTACCCAAACCTAATATACCCCCATCCCCAGCTGCAACAGGTGTTACGTCAGGTGATATTAGTAAAATTGCGCACAAGCAAAATAGAGTTCAACGCAGCACATACTCAGATAATAAAGGTATTGACAATTATATACAAGATTCAGCACACGTCTCAAACAACATATGGTATCAACACATGACCCGCATTGGTAAGCAGACAACAGAAGACAGCTGCTACGTTTGCTCATTAATACCATACGCCATGAGCGCTTCTCGAACATTTGTTGCCACAGAAATAGACGAAAAAACAGCACGATGCATAACATACTTGGCACTGTTCCAAACGAAAGGAAGATTTCAAGGGACAGTGGTGCATATGACGTGGAAAACACGAGACTCATACCCATACGAAAACAACTTCCTCAAGACTTATTTGAGTTACCACAAGAGCAGTTTACATGCTGAAGCATTCAGATACATAACAAGTGGTCCTGCAAAAGGAGAAACAAAGAAAGTAACACTGCAGTATTTATCATGTGATTGGTACGCCACTGAAGTTCCTGGTAAACTAGGATGCTGGGAGAGGCCACTGGTGACGATAACGGGGAACGTGTACTTGGACAACAAATGGGAGATAGGAGTGGTTGGCAGCAACATGGTAACAAAAGAAACTATTTCAACTATCGATGCACACAACCACAGATGTTGGACGACTTGGATCAAATACGTGCCTATGCTCACATGGATAGAAACGGATGAAGACCCGATAACAATACTGCCGCTGACTGTGCCTAAAGTATGCTACCAACATAAAGGAGAGGTGGACGTAGGATACAACACCAATTGTGGAAGCGTGATGGAGTTGCCTGAGGGGGGAGCAGGAACAGCAGTGATAATGGACCATTACTGGGCCTGTGGAGAAAAGGCATATCACACACTGCCCCCTCTGTGGAATGGTGTATGCACAATGGTGCACGTCAATGTACCATCACTAGTGGTACCCCAGAAGCATGTGAATGTGGCGAACTTTCCCAAAATGGATGAAGGGGACAAGAGAAATAAGAGATCTGCACCACCTCAGGAGGAGCCAGGGGACAGGACCAGCGGCAATGATACTGTCCTAAATAGACGGAAAAGACAAGGAGAACCTCTGACAGGAAATTACCTATGGGGAAGGTCGGAAACGGCACTCACTTCAATCCCGCCAGAACACAGACTATTCAGCAGAGCAGCAATGTTCTTCTCCTCAATAATCCATCCGGGACTACAGGCTTACGCAAACGCAAAATGGCTCCAGATAACTAGATGGGAACTTATGATGACCATCAATTCTACAGTAAATGGATTCAACGCGATAAAGGAGGAGCTGCGAGCAATAAGGATGGTAGCACTGCAGAACAGATATGTATTGGACCTCCTCACTGCCATGGAAGGAGGAGTTTGCGCAAAGATAGGACAATCATGCTGCACATTAATTCCTGCCAACGATGCTGACAACGGTACACTGACAGAAGCAGTTTCACAATTGGCCCAGTTGCACTCCAAAATGGTGGATGAAAGTAAAGGTGTGAAAAAGGATGAGAGCTGGTTTTCGCTATTATGGTCATGGATGCCATCTTGGCTGTCAGATGGACTGAAAATTATAGTTGGTTGTATTATTTTGGCTGGAGCTACACTGATCATAATAAGATTTTGGAAAGCCCGGAAGGCACGCACCACTGACGAGTTGCTTGAAATGGTCGGTATGCACCCACTTATGCCAGCAGATGACGGCCAACACACAGGCATAATCATAAAAGAGAGAGAGAAATTGCGCAACCAGATCATCACCAACCACCTGGACCCACCATCGGTGAAGGTCGAGAACCCAAGAAACCCCAGGAGTTACATAGGGAAATGGGTATACTGTACTCCTGGAGGAACCTGTGAATATATGTATTGGTCGTTTGAAGATCATGTTAACCATTATGGACATTTAGGAGGAATAACTAAAGTATGGAGAGTAAGAGGAGATAACGAAAAGGATATGTCTGTGGTCGACAAGTCGACCAGAGGGGGGACTGAAGTGGGAAAATGGAAAAACAGGCTCCCATCTTCCCCCTCTCGCGCCTGGCCTAAAGATTCACGGCCCAAGCACCCGCCACGAGAAGAGTTTGCCCATCTACCAGACGACCAGATACCCTGGTACAGGAACATAAGGATGTGTCCATCTGCCTGCCCAGCAGCCCGCCCTGCCCATGCCGATGCCTGCGGCATGGATCAACTAGACTAAAAACTATACGTCGTTAGAGATGCCATGACGACCTAGCCAACGGATAGCACACCTGTGCCAATGTACACACTGGACACTCCCGCACCAATCTACACGAAGAATATACTCAGTGCTATGACGTAGGCGACAGACATACTCACGGACGTGCATCTTTATTATTTTCCACTTAGGCTCTCAAAATGCAGAAACGCAAGATGCACCATGAACTCATCTAAAGAGCTTGCTTACGCTTCTCCTAAACCTAGGTGCCATAATGAGAATTATAATGAAGACACGATACTGGTCATAAGACAATATGAGACTATAACCTAAAGCGCCTGTGCACCAAACGGTTCCACCTATACACCAGGCCTAAGTAGGCCGCAAGTAAGAGCTCCCATGAACGTGAAAAGAACAAGAGTCGAGTTGCTGATCCTGCAAAATGAGCCCGGCGAGAGCAGACAGCCAAGGTCGTAATGTTGCAAACCCACATTCCGAAAGTAGACCATCAAGGGCACGATGTTGCAACCTCGCATGCCGCACACCAACGTTAAGGTCACACCTGTAAAATTAAACTAAGCGCACAGTGGAAAAACAATATTAATGGTGGAAAGTCTGCCTCAAACACGGTCCCACCTCACGTGACCAAGCCGAACCTGACAGGATGCCAAGCCCAGAAGAAAGAAGGCGTCTGGATCCCTCAGTACGAGACACAGGCAGATACACTTGAAAGGCTCAATGGGCCTCTGCGACAGTGGGAGTAGTCGGCCTTCCAGCTCATGAATAAGTCTTCACATTGTCTACACGTACTCATAGTGAAACATTGTTGCAAATGACAGGTGCACCGCGAGCTGGGAACAGCAATGGTCCCAGACTGGGAGGCTCGCGAACGCACCAATCAGAACATGGGGCTCTTATCACTGACGCCATTAACATTGACCAATCATTAGTAGTCTTCATGTAACAATTCTCATGTATCTAATTGTAGGGACAACCCAGATATATCACCTGACCCACTTTACCCACTAATATTGTTCTCTATACGTATGCTATACTAACCCTACCACTCGAGCAACCAATTAAGAGTGGCGATAGGTTTTTTGCTAACTTTTCGAGATGACGCAAGTAGCGCGTCATACTAAGGTAAAAAGGGCCTGCGAGCCCACGATTGTGTGTGTGTCAGGTCAGACGCGTATGATGCTTGACCCATCCCTGCCGTTTGTGTTTAATAAACAGCAGAGTCACCTTGCTTCTTGTGCGTGTCTCATACTCTATCTCTTTTGGGATATACGGGAGGAGTTGGGGCCTCCCTGCCCGGAGGTCTGCAGACGGCCCGGCCGACACCGGCAGAATTTCCCCCTGACACTGGTGTCAGTAAGAACAGAGGGGCATACTGCTGGAGCAAAGCCCTGCAGGTCCTCTGCTGCTCAGGTGTAAGATCTGGGGAGAGTTGCACTCCCTCCACTGAGCCAAACTGGGGATTGCTATGCAGCAAATCAGGAAGGGACTCACTCTCAGCGTCTTCTTGCTCTGAAGCTAGCAAGAGTAAAACAAGTGGTGTCTAAAGAGCATTGGACACTCTGGTCCCCTGCACACCTTGTTGCTGAATAAATCAGCCAATAGTTAGGTGGGCAAATGGTTACATTCCATATGATTCGTTTTTCTGGAAAAACAGTAATACACTTCAGAGGTAATTTTTGTGTTCAAGTCTTTTATATTCAAAGTAAGCAGCACAACGCATTTCGGGACATACATTCCCCTCATCAGTTACAGTTCAATAGTCTATAATGTGATCAAATGTAATAAAACAACTGTCAGTAGGATATGACTCAAAATATAATCTTTGCATACTAATATTTCAAAGTACAAGTTTGTTATACTAACTCTGATCTTGGGTTTAAACACTGTTCTGAATGATTACTGGCAAGTAGTCAAAATATGGAATGGAGATAATAATTTGATTGTAGTATAGTGTCAATAAATGTAGAGGGTAAAAGGCAATCAAAATGCCCCAGTGAGCTCTATGAGGAAGTAGCAATATGAACATGCATGGAAAAAGACTACAAAATCAGAGTCGAATGCCCGTATATTTCACCTTGTGGTTAAGATTAATGTGAATTCATAGTGCCGTCTATCTTTTAACGACAAGGGTATGGCTTATGGCATCTCATGATGTACACAGCTAGAAGTGGAAAAAGATAGAGGGAAAGGTTGCAGTGGACTCAGAAGATGTCTTAGTCTTTTTCCATGCATGTTTCATCTGCTAAAAGGTTAAAGCAGTTTGTATGGTAAAACTCAAGGTCCATAGCAACAATGGCACCTCCCTTATCTACAGGTTTGATAATCAAACTTTCATCCTTAGCTAGATTCTCTTTATGTTTTAATTGTTTCTTTTTGATGTTCACTGGAAAAAAAATGTTTTAATTGACTTTGTGCATGTGCTTGATGACCTGGCTCTCAACATGTTAAACCTATATTGTTAAAGGTTGGGTTGAACTGACATTTCGGACGAAGCTCTACGAGATCAAAAAATACTGACTTTCAATGAGAGGTTGTAATTCAAAAAAACATTTGTAAGCGCATTTTCCTGCGAGGTTTATTGAAATTTACCTTTTCTGTAAATAATGTAGTGTTGAATGTAGGTACAAAAGACAAGCCCATATTCAAGAGTCTTAATTTTTGATCACTCTATGGTTTTTTAGATATGTTCACCACTATATTATTCTAATTATTCATTTTTGATTTGACTGTAGTTTTGTTCTTCCCTCTTCTTGTGTGTTTCTTGGATCTAAAAAGAAATCTTAGAGGGTACAGTATGCGTAGATGCTCCCCATGGTGCTGTACTTGTGCTTGGTTGTCTTTCACACATGGATGGAGAGTTAGGGATGGGAGCACTCCTACATCCTGTACTATCCTTTGAATTGCAGTCGTCGCTTTGATCACTTGAGTTATATGGTCCACTTTGTCTATTGGAATTCATTCTGTTTATATCACCAAATGTATGGGAGTAATACTCCTGCCAGTTATAAACTATGTCCCTCGAAAAAGACATTCTAAGAATCTCGAATGTGGGTGCACTATACTTATTTTTGTATCACACCTAATCAAAGGGGAAAAAAGAAACTAAATGGCCAAATCCTATTGATGCAACACCTTGATAGTAAAATACAGTTGAATTAAAGATATAAAACAGAATTTAAAGGACTTGGGTGCAGAGGAGGTAACTCAACCCTGACACGAAGTTGGAAAACAATTGGAAAACAAGTTGTGTCTGAAGAGTATCGGACACTCCTGTCGCCTGCACACTTTGTTGCTGAATAAATCAGCCAATATTCAGTTAGACAAATGGTTAGAAACTTGCAAAATGAATTACATTCCATATAATTATTTTTTCAGTGGAAAAAACAGTAATAATACACTTCAGAGGTAGGTTCTGTGTACAAGTCTTCTTTTATATTCAAAGTAAGCAGCACAACGCGTTTCGGGACATACATTCCCTTCATCAGGTGTAGTGCAATAATCTGCAATGTAATCAGATGTAATTAACAAACTGCCAGTAGGATATGACTCAAAATGTAACCTTTGCATAATAATATTTCAAAGTACACATTTGTTCAACTAACTCTGATCTTGGGTTTAAATACTGTTCTCAATGATTACTGGCAAGTATTCAAAATCCCCGGGAATGCCCGGGAGAGCCCTGCAAACTACCTGAGCCGTTATGCTGGGTTTTTTAATAGAAGTGACAGGAGAGATGGCAATCCAAGTGGCAACATCTGTGACTTCACCATCAGAGCCCCCCATTTTCATCATGAGTATCACAATCTGTCTGGTAATCCACGAGGGCAGCTATAAACTCTGCCCTAGACTTATCTTCAAAATCTATTTCTCTCACTTCACAAGCACTCTGGAGAGTCTCTGCGCTCACCCTAGTCAATTGACCATTTGGAATAGTTTCCATTGTTTGTAGTGTAGTTATCAGTATACACTAACAGAACTCTAATACAAAGAAGTGTGATCCCACTCCTGCCAGCAATGTAAAGTCTGAAGGGGTGCATTTGTGCTTCTGCCCACTATATGGTAGGGTAAAGGCACAGAACACCCCAGCAAGGCTCTCAATTTGGTAGCAATGGACGAGCAGCCAGGCTTAAGCTTTCAGGAGGTGATGCAGGCTAATTCTTAAGTACAGTGTTTCCCCAAAGCCCCCACAAAGGAATGTCTGTACACTATGTTAGGTGATAACACAGCTTCTTTATATAAAATAAGGGTTCAGAAATATATACACATATAAATAATAACACTTTGTACTCGGAATACATATTCAAAGATGGGTAAATATATACATTCTATGTGGTACCACACATGACTTAAATCCAGTAATAAATGCACTAACTCCAGACAGTTTTAAATAGGCAGGTGGATTCTTAAGTTAGGTGTAACAGCATAGCATAGGAAAGAAAGGCAGGTTAGGTCTGAACAGTGGCAGAATGCTTTCTTTAGGCTAGTCAAGTAATTCTGAGTGAGGATCCCCCCACCTGGGCAACCTGTGAGGGAAAAGCTAGGGAGTAACTTATGCTGTCTTTTACAGTCCAGTCCAATAATATTCAATAACCTTCTACTTTCTTTCAAAAGGTTCTACCACCCCAAAGTACCTGAGAGGCCACAGGAGAACAGGCTCCAAGACGAATCTGGGACCTCTGGACGACTCCTGAGGCTAGAAGATGATCTTCCTCGTCACAGTAACTTTGGTGCCTTGGCAGGCAAAGTGTCAGAGTTTCTCGGCTTTACTCGACGATTCTCTCTGAGGATGGACACCCTTTGGAAGAAGGAGCCACTGGGATGCTGAGTCCAAGAATAAAAAGGAACCAAAGTCTTTCTGAAGTGCAGAAGTTTGGCACTTTGTGGTGCTCCCCTTTGGTCGATGATTTGTCTGGCTGTAGAAGCCCTCTGAAGATGAAACTTGCTGTGGACTCCTTAAAGGCTTGGCATCTGGAACTCTTCGATGACTTCTGGCTGAGGCAGGTGCATGGGTCACTTTTGGTTTCGGGTTTCGGAATATTGTGGTTTTCTGACTTTCGGTACGTTTGTGCTGCAGCCACAGCATGGACATCTGGATGGCTTCTGGTAACCTGGACTTGACCACTGGAGTGGACCACGGACCCTCACCAAGTCTGGACCCTCGGGACATCTTTGTTAGCTTTTGGTGATGGAAAACCCAACGCCGGACCCTCCTCGGCACTCAGCGACCCTAGACTGTCTCTGGTGGGCAAAGTGGTCACTTATGATGGTGAGGATGTCCCTTAGAATGTTCTTATGCAGTTTGGAACTTTCACAGCTCTGGGTGTCCAGCAGCACTATGCCAGCGTACCCCCTCTCCTGGGCTGTAGACTGCAACAGCTTCCAGTGATCACCAATTGCACCTCTGGACCCTGGGTTACACCAATGGACTTCTCTGGCTCTAAATATCTGGCACTCCTCTTCTGGACTTCAAATACCCCTTCTCCAGATGGCAAGCACACATGACTGGCTTCCAGGATACTTGAAGATGAAGAGCAGCAGCTTTTGCACGACGGTCCCTCATTTTACGAAATGAGGTCCATTATCAGACTGCAGCACCTCACACACGCCCCATCGTGGGAACACATCTCTAATGAAGAATTTTGCATCTGAGAGCATCGGGGTGTGAGCAGGGACCGGCTTCGATCCATCAGGAAAATGGGCACACAATCACTCTCATGTAGCGATAGCACTGGCACACCTGAATCATGTCTACATAGTCTAGACTGTTGGGAGGCCCCATTGGTTTGGGGTATGGCTCCTCTCACACACGTAAAATATGCCCAGCTGTGAACTTCTTACAGGTGACACAGTTTTCCATGAATGCGGCTATATGCTCTGCCATATTTAGACAGAACCACTCTTCCCCAATGTGTGCATGAAGTGCGTCCTTACCCATATCAGTAGGATAGTGCAATTGTGTGAGCACAATCTGCAATGGTGCTGTGGGAATCACTAGCTTGGCTGTGCTCTCCTGTCACCACAAAGCATTCGAGGGGGATATTGAACATCCCCTTCTCACCCATAATTCTTTCTGCTCTATTGGTGGCCTTCCCTGAAATTCCGTTATCTGCGTGGATGGCAAGTTATTATAGCCTTCCTTTAGAACCATATTGTGCCCACAAATACGTGTGTTCGATGGGGTATCAAAGTCTGTGATTTCAGAGAAATATGTTGTGCGCTTCCTCGTCTGGGGCTCCATTGCCCCGGGAAACTAGATCCTCCCCCCTTGTTTGTTCCTGGCACTTCACAACTGCTATGGCAGATGGGAGTTGCAGCGTATCTATAAGCTTGCCCAATAGGGAAGCGTGCTGCACAGGTGTGCCGTCAGCACGTCAGAAGCCCCTCCTCTGCCATTGTGACATCCCAGAGTGTACTGTAGATGTCACGTAGGCCGAGTCAGAATACACTGTGACTTCCTGGTCCCTTCGTACTTCTAATGCCATTATAAGAGCCACTGATTCTGCTGCTTGTGCTGAAAAATGTACAGCCAACCGCGTGCTTGCTATTACCTCGGCTGTCCTGTCCGTCTTCATTCTTACCATTGCCGTCCCTGTATGTCTTTCTCCTGTTGTCTGGTCTATCGCTGAAGACCCGTCAATATAAAGCACTTCTCCGCCCTCAAGTGGCTTCTCCCCCAATTTGGGAAGGTATTCATACAGCTCCATGTACATAGTACAGTCATGTACATAGTCTCCTTCCTCTACTGCTTCAGCTAGAAACTTCACTGGGTTTACAATCCTGCACCTTACCACCTTTATCGCTGGATTTGAGATAATTACCTTATATCCAAGAAGCTCTGTGTGTGGTTAGCATACTCTTGGGTCTTTCGAGGATTGCAAAGAAAGCATACTGCACGTAAAGTAGGGTGCTGCATCCCATCGTAATACTCGCTGACTTTTCTACTGCAAATGCAGCAGCAGCCAGAGCTTGTACTCATGGATAATGTCCTTTCATCACTGGGTCTAGAGGTCCACTATAATAGGCCAGTGGCTTGTGCCCTAGGGTAGTCTTCATTGGAGTGTGAGAACAAATAAAATATGTCATGGTAGTCTGGGATCCGTCACACTGGAGCTGTGCATAATGCTTTTTTCAGTTCCTTGAATTCTTCAGTCATTTCATATGTCCATCGCAACCTGCCGTCTCCTCTCTGTGCCTCCCTGAGTCCGCTTAACAAACGTCTCCTATATGTACTGTAATCAAACACCCAGGCTCTGCAATAATTGCAGAGGCCCTAGAACAGTTGCTTTTCTCCCACTGTCTTTGGCATCAGCATTCTGCAGATCGCCTCCGCCCTTTCTGGAGTCACTTTTTGCCCTTCTTGCGATATCAGTTGTCTAATATATAGCACTTCCTTCTGGCAATATTGTAATTTTGCATTGTCCACCTTGTAACCCTTTTCTGCCAAAACTGTCAACAAGTATACCGACAGGTGGTCCCGATTCGTATGTTGCAAGATCCACCTGGTGGACCCTATTAGAAGATAGAAGGTGACTCGCAGTACCCCTGTGGTAATTTTGTGTGTTTCCACTTCCGTTTTCTATGAAGAAACGAGTTCAGGTCCTGTGACTCTTCAAGGAGCGGTATAGAGAAGAAGGCGTTCTTCAAATCTATTACTGTGATGCCTGTAGCTTCTGTCGGTATGCTACACAGAATTGTTGCTGGATTAGGAACTAAAGGGAATTCTGTGTCAACAATTTGGTTCAAGGGACGCAAATCCTGAATAAAATGCCACAACCCCCTGGGCACCTTTTTTACAGTGTACACCGCTGCGTTGCACTGCGATTCTGAGGGTACCAGAATGCCTTGCTTTACGAGCATGGCGATTGTCTCATAAATGCCTTTGTCTGCTTCTTTTGATGGGGATACTGCCTCACCCTTGGTAAAATAGTCGCCGGTTTGAGCTTTATCTTGACTGCCCCTATTCCTTTTAGTAGACCCATGTTATATCGAGCACTGGTCTATTAGACCATGGATACTCACCCCAAGTCTTCTTCGAGAAATGGTGGTAGTGCTTTTCGCAACACAGCCATTCTCTGTGGCACTTCCCTGTAATGTATTCTCACCCAATAAGTAATGCTTATGTCAAACACCACCTTGTGATCTGATCGATCGTCCTGGAATTGTTCCTCATCTGTCACATCAGTCAACCTGCATCCTTCCCCCACTGCAATCATTGTTCTCCATGATCATCCTGTGTCGGCAGTCCCATGCAATGCTATTCTTTCGTCTCTCACTATAACTGCCTGAAGAAGTTCTATTGGGATAATCTTTCCTTCCTGTTCACCTAAGGGAATCTCTGGTCTAAATAAGAACTTGTTGGGTATGCGTAACAGCCTGCCCTGTATCCCTAGGAGCCACGCAATCAATACTTGCACTCCATATTGAAACAACTCAATGGGCCTCATTACGAGTCTAGCAGTAAAAAACACCAATTACCGGCATGCCGATACTAGCGTGTCCATGGAGCATTGTGTCCGTAATGAACGGGAGATCACGAGTCCATGTGCACGCGCGTACTGGCATGCCGTAACGGCAGCACCGCCATGCCTGTAATGTCCATATCACCCCTGATAGTGGCATCATTGAATGTGCAGAGACCTCCACCGGCACCGCAGAATCCGATACGAACAGCACCGCTCAAACCGGAATCGCTAATACTGGTACCGGCATTACCGCCACCAGAAGTAACGTCATCATGCCAGAACGGGAAATGCGCAGGCGGCCATCTTTGAAAACACAATCCATTGCCATCCACTGCACACAGGACCTGTTCCAGAGAATACACTACCCTGCCTGCCAGATCATGTCTAAGGCAACCAGAAAAGGTACCCCTTGCCTGTGAAAATCTAGGTTCAGTGATGATGAACTGAACATGCTCGCAGATACACTCTTCGAGCATTCTGACATAGTGTTCTGCGGTGACCTGCGCCATGCAGCGCATATCAGGAAAAAAACATATGGGAGGAGGTAGCCAGGAAGGTATCTGCCATGGGGACAACCCCACGCAGCATGAAGGACTGTAGGAAGAGATGGGATGACCTGCGGCTGCAAGTTACAAACATCCTGTCCGCCAACCGCAGCCAAGGGCAGGCCACAGGTGGCGGACCTGCCTCACCCATGAAGTTGGCAAGGTGGGAGGAGACGTGCATCTCCATCATGGATATGGATGCCATTGAAGGGGTTGATCATGCGGAGACAGGAGTCCCATCATCGGACGATGATGGTGAGTGACCCATTGAGCTATACAAATATCAACACACACACCTGATGTCCAAAGTACACAGTTGAACTCCAAATGGGAGGAAGATGGGAGGAAATATATCTAAACAAATCCCTAAACCGAACACCACAACACAGCCATGATAACACACAAGCAATGGCAAAGCCACAAACAAAATGACCACACAATTGCACACACAAACAACACATGCATGCATGCACACACACAAACAACCGTGTAGAGATGCTGGCATCACCACTGTCCCATTAAATAGCATGCTGCATGCCTCGCCACTACCAAAAACACACTTGATACACAACGATACATCACATGGTACACAGCCCCTGAGCCATGGCCACAATACAGAATCCACGACACCCCTGTAGGCTATACAACAGACACCATGGACATCATGGAAGTACCAGAAGGATGCCAATACCATTCCCCACCCAATCCTTCAAGCACCATGTGTGCCCCTCAAGCATGCACACAATGATGCACATGACCCAAATTGTACCAACAACGATGCATGCAGGATGTAAGTTCTCCCCTGACTGATACCCTGCCTCTCCATCCCCCACAGGCACAGATCCAGACAGTGACGCCGAACACGGCACATCAACAGGGAAGACACCTGCACGCATGGGTCGGTGTGAGGATGACGCCACCAGGCCATCAACCTCTAGGGCTACAACACGCAAGACAGGGACAACACAATCACACACCAGTGCCCAACAGGGTGCACACCAGCAAGACCAGGAGGAGCAGGCACCTGCGGCAGGCACACAGGTGCACCATGCCATAGACATTTGTGCCATCAAGACTAACTTGCAACAAGATGCAGCAGCCAGAAAGGACGCAGCAATGAGGACACTCCCCCCCCACCAGACACCTCCTTCTGACGATGACCCAACCACAGTGGCTATTGATGTGGAGGGTACACATTACAAGGCCACTAGTTCCATGAGCGAGGTGGCAGCCTCAGCACAACAAAGCACAGAGGAGGACGATGGGCCTGAAGATGGACACACTGCAGGACCTACCATTTTGGGGGATGGCCAACACACCCCAAGCGTGCATGACACACCACAGTGCTCCCCTGACCATCTGGCTGGTGCACACAGACCTGAGGAGGAGATGGCAGAACATGGCTTCAGTGCCGTGATGAGCATATCACCACTTCCAGTACCACCTTCTGTACAACCATCTGGGAGCACAACCATACAGGACATCGAGGGATGGCTGAGCTGAATGGAGGCCAGACAACAAGCCAATGATGACATGGTCAAAGAGCACCTGGCCGAAGGGGAGGCCACATGCAGGGCGAACAGGGAGAACACACAGGCAATAATATGTGCAGTGAACCATGTGGCGATGCGGGTACATGAGGGCATCTCAGCCTTGACACAGACTGTCGACTGTATCGCTGGCTACATGGCGCAACAACGTCCTGCCCCAGCTGAGCCATCGATGAGCACTACACCTGCAAGCTCGATGCAGATGCGCCCTGTCTGCAGGTCCCTGCATAGTCAGCGCCGGCCGGAACCACATATCCCTCCGTCCAAGAGGGGCTGACAATAGCCTGGGACACAGGGACATACAATATGGCAGTCCTGTTGGACACAATTGGGCTGAGGAGGTATGGGTGTGTGGGGTTATTGGGCGCAGAGGAAAGGGGGCGTGGGTATGTGGTGGTGTTGGGGTGTGGGGTTGGGGGGCCTGGGTGTGTGGGGGTGTTGGGGGAGGGGGGTGGTGGCATGGGGGTTGTGGGTGGTGGCATGGGGGTGGGTGTATGGAGTAATGCAGGTGGAGGGTTAATCCATGTACACAGTTCCATTTCATTAATACACCTGTTGTGTCAAAATAATTACATGACTGGACATTGCTTCTTGTGTGTTTGTCAATTTAATGTTTAACAATGACCAGTGTCCTGAGTCCCCCAATCCCAGTGTCTAGTGTCACACATTACCGCCACCTTCTGTGACCCAGTGCATCAAAAATATTGTGCTATCAATGTTTGGCATACAGTACGTCCCTAATGTGAATCGCGACATGGCTGATGTGCACCATCTTCTTCATCATCATCACCTTCACCCGGTGGTGTCTGGTCCATGTCAGGTGGCAGAGGTACGTTGGGCAGGATGCACATGTTGTGCAGCATGGAACATGCCAATACAATCTTCCCCACCTTCTCGGGCCCATAAATGAGTGTCCCACCCGACCTGCTTAGGCAGCGAAATCGTGCCTTCAACAGGCCAATGGTCTGCTCTATCATGCCGGTTCAGTGGATGCCTGACAGTGGTGAGGAGCAACACTTCAGGGAATAGCCAGCGTCACCTGCATGGGGGTAAATGAAGTGTGAATGTGAGTATTTATGCCATTCCATGTGTGCACTGCCTGTACGTTGTTCATGTCCATATGCAATACATTTCCAATTTCAGCTTTTGCCATCACATCAACTCAAATATCAGGCCTGTGTATTACTCGACAAGCCATGGTGGGGGCCATGGGTGACGTACACAACTTAGGGACCTTGACATGAGATACACCACTCACCCAGATGAAATGTGAAGGACCATGTGCACTCACCGGTGAGGGGTGTGTGTCAGGTGATTAAACCAAATGCATGTTGTGCACTGTATGATGCATTTGGCTGATTTCCTAGGCAAGACAGGTGGGTTTGAACATCATGCTTTCAATGAGTCGATGACCTTCACCCATGTGACCATGGCATCATGTGGTTGCTGGTATGGTCCACCAGTGTAGGGATTAGTCCCTTCACTGATGGAGGGTGTCAACTGGCATGATGGTACTCCCCCCAAACTACCCAATGGGCCAGGAAGCAGATAGGTTGAATATGCATGTGCCCCCCCCCAACAAATGAGCACCATGGCCCTGTGGTCAGACTTACCCAACAGCCAGGCACGCCGTGCAACATTTCGTTCCATGTAGCGGGGTAGCATAGAGTTCCGCAGGACCATAGAATCATGTGTGGATCCTAGGTATCTGGCACAGAAATGTGTTATCCTCTTGCTTGCATTGCACACCATCTGGACATTGATAGAGTGGTGTTGCTTCCGATTGCGGTACACCACCTCCACGGCATTCCGGACTACCACCTCCATGTGGGTGCAGCCGAGGGCACCAATGATGTTAGGCATGCCTGCCAGTACATGGAATGCAATTTGGGTGTCATTCACCTCCTGTACAGTCCGTGGTTGGGATATTTAGGCACTTGTGTGCTTTAAGAGTGCATCCAGCCCTTGGTTCAGCACACCAGAGAAACATGGCTGCGGAATGCCATGCAGCTGCCCCACTGTGTGCTGGTAGGTGCCTGTGGCCAGGAAGTGGAGCACACACACTACCTTCAGCAACGGTGGGACGGCGGTGCGGATGCTGATCAGGCTGACCAGGTCATCATGAAGGAGATTCACGATGGTGGTGATGGTGTCCCTGTCCAGGCGGTACAGGGTGTGGATCTGTGCAGGGGTTAAGTCGAATGGACTGGCCCTTATGTCAGGGATTGGTGGCTGCCTGTGGGGAACCACTGCCTGCACTGGTGGTATTTTCTGGGCCAGTCTGACCCTCCGCCTCCTCCTCCTGTGTCTCCTCTGTAGTCCCTGGTGGACTGCCTGCTCAATGAGTATCAGTGCAGGCATGTCCTCCAGCCCCTGTATGGCAACAGCTAGCGGAAACATTTTGGTCTCGGAAGAGGTGTGGTGTGTGGGTGTGCACCTTTTGTGCTGGGCCAGACTCCATTGCCTACACCTGTGGTGATTGTCTGCACCTGTGGCAGGTCTGAGCACAGCAGATTGCCATTAAGGCCTGTCCAGCAATACCAGTATTGATGGCATTATGGTTTCCCTTCTTACCGGCATCTGGATGCCGGTAAGTGCATGTCTGTGCGACTCGTAATGTCCTCTTCCATGAGGTATGCCGGTTTTACTGGCAAGGCAGCCGCGTGTCCTCTCACAGTCTGGTACAGTGGTGCACAGTCCCAGTGGGTCCCTGTCGATGCCGGTAGGACCAGCGTTGCATGTCGTGATGGAGCAGTCCGGTAAGCAATGCCGGTGTTGCCTTACCGGCATCGTTATTACCGGACTGCCAACCTTGTAATGAGGCCCAATGTCTACTTGCACCCCCTTCATACCTTCCGCCCACAATATGCCTGAATGAATTCCCTCACGTTCATGTAATGAATTCCAGGTAATCCAGTGCTGGTAATCCCTTACCGCCACATTCCGAGTTCCCTTTGTGCCCTCGTCCTTAACGCCTGCTTTTAGCAGGCGTTAGGGACGAGGGCGCAAAGGGGCTTTTTAGCCAATAACGGTGACCGTAAAGTACGGTCACCGTTATTTGCAATTTCCCCATTCCCATTGAGTCCTATGGGGCTCATTTGGGAATGGGGAAGAGCCCTGGGGAATGGGAAATTACCGCCCTGGTCAACTCGGAATAGGGCGGTAATTTCCCATTCCACCAGGGCGGTGCCGGTACGGGTCCGGTGCCGACGAAGGCGCTACTACCGCCATTGGTTAGCGCCGGACTCAGAATGAGGCCCTATCTCCTGGTCTGTGAATGAAATGGTCATGTTAAGTTGGCTCATTATGTCTCTACCCATTATGTTCAACAATATCTGTCGGGAATATAACAGTGGCATGGTCAGGTCATGTTCTCCTATGGAAAGTGGAAGTTTGTCAGGAAAAGGAACCAAATCCGTAGCACCAGAGAATCCCTACACATTCATGGCAATGCCTGACATTGGGTATCTCCCTTCCCTAATACAGGACCGAGTTGCCCCCGTATTCACGAGAAAGGAGAAAGTCTTGTCACCTATCGTCACCCTTACAAATGGTTTCTCAGCCGGATTGGGTATGACGGATAGGATTGAACACATCAGCTCTGTCTGTGGGCTGCCCTATTGTGGATATAATGACATTCCGGTCCCTGTGAATGGATTGCCACCTAGAAGAGTCGCTCCCCCAGTTTTCGCACAGTAATCAACATCGTGGTGTCTGCATGTGTCATGGTCATGACGTTCTGTTGTGCTGGTTGTGATGGCTGCATGTGTCCCTGCATCTGTGATGCATGTGTTGTGGGCTGATATGGCTGTATTTGCATGACCTTTATCTACATTTGTCGTGGAGCATATGTCTGCATTTGCGTCTGATCCTGGGCATAGCAGTCTGTCTGCTCAGTCTGATACGTGGGTTGATGCTGCATTCTCCCATTCTGGTGCATCCCACCCCTGTTCCTACACACTCAAGATATGGGGCCCATTTGCACAGACCCAAAATTGTACGTGACCCCGTTGGTCTTTGCTGGACCCAGTGAAATCCAGCTGCACCCTCTTGCCTTTGATGCCCAAACGCTCTCCACCAAGGTGCCCCTCCTCGTCCCTGTGACCACTGATTCATATCCCCTCGCTCTGCGAAGCCTCCCCCTGCTATTTGCACTCTATTCTGCGCATGCTGAGTAACTACCACTCGTTAGCATTGCCCACTTCTATTGTGTACTTGGATCATTTCTTCTGCACTAGCTTAGCTTCCTCCTGTTTTCTTTCCTCACGCTTCTTCCTCACATTCTCTTGCATTAGTCTAGAGTAGTGCATTATGGTTAGCTGTATTTCTGACCAAGGCTTAGCCTCCATTCCCACTAGCTTCTTAAACTGTTTTTGCTCCTGCTCGGGCAACATTTGACATAGTATTTGGTAAAATAGCCCCACTGTTTTGTCCCACGGTTCTCTCATTTTGAGATGCCAACACTATTGAATCTCTTGAATATATTGAGGTGGGTCTTCATTTGCACGCATTTTGTGTCCGAGTTGGCTGGGTTTTGCACCCTTAGAGCTTGCCATAAGGCCGCTCTGCAGTTATTGAACGTTGCGGTATCATGTGCCATGTTCGGTGCAGTCATTCTGGGATACCGTGCCCTTTTCCGTACATCGTCTGCTACCTCCCCAAGAATTGCTGAGAGTAAATTCTTCATGTCATCCACCGCTAATGTTGTCCATGCTGCCAGTCTTTCAAGCTCATAAATCCATTTCCCAGCCCCTGCAGTCAATGACTGTAGGTTGCATCTTAAATTGTCCTTGTCCATTTGCTGTCACGTAATATACTGAGGCCGCCCACCACCCTTCTCCAATAATGGGAACAGTGTCAGTCTTGTCCCCCCACCCAGTCTCCCCATGTCTTTAGTGGCCGTGAATGCCCTTGCTATCTATGTCTGTTTCCATCCTGGCAGGGCCCTGAGCCTCTGCACATACAGAGTGAAATCGTCTGTGCTGTGCGAACCACCGTTAGGAGGCAGCAGTCACCCTTCAATGTCCTCCTCTCCTCTGTCCATGTCTTCTTCACCTCCCTATACTGTGTCTCAATCAGGGCTGGCTTCCCTGGAGCAGTGAGAGGGTCTTCCCTCTTCGTCATCCTCACTCCCCTGTGAGTCCTCGTCTGACCCCATGGTACCGATACTACTGTCACTGTCCCCTTCTCTCTCGTCCTCGAAGCTAAGCCTCCTTAACATTGGGTCTTCCCGCTGCCTTCCCTTTGTTCGGTCTTTATTCCTGCATTCCCGCGAGGGTCCAGCAGCACTCCTATCTACCCATAGGGCAGCCATGCTGTTTCTCCTACTCCTGTAGAGTTCCCCCAACCTTCTTTGTTTCCTTTCCCCATCCTCATCATCAAAATGTGCAAAATAAATCTAAATCTCCACCACCCTAAATGAGCGTCTCCCTCTAATCTTGCCTCTGTCCCGCTCCCATCTCCACTACTCTTTTTCCCTGTGTTGGCGTTCTTTAGCAAGTCGCTCGACTTCTGACCTCCTTTTCTCTTTCTTTATTTGCAATTGCCTTTCCCGCTCTTTTTTTGCTTTCCTCCTCTCTATGTCCTCAAGCTCTCTCTGTTTTCTCTTCTCCTTTTCTTCTCTTTCTCGTGCTTCTGCATGTTCTCTCTCTTTTCGCACCCTTTCACTTTTCTTCTTCTCTTCTCTTTTCCTTCTATGTACTTCATCCATTATCTCCGCTCATTCTTTAGCTTCAACCTCCATATCTTTACTACCTGGCAGTTCCTTCCCCACGTTCCCTGTCTCACTTGCAGCTTTACCATCCAGTTTGAGCAGTATCTGTCTGTCTACCCATTCATTCAGGACTATCAATTCTCAGCCCTCGTTAAGCCCTGTCTTCCCTAGGTCATTCTCCTTTAGCTTTGCTTGCAGCTTGCTGCACTCCTTACATTTGCTGCTGATATTGTGTGTTTCTTTTCCCGCTTGCTTTGTGCCACTAAGTGCATCTCTACCACTATATGCTGGAGGTGGGAAAGTGGGATTGTTTTATCCCACCGCTGCTTTCAACTCTGTAATGGAGTAAAATCCCTTAATTTCTGTTGCTGCATCTACGTCTGCGGTTTGAGTAGGGGGGGGGAGCTGAATGCTGTTCCCCTTTGTATAGAGTGTGCCAACACCCCCCCACCTCTGAACGGAATATAGATAACATGATAGGTAGATTTAATAGTTCCATCATTAAAGAAGTCAGGATTAGATTGCCTTTATGGAAACTAAAAAGTTCACATGGCACTGGGCATATTTGGGTCAGGATGGCCCAGGAAATAAAGGGTGTTTTAAATATCACACACATACCATAAGTGCACAAGGATAATAAGTGAGAGATGCTTAATTAAATGAAGAATATAGCTCCCTGAAGAAAGGTACAGTGTCAGACAAAAATATATTTCAAAATGGATACTCAAGTGCAAAATGGTTTCCAGTCCTAAGCCAGGTGTGGAGGACTATGAACCATACCTAGAGTTTTCAGACAAGCAACAGAGGTTGGTGTATTTGGAGACAGTCTTTGGCAGCATCTCGCAGTCAGATAATTAGGTTTGTTAGGTTAAAATGGAAATTGGCAAATAAAGCAGACAAGATTGTGATAAGGCCAGATATTTAATAGAAGGTTAGATACATTTATCTATGTTCTTATGGAAGAGGGTACACCGTGTGTCATACTACTATTCTGAGAGACCAGCTGTATTATTTTGGCAACCAAAAAATAAAGCATATAATTTCTCCAACAGTATAAAGCACTAACTAACTTGGCAGGGCCTCAGCAATCAGATAAGTATTAGATTGGTGTGTGATAATGTTCTTGGCAGGAGTTGAGTACTGTCATAGTTGTGTCCAGCCAAGTCTAAAATAGGCATATCAATTTTGTGCATTAGGGAAAATTTGGATGCCAGATATGCTAATGTGGACTTGTACACATGAGATAAGTTATCCAATGATACTGAAGGAATGTTTTTTCTCTGACTAAAGTGGCCTATCAGAAGTATACCCTGTACAAGGTGTTCATTTGCATGAAAGTGTTGTGTAATCTTAAAAAGTTATAAAAATGGGTTGGAGGCAAAAATGCCTTTGAGTGTGTTCTGTTAGTCCAGCAATAAAGACATATTTTACAGCTCCAAAGCGTCTGATTTCTCTTGCCTCTGTCTGGAAAATTAAGTGTTCATAGATGCCTGATGCTTGATCCCCTTTACACCTTCCATATCTCGTTGACTCAGCATCCAATGCCACTAGATTGAGTCCCCTTCCTCATCCTGAAACATTTTCCATAAGTCTAATATGGCCAGTCGCTTGCACACATGCACACATTTTGAAAAGCTTCAATCTTCGGGCCATGGCTTTGCCAACTTGCCCTTGATGCACAAGTCCATTCTGTGCTATACTTGCGTATTTTGTCTTGATACCACGAGAGGGACTTGCATACGTTTTGAAGACATGTATCCCTCATTGTGTCACCTTATGTAGCACTTGTCAATATTTACTTAACCTCAAATTGGGATTTCGCCACATCAAATTATACATAGCAATTTTGTAATTCGTGATCTCATTACTGCCTCACAAATAGCATGTATTCACATCTTAACAGTGAAATTAAATCCTTTCCTTAGTGTCTCCGGCTCACCACCATCCCTGCGGGCATGCTCGGCGCACCGCCCCACTGCAGCCCTTCTTCTGAATGCTCAGATCACAACTCCACTTGTGCGCTTCTGAAGCTCCACCCCAAAGGCCCAACACTAGTTCTCAAGCTCAATGAACAGTCTAACCCTTTAAAATCCACCACTTCCAGTGCACCTCAAGTCCTATTAAACAACCTCGCCAGGGATGTCGGCAATACCTTAGAGGAAGAATTCTTGATGCCTGACCCTTCAGCATATATGTCCACTTATTAAATGCCCAAACACATGACAAACATGATGTAACACATACACGGTCATCTTCCTGCCTAACTAACAAGGTAAACCATTAAGTCACGTGCTCCCTCTACTATAGCGTCGCCTTATAGGAATACATCTCAGAGAGATAAACCACGAAACCACCTTCCATGATATAAGCTAGCTTCTCCTGTTAACACCTATACATAGGTAAACCATACATAATCATCCATGAACCAAGCTGAATTGCCGAACTCACAGGGAAAGCAAATTATATAAATATGAGAAAGAATCTCTAATGCGCCAACCTGATTTTTGAGTTGCTTGATGGTGAGTCAAGTGAAGAAATAATACATTGAAGCTTTTTGTTGGGATCAAAGAGGAACATCCAATTCTATTTGTTTGTAAAGATAGAAAGAAATGTTGGGTGTTACATCACACATTATGTTTTATTGTTTCATTCAAATTGAAATAGACAATGGATGTGCGTTTTCACAGTGTAGCTTGCAAAGCAACTAATATTTCCAAGTAGCTTGTAAAGTAAATAGCTCTCTCAACACGTGTTTCCCCATAGATTGTAACAATTGTTCATCAGGAGAGACAGTGGGTATTCCTAATTCTTAATTCCAAAAGGTAAATCTTGTTGTATCCAGTATTTGTAGTTTAAGTGGTACTGGAAATCCAATTGATTCAAAAAGTAATTAACCAAGTATTGTTCAGTGTTAGTCCATGTTAAGACTAAAGTTATAAATGCTCGCCGTGATAAGCGTAAAGATGCTTCTGTCTTGGTAGATGCATCAATTGGATTTCCATTATCACTTAAACTACAAATACTGGATACAACAAGATTTATCTTTTGGAATTAAGAATTAGGAATTAGGAATACCCACTGTCTCTCCTCGGTTGAATAGTCATTGTCCTGTTCTGCTGGGTCTCGTGTGTTGAGACTATGAAATGGAGCTCTCTTGACTGTAATTATGAGGATTTTAGTCTGAATTTCTTGCAGGTGGGTTATCGTCTTGGTAACTGGAACATTCCGTCTCCACTCGTCCTTGGGTGGGTGCATCGTTCTACTTCCCTTTGGCTGCAGTGAGCATGCTGGTCCTTCCATGTACTCGAAGTCTGTATCACCTTCCTTATCCACTTCAGTGGGCCTATAGCTTCCATATTCGTCCTTATGGCTTTTCCATGTTTGCATGTGCAAGGTTAGTATATGTATACTTTAGTTTCTTGCGGTTCAGCTTTGGCAAAGAATGTGACTAGATATAGAGATATGTATGTGTGTTTGTCATCTCCCTGCGTGAGTCAAAAGCATGTGTTTCATGTCTATATGCAATAATCTAGTGCATGTTCGTGTAACTTCATGAATGGATGGCTATGCATTTCATTTCTAAATGCGGCTGTGTCGTGATGTCAGTGATGACATCATTGATTTCTTGATTTGCGGTCAGTAGACTTGTTCGATTGATGGCATCTCCATTCCCTCCAGATCATTGACTGGGCATGGCGTGAATGGTTGTCTGAGAGGGTAACGTTTCTCACATCTGCGATGCATCGACGGTGGCGGTGAAGGGCCTAAGAGCGAGGTGCATCTGTTGTGTCTCAGTTTTTGGGATGAAAGTCATATGGGGGTCTTGAGAGCCATACTTGGACCTCCGTCTTCACCATTGCCTAAGATTGCAATATCGTATGCCTCTGATGTGGGGGATTCTAAGCAGCAGAATGATATTGGGGTGCTAAAGGCTCAGACGCAAATGTTTCTTCCACCTAGTGTGTGCAATTTACTCATGAGCTCAATGACTAAAAGTGTTGGGATGCATGCCCATCCAAGAGGTTTAGATTGAGAAGCATACTCTAGGAGGGTTTGTTGATGATAACATGAGGTAGCAAGGGGAAGGAGGAAGTATACACCAGGGGCAATTGTATAATGGTGCTTGTAATAAGTGTAGAGATTGTACCAACTAAGTATTTTTAGCTGCAAAATACACTTAACCACCACCATGTTGGAAGCTAGGCCTCAATGGCAATGACCTTGTACCTGAGAATAATAGTTATAAGCGCCAGCAGTAGTGCATGTTATCATTTTTGTTCTCATCTCAGGCAGTAGATGAGAAGGTCATTTTATCAATTAAGACAAAGCCCTTCATTGTTGCACACTGCAGACCCATGTATCATGAAACAAATGTGAACCGCAGAGCACGGGTAGGGCTGCGCCTGTCCCTGAAGGACAATCCCATGGGAGCCAGGGCAGATCCCAGATTTAAAGCATCCTTGCCCCCAGACCCACCACCAGTCTATTTGAGCTGCCAGATGCCCAGTATTGGAGCCCTAAAATCCCTCAACATTCAATTGATTAGTAGGTTTACTGGGGGTGGCCCAGGGAGGGGCAGATGCTGATTTGTACTGCGAGGTGCGTGTGGGGGTGAGAGTTATACATTTAGGCCAATGATGGGGAAACATGGATGTGGCTTTGATGTGTCTGGACTGAACAAAGCTCTTCACATTGCAGAGAGCTATCTGGATCCCAGGAGTATCCACTGAGCTCATGCCTAATTACCAGGTGCACGTCACATGGTCGATATGTGGTGAGAGGAGCCTTTTTAACTAATAAACCAATAGTGATGCAAGGGTCCAAAGCCAGCAAGGCCGAGGACCACGTGGAAGAAGATCGACACAATGATCAGCTGCCAATCACTTGGTGTGTGCTAAGAAGCAGACTATATGTATATAGGGAACTACCAAGGAGAACGATTAGATAATTCTGTATATTGTTTGCGTCACAAGTGATGCTGCAGCCATTTAAAATGTCTTCTTTGCTTTGAACTAACCAGTGCGCTCTGTGGCAGTAGGGTTTGAGGCCCCTGCTGGCATGTATTTTCCTTTTGAGAATTAAAAACTGTGCTATCCTTGCAAAAGGTATACCAAGGTTTTTTTTTCTCTAGAGGGTTGCATTTTCTCTCGGCTGGTTGTCTGGAGGTCTTAATTACAAATTTGGTGACACCAACATGATCCCAGATTTTCCGCAGAAACGGAGGCTTCCTGCCCGCACATCTGGCCTCCCACCTGCAGCGACCAGTCCCTTGGGCACAAACTGGGGTGGTTTAAAGGAGCTGTGTGGCCAGAATTCCTGTCTGTTGTTTGGAGTGAGACGCAGCTCCAGGATGGTGCAGGCCGTGGATTGGACCCCATGACGGAAGAACTCGGGAGAACGAACAGACGTAAGTGCATCTTCTGAGGGAGAAAACAACATGGGGAGGGAGAAAAGGGAGAATGAGTCTGGTTATTGAAGAGTGCGGTAGATTAAGGTGATTGGCGTATGCGGGTGTGTAGAAAGACCACATGGCAGTTTATTTTATTATCATTATTATTATTGTGGAATAAGAGGATAAAGGAGTTACAGGGTCCTTCCCGATTGGGGGAAGAAGGCAGCACTGTATTTTAAGGATATAAAATAAAGGAAGAAGGGTAGAGTTCCGGGGATCTCCTCACCCGGTATAAAGGGGGTGTTGGAACGATAAGTAGTAGTTTTTGTGTTTTTTATTGACATTGTTGATGTGTTAGTTGGAATTGAGGAGAGGTTTATGTTGGTGTATTATGGTGTGGTTGAGATGGAGGGATGAGTATAGTGGATGGTGAAGATGGTATTGATGTGAGGAGCGTGTGGAGAGAGTAAGAGAAGGGGAGAGGGGAACTGGAGAGTGGGTAATTGGATTGAAGATGACTGGACAAACTCTCTAGTGCAAAAATAAATAGAGAGGACAGATTACTCCACTAGAATAGTTGTGCTGCTTTACCAATTTACAAAGCTAAGATATTGAAGGAAAATAAGCAATGGATGGAAGGGCGAGACAAGAGGAGGGCTGTTTCAATCATGGCCAGAGCACTGGACAAATAACAAAGAAATATTAGGGCACATGTATACATTTTTAGCATCCAAATATAAGGGTAAAAATCTCCAAAACAGTCATCTGAGGCCCAATATCAAAACATTTCCAATTCCATCGTGTTAGCTCCTGTGAGAGAAACTCAAAGGGGGGAACTTGACAAGAAACCTTTGACGGAGTTAGAAGAGGTTTTAAAACTGGCACAGGTAGAATTAGCATAATTGAGAATAGAAAAGAGGGAGGGGCAGAAAATGCTATGTGGGCTTGACAAGTGGAGAGCGGAGGCATTTTGTTCAGGATTGATAGCACAGCTATCAAAGATGTACATTTAAAGAACAAGGATAAGAGGAGTAGAAAACAGCAAACAGGAAGTTTGGATCATGGAACAGTGATGTCAGAAGACGAGATGGGTGAGGATCCAGGAGAGGAGGAATGGGACACCATGGACGAGGTAGAGGGCAATGAGGCCCCATCTGTAATATCACCGCACGTAGAGAGTTATAGGGGCCCTGATTAAGGAACAGACATGGGTATATGGCATTGGCTAAAGGGAAGGTGACAGAAAAGAAGAGGGCGAGGAAGGTGACAAGGACACAGTTCCCCTTTTTGCACAAAGCACCAAGAAGGGCTAAGTATATTCCATGGCCACACATAAATAAAAAACAATTTAATAAAAAGTTTACTGTCTCTTTCTGCGAGGGCGGGGAAAAGAATCTACGCATTTGAGAAACAGACAGCGGGCGTTACATTAGCAGTGGGGGACTTGAAGAGCCTATTTGTTGCTATATTTCGGAGACCAGGCTGTTGATATTTGGGTGAAAGTGGGGGAACCAGGCATGCGAGTGGGAGTAGATATTCATGATGCTGCACATTTTAATGACCTCAGTGCACAAGTGTGGGCTGCATTGGGACGTGCTTACCCCGATACGCCCGATCTCCAGTCCATCATGCAACGCACAAGGGAAGATGATGAGTACCCTGCCTAATATGTTTTACAGACTCAAGTGATGTGGATGACAGAAACAGGGGAATAATGGGATCAGTCAATAACATTATTTTATTTTGTTAAGAAGGGGCTTCACAAGGACGTCCAAAAGGCACTTGACAAAATAGTGGGTATAGAAGTGAAGGGATGGGCAGAGATCTAGTCTACAATTATGCATCACTGTAAACTGTTGCGAGAAAAGGAGAATGAAATGGCCTAACAACTTCAGACAGAGAAAGCAAAACTGGTACAAAAGAAGTTAGCAAAGATTTCAGTGGAAGGGCCCATGATAGCAGCAGTACATGAGTCATAGACAGAGATGACGGTGGTACAGGTAGACATGAGAACGCCCTCTGCATGGACAGGATTGTATGACTGGAATGGTGGGTTACAGCCTCAATATCCAGGATGGCCCCAGAGTGTATATCAGTGGGTAAGAGGGGGATTTATAGGCTCGAGAGGAGGAATACGAGGATTTGGGTGTATGGGGCCAAGAGAGGGAAATATGGGGCAATGTTGGACATGTGGGAAGATGGAAAATATTTCATGGGAGTGCAGAAGCAGGGGAGGTGGAGGTTACAATCAAACTCCCCCTTAAACTCTACGAGCACCAGCCCCCTATTAATTGCCCTATGCCACTGGCCCGTCGCGGTACCGTACGGAGCACAACAACCACCTGCTCAAGCACCCCCACCTCCATCATTTGCACAGCTGCAAGCACCAGTGTCCAACAATCAGGCAGTGTACGCCGCCCACCCCGCCCCTCTGCAGGTACCTCAAATACCCAATAGTAACACGGTTCCCAATGGCACAGTCACACACTATCAGGGAGCGAGTGTGCTAGAGGCAATCATTTTTCCAGGGACAAACACCTATCCAGATCAGGACAGACCACAGAGAGTTCTTGCATGCCCAGTCCTGTCCATTACTACCGACCCAGAAGGGGAACCCTTCGTGGGCATGGGAATAGGTGATAAACCTTTTATTTTCATAGTGGACACCAGCAGCACCAAATCATGTATTAAGGAGGGATGTCTTCCTTCATCAGGTGAGATTATGGACATGCAAGGCTTCTCTGGGGCAGTGAAACTGGTTCCTTTTGCAGAAGAATTGACCATCAAGGTGGGGGGGCAAGACAGTGTGAGCTCCCCTACTACTTTCAGAAACCTCTCCCATCAACCTTTTGGGATGAGATGTGCTCAGTAAACTGATCGTGACCATCCAGTTTACTGAAAGAGGGGTGGTGTGTTCTACCCTGGGGATGTGTCGCATAAGAGCCATGGTGATTATCCATGCCTAAGGAGTGAGTAAGCAGCCTGAGGAGTTTCCATACACCCAGATCTGTTTACTTACGGAGCAACAGTGCTGTTGAATGCAATCCCCGGCAGAGGCAACAGGTATCAGAGAATTCCGTCCGATTTTATTTCCAGGCCTGCAATGCCCCAAGAGCACATTGCAGGGACGTTTATTATGAAGGACTTTGAAGGAGTGTAGTGACGAGGGCCAGAATTATTTTGATAGTGGCAGACCCTGAGGTGACACAGTGGCGCACCGTCTTGTGCATTGACCTGGCCAAGCCATTAAAGGAACTGAACAAACCTGATTTTTTTGAAGATAAGGACGACAAAGGGGAAATAGTACTAGCAATATGTGTTCCCTGTGAAATAATGGTCCAATATCGCTAGGTCCCATGTCCCATGTTTGTGGCAGGAAGTGTTCCTTCATTTACACAAGAAGACTTGGCACAGGTCCCAGATGTTCTGTGGACAACTAATCCCTATGACATAGGTCTTCTGCAAAGTGTTGCCCCAATAAATATTACCCTCAAACCAGGTGCAGTACTGCCCCGAGTGAAGGGGTATCCATTGTGAAAGGAAGCGGATGAAGGAACAAATTACACCATTAATGCACTTTTATAACAAGCAATTATTGTACCATCCAATCAACCCTGTAATATGGCCAAAAACCCTATTCAAAAATCAAAAGGGTCCATTTGGAGAATGATTCAGGGTTTTCACCCTTTGAACAGTATAGTAAAAGCAGAATTTTCAGTTGTCCCGAAACCCTGCAACATACCCACAACCGCTACCCATGTTACTGTTATTGATCTCAAAAATGTGTTCTTTTTGGGGCCCCTACATCCAGATTCCCAGTATCTCACAGAGTTTACTCATGGTGTGAGGAGATTCTAACATACAAGGTTTCCCCAAGGGTATTGTGAGTCACCCAGTAATTTCAACAGGGTGCTACACGCAGACCTGGGCAATATACATGTGCCCAGCAACATTATTCAATATGTGGATGATTTGCTAGTATGCAGTACAAGCAAACATCAGTACAGAGCAGACACTATCACTCTTTTTCAATTACTGGCTGATAAGGGGTACATAATTACAGTTCTGTCAGCAGGAACCATTATACCTAGGTCAGCTTATTTCTGTCAATGGGAAGAGAATAAAGTCTGAGCATGCAGCTGCTGTGCACAGCACACCCCAGCCAATGACAGTGAAAGACATGCAGAACTTTTTGGGGCTCTTAATTATTGCAGAGCTTGGATCTTTGACTACACCACTTATACACAACCATTTCTGCAGGCGTTCAAGGAGACCCAAAGGGCAAACAGCACTATTACATGGACAGAGGACATGGTCACTAGTTTTAATGAGCTAAAAGAAGTGATGACCACAGCCTCAGTGTTAGCAACCCCTAACTACACCCAGGACTTCGACCTCTTTTCACATTCTGATGGGCAAATGATGACAGCTGTATTGACACAGAATAGCATAAAGGGTCATAAGCACTTATCCTATTATAGCGGTATACCAGATTCGGTCATGCAGGACCAGTTTCCATGTGAGCAAGAATTTGCTGCCACTGTGTTTGCCATAGAGAAGTTTGCGATGATCACCATGGGGTGCTCAGTGATGCTGTTTGTAGAACATGCAGTTTTTGCCATTCTAGAAAAATCGAAATCCACGTTCATGATGCAGCAGGCATCCTCATATGAGATTATATTGTCCAGCCCCAATATTTACATAGTACGATGTAAAACAGTGAATCCTGCAACATTCTTGACTGAACCTCTTACTGAAGATGATAAAGTACATGACTGTGCCACTTATGAGGGACTGGGCAACGACACCCCAAAAACATGTGACTAAGCCTAGATGAAGGAGAAGTGTTTTTCGTCGATGGGTCGGCAAGGATTGAACAAGAGACAGCTGTGGTTTCGCCTAGTGGAGGGATGAGTGTGCAACACTGCTACAGAAAAGGCTGCCCATGCATTATTCGGCCCAGGCAGCTGAACTGATTGCATTGATAGCGGCCCTGGAAGCATCCAAGGGGTGCAGAGTGATGATTTACTCCGATTCGGCATACTTCACTACAACAGTACATTCTGGTTTAGCTCGATGGAAAAGGATGGGATTTGGGAGACCAGATGGATCTCCCATACAGCATGTGGCCTTGCTGAACAGATTAATATATGCACTATGCCAGCCCAGGCTAGTGGCGGTGGTAAAGTGCGCTGCCACACCAACAACACTGATGAAATTTCTCTCTGGAACTCCTCAGCGGACACAGTGGCCAAATATGCAGCCTACCTTCCCATAGCTGACATAGCAGAATATCCTGAAATTGCAAATATGCAAGTATAGTTGCCACCACCATACACATCTTTACCAACTACTGAAATCATTGAGTTACAGAGGCGGACTCCACAGAATGAGAAATTGTTGTGGCAAAAGACAGGGTATGAACAATTCCCAACTGATTTAGTGTGGGGACAGGGTACTACAGAAAAGGTGGTAATGCCCTATCATGTGTCCAAACAACATATCACTGCAGACATACAGGAGGACTGGTTTGTCCCCAATCTGCAAGAGCTGCTGAATGTGTTCATTTTTAACTGTACAATGTGTCAGTGTTATAGAACTGGGCAAACACTCTGGACAATAAGAGGCACCATGCCCCGCCCTACTGGGCTGTTCTGGGAGCTCCATATTGACTATGCTGAAATGGGGGAATGGTGCAATGCGTACAGATGTCTCATCGTGGTGGTATGGCCCATCTCCCATTGAATCAAGGCTGGTTCTTGTACACATCCAGATGACAAATCAGAGGCCACAGTTTTGGTTAGAGAGGAATTTCCAGGTTGGGATGTGTGTGTGTGTGTGACACATTAAGATATGATAATGGCATGCACTTCATTAACAAACTGTTTAAGGAAATAACAGCCCTATTGGGGATAAAGCATAAGATGTGTTCAATTTACCACCCTCAAGCCAACAGTGTATTTGAATGGACCAATGGCCTTTTAAAGGCAAAGTCATCAAGTTATGTGTCACCCTCTGTAAAAACTAGGTTTACTGTTTGCCCTTGGCCCTGTTTAGCATGTGGCCCTGTTTAGCATGCGGGCACAGCCCTGTAAGGATCACCATTTATCACCCCACGGAAAAGTGACCGGCCAGCATATGCATATACCAGTCTCACCAGTTAGAAGTGCCTCTGATGCTCACAGGGATGAATTTAATCAATATTTGTCTGTGTTGATGCGCTCAATCAAACTTATTTCTCAATAGAGACTGCCACAGCATTCAGAAGAAGACACCAGCACTGCCCCAGACTCTGAGAGATCATCACATATTCAGTTGTCACCTGGAGATACAGTACATGTGCAGAACTTTGTCTGCTGGTGGAGTAAGCCCAGATACAACAGTCCATTTACGGTCGTGTATGCGACTCCATTTGCGGTCAAGGTAAAGGAGCTGTGCTATTGTCAGCATCCATTGAACAATAACAATAATAATAATAATAATAATAATAATAATAATAATAATAATAATAATAATAATAATAATAATAATGTAGCATTTATATAGTGCTATGAACCCTCAGGTATTTGAGCGCTACTTATTATTACCCACAGTGTGTGGTGCTCAATTATCGACCTCGGAAGGATGAAAGGTTGAGTTTCACCATGCTGGGATTCAAAACTGTGTCAGCAGGCCCTGCACAGATGTCAAAGCGAGGGCTCTACTTGCTGTGCTATTGGACCAGCAATAATGTATTTCTTTTTTTGATTATGTGTGAATTATTGATACATTGCTAGAAACCCAACGCTATATAAAAAGCAAACGTGGCCCAGAAGGGTGTGTGTATATAAGGTTTTCTTTTTTCAGTACAAGTACACCTCTTTAGTGCAACAGCATTTCAGCGTACTGAAGTTTTGACGAGTGTTATTAAGTTTCAGTTTTATAATGAATACTAATACTACAGATGTATTCTTTCCTGCCCTGTCAAAAATGTATAGTACTTTGAAAAGCAAAACGCACAGTATTATGACCATTACAACTGCATGATGTATATAGTAGTAACTATTCTGCTAGGTTTTCTTGGATTGACATTATATATGCGTACTGGTAGCTTTATATGGTGGAGGCATATAAGGGGGTGATAGGGGTGGATGTGTAGACGTGGGAGGGAGTATAACAACAGAAATGTATTTTGAAGGATTATTTAGAGCACAAATACCGAGCACTGCTACAGGGCCACAAAGGATTAAAAGAGATGTGGGTACCAGAAGGAAGTATGATGAAACCAGGGGTCTTGGTTTAGATACAGTGGAAGAAGATCACCATCCCTAATTCAGCAACATGTAGTATAGCAACATGCACTCAGTGAGGAAAGAGAGGGCAAATAGAAGCTGCTATGTCTGCGCCTTGATCCGCCATGCATCCGGGGATCTCAAGATGTTAGCACCACAGGAATTGTTGTTAGCTGCTCAGTGCTTAGTCCATATAGAGCTACAGAGTGTGGAGCTTGTTTCAGGTGGCTCATGGGATATGACGGGTGTTGATGAGCAGAGATAATAAAAGGTGTGCTAAGAACATCAAAGACCTGCACTGCACGCTGCACCAAATCATAAAGATGTCACAAGTTTCACCCCTTCTCACCTGTCTTTCCTTTCTTGTGACGCTCTTGGAGGTAGGTTCTTTCTTCCTAATTGTCCGGGACTTGTACAAGCCTGGACGTGGGTCTTCGGAGTCCAGCGTGAAGTTGCAGCCTTCCGACGGAAGAGTACCACTTCCGAGCGAGGAACCAGGAAGCAGACGAAGGCCCCGAAGGAACGGGTACATTCCAGTAATAGTCCATGAAATTTGGGGAAAGGGTAGGGTGAGTTGGATACCAGGAAATGAGGAGGAAAAAGGAATATCCGGGAGAGCGAAGCGAACTTCGGAACGCATGTTTAGCTACACCAAGCAGTAGCGTTGAGACATGCGGCGCCGCGTAGGCGTGCCTTTTTCTAGGAATTCGAACGGAGTAAGAGAGGAATGGCACAGCGCGCTTCAGAAGCATCGGCCATGTTGGTAGGACCGCGGAGTAGACACTGCGGCGCATCATGGACCACGAAGTCCAAAAGGGGCAAACATGGTGGTTCATGACAGCATGCCTCCTCCTAAGCCCGGCTCCTCCGGGTTTCCCTGGGTGGATCCGATGATATCTTCTTAGCAGGCGAGGGGGAATTCATGTTTGAGACCGGTTCCCAGGTACGCTCACTGGGAGGCTACCCCTTCCATTCAACCAGGTACTGGAGTTGGCCACGTCTGTATCTGGAATCACATATCCTGGAGACCTCGAACACAAGTTGTTTATTGATGAGCACTGCAGGGGGTCTAGGAGCAGTCCGGGTGGAATGTATAAACGGTTTCAACAATTAAGTGGGGAAGACTGGATGAATACTTTTCCAGGAATCTGGTAGTTGGAGTCGGTAGGCTACTGGATTGATGATTTCCTTTATAGAAAAGGGTCCATAATACTTAGGAGCCAATTTGTTTGGTCGTAGATGCCGTGGAAGAAGCTTTAAGGACAGCCAGACCTTATCTCCAACTGTATAAGGAGGACTTGGTCTCCTTTTGGTGTCTGCGTAATGTTTGACATCCTTCCTGGCCTTCTCCAATCGTTCCTTAGCGTCTTTGTGGATATTGATTAAGGTTTCAATCCAGGAGTTGACTGTAGTGACTGGAGTTGGATGAGGTAGTATAGATGGTAGCAGTGAAGGATGAAACCCCTGGCTATAGTAGAAGGGACTGGTCTTGATGGCTGAGTGCTCCGAGTTGTTGTAAGCAAACTCGACCACAGGAATCAAAAGTGACCAATCATCCTGGACTTTGGTAGAAAAACAATGAAGATACTGCTCTAAAGTCTGATAGATTCGTTCCGTAGCTCCGTTGGTTTGCGGGTGGTAACCGGATGATAATGCACGCTGAATACCCAATATTTGACATAGGTGTTTCCAAAATTGGGATATGTATTGAGGCCCTCTGTCTGAGATGATTTTGGAAGGCAGTCCATGAAGTCTGAATATGTGTTCCATGAAGATTCCAGCCAGTTCTGACGAAGATGGTAGCTTGAGCAGAGGTATAAAATGAGTCATGTGAGTGAACAGATCAATAGTAACCATTATGGTTGTGTATCCTCTGGATGGAGGTAGCTCCATGATGAAATCTGTAGCAATAATTTCCCAAGGCCGTGTTGGCATCGCTGGTTGGTGTAAGAGACCTGCTGGTCTTCTGTTATGTTTATTCTGGTTACAGACTACACAGGACTGAACGTATGTTCTTACATCATCTTTCATCGGTGCCCACCAGAATTGTCTCTGAATATGATGAAGGGTGGAAGTGATGCCTCTGTGTTTGGAATGGAAAGTGTTATGACAAAGATGGATAATCTTGGTTCTCAAGTTGTCAGTGGGCACAGCCAGCTTGTTCTCTTTGAAGAGGTAACCATCCTTTGTGTCCAAAGACCATTGGTTCCTTCCAATGTAATCCTTCCAGAACTCAGAGGATGGGATGGCAGTTCAGATCTTTTCCAGCAGGGAGTCAGCTTCGGCCACGAACACTGTGTTCAGAAACATCTTGGGAAAGGAGCGTGCCCTGAGGGGCTCATAGTCAGGACGTCTGGACAGGGCGTCAGCAATGACATTTTGTGTTCCAGGAAGATTAAGTATTTGGAACTGGTATTGGCTGTTTCTGCACTCCAGGGACTGTAGGATTTGCAAATTCCGATGGTCCCTGCGAACTTGTACTGGGTGTTTGGCTCCCAGAAAGAGGTGACGCCAGTCGGTGAAGGCTTGTCGGATGGCTAGCAACTCCTTTTCCAGGACGGAATAGTGAGTTTCACTGGGAGCTAGAGTAAGGGATATGTAGGCTATGGGATGTTCCTTCTTGTCGTCAAGTTCCTGTTTCAAGACTGCTCCGATGGCATAATCCAATGCATCAGTCTCAACTAGGACGGGTCGGTCTGTATCCAGTTGGGCTAGGATGGGAGCCCGAGTGAATTCCGATTTTAATCGTTGAAACGCCGACTCCTGAGCTGAGGTCCACTGAAATGGAGAGTCTTTCTTCAGAAGAGTTACAATAGGGTGTACAATGTCAGAAAATGTGGGTATGAATTTCCTATAAAAGTTAGCAAGTCCCAGGAAGGATTTGATATGTTTTACAGTAGTAGGAACAGGCCAAGACAGGATGGAATCGACCTTGGAAGCATCCATTCCGATGCCCTTGGAGCTAAGAACAAAGCCAAAGTAATGAACAGGCTTGGCTAAGAGCTTATGTTCACATAAACGCTGTAGAACTGCCTTCACATGTTCTTGATGTTTTCCAGGATCCTTGGAGTAAATCAATATGTCGTCGAGGTATTCTATGTCAAAAAGAAACAACATATCAGAAAAAACCCAATCCAAGAAACGCTGAAACACGGCGGGAGCATTAGCAAGACCAAAGGGCATTACCAGGTACTCAGAGTGACCAAAGGGAGTTCTGAAAGCTGTTTTCCACTCATCGCCTTCCTTTATATGAATGAGATGGTAGGCACCCCTGAGATCAAGCTTAATGAAGATGACAGCTCCCCTCACAGCCTCCAAGATATCTGAGATAAGGGGGAATGGGTAACGATCCTTGATAGTGCACTGGTTGAGGCCACGATAATCCAGACAGGGTCTAAGTTCCTTGGAGTCCTTTTTCAGAACGAAGAAGAGAGGAGCACCAGCTGGGGACTTGGATGGTCGAATCGTTCCGTTTGTTAGATTAGTGTCCAAATATTCTTGGAGGGCCCTCTTTTCCGGTTCAGACAAAATGAACATTCTTCCAAAAGGAATGACCGCTGAAGGCTCAGTATCAATAGCACAATCCTCAGATCTGTGAGGTGGGAGTGATTGAACAATGGCAGTTGAAAATACATCTGAGTAAGATTGATAAGTTCACGGGAATCTAGATGATGTTGGAGACAGTTACTGAGGATTGGTCAGATTCCTGGAAATCTTCAGAAGGATGTGACAAGATGGTAAGGGATAAACATTGAGACATACAATGTTCTGAACCGAGGAACAAGGACCCTGCTGCCAAATTGATGTAGGGATTGTGCTTTTATAACCACGGCATTCCCAAAACCAGAGGATAATGAGCCAATTTTATAATGTCAAATTAGAGTATTTCCTGATGATTATTTATTGACAACAGTTAGATGGGTTATGGGTCCAGAAGACAAGGGTCTGCCAACAATGGCTTCGACTGGTTGAATAATTTCTTTAGGTTCTCGGCGTATGTGATGTTCAATGACCTAATCATGGTCTATGAAGTTGCCCATGGCGCCACAGTCCACTAAAGCCAGGATGGGATAGGATTCATTCTTGGAAAAAGATAGGGTAGTCTGTAGGACCACAAGAGTATTCTGTCCAGGAGATCTCAAGGAGGGAATTGACGAGGAGCAATGGTCCTTCTCCCGAAGCTGAGCTCCGGCTAGGATCAGGAGCTGGCGTTTCCCGAGCGCCGAGGTGGCGCTAAAGGACATTCTCTCACAAGATGTTTGTCTGAGGCACAAAACATACATAGCCCGGTGTTGATTCTGCACATCCTTTCCTGGGGGGAAATAGGTCCTCGGAAGGCTCCTAATTGCATTGGCTCAGGTTCAGAGGCTTGAGAGTGTGCTGCTTCTCTAGGACCAGGATAGTTCGCGACTGACTTAGGGGATGTCGAGCTTGATTTCTTCTTCTCGGCCTTCCTTTCCTGGATCCTGAAGTCGATCTGTAGGGAGAGATCCAGGAGGGCTTGAAAGGAGCTGGGGCAAGCTAGTCTGGCTAGTTCATCCTTTATCTCTTCATTTAAATCTCTTCGAAAGAGGGTAAAGCTAGCTTCTGGGGACCAGTCAGCTTCTTTGACTAGCTGCTTGAAGCGTGTGACATAAGTGAGCATGTCCTGGTTCCCTTGTTGGAATTCGAGTAGTCGTTCCTGCGCACTATATACAAGCTCAGGACGATCAAACATGGCCTTAAGAGCTTCTACAAACCCATCGTAGTCATCCAGGAGGGCATCGCCAGCATTGGCTAAAGGGGTGGCCCAGGATAAGGCATTGCCCGTGAGATGAGATATCATGAAGCCGACCTTAGCTCCTGGAGTGGAAAAATAGTATGGTTTGAAGATGAAGTGTACCAAACAGGAATCTAGGAAGGGCCGTAGAGTTTTGGGTGTTCCATCAAATTTGTCAACTACACCGCCTAACAGAACTCTTTCCTTTGCAGCAGAATCCCTGGACAAAACCAGCTGCTTTAATGCAGCATTCTCCGCCTTTAGATTCTGAACTTCAGTGGTTAATTCTTGCATGCCTTGCATAAGGTCTTGTACAGCAGCTTCCATTTCTGTCTTTGTTTCAGGTTTTAGGCGTCTCAATCTGTCACAAGTTTCACCTCTTCTCACCTGTCTTTCCTTTCTTGTGACGCTCTTGGAGGTAGGTTCTTTCTTCCTAACTGTCCGGGACATGTACATGCCTGGACGCGGGTCTTCGGAGTCCAGCGTGAAGTTGCAGCCTTCTGACGCAAGAGTACCGCTTCCGAGCGAGGAACCAGGAAGCAGACAAAGGACCCGAAGGAACGGGTAAATTCCAGGAATAGTCCATGAAATTTGGGGAAAGGGCAGGGTGAGTTGGATACCAGGAAAGGAGGAGGAAAAAGGAATATCAGGGAGAGCGAAGCGAACTTCGGAACGCACGTCTAGCTACATCAAGCAGTAGCGTTGAGATGCGCGGCGCCGCGTAGCCGTGGCCTTTTTCTAGGAAGCCGAATGGAGTAAGAGAGGAATGGCGCGGCGCGCTTCGGAAGCGTCGGCCATGTTGGTAGGACCGTGGAGTAGACACCGTGGCACATCATGGACCACGAAGTCCAAAAGGGGTGAACACGATGGTTCATGACAAAAGATGGATGGTGTAGTGTTCGTATCGAACCATTGGGAAGAAGCAGTAGTCAGCAGGGGCACAGGTAGATTCGACGAAGAGATATGGGAAGTTAATAACTTGTGCCATGACATCTGGATGGTACACGTTTCTAAGCTGATGTGGAAAGAAGCTAAGGAACTTCATTGAAGGAGCAAATGGAGAAAGAATATCAGGTGTCAGAACTGTTTCTGTACGAAAAAACAATAAATGTAATAAGACTTTGTACATTCCAGATCTCAAGAAGGGTACCGCAGCACTCATGGATATGTACTGGATGTGCAGTCAACATGTGTACCTGCACCTCCCACAATCATGGAGGTGAACATGCTTGCTGGCTACCCTGCATTCAGCCATCCTTGTGGTTCCTGGGACGCACCTGTTGATAGCACCAAATACTGGCACAATACGACTGGAACTACCCACACCCCAACCCCCACAAGCGAGAATAAAGAAGCTCTCACTCAGACAAATATCTCCTTTATAACAAAGCTGAGGTCTTCTTCTTGTCAATATTGTTACCAGCGGTCCAGGCTGCAGCAACTGCAAAGTGGCTGCAGATAGTGATGTTGGAGGTGATCCAATTGGCCAATGATACAGAGCAAAGACTAAATTCGATCAAGAGTGAAATGAGGGCCAACAGGTTGATGATGCTTCAGATCGCTACGTTCTCTATCTGCTGACAGCCATGGAAGGGGGGAATGTAAGAAATGTGGACTATCACGTTATACTTACATACCCCCAAATGATGCAGTGAACGGATTCCTGATGCACATCATAGGACCCCTGCATAAGCCGAAGACGAACATGCAAACTGAGGGTGGAATTGAAGCTGAAGACTGCTTCGATATTATCTTCTTATGGGTGCCACCATCCTGGATGGGAATGCTGGTGAAGATATTGGTCCCTATTGTAGTGCTCCTGTTGGTGATGTTCTGCATGTGTCAGATGATCCTTTGATGCTGTGCAAAGAGTCTTCCAAATAGCGCTATGATGATGGTTACAAAATTGTGCTGTGTATGTGCAAACTATACACACGCCATCAGGGTATGCATAATGTGAAGTTTTACAGGGAGATAGACAACACTTATCTAAATCCAAACAGAGATCTAATTCACAAAGGGATGAACTTGAATACGTGCACAACTGCCATCCCAAGCCTGGTACCCGCACCTTCCTTTATGCTTGGGACCCTGCACAGGGGAAGGTGCTGGTCATACATTTTTTTTTAGTGTGGCTATTAGGTAGCGCTTGCACCACCTAAAAACCAAAACTATTGCATTATAGTACACATACGGAGAAATGGCATATGAGGAGGAATACACAACTTCTAGGTGTTGTTTGGTTATACCCCCCTTTACTGCCCATGACCCTGCTAATCCCTATGACCAGTGCAACCCAGTTCCTGCGCCTCTCTGCCCAAAACACCTCCTTGTGGGAACTCTTTGAGCTCCTTCCAACAAGCGTTACCATCAAACTTTAAACTCAAAGTGCCTGCCAGTGTTTTTTCAAAGCTGTCTTCTGAGATTTAATGACTTAATTGGAGCTGTAAACAGGCGACTGGTGTAATAAAAATGTTGTACCCAGGTCTGCCTTAAACCAGTCGATTTATAAGCACTTTACATATTCTTCGATGAAGAACAGCTAAAACAGGCATTGGCTGGTGTATAAGTGTTAGTCATTTGCCATACACTGCTATTAGATACCGAGGTACTCGCACCTTTTTGCACCTGCTACCATCATTGGCAAGTTAATACCACCACGGTAGTGCCTGGCAATTTACTTTCCCATGCCTACACAAAAGCCCAATCTGTTGGCATTGCCATTGCTTGCTTTTTACCTTTGCCTACTTTCACCCATATGGGGATGCTCATGTACTGTGTGAGCGATACCGAGGCCTTTAACTATGCCTTTAACAGAAGTAGAAATTAGAAACGGTTGTTTCAGAGTACGGGCCCTTCAAAATACTTCTTTGGAAAGTTCTCCCTGCATGAACAATGGAGCCGCTTCCATCACCTCCCCAAACCCTCCAACATGAGAAGTCCAGCTTTCCATCTATTTCTCATGACCATGTTATGAAGGTATTAAAATAATGTGGTGCATGAAAGCTAATAGGGGGTGGCATCTGTTGGGAAGGGGAGATGATCGCCCCAAGCACCCCAGTGCTTTCGGATGAGGCAGAGGCTTGGGAGTGTGCAGTACAGGCTCTGGGAGGTTATAGGGGGATGGGGGATGTTGCTAGGAGCCATAGTGTGGGGCGGGTGGTGTACGTTCTTGCTCTGGTATACATGGGGGACCAAACTCCATCTTAGATAGTAACTGCCATATTGGAATCAAGGCCTAGTTTTGTGCTGAAGCCAGGGCTGCAGGCCTGAGCCACGCGCATAGAAATAAAGTGTATGCATGCAGGAATAGGCTGTAACTTGGGCACCGGTGAGAAAGACCAGAGCTGCAGAGATTCATAGACACTTCATTGTCTCATGTTGCCAACATTTTGTATCCCAGAAGTAATGCACCCTGCAAGGCCACAAGGGGGTTGAGAGCTCTCTGTGGAAAGTGATCCCATGAGAAAGAGAGCATGAGTCTCCAACCTTCCCTGTCCCAGCTCTAAGTAATAGCACCCAAAAGCCCCAGTCCCAAGACCCCCAGCATTCGAAGGTACCAGTCAGCCCCAGACCACCAACCATAAAACTGTTAGACTCCGCAATCGATCAGGAATGAACATAAAGCAGGGATCAGTTGCCTTCACCATAGATCCCATGATTTGCGCTGCGAGGTGCTGGGAGGGGTAAAACAACATAGCTAAATCAAGGGTGGGGACCCTTGGATGGGTGCTGACATGTTGGGAATCGAGTTAGTGTGTGCGAAGCAATGGCCTCGAAGTATCCTCTTAGCCTTTTCTGCGGTACCAGGTGAACATCAGGTTAGAGATAGAGCCATCATAGCTTTTCTATGCCTAATATCCAATTAAATTTAGTTTCATGCCTGATGATGTGCAAGGAGGAGCCCACGTGGAAGAAGATGGACAAACAGGGTTGGGACCAATGGCCTGGCATCCCCTATGAAGCAAGTAGCCTATGTATATGGTCGCACCAACCAGCCATTTGGATTTGTGAATTATATCATTTACATCACTAATGACGCTGTGTGCCTACATAAAGTGTTGCTCATACCGATTTTGTCAGAACGTCCCTTGGCAGCAGAATTCTTTGCTGGCACTTTTCTATTTTTGTGGAAATAAAATGTTGTTCTACTTGCAAGAGGTGTGCTGGGCCTTTTCCCTAGTAGGTTGTATTTTTTATGGTGTGAGCGTTGAGGGGTTTCTCTACATTTTGGTGACCCTGACGTGATCCCAGCTACCCCTGCGGAGACAGAGGCTTAAAGGCCGCATCACTGAAGGGGTCACTTACAGTGACCAGTGCCGAGTGCGCAACTCACAGTGGTGTACAGGAGCCATTTTCACAGAATACCTGTCTTTTTGAAGTGGGGCACGGCTCCTAGGAGGGTCCAGGCCGAATTTGGGACCCCATGACGGAGGGGCTCGGTGAACACGCAAATGTAAGTACACCTCTTGCGAGTGACAACAAAAGGCGTAGGAGTGAGTGGGAAAGTAAAGTGTGCGTGTGTGGGTGACGGGTGAGCGTGAAAGGCCACGTGGCATTTTTGTATTTTTTATATTATTATTATTAAGGAGATATGGAGGAGGAATACAGGAGTGTGGTATCCCCTCCTTATAAGGGGAGAAGGTAGCACAATGTCTTATTGTGATAAGGAGGATACAAAAGTAGAAGCTCTGTGTAATTAGAGAGCTCGGATTCGTGTGGCCAATATATTCCGAGTGGGGGAAAGAGGAAGAGTAGTGGTTGTTGTTTTAGCTTATTATTTCAGTTTATTGTTTTAGTGTTTTGAGCTATTATTATGAAATCGGTGAAGGCCAAGGGAGGGCCTGTGAAAATAGTGTGAATGTCGGGTGTGAGAAGTGTGGGAGTGAGTACAAAGGGGTGGCGTGAACAGGGGGCAATCCGGATGCGTGAACGGAGGACTGGTAGTGACGGTTATAATAACACTGTGTGTGATGTACAACTTGAAGCTTCTTTCGAATATACTATTGTTAATATGGGGGAAATGACTCCGCTGGAGTATATGTATAGTGTGTTGCCGCTGTACAAGGATAAGATAGAGAAGTACCATAAGCAGTGGGTGGTTGAGACCCATGGGGGAATGCGCACCCCGGGGCGTAGCACAGGACTAATAACAGAGAGATATTAGAGCACATGAGCATGTTCCAAACTGCTAAGTATAAAGGTAAACAACTGCAGAATCAAAAAGAGATTTTAGACTTGTGGGAGGATGTAGGGGATACCAACAGGTGTATGCCCTGGTGCGAAGATAGTGCCACCTCAAAAATAATAACCACAACAGCATCAGAGGAAGCGCTGTTCCCATGCTTAGAGAGGGGCTTTATCCACTTAACACCCCCCCCAGCAACTGGATACACTAACCCAGCCTATGGGCCCACGACTGCCACTTCCCCACCCCCATATCAATCAAACTCGAACAGCATAGTACCATAGGAGAGATAATCACAGTTAGAGTTAGAGGAGGCCTTAGAGGCGACGCAAGCAGAGCTGGCCCGTCTGAGGTCAGTGAAGTAAGGGAAGAGAAACCAGGAATGTAGTTTGGATGAGTGGAGGGCCAGAGATATTTTGCTCAGACTGGACAGCACCGCAATAAAAGATGTGCATGTGGAGAAAGGGAAGGGTGACTATCGCGGTGTAGAAAGCGTAAGCTATGGGACGGTGAGGCCAGACAGGGATGGAAACAGAAAACTGAGAGAGAGAGAATGGGATACTGTGGAATATTTCGAAAATGATGGGGGGGTTCCCAAGAAGTGCCAGAGATATAACACAGACTAGAGAGCTTGTGGGGACTGGTTTGAGGAACAGATCTGGGCGGGTAGGAGGGGCAAAGAAAAAGTGAAGTGATGGACAGAAAGCAAAGCGAGGCCTGGGCACACAACTGCCGTTATTGCACATGGCACCAGGGAGGGTGCATTACATGCCATGGACGTAAATGGATAAGAATAATTTGATTAAGACGCTCCACCCCTTACTGCTGGGGCTGGGAAGTGGATATATGCCTTTGTAAAGCAGACAGCAGTAATTCGCTGGGCAGTGAGATTCATGAATAGTCTATTTGTCGCATTTTTGGGAGATCAGTCGGGTGACGTGTGGGGTACGGCCAGGTACCCAGGGGTGAAGTTAGATGATGATGCACACGATGGGGCCCCTTTCAACAATATTAGGGCACAGTTGTGGGACGCACTGTGATGGGCATACCCCAACACACCAGACTTGCAGTCCATAATGCAGTACACCATTGGGGTCAATGAAGATGCCGCTCAGTACATTTTAAAAGTGTAGCAGATGTGGCGAGCGGAGACGAATCACAAGTGGAACCAATCAGTTCCTCTTTTCTATTTTGTTGTTAAGAGGGGATTGCCCAATGAAGTTCAGAATTAGCTTGAAAAGGTGGTGGGCATAGAGGCAAAGGGGTGGGGGCGAGATTCAGACTATAATAATACAGTATTGAAAAAGGATTAAAGAAACAGAAAAGGAAACAGCTCAAAGGTTGCAGGCAGAGGAAGCAAAACTAGTGCAGAAGAAGTTAGCTAAAATAGTGATGGAAGGGGCGGTGATGGCGAATACTGAGACAAATTCAGCAGAGCAGGCTGCAGCTCATGCAGATGTAAGGATAGCAGCATTTTGGCAAGGTGGAGGACAGGGTCCCAGCCAACCAACTATTGGCTAAGGTCCCGGACTTTCACAATGCTTATGGAGGGACAAATGAGACGTCACTTGAAGATAAGGCCCTTCACAAAGTAGAAAGTCCTGTATTAATGAGCTTTCAGGCTTTGTCAGGCTAGCATAAGGACATAGAGGCGCAGCCTGAAGAAGTTACATCAATAAGCGCTGAGAGGGATTTGGATGACCCCAGAGCACCAGAAAACTGGCTGCGCTTTAAGGATTTCATGCTACGGGACCTCGCAACATGCTCCAGTTTTTAAGAATTTCGGTCCTGGGTGGGCTCTGTAGGTTTGAAGCTGCCCTTGTCACACATACCTTTTCCACAGAAGTCCATCTATGTGGAGCCAGTAAGAGTGGACAAGGCCTCTCAAACATTGGTCTATCATTTGGGCTGTCAAACAGATCCCAATGAGCCTCCACATACTGATCCGCCCCTGCAGGCAAAACCAGTCACTTCAATGTCCTGTTCAGGGAGTACAGCTCTTTTGGAGGGTATTCTGCCCTCCGTGTTAACCTATATCAAGCCTACATCTACATTGGCCCTCCGTTGCTTAAATGACTTTCGTCAAAGTAAATCTTCTAGGGCCAGAATTGTGGACCCCAAAATGAGGAGTTTTGCCCTAGACTCAAGAAACATCATTTTAACAAATGTGGACAAGCCTAGCCAAGAGGAATCAAGGGAGTCACTCAAAAATAAAATCTTAGCGTGGGTCAATCCCAAAGTGGGCCAAATGTGTATTAGATGCCAGGACTTGAAAGTCCTTCGCAGACTTCACATTTGTAACTGGTGCACTGAAGAGAATACTGACTGCATTCTTATTGGATGTGGGTCCAGCAGTTTGCCTGCATTTATTAATAGACTCAGAAATGCTCAGGACATGTTCCCACCCACAAAAATAAGAATTGTTTTGAACTAAGTTCCCTAGCCTTTGTATGTTTTGTATATTCTTTAGGTTGTTCGATTGTTTGCATGCCGCCAATCTTTGATCTTGGATTGTCAGTTATCTTAGGTTAGATTGATGTTTGGTTTGTTTGTTGTTTACATGTTGTTTGTTGTGTGCCCTGATGCCTGCAGACTTTCGGTGCTTTAGAAGTGTAAGCAAAAAAAACAATAAAAGAAAGGGGCTGAGGGATGGCGGACCCCTGCATCAGTATCCTGAGTGGCACCAAGGAGGTCAACTGCACTGAGAGGAGGGTTTCCAGGGAGGAGAGGGGGCTGAGGGGGGTTCGGTGGAATGGGACCCAGAAGTGGTATAGGGCTGTCTCAGTGTTGGAGCTGCGGGAAGTGGGGACATTTTGTAAGAGAGTGTAGAAGCAGGCAGGGGTTGGGTATAACACATATAATCAACCTGCCCCAGCACTATCACAGCCACCCAGGTTCACCTGCATACCTTATGAAATACATCAGGCCTACACCCAGCTGCCACTGAACACCCCACATATGCAGGCCCAAGCACTTCCTAATGTGCAACCGCATGCGGCCCAGCAGAAAACCTTGTACGGAGTGCAAATGCCCACACCCAATCCAGTGCCGAATGGAACAGTAGCACATTACCGAGGAGTCAGTGTCATGGGAGGGAAACCCCTTCACGTTCCCAGGTACTAATATGTATCCTGATTAGGACAGCCCAGAGAAAGCTCTTGCGTCCCCAGTCCTGTTCATGACTACCCACCCTGACAAGAAACCCTTGGTGGGCGCTCAGAAAGGTAATAAGCAATTCATCTTTATGGTCGACACAGGTGCCACAAAATCATGCATCAGTGAGGGAGACTTTCCATTTTCAGGTGAAACCTTTGACACACAGGGATTCTCTGGGGCTGCCACAATGATTCCGTACACAGAAGAGTTAACTGTTCTGTGTAGGTAGGGGGGAAGGTACACCTTCCCCCTCCCATGCACTTGCACAATCTAAATGTCACTTTGCCTAGTAAGATCGTTGTCTTGTCTTAGCTTGTTCGCCTCCCCTGCCTTGTCGCACCTTGAAACACTTGTGTATAGGCGTGCTGTAAATAAAATATCATATCATATCAAAATAGGAGGAAAAGCGGTGTGTGCACCCTTACTGTATTCTGAGTCCTCCCTGGTTAATTTGTTGGGACGAAATTTGTTGAGCCAACTGAGCATGACCATTTCCTTCATGGACCCTGGGGTGGATTATGCCATGTGTGTCCTAAAGGCCATGGTCATCATACAGGCCAGAGGAGATGAGGTGGTATGTTTGTGTAAGGGATTACAGTATTGCTACAGTAAGGCGTGTTGGTGTATATTTAATCTTCTGACCCGTGATAACCGCAGAGCTTGTGGTAGGTACAATACTTTCCTATATTTACAGGGTCTCTGCCCATAACGCCCAAAATACATCCTTCTGAGATCTCTTTGAGCAGGTAAGATAACTCTGCGGGTTGAGCACTTTTTGCTACGATCCATGTGTGATCTGCAAGTCGCAGGTTCAAATCCTGGCAAGCCCAACTCAGCCTTTCATCCTCCAAGGTCGATAAATGAGTACCAACTTCGGTTGGGATGATTAATGTATGTAAATATGTTCCATGTACAGCGCTTATCTAATCATTATATAAATAAATAACACATCCTTAGCTAGATCTATAGTTAGAGTAATACAAATTTCTTAATCAAGTGCACCTTTAGCCACTGAAGTCCTCTTAAAAACAAGCATTTTCAAAAACAAACACTTTTACGGCTATTGCAATATTATGGCCAGGTAGTACCATTATGGAAGTGCCTTGAAAATGTCTATCCCATGCTACACAAAAGTAATAACTGTTGGCTTTGCCAATTCTTGCTGTTTATTTCTGTGATATTCAGCCTCAACCTGAAATTATATTGAATGATGTCTTATGCGATCGGTAACAGTTGAAGCAGCACATACGTTTTCCTGTCCAGAGCTTGAGCTATGCTGGCACCACAGCATTCGCAGTAGGAGGTATGGATGAGAGATTGTGATGTGCCACTCCACCATTGGGAAGGGCTCTAACAGATCAAACAAAATGCCTGCCACTTGGAATCAGATGAGTGAAGTTTTCATTCCAGGCACAGTTGTTGATGTTACTTGTTATTTGGAATTTGGAAGCGTGGTGTGGGGTTTCTGTGGAAGAGATGCAGAATCACTTACTTATTGGGCGAGACAGTCAAGTGGGTCTGTAATTGATGTGTTTGTATTGGTAAATTTAGAAACATCATTAAGGAGCCTGTATCATTGGTTAAACAGAAATAACTCTATGCGTGCATGCATTTTGGACTCAAATTGTTGAGAAAAATTAGATTACAAATGTGTTTCGACATGCATCCACCTATACAAGAGGAATCTATTATATTTGATGCATTGGAACTTTGTCCTAAAAGTTTCTTTGGCCCCAATCTGAATAGCATCATACTCAATTTATTCGAATCCAAACTTCTGCAGGGTTTGAAAAAAATTAATTTTCAGAAATACAAACCTTGCAATATTAAGAATAAACAATTGCTATTGATTGAATCATTGGCCAAAGATGAAAGTCTAACGATCAAACCTGCAGTTAAAGAGGGAGTGATCGTTGTGATGGATTCCTCTTTCTACCACTCAAGCTGCTCCACATTACTTGAGGATGAATCTACATACATCAAACTCATTGGAGATCCACTTAATACCATACACAATCTCACACAAAAGATGCTAGAGAATGCCCTACAAAATGTATGGATTAGCTCAAAAACACATGCTTTCTTGAGTAAGAGTTTCCCAATCACTCCAGTCTTTTATGGGCTTCCAAAGATTCATAAACATTTCACAAAACGTTCCTTCAGGCCTATCGTAGCAGGGACCATATTTGACCCTTTGGCAATATACACGTGAACAAAATTTTACAACCCCTGGTTCAAGGTACTGAAACCTACCTAAAAGATACACAAACTTCCATAACTGTTTGCATGCCCTTGTGAATCCTAATGACAACTGGATCTTATTCTCCATGGACGTAGGTAGTTTGTATACGTCTATTCCACACAACAAAGGCATTGTAGCAGTTGAGTGGCTACTTTTACAATCAGATATAGTGAGAGCTAACAACATTTTCATTATTGAAGTCCTTCAAATAATTCTCTTCAACAACTACTTTAGATACAAAGAAATGTTCTGTGCCCAAGCATCAGGTACATCCCTGGGTTCTGCAATTGCCCCCGCATATGCAAACTCATTCCTCTACCTATTTGAGAGAAAACATGTCTTAGACAACACTATCTGGTCAGACAAGATTATATTTTGGAGATGATACATTGACAACATCTTTAGAATCTGGTGTGGTACAAGAACAGTACTCAACAATTTCTTTTAATATCTCAACCAGGTACACTCAAGAATTAAATTTACCATAGAAGTGGATTCCCCTAAAATACACTCTCTGATGTCCAAGTATAGATCTCGAGTGGACAAATAATTATCAACATATATCAAAACCAACTGATGTGAACAACTTATTACACTTTACAAGTCCACATCCGAGTCCTATGATCAAAAGTCTCCCCTAAAGCCACATCCTTAGATTGATACGGATCATCTCGGATCCAACAACATGCCAGAACAAATGTAACCACTTGGAAGAAAGGTTCATAGGAAAAGGATACCCAAAAGAGGTTCTGACAGAGGCAATTGAAAGATCCAAGCATGTAGAGAGAGAGATACATTTCTTCAATACAACAAACAGAGTGATGATATTCCGTTATTATATGTATCCAAATTCTCTAGACAAAGTGTGCACATCTCATGCATAATCAAGAGACACTGGAAATGTCTACACCTAGACCCGCAATTATTGAGACTATTCCCCAAGCCAACAATGATGGCATAGCATAGAGGGGGTAACCTATGAGATAAACTAGTGAGGGCAGAGAAACCACTTATCCAGACCTACAAAGAGCTATATGTACACGTAAGAAGGCAACTTTTCCCTGTCTTGCATGCAGTAACTGCAACAATATGACCAAAGGCAGCACCATTTCACGGCCACATACAGGGGAGAAAATTGCCCTTAAAAATGATGCTAGTTGTGCCTCGTCAGTGGTGATCTATTGCAGCAAATGCCCATATGGCTTGCTCTGTATAGGACAAACCTCACGCACTGTACGAGAACATTGGTTACAGCACAAATCATACATCTGTACAAACAATAGAAAATCCCCTGTGGTAAGACATTTTCACAAACAACATCACAACATCTCACAGATGAGGTTCCTGATCCTGGAAGTAGTGAGGACCTCACATAGGGGGGAGCTAGGACTACACGCCTACTACAAAAGGTGATGTACTGAATACATTGTCTGGACACATTGCACCCAAGAGGTCTCAATGAGGATTTGAGTCTACATTGCTGTTTTGTAAACAAGTCACATTTATAATTGGATGACACAATGTGAGACATGGATTTTACTAGAATACTTGTGGCCTACATGAGCATGTTATGTTTTGCTTATATCATTGTCTTTCCTTGAGATCCACTCTTTATCTGTATTATAAAACTTGATATTTTCAGTTGTATGATTTTAATTATACTAGAAACCTTGTATATGCATGTCTATTCTCTAGACAGGTACAGGCTTTGGTTAATAAGTATTTGGATCATCACAGATACAATGTACCTCACTCAAAATTCTTTAAATGAACCTGTATATATATTTGCAGAAATGTTCATGTCCAGGCTAGATGGTTTCTTTGAATGTATGAAATATTGGTCTTTTGTTGTACACACATGTAATTTATACCATAATACGCTAAATATAATCTTTGAGAATATAATTGGCATTCTTGATTGTTCTACATGCAAAACTACAATTTGTTAGGTAAAAGATAGTTATAACTCTGTATTCGGTATTTTATGAGTGGTGATTAATAATTTTGATATGTTTGGACATACTTTATTTTATGGTTTTTATTCGAGCCTTACACATATCTACTCCCCCGAATCCTCTGCTGATTTGTGTGTTCATAATGCTATCTAGAATAGCAGGGCGGTTCGAGGTTTTTACATGGCTTCTGTCAGAGAACCGGTCCTTTCAACAATGGTGGTAACTTGAACCCGTTGTGCAGTAAGCAAGTTCTTCCCACCAATATAACACTCAGGGGTACAAATGGACAGACTAGGCGTTCAATTGGTTGAAAGATGGCTGGACACACTGGAAACCTGATGGCTGCAAAGAAAACACGTGATTAACACAAATGTAAAGCAACGGAACGAGTTTCATAATCAATAACCGTGGTATCTGACCTGACAACAAACAAGGTTTTAGTATGGCATGTACAACATAAATTAGGCAGCACTGCAGAAGAAAGTAACTCTGAAGATACATAAAATAAGACCAATATTAGGCAGGTGAAACAATGGCAACACTGGCAGATAGTATAAGAAATGGCAGTCTCTTCTTACCAGCGTGCCCAGCTAGCTGATGTGATAACAGGAGAGTGTCTGCCGTTGAGGACAACAGATCCAGTGAGTCTGTGAGAAGAAGTAATTCCACCTTAGACCGCCGAAACGAGAACGCCTAAAGTCCCACTTGTGCTAGAGGCAGTCTCAAGTTCAGCACAACAACACCCTCTCCCGGCCGGCATGAGGATGCCTAAAAGAGTTCTCAGTCATAGGTAGCACTACTTGATGAGAACGGATCTGTAGCGAGTATGAAGAAATTAAAATGTCAGTGAAAAACAAGAAATCCGTAGCCAAATTCGAATCAAACAGCAGAAGCAACGTAGACAGAATCACAGGGCAGAGAGAAGCCAAGAGCAATTCGTGGTCATAACAGGTAAGTCGAGCAGAATCTGGGGCAAGGCAAATGAAGATCCGTAAAACAGGCAAGGGTTAAGAAACAAAGAAATCCAAAAACTGAAAAACGCCACTGTTGAGTCCGAGAAAAAACAATCAGAAGCGCAGAGCCGGAAATGAGGCGGGGCTATATTGGGGCTTCCTTGCAATGCAGCGAACACGTGACCGGCACAAAGGGGAAACAAGTGAATGAAGCCGCATCATGTGCCAACCTCGCCATGGCAACCCCCCAATGCGTTCGGAATGACGCTTTGTGTTTGTGGATGCCCATATGATCAAGCCTTTGCACGCGGACGCATTTGTTTTTGGAGCCGGAAGCAGCCGTAGTAACTTGCAAGCTGGTAGGTTTACAGGACCATGGTGCCCATTGCCATTTTCTAACAGTATCCTCCCACAAAGGCACCCCCAGGCCCTGGGAGGCAAGAAAACGGGACAACAAGGCAGGAGCATGGATATTGGATTCAGGCTCCCAAGTGCGATCCTCCGGACCGTACCCTTTCCAGTCCACCAGAAATAGCCGAAAACCATGGGAGAGCTTGGTATGCAAGCTCACGCAGACCTCATACTCCTCCACCCCTTAGACCAAAAAGGGGGGAGGTCGGGCGGACAGTCTCATCTGGTCGGAACAAGGTTTGACTAATGAAACATGAAATACCGGGTGTATCTTCCATGACTGGGCAACTCCAGCTTCACTAGTAGAGGACTGAGCACTTCCTTGATGACGTAGAGACCGACAAAACGGGGCAGAAGACTCTTACAACCCGGGATGTGGAGATGTTTTCCAGAAAGTCATACACGCATGTCTGGGGTGTAGTGCGGAGCCGGACTCCTATGACGATCAGCGTATTTCTTAGCTTGTTCCTGGGCATGCGTCAAGTGCTGCAGGACATTGGTATGTAACAAGAATAGGTCCGTAATACAAGGGTGGGCAGCCAGGCAAATCGAGGACGACCTGAGTTCCAGCGGCAAGGTGCGAGGATGTTGCCCATACAAAGAATAGAACGGGGAGACTCCAGTGGACGAGTGAGCCGAGTTGTTGTAAGCGAATTCCGCAATAGGCAACACTGAGAGCCAGGACTCCTGATGTTTCAATATAAGATACCTCAAATGCTGTTCCATGGTGGCATTAACCCGCTCCGTTTGGCCATCGGTTTGCGGGTGATATGCAGGGGAATACCTTTCGCTGATGCCCAGAGACTGTGTGAGGTGACTCCAGAAGCGAGAGGTAAACTGCGTGCCTCTGTCTGATACGATGATATCAGGGAGACCAAAAAAATGGAACACGTTACATAAGAACATTTTGGCTAGAACAGGAGCGAACGGGAGACCCTGACATGGTAGGAAGAAGGCCAACTTAGTGAATCCATCCACCACCTCCCATATGGTGTCAAAACCCCCAATCACAGGTAGATCAACCACAAAGTCCATGGTAATCATGGCCCGGGGCCGGTCCGGAATGGGCAGTGGCTTCAAAAGACCCATGGGTTTGGCAGAGGATGTCTTGCACTGAGCACAAATAGGACAGGTCAAAATGTACTGCACAATCTCTTTATGCATGGAAGGCCACCATCATCACTTCTTAAGTAGTTCCAGGGTTTTCCGATGACCGAAGTGAGCAGCCAACTTGGAATCATGACACCATGAGATAGCAGTACGGCGGGTAGCAGAGTCCGGCATATATATCTTGCCCTGAATGTATGGTAGCGTCTGGACAACGTCCATGTTGTACTTGTCCAATTCAGGCGGACTACTGACTACCCATTTTTGGATGGCGTTCTTTAGTGAGGGTTGTATGGTACAACCACATACCACCTGGTTGGGCAGAAGCAAAGCGCCTTCCTGAATCTGTGGTTCCGGTTCCCTGTGTATTCTTGAAAGAGCATCAGCCTTAGAATGCATAGCCCCAGGACGATAGGTTAGCACGAAGTTGTACATGGAAAAGAACTTGTGCCAACGCGCATGCCGCACCGTAGTGCATTCTAACGACTGGAGGGCTAGAAGATTTCTATGATCGGTGTATACTTGGATCTGTGCTTCAGCCCCAAAAGATGGTGCCTCCAAACAGTAAAGGCCTCACCAATAGCTAAGAGTTCTCGCTCTGTAATGGTATAGTTAACCTCATACAGCGAGAGTTTACGCAAGTGGAAGGCAACCGGATGAAGGACCCCAGAGTCCGAACAAGGTTGGGACAAAACAGCCCCCACTGCCACGTCAGAAGCATCAGCCTCCACAACAAATAGCTGGTTGACATTAGGATGCTGTAACACAGGTGCCGAGATAAAAGCCTTCTTGAGAGCATTGACTTCTGTGCCTCCTGGTTCCACGAAAAGTGGCACTTGTTGCTAGTTAATGCAGTAAGAGGGGCTACTATGTTAGAGAAGTGCCCAATAAACCATTGATAAAAATTTGAAAATCCCAAAAAGGACTGCAAAGCCTTCAACATGGTTGGCACTGGCCAATCCAGCACAGTTTTGACTTTAGCTAGGCTCATTTTTACACCCTGATTAGTGATGTTGTGTCCAAGAAACTCCACTTCAGAGGCATGAAATATGCACTTCTCTAGTTTTGCATACAGCCGTTTATCACGTAAACGCTGTAACACTTCAGACACGTGTTTTACATGAAGGTCACGGGAGGGGGAGTAGATCAAAATATCGTCTAGACAGACAGCTACAAAACGGTCAACCATGTCCCGGAAGACGTCATTAATAAAATGCTGAAACGTGGCCGGTGCGTTACATAGCCCGAACGGCATGACCAGATATTCAAAAAGGCCATACCAGGTTTTAAACGCTGTTTTCCATTTGTCCGCTTGTCAGATTCTGACGAGATTATAGGCCCCCCTTAGATCTAATTTAGTGTAAATCACCGAAGAACCCAGTTGGTCCAACAGTACGGAAATCAGTGGTATGGGATACTGGTTCCGTATTGTGACTGCGTTGAGATCCCGATAATCTATACAGGGTCTTAGTTCTCCTTCCTTTTTGGGAACAAAAAATAATGGAGAGGCAGCAGGTGTGCGGGAAGGACGAATAAATCCAGAGGCTAATGGCTTATCCAAATATTCCTTTAACACCTCATCCTCTTTCCATTTGAGGGAATAAATTCATCTCGTTGGAATCTTAGCACCTTTCTTAAGATCTATTGAACAGTCATATGACTGGTGAGGAGGAAGCTTCTCAGCCTCACCCTTGTCGAATACATCTCCATATTCGGCATATTCCAGAGGCAGGGCAGTCGAGAGCACCCCACCAACCACAGAGGCTGAATCTAGGATGGTTTGGCATTGTCTGTCCAATGTGTGGCTTACTGGCACACTATGAGACAAGCATTGTGGTGAGGAAAAGGATATCTGTCCAGTGACCCAGTTTAAATGAGGGTTATGAACTCTAAGCCAAGGCAAACCTAGAATGAGTCGGAACTGAGGCGCGGTAATGATGTCAAACGTTAGAACCTCAGTATGAGAGCCATCAATACTTAGGGTCAAGGGCACTGTGGACTCGGTTACCAAACCTGAAAGAAGCGTGGTACCGTCAACAGCGTTGACTACTTCAGGGTGTTCTTTTGGAAGTAGCGGAATATCCCAGTCCTGAACATACTGAGCATCAATGTAGTTCCCAGTTGCTCCTGAATCCAACACAGCCTCGGAAAACCAAGGCTGTCCCTCAGGACAAACAAGGGTGACACTGATCATGAAGGGGACTGAGAGGCTGGACCCCTGGAGAAAACTGCTCGGCATAGGGGCTCCCTCTGTTGCCGGGCCTTGGCGTTTCCCGATTTCACTGGCTTTTTGGGACAAGAGCAGAAAAAAATTACCAGAGGACCCGCATTAAAACATAGATTGTTCTTCTTGCGTTTTTCTCTTTTGTCACTGGACAATGGTCCTCTAACAGCCCCTATCTGCATAGGTTCTCCATTACCTGAGACAGAACTCGAAATGTTAATTGGCACAGGGGCTGGATGCCTCGTCTCCCCCTTCCTCTCAGCCTTTCGAGCATCAATTTGGAGAACCAAATCTAAGAAATCAGGGTAGGGGGCCGGGACCACAGGTACAGTAGCTATGGTGTCCTTGAAGGAGTCTGATAACCTCTTATAGAACAATGCCGCCTTTTTCTCATCTGGCCAACTTGTTTCGGCAACAATCTGGTTGAATTTGGCGAGGTACGTCAGTAGGGGGGGTCTCTTCTTGCTGCAAATTGAGCAGCTCCAGGCACATAGCTTGGGACTTGTATCGAGTGTCAAAAACCCAAGTCATAACCTCTATCAGGACATCGCAGTCAAACAACAAGTGGCTGCCTTGTTCCAAAAGAGGATTGGCCCATGTTGCAGTCGTACCACACAGATTCGATAATACAAAAGCTGCCTTGGTGGTTGAGTCTGGAAAGGATGTTGCCCGACACAGAAAATGCAGTCTGCATTGGTTTATGATTGTTCTGAAGGATTTGGGATTGCCTTAAAAACGTTCAGGTGGGGCCAAAGGAAACTGTGCTGCCATATACACATGTACCATATCTGGTCTGGGTTGGGCTCTGGCTATGTGTGGTGTCATGTGCTGCCTGCGTAATCAGCCACCAACTGGACCAGAGCAGCCATGGGATCAGCAGATGTGTCCATAGTGGGCTTCTGATTCTGTCAGAGAACCAGTCCTTTCAACAATGGTGGTAACTTGAACCCGTTGTGCAGTAAGCAAGTTCTTCCCACCAATGTAACACTCAGGGCTACAAATGGACAGACTGAGCGTTCAATTGGTTGAAGGATGGCTGGACACACTGGAAACCCAATGGCTGCAAAGAAAACACGTGATTAACACAAATGTAAAGCAACGGTACGAGTTTCATGAACAATAAGCTTGGTAACTGACCTGACAACAAACAAGGTTTTCGTATGGCATGTACAACATAAATTAGGCAGGATTGCAGAAGATAGTAACTCTGAAGATACAAAAAATAAGACCAATATTAGGCAGGCGAAACAATGGTAACACTGGCAGATAGTATAAGAAATGGCAGTCTCTTCTTACCAGCGTGTCCAGCTAGCTGATGTGATAACAGGAGAGTGTCTGCCGTTGAGGACAACGGATCCAGTGAGTCCATGAGAAGAAGGAATTCCACCTTATACCGCTGAAACGAGGACACTTGTGTTATAGGCAACTCAAGTTCAGCACAACAACACCCTCTCCCCGCCGGCACGAGGACACCTAAAAGAGTTCCCAGTCATAGGTAGCAGTACTTGATGGAAACGGATCTGTAGCGAGTATGAAGAAATTAAAATGTCAGTGAAAAACAAGCAATCCATAGCCGAATCCGAATCAAACATCAGAAGCAACGTAGACAGAACCACAGGGCAGAGAAAAGCCAAGATCAATCCGTGGTCATAACAGGTAAGTCGAGCAGAATCAGGGGCAAGGCAAACAAAGGTCCATAAAACAGACAAGGGTCAAGAAACAAAGAAATCCAAAAGCTGCAAAATGCCACTGTTGAGTCAGAGAACAAACAATTAGAAGCGCAGAGCTGGAAACGAGGCGGGCCATATTGGGGCTTATTTGCAACGCAGTGAACACGTGACCGGCACAAAGGGCAAACACGTGAATGAAGCCACATCAGGTGCCAACGTCGCCATGGCAATCCCTAATGCATTCAGAATGAAGCTTTGTGTTTGTGGATGCCCATATGATCAAGCCTTTGCACGCCGGCTCGTTTGCTTTTGGAGCCGGAAGCAGCCATAGTAACTTGCAAGCTGGTAGGTTTACAGGACCGTGGTGCCGATTGCCGTTTTCAAACAGCTTCCCCCTGTGGCAATTGCTCTTTTCTGTAACAATTCACCATTTATATTGTGGATAATCCAGTCATTTCAGTTATTTACTGTTCTGCATTACACTGCCCTGGAATGGAAAACAGTAAGGTGACTTTAGTATTACTTTCTTTTTTGTTTATTTAGAACCACCGCTCTGTGGTGAATGAGATTTGTATAGTACCTGGGCTAGGTAAACGCATACCATTCGCCTCCTGTGGTGGTTGCTCCATGAATCTTGTAATATAGAGCTATGCCAGTTGAGTATATGGGTGAGCTTGATGTTGTTATTTGCAGAATTAGTAGTCTTTACTATAGATAACCGGGTCACTGGTATAGTGCTCATATTCCATCAGTAGTGTTATTTTACATTTAGGTTTACCGTATTCAGGCTTTATTGCCATTGAACTTTATCCAAGCTTCTCCTCGCTTTTCAATCTAATAGGTATGTCTTTTCGGTTTCTTTGAATTCTCTGAACTGATTCAGTTGACACTTTTTGCTAATTCATAGGGTGACATATTGGACTTCTTTTGCGCTTTCTATTCTCAATCATTCTTCTGTGTATACACATATGTGCTACAATTGCATGTCTTGGAGACCGTTTTGGTACTCTCTGATCTTTACTCTAAACACAAAAAGATGGAGAATGTATCTGGGTCAGATACTTTATTCACATTCTTCAATAAGTATCTTATGTGTATGAATTGTATATCCAGAAGTTATGGAATTTATATAGTGAATTATTGTTAATTTGTACTTTCAGTTGATATCTTGTTCCTGAAGAAGGGGTTGCCACCCCGAACGGCATAGAGCTCTGTTCAACAAAAGTAAAAAAATAAATCTTCACAACTTCTTGGAACTGGCTGTGTGAATTTGTTTTGGAATATCTTCTAACAGTATTACAATTTAAACAAACTGTTGGCTGTGATTACAGCAGAAAGGTGTACAGGGGACGGGGAGTCCTTAGGACACCATCTTTGTATGGTGTGACAACCTTGTGTTAAGGTTGTGTTACCTCCCCTGCACCCAAACTTGATTCATAAGATTGTTCAAAGTGTTTCTGACATATCATTTACATACGAGGAGGTGTGCAACAAACACAAGCATTCTTTTCTGTACAAAAGCTTTAAGTTCTGTAAGGAAGGCGTGGTTATCAGAAGTACAACAGACACAAGCAGTACAATCCAAGGGTGTTTATTGAATAGTATATGGGTGAGAAAAACATCTAATGTAAACCCAAATCTAAGATGGGAGCAAGCTACGACCATCAAAGTAAAGAAAACGCTGTCCTAATGGAGTTGTGTCAGTGCAAAATGGCCTATACTAATAAGCACATTGCCAAATCCTTATTCTATATAACAAAAGGGTGTGGGCCAGTGATATGTATACCAAAAGAGTGTAGTGCAAACTGAAATGTCCAAAAGGGTTTCGGTAGTTCAGCATTGTTGAACTAATGTACTACCTTCCCCACAATACATCACGGGACAAGGCGGAACAGTGGCATGCCTGTGAGCACCCCTTGAGTCTATAGGCATCAGTAAGCAGTTTCTTCAGAAAAGGCAGAATCCCTCGAATCAATGTCTTTTGCTTGGAATCACAAGACGTTTCACAAGCTCTTACCATGCAGGATTCCCCTCTTCCCTGGCTTTCTCGTGATACCCCTTCGTTGGGTTTACCTTCGTCTTTGCACCACTGTTCAGTCAAGTTATCAAAATGCGGGATTCACTTTCCCTTGCTTTCACTTGGCATCCCACCGTCGGTATCACTGTAGCCTTCAAATCACAGTTCTACTAGCTTATAACATTCAGTAGCTCTGAATGTCTTTTTAAACAAATATTTGGTTTGCTTTCACCGATTCACTCAGGTTCCCCTCCTCCGGGCTCAGACCTTCCTCTGAAGGCAGTTCTGGTTTCCCTCGATCGGGCGCAAGCCTTCAAAGAGCCAGCATCACACTTGGTACTTTGCAATCTTTCACGCCTTCACTTCAAAGTACTTGCCAGTTCGATATAGAGAATTCCAATAGGCGATTGCATCCCACCCAGACACTCTTTTATATTGTAGCAAGTGTGTTTACTTTCGACAATCAAGCTTCTCTTTCTCGCGGCTGCCGTCACACGAGCAACCCACAATACTGGATACAGGTCAAAGTACCGGCCTCCTTTCCCGAGGCCTTCTGGCACCTGCAGTTCTTAGTTAGCATCACAGGGCTAATAATTCCTTAGGTTAGCTTTGTACTTGGTTTCACTTTTTGCCAAAGACTTTCGAATGTACGAGGGGGGCTTATACCCTTGACTTTACCCTCGTATGACCACACTGACTATTCTCCTCCTTTCTCGGTTATTTTCTTTCGGGGCTTCTCACATGTACAATCTTTGCATTCTTCCTTCTTGCTACAATTTTCGCTTGCGGTTTCTCAGCAACTCAATGAGTACTTCAAACGTTAATGTCCTTTTCATTTATCAACACAAGCCGGTCTCCCATTTCACTCACCGGCAGCGGCTGATACAGTTTATCAAGACCTTCCGTCAAGTCAAGGCTCGCCTCCTTTCAAGTCCTCATACTGCACAGGAAGGAGGTACCGCTGTGAACTTCTGCAGTAGCAGGGTGTTAGGGAGATTTCTCACACAAGTGCTAAATTCCCTCCACCTTAGAGCCCTCCAGCTCTTTTGCTATATTTTGGGATTTTGAATTTTTCATTTTCAGTGTGTTTACTTTTGAGTTATTTGGTTATGGAGTTTTAAAACAACTCCAGAGGCATCATCTTTTTCTGTGTGTCACACAGCACATTCAGTGCAATGGCACAGGGATGTCTTTCAGACTCCCAAGGTTTAAATACCTTCTCTGGGACTGCCTACCTCCCAGAGCATGTAAAGTTAAATTGACTTTACTAGACTCTAAATTTACTGGCCCAGCACACACTATCTTCCTATTGAGTGCTGGAAGTGTTGCCTAGCATCCCCTGACTCAAAACACTCATGTAACAGTAAAATGTTACCCTTTCCTACTTTAAATGGCTGGTGGCAGTGGTTTAGATCAAACTACCATGATTTTTCCAGACCGAGAACAACGTTAGTTAAAAATCGGTTCAGCCATGTTTTTCAATATGGCGCCTAAGACCTATCTGTAAAAACAGACTCTGGATGACTTTTTTCACCATTTCTTTTAGCAAAGGTCCTTCTTGTGTTTGTCTCTGCGTGCCAAACCAGGTTTGGTCCCTTTGTTCGTTGGCCTTTGGCGGGCTTCAGTGCTGAAGCCCTCCTCTGGCGCCTGAGTGTCTGGGGTGGACAGGATGTGAAAGAGGTGCCCGAAACTCCCTGTGCTTAGTCTCCTAGGAGACCTGAATGCACTCTGGTGTAATTGGCCGGCTAGCTGTCCAGCAAGGGCAGTCACCCTACTGTGTGAGTGACAGCCAGGCTGGAATAAATGGGGGAAAACTGTTTAAAAGCAGGTCTCTGGGATTTGGAAAGCAGAGTCGGCCACTGGAACGAAAGAACCAAAGTCGAGCTGAAGGAAGAGGACTGCTGCAGCTCCTGGACGAACGGTGAAGCCCTGCTGCAGGTCCGAATTGTCTGAAACTCTATCGACAGAGAAGCCCTTCAAGGTTAACTTCATCCCTTGAGTTTGGTGGGAACAACCAACTCGTAAGCCGTCTGGACACCGTCCCCTCCTGGTCGAATATTCTGCAGAGTGCTGTGGAAAACCAGATAGCCAGTGGGAAGGATGCCAGTTTGTGGTCTTTAAGGTACTCACACCTTAAACCAACGTTTTGCTAAGCTTGTGGCCTCATCCCAGGGCAGTGCAGAAACCTCCTGACATCCTCCTTCTTGTCCCCACGACTGAAGCTCAGGAACAGCGAGATCTGCTTGAACTGCCAGGAACAACTGCCTCAGCTACAGCTCTTCTTCAATCTAAAGGTACTATGCAAACACGGTCCGGAAATCTTTTCGGCCATTCCGAAAGTTTGTGGAACTTTCCCAACTTTGAAGGCTTGTCCTTCCCTAAACATTTGTCTAACTTTTCGCCTAGCTAAATTCTTCTAAACTCTATCGCAAAGACTTAAGCGTTTAATACCAGGACTGTGATATCCTAAACAAAGACTCTGAACCATTGACTTTGGCCCAGGCCTATGAACTGAATTGCTGGTTGTAGTTTACTGAAATCCTTTGCCCTGCCTATGAAAGTATTTGGGCTGTCTATTCTCATAACTTTGTCTTTTTACCCCTTTTTAAAGTATCTGAAATGCCATTTTTCTCCCACTACAGGGGAGTTGAACTTGTTCGGTAACGTATTGGTTGTGTATTTGTAGTATATTTGTGTCTGATATTGAGCTGCTCTTGCTAGTGTAATGTTTTCAAACTGACTGTGGTAAATAAATGTAAATTCTTCTACCAAGAAACCTTGAGTAAAGTGTTTGTTTGAATCACTGTATTTGTTGGCCCTATGTGTAACTTGTTTTAATGCTCACTCAAATCTTTGGATAAGTCTGGCTGCTCAGCCATTGCTACCACTTTACTGTGTAGAACAGGCTTGTACCAAACGTGAATTTGTACTAACATTTGTAGTCTTAATTGCATGTAGTTTTCCCAAAGGGTACTGCATGTGATTCTGCCTAACACAGGGAGTTGCCCCTTTAGGATTCTGCAGCAATCTTCACCCCGCAGCTGGTAGGACCACAGCTTTTCATTTGCCTCTTGGTCCTGTCTGTTTGGCTTCCATGGTCGTGTCGCCTTCCTGGGATTTCCTGCCCTTCCATTCTGCTGGTCTTGCTCGCTTCGCTTGCCGTTCTTGCCTCGCTCTCCGGGTGCTCTCAAGCTCTGCTTTTTATCCCAGTGGGGAAAGATAACGGGATTCAGGTGCGAGTCATTAAGGTTAAGTGCCTGACTCTGCCTGACCCTGATGTTGGAATGAAACGAAGGCGTGTTCCCATGTAAATAAAATTGAACAACTAATTGAAAGGCTACCAGCAATTACTCAACTGGTAGCTATCACGAATAAATAACCCCAAAATGGAGATAAAGACTGGATAAATTTGAATTACAGAACAAATTACAGTGAAGTTTTGAACTTATTCAATTTAAACATGAAGCTGAAAAATTTTACATAAGGCTGAAATAATGTACACATGAAGCTGAAAAAATTTACATAAGGCTGAAATAATGTATTACGCCTTCCGCTGTCCAGAATTATGGTACGCATGGGTAACCACGTCCACTGGTCTCGGGTGTAAGCACAACCCCCGTGTTAGGACAGTGGCAGAACTGGCGTTTTGTTGGTGTATTGACGAATGTCAACCACCTTTGTCAGGGATATTAATCCTTAGTACAGCCCCTATAGCATTTCTGTGAATGCCTAGTGAGCAGGCATTCTGCTGTCATTACGTTAATGAAAACAGACGCTTGCCACGAGTGAAAAGACGACTCATCACCGAAACATCATAAATGTGTAGGGCAGTCTGCTGCAGACAATGTCATTGCACGGAAATGTATGCCGGTCATTCAGGCACTAATGTGGACAGAGAGCCATATTACTGCAGGCTCGTGAGTTATCCACAGAATGTCAACAATACAGGATGTCTGTGTTCTTTAAGTTATCCTGCCGCCATTAGCAAGCTGTGTAGAATGTCCTTTGTGGAATACTGGAACTGAGTGAAGACCCTGATGTTTGGATATGTCAAACGGATTGGTTGTGTGTGAGTATGTCTTTCCCTGAAGCACTTTGTCCATGCAGCAGAGTGTGTGAAGGAAAGGGGGTGGGGTAAAGTTCCTAGATAGCACATGGAATGAGGGTGTTCTACGCGAAAATGGGAACAGGGATACCGCGTCTCCCCTCCGGGTGCCCCACTCCCACTCCCCAGGGACCCCTCATCCAGGTGATCCTCCCGCACTTGTCCACCCCGGGGTCTGGATCCTATAGCGATGGCCATGCCCCGGCCACCTGGATGGCAGATCCCAAGGGACTGGTCGGTGAGACACCCTTTGGTTTCTCACATACCCTTTGCCTAAGTGATGTGACCATTTCTGTTTCACAGGGCAACCGTGAATGGAAATCCACGTTTCCTTGTTCCTTTCCCTTTTCTATGTTCTACGGTGAAACAGTAAGGTAGAAGGTCTAGGAACCATCGCATAGTTCTAGGATTTGAGTAATTCCTCTGGCTTATCCTGACTAGCGGAGAATGGTCAGTTATCAGTCTGAATTCCCTACCCAGTAAATAGTAGTGAATATGTATAATGGCCCATTTGATAGCAAGGGCCTCCAGTTCAATCACTGAATAGTTTTTCTCTCTCGGGAATAGTTTCCTACTGTCAAATAGGATGGGATGTTCAAAGCCATCACTAACTTGGGATAACACAGCTCCTAAACCTGTCAAGGAGACATCGGTTTTTAGGATAAATCCTGGAGAGAAATCGGCTACTTTTAGATTAGGGCACTGACACAGAGGGGGTAATTCATAGAATTCAGCGCACAAGTGGCGCACGCGGCTGGCGCACAGTGTGCGCGTGTGAATCCCTGCGCCAGCCGCGTGCGCTAAAATCCATTTCCGCGCACAGCGTATTCATGGATTCCAGCCACCAAAACCAGCCGTGGCGCACAGTTGCACAGCGACCCTGCAGCAGCGCCAGTTACGCCTCCAAGAACGCCTCTCGCGCAGGGAAAAGCCATCAAAATCCCCAACCGAGCGCAAAGGGCAGCAGCAAACGCAGAGCTGGGAGCGTGTATTCCAGGGGTGTGCAGGTGTTTCCATACGCGACTGGGCTGGGTACGTGTATTTAAGGGGTGCGCGAAAAAGTCTACACGCGATTGGCCTGGGTACGTGGATTTCAGGGGTGCGCGAGAAAGTCTACACGCGATTGGCCTGGGTACGTGGATTTCAGGGGTGCGCGAGAAAGTCTACACGCGATTGGCCTGGGTACGTGGATTTCAGGGGTGCGCGAGAAAGTCTACACGCGATTGGCCTGGGTACGTGGATTTCAGGGGTGCGCGAGAAAGTCTACACGCGATTGGCCTGGGTACGTGGATTTCAGGGGTGCGCGAGAAAGTCTACACGCGATTGGCCTGGGTACGTGGATTTCAGGGGTGCGCGAGAAAGTCTACACACGATTGGCCTGGGTACGTGGATTTCAGGGGTGCGCGAGAAAGACTACACGCGATTGGCCTGGGTACGTGGATTTCAGGGGTGCGCGAGAAAGTCTACACGCGATTGGCCTGGGTACGTGGATTTCAGGGGTGCGCGAGAAAGACTACACGCGATTGGCCTGGGTACGTGGATTTCAGGGGTGCGCGAGAAAGACTACACGCGATTGGCCTGGGTACGTGTGTTTCGGGGTGCGCGGGTAGTTCCACACGCGATTGGCCGGGGTACGTGTGTTTCGGGGTGCGCGGGTAGTTCCACACGCGATTGGCCTGGGTACGTGTGTTTCGGGGTGCGCGGGTAGTTCCACACGCGATTGGCCAGGGTACGTGTGTTTCGGGGTGCGCGGGTAGTTCCACACGCGATTGGCCTGGGTACGTGTGTTTCGGGGTGCGCGGGTAGTTCCACACGCCATTGGCCTGGGTACGTGTGTTCCGGGGTCCCGTGAACTTTCACACGCGATTGGTTGGGATCCACGTGTGTACTGTCATCACGTGCAATGAGGGATACTCCCTCGCACGTCACGTCACAGACGCGCTCACGCGCTGAGGGCCTTTGGTCCAATGAAAATGCGTATGCGTGCAGACGCGCTTACGCGCTAAGGGCCTTTCCTCAAATTACACGCTGACGTGCAGATTTTTCACGTGCCAAATCACTCCGTATCAAGCTGGCCACGCGTAAGCACACGGAAGACCACGCTAATGCCCAGAAGGCCAAACTAATGCCCCCCAGAGCCCCGAGCACGCTCCCACCTGCCATCTGCTGCTGCCTGACTGCCTGCTGCCCACGTGCCCTGCCATTTGCTGCCTGCACATCAGCCAGGGGTGCTGTTGGTGTGACCACCCCTGCTGGAACCAAAGACTCCCGACTGGGATTCCATCGCTCCACAGCCCAGCCCCAGGACCCAGTTGCCCACCCACTCCTGCCTCTGGGGTTGTCATGTCGGGGCAAACTCCATCTGTGACCACTGACAACCCCCGGCCAGAGAGGCAGAGGGGCACCAGCTTCAGTGCCACCGAAGTTGGTGTCCTGGTGGAGCAAGTCCTGGGGCAGTATGATGCCCTCTTCGGAAGTTGCCGCGCCGACAAGGAAGGACGGACTCGGATCTGGACTGACAACGTGACTGCCATCAACGCGGAGGGGGTGGCAGTCCGCGACTTCCAACATGTCAAGAAGCGCTGGGAGGACTTCAGGTCCAGGACCCTGACCAAGGCCCGGCGCCTCTTGAAGGCAGCGGATGCCAAGGGGCGCCGGGGCCACTTGTCGGAAGAACAGATGAGGGTCCTGGAACACATATCCCCAGCGCTCCACGTCCAGGTCCTTGAGAGGCAGACCCGTCTGGAGTCGAGCGGTGAGTGTACATGCATCCTGATTGTGAGCAGTGCGTGTGGTGATTGTTCAGTAGTGTGCAGGTTGCACATCTGTTTTTATGGGGTCGAGTATGGGTGCGGGTGTACAGGGCCGTGGGGCTGACACATGCGAGGGCTGTAATGTGTGAGACATGGATGGTGCCTGTGTGTGTGGGCTTGCATGCCAAATGCAGTTGTGTGGGCACACAAGTTTGTATGAATGTGTATGTGAGTAGACATGTCCGTGATGTCACGCATGTATGTTGTTTTCAGCTGATTGTATCAGCGCTGTGTACATGTGCATGTGTGTGTATTTGACAAGGGTGCAACAGTGATGCAACATGGATGCATGTGACAGCGGTATGTGGAAGCCTGATTGGCAGATGTGACATGGATGCCCGTCTGAACACTGCGACACTTAGCAGAGGTGTACACATGCATGCAAGTGTGGTGGTTGGTGTGTACATGTGTGGTGCACTTCCTGTGTTGCATGTGATGTCTGGCTCACCTTTGGCTGCTGATGCTGTTGTATGTGTATGGATGGTGTTGGCAGTTGCAACATGGCTGTGGTATGGCTCGTGTGTGCAAGTTGTAATGACATGTGTGTTGGGGATTGTGATGACATGTCAGAGGTTTGCCAATGCCACTCATGTACAACTGTCATGTGTGTATGTGTCCATTGTACAGTGCCCTGATGCCTGTGTTTTGTTTCTCCCTGTCTGCAGCGTCAACTGATGAAGAGGGCGGAGAAGGTGCTGTGGAGCACAGCGGCGGGGATCCCACCGCCAGCCGGAGACGCAAGGCCCGGCTCCCCTCCCAGGTTGTCATCTCGTCGGGGAGTGAGGAGTCCGGTGCCGCGTCCCAGGCCGCAGCTGCCGGGGGGAGGTCCAAGAGGCGGAGGTTGCAGTTGGACTCCTCGGCAGCAGAAGGGGCAGCTGGTACCCCACAGGGCCCAACGGGGGAAGATGGCACAGAGTCATCCAGGTTGGTGGGGGGTTTGGTGGAGGAGGAGGCCGTGCAAGCACCGGAGACGGGGTCTGGGGGTGGGGATCCCACTGGTGCTAGTGGTGCAGTGCAGGACCAGGGACAGGAGGCAGCACAGGCCGCCGCGGAGGTGCCTGTGTGCAATCCTGTCCCTGATCCTGTCCCTGCATCATCTTGCACCAGCAGGGATGCCCATGTCCAGACCAGTTTTCAGGCAGGGGATGAGCTGACGTCAACTGGCCTTCCTCTGCCTGCGGACGTGGCTATCCAGGCCCGGGTTGAGCCTGTCCTGGCTGGAGTGGCGTTGCGTCAACGGGCCATGCGAGGTGACCTGCAGTCTTTTCATGAAGAGACTGCACATCATCTCGAATGGCTCGTTGACCACGTCAGCCTGCTGGGACAGGTCACCCAGGCCGGATTCCTCCGTCTGATGGGGCTTGCCACGACCCCCTCCTCAGCTGGACCCCCTACGCGCCAGTCGTCCTCTGTGCCATCTTCCCACCCATCAGTCACCTGGGTGCCCTGTGGAGCTGCCTCTGACGGTGCGGCCAGGCTGGTGGAGGAGGCATCCCTGCCGCAGTCGGGAGTCGGACGTCCAGCAGGGGTGGCCACGTCAACGACTGCACCCCAGCCGGCGGAGGATGTGCAGGCAGCAGGAGGCAGTGCAGGGGCAGAGGCACAGCAGCAGCAGCACCATGGTGGGAGCCATGAAGGCTCGGGGCCTTCGACATCGGAGGGGCAGGCATCGGCCGGAGGGCAGGAGGACCCAGGACAAAAAGTGTCTTCCGTGTGGCAGTGGTTGGGCCACGCCATAGATGCGGAGCGGCAGCGGGCGGAAGAGGCACGGCTCTCAATGGTCAGGGCGGAGAACTCCATGCAGAGGGCCCTGAGGCGGGTCGAGTGCCTCGAGGCAATCCGCAGGGCTTTGGAGGTGGACACGTCGACGGCCCTGCGGACCCTCGGGGCCATGGAGGAGGACCGCCTCCGGGACATTGAGGAGGAGTTCGATGATGCCCTGGCCCGGCACATCCAGAAGTGAGCGTGGAACTAGCCCGCTGCCCTTGTACATAGTTATGTAGGTAATGTTAAGTTTCATTTTTGTTTTTATTTCATTTGGACCTTTTGGACATTGGCCACATTTTTGTATATAGTTTTTTTTATTAGTTAGTGTAGTTAGTTAGGTTTCCTTTATTTTGTTGGGATGATGGACCCTGGCTTCTTGCATTGTACATAGTTTTGGACTTGTACATACTTTCTTTTTTGACATTATCCATGGATCAATGGCTTATAATTTTTTTTTCACATTGGATTTTGTTTGGTGGACATTGACTTTGTACTACATTACTTTGGATTTCTATAGTCTTTAATTTTTTTTTTATTTTGAACGGACATGCTTCTTTTCATTTTTTTCCATTCACATTTCTGTTTCTTCATTTTTGTTTCTATTCATCTTTCCTTTAATACATTATTTATTTGTTGCACTTCAATGTGTGGTGTCTCATTGTTTTCATGCATTTCATGTTATGTGTTTTGAGAATCACTGACACCCATTGGGTGTATGTGAGGGACATGTGTTTGTTTTGGAACTTGCAATTGGTGTTCTGTGATGTAATTGCAGAATATGAGTGGGTGGATGCAATACTCGGGTGGGTGTTTTGCATTTGGGGGCTGACCATAGAGACCAGGGATCTGGACTGTGATGACATGTTGGGTGGGGAACATGAGTTGGACATGGGTGGGGGCCTGCTGGAGGCTGCCCCTGGTGGCTGGGGGGTGGGGGTGGTGGGAGACATGGGTGGGGGCCTGGTGGAGGGTTCCCCTGGATGCTGGGGGGTGGGGTTGCAGGGGGACATGAGTGGGGGCCTGGTGGAGGGTGCCCCTGGATGCTGGGGGGTGAGGGTGCAGGGGGACATGTGTGGGGGCCTGGTGGAGGGTGCCCCTGCACTGCTGGGGGGTGGGGGCGGTGGGAGACATGTGTGGGTGCCAGGTGGAGGGTGCCCCTGGATGCTAGGGGGTGGGGGTGCAGGGGGACATGAGTGGGGGCCTGGTGGAGGGTGCCCCTGGATGCTGGGGGGTGGGGGTGGTGGGAGACATGAGTGGGGGCCTGGTGGAGGGTGCCCCTGGTGGCTGGGGGGGTGGGGGTGCTGGGAGACATGAGTTGGACATGGGTGGGGGCCTGGTTGAGGCTGCCCCTGGTGGCTGGGGGGTGGGGGTGGTGGGAGACATGGGTGGGGGCCTGGTTGAGGCTGCCCCTGGTGGCTGGGGGGGTGGGGGTGCTGGGAGACATGAGTCGGACATGGGTGGGGGCCTGGTGGAGGCTGCCCCTGGTGGCTGGGGGGTGGGGGTGGTGGGAGACATGGGTGGGGGCCTGGTGGAGGCTGCCCCTGGTGGCTGGGGGGTGGGGGTGGTGGGAGACATGAGTGGGGGCCTGGTGGAGGGTGCCCCTGGATGCTGGGGGGTGAGGGTGCAGGGGGACATGAGTGGGGGCCTGGTGGAGGGTGCCCCTGGATGCTGGGGGGTGGGGGTGGTGGGAGACATGTGTGGGGGCCTGGTGGAGGGTGCCCCTGCACTGCTGGGGGGTGAGGGTGCAGGGGGACATGTGTGGGGGCCTGGTGGAGGGTGCCCCTGCACTGCTGGGGGGTGGGGGTGGTGGGAGACATGTGTGGGTGCCAGGTGGAGGGTGCCCCTGGAGGCTAGGGGGTGTGGGTGCAGGGGGACATGAGTGGGGGCCTGGTGGAGGCTGCCCCTGGATGCTGGGGGGTGGGGGTGGTGGGAGACATGAGTGGGGGCCTGGTGGAGGGTGCCCCTGGATGCTAGGGGTGGGGGTGCAGGGGGACATGAGTGGGGGCCTGGTGGAGGGTGCCCCTGGATGCTGGGGGGTGAGGGTGCAGGGGGACATGTGTGGGGGCCTGGTGGAGGGTGCCCCTGGATGCTAGGGGGTGGGGGTGCAGGGGGACATGAGTGGGGGCCTGGTGGAGGGTGCCCCTGGATGCTGGGGGGTGAGGGTGCAGGGGGACATGTGTGGGGGCCTGGTGGAGGGTGCCCCTGCACTGCTGGGGGGTGGGGGTGGTGGGAGACATGTGTGGGTGCCAGGTGGAGGGTGCCCCTGGATGCTAGGGGGTGGGGGTGCAGGGGACATGAGTGGGGGCCTGGTGGAGGGTGCCCCTGGATGCTGGGGGGTGGGGGTGGTGGGAGACATGAGTGGGGGCCTGGTGGAGGGTGCCCCTGGATGCTAGGGGGTGGGGGTGCAGGGGGACATGAGTGGGGGCCTGGTGGAGGGTGCCCTGCACAGCTGGGGGGTGGGGGTGATGGGTGACATGAGTGGGGGCCTGGTGGAGGGTGCCCCTGGATGCTGGGGGGTGGGGGTGGTGGGAGAGATGAGTGGGGGCCTGGTGGAGGGTGCCCCTGGATGCTAGGGGGTGGGGGTGCAGGGGGACATGAGTGGGGGCCTGGTGGAGGGTGCCCCTGGATGCTGGGGGGTGAGGGTGCAGGGGGACATGTGTGGGGGCCTGCTGGAGGGTGCCCCTGCACTGCTGGGGGGTGGGGGTGATAGGAGACATGTGTGGGGGCCTGGTGGAGGGTGCCCCTGGAGGCTGGGGGTGCAGGGGGACATGCGTTGGTGGGCAGTAGTGCTAGTTGATATGTGGGTTGGCTGGTGGGCATGGCCATGGTGGATGGGGTGCCTGCAGGACATGTGCTGGGTAGGCCCCTGTGGTGTGAGCCACCTGCAGGGGCCGTGGAGGGTGTAGAGGGTACACCTGGGAGGACCCACACGTGCAAATCACGTGTGCTGCTCCCCGCGCACCCCCGGAATACACGTACCCCGCTCAATCGCGTGTGGAACTTCCCGCGCACCCCTGAAATCCACGTACCCGGCCAAATCGCGTGTGGAACTTCCCGCGCACCCCTGGAATCCACGTGCCCGGCCAAATCGCGTGTGTCACTTCCCGCGCACCCCCGAAATACACGTACCCCGCTCAATCGCGTGTGGAACTTCCCGCGCACCCCTGAAATCCACGTACCCGGCCAACTCGCGTGTGGAACTTCCCGCGCACCCCTGAAATCCACGTACCCGGCCAAATCGCGTGTGGAACTTCCCGCGCACCCCTGGAATCCACGTGCCCGGCCAAATCGCGTGTGTCACTTCCCGCGCACCCCCGAAATACACGTACCCCGCTCAATCGCGTGTGGAACTTCCCGCGCACCCCTAAAATCCACGTACCCGGCCAAATCGCGTGTGGAACTTCCCGCGCACCCCTGGAATCCACGTGCCCGGCCAAATCGCGTGTGTCACTTCCTGCGCACCCCCGAAATACACGTACCCCGCTCAATCGCGTGTGGAACTTCCCGCGCACCCCTGAAATCCACGTACCCGGCCAACTCGCGTGTGGAACTTCCCGCGCACCCCTGAAATCCACGTACCCGGCCAAATCGCGTGTGGAACTTCCCGCGCACCCCTGGAATCCACGTAACCGGCCAAATCGCGTGTGGAACTTCCCGCGCACCCCCGAAATACACGTACCCCGCTCAATCGCGTGTGGAACTTCCCGCGCACCCCTGAAATCCACGTACCCGGCCAAATCGCGTGTGGAACTTCCCGCGCACCCCTGGAATCCACGTGCCCGGCCAAATCGCGTGTGTCACTTCCCGCGCACCCCCGAAATACACGTACCCCGCTCAATCGCGTGTGGAACTTCCCGCGTACCCCTGAAATCCACGTACCCGGCCAACTCGCGTGTGGAACTTCCCGCGCACCCCTGAAATCCACGTACCCGGCCAAATCGCGTGTGGAACTTCCCGCGCACCCCTGGAATCCACGTACCCGGCCAAATCGCGTGTGGAACTTCCCGCGCACCCCCGAAATACACGTACCCCGCTCAATCGCGTGTGGAACTTCCCGCGCACCCCTGAAATCCACGTACCCAGCCAAATCGCGTGTGGAACTTCCCGCGCACCCCTGGAATCCACGTACACGGCCAAATCGCGTGTGGAACTTCCCGCGCACCCCTGGAATCCACGTACCCGGCCAAATCGCGTGTGGAACTTCCCGCGCACCCCTGGAATCCACGTACCCGGCCAAATCGCGTGTGGAACTTCCCGCGCACACCCGTAATACACGTACCCCGCTCATTCGCGTGTGTAACTTTCCGCGCACCCCCGGAATACACGTACCCCGCTCAATCGCGTGTGTCACTTCCCGCACACACCCGGAATACACGTACCCCGCTCAATCGCGTGTGTCACTTCCTGCGCACCCCCGGAATACACGTACCCCGCTCATTCACGTGTGTAACTTCCCGCGCACCCCCGGAATACACGTACCCCGCTCAATCGCGTGTGTCACTTCCCGCGCACACCCGGAATACACGTACCCCGCTCAATCGCGTGTGTCACTTCCCGCGCACCCCCGGAATACACGTACCCCGCTCATTCGCGTGTGTAACTTCCCGCGCACCCCCGGAATACACGTACCCCGCTCAATCGCGTGTGTCACTTCCCGCGCACACCCGGAATACACGTACCCCACTCAATCGCGTATTTTACTTCCCGCGGCGCCAATTTTTTGATGCGCTGGGACTCTACCGCCTGCCTTCGTGTGGCGGACGTGTTTCAGCTTGTGCGCGGCTTTGGCTGTGCGTGGGTTTGCCCTATTCCATTCCATGAATACGTGTGGTTCGTGTGCGTGTGGGCGTTACCTCTGCTTCCGTGCAGTGCATCCCCAGTTACGCCCTTATTTTCGCGTGTTGTTCCCCATTCCGCGCGTTACGCCCCATGTCCCGCCCACTTTCTGCTGTGTGCGCTGAGGTTGTGCGCTTTCACTGTGCGCGTCGCGCACCGTCGCGCACGCCTTTCGCGATGTTGCAGTGACTTGTGCGCCATGCACGGGTTTGGCGCACATCCCGGGGTGAACACGCGCAGGGACTTCCATGAATCGCACGCGTGTGCGTGCGCCTGTTTTTTTCCGCTTGCGCATGCTTGCGCATGCTTGCGCCTAGATTTTCGGCGCACGTTGGTTCCATGAATCGGCCCCAGAGTCTTTTTTAAGTTGGTATAACAAATGTCATCATCATCGGTCCAACAGACCTTTTGCGGTTCCACATTCTTAATTTTGTCAGTTAATCAGGCTGTTTTATCTGAACATTTTGGAATGGATTTTTGATAATACCCGATTAGGCCTAAGAAAGCTCTGAGATCGCTCTTGGTTTTTGGATTAGAAGCATCTAAGACTGCTTTTACTTTTTTTCGTGTTGTGGTTGGGCACAGCCATTACCCACAAAAAATCCTATGTATTTGACTGCTGACGGGGCGAGTCAGCATTTTTTTGGGTTGGCTGTAAGTCCTGTCTGTCAGAGGGCTCTCATGATTGTATAGAGATGCCAAAGATGTTCTTCCCAGGACTGGCTATAGATGACAAGAGCGTCGATATAGGCACCAGAACAATGGGAGTATGGCTTGAGTATGGTATCCATGAGTCTCTGAAAGGTTGCTGGGGCCCCATGGAGTCCAAATGTTATGTTATGTTAAGTTATTTGTAATGCGCAGCCATGGACTCTTGGGCGTGATGGTGCAGACATAAACAAACGCAACATAAAGCACAAGGTCAGAAAGACTAACTGGCAGAGTGACTTAAAAGAGCTGGAGGGCTCAAACATACTGTTTACGAAAATAGGAACGTCTTCAGTTTTTTCTTGAAGGCCGCTAAGGAGGTCTGACCTCACAGAGCGGATGGCAGCAGATTCCATGACATTGGAGCAGCCATAAAGAAGGCTCCATTCCCTACCTTCTGAATGGTAGAACTTGAAAGTGAAACAATCCAATGGGGGTGGACAAAAAAGTTTTTTTCTTCATCAGGTCCATGCAACGGCACCTGCCAGTAACCTTTTGTTAAATCCAGTGTAGATAAGAAGACGGCACTATCCAGCCTGTCGATCAGATCGTCGATTTGTGGCATGGGATAGGCATCAAAGGCTGAGATGGTATTTACTTGGCGGAACTCAATAAAAAAACGTCAGGATTGGTCTGGCATGGTTACTAGAACGATTGGTGAAGACCAGGGACTAGAGGAGGGTTCTATGATACTGGCCTGTAACATAGCTATTACCCCTTTAATGACTATCTTTCTCCAGGGCTCAGGGAGTCGATAGGGCTTAAGATTAACTATTCTTCCTCTAGGGATTCGGATGTAATGGTATGTGCCCTGGACTCTACCTGGTTTTTCACTAAATACATTTGGGAAGGATTTGATAAGTTCCATCAAGTCTCCCTGTCTTTCTTTAGATATATCTTGGGGAATAAGCTCACTATCATCTCTTTCCTCTGGGGATAGACAAGCTAGAATGGAGGAGGTGGTGGTTGTTGGGTTCTCCTTCCACTCCTCACAGAGGTTAATGTGGTATAACTGGATCTTCTTTTTATCCGGTTGTGCCACTTTGTATGTGCAGGTGCTTGTACATTCTAAGATCATGCCATTTCAAGATGAGCTTATTCTCTGAAGTGGGTAAAATAAGGAATACCCTCTGCCCTACAGAGAAGGAACAGAGATCTGCTTTCTTATCATATGCTTGTTTTTGATGGGCTTGGGCCTTCTCCATATGGGATTGCACCACAGTTCTGACTAAGGTCATATGTTCCTTTAAACAAGTTGCAGTTTGTGATAGAGGTATAGTGGCTTCTTCCATTTCTTCCCAGGTCTCTCTAAGCATATTCAAGACATCTTGGGGTTCTCTACCTGTAGTGCATATGCAAAAATGTGCTAAACCAACATGGCGCCGGTGTGCGGCCATTTTGGACATTCACTTCCATTACTGCAATGAAAGCCTAAATTTCTGTGGGCTGAGTAAGTAAATGTGAATTCTGCAATGGTTGCGAGGTCACATAATGATGTCAGATGAGCTAACTGTGTAGGATAGTAGTTGTATTGTCTGCTGAAGGACAAGGCAAGAAGGGAGTCGGAGCTATGTGGTTGCAGTAATAAGGGGTGCTGGGAACGAGTGTGACGGAGAGAAGCTGTGTTTTTCCACTTCTGATCGGAATTTTCCACTCTTTGCTCCCCATGCTTACTGTCTGTACTTTGGCCAGGGGCAGTCCGTTAACCATGACGGGGCAGGGATATTTTCCCCCATAAAGAGGAGAGGTATTCCTCATGGAAAAGAAAAAGAATTGGAACCCTGGGTGATGAAGTCTTGCTGAGAGGGAAGACGCTCTGCTCCAGACCCTGTTAGCACATGTGATCTCTCTGCCGACCAGCTTTGGGACTGGGCAGTGTCGTGGTGGCTGAGATGAAGTTTCCTTCTGCAACTATGCTAATGGTGACGTACCCCTTTTGTGTTTATGTATAACCAATTGTATTCTATATTCCAGGTGTTTGTGTGTTTATATCTTTTGTGAATAAACCACCTGAAACGAGCCATTTATACTCCAACTATTAGTGTGTGTTTTTGCCTACCTGAGTCCAAGAACTTTTCTGGGTCCATGTGAGAGGGTAAGTGGTTTTGGAGGCCCTGAATGTGTCCCGAAAAGCAAAACATGTTGGTGCTGTAAGCAGTATCTTTGTGCTGATATTGATGCCAAAGAGCCCTGCGAATCTGGTAATTCTGAAGTTTGTAACTAAGAGAGGCAATCTTTGTGAATATTTGAGAGTGAGTGTGTTTTAAGGTATTTTTGATAGGATGTGACATATTCATTGATATTATGAGTTCCCTATTTAGGAAAAATGGAGGTTCACAGGCAGAGACTGTTTTGAGTTGACTATCCCAGGGTGGACCAAGGGTCCATATGACAAGGTGGCGCAGACCTGGGCGTGTGGTGCGGGTCTGAGTGAGACCTGGGACACCAGCATAGGAGAGGCGAGTCCGGCCGAAGTGATGGGCTGCCTACAGCAGGTGCCTGTGGATAAAGGGAAAGAGTGTTCCGCTTTGGGTAGGAGAGGGTGCATTTGGTTACATGCATTCTGAAATGTGCATCAACAACATGTGGAATTACAGGCGAGTGTCCTGAGATTGCAAAAGGAGCTAACGGCTGAGAAGAGATTGTGCTAATGCAGCAGCTCCAAATGAAGTTGTATCATGATAAGGCGGATAAATATCAAGCGAATACCGAGCATGCTGCTGTAAGTGTTGCTCGGTATAAATATCGAAAGAGAAGAGGGAGGGTGAATTCCCGTAAAGTAGCCACAGTGATTGCCACCACAGGGGTTGATTGGGACCCTGACCAATGGGACGAGATGTATTCGACAGCACTAGTACCGAACGTGGTTCAGAAACAGAAGTACCATCCAAACCAGAGCTTGGTCGAAGGAGGTGACAGCTAAACCAGTGATGCGCAGGCAAGCTGGTCTGAATCCAAATAATCCCGGAGAGGGGGGGGGGGTTGGTGGATTTGATGATGCTACAGGATTATTCTCAGCAAGAGGTAGGAGAAATAATCAGCCAATTGAAACAAAGGGCTGAGGAATCTTTGTTGACGTGGATTGTTAGATTATTTGACAGAGGGGCAGAGGGTCTACGCGTAGATGCCACGGACACTGCCAGATTTCTCCCATTGCACATAAAACGTATATTCAGGAGGTGTTACAGGTAGGTCCCCCCCAGCAGGAGAATGGGGAAGAGGTCCTAATATCTTTATTGCAATTAGCGGCCCACGGGTGTAACCACAAGTACCCGATCGCATCGGACTGGCCTAGCGAGGAGAAGTGGTACACCTTGCGAGAGGCTATTCAAAGAGTGAGGGAACATGCCATGAAAGAAACTATTCATATCGATACCCGCGAACATATGGGAGTGGTCGCGTTGTCAGTGTCAGCCAGAAATGCCATAATTCGAACTGCTCTGCCAGCATATAAGAATGTCATCATGACTCTTTTGGTGGGAATGACTGGTAGAATGACGGATGAAGTGGTGGATGCCATTAGACAGTTGGCAGATCTGGGGGAATGGGAAAAGACCAATTAGTGACCACGGGAACGAGAGAGAGAGAGAGAGAGAGAGGGGCAAAATGAAATACGGAGCCCCGGGAAGCGGTTTGACAGCTGAGACTCTCGTGTATCCAGGATGGATATGTTTTTGGCGCTACTACAAGATGGTGTGCCACGGGAAGACATAGATGGGATTGAAACACAAGAAATGTATCAATTGTATAAAAAGCGAGGACTAGAAGGAAAAGAGCAGAATGAACAGGTGAAGCGGCAGGAGGTACATAAGCCCAGTAGGGATCAGGTCACTTCCGTGCCACCTGCAGAGGAAGTGGACGAAGAATCCCTGGGTACGTCCTCACAATACCAGCCCACCTATGCTGATTTGAGAAAAATGGTGAGTGCGATGATGGAGATGGAATCCCAATATGCGCATTCCAAGTACGAATAAGATTGTGGTCAAACTCCGGTGACAACTGCCTGAATTGGGATAGACCAACAGCCTCATGTGAATGTGAAGTTATTTTGGCAATCAGGGAATATGCAGGAGGTACGCACGTTAATTGACACCGGGGCAGAGGCCTCATTGATACATGGGAATCCTTGAAGGTTTAGGGAATGACATTTTACCATTACAGGCTTGGGGGTGAAAAGACCCCTGCGGTCCAGACCAACATTTATATGAAAATTGGTAATTCGAAAAGGGATATCAGGTGTTGATTGTTCCCATACCAGAATACATTATTGGTTTTGATATTTTGGAGGGTCTGACCCTTGGATTGGGAGGTAAACTTTACCAGTTTGGGGCGAGGGCTTTGACATGTATCCCAATCATTGTAGGGAAATTAAAGATGCCCCTGGTGCAGATTCTGTTAGCAATGAAACGGGTGTCTATGAGGCAATATCGTATTCTGGGGGGGCAGAAGGAAATTGCAGACAGCACCAAAGGATATGTGGGAGCTGGCATGTTGTGCCCTGTAACCACGGCTTGGAACAATCCGGTCTGGCCTGTCAAGAAACCGGACGGAAGTTACAGGATGACTGTAGATTACCATGAGTTGAACAAGTACACTCCTCCATTAATACCTGCAGTCCCTGATGGAGTTACATTGATTGAAAATGTGCAGAAGTTTGAGAGAACTTGGTATGCAGTGATAGATTTGGCAAACGCTTTCTTCACTGTCCTGATTGCTGAAGAATGTCAGGAGCAATTTGCGTTTTCTTGGAATGGGAGGCAGTACACGTTTCAATGTCTGCCCATGGGATATATGCATAGCCCAACTATCTGTCAACAGCTGGTGGCAGAGCATTTAGACAAAATCCTGTGCAGATTGTGCATTACATTGACGACATTTTGATACAGGGAAAGATGAGCACAGTGTGCGGATGCACCTACACCTCATTATGGAAGGATTGAGAAAGGAGGGGTGGGAGATTAATGAGACAAAGACTCTGGGTCCAGCAGAGACTGTGATTTCCCTGGGGATTCAGTGGCATAATGGGCATCGCGAGATGGTGCCACAAGCTAAGCAAAAGATTCTTGAGTTTTCCACTGCTATGAACAAGAAACACTCTCAGCAGTTCATAGGGTTGCATGCATTCTGCAGACAGCATATACCACATGTGGGGCAGATTTTGGTACCCCTTTACAAGGTGACTCAAAAGAAATTCAACTTAGAATGGGGAGAGGAGCAAGACAGAGCGTTCCATTTAGCAAAACATACCATACAGAGAGTGCTTGATTTATGGCCCTTACGTGCAGGGGAAGTGGAGATAAATGTGTCAGTGCAGGACAAAACACCAATTGGAGTTTGTGGCACAAACAAGACAGGAAGTGTGTGCCTTTGGGGTTTTGGAGTCGTAAGTTAGCGATACACTCCTTTTGAGAAGCAGCTATTTGCCTACTATTGGGCTCTTGTGGATACGGAGCAGATGACAGTGGGTCATGATGTATTGATCCAACCAGAAATTCCAATCATACATTGGGTACTGAGTTTCCCCAGGACCCTTCGGATAGGGCATGCACAGGAGGCCAGTATCATTAAATGGAAGTGGTACATTCAAGATCGTGCCAAGGCAGGGAAGAGCGGAGTTGCAAAATTACATGAGCAAGTGGCAGGCATTCCGTTGGTAGATCTGGAGCCCGCTGCAGGAGCCGAGATCAGTGAGTCTCCGGTAAAATTGGGAATCCCGTATGGAGAATTAACGAGTGTACAAGTTGAGCCTGCCTGGTTTACTAATGGTTCAGCCAAATATGTAGGGACGGAGCGACACTGGAAAGCAGTGGTGTATAATCCCAAATTGAAGAAAGCATTAACTACATCTGGAAAAGGGAAAAGTAGCCAATTTGCAGAATTGTATGCTGTGTATCAGGCTTTGAAACAGGAGGGGCCTGGTCGGCGTTATGTTTACACCGATTCCTGGTCTGTTTTGAATGGGTTAGCCGTTTGGCTGCCCACATGGCAGAAGAATGGATGGAAGATTCATGCCAAAGAGGTGTGGGGAAAAGAACTGTGGCAAGATATTGCTGAGATGCTGATGCATACCACTTTGACTGTTTATCATGTAGGCGCCCATTGTGCAACAAACTCATTGGAACGTTGGTTGAATTCTGTTGCAGATGAACATGCCAAAATTTTGGTCATGGACACAGGTCTGAGGAAGATGATCTGGAAGAGATTGGTAAGTGGGCACACCAGAAGAGTGGGCAGCTCAGAGAAAAGGATACTATCAGCTGGGCACAAGATAGAGAAATCAGCCTTCTATTAGAAATTGTGAAGACAGTAATTTTACAATGCCCAGTGTGCCAACTTCAAAAGCAGAGATCTATTCCGCATCTAATTCAAGGCACCTTGAAATGAGGTAAATTACCTGGACAGATTTGGCAGATTGATTATATCAGTCCGATGCCAATTATCCAGGGATGTCAATATGCATGCACAATTGTGGACACGTATTCTGGTTACTTGATGGTGTTTCCCTGCAAGAGAGCCATGCAATTGAATACGATTACATTGTTGGATCATGTGGCTGTGTATTATGGAATCCCCTTACAGATTCAAATAGATAATGGGTCACATTGCAAAGGGAAGCTAATTCAGGACTATTGTCAGGAAAGAGGCGTGGAATGGATCTTTCATGTCGCATATCTCACTGAGGCTTCGGGGTTAATTGAGAGAATGAATGGTTTGCTAAAAGAGCAGCTGCGCATAGGTGAGGGCACCCTAAAAGGGTGGCGTGAGAGTGTGTTGGATGCGGTGCAGATTTTAAATAACCGCCCCATTGCGAATGGGGAGACTCCTTTGATGCGCATGTTAACGCCAGCCTTGCAAATTAAACCAAACCGAGGTATGGAAACATTGTTGTTATGGGAAATGTCACCTGGGCCTCTAGCTCCTTATAGAGCCACCCCATAGTCTGCAGGCGTGAATTTGCATGTGAGGGAAGAGGTCAGAGTTGAGCTCAGAGGAATCATTGTGATTGACATGGGAATTGGGTTGCAGATCCCCTCAAAACACATGGGACTAATTGCCCATAGATCTGGATTAACATTGAGAGGTATCCAGGTATTAGGAGGGATTGTTAATGCAGACTATCAAGGAGAAATAAAAGTGATTTTGATTAACAGTTGAGAGTATATGTTGCCCATCCATAGATGGTTCTTGTTATGGAACCCGGGAAGAGGAAATGACTCATGTTCCAGCTGACAAATGTTATTTACGTGAGTGATGTACCTCACTAACATTTTGTTTTTCTGATTCTGGTTTTCTTTTATATTCTGGGCATGTTGTTTGCCTGTGTGAGGATGTATGGACCGTCTTCAGGATGGTCCTGGGACATACAAGAAGAGGTGGCAAATGTCTCCATCCTGGAGATGGACTCTGAAATCTGGATTATAACTGATGGGTTTGCTACAACCACTGCACCGGATGACGCATCAATTGCAGCATATCGTGGTTCCTTGAGAAAACGGCACAGGCATAAGCGTGATGCCTTACCCCCTTCTGCAGTCTCTATGTCCTTTGTGCAGCATGGCTAATCGGCCATTGTCGAGCAACCCGAGAATATATGGGTTATTTTGCCTCGACAGGTGTTAAACATTTCACATTTCTGTTTGGCGGATGTCCACGATTCCGCAAACCTGATTTCAACGTGCCTCGTGGCTGTGCCAACGCCAGCCCCGGTGTTACGGCATCTCTTTGGAGTACTGCATGAGGATTCCCTGGTAGAGGAGTCCTACGTGAGGAGCTTTTTTTCTGTTTATGAATATTCCCAGCTCTGCACGGATATCGACCGCAAAAGGAGGAACATGACATGTATCATCACTTACAATATTGCTCCATCGGATGTTTGTTATCAGATGACTTGTAATCCGAACTATATCGGTAAATGTGAACAGCTGGATTTGAACAATGGTCAAGGAGGCACTCATTTTGAGAAACGTCTATCTGCTCGACCAGCAAGTGTGTCTACCGATGTGGCGAATAAGATGTTTTGTAATGTTACTGTTTTAACTGCCAGTCACCTGAATCATGTGAAACTTCCTACGGGTTGGTTATTCTCCTGTGGAAATTACACATACTCATATATTCCTGCTAACATTTTGGTTGGCCCCTGTGCTTTGACACGCTTTAGTCAAATGATGTTTCATTAGCAGCCTACTGTTAGGCGGTCCACACAATCTATTCATTATACCGTCTTAACTCCTGATTGTGATTCTAATGTGCATTTGTTGTCTGAAGGCGAAGTATTAGCCCTTGCTTTTTCATTTATAGGTATTTGGGGTTTAGCAGTGGGGGCTATAAATCTTTAATTAAGTTAGCTTGTATGGTAGTTAAAGGGCTTAATGAGACTTCTCAAGCTTTGTCAGATTTATTATTAGATAATAAACATTTTAGAAAGGCTATTTTACAGAACAGGGCTGCTATTGACTACTTGTTTTGAAACATAATTTGGGTTGTAATGCAGTGGAAGGAATGTGTTGTTTTTACTTGGGTGATCGTTCCCACTCCATTGAGAAGCATTTTGGCGGGTTAAAGGACTTCATTACTCAAGTTACTCAAAGGCAGGAGCTGGTGGGATCAGGTATTTTCATGGATTCCAGATGCATTGCGTTTTTATCGTGTTGATTAGTTGTTGTTGTATTTCTTGTAGCCCAAATTTATGGGGAATGTTACATCGATTTTGTGAACCATCTTTTCGCCCATTGGGTTATGGCAGTTGAATGTCCAAGGGGTGGAGTGTAGTGCGTATGCGAAAATGAGCTAAAACAACATGGCACCGGGGCACGGCCATTTTGGACATTCACTTCTATTACCGCAATGAAAGCCTACATTTCTGTGGGCTCAATAAGTAAACGTTAAATCTGCAATGGTTGCAAGGTCACATATTGATGTCAGATGAGCTAACTGTGGAGGATAGTTGTTGTATTGTCCACTGAAGGACGAGCCAAGAAGGGAGTCAGAGCTATGCAGGTACAGTGATAAGGGCTGCTGGGAACTAGTGTGAGGGAGAGAAGCTGGGTTTTTCCACATCTGGCCGGAATTTTCCACTCTTTGCACCCCATGCTTACTGTCTGTCCTTCGGCTGGGGGCAGTCCATTAACCATGATGGGGCAGGAATTTTTTCCCCCATAAAGAGGAGAGGTATTCCTCATGGAAAAGAGAGAGAATTGGAACCCTGGGTGATAAAGTCTCGCTGAGAGGGAGGACGCTCTGCTCCAGACCCCGTTAGCACGTGTGATCTCTCTGCCTACCTGCTTTGGGACTGGGCAGTGTCGTGGTGGGCGAGATGAAGTCTCCTTCTGCAACTATGCTAACGGTGACATACCCCTTTTGTGTTTGTGTATAACCAGTTATATTATATATTCCAGGTTTTTGTGTGTTTATATCCTTTGTGAATAAACGGCCTGTAATGAGCCATTTATATTCTAACTATTAGTGTGCGTGTGTGTGTGTTATTTCCTACCTGAATCCAAGAACTTTTCTCGGTCCATGTGAGTGGGTAAGTGGTTTTGGAGGCCCTGCATGTGTCCAAAAAGCTAGCCACTACCATAGAGTAATTCAAAGGAGGGAGAGAACCCTGTAGATACTAGAGGGGTTCTCCTCACGGCAGACAGGACCCAGGATATCATGCGATTCCAATCCTTTCCATCCTCGTCTACTAATTTCTTCAATATCATTTTCAGGGTTTTATTAAATCTTTCCACTAAACCGTCAGTCTGGGGATGATAGACAGAGGTCTTTAGTGTGGTAATATGCAACACCTCTTTTACTTCTCCCATTAACTTGCTCATGAAGTTGGATCCTTGATCAGTCAGGATCTCTTTGGGGAAGACCACTTGGGAAATGAATGGTAAAATCTGTTGAGTAAATCTGTTTCTCATCGGGAACGCCTCAGGGTACCGAGTGGCATAGTCCATTATCACTAGGATGTATTTATTTCCAAGTTTGGAGGTTTCCAGAGGACCCACAATGTCCATCCCAATATGGGAGAAGGTAATTTCCATTATGGGTAAGGGGCTAAAAGGGGCAGGAAGGGGAATAATGGCACTGGTCTTTTGGCAAATTTTGCAAGTTGAGATATAGTTTTTCACGTCTGCATGAATGCCTGCCCAAAAGAATCTGCCCCCGACATGAGATTGGGTTTTAGTTTGCCTTAGATGTCCCCATGTCAGATGGGAGTGGGCAATCTCCAATACAATTTTCTTGTGACCCCTAGGTATCACCAGCTGGGTTCGGACAAGACCATCCACAGTGGTGCCTCCTCTGTATAACAGCCCCTGGTTTAGGAAGAAGAAAGGGCTGCCTTTCCTCCATCCTTCTTCTTCGTGTAGGGCTTGTAGGAAATATTCAGTGAGCATGGGATCCTTTTTCTGGGCAAATTCTAAATGCGGGAAGTGGGTGGTCTCATCATCCCTGAGATTCTGGATGTATAAGGTTTTATCTGTTTCCCCAAAGCCCTGAATCCCTCTTTCTGTCTCTTCAACTTGGTTTACTTCTTCATACCGTGGGAACACTGCTTTTTCAGGAATCCCCTGGGCTATCTTATCTCTGGGTTTTATTTCAAACACGTTTTCCCCATGGTACTGGATCAACACCTTTACGTCCCCTCTAAAATCTGGGTCTATGACTCCAGCCAATATGTCTATACCAAACTTCCAGGCTAGGCCAGACTTTCTGAGCCAACCTGATGTAACAACCAAGGGGGGGTTCAGGACCAAGTCAGTGGAACCATTCCTCTCTTTCCTGGAGGGATTGCTGCCTCCCTACTGCTGCAAATGTCGAATCTGCTCAACTCGCTTGTGGCAACTGAGGGATCAGAGGCTCGACTACTAAGTTTCTGAAACTTTAGGGTCCACCACTTTTTCTCAATTGAGTCACATCCCACTACTGACACCATACGTAAGGAAGGCATGGTTATCAGAAGTACAACAGACACAAGGAGTACAATCCCAGGGTGTTTATTGAACAGTATATTAGTGAGAAAAACACCTAATCTAAACCTAAATCTAAGATGGAAGGAAGCTATGACCATCAAAGTAAAGAAAATATCCTAGTGGTGTTGTGTCAAAACAAAATGCCTATACTAATAAACTAATAAACCTATTACCAAATCCTTAATCAATATAAAAAAAGGGTGTGGAACAATGATATGTATAAGAAAGCAAACTGAAATGTCCAAAAGGGTGTCGGCAGTTCAGGATTGCTGAACTAATGCAGTCCCTTGCCCTGTTTCATCACAGGACAAGGCGGAACAGTGGGATGACTTTAAGCACCCCTTGAGTCTATAGGCATCAGGAGGCAGTTTCTTCAGAAAAGGCAGAATCCCTCGAATCAATGTCTTTTGCTTGACATAACAAGACTTTTCCCAAGCTCTCCCCAGGTGGGATTCGCCTCTTCCCTGGCTTTCTCGTGATACCCCTTTGTTGGGTTCACCTTCATCTTTACACCACTGTTCAGTCACTTCCTCAAAATGCGGGATTCACTTTCCCATGCTTTCACTTGGCATCCCTCTATTTCGTTCACTGTAGTCTTCAAATCATAGTTCAGTTATCTTTACCAGTTCTACCAGCTTATAACATTCAGGAGCTCTTTTTAAACAAACAAATATGTGGTTCACTTTCACCGATTCACTCAGGTCCCTTCCTCCGGGCTCAGACCTTCCTCTGTAGGCAGTTCTGGCTTCCCTCAATTGGGCGCAAACCTTCCAACTGAAAGAATCACACTTCTTACTTTGAAATCTTTCATGCCTTCACTTCAAGGTACTTGCCAGTTTGATACAGAGACTTCTGATAGGCGCTCACGTCTTGCCAGGTCACTCTGTTATATTGTAGCAAGAGCGTTTACTTTCAACAATCAGGCTTCACCTTCTCGCGGCTGCCGTCCTATGCGCAACCCACAATACTGGGTACAGTCAAAGGTTTATACCGGCCTCCTCTTTGGAGGCCTTCTGATACCTGCAGTTCTTAGTTAGCATGACAGGACTAATAATTCCAACCCAACAAGTACCTCAAATGTTAATGTCCTTTTTATTTATTAACACAAGTCAGTCTACCATTTCACTCACCAACAGCGACTGATACAGTTTATCAAGACCTTCCGTCAAGTCAAAGCTTTTGACCCAGCGCGGCTAGCCTCCTTTCAAGTCATCATACTGCACATGAAGGAGGTACCACGTGACCTTCTGCAGTAGCAGGGAGTTTCCACTTTGGGATTCCGCAGCAACCTTTACCACGCAGCTGGTAGGACCACAGCCTTTCATTCACCTCCTGGTCCTGTCTGTTCTACTTCCATGGTCGAGTCACCTTCCCGGCATGTCCTGCCCTTCCGTTCTGCTGGTCTTGCTTGCTTCACTTGCACTTCTCACCTCGCTCTCCGGGTGCTCTCATGCACCACCTTTTATCCCAGTGGGGAAAGGTAACAGGATTCAGGTGCGAGTCATTAAGGTTAAGTGCCTGACTCTGCCTGACCCTGACGTTGGGACATGTCAAACCGACTGGTCCTGTGTGAATCTGTCTTTCCCTGAAGCACTTTGTCCGTGCAGCAGAGTGTGTGAAGGAAAGGTGCGGGGAGGTAAAGTTCCTAGATAGTACATGGAATGAGGGTGTTCTGCAGGAAAATGGGATACAGTGTCTCTCCTCCGGGTGCCCCACTCCCACTCCCTAGGGACCCCTCATTCAGACAATCCTACCACACAGATCCACCCTGGGGCCTGGATCCAATAGAGATGGCCTTGCCTCAGCCACCTGGATGACAGATTCCAAGGGACTGGTCGGGGAGACACCCTTTGGTTTCTCACAGCTCTTAATAAATTACTTTAAGAAAGGGGATAATATTATGTTGACAGTAATTTTTCCAAATTCAATATAAGCTTCCATGACACATTTCAGAAATTTGATTATGTCAGCGCTAACCAATTGTTAATTGCTCTGATTGTAACTCCATATGTTATGTTATGTCATTTTGTATAATATTATATTATTGGGATATATATATATATATATATTTATATATATATATATATAATGGGACGTTATGGTTATGTTTGACTAATAAAAACCTGTGAAATTCAAAGAAAAAACTTTGTTAAAGGGACGTTATGGTTTCAAGTAAAATCAAAAAACCCTAGAAATTCTCCAGTTATGGTAAGCTAAACAACCATAACTCGCGCCACCACCTTGCACTGCTAAGACTAACACCCAGGACATCAACGATGACATCACAAATGTCATTGATGACATCACTTATGACATCATATGTGAAATACATTTTGATGAAAAGTCCCTACAAGGACGTGTGTTTATATTGTTGGTAACAAGATGTCAGGGTGATCGGTAGACCTATCACAAACTACTTAATCTATAAAAGAATGTACTCATCTAATATCATTGCATTAAAATTGTTAGGGAGAATTCTCTGTTTAGGCTGAATTTCCTAACCTAGTGAGTCCCCCAGCAGCTTTGCTGGATTTTTTGGGGTTTCTTTTTTCCTCTGCCAAGAGTGAGACTCTTTTACCCTCACTCTTGGACATGATTTAAGTGTGTTTCTTTGATTCTAGATGTGTTTAATGGGCTATGGAGTCTTTTACTCCATAGGGCTTCATGTGTTTTTGTGATGTGTGTTACACAGCACCCTCAGTGCAGTAACACAGGGGTGTCATAGTGACTCCCCAGTATAGACTCCATACCCTGGGACTGACTACTGTCTCCTAGGTTCTGTAAAGTCACCATTGACTTTACAAGTCTTAAATTCTGAACAGAACCAGTACAAACCATCATATTGTGGATGTACTGGCTGGAGCAATTCGATTGCCCCGGGGTATGTAAGTCGAGGGGGCACGTCTCCGTCCCCCCTGATCGAGTTTTGGCTGGTGGCAGTGGATACTACTTTTTATATTCAACCGCGAATATTTCTCCATGGGATTTTCCCATTGTTCGAGGCTACTATCTTTATTTATTTAATTACGATAGCCTCGAACATACCGCCGGTTTATTTAATTAATATTAATTCTCCGGTTGGTATTTTTTTGCCAAAACTCAGTTCTAAAATGGCGTTTGTGTTCTCTTCTGTGACTCCAACCCAAGTCAAGCCCTTTGTTCCACTTTTCGGCGGGCTTCTCCACAGAAGCCCTCCAAAGTGGTGCCAATCTGTCTGGGGTACTTAGGAGGGGTGGAGGGGGATTTAGGAACCCTGGACTGAGTTGCCTAGGCAACTCAAGTCGCACTCCATCCTGATTGGCCCAAGTGGTGAGCCGGCCGGCTCATCACTTAGCATATTTGAATGACAGCTTGGCTGAGTGAATGGGGGTTTTCTGCATAAAAGCAGGGCTTTGGGGACTGGAACTTCAGAAGTCGCCACAGGACCTAAGAATCCGACGAGGGAGAAGCTGAGCCGACCTGCCATGACGACTCCACCGGTGGAGCCCTGCTGGACCGTCTTACCACTTTTCCCAACAACAGAGGAGATCTCCCGCCGGAGAGTCTTCTTCCTTTGACTGGTGGGGATAACCAGTTTCACCGTCTTTTTGCCTTCCCGACGTATCTCGTGGCCGCCTTGCCTGTGCCAAGCACCCCAGCAACCGGGATACCACGTTTTACCACGACCGCGAATTAAAGGGTAATACCTTTAGCCGGAAAACTATGCGGCTGGTTTCTTCCCTGGCAGTGCAACGACCTTCATCTTTCCTCCAAGTCGAGATCATCTCTTCCCCTGGACGACGACGAGAATTGCACCTGCTGCCAGGAACAACTGCCACCGCTGGAGGATCCTTCCCACTTAAGGTACCGTGTCCCACCCGGCTTCCCTTGCCACCGACTGTACGGGGTAGATTTAGCCCCCGGCTTTCGAACCTCGGTTAGCCTGGGACACCCTGGATAAACTTTTCTGAGCCTCTCTAAACTCTTTTCGAACTCTCTGCAAGACTTTCTAAGCCTAGTGTAACTGTGTGATCTTGGGCGCATTTGTGCTCTGCTCTCTCTAAGAGTGGGCCCAGCCTATGGACTTTGGCTCACAAGTGACTTTTGCTCTTCTGCCTTGCTAATAGTGTTCCTAAAGCTTAGAGTGGTGTACCTTCTCATATTCTGTCTTTTTCCCTCCCTTCTTCATGAACTTGTTGGAGTGCCATCTATAGTTAAGCACTCACCTCTGTATGAAAATAAGTGGTGTTAACTAAGACTTATCTGATAAGGAATAAGGGATGTATGTATTATAATAGTAACTGTGTTTAGAATGTTTTACAATACGAGTGCTGGAGTGTTTCAAACAGTGTGTTTTTAAATAAATAATTATATACTTTGATACCAAAGCTCTGGTCAGTGTTTGCTTGTATTATTGTGTCTAAGCGCCTATTGTGTATACTTTGCATACTGCCTAACTCTTCTTGAGGGAAGTCTGACTGCTCAGCCACAGCTACCAGGTAAATCTGGATGGTACAGACTGCTACCAAGTGGGTTTACTGCTAACACCTGTAGTCTTAAATCTTTTGCAGTGTTCCCAAAGGGAACTGCACAGGTTTCTGCCTAACACTGGTGTACAGCGGTGGGATTTGTATTGAGGATACATTTTAGAGTGCTTTAGGATACTTTAGTACAACTAACCACAAAGCTTAGCACTGAAAAAGTAATCTTTTTAACATGTCAACTATGGAACTATGGAAAACTATAGTCAAGAGTCCCTTGCTAAAAAAACTGCTGATTGTTTAAGAGTTATCTGTAAGCATAAGAATCTCCTGACTAAAGGCAAGAAAATGGAATTGATAGTAAGGTTGTTAGCTAACCAAAGTCTGGATGATGGTTCAGAGGAACCTAGCATGCCAGAAACTGTAGATAACAGTATAGAGATTGATGTTGATCAAAATGTTGATAATCCTGAGGAAGAGTCAGAAGAGGAGGGTGAGGCTGCTGTGACTGTCCCCCCCTAGGCCTCTGTCTGCTTTGCCAGCTGTACCTACTGGACCTTTGCCAGGTCCCACACTTAGTCCTCAATATCTTGAGCTAGAAAAAATGAAACTTGAACTAGAGTTCAAGAGTCTGAATACTCAGGCTGAAGAAAGACACCAGGAACTGAATCAAGAACTAAGGCTAAGGCAAATTGAGCCCAAGCATGAGCTAGAAATGAAGAAATTGTCTGTTGAAAATACTTCCCTCTCTGGCTCCTCTAGAAGTTCCAGTCCTAAAAGACCCTGGATGCCTAAAGAATTGGTTGGTATGATGAGCCTAAGTTGGATGTGTTGGATTGGTTGTCTCTGTTTGAATATAATCATGGGCTCCAGAACATCACAGGAAATGACGTACTCACCTGGTTGTTCTCTAGGCTTCCCCCTGTTGCAACTGATGTGGTAATGGAGTTGGGGGAGGAGGATAGGAAAGAGTATGAATGTGTGAAACTAGCTCTGATAGCTAGATTTGAGAAGACCCCTTCCCAGTATCTTAAGAGGTTTAGAACCCTCAAAAAGCATGATGGTAACCCTTGGGCTACCTGGGTGAGTGAAGGGTTGAAAAACCTAGAGGGATGGATTAAGGGTTACAAAGTAAACACTTATGGGGGTATAACGAATCTTTTTATGTTGGAGTCAATGTATGATTCCTGCTCTCCTGAGCTCAGACAGCACTTGGCTGATTCAAAGGAATTAGGTTCCCGAAAGCTACCTAAGGCTGCTGACTTGTGGGTTGCCAACAGGCCCACTCACAAGGATTCTGAGGTAACTCAGAAAAAGGATGAGGGGAAACAGCCCAAAAAGGACTCCAAAGAGAATTCTAATACTGCAAATTCCAAAGAGGGCCCCAAACAAAACCATAAGGGTAAACCACAAGGGAAACCACAGCAGAATAGTGTATCCGCTGGTGCCAAACCAGAGGGAGGCCAGAACAAGCCACCATTGCAGAAGGCATTCGGTAAATGCTTTGTTTGTGGCTCTACTGACCATGTGAAAGGAGATCCCAGATGCAAGGGTAAACCTTCAGGGATCCAACTTGCCTCCTTAGCCTTCGCTCCAGAAGAGGAAGTCCCAATGGCAAGTGGAAACTTTCTACTGCTGGCTGATGAAGCCATTGGTGTCTCAGCCAGTGTTTCTTTAGTCTCTCTGGGGTTGTGGGAACAGCAGAATTTAGATGTGTATAATTCTATCCCAGATAATACTAAAGAGTATTATAAAGACAGTGTCCAGGTGAATGGTCAGGAGACTCCTGCCATCAGAGACACTGGGGCCAGCATAACTGTGGTGGATGAATCATTTTTCAAGGCAGAGGATGTTGCTAAGGCACCCAAATGCCTCACCAAGTTAGCTGGAAGGCCTGTGCAGATGTGTCCCCAGTTACCAGTTCTCATCCAGTGTAATGATATGGCTGTAAAGATACCTGTCAGTGTACAATGTGAAGTACCAGGTAGGGTTCTGGTGGGTAATGACCTGAAAGCTCTTGGAGCTGTGTCACATACCCCCAGGCCCACTAGTAAAAGGTTATGGGAGCTCACAAAACCTGCAAGAGAGAAAAACCTGTGAGGGTTATCTAAGGAGATGATGACAGAGATCACTGCTTTATCACTGGAGCAACTCACTGCAGTAACTACCCGATCAGGAGCCAACGGGCAACCCAAGACTCCTATGAAAAAGTCAGCAGCAAGCACTCCAGTGCTTCCAACAAGGACTTCCCCTCGGTTGTCCACAGTTACACCTGTAACTCCACATACAGCTGAAGCTGAGAGGGAGGTACAACCCTGTGTGGTTGAACTAGACTCTGAAGAAGAGCTAGTGGGAGGCCAAGAACCTATTGGAGATCTGGACCCTGAGGACCATCCTGAGCTGCAGTCTTTACTGGCAGAAGGTGGTCCCAGCAGGGCAGCTTTTCGTAAGGGACAAAGAGAATGTCCAACTCTGGAGGGTCTCCGCCACCAGGCAGCTGCTCAGGCTGATGGGCAAGAGCCTGGGAAGTATAGGTTGCACTGGGAAGATGGCCTCTTCTACAGTGAACCAACTGAGTCTGAACCTGGAGACTACAAGTGCCTTGTAGTACCTCAAGAAAACAGACAACAGTTCTTGCACTTAGCCCACGAGATTCCTTTGGCTGCTCACTTGAATTTCAAGATCAAGGAAAGGCTCCCACTCTACTTCTATTGGCCAAAAATGGGGGCGGAAGTAGATAAGTTTTGCAAGAGCAGCCATAGCTGCCAAACTTCAGGTAAGGTTGGCTCCAAGAATGTGGCACCTTTAGTGCCTCTCCCAGTTGTGGGAGTCCCATTTGAGAGGGTAGGGATTGGCATTGTTGGTCCCCTTGATCCCCCAACCTCCTCAGGCAACAGGTTTATCCTTGTTGTAGTAGACCATGCTACTAGGTACCCTGAGGCAATTCCTATGAGGACTGTTACAGCTCCGGCTGTAGCTAAGGCCCTCCTTGGTATTTTTACCAGGGTTGGGTTTCCTAAGGAAGTAATATCTGACAGGGGGTCAAACTTTATGTCCCACTACATGAAAGCCATGTGGAAGACCTGCGGAGTTACTTACAAGTTCTCAACCGCATACCACCCCCAGACCAATGGATTGGTAGAATGGTTTAACAGAACCACGAAGAGCATGATAGGTGCTTTAGAGGAATCCCTGAAAAGAAAGTGGGACCTTCTACTGCCATGCCTTCTCTTTGCTTATAGAGAAGTCCCTCAGGACGAAGTAGGTTATTCTCCCTTTGAACTTCTCTATGGCCATCCAGTCAGAGGTCCGTTGGCCCTGATTAAGGAGGGATTGGAAGGTGCTCCTCCCCTCAAGCCAGTCAGAGTGACTGACTATGTGATAGGTCTCCGAAGGAGAATGTCACACATGATGGCAGAAGCTAGTGATAACCTGAAAGCTGGACAAGCTTTGGTCAAGCATTGGCATGATCAAAAGGCTAACATGGTTGAGTTCACTCAAGACCAGCTAGTTCTCGTTATGCTCCCAACAAGGCAGAGGGCCTTGCAAGACAAATGGATGGGACCCTTCAAAGTTGTGGGAAAACTTGGAGAGTCAACTATCTGGTGGATCTAGGCAGACCCAGGGAAGCTCCTAGAGTCTTCCACACCAACCGCCTGAAAGCGTACGTCTCCAGACCTGAAGTAGGAGCCTTGCTTGTAGCTTCAGCGGCAGAGGAAGAAGAGAGTGAGTCTCTCCCTGATCTCCTCAGGGGTGTACCTTTAGATGAGAAAATTGAAGGAGTCAATCTCTCTTCAGATCTGACACCTGAGCAACAAGAGGAGTGCAAATCTATGTTAAATCAGTTTGCCTCCCTGTTCTCACTCTCACCAGGCTTGACCCCTTGGGGACAGCATGAGATACTCACTGGTGACTGTCTGCAAGTCAAAAGCAGAGGATACAGAATGTCAGAAAATGTGAGAACCCATATCAAGGGGGAGGTCAAGAAGATGCTTGATCTCGGGGTAATAGAGCCCTGTACTAGTCCATGGTCTAGCCCAGTTGTGTTAGTACCAAAGGCAGGATCCAAAGACTTGAGATTCTGTGTGGACTATAGAGCTCTTAATGCAGTCACCAAGACTGATGCCCACCCTTTGCCAAGGACAGATGTTTTGGTGGATAAACTTGGTGCAGCCAAGTACCTCAGCACATTTGACCTTACGTCAGGCTATTGGCAAATAGCCTTTACAGACCATGCCAAGGAGAAAACTGCATTTCCAACCCCAGTTGGCTTGTACCAGTTTAAGGTCATGCCTTTTGGATTAAAAAATGCACCTGCTACATTCCAAAGGATGGTGAATCAAGTTCTAGCTGGGATGGAGGACTTCTGCATGGCATACTTGGATGACATTGCAGTCTTCAGCCACTCCTGGGAGGAACATGTGAACCACCTAGGGCATGTTTTGCAGGCTCATGAGCAGGCCAATTTGACTATCAAGGCAAGTAAATGCCAGATAGGTCAAAGAAAAGTGGTCTACCTTGGGCATGAGGTAGGAGGTGGAGAAATAAGGCCTTTGCTCAGCAAAATTGAAGCTGTGCAAAATTGGACAACACCTACTACTCAAACCCAGGTGAGAGCCTTCCTAGGCCTCACCGGGTATTACAGGAATTTCATTGAGAACTATGGGACCATAGCTTCTCCACTGAATGTAATCTCCTCTCCGAAATTCCCTAAAAAGGTCAAATGGAATGAGGAGTGCAATCAGGCCTTTGAAAAACTGAAGAAAGCTCTTTGCCAAGCTCCAGTACTGAGAGCTCTTGACTACCACCAAACTTTCATTGTACAAACTGATGCTTCCAATTTAGGTATAGGTGCAGTTCTAAGCCAACTGGATGAGAACGGTAGGGAGCACCCCATTTTCTTCATCAGCCGTAAGCTGAAGGATCCTGAGACAAGGTGGGCAACAATCGAAAGAGAATGCTTTGCTATTGTGTGGGCACTGAAGAAGTTTAGGCCATACTTGTATGGTTCTACTTTCGTCATTCAGACTGACCACCAACCCTTGAGATGGTTAATGCAAATGAAGGGAGAAAACCCAAAACTATTGAGATGGTCAATCTGCCTGCATGGGTTTGATTTCACCATTGAGCACAGGTCAGGGTGTCACCATCAAAATGCTGATGGACTCTCTAGGATGTATGTCATCGACTAGAGGTATGAGGTTCATCCAGGAGTGGATTAAATCCTCCTGTCCCTTAGTCTGGGGGGGGCGAGTGTTAGGGAGAATTCTCTGTTTAGGCTGAATTTCCTAACCTAGTGAGTCCCCCAGCAGCTTTGCTGGATTTTTTGGGGTTTATTGTTTTCTCCTGCCAAGAGTGAGACTCTTTTACCCTCACTCTTGGACATGATTTGAGTGTGTTTCTTTGATTCTAGATCTGTTTAATGGGCTATGGGGTCTTTTACTCCATAGGGCTTCATGTGTTTTTGTGATGTGTGTTACACAGCACCCTTAGTGAGGTAACACAGGGGTGTCATAGTGACTCCCCAGTATAGACTCCATACCCTGGGACTGACTACTGTCTCCCAGGTCTGTAAAGTCACCATTGACTTTACTAGTCTTAAATTTTGAACAGAACCAGTACAAACCATCATATTGTGGACGTACTGGCTGGGGCAATTCGATTGCCCCGGCGTCTGTTAGTCGAGGGGGCACGTCTCTGTCCCCCCTGATTGAGTTTTGGCTGGTGGCAGTGGATACTACTTTTTATATTCAACCGCTAATATTTCTCTAAGGGATTTTCCCCATTATTCGAGGCTACTATCTTTATTTATTTAATTACGGTAGCCTTGAACATACCGCCGGTTTATTTAATTAATATTAATTCTCTGGTTGGTATTTTTTTGCCAAAACTCAGTTATAAAATGGTGTTTGTGTTCTCTTCTGTGACTCCAACCCAAGTCGAGCCCTTTGTTCCACTTTTTGGCGGGCTTCTCCACAGAAGCCCTCCAAAGTGGTGCCACTCTGTCTGGGGTACTTAGGAGGGGCGGAGGGGGATTTAGGCACCCTGGACTGAGTTGCCTAGGCAACTCAAGTCGCACTCTGTCCTGATTGGCCCAAGTGGTGAACCGGCCGCCTCACCACTTAACATATTTGAGTGATAGCTAGGCTGAGTGAATGGGGGTTTTCTGCATAAAAGTAGGGCTTTGGGGACTGGAACTTCAGAAGTCGCCACAGGACCTAAGAATCCGACGAGGGAGAAGCTGAGCTGACCTGCCACGACGACACCACCGGTGGAGCCCTGCTGGACCGTCTCACCACTTTTCCCAACGACAGAGGAGATCTCCTGCCGGAGAGTCTTCTTCCTTTGACTGGTGGGGATAACCAGTTTCACCGTCTTTTCGCCTTCCCGACGTATCTCGTGGCCGCCTTCCCTGTGCCAAGCACCCCGGCAACCGGGATACCACGTTTTACCACGACCGTGAATTAAAGGGTAATACCTTTAACCGGAAAACTCTGTGGCTGGTTTCTTCCCTGGCAGTGCAACGACCTTCATCTTTCCTCCAAGTCGAGATCTTCTCTTCCCCTGGACGACGACGACGAGGCTTGCACCCGCTGCCAGGAACAACTGCCACCGCTGGAGGATCCTTCCCACTTAAGGTACTGTGTCCCGCCCGGCTTCCCTTGCCACCGACTGTACAGGGTAGATTTAGCCCCCGGCTTTCGAACCTGGGTTAGCCTGGGACACCCTGGATAAACTTTTCTGAGCCTCTCTAAACTCTTTTCGAACTCTCTGCAAGACTTTCTAAGCCTAGTGTAACTGTGTGATATTGGGCGCATTTGTGCTCTGCTCTCTCCAAGAGTGGGCCCAGCCTATGGACTTTGGCTCACAAGTGACTTTTGCTCTTCTGCCTTGCTAATAGTGTTCCTAAAGCTTAGAGTGGTGTACCTTCTCATATTCTGTCTTTTTCCCTCCCTTCTTCATGAACTTGTTGGAGTGCCATCTATAGTTAAGCACTCACCTCTGTATGAAAATAAGTGGTGTTAACTAAGACTTATCTGATAAGGAATAAGGGATGTATGTATTATAATAGTAACTGTGTTTAGAATGTTTTACAATAAGAGTGCTGGAGTGTTTCAAACAGTGTGTTTTTAAATAAATAATTATATACTTTGATACCAAAGCTCTGGTCAGTGTTTGCTTGTATTATTGTGTCTAAGTGCCTATTGTGTATACTTTGCATACTGCCTAACTCTTCTTGAGGGAAGTCTGACTGCTCAGCCACAGCTACCAGGTAAATCTGGATGGTACAGACTGCTACCAAGTGGGTTTACTGCTAACACCTGTAGTCTTAAATCTTTTGCAGTGTTCCCAAAGGGAACTGCACAGGTTTCTGCCTAACACTGGTGTACAGCGGTGGGATTTGTATTGAGGATACATTTTAGAGTGCTTTAGGATACTTTAGTACAACTAACCACAAAGCTTAGCACTGAAAAAGTAATCTTTCTAACATGTCAACTATGGAACTATGGAAAACTATAGTCAAGAGTCCCTTGCTAAAAAAACTGCTGATTGTTTAAGAGTTATCTGTAAGCATAAGAATCTCCTGACTAAAGGCAAGAAAATGGAATTGATAGAAAGGTTGTTAGCTAACCAAAGTCTGGATGATGGTTCAGAGGAACCTACCATGCCAGAAACTGTAGATAACAGTATAGAGATTGATGTTGATCAAAATGTTGATAATCCTGAGGAAGAGTCAGAAGAGGAGGGTGAGGCTGCTGTGACTGTCCCCCCTAGGCCTCTGTCTGCTTTGCCAGCTGTACCTACTGGACCTTTGCCAGGTCCCACACTTAGTCCTCAATATCTTGAGCTAGAAAAAATGAAACTTGAACTAGAGTTCAAGAGTCTGAATACTCAGGCTGAAGAAAGACACCAGGAACTGAATCAATAACTAAGGCTAAGGGAAATTGAGCACAAGCATGAGCTAGAAATGAAGAAATTGTCTGTTGAAAATACTTCCCTCTCTGGCTCCTCTAGAAGTTCCAGTCCTAAAAGACCCTGGATGCCTAAAGAATTGGTTGGTATGATGAGCCTAAGTTGGATGTGTTGGATTGGTTGTCTCTGTTTGAATATAATCATGGGCTCCAGAACATCACAGGAAATGACTTACTCACCTGGTTGTTCTCTAGGCTTCCCCTTGTTGCAACTGATGTGGTAATGGAGTTGGGGGAGGAGGATAGGAAAGAGTATGAATGTGTGAAACTAGCTCTGATAGCTAGATTTGAGAAGACCCCTTCCCAGTATCTTAAGAGGTTTAGAACCCTCAAAAAGCATGATGGTAACCCTTGGGCTACCTGGGTGAGTGAAGGGTTGAAAAACTTAGAGGGATGGATTAAGGGTTACAAAGTAAACACTTATGGGGGTATAAAGAATCTTTTTATGTTGGAGTCAATGTATGATGCCTGCTCTCCTGAGCTCAGACAGCACTTGGCTGATTCAAAGGAATTAGATTCCCGAAAGCTACCTAAGGCTGCTGACTTGTGGGTTGCCAACAGGCCCACTCACAAGGATTCTGAGGTAACTCAGAAAAAGGATGAGGGGAAACAGCCCAAAAAGGACTCCAAAGAGAATTCTAATACTGCAAATTCCAAAGAGGGCCCCAAACAAAACCATAAGGGTAAGCCACAAGGGAAACCACAGCAGAATAGTGTATCCGCTGGTGCCAAACCAGAGGGAGGCCAGAACAAGCCACCATTCCAGAAGGCATTCGGTAAATGCTTTGTTTGTGGCTCTACTGACCATGTGAAAGGAGATCCCAGATGCAAGGGTAAACCTTCAGGGATCCAACTTGCCTCCTTAGCCTTCGCTCCAGAAGAGGAAGTCCCAATGGCAAGTGGAAACTTTCTACTGCTGGCTGATGAAGCCATTGGTGTCTCAGCCAGTGTTTCTTTAGTCTCTCTGGGGTTGTGGGAACAGCAGAATTTAGATGTGTATAATTCTATCCCAGATAATACTAAAGAGTATTATAAAGACAGTGTCCAGGTGAATGGTCAGGAGACTCCTGCCATCAGAGACACTGGGGCCAGCATAACTGTGGTGGTTGAATCATTTTTCAAGGCAGAGGATGTTGCTAAGGCACCCAAATGCCTCACCAAGTTAGCTGGAGGGCCTGTGCAGATGTGTCCCCAGTTACCAGTTCTCATCCAGTGTAATGATATGGCTGTAAAGATACCTGTCAGTGTACAATGTGAAGTACCAGGTAGGGTTCTGGTGGGTAATGACCTGAAAGCTCTTGGAGCTGTGTCACATACCCCCAGGCCCACTAGTAAAAGGTTATGGGAGCTCACAAAACCTGCAAGAGAGAAAAACCTGTGAGGGTTATCTAAGGAGATAATGACAGAGATCACTGCTTTATCACTGGAGCAACTCACTGCAGTAACTACCCGATCAGGAGCCAGGGGGCAACCCAAGACTCCTAGGAAAAAGTCAGCAGCAAGCACTCCAGTGCTTCCAACAAGGACTTCCCCTCGGTTGTCCACAGTTACACCTGTAACTCCACATACAGTTGAGGCTGAGAGGGAGGTACAACCGTGTGTGGTTGAACTAGACTCTGAAGAAGAGCTAGTGGGAGGCCAAGAACCTATTGGAGATCTGGACCCTGAGGACCATCCTGAGCTGCAGTCTTTACTGGCAGAAGGTGGTCCCAGCAGGGCAGCTTTTCGTAAGGGACAAAGAGAATGTCCAACTCTGGAGGGTCTCCGCCACCAGGCAGCTGCTCAGGCTGATGGGCAAGAGCCTGGGAAGTATAGGTTGCACTGGGAAGATGGCCTCTTCTACAGTGAACCAACTGAGTCTGAACCTGGAGACTACAAGTGCCTTGTAGTACCTCAAGAAAACAGACAACAGTTCTTGCACTTAGCCCACGAGATTCCTTTGGCTGCTCACTTGAATTTCAAGAAGATCAAGGAAAGGCTCTCACTCTACTTCTATTGGCCAAAAATGGGGGCGGAAGTAGATAAGTTTTGCAAGAGCAGCCATAGCTGCCAAACTTCAGGTAAGGTTGGCTCCAAGAATGTGGCACCTTTAGTGCCTCTCCCAGTTGTGGGAGTCCCATTTGAGAGGGTAGGGATTGGCATTGTTGGTCCCCTTGATCCCCCAACCTCCTCAGGCAACAGGTTTATCCTTGTTGTAGTAGACCATGCTACTAGGTACCCTGAGGCAATTCCTATGAGGACTGTTACAGCTCCGGCTGTAGCTAAGGCCCTCCTTGGTATTTTTACCAGGGTTGGGTTTCCTAAGGAAGTAATATCTGACAGGGGGTCAAACTTTATGTCCCACTACATGAAAGCCATGTGGAAGACCTGCGGAGTTACTTACAAGTTCTCAACCGCATACCACCCCCAGACCAATGGATTGGTAGAAAGGTTTAACAGAACCATGAAGAGCATGATAGGTGCTTTAGAGGAATCCCTGAAAAGAAAGTGGGACCTTCTACTGCCATGCCTTCTCTTTGCTTATAGAGAAGTCCCTCAGGACGAAGTAGGTTATTCTCCCTTTGAACTTCTCTATGGCCATCCAGTCAGAGGTCCGTTGGCCCTGATTAAGGAGGGATTGGAAGGTGCTCCTCCCCTCAAGCCAGTCAGAGTGACTGACTATGTGATAGGTCTCCGAAGGAGAATGTCACACATGATGGCAGAAGCTAGTGATAACCTGAAAGCTGGACAAGCTTTGGTCAAGCATTGGCATGATCAAAAGGCTAACATGGTTGAGTTCACTCAAGACCAGCTAGTTCTCGTTATGCTCCCAACAAGGCAGAGGGCCTTGCAAGACAAATGGATGGGACCTTTCAAAGTTGTGGGAAAACTTGGAGATTCAACTATCTGGTGGATCTAGGCAGACCCAGGGAAGCTCCTAGAGTCTTCCACACCAACCGCCTGAAAGCGTACGTCTCCAGACCTGAAGTAGGAGCCTTGCTTGTAGCTTCAGCGGCAGAGGAAGAAGAGAGTGAGTCTCTCCCTGATCTCCTCAGGGGTGTACCTTTAGATGAGAAAATTGAAGGAGTCAATCTCTCTTCAGATCTGACACCTGAGCAACAAGAGGAGTGCAAATCTATGTTAAATCAGTTTGCCTCCCTGTTCTCACTCTCACCAGGCTTGACCCCTTGGGGACAGCATGAGATACTCACTGGTGACTGTCTGCAAGTCAAAAGCAGAGGATACAGAATGTCAGAAAATGTGAGAACCCATATCAAGGGGGAGGTCAAGAAGATGCTTGATCTCGGGGTAATAGAGCCCTGTACTAGTCCATGGTCTAGCCCAGTTGTGTTAGTACCAAAGGCAGGATCCAAAGACTTGAGATTCTGTGTGGACTATAGAGCTCTTAATGCAGTCACCAAGACTGATGCCCACCCTTTGCCAAGGACAGATGTTTTGGTGGATAAACTTGGTGCAGCCAAGTACCTCAGCACATTTGACCTTACGTCAGGCTATTGGCAAATAGCCTTTACAGACCATGCCAAGGAGAAAACTGCATTTCCAACCCCAGTTGGCTTGTACCAGTTTAAGGTCATGCCTTTTGGATTAAAAAATGCACCTGCTACATTCCAAAGGATGGTGAATCAAGTTCTAGCTGGGATGGAGGACTTCTGCATGGCATACTTGGATGACATTGCAGTCTTCAGCCACTCCTGGGAGGAACATGTGAACCACCTAGGGCATGTTTTGCAGGCTCATGAGCAGGCCAATTTGACTATCAAGGCAACTAAATGCCAGATAGGTCAAAGTAAAGTGGTCTACCTTGGGCATGAGGTAGGAGGTGGAGAAATAAGGCCTTTGCTCAAAAAAATTGAAGCTGTGCAAAATTGGACAACACCTACTACTCAAACCCAGGTGAGAGCCTTCCTAGGCCTGACCGGGTATTACAGGAATTTCATTGAGAACTATGGGACCATAGCTTCTCCACTGAATGTAATCTCCTCTCCGAAATTCCGTAAAAAGGTCAAATGGAATGAGGAGTGCAATCAGGCCTTTGAAAAACTGAAGAAAGCTCTTTGCCAAGCTCCAGTACTGAGAGCTCCTGACTACCACCAAACTTTCATTGTACAAACTGATGCTTCCAATTTAGGTATAGGTGCAGTTCTAAGCCAACTGGATGAGAACGGTAGGGAGCACCCCATTTGCTTCATCAGCCGTAAGCTGAAGGATCCTGAGACAAGGTGGGCAACAATCGAAAGAGAATGCTTTGCTATTGTGTGGGCACTGAAGAAGTTTAGGCCATACTTGTATGGTTCTACTTTCGTCATTCAGACTGACCACCAACCCTTGAGATGGTTAATGCAAATGAAGGGAGAAAACCCAAAACTATTGAGATGGTCAATCTGCCTGCATGGGTTTGATTTCACCATTGAGCACAGGTCAGGGTGTCACCATCAAAATGCTGATGGACTCTCTAGGATGTATGTCATCGACTAGAGGTATGAGGTTCATCCAGGAGTGGATTAAATACTCCTGTCCCTTAGTCTGGGGGGGCGAGTGTTAGGGAGAATTCTCTGTTTAGGCTGAATTTCCTAACCTAGTGAGTCCCCCAGCAGCTTTGCTGGATTTTTTGGGGTTTATTGTTTTCTCCTGCCAAGAGTGAGACTCTTTTACCCTCACTCTTGGACATGATTTGAGTGTGTTTCTTTGATTCTAGATCTGTTTAATGGGCTATGGGGTCTTTTACTCCATAGGGCTTCATGTGTTTTTGTGATGTGTGTTACACAGCACCCTTAGTGAGGTAACACAGGGGTGTCATAGTGACTCCCCAGTATAGACTCCATACCCTGGGACTGACTACTGTCTCCCAGGTCTGTAAAGTCACCATTGACTTTACTTGTCTTAAATTCTGAACAGAACCAGTACAAACCATCATATTGTGGACGTACTGGCTGGGGCAATTCGATTGCCCCGGCGTCTGTTAGTCGAGGGGGCACGTCTCCGTCCCCCCTGATTGAGTTTTGGCTGGTGGCAGTGGATACTACTTTTTATATTCAACCGCTAATATTTCTCTATGGGATTTTCCCCATTGTTCGAGGCTACTATCTTTATTTATTTAATTACGATAGCCTCGAACATACCCCCGGTTTATTTAATTAATATTAATTCTCTGGTTGGTATTTTTTTGCCAAAACTCAGTTATAAAATGGTGTTTGTGTTCTCTTCTGTGACTCCAACCCAAGTCGAGCCCTTTGTTCCACTTTTTGGCAGGCTTCTCCACAGAAGCCCTCCAAAGTGGTGCCACTCTGTCTGGGGTACTTAGGAGGGGCGGAGGGGGATTTAGGCACCCTGGACTGAGATGCCTAGGCAACTCAAGTCGCACTCTGTCCTGATTGGCCCAAGTGGTGAGCCGGCCGCCTCACCACTTAACATATTTGAGTGATAGCTAGGCTGAGTGAATGGGGGTTTTCTGCATAAAAGTAGGGCTTTGGGGACTGGAACTTCAGAAGTCGCCACAGGACCTAAGAATCCGACGAGGGAGAAGCTGAGCTGACCTGCCACGACGACACCACCGGTGGAGCCCTGCTGGACCGTCTCACCACTTTTCCCAACGACAGAGGAGATCTCCCGCCGGAGAGTCTTCTTCCTTTGACTGGTGGGGATAACCAGTTTCACCGTCTTTTCGCCTTCCCGACGTATCTCGTGGCCGCCTTCCCTGTGCCAAGCACCCCGGCAACCGGGATACCACGTTTTACCACGACCGTGAATTAAAGGGTAATACCTTTAACCGGAAAACTCTGTGGCTGGTTTCTTCCCTGGCAGTGCAACGACCTTCATCTTTCCTCCAAGTCGAGAGCTTCTCTTCCCCTGGACGACGACGACGAGGCTTGCACCCGCTGCCAGGAACAACTGCCACCGCTGGAGGATCCTTCCCACTTAAGGTACTGTGTCCCGCCCGGCTTCCCTTGCCACCGACTGTACAGGGTAGATTTAGCCCCCGGCTTTCGAACCTGGGTTAGCCTGGGACACCCTGGCTAAACTTTTCTGAGCCTCTCTAAACTCTTTTCGAACTCTCTGCAAGACTTTCTAAGCCTAGTGTAACTGTGAGATATTGGGCGCATTTGTGCTCTGCTCTCTCCAAGAGTGGGCCCAGCCTATGGACTTTGGCTCACAAGTGACTTTTGCTCTTCTGCCTTGCTAATAGTGTTCCTAAAGCTTAGAGTGGTGTACCTTCTCATATTCTGTCTTTTTCCCTCCCTTCTTCATGAACTTGTTGGAGTGCCATCTATAGTTAAGCACTCACCTCTGTATGAAAATAAGTGGTGTTAACTAAGACTTATCTGATAAGGAATAAGGGTTGTATGTATTATAATAGTAACTGTAAGAGTGTTTTACAATAAGAGTGCTGGAGTGTTTCAAACAGTGTGTTTTTAAATAAATAATTATATACTTTGATACCAAAGCTCTGGTCAGTGTTTGCTTGTATTATTGTGTCTATGTGCCTATTGTGTATACTTTGCATACTGCCTAGCTCTTCTTGAGGGAAGTCTGACTGCTCAGCCACAGCTGCCAGGTAAATCTGGGTGGTACAGACTGCTACCAAGTGGGTTTACTGCTAACACCTGTAGTCTTAAATCTTTTGCAGTGTTCCCAAAGGGAACTGCACAGGTTTCTGCCTAACAGGAGTGTTGTCGTTAATACGGAAACCTAATCATATATAAACATAGGCAATGACTGCAGCATGCACCATAGAAGTACATTATTTATGATCTTGTTAAAACATTTTGATATGTATATAAAGTGAAAGTCATTATTGTTAAGTTGCACTACTAAAAATCTATGAAATTCAGTAAAAAAACTTTGTCAAAGGGACGTTATGGTTAAGTTGCGCTACTAAAAAACTATGTCATCAATGACATTTGTGATGTCATCTTTGATGTCATGGGTGTTAGTCTTAGCAGTGCACGGTGGTGGTGGCGCAAGTTATGGTTGCTTAGCTTGCCATAACTGGCGAATTTCAAGGGTTTTTCATTGGAACCATAACGTCCCTTTAACCAAGTTTTTTCACTGAATTTCATAGGTTTTTCGTAGCGCAACTTAACCATAACGTCCCTTTAACAAAGTTTTTTTCACTGAATATATATATATATATATATATATATATATATATATATATATATTAACTGAAAAAACTTTGTTAAAGGGACGTTATGTTTATGTTGGACTAATAAAAACCTGTGAAATTCAAAGAAAAAACTTTGTTAAAGGGACGTTAGAAATAACACACGCGCAACATTTTCCCTTGTTCACCTATCCTTCTATATTAGTTTTTGGTTCCTCTTCCTGCCAAAGAACTAAGAAAGACATGTATAGACTCCATCTACTTTATATTTCTCAGTAAAGGACATAGACTCAATAAGATTTTCCAACATTTCCATTTGCATTTTGTTTTATGCTAATGACAATATTGTGGCGTTCATCCTCTGTTCCAGGGACTGGGACGGTGGATACTGGTCCAGCAGCCCAAGTTATCAGCCCAAGCGAAGTGGGGGTAGATAACCAGGTCTCTAGACCATTATCCCCCCATTCCAGCCCCTGAAATGGGGGATCAAGGCCATTAGCACCCTAGGTTCCCAAAGCAGGAACCCGGGGTGCTAAAAAAGAGGATTTTTCCAAGATGGCCACCATGGAAATGGAAGGCGAGGGTTCCATACAAGGCCCCTCTTCGCTTTCCATGGCAGCCTGCAGAAGGCAAAAAGAGAACCCTATGACCATACTACCACAAGCATATTTTTCTTCCCTTTCAAATCTCTCCTAATTTCGAATAACTTTACCACAAAGCCAGTCCAAGGTGGACATGGCCACTTTAATCCTATGTTTTGTCCCTTGTGGTCATGGCCAGTAGCCAGATTTTCCGGATCATGACCTTATTCCATGACCCGGACAATCTGGCCACTGCCAATGGCCACAGGCTACCCCTCAGTCACTAAAGGTATACCGCTATATTTTTTAGCTACATTATGACACTTGTCAAATAATAAAACACTGGCATATTTGCAAAACCATGCTTGTAGGTCCTTGCCAATGCTCCTTACGCACCTCATTTATAAGCCTTTACATTATTTTGGGATCCCCCTTCTAATTTTGCCCCCTCATGACAGAATCCCGCTGTACTTTGCATACTCACTCAGAATTAGGTCAGAAACATACATGCAGTTCCATTAAGTGGTGCCAAAGTTATAAGCCATCCAAGAACTGCATTTCACCAACCCTGTAATGCTGAGGTGTCCGTGAACTTTTTAGGACTGTTGGCGAACATCCGAACTGTTTGCGGACTTTCGTGGCAAAAAAACACCTGATTTTTTTGCTTCTTGCAGCCATATCCCATCCCATACTCATCACCCCTCACCTCCCCAGAGATTATTTGATAAGTTTGACAAGTTCAATATTGTGTTTTTTAATATGTTTTTACTGTGATGTCCGCGGACACCAGCCGCTGTCCGTGAATCCAAGATGGCGGGCGTTTCCAAAAATCTGACGCACTTCACGCTCTTCACCATCCAATCAGTGAACACGTCGCATGCCCGTGGACATGACGCAAGCCAATTAACAAATCAGTGTCCTGTCATCAAGGCGAACAGGCAAGTGTGTCCGCAGACCGGACTTAGATTTCACTAATTTTTTGTGACCTACATTTTGGTCATTTAAAAAAAAAATACTGGACGGATTTTCACCAAATTTACAAAAGCATGCTTTTGGGACCAAGCCGCTGCTCCTGCCATAAATTTGGTGCAAATCCGTCCAGCGGTTTGGGCTTTAGGCGTGAGCAATGTTTTTTCCCCATTCAGTTTATGGGAAAAAAAGAAATTTTGGGACCCCCCTATAACTTTGCCCCCCCCAGACCAAATCTCACCAAACTTTGCAAAACATTCAGAGTGGGCCATATACCTGTTTCTGCAATGTTTGGTGTTGATTTGTCCAGTGGGAGCGAATTTATAAGCCGCCCAAAAACTGCTCTTCCTATGGGTTTAGCAACTTGACCATAACGGCCATGTTAGTGGCCATGTAGTTATGGTTAAGTTGCTGTTTCCATAGGAAGAGCACTTTTGGGTGGCTTATAACTTTGCTCTCCCTGGGCGAATCCTCACCAGACTTTGCAAAGAAAGTATATGGCTCACTCTGATATATTTTACAAAGTTTGGTGAGGATTTGTCCAGGGGGGCAAAGTTTTAAGGTGGGTCCCAATTTTTTTTTTTCCCATAGACTGAATGGGGAAAAAACTTTGCTCACGCCTACAGCCCAAACCGCTGGACGTATTTTCACCAAAATCAGACCAGGTGTAGCGGCTTGGTCCTGAAATCGTGCTTTTGAAAATTTGGTGAAAATCCGTCCAGTAGTTTTTTTTTTAATTACCAAAAAGTAGGTCACAAAAAATTTGTGATATCTGTGTTCGGTCCGCGGACACACTTCCCTGTTCGCTCCGCGGACAGTGTCCTGATTGGTCAACCGGCCTGCGTCATGTCCGCGGACATGCAACATGTTCACTGATTGGACGGCGCAGAGCGTGGAGCGTGCCAGATTTTTGGTAGCACCCGCCATCTTGGATTTGCGCACGTCCGTGGACAGCGCAGTGAATCTTGGTTGAAAAATTGTATTTAGTAGAGTGCGTTGGTGTGTAAGAGTTTTTGGGGAGGGTGGGAGAGTATGAGATGGGTTAAATGTTGTATTTATTTATGTGGTAGACCCTCTTGTTGTGTTCGATTTGTCTGCGGACAACACGGCTGTTCTGAAATGTTCTAGATAAACTACATGGGGGTGTTCTGAGGACGCAATATGTGTCCGTGTTGTTCGCAAGCAAGCTGAAACTGTTCTAAAAACACTAGCAGTGTCCTGAAATGTCCTTAAATAAACAAGATGGGGGTGTCCTGAGGACGCTGTCCGTATTGTTCGCTGGTAAGTTGAAAGTGTTCTGGTGTCCTGAGAACGCGGTGTCCTGAAATGTTCGTAAGTAAATAAAATGGGGGTGTCCTGAGAACGGTATGCCTATTCGTTTTGTTCCCAGATAAGTTGAAACTGTTCTAAGAATATTTCATGTGTTCTGGAATGTTCGTCAATAAACAAAATGGGGGTGTCCTGAGGATGCTGTCCCTATTTGTTCGCTGGCAAGTTGAAAGTGTTCTAAGAACACTTGCGGTGTCCTGAAATGTTGGTAAATAAACAAAATGGGGGTGTCCTGAGGACGATGTCCGTATTGTTCGCTGGCAAGTTGAAAGTGTTCTAAGAACACTCGCGGTGTCCTGAAATGTTCGTAAACAAACAAAATGGGGTTGTCCTGAGGACGCTGTCTGTATTGTTCACTGGCAAGTTGAAAGTGTTCTAAGAACACTCGTGGTGTCCTGAAATGTTCGTAAATAAACAAAATGGGGGTGTCCTGAGGACACTGTCCGTATTGTTTGCTGGCAAGTTGAAAGTGTTCTAAGAACACTCGCGGTGTCCTGAAATGTTCGTAAATAAACAAAATGGGGGTGTCCTGAGGACGCTGTCCGTATTGTTCGCTGGCAAGTTGAAAGTGTTCTAAGAACACTTGCTGTGTCCTGAAATGTTCGTAAATAAACAAATTGGAGATGTCCTGAGGACGCTGTCCGTATTGTTCGCTGGCAAGTTGAAAGTGTTCTGAGAACAATTGCGGTGTCTGAAATGTTCGTAAATAAACAAAATGGGGGTGTCCTGAGGACGCTCTCTGTATTGTTCGCTGGCAAGTTGAAAGTGTTCTAAGAACACTCACGGTGTCCTGAAATGTTTGTAAATAAACAAAATAGGGGTGTCCTGAGGACGCTGTCTGTATTGTTCGCTGGCAAGTTGAAAGTGTTCTGAGAACACTCGCGGTGTCCTGAAATGTTCGTAAATAAACAAAATGGGGGTGTCCTGAGGACGCTGTCCGTATTGTTCGCTGGCAAGTTGAAAGTGTTCTAAGAACACTCATGTCCGCGGACATTAAAAGTTCCCATAAGGCATAGTTAAAATGATTGACTCTATGGGTGTGATATGCTGCGGTGGTTGTGGCCAGGGCATAGATTCTTGGGAGCATGGCCACATGGCCATGCACCCAAGACTCTATGCCCTGGCCACAACCACCGCAGCATATCACACCCATAGTGACTTATAAGTTTGGGATCCAAGAACAAATTTATAAGGAACAAAGTTAAAAGCCACTATGGGTGTGATATGTTGCAATGGTTGTACTTATTATAATATGCTTACTGTTTGGTTTAGTAACTGGAGTACATGTATTTCTTGTTCATTTCTGTGATAAAAGAAAAGATCATGTTAGTATTGGTATTTTGTAACGACTTATAACATTGAATAATCTACATTTTTTTTTACCCTCATATTTAGTAGATTACAAACCAGTGTACTGTGCAATTTGCTCAGTTTCTGTGTTTGTTGCTAAAATCAATGGGTCTGTGGGAGAACAAAAAATCCATATTGGATTAACAAAAAACCTTTTTTTGTTATGATACAGTCTATTTTTTTTTTGTTTTCACTTGTTTGCATATTGTAAACATTTGGAGCAGTTAGATACCAGTTGGCGTATTCTAACTGTTTAATTTTTGATGTAATTTAGTGGTATTGATTTATCTGTTTGGATATTGTACAATTTTGGAGCAGTTAGATATCAGATCGCGTATTCTAACTGTCTAATTTTTGATGTAATTTAGTGGTATTGATTTATCTGTATGGATATTGTAAAAATTTGGAGTAGTTAGATACTAGTTGGTGTATTCTAACTGTCTATTTTTTTATATAATTTAGTGATATTCATTTATCTGATTAGTTGTTGTAGAATCTTCGGGCAGTTAGATACCTGTTGGAATATTCTAACAGTTTATATTTTTTTACTACAAGTTTAGTTAAGGTTTAAGTACAGTTTAGTTAATACATTTTGGTTTTAAGAACATTAAATAAGCGTTTGAAAGATTTGCTGGTAATCTCTGCTTTAGGGTAATGGTACTATGATTACATTCAAACTAACCACAATTCTTTTTTATATATGCAGTGTAGTGACCTGAATTGGTTGTGGCTCCTGCGTGGTAGATTATACCTATTGTTGTGAAGGTTTTCTTATCAAGTGATACTTGACCATGTGTCAATCCAGTCAGCTTGCAGTTGTTTTTGGTACCATCTGCATTGTAACGTAAAAGCATTAGTGTTACGTATTTACCATGTGTTTGTATTAGTAAGGTGGAGCAATTATCCGAATTGCAGGTAGAACATAATCTACCATGGTTTGCATTTTGTACAAGTTGCTGAAATGGAATGGATTCACAATTAGGTATTGCTATATATATGAAGCGTTCATTGGGGATTTGTTCTTGTGTCACATTGTTGCAGAGAGTGCCTGTGTGTTTCCACATGTATGAAATCTGGAAGATTTCATTTATAGGTATGCTTTTGTTTTCTAGTACTTGTAGTAAGTACATTAGAAATTCTTGTGGATCTTCCTGTGAGTTTATAGTGAATTTCACCATTCCAGCACAGTAGTCCAATTGTTGTCTTATTCCATAAAAACTATACGTGTTGTCAGGATAGTTTGTTGCATTTCTATGAAGTTCTAACATTTGCAAACACAATGGCCCTCATTACAACTCAGGCGGTAAGGGGTTTACGGCGCCGTAAACAGCGCCGACCCTTACCGCCTGAGTACGAGGTCCCTTAGCGCCATGGCGGATTTAACACCTGCTTTTAGCAGGTGTTAAAATCCATGGCGCTAAGGGACCATGGAGTTAATTACGCCACCATAATTTACGGTGGCGTAATTAATGCCTTCCCCACTCCCATTATGCCCTATGGGGCAAAAATGGGAATTGGGAAGGGTAAATGGGGATTGGGGACTTACCGCCCCGCCAAGGTCGGAATGGGGCGGTAAGTCCGCCAACCACCATGGCGTAAACGTAGTTTACGCCATGGTGGTAAAGTCATGGCCCAGGCGGTAACTTACCGCCTGGGTCGTAATGAGGCCCAATTGGTCTGTGCTGTGTAAGTAAATGTTGTCAACAATTGGTGGTATTTGAAATAGAACACCAAAGAACTACAAAGGACTGGGTTTTTTTGTAAAAAGAGGCCTAGGACAATGCCCAATTGAACTTGTATTGCTACAAACAGAAGGTCCTAGCTCCTCTCAAATCCTCGCCCTTAAAGATCCAACAGCAATAGTTTGGATACCTAACGAGCTGCCCTCCACAGTTGCAACAGACTGCACTCACAAGCGACATTAAAAAAATATATTTATATTTTATTACAAAATTCATTTCATATAAAAAAGTTTTTTTTCATATATATACAACCAGTATTTCAACCACAGTAATCCATATATGTGGAGCAACAAAACAAACCTCAAGTGGAAAAAATATAAAAAAGTTTATATAAAAAAATCCAAAAACAAAACAAAACACCAAAGATAGAACTAAAGGGGTTCTGTGTTAAACTTAAGAACAAACACCTGCACCTTTAATAGACAGAAAAACAGTAAAGCAGTTGAAATAATAAATATTTCTCATTACAGGTTGTTAATAATATAAGACACACACATCCGATTGTATACTAAACAACACATAAACAATACACAATATCTAATATTAGCATCTTGAGTCAAATACCAATCTGGTGTCTAATTGTGGATCTGTTATATTAATATTAAGATCCTATTATTGTTTCTAAGTAGACAGCAGCTTTTGATGCTTAATTAAAACCGTGACCGTTATCTCACAGCCAGAGAGACCCTGTAACATTTGAAATAGAATATTCATTGCTACATTTGTGTAGCAATTTACACCAACTATATTTGAGAGTTTAAATGGACCAGGTAGTTCTGTATCTGAGTGATTTTCTTTTAGTTTGTCTTCCTTCTTTGCTGAAGCACCTGGTTTACTTTCCCTAATTGGTTCGTTTATGCTTGTGCCTGTGTGTTTCCACATGTATGAAATCTGGAAGATTTAATTTATAGGTATGCTTTTGTTTTCTAGTACTTGTAATAAGTACATTAGAAATTCTTGTGGATCTTCCTGTGAGTTTATAGTGAATTTCACCATTCCAGCACAGTAGTCCAATTGTTGTCTTATTCCATAAAAACTATAGGTGTTGTCAGGATAGTTTGTTGCATTTCTATGAAGTTCTAACATTTGCAAACACAATTGGTCTGTGCTGTGTAAGTAAATGTTGTCAACAATTGGTGGTATTTGAAATAGAATACCAAAGAACTACAAAGGACTGGGTTTTTTTTGTAAAAAGAGGCCTAGGACAATGCCCAATTGAACTTGTATTGCTACAAACAGAAGGTCCTAGCTCCTCTCAAATCCTCGCCCTTAAAGATCCAACAGCAATAGTTTGGATACCTAACGAGCTGCCCTCTTCAGTTGCAACAGACTGCACTCACAAGCGACATTAAAAAAATATATTTATATTTTATTACAAAATTCATTTCATATAAAAAAGTTTTTTTCATATATATACAACCAGTATTTCAACCACAGTAATCCATATATGTGGAGCAACAAAACAAACCTCAAGTGGAAAAAATATAAAAAAGTATATATAAAAAAATCCAAAAAGAAAACAAAACACCAAAGATAGAACTAAAGGGGTTCTGTGTTAAACTTAAGAACAAACACCTGCACCTTTAATAGACAGAAAAACAGTAAAGCAGTTGAAATAATAAATATTTCTCATTACAGGTTGTTAATAATATAACACACACACACACATCCAATTGTATATTAAACAACACATAAACAATACACAATATCTAACATTAGCATCTTGAGTACAAATACCAATCTGATGTCTAATTGTGGATCTGTTATATTAATATTAAGATCCTATTATTGTTTCTAAGTAGACAGCAGCTTTTGATGCCTAATTAAAAACGTGACCGTTATCTCACAGCCAGAGAGACCCTGTAACATTTGAAATAGAATATTCATTGCTACATTTGTGTAGCAATTTACACCAACTATATTTGAGAGTTTTAAATGGACCAGGTAGTTCTGTATCTGAGTGATTTTTTTTTAGTTTGTCTTCCTTCTTTGATGAAGCACCTGGTTTACTTTCCCTAATTGGTTCTTTTATGCTTGTGGTACTTGATGAAGTTTTAGTTTCTTTTAGTCTCTTTGGAGGATTTTCAGTGACATCGTGTTGCATTTCTGTTTGATTTAGTTTTCTTTTACAACGTTTCACTTTTTGTGGAACAGAATATGTGTTTAGATGTGGGGTGTATAGTGAACGAAGTCTATTGTATTCTAAAATGCAAGGAATATCAGCGTTTACTTTACTTGCATCAAAGTTGATTAGAAATAGACAGGGGTGGACTGGCCTATAGTGAACTCTGGGGATTTCCCGGTAGGCCTCTGCACACTAGGCCTCTTTTGTGTGCTATTTCCAAATGTTCCCGTAGGAAAATGGCTTGGCTTAATGAAAATGTGTAGTATGGGGCCACTTTGAAAATTATTTCCAGGGCCCCTTTTTGTTCCCAGTCCACCCCTGGAAATAGGCCGTCAAGTGTACGTAAGTGTGATAGTGCTATGTAGTGCATGCCTTCTTTAAAGACTGTGTTACCAATGTCTATCATTGCTTTGACTAGGGTAAGACCTTGTGATTTATGAACGGTGACTGCGTATGCAAGAGTTAGAGAAAATTGTTCTCTGCGTACATACATGACTTTGAAGAGAAAGAATCGAGCTGTTGAGCATCCTATCCTTTTTACTTCTGAAAGTTTGTCAAAGAGAATATTGACAAACTGAATTTTGTTGTCACGTGGGTATGTTTGAAAGCCAACAACTGTACCCAGTGCTCCATTAACTAGTCCTTGGTCCATGTCAAGGTTACGTTTAAGCATTACTCTGCAATTTAAGGATCATATCAATATATTTTTCCAACCCAGCTGTGTTGGAGATTGAATTTTCTAAACTGTTTAGTCTTGTTGTGGCTTGCTCACACATGGGTAGTGTCATACCATATACATCTAGTTTGTCTGTGGCGCTAATTTCCATTATTGGTTGCATTTCTTTATTTAACAATATTTCATTGAATTTGAAACAGCTTGCAAGAGTTGGCATTAAAGCCATACAATTGACATTTTTGTGGGCTAATTGTTCCATAACATCTGTAGCACATGCATTATTGCCATAAAGTGCATGAATGTGCCGGGTTTTCAATATTGCTTGTGCTTCTTTAGATAGTATACCAACTCTAATACTTTTAAGATGTTGGCATAAGTAAGATCTGCAGATTGCCGCATGTTTTCTGTTAATTCTCTGTATTGGAAATGTTGCCAAAGGTTGACATTTCCAATTCTGCCAACAGTTTTACGGCAGAGTTTGTGTCCTAATGTTTTAAAAATAGTCTCACCTTTTACTGGTGTCAATTGGAGAAGATCTCTGAAACAATAATGTGCTTTCCTGCAAAGAGCTCTTCATAGTTTGTTTTGAGTACTTCTTGTAATCTGAGGTGAATCAAAGCCAACATTATGTTGGACACCATGCTCACTTCATCTATTAGCAGCATTTTAATTTGTTTTAATACTCTGCGTAGTTCCATTGCAGCTTCTGTAGAAAGTTTGTAATAGTCTAATTTGTTTTGGTGTTCTATTGGCGGGAGTAGTAATCGGTGTAAAGTGACACCGCCTATGTTGTAGGCAGCTAAACGTGTGGGGGCAGTGACAACAGCTGACAGATTGTTGTTTGTCAATTGTTGAAGGAACTTACTGATGATTTTGATTAGGAATGTTTTGCCAGAACCAGCTTCACCACTGACGTACAGTAGTATAGGTTTGTAATTTTGGCAGGTGCATTCTTTATTTCCATGTTGTACACCATGTGCAATTTCTTTTGTTACTTCTTGAAAAATGCTACGTTGCTCATTGTTTAGTTTTGATTGTAGTATAGTTAAGTCTTCTTTATCTTCATACTGACATATGGTGTTTTCTACTTCTGTGATAGCTAATTCTGCCTCATTTGTTGTTAGTGGTTCTCCCAGTGGTTCTTGGCTTCCTGTTACAGAAGGTTGACTACTGTCAGGAGTGTCCTTATCTAGTTGGGCCTGGAGTTCTTCTTCGTGTTGCTGTTCATTGTGCAACATTGTTTTGTACTGTGTAAAGTTTATATCAGTTATAGTGCTTTCATTTGCTTTGAAAGCGTCTTCATATGAGTCATAGTTATCTAGTATTTCTTCTTCTTTTCTCCATGGTTTAAAGAGTTGTAGCAGGGACATGTAATATAGTTCTTTATGTTGAGGAGTCTTTAATGACAATTTGATATGATTAATTAAATTTGGTTTGGTGAGTTTTACTAAGCTGACTTCACAGTTTGTCACTCTGTATTTACCTTTTCTTCATCGGGTTTTATATTATCAATTTATTACAAATCACCATGACCCACTCAACAACTGCACTATTTTTCCACTTATACCTTACACTAATTCAGAGGGAGGTAATTTTGCTGTTTTTGGTTGAAGGCGTATTATTGCTTGAAATGGGTGCACTGTTTGAATTATGATGCTCTCATATAAATTAAGTTGTTGTAGGGGTTTTGGTAGTGGATATAATTCCGAATTATTTGTGATAGCACGTGAAGGAGTTTGGTTGTTGTCAAGTTTTGTAGTGCAGTAACTGCAAAGTATTAAGGGGTCAGTTATTTCGTATTTGTTTTCTGCTATAAGGTAGAGAGCTAATTAAAACCATTTAGGGGCCGATTCATGGAACAAACGTGTGGCGAAAATCCCAGCGCAAGCAGGCGCAAGGTGGCGCACGCGGGCGATTCAAGGAAGGCGCTGCGCGTGTATATCACTGGTTGTGCTCCAAATCTGTGCGTAGCGCACGCGGGCGCACACGTCATCAAACAGCATGCGCTACGCGCACAGCGAAAGCGCACATAGCGCGGAGCACACAACAAAAGTGGGTGGAACAGTAGGTGTAACACGCGGAATGGGGAATAACATGTGAAAAAGAAGGCGTAACTGGGGAAGTACTGCAGGGAACTGCACGGAACGCCCACACGCATGCGAACAACCCGTATTCATGGATTCGAATACGGGAAACCTGCGCACGGCAAAAGACACGCATAGGCATCAATGCGTCCGCCACAGGAAGGCAGGCGGAAGCGTCCCCGCGCACTGTATAAAAGTGCGCGCAAACAACAAACACTTATATACAGCTATGATGAATGCCCCATTTGTCGCAGCACTGATCGTGGGACACCGCAGGAGGAGGAGAATATCCAGTGCATGCATTTTTTTACCCCAGACAAGCCTTTTTGGGATGCCTGACAACCAGGTCTACGACCGGTGTAGGTTTCCACCTCGTATCATCCTAGACCTGGTCAGGGTGTGGGAAGATGACCTTACAACCCCCACCCTCTGCTCCCAAGCATTGAGCCCCTTAGAGAAGGTGCTCAAGGTCCTGCATTTATTGGCCACAGGGTAATTTCAGCAGACTACTGCCATAGTGGGAGGGGGTCTCACAGGCCACGCAGTCACGCTGCCTACACCAGGTCTTGGCAATCATGACAGCGCGCCCCTCTGTCCATAGGCACATATACATGCCCAGAACACCCGCAGAAAGGCAGGCCGTTGTCCAGGACTTTTACAGGGTGGCACACTTCCCCAAAGTGCTTGGTGCCCTAAATTGCACACATGTGGCTCTACGTCCACCTAGGGCCACTGAGCACATCTACCGAAACCGCAAGCACTGGCATTCCATCAACGTGCAGCTGGTATGTGATGCAAAGGGAATCATCACCTCTGTCTATGCAAACTATCCTGGCTCCACCCATGACAGTTTCATATACAGAATGTCCGCCCTGAGCCGGGCCCTGGAAGCTGGGCAGCATGGCGACACATGGCTCCTAGGTGAGTACAAATGCCTGTGCACATACATGCATGTCACACACACACACAAATACACAAACCCCAATAATCACAACCATCATCACCTCTCCAGGGGACAGTGCCTACCCTCTGAGCAACCACATGATGACGCCAATCCGGAACCCCACCACACCACCCCAGGGGACAGGGCACGTGGCGAGGAAGCCCGGACCCAGCTTGTGGCCACATTTTTCACCTAAACTCCCACCCCTTGCGGAGTGCACACAGGCCTGGCACATACCAGGTGACAATCGATGATGACAAAGAGATAGTCAACTGTCACAACCTTACCACCATGAGAATGTTGCCATGGAAGTGCCATATTGTGTGCATCCCTAGCTACTTAAACATAAGCAATCATGTGTGACCAAAAGGCACACATGCAAGGTGTGAATCACACAGACATGCAAAACAGGCCATGACTATCACTGGTATGTCACCCAAACCCTCCCAAACCACAACATGACATAGCAGGCAATAGCTATACACCAACACAGTATCAATAAGGTACACATTGACATGTGAAAAATCTAAAGTGGCATCAGCCAATGATGCCTGACATGGAATCAGATGAAATGACTGACCAACAACCTCCCACTCAAAATAAGTCATACCCAAATGCATTCCAACAGTTGTAGTTGTTACATAACAATGAATGCCTGTCTACATGCACATTGTGTATTGCAAAATCAACACTGCAGCTTCTGTGTGCTGTTCCCACCTCCTGCAACACACTGCTCAGCGCACAGCATAGTGAACAGCCATTGTGTGTGACGCACACCCTGAGCATCACATGTAAGTGACAAACTACATTGAAAAGCAAATTACGCATATACAGGATCCACAATTGGCCATAGATCATGTGCTGCAGGGACACAGTGGGCACCAGAAGGCAAACAAAGTGTACATGTGGACATGGAAGGGTGGTTGTACTTGTAGTGGATCATAGTGCGAGTGTGTGGGTCAGTAGGGACATGCACTCAATATATGCATGTGCAATCAAGTGACCATCAGTTTCCTCTACACATCACATGTGAACATTCACCATGTGTACACCCCAGCATGTCAAGCCACAACTTTTCCCTCACACCTGAAAGGTAAACGCAACACATGAACAGGCATTGATCAGTAGAATACATCATGTACATAGGATACCGCAATTACAATGTCATGGTGCGCATCACACTGTAGGGCAAGGCAACTGTCAACAACAAAACACCCCGCCTCCCTCACAAATCACCATGACCCACTCAACAACTGCACGTGGGTTATGTAGCCTTCATCCTTGATTTTCACCTGGCCCTTCCCCTTTGTCACCATCTCCCACCTTGTGTGCAAAAAGCGTCCAGCACCCTCATAGGCCACCTTGACTTGCGAAAACACCACATCAAAGAGAACTCAAAGCAGGCCAACACAGAAGCCAAGCAAAAAGCCTGCAGGCAGCAAAACAAACCAGAAGAGCCTCCAGTAGATGACTTGAAGTAGCAGTACGTCACAAAGCCCAAGTACTGCCACAATGATGTAACAACCAAGGTAGCACAGTAAAACAATGTCACAACAAGATGTGTACCATGTGTGGTACATAACACAGAATGATGCACCATGAACTGATGTGTACTGTCACAGCTCCTGTGTACAGGCGCAGGAGTGGCACGAACCAACCAACCCCACCGTGGTCTGGGAGCCTGCAAGGTCAAACTCACACAGGCCTCTGAGACCCTGGTGGGGAAGGAGGATCAGGGATATGCAGTCGGGACAGGCATTGCTATACTGGATAACCGGAATGTGGGGCAGGAGAGGGGAGTAGGATTGACATGGGAAAGTAGGAAATGCACAAAACTGTACTACTCACATTAACACATACACAAGTACACCAAACTTGATCATCATGCACATAGTAACAAATTACTCAAATGGAAGACAAAGAGAAACTTATCTCTGGGGTGAGTGCTGGCCTCCTGCCTGCGCACTCTCAGGTCCGGTAATAGGAGCAGTTCAATGCTGCAAAGAGAGCCACAGTTACTAATCTGTGCGTGCCCATAACAAACAAACACACCACCATATATGCCCCAAACTAACAAACAACTCTACAAACAAACATTCTGGTGTGGATGCTTTGAACCCATACGTAACATTACCCCTGTGATGGTTCATACACAGTCAATGCAGTAAGTCAGGCGCCGGTGGGTGTGTGGCAAATGGAAGACCAATGTGTCATGATTTACACAACATGCAATGTCCCTTGGATAAGCAGCCAGACGCATATAGCAAGGTATGACTTCAGAACAAGTCGTGTTCCACCATGACCGAAATAAAGTAGGTAGTGCATGTGTCAAATTCTACATGGAAATGAAATGCACTGCACACAAGTCTGTCCCTTGCTGTCTGTCCCTGTGAGCTGCTTCTTTCCATGTCTCGCAACGCTACATGGCTAATACAAGTGCCTCAATGGACCATGGTGGACCGTAGGGTATGTGCCACTGCCCCTGCAGGTGCCCCAGACAACTTTCCCATCAACTAGCCATTAGTCCACCCACAAATCTCAGCTGTATTGTGCGCTTCAACACCAATATTTGTCCAAGCTCACCATCAGTGCTGCTACTGAGCATGCATGTGCAACTGGCCTGGTGGAAGGTTTGCTGTGTTGTGGCCCCCCTGTGCTGCTCACCTTGCCTGGAGTCCCTTGAAACACGACAGCTGTTTTCGGATGTATGAACACAATCCCTGTGCCTCTGCTTGCGCACACATGCGCATGTCGGCCCCACCAAACGTGTCCTGCTTGCAGACGTCCAATGGCCCATGTCTGCTGCCAAAGGTGGTCTGGAGGCTCATCCCCCTGCAGAAAGGACATGAAACACATGATTAATGCTTTAAATTCATCTGTGTGTCTCTTCATGCATTTCATGACTGGACCATGTCAGAGACGTACATCAGAAATCACACCATCAGTCCGTCTTTCACAGACAAGGTGTGGAACACACTATCTACGGCATTAATTGCAACAAGCACATGTACAGTAAAGATCAGAAACATACTACCCAATTCATAGCAATTAATGTACACATGAATCATGAAACCCCCCATCTAGCGAAAGAAGAACAGTGGTCAATAACACCCCTATCATCCCCACTAGGGGTGTTAACACAAGTTCTACAGCAGCAGACATGCCACAGATATGACAGTCCAAAGCCCTTGTGTAATAGGCTGTTACACCGAACCATCCTTGCGAGCCCATGGATAAGGGAAGCAGGAGCGGCATATGTGAGTCAAGGACCCCAAGCTGCAAACACATACACAAGACAAGCTTGAAGGGCCCAGCTGGAACAGACAGTGGATGCTTTCAAAAGCCACAAAGCACCACACCGTCACATGAAAGCACAATAGACAAGCAATGTTAAACTATATTAGCTAATGACACTAACTATGAAAAACCTACATTACCTAATTAAACTAACTATCAAATAGAAACTTAACTAACTAAACTAAAAGAAAAATCAAAAATGGCCACATATGACCCGGTGGGGCACCCAAGAGGGGGGAGGTAAAGGGTGCTGCTCAACACCTACATGCAATGATGTTGAGGGAAAAAAAAAACTCCATGGGCTCAACGCCTGCACAGCCCGACCTATGTGGGAAATAGATTGTCGTCCGAGTCTGGCTCTTCCTGGAAAGGAGGACGTGACACAGGAGCCTGACCACGCCTAACCGCAGCTTGCCCCTCGTCGGCAGCAAGTCTGCCAGACGGGTGAGCCTGGTTCTGTGCGGCGATCACACATAGGTCTGCATGCAGGACCTCACGTGATATGCGTGCTTCCTCTTGCAAGGTAACACGTGTAGCACAGAGTTCCTCCTGCAAGGCCTGGCTGGACAGCTGTTGCACTTCCCGGTAAGCATGTAGCTCAGCCGAGATGGTACGCTCAAGCTGCGCAAACCTCTCCTCTGCCCGCTCCCTCTGGGACATGATAAGGACACCCAGAGTGGATCTCAGGGAAGCATACTCCTGCCTCAGGGCCTCCATGTGTGCCTCTGCGTGAGCAGCAATTGCTCAACGCAGACACCATCTCAGCCTAGTGTGCCCTGTCTGAGGCCGCCATGCCCAGCCTGATCGAGCAGGCCGTGGACCGTGCCGCCTGCTGCTGGAGAAGCACCTGCCTAGCAGGGGGGAGCACGGATTGGGCCACACGGTCCATGCTCTCAGCGATGTTCTCCATTGCTGCCCCCTGCCGTTCGGAATTGGCAGTCATGTCTTGCTCCCACTCAGTATACAGCGGTTGCGCGCGGCAACCGTGTTGCTGGGCTTGACCCCTGCGGGACCCAAGGACTGGGTGTCCTTGTTGTTTTGGCACCGCCCGCGGCTGCACGACTACATAGCCCCGTCGACGTGATGGGCCAGGCACATCAGTGACTGGTGTGGAGGGTGAGCCTGCGTCCCGATCCACCACAGGCGGAGGTTCCAAGACTGTCTGATCCCTCAGTGCAGGTGTCGCGGACAGAGGAGTGCCCACATCAGAAGCACTCACCCCTGACATATGGACCTGATGCTCATCCAACTCGACATGGATGTCAGAATGGTCATCAGGGCTGGACTCATTGCCAGCCAGAGACAAGATGGACTGTAGCACATGTGGGTTTTCGTGGCCTATCACCCCACGACCCCCACTTGTGCCGGGTTGCTGTAGTGATAACAACACTGTGCCTGGTTTGACAACACCATCCTCTGTCTCCTTTGCGTCATCATCTGAAAAGTAAAGGGAAAAAAGGTCACTACACATGTTAGAAGCACACAACACACACACACAGGCATCACACAGACACCAAACACATCAAGCAGACATGTCACACACAAAAGAGAACCTGCCAGGCATGCTGGGTCAACTTGACACTGCTGATGTGATTAGGCATGTAGAAGGGTGTCATTTTGCACAGAAGTGGGTCGATGCAGTGCAGCAATTTTGTACGTTACTCACTGTCTACATGTACAAGTACTCCATGATGTGTATCTGAAAATGTGAAGGCAGTGCAAGGCCAACTTCAGCCATCATGTGCAATGTGCATTCAATGGCTAGCATGGCTACAAGCAAACCATCCCTCTCCCCAGGTGCAAATGCAGGGATGCCTAGCATGGTATCAAAAGGCTGATCATAGGCCTGTGTATTGACAGACAGTGTAGACTAGCATCAACTGCATCATGTGAGTCAAGTGACAACACAGCAAATGATGATTGGACAGTAAGCAGGACACATGATGAAACCTCTGGAGTACACCCACGTGTGAAGAAGACACTACACCAGTTGGACAGAGTCATTGGCCATTAAACAGGCTGAGGCCTGTGACCCACACAGACTGTCACACCCTAAACATGTGTGTGACGCAGGACTGAGCCACAGTGGACATGGGAAGGCTGATGAAATTCCATGCAATGTAGGTCCCCCTGGACTCCTACTACAATGATCATCCAGTCAAGGACACATAGGGGCATGAGTGGAATACCGATGGAGCATGAATGGGCACTCATGTCCCTGCGGGGCATCTGACCTCTGCACAGTCCAAGTGAGACACCCTTCATCAAGTACAAAGGATGTACCATACAGCATATGTCTGGCAGATTGGCTGCTGAAAGTTAGCATGGACACAGGATGCATGAACAGGGAAATACTCAACGGCAAAATTGAAGCATACCAGTGCTAGGGTGGAATTGGGGTGCAGGGGGGGTGGTGGAGGGGCAAGGGAGCATGCCTACATGGAGTACCCGCATGCAGGCAGAGGACACATGCACGTCAGTCATGCAATGACATATTCCCTGGGCTGACTGGAAGGTCACTCCACGCTACATGCAGAAGGGCCAGTGAGCTGGAACATGGACTTGAGGGGCATCCTGGTGACCAGCATGTGAGTACGGTGCAATAGTGGTGATGCGGACATTCCCCGTCTGCTCCACATGTCCACCATCCAGCAGAGCAGACATGCATCAGGGAAGCATTGCATTACTTGCACATCAGAACCATGTACACGTGACATGTAGTGGCAGTCATGCACAACACATCACATAAGTAAAACACACATGTCCACAACAAACACGCAGCAACACTCACTGGACTGGGCATCAAAGTCTGGCATCTCTCCCACTCCTTCGATCGATTCAGATGGTATGAACTCTGCAACAAGTGACTCATGCGGAGTGAGGTCTTCCCCCTCAGGTGCAGGCCCACTGCCAGTCACCAGAGTCAAGTTGACATTTGAGGCACGCATAGGCTTAGCGCTGCGTTTGAGGTCATTCCAACGCTTTTTGCACTCTTGCGCCGTGCACAGCTAATGGCCGAATGCACTCACATGTTCTGCAACTTGCTTCCAGTGGGTATCACTATGGGCAGCGGTAGTCTGACATTAGGACCCACCAGCATGTCACGGCTGTGGCCCAGCATGTAGTCCATGAGGTAGTCCAGTTCCTGGTTGCAGAAAGGCTTCTTCCTCGATGTGCTGGGGGTCGTGGCTGTGTGTGGGGTCCCATCCTGTGCTGCAGGCGCAACCTTCCGCCTCTTGGATTGTGGCGCAGACCCTGGCTGGCAAATGCTGCCCTGATCACTATGGCCAGTAGCATCAGTTGATTGAGCCAAGGGAGTGGCAGGTGGAGGGACGACCAAAGGCCTGACTTGCGTCAGTGGCAGCTGGGTGCCCTCTAATGGACCCTGCGCAGCAACATCCACTGTGGCAGGGTCATTGACCGTGACTGTCCTGGTTGGCAGACTCACAACCGGGGTGTTGTTGGCTGCATCTGCCCCTGCACTTGCCAACACCCGGCTGTTCGGGGCAGCAGATGACATTACTGCCCCAGGGACACGTGTCTTGGTCAAGGCAGTCCTGCGTGCACCTATGGTTTCCCTCCTGGCCTGTTGGAAATCTTCCAAGGGCTCTTCAAGTGCCAACGCAGCCTGCGCTGGCAGACCCTGAGCCTGGGTGGTGGTGTCCACAGCTGCACCTGCAGCTACCACTACCCTTGAGCCTGTGGCAGTCGATGAAACAGACTGCCGGGTCACACGGGCGTCAGTGCCAGATGCAGAAGCTGCATCTCCCGGAACCGCAGGGGGTGGTGGCATGACTGCACCGACACATGGCACATCATCGTGCTCAAGTGGCACACCCCTGCCTCTTCCCCCTCTGCGGCCAGCCCCCCTACTCCCTGGTCACCCCGGCCACATCCCTGAAGATGCCCGCCACAAGGAGGATGCCCAGCTGAGGCGCCCCTCACCTTTGGTGGCCTCCCAACCATGGCACAGATGGAGTAGTGCCAGCACAGATGGAGGAGTGCCAATGGGAGGTGTACACCACAATTGTCCTGGGCAATTGGGGTGAAAGGGGTGGGATGCAAGATGTTAACAGCCACCCTGCACCTGCAAGGCTGTATGTGACCCCGGTGATGTAGTGACAGGTCACGCAACGCTCAGGCACCCCAACACTGCAGTAAAACCGTGCACGCAACCCTGCAGCCTACGTGCATGGAATCAACCTCCCGCAGTACGCGGTGGCACCCAGTAACACGAAAAACGTGTACGCGTGGGACACGCAGGCTACTATGACCTTGAAAAACGGTGCGATACACAGGGGCACCCGCAGTGGGAAAAATTGCATGCGCGACTCACCGTCTGACTAGCGTGATAATGAAAAACATGTGTAACCAATACCCTCGGCAAAAGAAGAGATACGTCCTTGATCCGCTGTGAAGTTGTGATGGGGCGCGAAACAACACGAAGTAGCAACACACGTCGGTCTCCATGAAAGGCACGTACAGTGAACTGTTTGCCCGGCTCACCTTTAACCCGTGCTGAGGGAAACGCCCACGCGTCTCTCGTCACTTACGAGAGTAGGCCCTTTCCTCGGATTACACACATTCACATGCGGACGTGCAGTTTTTTCACACACACGCTGAACCACTATGCCAATGATACGAGGGAAACGCCCGCACGCGTCGCCTCATAGACGCACTTATGCGCTAAGGGCCTTTCCTCGAATTACACGCTGACGTGCAATTTTTTCACGTGCCAAATCACTCCGTATCAAGCTGGCCACGCGAATACACACGGAAGACCACGCTCCTGCCCAAAAGGCCATTTTCCTGCCCCCAAGAGCCCCGAGCACGCTCCCACCAGCCATCTGCTGCTGCCTGCCTGCTGCCCATGCGCCCTGCTATTTGGTGCCTGCACGTCAGCCATCTGCAGGGGTCCAGTTGCTGTGTCCACCCGTGCTGGAACAGAAGACTCCCGACTGGGATACCATCGCTCCACAGCCCAGCCCCAGGACCCAGTTGCCCACCCACGCCTGCCTCGGGGTGCCCCCAGTCAGCGAGGCAGAGGGCCACCAGCTTCAGTGAGAAGGAAGTTGGTGTCCTGGTGGAGCATGTCCTGGGGCATTATGATGCCCTCTTCGGAACATCACGCGCCAACAAGGAAGGACGGTCGAGGATCTGGGAGGATGCAGTGGTTGCCATCAATGCGGAGGAGGTGGCAACCCGCAACATCAAGCACGTCAAGAAGCGCTGGGAGGACTTGAGGTCCAGGACCCTCTACAAAGCCCGGCGCCTCGCGGAGGGGGGCCGGTGCAGCATGAGCAACATCCAGATGAGGGTCCTGGAACACGTAGCCCCAGCGCTCCACACCCAGATCCTTCAGAGGCAGACCTGTCTGGAGTTGAGCGGTAAGTGGCCAAGCATTGCTGTGTGAGACAGGGCATGTTGCAGTGTGCTGGTAGTCTGATACTTGCCTGTATGTGTGACATAGGCCATGTATGGATGTGTGTGTGCAGGGACATCATGGTCATGCATGTCAGACCATTAATGTGTGAACCACATGGATGGTGCATGTGTTCCAATGCAACATGGGGAGCTGTATGCGGAATGCACACATGAAAGCAGGCCAGTCTCTGTTCTTGGACATGGAGGGGGTGTGAGGGATGGGTGCTGCTGTCATGTACATGTATGGTGCACATGTGTGTGTGTCTGAGAAGTGTGTGTGTGTGACTTTGAAACGCCATGGATGCATGACACATGTCTATGATGATGTGTAGATTCACTCATGCAGTGCCGTCACCGTTTTATCCACTTTGTCTATCCACTGTGTCTGTGGTGTTCAAGCCATGATGCATGGCCCTCCGGTGATGTGTGTGCATGGGATCAGTGTGAGCCATGATGCATGAGAGTTTGAAGGCAATATTTTGGTTAACAGAGGCCCTTGTACATGGATGCTGATGTTGATTGTAGGAGCCGGGACTGTTTCTGCATGTGTGTTGCGTGCATTCACCCATGTGTTGTGGAGGGACAGGATGGAAGTGACATTTGACAGAGCCACTCATGTGCTATTGCTTCCTGTCTAGGCGAATATTGTACTGTACCCTGATGCTTGTGTTCTATGTCTCCCTCTACGCAGCGTCAAGTGAAGAAGAGGGCGGAGACAGCGCTGTGGAGCTAAGCAGCGGGGATGCCTCCACCGGGCAGTGACGCACCCTCCCAGGAATTGCCAACATCCGGGAGCGAGGGGGCTGGTGCCGCGTCTGCCACTACGGCTGTAGCGGAAGGCCCGGCTGAGCCCCCACAGGGCTTGCAATGGCAGAAGACAGTGTGGAGACATCCAGGTTGGTGGTATCCACAGAGGAGGAGGAGCCTGCTACTGAGCCGAACATGGGGCCTGGTGGGGTAGTACCACTGGTGCAAGTGGTGCAGTCCAGGGCCAGGGTCAGGAGGCAGCACAGGTCACCGCGGAGGGGCCTGTGCATGTCGCTGTCCTTGACCCTGTGACTGCACCACCATGCACCAGCAGGGATGCCCCGTCCCAGGCCCGTTAGCAAGTAGGGGGGAGTTCCACGTCATCTGCCTCTCCACTACCTGCAGATGAGGGGTCCCATGACCGTCCTGGTTGGTGTCGCGTTGCGCACGTGTAACATTCATGATGACATGCGTGCTTCCTGGGCGGAGCACGCACGCCATAATGAACAGCAGCGTCGCGACTTGGCACTGTTGGGAGGGGCCCTGCTTGGTGGGTTCCTACATGTGTCGCGCACTCTGGAGGACCTCTCCTCCTCTGTGGAGACTATGCGCCAGTCGTTCGCACTGCCGTCTTCCGGCCCAGATTCCACCAGGGCCCCCTGTGGACCTGGCCTGACCAACACAGCCAGCTTGGTGGAGATCCCATCCCTGCCACAGTCGGGCATCGGCGGTCCAGCAGGGGTGGACACCCCAACAACTGGAGTCCAGCAGATGGAGGATGTGCAGGCATCGGATAGGGCACATGGAAAGCAGCAACAGCAGCAGGCTCTAGGTGGGAGCAATGATGGCTCGGGGCCCATCGACATCAGAGGGGCAGGCATCGGCCAGAGGACAGGAGAACCCTGGAATGGGAGTGTCTTCCGTGTGGCTGCGGTTGGGCCAGCGCATAGATGCGGAGCGGCGGCGGGCGGAAGAGGTGCGGCTCACCATGGTCAGGGCGGTAGTTCTCCATATGGCAGGCGTTAAGGCAGGCGGAGTGCCTCGAGGCAACTCGCAGGGAGTTGGAACAGGCCATGAGTGCATCCCTGCGAGACCTCGGGGCCAGAGCAGAGGCCCGCCTCTGGGACATCGACATGGAGTTCGATGATGCCCTGGCCCGGGACATCACAGAGTGAGCCGCAGGACTTGCCCACCGCCATTGTATATAGTTAGATATTGTTAGGTTTCCTTTGTTTTTCTTTTAATTTGGATTTAATGGGCATTGCTCCACTTCGTGTGTATATAGTTTTTTCTTCATAGGACTTTTTGGTAGGTTTCCTTTTGTTTGTGGATCATGGACCATTTGGACTTACATTGTATATAGTTGACTTGTACATACTTTCTTTTTCTGTATTCCCATGGATCAATGTTTTTTTTTTTGGATTATGTTTTTATTATGGACATTGGCAATGGACCACTTTTTTATTCTACGTGATTTTTCTTTTTTTTAACTTCATTGGATTTACAATATTTGTTTTCTACATCGGTCATTGTACATTGATTTTCATTTGACTATTCCTCCAAGTCAGTTCTTTATGTATTTAATACATTTTTTATTACTTCAGAATTGGTGTTGTGTTCTGTAATTGGTTTTGTGCATGTCTCAGTGAACATTTCCTCAGTCACGTGTTGCCACTTGTGCATTCCTGCATGGGCATGGTGGTTCATTTCAACTATCATGGCATGGGTAATTTGGGAGTGGGTTGTGTGGATGGCTTCATGCTTGGAATGGGGGGCAAGGGGGATTAGGGTTGGCTTTAGGGACATGTGTCTGTTTTGTTAGGACATGTTGTTTGTTGGGACATGAGTCAGGGCCTGAGGCTCACTGCTGGGGGGTGGGGGTGCTGGGGGACATGAGTCGGCACCTGCTGGCAGGTGCCCCTCACTGCTGGGTGGGTGGGGGTGCTGGGGGACATGAGTCGGGGCCTGAGGCTCACTGCTGGGGGGTCGGGGGTGGGGGTCCTGGGGGACATGAGTCGGGGCCTGCTGGCAGGTGCCCATCACTGCTGGGTGGGTGGGGGTGCTGGGGGACATGAGACGGGGCCTGCTGGCAGCTGCCCCTCACTGCTGGGGGACATGAGTCTGGGCCTGAGGCTCACTGCTGGGGGTGGGGGTGCTGGGGGACATGAGTCGGGGCCTGCTGGGTGGTGCTCCTCACTGCTGGGTGGGTGGGGGTGCTGGGGAACATGAGTCGGGCCTGAGGCTCACTGCTAGGGGGTGGGGGTGCTGGGGGACATGAGTCGGGGCCTGCTGGCATGTGCCTATCACTGCTGGGTGGGTGGGGGTGCTGGGGGACATGAGTCGGGGCCTGCTGGCAGGTGCCCATCACTGCTGTGGGGTGGGGGTGCTGGGGGACATGAGTCTGGGCCTGAGGCTCACTGCTGGCGGGTGGGGGTGCTGTGGACATGAGTCGGGCCTGCTGGCAGGTGCCCCTCACTGCTGGGTGGGTGGGGGTGCTGGGGGACATGAGTTCGGGCCTGAGGCTCACTGCTGGGGGGTGGGGGTGCTAGGGGACATGAGTCGGGGCCTGCTGGCAGGTGCCCATCACTGCTGGGTGGGTGGAGGTGCTGGGGGACATGAGTCTGGGCCTGAGGCTCACTGCTGGGGGTTGGGGGTGCTGGAGGACATGAGTCGGGCCTGCTGACAGGTGCCCCTCACTGCTGGGTGGGTTGGGTGCTGGGGGACATGAGTCAGGGCCTGAGGCTCACTGCTGGGGTTGGGGGGGTTGGGCCTGAGGCTCACTGCTGGGGTTGGGGGGGTTGGGGGTACTGGGGGACATGAGTCGGGGTGTGCTGGCAGGTGCCCATCACTGCTGGGTGGGTGGGGGTGATGGGGGACATGAGTCGGGGCCTGCTGGCAGGTTCCCATCACTGCTGGGGGGTGGGGGTGCTGGGGGACATGAGTCGGGGCCTGAGGCTCACTGCTGGGGGATCAGGGGGGTGGGGGTGCTGGGGGACATGAGTCGGGGCCTGCTGGCAGGTGCCCATCACTGCTGGGTGAGTGGGGGTGCTGGGGGACATGAGTCGGGGCCTGCTGGCAGGAGCCCATCACTGCTGGGGGTTGGGGGTGCTGGGGGACATGAGTCTGGGCCTGAGGCTCACTGCTGGGGGATCGGGGGTGTGGGGGTGCTGGGGGACATGAGTCGGGGCCTGCTGGCAGGTGCCCATCACTGCTGGGGGTTGGGGGTGCTGGGGGACATGAGTCTGGGCCTGAGGCTCACTGCTGGGGTGTGGGGGTGCTGGGGGACATGAGTCAGGGCCTGCTGGCAGGTGCTCCTTACTGCTGGGTGAGTGGGGGTGCTGGGGGACATGAGTCGGGGCCTGAGGCTCACTGCTAGGGGGAGGGGTTGCTGGGGGACATGAGTTGGGGCCTGCTGGCAGGTGCCCATCACTGCTGGGTGGATGGGGGTGCTGGGGGACATGAGTCGGGGCCTGCTGGCAGGTGCCCATCACTGCTGTGAGGTGGGGGTGCTGGGGGACATGAGTCTGGGCCTGAGGCTCACTGCTGGGGGTGGGGGTGCTGGGGGACATGAGTCGGGGCCAGCTGGCAGGTGCTTCTCACTGCTGGGTGGGTGGGGGTGCTGGGGGACATGAGTCGGGGCCTGAGGCTCACTGCTGGGGGGTGGGAGTGCTGGGGGACATGAGTCGGGGCCTGCTGGCAGGTGCCCATCACTGCTGGGTGGGTGGGGTGCTGGGGGACATGAGTCGGGGCCTACTGGCAGGTGCCCATCACTGCTGGGGGGGTGGGGGTGCTGGGGGACATGAGTCCGGGTCTGAGGCTCACTGCTGGGGGTTGGGGGTGCTGGAGAACATGAGTCGGGGCTTGCTGGCAGGTGCCACTCACTGCTGGGTGGGTTGGGGTGCTGGGGGACATGAGTCGGGGCCTGAGGCTCACTGCTGGGGGTTGGGAGGGTTGGGGGTACTGGAGACATGAGTCGGGGCTTGCTGGCAGGTGCCCATCACTGCTGGGTGGGTGGGGTGCTGGGGGACATGAGTCGGGGCCTGATGGCAGGTGCCCATCACTGCTGGGGGGTGGGGGTGCTGGGGGACATGAGTCTGGGACTGAGGCTCACTGCTGGGGGTGGGGGTGCTGGGGGACATGAGTCGGGGACTCCTGGCAGGTGCCCATCACTGCTGGGGGGTGGGGCTGCTGGGGGACATGAGTCTGGGCCTGCTGGCAGGTGCCCATCACTGCTGGGGGTGGGGGTGCTGGGGGACATGAGTCGGGGCCTGCTGGCAGGTGCCCTGCACTGCTGGGGGGTGGGGCTGCTGGGGGACATGAGTCTGGGCCTGCTGGCAGGTGCCCATCACTGCTGGGTGGGTGGGGGTGCTGGGGGACATGAGTAGGGGCCTGAGGCTCACTGCTGGGGGTTGGGAGGGTTGGGGGTACTGGAGACATGAGTCGGGGCTTGCTGGCAGGTGCCACTCACTGCTGGGTGGATTGGGGTGCTGGGGGACATGAGTCGGGGCCTGAGGCTCACTGCTGGGGGTTGGGAGGGTTGGGGGTACTGGAGACATGAGTCGGGGCTTGCTGGCAGGTGCCCATCACTGCTGGGTGGGTGGGGTGCTGGGGGACATGAGTCGGGGCCTGATGGCAGGTGCCCATCACTGCTGGGGGGTGGGGGTGCTGGGGGACATGAGTCTGGGACTGAGGCTCACTGCTGGGGGTGGGGGTGCTGGGGGACATGAGTCGGGGACTCCTGGCAGGTGCCCATCACTGCTGGGGGGTGGGGCTGCTGGGGGACATGAGTCTGGGCCTGCTGGCAGGTGCCCATCACTGCTGGGGGTGGGGGTGCTGGGGGACATGAGTCGGGGCCTGCTGGCAGGTGCCCTGCACTGCTGGGGGGTGGGGCTGCTGGGGGACATGAGTCTGGGCCTGCTGGCAGGTGCCCATCACTGCTGGGTGGGTGGGGGTGCTGGGGGACATGAGTAGGGGCCTGAGGCTCACTGCTGGGGGGTGGTGGTGCTGGGGGACATGAGTCGGGGCCTGCTGGCAGGTGCCCATCACTGCTGGGGGGTGGGGGTGCTGGGGGACATGAGTCGGGGCCTGCTGGCAGGTGCCCATCACTGCGGGGGTGTGGGGGTGCTGGGGGACATGGGTTGGTGATCACTAGTGGAAGGTGACATGTGGGCTGGCTGGGGGGCATGCCCATGGTGGATGGGCTGCGTGCGGGAAATGACCAGGGGTGCAGGGTAGTACCCTGTGGTGTGGGTTGCCTGCAGGGGCCGTGGAGGGGGTAGAGAGCACACCTGGGAGGACCCACACTGCCAATTCACATGTGGGACTCCCCCGCACCCCTCTGGATACATGTACCCCACTCTGACAGCTAAATCACGTGTCATACTTCCCACGTATCCCAGAAATGCACGTACCCTGCTCGCACAGGGCCAATCGTGGGTGAAACTTCCCGCGCACCCCAGTAATACACGTACCCCGCTTGCACAGGGCCAATCGCGTTTGAAACTTCCCACGCTCCCCCGAAATGTACGTACCCTGCTCGCACAGGCCCAATCGTGAGTGAAACTTCCCGCACAGCGGGATACGTGTATTCGGAGGGGTGCGCGGGGAGTTTTACAGGTGTTTTCGGGGTTGGGGGCCTGTGCGCCATGTACAGGATTTGTGCGTTGTACATGGCGCACGGAAGGGGTTGGGGGCGTAACTGGTGCTGCTGCAGGGTCGCTGCGCCACTCTGTGCCACGGCTGGTAATGGATGTTAAAATCCATTAATACACTGTGCGCGGAAATGGATTTTGGCGCACGCGGCTGGCGCAGACTGTCGCACGCGCAAACAGTGCGCCAGCCATCTGGGCCACTTGTTCGCTGAATTCTATGAATTACCCCCTTAGAATCTTCATTGTCTTCTATTTTGTACGATAGGTCTACAGTTTTTGTGTTACTTTTATAAAAAGTTCTGCGGCAACATACACACACATGGTTTAGTACTTCAGCTGATGTACTTTTAAATTTTAGTATTTCTTTTTTGTATGTGTGTAGTAAAAGGTTGCCATGCATAGAATTGTTGCTAATTTGCTTTCACTTCCAAAATATTTTTTCGGGATATAGTCCATTTCTTCAAGTAGGTCTTTTGCTGTACCATGTAGAAGAATGTTATTTAAATTGGCTAGTGCTAAAGCAGGACTTTTAGCATAGTACAGTTTATAGACTAGATTTCTTATAGTTGAATGATGTGTTGATATCCTTTTGATATCATGGAAGGTGGTTTTGCAAGTAGGTCCTGTAATGCAAGCCAATGAATGTAGTGTACTTGCGCACTGGACAGGTATCCATATTTTGCAGTAGTTTTATTTTGATTTTGTCTTTGCCTTTCACATATTGATTGAGGAATTGGCGTAAAGACTTGAAACATTTTTTGGGAATGTTACACATTGACGTGCATGGCCATTTGTATACAAGACGTTCTGATTCAGTTGAATGGAGAGCTAATCCTAAGTTTTCAGGGCATATTTTTGTAAGCAGTATTTCTTGTTCCATTATGGTATTATTAAATATTCATAACCTCGACCACTGCTATGCATGGCAAATGTATTTGTTTGCTTTTGTTTGTATGCTTCTTCATTAAAGTATGGTTCTGTGCTTGTAGTGTGACTCCATTCACCTCCGCAGATATTTAAGAAGTTCTTTCTGTTGACATTTCGTTTATTGAGAAGTCTTTTTTGTAATTTAGTCATTAGTTTTGTTAGTGGTTTCATTTTGTTTAACACTAAAATAAATAACTTTCTTTTGAGAAGAATTGCACTGTCTACCAATGTTTCTAAGATTAATTTCCTACAATAGGTTTTATGGGTTGAACCTAGTTTCTCTCCTGTTTTTATAAGATTTTGAAGGACTCTGTGACAGAACATTTTGGCTAACATACTTTTTTTGGTACGCTTACTTTACACTATATCAAGATTTACAGAAGCAGTTTTATATTCAGTGATGGCTGATTTTTTGTTAATTGTTTTCTGGTTTGTTTTACATTTTGATAGAGGAGGCAAAGTTTCTGTACTTGAAACTTGTTTTATTTCACTAAATGACTGTATTAGATGTTTTGTTTGAACTTTTTTTACAAATTCTTCTAGAGATGGATGCCTATGTTGGACACTTTTATTTTCATTTGCTCTACTTCTGCGTTGCTTTCTACGGACTTGATTTTTGGTAGGCATTCTTTAGGGTCTGTTGAAAAAAATAAAGAAGGTATGGGTTGGGGTGTTCTGCAATGTATGTGTGCTTTGTGCTTGAGTGTTTGAGTAAAATGATGAAGATGTATGTAATGGTGTGCGATTGTGCATTGGGCAACTACAATTAGTAGGGATGGGTATTCTTGAATTTATGAGCTACTAAATTGGGGTCAGATGACAGAAAAAAGTAAGCTAGTTGTGTGGAGAAGTACGAATAGTAAATCTAATGCTATACAATTAAAACAGTTGTTTGTTCTATAATATCAAAATTATAGTGGCTGAGTTGGGTCATTTGTGTGTCGAAAAATAGGAATTTGTGGGCCATTCTAGATGTAAATCGCTGTTTAAGAAATGCAGATTTTTTTAACAGAATGGTGCACAATCTCTATTTTTAGGCACAGAAATAGCATGAATTAACCTTAAAGTCTGTTTGAGTAGTAATACAAATATTATGGTGATATTCAACTTACTTTTTTTCTAAAATGAGCAGGTTTCTTCTTAGTTGTTCTTTGTACTTCAAATTCGGCTGCTTCTTTTCAGAAGAATGCTCTTCACTGCAATTGTAAAGGAAATGAATTAATAATTTTGTTTGTATATAGCACTGTTTTTAATTTAGACATTGATTTTTTTAATTGACATCCTCAGCGCTTTCCTCAAAACCATGAAAACTATCTTATTCACATAAGATACGTTGGACCAGTTGAATACATATCATATGTTCTTAATGAATAAACTGTATTGCAATGACTAACTATAGCAAACAAAATATCTTTACTATGCCTTGTGGACTTCATAATGTACCACTGGATACCACTATTCCTGTAACTAAGCTCTTGCAAGTAACAGTGCCTCAATGCTGGTCAAGTGGCACAGCGAGTAGAGCACTCGCTTTGACATCCCTGCAGAGCCTGCCAACGCAGGTTCGAATCCCGGCAGGGCCAACTCAGCCTTTCATCCTTCCGAGGTCAATAAATGAGCACCACACACTATGGGTAATAATAAGCAGCGCTCAGATACCTGAGGGTTCGTAGCGCTATATAAATGCCAAATTATTATTATTATTCTGTCATGGGCTGCTTGCGCTATATAAATATAAGTAAGTAAGTAAATAAATGTTTATGTTTTTGTACAAGTATTGTTGTTTGCGATTTGAACATAGTGTGTGCATGCAATTTTGTTTGACTATATGCACTCTATATATTTTATATACAATATGTTATTTCAACATGCTTTGAATATGTGTGTGTAAAAAGAAATTAAATAGTATAAAGGTTTGTAAGTGACAGTTGATTTTAGAAGATGGAAAAAAAGACAGTAAGGTCATTTTACAGATTATAGAAGCTAAAAGTCAGTTAATCTGTTTATATGAAACTAGAAGAATTGTACATGTCCTTTACAGAAAATATGCATACCTGTAGTTTGTGTTCATGCATATGGATATGCATGGAGCTGCAAGTAGAAATATTGGAGACTTGTACAGTATTTCTTGTAGAAGGTGCTTTCCAATGAAATGACACTTATACTCAGAGAGATTAACAGTACATTTGCAGTGCTGATCTATGATGATGCAGTTAGATGTAGAGGTCTTCTATGTGATTAGTGGATGGTCATGTGACTTCTTAGCTATATCCAATGAGGGAATGGCACAGAGAGTGAAGTGGAAATGGTAGAAGGGCTGTCCATGTTACGATATGTCCGTGGACATGGCGGTAGTCCCCGGACATCGGGTGTTGCATCCGGGGATTTTGGGTTGGGGAGCCATGCAAATGAGAATGAGCAGAGAAAGGGATTGGTCAGGAAAGTTTAGTGGGTGTGTTGTGCCAGGAGAGAGTTTCTCAGATACTCTTTTTGCTGAGAGAAGAACAGATAGCTATGGCTGTGTGTTTCAGAAAACAGATTGTTTGGATTTTGGGAGACTCGTGGATACATTGGTTGAAGGTGCATGCAGAAAGTTGTGGAGTAGCTGTAGATCTTGGATTCCCACATGTGGAAGTACACTGGCATGGAGTACATGGAATTAAGTGGTTGGACTTGCTAACTCTCTGTGCTACTTTGGAGATAGAGCAACATCCAGATATAATTATAATTCATTGTGACAGGAACAGTTTAGGACATGTGTCTGGAATTTCTTTGCAATTTGCAATGAAAGAAGGACTTGGGAAGGTCATGGACATGTTTCCAAATTCTCAAGTAATTTTTTCACGGATTGCGCAGAGACAAATGTGGCTTCGTTCTTTTTCATTTGGTCCACAAATGGAGAAAGCAAGGCGCAATGTCAATAAGGCTGTTTGTGCCTTTCTAAAAGATTTTGGCATGTCCTCTTTTCACAATGAAAATATTATGTTTCGTAGTACATACATTTTTCGCAGAGATGGAGTCCATCTTGCTTATGCTGGCAATCAGATTTTTCTGAGAAATGTACAAAATGCATTGCGACCTTTTTTTAGAATTACAGCATCCATTTTGTAGTAGGTGTTGAGTATTTCTAATTTTTCAAACACAAACAGCCCCAAAAGGCTCTTTTCAGAGTCACCACTTCCTCCCAGAGAAAATTGCAATGGTTATGATAGGGCAGCACCCCAAAGTTTTAGATGTCCGCGGACTGTCCGCAGACTTCGAAAAAATACACAGGGCCCTGCTTCATTTATTTTCACTTCTATTTTTTAACTGTGAAAGACAGCTCTGAAAAGAGCCTTATTTTTTTTGATTTTTGTTGTTTTATTTTTTTTTGTTTTTTTATACAAGACACACTAGGAGAGGAGGGAAAGGAAAGGAGGGTAAGGGGGGGACACCAACCACAGGGATAAGAAAGGGCGAGCTGAGAGAGGAAGATGTAGAGTGGGTTTTATTTGGTAGTGAGCAGATCTTCTCGTGCTCTGAGACGATAGTCTCAAAAGCACTTCGAAGTCGCTCCCCCCTGCAGAGTACTGCGTCGCAGTACATACACACAACTGTGACCCTTAAAGGTAATGGCCATCAGCATTGTGATGGCCTGTGTGGCAGCTTGAGGAATACGCTGTCCCACAGGAGTGTTCCTTGTGGTGACAGGATCAGAAACGGAGGATGAAGTAGAGGAAGTCAACCTGCTACGCTCCTCGCAAGGTACAACCTTGCAAATGGCCCCAGTGTGGAATGTCTTTAGGTGTCGCTTCATGGTAGTGGTCCCAAAGCTGAACAAACCAAACCTCCCGCGACTGAGTACCATTTTGCACTCGTTGCAGGTGACTTGGTTCGCACGAGCCTTAGGACCATTCCCACGAATGGTAAATTACCACCACACCCAAGACTCACGCCGAGTGCGGATAGTAGGGAGTTCAACTACCTCATCCTCATCATCCTCTTCTTCCTTCTCTGGATCCTCACTCCTGTTCCCCTCTTCAAGCCCTTGGGGAGGTGGTGGTGGTGGAGGGGTTGGGGGTGGTGCTGAGGCAGATGCAGCACCAGGAGGCAGCAGTGCAGCCATGGATGCCATCAGGTTCACGATGGAAATCTGCAGTTGGCAGTAAAATTTGCTGTGCTCTGTAGGATAGCCAGAAACACAATGAGAATAAGCTCCATGGCGTGGTCTTTTATAGGGGTGCTTGTATGCGGTTCACGGACATGCGCGCTGTCCGCGGAAAGATCGAACCCAAAAAAAAGATTTAAAAAGTTTCAAAAATTATCTAGAAACTCAGGATTAGTATGTGGGACTTGTGCTATGCTGGGTTTTTATTGAAAAATATTGTGGATTACTTGAAAATGTACTTTTAAATTGTTCGGGGACACAAACAGTTTCTGCATTCAGAACACGCGATCAGAGTGGGCGCAGTCACATGATATGTCCGCGAAGGGAGCGGCTGTCCGCAGGACACCAAATGCACCGACAGTGGTTTGCGCATGCGCATTGATGTTCTACGGATACTGTTCGGGTCCTGAAGTAATTAAAAGTGCGTCACACGTCAAACGAACAGTTACGGACAGGCGTTTGTTCTTACAACAGTTTAAACTTGCCTGCGAACAATACGGACAGACATAGCGTCCTCAGGACACCCCCATTTTGTTTATTTACACACATCTCACAACATCACGTGTCTTCTTAGAACAGTTTCAACTTGCATGCAAACATTACGGAGAGGTATAGTGTTCCAAGGACACCCCTATTTAGTTTATTTACGAACATTATAGGACACATGATGTGTTCTTAGAACAGTTTCAACCTGCCTACGAACAAAACAGACAGGCATACCGTTCTCAGGACACCCGTATTTTGTTTATTTATGACTTTTTCAGGACACCGCGTGTGTTCTTAGAACAGTTTGAACTTGCTTGCGAACAATACGGACAAGCATATCGTCCTCAGGACACTCACATTTTGTTTATTTACGAGCATCCCAGGACACATAATATGTTCTAAGAACACTTTCATTTTGCCAACGAACAATACGGACAGCGCCGTCAGGATACTCCAATTTCGTCCATTGACGAACATTTCAGGAGACAGCTTGGGTTCTTAGAACAGTTTCAACTTGCCTGTGAACAATACGGACAGGCATAGCGTCCTCAGGACACCCCTATTTTGTTTATTTACAAACATTTCAGGACACCGCGTGTGTTCTTAGAACAGTTTCAACTTGCATGCAAACATTAAGGAGAGGTATAGTGTTCCAAGGACACCCCTATTTCGTTATTTACGAACATTATAGGACACATGATGTGTTCTTAGAACAGTTTCAACCTGCCTACGAACAAAACGGACAGGCAACCGTTCTCAGGACACCCCTATTTTGTTTATTTACAAACATTTCAGGACACCGCGTGTGTTCTTAGAACAGTTTGAACTTGCTTGCGAACAATACGGACAGGCATATCGTCCTCAGGACACTCACATTTTGTTTATTTACGAACATCCCAGGACACATAATATGTTCTAAGAACACTTTCATTTTGCCAACGAACAATACGGACAGCGTCGTCAAGACACTCCAATTTCGTCCATTGACGTACATTTCAGGAGACAGCTTGTGCTTTTAGAACTGTTTCAACTTGCCTGTGAACAATACGGACAGGCATAGCGTCCTCAGGACACCCCCATTTTGTTTATTTACAAACATTTCAGGACACCGCGTGGGTTCTTAGAACAGTTTCAACTTGCTAGCGAACAATACAGACAGGTATAGTGTTCTTCAGGACACCTCCATTTTCGTTTCTTTATGGACATTCCGGACACCGGCGCTGTCCGCAGACACCCAAATTGCTTTTTTTAAAAAAAAACATGAAATGAATTAGAACACGATATAAAAATTTTACTTTATTTAACATGTATGATTCATTTATGACAGAGAAGGTGAGGCAGAAACTGAAACAAAAACAGGAGAATTAGGGGTTTCAACAGGATTTGTATGAGGTGAAGAAGGGATGGATGTCTCATCAAAACGTTTTGGTTCATGAAGAGGGTTTGGGGATAATTGACTGGGATATGGTGAGGGGGGACAGGTACATGTGGGATAATGGTACGTGGTATTTTGTTTAAAATGATCTTCCACAAAGTTTTTTAAATTATTAAAATTTGCCAACAGTAGGTGCATTTTTTCTTCTATGCTGTGAAGAGTCTTATCCATAACAGCTTTTTCTGTAGTACTTTCTATTTTGGTATGCTCTGTACAAAAAAAATATATATATGTTAAATGTATATAAAATAATAATTACATGGTTTATATTATAAAGTGTCTACCATTAGATTCACTATCTTCTGACATTTCCTCATTTGGCAAATGCTCCTCTAGCCACTCCAGAGTACTAGACATTTCTGTGAGAAAAAAAACATAATTTCTTTTTTTTTATCTAATACAGAAAGTTTACAAATATATGAGTAAAATGCAGTACACTTAATATTTCAGGTAAGGTATGTTCTCAGTGGTCTGTAGATTTGCTGTTGTTCTTGGTTGTGGAGTTTCTGTAAGGTAATCATGTTGGAAGCCTATCTTTCTTCTTTTGGTATATTCCATTTTAGAACATATTGTATTTAAATGATTGGTTAGTGTGTTATATATATGGGTTACACTTCTTATGTATTACTACATATAATGTGTATGTATGCTGGTTTGTGAATTTGCAAAATGTTCATATGTTATCATATAACAATTAAACATACTCCCACAAAGTTTTTGGGTAGTGGTGCTGTTGTCCGAACAAGTCCGCGGACATTACAAGAGTTTGCGGACATCAAACTCAGTAGAGTGGGTTCAGTATGTTCTGTATTACATGTACATAAAGTCAGAGTTATTATTGTTAAATTGTGCTACTAAAAACCTATGAAATTCAGTGAAAAAACTTTGTTAAAGGGACGTTATGGTTATGCGCTACTAAAAACCTATGAAATGCAGTGAAAAAACCTTGTTAAAGGGACGTCGTGGTTCCAAGTAAAACCGAAAAACCCTTGAAATTCGTCAGTTATGGTAAGCTAAGCAACCATAACTCGCGCCACCACCGTGCACTGCTAAGACTAACACCCACAACATCAAAGATGACATCATAAATGTCATTGATGACATCACTGATTGGCACAAAAAATGGACATGCTCATGGAAAATTTCAATCTTTTGAAACATTTTGTGGAGGACCATATAAAAGAATAAATTAAATATCATTGTCCCACATGTACCTGTTCCCCCACTCCATATCCCAGTCAACTATCCCCAAACCCTCCCCACCAATAAAAATGTTATGATGAGACTTCCATTCCTTCATCTCCTCCTATCCATCCTCTCGAAACCCCCAATTCCCATGTGTTTGTGTCAGTTTCTGCTTCCCCCTCTCTTTCATAAATTTTACATCTGTATATAATAAAAAAAATATTTTATATGTGTTTTAATTCCGTCCTTTGTGTCTTATTTTTTTTTAAAAAGGCAGTTAAGATGTCCGCGGACAGCGCGGGTGTCTGGAATGTCTGTAATTAACCAAAATGAGGTGTCCTGAGGACACTAAACCTGTCCGTACTGTCCACAGGAAAGGTGAAACTGTTCTTAGAACACACACGGTGTCCAGAATGTCCGTAATTAGCCAAAATGGAGGTGTCCTAAGGACACTATTTCTGTCCATACTGTCCGCAGGCAAGGTGAAACTGTTCTAAGAACACACAAAGGGTCTGGGATGTCCGTAATGAAATAAAATGGAGGTGTCCTAAGGACACTATACTTGTCCGTACTGTACGCAAGCAAAATAAAACTGTTCGTAGAACACGCACGGTGTCCGGGATGTCCATAATTATCCAAAATGAAGGTGTCCTAAGGAAACTATACCTGTACGTACTAACTCTAGAACATCTATGCACATGCGCACCACACCCATAAGTCCTACGAACACTGCGCCTATCTGTAACTGTCCGTCTCACTTGTATCGCACTTTTAATTACTTTCAGGACCCATACAATGTCCGTAGAACACCCGTGTGCAGGCGCTTAGCCGTTCCTGTCCATTTGGTGTCCTGCGGACACCCGTCCCCTTCTCGGACGTGTTTGCGACATCATCATGTGACCACACCCGCGCTGAGCGTGTGTCCTGAATTGCGGACGGTGTCCGGGTCCCCGAACATTTTTAAAGTACTTTTCCAGGCAATCCAATGTATTTTATAGTAGAAATTCACCATAGCACATGTCCCAGACAATGACCCTGACATTCTACATACTTTTCTGAACTTTTTGAGCCTATTTTGGGTGTTCAATCTGTCAGCGGACAGTGCGGCTGTTCGCCGAGTGTGCACCAGCACCCCTATAAAAGGCCAGAGCTCATCCTGATTGTGCTTTTGGCTATCTGACAGAGCATCGTGTACTTTGGCTGCTAATCTTCCAGATTGTGCTGCTCTTACTGCTTTCCATCAGACCTGATGGCATCAATGCTTGCTGCTCCATCTGGTGCTACATCTGTCTCAGCACCGCCCCACCCCCTCCACCACCAGAGGAGGAGGATGAAGAGGATGAGGTAGTGGAAGTCCCTACTGCCAGCATTCACCGTGAGTCTTGGGTGTGGCGGTTGTTTACCATTCATGGTGACGTACCAAAAGCATGTGCAACCAAGGTCACCTGCAACCAGTGCAAAATGGTGCTGAGTCATGGGAGGCCTGGTTCGTACAGCTTTGGTACGACATCTATGAAGCGACACCTAAGGTCATTCCACGGTGGGGCCATTCGCAAGGTTGTACATTGTGATCAGCATAGTAGGTTGAGTTCCTCTACCACATCCTCAGTTTCTGCTCCTGTCACCACAAGAGACACTCCTGTGGGACAGCGCATCCCTCCAGCTGCCGCACAAGCCATCCATGATGCTGTTGACCCTTACCTTTCGAAGGTCACAGTTTTGTGTATGTACTGTGACGCAGTACTCTGCAGGGGGGTTAGTCTTTGGAGTGCTTTCGAGACTACGGTCAAGGAGCATGAGAAGGTCTGCCCACTACCTAAATAAGGCCCACCCTACATCTTACTCTCTCCACCTGCCCTTTCTTATCCCTGTGGTTGGTGTCCCTTCCTTACCCTCTATTCCCCTCCTCTCCTAGTGTGTTGTGTGTAAAAAAAACAAATAATATATAAAACAACAAAAATCCAAAACCTTTCACAATCTAAAAATAGAAGTGGCAAATAAATTGAGCAGGACCCTGTGCATTTTTTAGAAGTCTGCGGGCAGTTCACGGACATCTAAAATTTTAGGTGCTGCCATATCAAAACCATTGCACTTTTCTCTGGGAGGAAGTGGTGGCTCTGAAAAGAGCCTTTTGGTGGTTTTTTTTGTGTTTGAAAACTTGAAATAGTCAACACCTACTGCAAAATGGATGGCTGTTATTCCAAAAAAGGTCTCAATGCATTTTGTACATGTCTCAGAAAAATCTGATAAGGAAATGGACTCCATCTCTGCGAAAAATATATGTGCTGCGAAATATAATATTTTCATTGTGAAAAGAGAACATGCCAACATCTCTTAGAAAGGCACAAACAGCCTTATTGACATTGCGCCTTGCTTTCTCCATTTGTGGACCAAAAGAATGCAGCCTCATTTGTCTCTGTGCAATACGAGAAAAAATTACTTGGAAATTTGGAAACATGTCCATGACCTTCCCAAGTCCTTCTTGCATTGCAAATTGCAAAGAAATTCCAGACACATGTCCTAAACTGTTCCCTCCACAATGAATTATAATTATGTCTGGATGATGCTCTTTCTCCAAACTAGCACAGAGGGGTACCAAGTCCAGCCACGTCATTCCACGCACTCCATGCCAGTGCACTTCCACGTGAGGGAATCTAAGATCTGCAGCTATTCCACAGCATTCTGCATGCACCTCCAACCAATGTATCCATTAGTCTCCCAAAATCCAGATAATCTGTTTTCTGAAACACACAGCCATAGCTAACTGTTCTTCTCTCAGGAAAAAGAAGACTTTCTGGAAAACTCTCTCCTTACACAACACACCCAGTAAACTTTACTGACCAATCCCTTGCTATGCTCATTCTCATTTGCATGCCTCTACACCCCAAAATCCCTGTACGTAATGCACGATGTCCGCGGACAACCACCATGTCCGCGGACATATCGAAAATCTGAGCATGGTGAATGTAAATTTAAATAGTGTCCCCCATTTCCCCTTTGAGGTTGGCTCAGAAAAGAGCCGTTTTTTTGTTGTTTTTTTGCAGATGCTTGACAAACACCTGCTATTTTGTATTTTTTTTGGGTGGGGGGGGTTCTTACTTTACTACTAAAATCTTCACATAAACATCTCCAAAGCAACCCTTACATTCCAAAACAGCATGGCATTTCCCAAAGAAAATAAGGAAATGCCATCTTCTTTAAAATAAACATCATTACTGGAATCATTATTCTCATTATTACAGAAAAACATACCAGCTTTAAGCATGAAAGCACACATGCCTCGGTTGATTGCACACCTAACAATGTTTTGCTGAGGACAAAAAACAGAACTATTGTCCCATATTGCCTTACGTAGTAATCCAGAAAAAATTACTTTGGCATTTGGAAGGATGTTCATTACTGCTTGAACCAAGTGTTCCAAATCTGCCAACAAAGTAGGGGCACTGACATAGCCCAAATGGAAAGCACCATTGTGCAAAACTACGACATGGGGACTGTTCATCCTGCCCATATCTTCACAAACTTGTACAATTCCCTGTACATTGCAATCAGGCACAGTGCTCCACAACACCTCCACTCCTTTAACATCAAAATTGTTTGCCACATGCCTGCATTGAGCATACTGCTGTAAACCATGCACAAACATACCTCCAAGCACCAACGCCCTGACGTTCTCCACCTCTGCCATCTTCACTACACACAGCCTCTTTCAACACAAATCCATAACCTCAACTTCTGATTGGCTGATCCCTACAGTCCCCTTTCCATGCTGGATTTTCTGGAAAACCCCGGATGGGGCACACCCTGTCCGCGGACAGCCGCGGTGTCCGCGGACCGCGTAACTCTTACACAGCCCTTCTACCCTTTCCACTTCACTCTCTCTGCCATTCCCTCATTGGATACGTCTAGGCAGTCACACAACCATCCACCAATCACATCCAAGACCTCTACATCTAACTCCATCAACAGAGTTCAGCACTTCAAATGTACTATTGATCACTCTGAGTACAAGTCTCATATCATTGGAATCACTGAATGCATATAAACAGAGTAATGCCACTAAACCTGTATAACCTATAAAATGAACCTATTGTAATTTTTCCCATCTGCTATAATCAACTGTCACTTCGAAACCTGTCTGCTATCTACAATTTCTTTTACACACACACCTATATAAAACATTATAATATTAGAAGATGAGAGAAATAACAGTATAATTGTGGAAAAACACTTAGTAGTGTATTATAAAATTACACACAGCCAGGAAAAGGTCATGCATCTTCATACATTCACACACATAGACACTATCATTGAAAAGCTCCCAGCTGCAATAACACCACTGCCGGTAAATCACATCCTTCTGCTTTATTACCCACACCTTCACAAATGCATACATTCCATGCTTTTCTATACAGTTTCTGCAATTTACCTTATAACAATTGCAAAATAAATATATTATTATTTCTTCTTTCTCCTAACATTGTATAAAACAGCTTTAAAAAACCAAGTGAATTTCATACACTTAATATTCTACTCATTTGCAAAGCATGTTGAACTAACATATTGTAAATAAAAGGTAAACGCTGCACATAGTCAAATGAAATGCATGCATACACTATGTTCAGATATCAAAAAAGAATACTACTACAGAAACAGAAAAATAGACGTCTAAATTAACATCAGTGCTATAAACACACAAAATTACTAACTTTTTTCTTTTACAATTGTAGTGAAGACCACTCGCCTGAAAAGCAGCAGCATCTGAACCACAAACAACATCTCTGAAGAAACCTGCTCATTCCACAAAAAAAGTGTAAGTACAATACTACCTTAATATTCTTACTGTTACTCAAACACACTGTGTGGTTCATTTATGTAATTTGTGCACCAAAAAAACTGAGATTTCTGCACCATTCTGCCCACAAATCCCCATTTATTAAACAGGGATTAGCAGGCAGAATGGCACACAAATACCTGTTTTTTGGAACACAACTAACATCACTCAACCCCTAGAATGTTATTATTACAAAACAAAGAACTGTTTTAGTTTTATCGCATTAGATTTACTATTAGTGCTTCTCCTCACCACTAGCTCACTTTCTACTGTCATCTGAACCGCAGTATAGTAACACACAAATAGAAGAATAACTTCCCAACTAATTGTAGCTGCCCAATGCACAATCACACACCACCACATACATCTTTACCATCATACATAGACACTCATGCACACAGCACACATACATTGCAGAACAGCCCAGCCCATACCTTCTTTTTTTTCAACAGACCCCAAAGAATGCCTACCAAAAAGCAAGTCCTTAGAAAGCAACGCAGAAATAGAGCAAATGAAAATAAAAGTGTCCAAAATAAGCATCCATCTCTTGCAGAGTTTTGTACAAAAAGTTCAAACAAAACAGCTAATACAGTCATTTAGCGAAACAAAACAATCTTCCAGTACAGAAACATTGCCTCCTCTATCAAAATGTAAAACGAAACAGAAAATGATTAACAAGAATTCTGCTACCACTACTGCTAAAACTGCTCCTATAAATCTTGATATAGTGGCAAGAAACCATACTAAAAAAGTATTTTAGCAAAAATGTTCCACCACACAGTCCTTCAGAATCTTATAAAAACAGGAGACAAATCATGCACAACCCTTAAAACCTACCGTAGAAAATTAATCTTAGAAGCTTTGATAGACAGTGCAATCCTTCTCAAAAGAAAGTTATTTATTTTAGTGTTAAACAGAATGAAACCACTAACAAATCTAACTACTAAATTACAAAAAAGACTTCTCAATAAACGGAATGTCAACAAAAATAACTTCTTAAATATCTGTGGAGGTGAATGGAGTCACACCACGAGCACAGAACCATATTTTAATGAAGAAGCATACAAACAAAAGCAAACAAACACAATTGCCATACATAGCAGTGGACGAGGTTATGAAAAACTTAATAATACCATAATGCAACAAGAAATACTGCTTACAAAAATATCCCCAGAAAACTCAGTATTACCTCTCCATTCGGCTGAACCAGAACGTCCAGTATACAAATGGCCATGCACGTCAATGTGTAACATTGCCAAAAAATCTTTCAAATCTTTACACCAGTTGCTCAATCAGTATGTGGAAGGCAAAGACAAAATCAAAATGAAACTGCTGCAAAATATGGATACCTGTCCAGTGTGCGAATACACAGGATTACATGGACATTCATTAGCCTGCATTTCAGGACCTATTTGCAAAAGCGCCTTCCATCATATCAAAATGATATCAACACATCATTCAACTGTAAGAAATCTAGCCTATAAACTGTACTATGCTAAAAGTCCTGCTTTAGCACTAGCCGATGTAAATAACAATCTTCTAAATGGTACAGCCAAAGACCTACTCAAAGAAATAGAGCATATTCAGAAAAAATATTTTGGAATTGAAAGCCACTTACAAAATGCAATAGTTTTAGAACAGACTAGCAACAATACTACACATGGCAACCTTCTACTAAACACATACAAAAAAGAAATACTAAAATTTAAAAGTACATCTGCTGAAGTATGTGTGTCTGTGTTGCCGCAGAACTTTTTAGAAAAGTAACACAAAAACTATAGACGTAACATACAAAATAGAAAACAATGAAGATTCCAAATGGTGTGAATTAGCTCTCTACCTTATCGCAGAAAACAAATACGAAATAACCGACCCCTTAATACTTTGCAGTTACCGCACTACAAAACTTGACAACAATCAAACTCCTTCACGTATTATCACAAATAATTTGGAATTATTCCCACTACCAAAACCCCTGCAACAACTGAATTTATATGAGAGCATCATAATTTAAACAGTGCACCCATTTCAAGCAATAGTACGCCTTCAACCAAATACAGCAAAATTACCTCCCTCTGAATTGGTGAAAGGCATTTGTTGCAAAGTAGTTTATTTACCATTAGATCTAAAAGGAAATGTGCACACTCTGGGAGTGCAACGTCCAATAGAGCAATCTTTAATTGTATTAGTAAATGGTGTACATACAAAAGACAAAAGAATTTGGCAACAACTCGTAGACTTACATAAAGTTAGACAAGCCTTGCAATATCTAAAAGACAATAATGAATACTACAAAGAAATGAATATTGAAGAAAACTTAAGAAAAACAACTAAGATAATTCATGAGTCACCAAAAAGTGGTCAATTTGAAATTCTAGATCCTGCTACAGTATCCAATATTTTAGACCATTATACAATTCATCCATTTGACTCTAATGACACCATAGATGATGCACTAGAAACGTACCAAATGCGACAAACCAAAGGATCACCAATCAGCATATGGGAAAAAAGTATAGAAGCACATGCTTTTCCTTTACTCTTTCCTACTGGCAAAAGAGGAAGGTACGATGATAGACAGCATCAGAATACCGCTCATTACGAATGTATTCTGAAGATCCCAGATTTAGACAAAATGTTGAATACATATTCCACCTACACTTTAAAAGTGAACTAGCAACTCTATGTTACAGAGTTGCACACACATTGAAATCAGGGACCCACTTTCAAAATATGTCAGCTACGCAATTACTACAAAAAGTGCAAGAAAAAGATGAGGTTTTACAATTAAGCATTACAAATCTGTTAGCAAACATAAGTGGTACTAAAGAGTACTGGTTCCGATGTCACAGAGATGTACGTTGTATGATAAGAAACCTTGGCCCACTGACTTGGTTTGTTACATTAAGTTGTGCAGAATATGCATGGGAAGATTTACATGATTTCCTACGCATATCAAACAAAAACAAAACAAACATAGATATACTAACACCTGCAAAACTTTGCTCTCTAGATCCTCTTAATGTTTCAAGATATTTCCATCATTGTTTCATTGCTATGCTACACTTTATTTGTAATAAAACAGTTCCTCCCCTCAGAGAAGTGCAACACTTCTTTTGGAGAAAAGAATACCAAGCCAGAGGAGCACCACATATCCACATGCTTTTATGGATTAAAGGTGCTCCTAAATTTGGTCAAGACAGTGATGCCACTGTTTTACATTTTATCAAAAAATATGTCACTTCTGAAATTCCATCAGAAGCAACAAATAGTGATCTTCATGCACAAATTGTATAATTTCAAGGACACAAATGTGGCAAATATTGTTGTCGCAAATACAAAAACAAAGGGAAATACTACACCAAATGCTGCTTTGGTTTCCCTAGACCAGTTACAGAAACAGGTGAAGTGAAGTACTTCATGTCTTCATTTAGATATAGTGTTACAGGTAAATCACCTAAATACACATATTACATAACAAGAACAGAAGAAGCAAAATATATCAATGATTACAATGTAATCATTGCCCTATTATGGAATGCAAACATAGATGTGCAGTACATTGCAGACAATTCCACTGCAGTTGCACGATATGTTACAAAAGCAGAAAAAAAAGAGCTTCAAGACCTCCGGAATGACCTATCATCAGAAAAAACAGTGTCTCAGAAATTGTACAGCTTAGGCATAAAAATGCTCTCTCATAGAGAATGTGGCTGCTATGAAGCTGCAGATCGTTAAATGGTACTGCTTTGTATGGAAAATCTGTAAACATAGTATGGCTAAGTCTTGGTCCTGCTAAATCTAGAAAAATAGTTCTCAAATCATACGACAACATAGAAACAATAGCCAAAAATGATCCCAACAGCCAAGACATTTTGAGAAACAATTTAATAGACACATACAACCCAAACAGGAGTACCACTTTGGAAACCATGTGTCTATACCACATAGCCCAACACTTCACATACAAAAATAATATAAAACCCGATGAAAAAAAAAGGTAGATACAGAGTGACGAATTGTGAAAGCAGCTTAGTGAAACTTACCAAACCAAGCTTAATTAATCATATAAAATTGTCATTAAAAACTCCTCAACATAAAGCACTATATTACATGTCCCTGCAACAACTTTTTAAACCATGGAGAAAAGAAGAAGAGATACTAGATAACTATGGCTCCTATGAAGACGCTTTCAAAGCAAATGAAAGCACTATAACCGATGTAAACTGTACACAGCACAAAACAATGTTGAACAATGAACTGCTACACAAAGAAGAACTCTAGGCCCAACTATATAAGGACACTCCCAGCAGTAGTCAACCTTCTGTAACAGGAAGCCAAGAACCACTGGGACAACCACTAATAGCAAATGAGGCAGAATTAGCTATATCAGAAGTAGAAAACACCATGTGTCACTATGAAGATGATACAGAAGACTTAGCTGTACTGCAATCAAAATTGAACAAAGAGCAGCGTACCATTTTTCAAGAAGTAACAAAAGATATTGCACATGGTATACAACATGAAAATAAAGAATGTACCTGCCAGAATTACAAACCTATACTACTATACGTCAGTGGTGAAGCTGGTTTAGGCAAAACATTCTTAATCAAAATCATCTGCATGTTCCTTCAACAATTGACAAACAACAAACTGTCAGCTGTTGTAACTGCCCCCACAGATTTAGCTGCCTACAACATAGGCGGTGTCACTTTCCACCAATTACTACTCCTTCCAGTAGAACACCAAAACAATTAGAATATTACAAACTTTCTTCAGTAGCTGCAATGGAACTACGCAGAATGTTAAAACAAATGAAAATGCTACTAATAGATGAAGTGATCATGGTCTCCAACCTAATGTTGGCTTTGATTCACCTCAGATTACAAGAAGTACTTAAAATAAACTACGAAGAGCTCTTTGAATGAAAACACATTATTGTTTTCAGAGATCTTCTCCAATTGACACCAGTAAAAGGTGAACCTATTTTTAAAACCTAAGGACACAAACTCTGCCGTAAAACTGTTGGCAGCATAGGAAATGTCAACCTTTGGCAACATTTCCAATACAGAGAATTAACAGAAAACATGCGCCAATCTGCAGACCTCACTTACGCCAACATTTTAAAAAGTATTAGAGTTGGTGTACTATCTCAAGAAGCACAGCAATATTAAAAACCCGGCATATCCATGCACTTTATGGCCATAACTCATGTGCTACTGATGTCATGGAACAATTAGCACACAAAAATGTCAATTGTGTGTCCTTAATGCAAACTCTTGCAAGCTGTTCCAAATTCAATGAAACAATTTTGAAAAAAGAAATGCAACCAATAATTAAAATTTGCTCCACAGACAAACTGGACATACATGGTATGACACTACCCATGTGTCAACAAGCCACAACAAGACTAAATACCTTAGAAATCTCAAAAGCTCAAATTATATCTCCAACACAGCTGGTTTGGAGAAAATATTACAATTATCTTTAAACTGTAGAGTAATGCTTAAACGTAACCTTGACGTGGAGCAAGGACTAGTTAATGGAGCACTGGGTACCGTTGTTGGTTTTCAAACATACCCACATGACAACAACATTCAGTTTGTCAATATTCTCTTTGACAAACTTTCAGAAGTAAAAAGGATACGGCGCTCAACAGCCCGATTCCTTCTTTTCAAAGACATGTATGTACGCAGAGAACAATTTTCTCTAACTCTAGCATACACAGTCACCATTCACAAATCACAAGATCTTACCCTAGATAAAGCATTGATAGATATTGGGAACACAGTCTTTAAAGAAGGCATGAGCTACGTAGCACTATCACACTTACATGCATGTGACAGTCTATTTCTAATCAACTTTGAAGCAAGTAAAGTAAACACTGATATTCCTTGCATTTTAGAATACAATAGACTATGTTCACCATACACCCCCCCATCTAAAAACATATCCTGTTCCACAAAAAGGAAAACGTTGTAAAAGAAAACTGCTTCAAACAGAAATGCAACAGGATCTTACTGCAAATCCTCCAAATAGAGTAAAAGAACCTAATACTTCATCAATAACTACAACCAAAGAAGAATCTATTACTCAAAGTAACTCAGGTACTCAGGTACTTCTTCAAAGAAGCAACACACACTCTGAAAAAATGACTTGGACACAGAACATCTGGCCCATTCAAATTTTCAAATATAACTGGTGTAAATTGCTACGCAAATGTAGCAATCAATATTCTATTTCGATTGACACCAATTGTTGACAACATTTACTTACACAGTACAGACCAATTGTGTTTGCAAATGTTAGTCCTTCATAGAAATGCAACCAAAAATCCTGATAACACATTAATTTAGCGCACAAGTGGTGTACGCGGCTGCCGCACAGTGTGCGCGTGCGAATCTCTGTGCCAGCCGCGTGCGCTAAAATCCATTTCCGCGCACAGCGTATTCATGGATTTCAGCTACCAAAACCAGCCGTGGCGCAGAGTGGCGCAGCGACCCTGCAGCAGCGCCAGTTACGCCCCCAAGAACGCCCCTCGTGCAAGGAAAAGCCATCAAAATCCCCAATCCAGCGCAAAGAGCTGCGATAACCCTGGAACAGTATACAGGACCGCCACACAGCACACGGCAAGCGGGGAACGTGTATTACTGGGGTTTGCGGGAAGTATCACACGCATTTGGAGCAGCTTACTTGTATTTCGAGGGTTCGCGGGAAGTTTCACACACGATTGGCTCTGTGCGAGTGGGGTACGTGGATTACTGGGGTTCGCGGGAAGTCTCACATGCGATTGGAGCAGGGTACGTGTATTTCGGGCGTGCACAGGAAGTTTCACATGCGATTGGCCCTGTGCGAGTGGGGTACGTGCATAACTGGGGTTCGCAGGAAGTCTCACACGCGACTGGAGCAGGGTACGTGTATTTTGGGGGTGTGCGGGATGTTCACATGCGATTGGCCCTGTGCGAGTGGGGTACGTGTAGAACTGGGGTGCGCGGGAAGTTTCACATGGGATTGGCCCTGTGCGAGTGGGGTACGTGTATAACTGGGGTTCGCGGGAAGTCTCACACACGATTGGAGCAGGGTATGTGTATTTCAGGGGTGCGCGGGAAGTTTCACACGAGATTGGCCCTGTGCGAGTGGGGTACGTGTATAAATGGGGTTCGTGGGAAGTCTCACACGCGATTGGAGCAGGGTACGTGTATTTCGGGGGTGCGCAGGAAGTTTCACACGCGATTGCCCTTGTGCGAGCGGGGTACGTGTATTCCTGGGGTGCGTGGGAAGTTTCACATGTGATTGGCCCTGTGCGAGTGGGGTACGTGTATAACTGGGGTTCACGGGAAGTCTCACACGCGATTGGAGCAGGGTACGTGTATTTTGGGGGTGCGTGGGAAGTTTCACATGCGATTATCCCTGTGTGAGTGGGGTCCGTGTATAACTGGGGTTCGCAGGAAGTCTCACACGCAATTGGAGCATGGTACGTGTATTTCGGGGGTGCGCGGGAAATTTCACATGCGATTGGCCCTGTGCGAGTGGGGTACGTGTATTCCTGGGGTGCGTGGGAGGTTTCATATGCGATCGGAGCGGGGTATGTGTATTTTGGGGGTGCGTGGGTAGTTTCACACGCGAAATGCCCTGTGCGAGTGGGGTACGTGTATTCCTGGGGTGCGCGGGAAGTTTCACACGCGATTGGCCCTGTGCGAGTGGGGTACGTGTATTCCTGGGGTGCGCAGGAAGTTTCACACATGATTTTGCTGTCAGAGCGGGGTACATGAATTTCGGGGTGCGCGGGATGTCCTACACATGTAATCGCAGTGTGGGTCCTCACAGGTGTTCCCTCTACACCCTCCACGGCCCCTGCAGGCAGCCCACACCACAGGGGACTACCCTGCACCCCTGGTCATGTCCACCATGGGCATGCCCCCAGCCAAGCCACATGTCAACTTGCACTACTGATCACCAACTCATGGCCCCCAGCACCTCCACCCCCAGCAGTCAGGAGCACCTGCCAGTAGGCCCCCACTCAAGTCCCACACATGTCCCCCAGCACCCCATCCCCCAGCAGTCAGGGGCACTTGCCAGCAGGCCCCCACTCATGTCCCACACATGTCCCCCAGCACCCCCACCCCCCAGCAGTCAGGGGCACCTGCCAGCAGGCCCCCACTCATGTCCCCCAGCACCCCCACCCCCCAGCAGTCAGGGGCACCTGCCAGCAGGCCCCCACTCATGTCCCCCAGCACCCCCACCCCCCAGCAGTCAGGGGCACCTGCCAGCAGGCCCCCACGCATGCCCCCCAGCACCCCCACCCCCCAGCAGTCAGGGACACCTGCCAGCAGGCCCCCACTCATGCCCCCCTGCACCCTCATCCCCCAGCAGTCAGGGTCACCTGCCAGCAGGCTCCCACCATGTCCCCCAGCACCCCCACCCCCCAGCAGTCAGGGTCACCTGCCAGCAGGCCACCACTCATGTCCCCCTGCGCCCCCACCCCCCAGCAGTCAGGGGCACCTGCCAGCAGGCCCCCACTCATGTCCCCCTGTGCCCCCACCCCCCAGCAGTCAGGGGCACCTGCCAGGAGGCCCCCACTCATGTCCCCCAGCACCCCCACCCCCCAGCAGTCAGGGTCACCTTCCAGCAGGCCCCCACTCATGTACCCCTGCACCCCCACCCCGCAGCAGTCAGGGGCACCTGCCAGCAGGCCCCCACTCATGTCCCCCTGCACCCCCACCCACCAGCAGTCAGGGTCACATGCCAGCAGGCCCCCACTCATGTCCCCCAGCACCCCCACACCCCAGCAGTCAGGGTCACCTGCCAGCAGGCCCCCACTCATGTCCCCCTGCACCCCCACCCCCCAGCAGTCAGGGGCACCTGCCAGCAGGCCCCCACTCATGTGCCCCAGCACCCCTACCCCCCAGCAGTCAGGGTCACCTGCCCGCAGGCCCCCACTCATGTCCCCCTAAACCCCCACCCCCCAGCTGTCAGGGGCACCTGCCAGCAGGCCCCCACTCATGTCCCCCAGCACCCCCACCCCCCAGCAGTCAGGGGCACCTGCCAGCAGGCCCCCTCTCATGTACCCCTGCCCCCACGTCATGACGATCCTCAATCATGGGCCTTATGGCCAGCCTCCACAGCCCAAAGACCCAACCAAGTATGGCATCCACCCACATAGAAATGCCAATTACATGATACAACCCCAATGACCAGTATGTAAATGAACACATGTCCGTCAGACACACACAATGGGTGCAAGTGAATGTGAAAACCCATATCATGACATGCATGAAACCAATGAGATAATACCACACATGGAAGTATGAAGACAAAAATGCATTAAACACAACATGAATGTAATGAAAATACAACACATAACAATGGGAATAAGAAAAGAAACGCTGCATGTCCATAAAAGAATAAAAAACAAGAAATCATAATCCAAAGAAATCCAAAAGAAATTGTGTCCAAAGTCTCAGTCCAACAAAGCAAATCCAAGGGAAAAAAGAAAGTGAAATCCATTGCTCCATGGTGAAATTAATAAAAAAGAGATTAATCCACTGGTGAACTATGTGCAAATGAACAATCCAGGGTCCATGAGCCCAACTAATGAAATGAAACCTACAAAAAAGACTACCTAATGAAAAAATATATACAAAAACGTGGTGCATTGTCCAAGCGACCCAAAATAAACATAAACAGAAAGGAAACCTAACACTATCTAACTATATACAATGGCGGCGGGCAAGTCCTGCGGCTCACTCTGTGGTGTCCCAGGCCTGGGCATCATCGAACTCCATGTCGATGTCCTGGAGGTGGGCCTCTGCTCTGGCCCCGAGGTCTCGCAGGGAGGCACTCATGGCCTGTTCCAACTCCCTGCGAGTTGCCTCGAGGCACTCTGCCCGCCTCAACGCCCGAAGCATGGAGAACTCCGCCCTGACCATGGTGAGCCGCGCCTCTTCCGCACGCTGCCGCTCCGCATCTATCCGCTGGCCCAACCGCTGCCACACGGAAGACACTCCCATTCCTGGGTCCTCCTGCCCTCTGGCCGATGCCTGCCCCTATGATATTGATGGCCCTGAGCCATTATTGATCCCACCTAGAGCCTGCTCCTAATTCTGCTGCTGCTGTCCATGTGCCCTGTCTGATGGTGCCTGCACATCCTCCATCAGTTGGTCTCCAGTTGTGGTGTCCACCCCTGCTGGACCGCCAACTCCCGACTGTGGCAGGGATGTGAGCTCCACCAAGCTGGCTGTGTTGGTCGGGCCAGGTCCACAGGGGGCCCTGGTGGAATCTGGGCCGAATGACAGTGTGGAGAACGACTGGCGCATAGTCTCCACATAGGAAAATAGGTCCGCCAGAGTGCGCGACACATATAGGAACCCACCGACCAGGGCCCCTCCCAGCATTGCCATGTCACAACGCTGCTCTTCGTGATGGCGTGCGTTCTCCACCCAGTAAGAACGCACGTCATCACGAATGACGCGTGCGCAATGCGACACCAACCAGGATGGAGCCCATATGGTCGTGGGACCCCTCATCCGCAGGTAGTGGAGAGGCAGATGACATGGCACTCTCCCCTACCTGTGGATGGGCCTGGGACGGGGCATCCCTGCTGGTGCATGGTGGTGCAGTCACAGGGTCAAGGACAGCGACATGCACAGGCCCCTCCGTGGTGAACTGTGCTGCCTCCTGACCTTGGCCCTGGATTGCACCACTTGCACCAGTGGTACTACCCCCACCCGGCCCCATGTGCGGCTCAGTAGCGGGCTCCTCCTCCTCTGTGGAGACCACCAACCTGGATGTCTCTGCACCGTCTTCTGCCATTGGAAGCCCCTGTGGGGGCTCACCCGGCCCTTCCGCTACAGCCGTAGTGGCAGACGTGGCACCAGCCCCCTCGCTCCCAGATGATGGAACATCCTGGGAGGGTGGCTGGGCTTTGGTTCGCCGCCCGGCTGGAAGCATCCCCACTGCTTGGCCACACAGCGCTGTCTCCACCTTCTTCTTCACTTGACGCTGCGTAGAGGGAGACATAGAACACAAGCATCAGGGTACAGTACAAAGTTTCCCTACACAGGAAGCAAAAACACATGAGTGGCAGTGTCAAATGTCACTTCCATCCTGTTCCTCCACAACACATGGTTAAATGCACGCAACACACATGCAGAAACAGTCCCGCCGCCTGCAATCAACATCAGCATCCATGTACAAGGGACTCTGTTAACCAAGATGTTGCCTTCAAAGTCACATGCATCCATGGCGTTTCAAAGTCACACACACACTTCTCAGACACACACACACATGTACACCATACATGTTCATGACATCAGCACCCATCTCTCACCCCCTCCATGTCCAAGAACAGAGACTGCCATGCTTTCATGTGTGCATTCCGCATACAGCTCTCCATGTTGTATTGTAACTCATGCACCAACCATGTAGTTCACACATTACTGGCCTCACATGCATGACCATGATGTCCCTGCACACACACATCCATACATGGCCTATGTCACACATACAGGCAAGTATCAGACTACAAGCACACTGCAACATGCCCTGTCTTACACACCAATGCTTGGCCACTCACCGCTCAACTCCAGACAGGTCTGCCTCTGCAGGATCTAGGCGTGGAGCGCTGGGCCTACGCGTTCCAGGACCCTCATCTGGATGTTACTCATGCGTGCCCGGCCCCCCTCCACGAGGCGCCGGTTCTTTATGAAGGTCCTGGACCTGAAGTCCTCCCAGCGCTTCTTGACGTGCTTGATGTTGCGGGTTGCCACCCCCTCCGCGTTGATGGCAACCACTACGTCGTCCCAGATCCTCTCCCGTCCTTCCTTGTTGGCGCGTGACATTCCGAAGAGGGCATCATAATGCCCGAGGACATGTTCCACCAGGACACCAACTTTCTTCTGACTGAAGCTGGTGGCCCTCTGCCTCTCTGCCTGGGCGTCGCCAGTGGTCTCAGATGGTGTTTGCCCTGACATGGCGACCCCCGAGTCAGGCATGGGTGGGCAACAGGGTCCTGGGGCTAGGCTGTGGAGCGATGGCATCCCAGTCGGGAGTCTTCTGTTCCAGCAGGGGTGGACACAGCAACTGGACCCCTGCAGATGGCAGATGTGCAGGCACCAAATAGCAGGGCATGTGGGCAGCAGGCAGTCAGGCAGCAGCAGATGGCAGGTGGGAGCGTGCTCAGGGTTCTGGGGGGCAGTAAAATGGCCTTCAGGGCAGGAGCGTGGTCTTCCGTGTGTTTTCCCATGGCCTGCTTGATACGGAGTGATTTGGCACGTGAAAAAAGTGCACATCTGCGTGTAATTTGAGGAAAGGCCCTTAGCGTGTAAGCGCATCAGCACACATAAGCGATTTCATTGGACCAAAGGCCCTTAGCGCATAAGCGCGTAAGTGACATTACGCGCGCAGGGATTTCCCTCATAGCACGTGATTACAGAGCACACGTGGAAAAACTGCACGTCTGAGTGTCATCGCGTGTAATTGGAGGAAAGGGCCTGCGTACACGCGGATGTGACGTGTACATGTGGGCCGGTTTGAAAGCTACATGTAGGACGCCATTTCCTTGCACATGCTTTTTGTGGAGAGCGAGTGGGTGAATTCTGTACTTCTTGTCGGTTCACAAGCGATTACTTCACAGCGTTTCAAGTTCGTACTCCCTGTTACCTCTGACAGCTTTTTCTGATTTTCTGTTGGGCCTGTTTCCTCAAACAGCGTTCACTTTTTCTTTTGTCCTGTCTCCTCAGACAGCGTACAATTCTTCTTTTGGCGGGGGTGTTGCCAACGCGCACACGCACGTATTTTTCATGCTCTTTTTCCAGGCATACGGTGAGTCGCGCACGTATTTAACAACTGTGCTTGCCCCGTGAGTCGCTTACCCCTTCAGAGGTCATTGTAGGCTGCATGTATTACGCGTACGCTTATTTTTGTGTTTCTGGGTGCCACAGCATAGTGCGGGTTCATTTTTTCACGCACGTGGTCTACGAGGGGTTGCGTGCACGTTATTTTTTGATTTTGGGATGCCTGTGCATTGCTTGACCTGTCATCTTCCCCCAGGGGTCACAGACAGCCTTGTTAGAGCACTAGGGCACAAATTGCATCTAGTACCCAACCCCTTTGTCCCCCAATTGCCCAGGACAATTGTTTACTGCAACTCACATATGCACAACAACATCAGTGCCATGGTTGGGAGGCGACCAAGCGGTAAGGGAGGCAAAGGGGGCCGACCTTCAAAAGGTGGCCGTGGTGGGCGCGGTAGGGGATGTGGCGGGGATTTGCAGGGTGACCCTATACCCCCATGTGTGGAGGACCAATCAGGGACACCCATGCCCCCCCCATGGTTGAGGAAAACGTGGCTGACACCATCCCAGCTCAGCCGTTGTTGGACCAGCCCATTGTGGCACCTGACCTGGCACAGGATGACTCCCAGGCTGACTTCCAGGTCAGCAAGTCTAGGCCACGTGTGCTGGTGCAAGTTGTTGTCACCAAGCCACCTGGATCTGGGGCAGCTATGTCATCTGCTGCCCCAAGTAGGCAGGGTGGGGAGGCTGCAGGGGCAGCTGCAGCTCCATCCGCCCCAGCTCTGACTCTCCCAGCCAGGACAGTGTCGGTCCAGGTCCATCAAACAGACGTTCCCCCTGCCAACATCACACTGCAACCAATTCCTGCACCAAGACCTATGTTCATTGTGCATTCGCACACTCCCAGTGCCCAGTCCACCTGCGCTTCTTCCCCTACTGACCAGAGCGGCGTAAGCCACTCAGGCTCCGCTCCACCTTTGAAGAAGAGGAAGAAGGGTGCTCTGGCACAACAGGCTGAGACCCCAGACACGGCTACACACTCTGGCACATCAAGGAAGCCTAGCTTTAATGACCCGGAACTTGATGCACTTGTGACCTATGTGTCGGCACATAGCCGCGAAATGTTGGTGAATGCAGGGTGCAAGACCACACCTGGTCAACGTAGGGCACACTGGCAGACCATCGCGGACCGCATAAGTGCCCTTGGATTTGTGAGGCGCACAGCTGATGATTGCTACAAGCGGTGGAATGACCTGAAACGCAGATCAAAGAACAAGCTGGCCTCAAATCATGCCGCTACTCTGGTGACTGGCGGTGGGTCTCCACAAGAGGACAACAAACTCACTGAACATGAATCTGTTGCTGGGACCTTCATCACAGAGGAACAGATCAAAGGTGTGGGAGATCTACCTGATTACGAAGCATTGTCCGGTGAGTGGCCATGCGTGTGTGTAATGCATGTGTATGTTGTTTGGGTGACGGGTTCTGATTCAGTTCCAGGTGAGGGTGTGTACTCCTGAGTGTTATGGGTCACCCATTTGCTTCCTCCCATACATTCACGTGCCTTGGATTTGGGTATGACTGTATCCCTGCTGCCCACAGTTGCCAATTAGGCACACATTAGTGCACTTTACCTTGAACTGTCATCTTGCAACTACATAGTTAACATTTTGTAAGTGTTCATTCAGGCTGATTGTTTCCACTCTCCCCTTTTTGCTAGACATTTTTCTGCACTATTGCGACATATGTGCTATGTTTCGGTCATTGTTCACAGCCCACACTGGGGCACTATTTTCAAATGGTTATGTTAATGATTAGACCATTCAGGCCGATGGAGTCTTGGCCTGCAGAACATTTTCATAAGGGCCTGTTTGCATGTGGAAGATGACAGGTGTTTCCTGTGATGTCAAAGGGACCAACCATTGATCAGCCCACAATGACTGTGTTATTGGACACTGGATGTGTTTCAGTGTGTGGCACATGCATATTTTGCAACACTATTCAGCATCAATCTTCGCATCATCTCGATGTGACATGGATGTGTGTCATTACTCATTCACTGACATATTGCTGTAGTTTTGTAATTTACCGTGGCTATGCTACATGACATCTGTGTGGTGGCATGTGTCATGTATGTGTATTGGACCTGCCACTCACAGCCTAATGTGTGATGCCAGTGCCCAACATGCTGCAAATGTGTTGCATATCCATCTTGCTCTCCCCAGTGTCTGCCTTTTTGACTCCACTTCCAACTCTTTGACAGTGCATGCATGGCAGGGTTATAGTCATGTGGGACATGTGTAATTCATGTACTGGATCTCTGGCTTGTCACTGCCTATGTGTGTGCTATGGTGCTCATGCCTGTTTCCATTTGTTGTCTTTCATGTTTTTGCAGATGATGACGCACTTCGTGCTGTTGAGGTTGAGGAGATGGTGCAGACCCAGGAGGAATCTCAGGCACGACCGGGCACCAGTGGGGGATGTGGTGTGGTGGTGGGTGAAAACCCAATGTTACTGCACACCATACTGTCCAGGGGTGCCTCTGGGTGCACTTCCCCAGACCTCTATTCAGGCGTTGAGTCGGATGATGAGACTTATGTGCAGTCACAGGTAAGTGTTTCTGGCAGGGATTCCGATCTGTCCAACCCACCTGGACCAGGGGTAGAACCCTCTATGGGGATGTCAGTGTTGGTAGGTCCACCTTTGGCAGTTACAGATGCAGGGTCACACTCCACAGCATCTGATCCTGTTCCTGGGCCAGCAGATCAGAGGGGGAATGTAGTCCTGCAGATCGTCTTGCCCCAAACAGGTGTGGTGCCCGTCGACGCGGTGGCCGTGCCCCACCAGGCAATACTGTATGGGAAAACTCCATGTACAGTATGGCAACCCAACAGGCAGCATCAGTAGAAATGATGGCTCAGGCAATGGAGAGGGTGGCCACTTCCATTATCCCCCCTGTAAGGCAGATGGAGCAACAACAGCAGGCAACAGACTCCATTTGCCAATCACACAGGGAAGACATGTTGGCGTCCAACAGTGACAGATGGGCGGCACTGGAGACTCTGCGCGAATCCATATCAATTAAGTCCCAGGGCCACAGGGAAGCCCTGAGGGTAGAACTACATAACCTCAGGCAGACTCTGGTTGCACTTGAGGCTTCCAGTAATTTAAGGGCAGAACAGCAGCTGGAGCAGCTCACATGTTCACTCTCAGCTGAGCTGCATGCAACACGTGAGGAGATCCGGGCATCACGCGAGGCCATGCGTGCAGAAATGCAGTCAACCCGTGATGTGCTGCATGGGGATCTCCGCACTTTAATCTTCCAGAATCAGACCTTCCAAACCTGCATGCTTGGTGCCATGGAGGACCATACCAGGGCTTTGCGTGGGCTGCCTCCCATAGTGGCACCGCCTCCTGATGCAGCAGCAGAGGATGAGCAGAGTGACAGCAGTTCTCCCACAATGGCATAGCCGTGCAGGCCATGAGCCCAAGGAGTTCTTTTTTTTTCTCGCAACATCCACGCAGGTGGGTGTTGGTGTGCACCCTGTCCTCGAACCTCCTGGGTGGCCTCCCCCACACCCCCTGGCCCCCACATGGCCATTTTTTTTTTTTTACAGTGTGTTGCCTTGTGTGGCTCCCGTGGGCATCCACTGTATTCCGGCTGGGCACATGCAGGCTTGTCCTGAGTTTGGGTTAGATGCTTGGGTTTGTGAGACACACACCCCTCCTGCTTCCCGTTTCCATGGGTTTGCAAAGGGTGTGACCAAGTGATATTGAGTGACGTTGGGCTCCCAAGAGCTGTGTGGGCAGTCTGTAGTCAATACTGTGTAGACATCCCTAGTGGATATTGTTGTTGTATTGTAAACTGCATGGTGTATTGATATGTGCGTGTGCATCCATGTCTTCCTCCTAATCTGCAGGTTCCTTCCTCATATCTTCACAAGGCTGTCTACTTTGCAGATGCAGCTCATGTTGTATGCAGTACACTGAGACATTTGTGTGGCAGCAACACTGTACAGTTGGAAGGGGTCGATGTGGTGGCATATTCAGGTAGTAAGACTATGACTACTTTAACTTAGTACTGTCATGTTTTTGCTATTTTTGATGTTGTGTTGCTGCATTGTATTGTTGGTAAGTATTTGGTCATGTGTGTTGTTAGGTATACATTACTGGGAGCATATTGTGTGTGGGCTTTTTCCATTGGGGACAGTGTACTTTGTGACACTTGTGTCAGGTTTTGTGCATTTCTTTGTTTGCTTTCACATTGCATGACATGCCATGGTGTGTTGGGTGGCGGAGCTGGGGAGGGGTTGGGTGACATGGTGCTGTTTTCATGTTGTATTTTGCTAGGGGAGAATTAATTTAACAGCATAGATGTATGTCTTTGATGACACAGCATTGGTGGTGTTTGTGTAGGTAGGGATGCACACAATGTAACACTTCCAGGTGACCAATCTCAGGCCGGTATGGTTGTGACAGTTGACTGTCCCTTATGTCATCATCATTGATTGTCAGCTGGTATGTACCAGGGCTGTGTTCACTCCACAGGGGTGTGATTTTATGTGAAGTAATTAGCCACCAGCTGCGTACGGGCTGCCTCACCGCGTGCCTTTTCCCCTCCCATGCGCAGCAGGCGTGCATGTGGTTGGGGATGTGGAGGCACCACCATGTCCACCGGCAGGCCCCGGCGTGTTGCAACGCTGTGCAGGACACATGCTGCCACTATGATCCTTCACACTACTTGGTGAGCGCATAGCAGCTGCCCAGCAGAGTGGTCAAGGGAGCGAAAGCGTGACCTGAGCACTCCGAATGTGCGCTCCACTATGCCCCTGGTTGCAATACGGGCTGTGTTGTATCTTACCTCGGGTGGCGTGGTGGGGTTCCGAATTGGCGTCATCATGTGGGGGCTCAAAGGGTAGGCACTGTCCCCTGGGGAGGTGGTGATGGGTATCATTTGTGGGGTTGTGGCATTACTCAGTATGAGACATGCATGCATGTGCAGTGGCATTTATACTCACCAAGCAGCCATGTATCGCCATGCCGCCCAGCTTCTAGGTCCCGGTTTAGGGTTGACATTCTGTAAATGAAACTGTCGTGGGTGGACCCTAGATAGTTGGCATATACTGAGGTGATGATTCCCTTGGCATCACATACTACCTGCACATTTCTATAGATGTGCTCAGATGCCCTGGGGGGACGTAGAGCCACACGGGTGCAATCAATGGCACCTAGCACTTTGGGGAATTGTGCCACACCGTAGAAATCCTGGACGGCAGCCTGCCTTTCTACAGGTGTTCTGGGCAGGTATATGTGCCTGCGGACTGATGGGCGTGCAGACATGATGGCCAACACCTGGTGTAGGCAGCGTGACTGTGTGGCCTGTGACACCCCCCCCCCCCACTATAGCACTTGTCCGCTGAAATTATCCAGTGGCCAAGAAGTGCAGTACATTGAGGACCTTCTCCAGGGGGCTGAGTGCTTGGGAGCACAGGGTGGGTGAAGTGAGGTCATCCTCCCACTCACTCACCAGGTTGAGTATTATGTGAGGTGGAAACCTGTACCTCCCATACACCTGGTCATCAGGCATCCCAAAAAGTTGGTTCTGGGTGTAAAAATTCTGGGCCTGACTATCCTCCTCCTCCTCCTGTGGCATCCCACGACCACTGCTGCTAGGAATGGTATATTCATCCTGGCGTCTGAGCTTGTTTGTTGTTTGCGCGCACTTTTATGCTGCGCGGCTCCACGTATGTCTGCTTCCTGCTGGCGTACGTGTTTCCGGATTAGCGTGTCTTTTTTGGCGCACGCGTTAGCCCCATTCGATTCCAGGAATACGTGTTTTGAATGTGCGTGTGGGCGTTCCACGCATTTGCCTCCTGTACTTCCCTCGTGCTGCCCACATTTTCACGCGTTGTTCCCCATTCCGTGTGTTACGCCCCCTGTTCCGCCTACTTTTGTTGTGTGCGCCGCACTATGTGCGCTTTCGCTGTGCACGTAGCACACGCTGTTTGGAGACGTGTGCACCAGCGTGCGCCACGCTGATTTTTAGCACACATCCAGGGATTTACACGTGCACCGACTTCCATGAATCGCTGTGCGTGGGTTTCACTGCGACATGCGCACTTGCACTGCGATTTGCACGCTTTTGCATGCTTGCGCCGAAAATTTCAGCGCACATTATTTCCATGAATCGGCCTTTAAATGTTTTCATTCTGGAATGAGGACATGCCGACATCTCTTAGAAAGGCACAAACAGCTTTATTCACGTTGCACCTCGCTTTGACCATTTGTGGACCAAATGCAGAAGAACGCAGCCATATTTGTCTTTGTACAATACGAAAAAAACTATTTGGCAATTTGGAAACATGTCCATGACCTTCGCAAGTCCTTCCTTCATTGCAAATTGCAAAGAAATTCCAGAGACATGGACTAAACTGTTCCCTCCGCAATGAATGATAAGTATATCAGGATGACACTCTTTCTGTAAAGTTGCACAGAGAGGTACTAAGTCCAGCCACCTCATTCCACGCACGCCATGCCAGTGCACTTCCACATGAGGAGATCCAAGATCTGCATACAGACCGCAACTTTCTGCATCCACCTTCAACCAATGTATCCATGAGTCTCCCAAATCCAGATAATCTGTTTTCGAGCACACAGAGCCATGGCTGTCTGGTCTCCTGTCAGGGAAAAGATGTTCTCACTAAATTTCTCTGTACAGAACACACCCACTGACCTTTACTGACCAATCCCTACCTTCGCACATTCTCATTTGCATGCGTCTCCACCCAGAATCCCTGTTGGTAATACGCGCCGCCTGCATCCTACCGCCATGTTCGCAGACACTTACAGGATCAGAGCTTGACGACTGTACATTTAAATATTATTCCCCTTTTCCCCTTTAAGGTGGGATCTGAAAAGAAAAGAACATGGCATTTCCCAAAGAAGATAACACAACACCATCTGCTTCAAAATAAGCTGCATTACTGGGAACAATGTTCTCGTGGCTGCAAAAAAACATACCAGCACGTAACATAAAAGCATGCATGCCGCTATTGATGTTACACCTCCCAATATTTTGATCAGGACAGAAAACAGAACTGTTGTCCCATTTTCCTCTGGGAAGTAACCCAGAAAAAATTAATTTCGCAGTTGGAAAGATGTTCATGACTGCTTGAACCAACTGTTCCAAATCTTCCAACAAAGTACGTGAACTCACGTAGCCCAAATGGCAAGCACCGTAGTGCAAAACTACCAAATAAGGAGTGGTCATCATACGCATCTCGATGCAAACTTGGAGAATTGCCGCAACATTGCGATCAGTCTCAGCGCTCCACACCACCTCCACTCCTCTCACATCGAAATGGTGTGCCACATGCCTACTTTCGGCATAGTGCTGTAAACCATTGACAAAAATATCTTCAAGGACCAAAACCCTGACCCTCTGCACCTCTGCCATCTTCAGTATACGCACCATCTTTCGACACAAAAGAGCAATGTGAGCATCTGATTGGCTGATGCCTACAGTCCCCTTTCCATGCTGGATTTGCAGTAGAAACCCGTATGTGACACGCCTTACCCGCGGACAAGCGTTGTCTACGTGCAGCACGTAACTCTTAGCCAGTCCTTCTACCCTTTCCACATCACTCGCGAATCCATTCCCTCAATGGACACAGCTAAGCAGTCACACAACCATCCACCAATCACATTCAACATCCCTACATCTAACTCCATCATCAAAATTTTGCACTTCAAATGTATTATTGATCACTCTGAATGCAAGTCGCATATCATTGCAAAACACCTACTTCAAAAACTACTGTGCAAGTGTCGCGGATATCTATGTACAGCTCCATGCGTGCGCACATGCATGCGTATAAAGTACAGGTATGCATATTTTAATCAGAGAACATGTGCAACCCTTATGATTTCATTTAAACAAATTAATGCCACTAAATCTGCATAGCCAATACATACCAACGCTCCCCCTTTAAGTGCAAAATGTCTGATTTTTCATTGACAAACCGCACTACTTCTTACTGTCTCCCGCATAACCTATACATACGTTACAACACTCCCTATTTAGCGCAAAACTCGAGTTTCCATTAGAAAATGGCACCATTTTTTACTGTGTACCACCTACATAAATACTACTTTCAATACGATCATATGAGAAAAATAAACGCTCATGATTGCTGTGGTGACATCTCCCTCTGAGGGTCTCCCGATTTTTCAAAATCGTACTTATAATATGAAAGTACAGAAATGTTTCCCATCTACTATAATGAACTATCGCTTCCAAACCTCTCTGCTATAGATAACACAGGTTAAAAGAAACAAGGCATTTTCATAACCTAAAAATTGTACTCATTTCTGAAGCACATGCAACCAACATACTTCAAGTAACATACAAAGGCAGCACATAGTGAAGTGAAATGCACACATGCACTGTGTTGAAATATCAAAGGAGAATACTCCGACGAAAGATACAAAATTAACGTATACAGTAACTTCACTGCTTTAAACACACAAAGTTACTAACTTCTTCTTTTTACAATTGCAGTGAAGACTACTCTCTTGAAAATCGACGGCATCTACACTGCAAACAACATATCCGAAGAAACCTGGTCAGTCTGCAAAAAAGTAAGTACAGTACAACCTTTATATTCTAACTATTCCTCAAACAGGTTATATTTAACTTGCGCACCAAAGCAAACCGTGATTTCTTAACCATTCTACCCACAAATACCCATTTATTAAACAAAGAAAAACAGGCACAATGGCTCACAAATCCCCGTGTGTTTGCAACTCAAATAACATACAGAAGCCTTAGAATGTTAGTAGTAGAACACAAATAGCTGTCATGAACCGTCGCCTGCATCCCTTTTGGACCTCCTGGTCCCTGACCCATAGAGCTCTGAATGCAGGAACCCTCCCAACATGGCCGTTGTATACAAAACGTAGCTTGCCAGCCTTTACGTTCCGCGCTTCACACATATTAAACAGAGACACCACTACGGCGCTGCACGTCTCAACGCTGCTGTTCGCTGTAGCTGGACGTGTGCTGCTGGAGTTAACTTGGGGCTATCCTCTTGAATTGCCCCTTGCCTGGTTCCTTGATTCCTCCTCCTTTCCTTACATTCTCTAAACTTACCCAACTTCCTGGATTTTCACTGCGCTCGAGTCACGGCTACCGTGCCTCCGTGCGCGGATATTGTTCTTCCTGGTTCCATCCCAGACAGTCTGAAAGAAGCATTCTGGAATCCGAAGACCCGCGCACAGCTCTATACAAATCCCGGACTGTGCAGAAGAAGTCACGAAAAAGGTTGCAAGCCAACAGGAAAGACAGGTGAGAAGGGGAGGGACTTGCGACAATAGCTGCTTCAATTTTATGCCATTACGTTTACTGTTAATGCTTCTTTTCACCACCTGCCCACTTTGTACTCTCATCTGAAGCACATTGTAGTAGTATACAAACAGAAAAATAGCCTTCCCAAATCATTGTAGGAGGCCAATACACATTCACACACCACCACAAAGAGCTTCCCCATCAAACTCATGCACGCATGCACACAGCACACATACATTGTACAACAGACCAAACCATGCCTTCTTTTTTCAACAGACCCCAAAAAATACCTACCAAAAAGCAAGTCCGTAGAAAGGAACGCAGAAGTAGAGCAAATAAAATTAAAAGTGTCCAACCTAAGCATCCATCTGTAGCAGAGTTTGTATAGAACGTTGGAACAAAACAGCCAATACAGTCGTTTAGCAAAACAAAGGAAGCTTCAACTACCGAAAGATTACCTCCTCCAACAAAATGTGGCATGAACGCACAAAGCTCTGCACAAAAAATTGGCTACCAGTACTGCTAACAATGCTCCTGAAGTGGGAGAATGGAAAACCAGGCTCCCGCCCTTCCCCCCTCGCGCTTGGCCTAGAGGATCACAGCCTAGACACCCGCCACGAGAGGAGTTTGCCTATCTACCAGACGACCAAATACCCTGGTACAGGAACATACGGATGTGCCCATCTACCTGCCCAGCAGCCCGCCCTGTCCATACCGACACCTGCGGCACGGATCAGCTCGACTAAACCTACACGTCGTTAGAGATGCCATGACGACCTAGTCAACGGTCAGCACTCCTGTGCAAATATACACACTGGACACTCCCACACCAATCCACACGAAGAATATACTCAGTGCTATGACGTAGACGACAGACATACTCACGGACGTGCATCTTTATTATTTTCCACATAGGCTCTCAAAATGCAGAAACGCAAGACGCATCATGAACTTATCTAAAAAAGCTTGCTCACGCTTCTTCTAAGAACCATGTACCATAATGAAGAATATAACGGGGACACGATACTGAGGATAAAGCAATATGATACCGTAACCTAAAGCGATCTGCATCAAGCGGTTCCACCTATGCACCAGGCCCAAGTAGGCCGCAAGCAAAAGCTTCCATGAACATTGAATGAGCAAGAACTGGGTTGCTGACCCTGCAAAATGAGCCCGGCGAAAGCACAACGCCAAGGGCACGATGTTGCAATCTCGCACGCTGCAAGCCAACGCCAAGGTCGCACCTGCAAGATAAACCAGGCACACAGTAGGAAAAACAATATTAATTGTGTTGAATTTTGCCTCAAACACGGTCTCACCTCACGTGACAAAGCCAAACCTGACAAGATGCCAAGCCCAGGAGGAAGGAGACGCCTGAATCCCACGTTTCAAGACACAGGCAGATACAATTAAAAGACTCATTGGACATCTGCAGCAGTGGGAGTAGTCGACCTCGCAACATATGAATAAATCCTCACATTGTTTACACCTACCCATATTAAAACATTGTTGCAAATGACAGGTGCACCGCGAGCTGGGAACAGCGATAGTCCCAGACTGGGAGGCTCGCGAGTGGACCAATCAGAACATGGGGCTCTTATCACTGATGCCATTAACATTGACCAATCCTCAGAGGTCTTCATGTAACAATTTTCATGTATCAAGTTGAAGGGACAGCCCAGGTATACCACCTGACTAACCCTCAGCCACTCACACCGTTCTCTATATGTATGCTATACTAACCCTACCACTCGAGTAACCAATCCAGAGTGGAAATAGGTTTTTTACTAAACTTTGTAAGATGACGCAAGTAGCGCGTCATACTAAGGTAAAAAGGGCCTGCGAGCCCCACGATTGTGTGTGTGTCAGGACGGACGCGTACGCTCCTTGACCCATCCCTGCCGTTTTGTCTAATAAACAGCAGAGTCACCTTGCTTCTTGCGTGTGTCTCATACTCTATCTCTTTTGGGATATACGGGAGGAGTTGGGGCCTCCCTGCCCAGAGCTCTGCGGACGGCCCGGCCGACCCCGGCAGAATTTCCCCCCGACAAGTTGGAGGCACTGCTGAGTTCTGTTTAAGATCTGCTTTTTTATTTTTACTTTTTTCCAGGTAATCCTGTTACGAGGAGGCCCGGCGGTGCGGCCCCATCTGCCGTTGCCCCCTTCTGAGGACTACAGGACCATCGCGGAACTGCGAGAAGACCGGACAGCGCAATCCGGATATTGGCCTTCGGGAGCCGGTTGAGAAGTATCCCGCCCGCGGTTGGCGAGTGTCCAGACGTGGTCCAGATGAGGGGAGGTGGCGAGCCGCTTGGAGGGGTGCACGCAGTCGAGCGGCCCCGCATCAAGAGAACTTGGTGAGCATGCCACGCACAACAAGCAATATGAAATTGTGAGGGAGGGGGGAGGAATTAAATACGGGAGGTGGGAGGTGTTGCACAGGTGCGCGGCGAAGGTTTTGACAATTTAGTGTTGGCAATGAAATGAATGGTAGCCCGAACGAGTGCGAGAGCAGTCGGCTACGTTGCACGAGAGAGGGGGGTGGAGCACGAAAACATCACGTGCGGCCGCTCGTAGACACTTATTGGCCTAGGTCGCGACTACGTATAAGGGTGTGTGTGTGTGTGGTTTCCTACGATTTGGCATTCATTGATCAATGAGTAGATGAGGATCCCTATTGTTCGAGCAAGAAACTCGATAGGTAGATGACGTTTCCCTGTAGGCGGTAGCTAGTTAGTTGCCCAATATGGAAGATAATTGGCTGGTTAAGCCCTCCTGTCGAGGGGCGTATCACCCGCGAGGCGACGCAGTGTGCGCAGTCCGATTATATTATTGATTACCTTGTTCCAGGAGTGACAGGAAGACAGCTGTGAGGTTAACGGGGGTAGATTGCAAGTGTATTTTGAACTTAAAGAATATATGAAAAACTTACCAGTAGCTCGAAGAGATTGGTGACGTCACCAATAGGGCTTTCATAGGATATCCCGAGCACAAGGCATCTTTCCTTCTGAGAGTGGTGGGGAAGAGAACTGTGGTAAGGGAGTGGAAACGGAGATAAACGGTAATGAGTTGATCGGGGAAGGGCGAAACGGGGGACGTGGCGGCGCACAGAGAACGCCGGCCACAGCAAGTGTAGAAGAGGGAGGAGGAGCAAGTGAAAATAGGACGACTGTATAAGAACGTCATAAGGGGTGCGCAGGGGGCTACGTGCGCCTCGGCCGCAGGGGGCCGTAAGGGTGTCGTGTAAAGGAAGAAAGACAAGAAAATATACAAATGTAAATACTATATTTTTATAATTTTCCTTAGCGGACTATCGCAAGTCCCCAAACTTACGGGGCCAGTTAACGATATAAGGCTGTATATTGTAAACTGCTAGTGAGATAACCGCTACCAAATAGGGGAAGGGTAACAAGTGGAGCGCTACTATGTCACACGGGACAGGATCTGGAGGGTGGGGGAACACCCTCACTACCCCACTACAACACATATGTACCACACTGTCACCCCATAGGGAGAAACTGATCAAGTATAGCATAGAATGGACACAGGGGACGGACAACAAAATGATGACACCATGGCCGCCTAATGGTAGCTTCGATCCATATACCCAACATTCACTATTAAACCATTTGCATAATACATACAAAGGGAAGAAGTTGACAAACCACGTGGAGGTGTTTAACTTATGGAGGATGTTCCAGGGGTCCCGACCAGGACCAAATGGACTGTTCACTGTGGGGGAAATACCGGAAGAAAAAGAGATTAAGGAGGAAGGAGAGGATGGGAAAACGGGGAGTGAAGACCCAAAGAACACGGGGAACGGACAAGAGAGAGGAGAAAAGAATAATAAATCAAATGAAATAAAAAAGGAACCGAGCAACGATATACCCCTCGTAAAGGTAGTGAAAACAGAGGGAGGGGGGTTGTACCCTTTAAGAGAGTTAGGAGAAATAGAAAGAGGTCAGTTAAGGGCGGCTGAGGGGTACTCGAACCCGGCATACAGCCCTCCACCATATGTGGCTCATAGGAAGATGCCAGCAGGGGAGGGGAGGACTGGAGAAGAACAAACTGTGGAAATAGGAAATGATGAGTGGGTAGCTGCACAGATACTATTAAAATTACGAGGTTCATTAACAGGAGAAGAGAAGGAGGTAGTAAGGAAAACAGACGAGGATAATACCAGGGAGAGTGGAATGAGAGGGGAAGAGCTGTTACGACAAAAGGAAGAGATTTTGGAGGAACGACTAGCAGAGTTAAGGGATGAGCAGAATGAACTGATCAAACAGCTCGAGAGGGAGGAAAGAGGGAGAGCGAGGGAAAGGAAAGAAGGTAAGAACGAATTGGAAAAAATAAGGGAACGAACTGAGGAGCAAAGGAGAGAAGCTGAACGGGTAAAAGCAGCAGCAGAAAGGGTATCAAGAGCAGTGCTGCGAGAAAAGAAAAGGGAAGAAGAAGAGAAAGAAAAAGAAATGGCAATGTGGAAGAGGAGATTACTATCAGAAACGACTAAGAAATACGAAGAAGGGAGGGTGATAGAGAGCATATTAGAAAGGGAAAGGATGAAATGGGAAAGGAAGAAAGAAGATGAAAGAATATTGGAACAGGTGAGTAGTGAAGTAATGGAGGAATTAAAAAGGAAAAGGGAGGAAAATGGTAGGGAGATGGAGGAGAGAAATGAAGGAGAAAAAGAAGATAGGAGAAGGGAGAGTGAAGTAAGGGGGGATGTATATAGAGACACAGAAGTAGCAACAACATCAGCGCAAAGGGGAGCGGTTGATAAAGGAGAAAAAGGAGGACTGGACCTAATAGATTTAAAAACAGTAACAATCAAGGGGAAGAAGACCGAGTGGGGGTTACCGTTTATGACTGACTTTTGTAGTGAAGAAGAGGAAGGAGTGGGGAAGGAAGGAAGAAATAGTGAAAGGGAATGCCTAGATAAACTATACATCACCCGGACCAACACCGACTCACCATGGATCCGTAGGAGAAAGGATGAACTGGAGAGAAGTGAGGAGGAAGAGCAAGGAATAGTGGAAAGACAGACACATGAGGCCACACCGTCCCCATCACGCCCTCTCCCGTCCCACCCTACATGCTCAACCACCTCACGCTCGTTACGTACAATAAAACTTGCGCCCTTCACAGACGAACTGACACCCTATGCATGTCGGCTTAGAGACCTCCCTAGACGCAGGCAGGAAGGACGAATACACACGCCCACATTAAATACAGGAAGTGATGGAAGAAAGGGAAAAGATGGGGAAGAAAGAGTTATGAACAGGGGAAATACAGACGAAATTGACGATGTAGAAGAGAGGGAAGAAGAGGAAGGGTGTGAAAACTCGATTTTATGGAACACAGAGGGTAAAACGAGACATAACTTAATGCCACTTCTGGAGAGGGGAGGGGTTAGACCACAGTACGTCCCTTGGAAGCATACAGACAAAGAAAATATAAAGTGCAGGCTCCCATCATTAAGTGGAGGTGCGGGTAAATGGATATATGAAATGGAAAAACACACCGCAGGACAGAAACTGGCAGTGGGAGATGTAAAGGGCCTTCTAATATCGATATTAGGGGATGCAGCGGATGACATTTGGAAGAGAGCGGGATTCCCTGGGGTAACAATAGCAAACACATCGCATGATGGGGCACCATTCGCAAACTGCAGACATGCACTGTGGCAGGCATTGAGGGTACAGTACCCAGACACATCAGACATAGGAGCAATTACCTCATGCAAGATGCGTGAGAACGAAGATCCTGTTGATTATATCCAGGAAATCCAAGAGAAGTGGCGCATGGAAACTAGAGAACAATGGGACAAAACACCAGCAATATTTTATCATATACTAGTACAAGGGCTCCCAGAAGGAGTTCAGAAACAACTGAAGAAAGTAGTGGGAATGGAAGCAAAAGCGTGGCCAGAAATACAACTGACAATAGTGCACCATTGCAGGACATGGCAAGGAAAAATGAAACAAAAGGAAGAGGACAGGAAAACGGAAGAGGCTAAATTAGTACAGAAAAAACTTACTAAATACACAATGGAAGGGGCACTAATAACTACGCCTACAACAATGACCCAAAGCCCCACACAAGTAGTGGCCGCACAAGATCCCTCCCAAATACCACCCTCACAGACTATAACACAACAGGTGCCGCCACTCCAACCATACACGACCAACATGGGAGGAGGATACTCAATGCCAGGAGCTGGGTATTATAATTACAACAGGGGAAGAGGAGGAATTATGAGAGGGAGAGGATACGGATATAACACACAACAGCAGGTGGGAGGACTTAGAAATTCCTACCCCACAGGGCAACCAGTATACCAGGACAACACAGGGAGCTTTCCATGGCAGAGTAGGGAACCACCGGTGTGTTGGAGTTGTGGATTATTAGGGCACATGTCACGCACATGTAGAGTAAGACCAGGAACACCATCATGGAGTGAACAGGGACAACCAAGGCCCACACAGGAACAGCAGGGCATACAGCAACAGCAGACGTTGCAACAGGGAAATGAACAGCAACAACTAATAACACAACAGCCACAGACATATTCACTGCCACAACAACAGGTAGCGATAACACAACAACCCCAAGCACAACAAACACAACTGGGTAGGGTGACGGTCCTGGGACACAACCCTTACACAGGAAATGGTCAATCATTGTACCCTCAATAGGACAGCCCACAGACGGCCTTGGTGTGTCCCATCCTGTCAGTAACACCTAATAGTGCGGAGGAACCACGCTTAGAGGTAACGAAAGGTGACAAAAAATTATCATTCCTTGTTGACACCAGGGCGACCCGGTCTTGCATAAGGGAAGGTAAATTTAAGATGTCAGGCGAAGCCATGAACACCCAAGGATTCTCTGGGGCTAGAGGGTTGGTTCCTTTTACTGATAACATTCCCTTATCTATAGGAGATTATGACATGTCAGTTCCACTTCTATATTATAGTGCCTCACCAGTAAATATACTGGGGAGAGACATAATGAACAGGTTGAATATGACGATCCCCTTTACTGAGGACGGCATAATTTGCTCTACTCCAGGGATTAACATGTTCACAGCACGACAGATTATGCAAGCATACTGCGGACAGACAGCGATTAGGGCGGAGCCAGTAGATGGCGAACTTTTCCAGTACGGGACAGACATGGCATTTGCATGGATGCCAGGGATAGAGGGAAAGATCTGGAGGAGGCCAGCAGCCTATTTGTTCAGACCAGAAACACCAGTCAATGAACCAGAAGGAAAGTTGGTTCCAGTGGACATTGAGAGCATTATAGCAACAGCTGATTACATTGCTGTACATGCCCGAGACAGAGAAGGAAGAGCATGGAGGGCAGTGATAGCACTAGCAGAAGGATGTAGGCTCACCCAGGTGTCAGATGAGGAGCTGTTCTCAGAAGAAAAGGAGGAAGGTGAAATGGTGTTTATGATGAGTGTGGAAATATGGCTAAGAGTGGCGTACAAACAAGTAGCACAGAAAATTGCAATGGCACTTGAGGCACCTGCATCCACCCCAGTTCCCTTCTTTAAGCAGGATATGACAAAGGTACCCACATCATTGTGGACTACTAGCCCCTATGACGTAGGGTGTATAAAAAGTATAGGGGGAGTAAGGATAAAATTGAAAAAAGGTGCAATACTCCCCAGAGTGAAACAATACCCACTATCAAAAGAGGCAGATGAGGGCATATATGAAACCATAACGGCCCTTATAGATAATGGCATATTGGTCCCCTCAGAATCACCATGTAATACGGCTGTATACCCAGTGCGCAAGGCTAAAGGGGGTTCTTGGCGTTTCATACAGGATCTCAGGCCCTTGAACAACATAGTAGAAGCAGAATACCCCATAGCAGCAAACCCGGCCACAATATTGTGTGGCATTCCAGCAGAAGCATCACGATTTATGGTGATCGACCTTAAAAATGCTTTTTTCTCAATACCATTGCACCCAGACTCACAAGATCTGACAAGCTTCACTTACAGAAACACAAAGTGGAAACACACCAGATTACCACAAGGGTACTGCGAATCACCCTCAATATTCAACAGAGTAATACAGATGGATTTGGGTAACATTGAAGTGGAAAGCACAGTGTTGCAGTATGTCGACGACATAATAATTTGCAGTACAAACGAAAGGACATGCAGAGAGGACTCATTAAAGATGTTGACAATATTGGCTGAGAAAGGTTACAAGGTAGACATGGAAAAGTTACAGTACTGTCAAGAACAGGTACTTTACATTGGTCAGCTCATATCCCAACATGGAAGAAAGATTGCACCACAAAGAGCGCAGGCCATTTCAAACACACCAGTGCCACAAACAGTGAGGGAACTGCAGCAGTTCCTGGGTCTGTGCAACTACTGTAGAGCATGGGTATTTGATTACAGCTCATACATAGGACCCCTGCTTGAGGCGTTAAAGGAAGCTAATAAAGGAGAGAAAAAGTTGGGGTGGACAATGGAAATGAAAGAGGCTTTTGATGAACTGAAAGAGGCGATATCAACTGCTCCGGTGCTGGCAACCCCAGACTATGAGCGACAATTCTTTATATTTTCACATTGCGACTCAGCAGTAATGAAAGCAGTGTTGGCTCAAAGAACAAGCATGGGCTACAAACCAGTAGCATTTTACAGTGGCCACTTAGATCCTGTGATGCTAGGTCATTTCCCTTGCAAACAAGGTCTCACCGCAGCTGCTTTTGCGGTAGAGAAAGCATCAGCAATCACCATGGGGTGCCCAACTACACTGTTTGTGGAACATGCACTATTTGCGATATTGAATAAACCTAAGTCCAACCTAACCACGCAAAGGGCATCAGGTTATGAGATCATCTTATCCAGAGCTGAACTATCAATTGTTAGATGTAGCACGGTCAACCCTGCAAGGTTCCTAGCAGAAGTAATTGAGGAGGGAGATTATGCCCACGACTGTACGCAAATAACTGAAATGTACTCATGTCTAGAAAGGTTGAAGAAAACGCACTAGCGGGAGGTGAGCTCTTGTTCATTGATGGGTCATCAACTATCGACCAAAGGGATTGTATAAGGAGGACTGGGGCAGCAGTGGTAAAAATGATGGAGTACCGGTGTGTGTGGCAATGAAATGTGTACAATTACCACAGCATTACTCCGCTCAAGCAGCGGAATTAGTTGCACTGATCTTGGCGTTGAAGGAAAGCTTTGACAAACGAGTGACCATATATTCCGACAGCGCATATGTTACATCCACTGTCCACTCAGGGCTGTCGAAATGGAAAAGAAGAGGGTTTAGGAGAGCTGATGGCACTCCAGTGCAACATGCCCTCCTATTGGCTGAACTAATTGAAGCAATAAATGACCCCCAAGAATTAGCTTTGGTCAAATGCACCGCACACACCAATGGTGAAGACCACATCTCAAAAGGGAATGCAGCAGCAGACGCACATGCAAAGTATGCTGCATATTTTGGTGAGATATGGAACCCCCCAGAGTCACAGAGAGGGAGAGGGAGTGGAATGGCTAAGGAGATGTTGATAAGAGAAGGGTACACCCATCTCCCAGCCACACAGATTATGGAGCTACAAGCGGCTGCACCAATGGCCGAAAAAGAAATATGGGTAAAAAGAGGATGTACAATGTCACCAACCGACGCACTATGGCGCCAGGGTGACACTGGAAAGATTGTAATACCACTGGCACTATTGAACACTGCCCTGAGCCAACTACATTACCCAGCACACACAGGCAAGGAAGTAATTGCAGCACGAATTAGGGAAGACTGGTTCTGCCCCGAGTTAAATTCTCATGTGTCAAATTTTATCAGCAATTGTCTCACATGTCAACAGTTTACGGCCGGTCACACTCTGAAGGTGATAAGAGGTACTATACCCCGGCCAGAGGGACCCTTCCGACATCTCCATATTGACTATGTTGATATGATCAACGTATGTCAAGGAAATAGGTATATGATTGTAGTAGTATGCCCATTCTCGAGGTGGATTGAAGCAGGGCCCTGTTCACACCCAGACGCATTTAGAGCAGCTAAATTTCTAGTGAGGGAGGTCTTCCCCAGGTGGGGAGTGTGCGAGGTACTGAGGTCAGACAATGGCACACATTTCGCAAACGAAATGTTCCAGCACATCACATCCTTGCTGAACATCAAGCATAAATTTGCATGTTCATACCACCCACAGGCCAACGGTATATGTGAACGCCTGAATGGCCTACTAAAGGAGGCAATTGCAAAGATACAGCAAACAACAAAGAAGAGTTGGTTGTATTGCCTTCCACTAGCCCTATTTGAGCTAAGGAATAGACCAGGTTCCGACCACCACCTCACCCCTCACGAGGTGGTTACCGGACGCCAAATGCGCCTTCCCCTAACGCCAACATCACGAGCATTTACTGACCACGAGAGTACTGCGAGTGTTCTTGGTGATGAAATGTACCAATATGTGTCTTCTTTGATTACTAGTGTAGTGTTTGTGTCTCAACAGCTCGAGCGCACGCGGGGCGGGTCTAACAGCGATCAACAAGAAGGCGCGGATAAAGAATTAGAAAAGGAAAGACTGTGCAAGGTTGCTAAAGGTGACCACGTACTACTTCGCAATTTCAACAGGAAGTGGAACAGTCCACGATTCACTGGCCCCCATCTAGTAGAGGAGGTATCAACGAGAGCAGTAAAGTTACAGGACAAACATGCTTGGAACCACCTACACGACGTAAAGATCTACAAACTCCAGACCCGCCCCAGCGCCACCGACAGGGCCACTGAAAGAACAACAGCAGCGTCACCAACGGAGGAAGAGACTTCTACCGCAACTAACGGCCTAAGTGTCCCCATACCCTGCCACCCCCCAGATTCCCCAGAGACAACTATCAGAGAAGAAAGGGGTGATCCCCATACCGCCCACCCCATGGTTACACGATCAAAGGGTAAAGAGACTTCCGCCAGTTGAGCCCCAAACCCTTTGCCCATTGACCCCATACCCACTGTAGTAATAACGGAACTGAAGGACATTGTTTTGCACATATACACATGTAAACACCTGAATGTTCTCTTTTTTTTCTCTCGCACATGCATGTAAAGCGTATTATTGTACTGTTAAGAAAGTAGATAACTAACCAATTCACTGCCCAGGAGTAGATGGTACCCTCAGACGATAATTACCTAGAAGAATTGTCACACCAATTTGTATATGAAATAAAAAGGCCAACGTACCTGAAAAGAAGGAGGGTACGTGTCTACTACATAGCATTCCTCTTAGCCATAGAACACTCAATGCCCCACCTCCAACCATACTTGCCTGCCCTAAGAGATAGATCGCTTAGATTGGCGTGGGAACAGCTCTTCGCCTGGGCACTGAATGACTACTTGATAGGGAGAGCTTAATAACAATAACTAACCTTAATAACGAGCATATTAAGAATTTTCACGCGGGCAACTGTAACGTCGCAAGAATAAGCTGCCGGACTGCAACAAGGTAAGAGCAAAATGCCGGTGAAATTAGCATTTGTAATAAAATTGATAGGGATTTTAATGATCACCGGGTTCTTGGCTGCCTCTGTATGGCAGTACAGCTATGCTATCAATATTATTGCTGTACCCAAACCTAATACACCCCCACCCCCAGCTGCAACAGGTGTTACGTCAGGTGGTACTAGTAAAATCCCACACAAGGAAAATAGAGTTAAACGCAGCACATACTCAGATAATAAAGGCATTGACAACTATGTAAAAGATTCAGCACACATCTCAAACAACATATGGTACCAACACATGACCCACATAGGTAAGCAGACAACAGAAGACAGCTGCTACGTTTGCTCATTAATACCATACGCCATGAGCGCTTCTCGAACATTTGTTGCCACGGAGATAGATGAAAAAATAGCACGATGTATAATATACCTGGCACTGTTCCAGATGAAAGGAAGATTTCAAGGGACAGTGGTGCATCTGGTGTGGAAAACACGAGATACATATCCATATGAAAACAACTTCCTCAAGACTTATTTGAGTTACCACAAGAGCAGTTTACATGCTGAAGGATTCAGATACATAACAAGTGGTCCTGAAAAAGGAGAAACAAAGAAAGTAACACTACTGTACCTACCATGTGATTGGTACGCTACTGAAGTCCCTGGTAAGAACGGATGTTGGGAAAGACCACTGGTGATAATAACAGGGAAGGTGTACATGAACAACAAATGGGACATAGGAGTGGTTGGCAGCAACATGGTAACAAGAGAAAATATTTCAACTATTGATGGACATAACCATAGATGTTGGATGACTTGGATCAAGTACGTACCCATGCTCACGTGGATGGAGAAGGATGAAGACCCAATAACAATACTGCCGCTGACTGCGCCTAAGGTATGCTACCAACATAAAGGAGAGGTGGATGTAGGATACAACACCAACTGTGAAAGCGTGATGGAGTTACCTGAGGGGGGTGCAGGAACAGCAGTAGTAATGGATCATTACTGGGCCTGTGGAGACAAGGCGTACCACACACTGCCCCCTTTGTGGAATGGTGTATGCACTATAGTACACGTTAATGTACCATCATCAGTAGTACCCCAGAAGCATGTGAATATGGCGAATTTCCCCAAGATGGATGAAGGGAACAAAAGGAAGAGGAGATCTGCACAGCCTCGGAAAGGGCCAGAGAACCGACGCAACGGCAACAACACTGTCCTCAACAGAAGGAAAAGACAAGGAGAACCTCTGACAGGAAATTACCTGTGGGGAAGGTCGGAAACAGCACTCACCTCAATTCCGCCGGAACACAGACTATTCAGCAGAGCAGCTATGTTCTTCTCCTCAATAATACATCCTGGACTGCAGGCCTACGCAAACGCAAAATGGCTCCAGATAACTAGGTGGGAACTAATGATGACAATTAACTCTACAGTAAATGGATTCAACGCAATAAAAGAGGAATTGCGAGCAATAAGAATGGTTGCACTACAGAACAGATATGTATTGGACCTCCTCACAGCAATGGAAGGAGGAGTTTGCACAAAGATAGGACAATCATGCTGCACATTCATTCCTGCTAACGATGCTGACAATGGTACACTCACAGAAGCTGTATCACAATTGGCCCAGATGCATTAAAAAATGATGGATGAAAGTAAAGGTGTGAAAAAGGATGAGAGCTGGTTTTCAATATTATGGTCATGGATGCCATCTTGGCTGTCAGATGGACTAAAGATTATAGTTGGATGTACTATTTTGGCTGGAGCTGCACTGATCATAATAAGATTTTGGAAGGCCCGGAAGGCACGCACCACAGACGAGATGATCGAAATGGTTGGTATGCACCTCCTGATGCCAACAGATGACGGCCAACACACAGGCACAATCATAAAAGAGAGAGAAAAGTTGCGCAACCACATCATCACCAACCACCTGGACCCACCATCTGTGAAGCTCGAAAACCCAAGAAACCCAAGGAGCTACATAGGGAAATGGGTATACTGCACTCCTGGAGGAACCTGTGAATATATGTATTGGTCATTTGAAGACCATGTTAACCACTATGGACATTTGGGAGGAATAACTAAAATATGGAGAGTAAGAGGAGATAAAGAAAAGGATATGTTTGTGGTCGACAAGTCGACCAGAGGGGGGACTGAAGTGGGAGAATGGAAGACCAGGCTCCCGCCCTTCCCCCCTCGCGCCTGGCCTAGAGGATCACGGCCTAGACACCCGCCACGAGAGGAGTTTGCCTATCTACCAGACAACCAAATACCCTGGTACAGGAACATACAGATGTGCCCATCTACCTGGCAAGCAGCCCGCCCTGTCCATACCGACACCTGCGGCACGGATCAACTCGACTAAACCTACACGTCGTTAGATATGCCATGACGACCTAGTCAACGGTCAGCACTCCTGTGCAAATATACACACTGGACACTCCCACACCAATCCACACAAAGAATATACTCAGTGCTATGACGTAGGCGACAGACATACTCACGGACGTGCATCTATATTATTTTCCACATAGGCTCTCAAAATGCAGAAACGCAAGACGCATAAGGAACTTATCTAAAAAAGCTTGCTCACGCTTCTTCTAAGAACCATGTACCATAATGAAGAATATAACGGGGACACGATACTGAGGATAAAGCAATATGATACCGTAACCTAAAGCGATCGGCATCAAGCGGTTCCACCTATGCACCAGGCCCAAGTAGGCCGCAAGCAAAAGCTTCCATGAACATTGAATGAGCAAGAACTGGGTTGCTGACCCTGCAAAATGAGCCCGGCGAAAGCACAACACCAAGGGCACGATGTTGCAATCTCGCACGCTGCAAGCCAACGCCAAGGTCGCACCTGCAAGATAAACCAGGCACACAGTAGGAAAAACAATATTAATTGTGTTGAATTTTGCCTCAAACACGTTCTCACCTCACGTGACAAAGCCAAACCTGACAAGATGCCAAGCCCAGGAGGAAGGAGACGCCTGAATCCCACGTTTCAAGACACAGGGAGATACAATTAAAAGACTCATTGGACATCTGCAGCAGTGGGAGTAGTCGACCTCGCAACATATGAATAAATCCTCACATTGTTTACACCTACCCATATTAAAACATTGTTGCAAATGACAGGTGCACCGTGAGCTGGGAACAGCGATAGTCCCAGACTGGGAGGCTCGCGAGTGGACCAATCAGAACATGGGGCTCTTATCACTGACGCCATTAACATTGACCAATCCTCAGAGGTCTTCATGTAACAATTTTCATGTATCAAGTTGAAGGGACAGCCCAGGTATACCACCTGACTAACCCTCAGCCACTCACACCGTTCTCTATATGTATGCTATACTAACCCTACCACTCGAGTAACCAATCCAGAGTGGAAATAGGTTTTTTACTAAACTTTGTAAGATGACGCAAGTAGCGCCTCATACTAAGGTAAAAAGGGCCTGCGAGCCCCACGATTGTGTGTGTGTCAGGACGGACGCGTACGCTCCTTGACCCATCCCTGCCGTTTTGTCTAATAAACAGCAGAGTCACCTTGCTTCTTGCGTGTGTCTCATACTCTATCTCTTTTGGGATATACGGGAGGAGTTGGGGCCTCCCTGCCCGGAGGTCTGCGGACGGCCCGGCCGACCCCGGCAGAATTTCCCCCCGACACTCCTATTAATCCTGATATAGCAACAAGAACCTATAGTAAAAAAAGTATTTTAGCAATAATGTTTCACCACAGAATCCTTCAGAATCTAATAAGAAGAGGACCAAAATCATCCTCAACCCTTAAAACCTACCGTAGAAAATTAATCCTACAAGCTCTCGCGGACAGTGCAATCCTTCTCAAAAAGAAGTTGTTTATATTAGTGTTAAATAGGATGAAACCACTAACAAAACTAAGTACCAAACTACAAAAGAAACTTATCAATAAACGGAATGTGAACAAAAATAAGTTCTTACATATTTGTGGAGGTGAATGGAGTCACACAACAACCACAGAACCATATTTTAATGAAGAAGCATACAAATAAAATCAAACAAACACAATTGCCATCCATAGCAGTGCACGAGGGTATGAAAAAATCAATAATATCATCATGGAACAAGAAACACTGCTTACAAAAGTATCCCCTGAAAACTCTTAATTACCTCTCGATTCGACTGAACCAGACTGTCCAGTATACATATGGCCGTGCACGTCAATGTGTGCCATTCCTAACAAATCTTTCAAATCTTTATGTCAGTTCTTCAATCAGTATGTGAAAGGTAAAGACAAAATGAAAGTGCTGCAAAATATGGATATCTGTCCAGTGCGCAAATACACAGGACTACAAGGACATTCATTAGCCTGCATTTCTGGACCTATTTGCAAAAGAACCTTCCATGATATCAAAAGGATATCAATAAATCATTCAAATGTAAGAAATCAAGTGTATAAAATATACTATGCTAAATGTCCACCTTTAGAATTAGCCAATTTAAATAACACTCTTCTGCATGGTACACCCACATATCTACAAGAAGAAATGGACCGTATCCAGAGAAAATATTTTGGAAGTGAAAGCCACTTACAAAATGCAATAGTTGTAGAACAGACTAGCAACAATTCTGCAAATAGCAACCTTCTATTACACACATACAAAAAAGAAATACTAAAATTTAAAAGTGCATCGGCTGAAATACCAAACCATGTGTGTGTGTGTGTTGCCGCAGAACGTTTTACAAAAGGAACACCAAAAATATAGACATAGCTACAAAATAGAAGACAATGAAGATTGCAAACGGTTTGAATTAGCTCTCTACCTTTTAGCCAAAAACAAATATCAAGTAAGTGAACCCCTAATATGATGCAGTTACTGCACTACAAAACTAGACAACAACCAAACTCCTTCACGTGCTATCACAAATAATTTGGAATTGTTCCCACTACCAAAAACCCTGCAACACCTCAATTTGTATGAGAGCATCATAATTCAAACAGTTCAGCCATTTCAAGCAATTATACGCCTTCACCCAAAAACAGCAAAATTACCTCCCTCTGAATTGGACAAAGGTATTTGTGGGAAAGTAGTTTATTTGCCATTAGATCTAACAGAAAATGTACACACTCTAGGAGTGCAACGTTCAATAGAGCATTCTCTAATTGTCTTGGTAAATGGTGTACCAACAAAAGACAAATAAATTTGGCAACAACTGGTGAACTTACATAACGTTAGACAAGCCTTGCAATATCTAAAAGACAATAACGAATACTACAAGGAAATAAATATTGAAGAAAGCTTAAGGGAAACAACTGAAATGATTGAAGAGTCATCAGAAACTGGACAATTTGAACTTCTGGATCCTGCTGCAGTATCCACTCTTTTGGACCAGTACACAATTCAACCATTGCATTCCAATGAAAGCATAGATGATGCACTAGAAACTTACCAAATGCGACAAACCAAAGGTTCACCAATGAGCATATGGGAAAAAAGTATAGAAGCACGTGCTTTTCCACTGCTATTTCCTACTGGCAAAGGTGGAAGATACAATGATAGACCCACTCTGGTAACAGCATCAGAATAACGCTCATTACGAATGTATTCGCAAGATCCCAGGTTTAGACATAATGTAGAATACATATTCCACCTACTCTTTGAAAGTGAACTAGCAACCCTATGTTACGGAGTTGCACACATTTTAAAATCTGGAACCCACTTTCAAAATATGTCAGCTATGCAATTAATACAAAAAGTACAAGAAAAAGATGAGGTTTCACAATCAAGTATAACAAATTTGTTTGCAAACATGTGTGGTACAAAAGAATACTGGTTCTGACGGCACAGAGATGTACGTTGTATGATCAGAAACCTTGGACCACCAACTTGGTTTGTTACACTAAGTTCTGCAGAATATGCATGGGAAGATTTACATGAGTTCCTACAGATATCAAACAACAACAAAACCAACATACATTTATTAACACCTGTTAGGCGGAAACCTGTGCAGTTCCCTCTGGGACCACTGCAAAAGATTGAGGACTACAGGTGTTTGGCAGTAAACCCACTTGGTAGCAGTCTGTACCACACAGATTCACTTGGTAGCTGTGGCTGAGCAGTCAGACTTCCCTCAAGAAGAGTTAAGCAGTATGTGGAGTATACAATATAAGGCAATTCTTCACAGTAAGACAAGCAAACACGCAACAAGGCTTCAGTGTAAAGATATAAAGGTATTTATTTATAACGGAACATCTATAGAAAACACTCTGGCACTATCACGGCAAACACTTCAATTACAATTACTCTACGAAGCAAAAGATCAATCCCCCTAACAATAGTTCGACAAGTCTAGGTTTTACCAGCATCACTTTTTTTCAGACAGAGGTGTATGCTGCCACCTAGATGGCACTCTAGTATTCGTTAGGACAGGAGAGAAAAATAAGGTTACGAAATAAACGCAGTTCAATACTTCATGGGATAAAAATGCAAGGCAAGAAGACAAGAACCACAATAGATCATAAAGTTCAGAGGCCAGGCCCACTCGGAGAGAGGCAAGGCGATATGTCCCAAAAAGTCTCTGTGGAAATGCGTTCAAGTCTGTGTAGCAAATTGTTATTGGAAGATTGGACCAGTTCAGAACAATACCCTAGAGAAAGCTTGGAGGCGACCCTATGGAGAGGCGAGGATTAAGACACCTCACTCTATCCGGCAACAAGGGAAGCCAGGCGGACACAGTACCTTGATTGTGGAGAGACAGCTCCCGCGGGAGCAGTTGTTCCTGGTGGTGGATGCACGTCAGGTCTTTGCCAAGAGTAGAGAAGATCTCGTCGTCGAAGAAAAGTGAAGTCCGGTGCACCACCAGGGAAGAGACCAGCCGCGGAGTGCTTCGTCACAAGGCACCACCTTTTGGTCGCGGTACAGGGGTAGTGGCTATCCGGTTGCCAAGGTGCTCTGCACGGGCAATTCGACCACTGCGTCCTGAGGCGAAGAAAAAGCAAAAGGGGACGGGTTGTTCCCACCAGTCAGGGGAAAAGACTCTCCGGCAGGGAGATCTCCTCTGTCGTCGGGAAGTGGTGAGTCGGTTCAGCAGGGCTCCACCAGAGGTGTCGTCGTTGCAGATCGGCTCAGCTTTACCCTCGTCGGATTCTTAGGTCCTTTGGCGACCTCTGAAGATCCAGTCCCAAAAGCCCTGCTTTTATGCAGAAAACCCCCATTCAGCCTAGCTGTCATTCAACACACGCTAAGTGGTGAGCGGGGAGGCTCACCACTTGGGCCAATCACACCAGAGTGTGACCGGAGTTGGCAAGGCAACTCGGTCCAGGGTGCCTAAACCCCCTCCCACACCCCTGTGGTAACCCAGACAGAATGGCACCACTTTGGAGAGTCTCTGTACAGAAACCCGCCAAAAGTGGAACAAAGGGCTCAACCTTTGGTTTAGGAGTCACAGAGACGAACACAAATGCCATTTTAAAAAGCCGAGTTCTGGCAGAAAATACCATCCGATAGACTTATTTAAGATAAGTAGACCGGAGGTATGTTAGAGATTAACGAGAAACAGTATCAATCTCTAACAATGGGAAGAATCCCATAGGGTTATATTCGGGGTCGAACATAACAAGTAGTTTCCACTGCCACCAGCCAAAACTCGACGAGGGGGGACGGGACAGTGCCCCCTCGAGTAACAGATCCAGGAGTAGTCGAATTACCCCTACTAGTACGTCCACAATAGGATGGTTTGTACTAGTTCTGTTAGTAAATTTAGGTCTAGTAAAGCCAATGGTGACTTTACATGCCCAGGGAGACAGTAGTCAGCCCCCGGGTATGGAGTCTATGACGGAGGTCCGCTAGGACGCCCCAGTGTTACGGCACGTAGGGTGCGGTGTAACACACATAGAAAAACATATGAGACCCTATGGAGTAAAAAACCCCATAGCCCATAGAACACATTAACATTCAAAAGGAATTACACACATTCATGTCCAAGAGTGGGAGAAAAAGAGTCTCACTCTTGGCAGGATGGAAAAAAAAACTACAGAAATCCAGCAAAGCTGCTGGGGGACTCACTAGGTTAGGAAATTCAGCCTAAACAGAGAATTCTCCCTAACAACACCTGGAGAACTTTGCTCTCTAGATCCAGTTAATGTGTCAAGATATTTCCATCATCATTTCATTGCTATGCTACACTTTATTTGCAATAAAACTGTTCCTCCCCTCGGAGCAGTGCAACACTTCTTTTGGAGAAAAGAATACCAAGCGAGAGGAGCACCACATATTCACATGCTTTTATGGATCAAAGGTGCACCTAAATTTGGTCACGACACTGATGCCACTGTTTTGCAGTTCATCCAAAAATATGTCACTTGTGAAATCCCTTCACAACGGACACATAGTGACATGCATGGGCAGATTTTACAATTTCAAAGACACAAATGTGGCAAATATTGTTGTTGCAAATACAAAAACAAAGGGAAATACTACACCAAATGCCGGTTTGGTTTCCCTAGACCAGTTACAGAAACAGGTGAAGTGAACAACTTCATGTCTTCAGTTCGACATAATGTTAAAGGTAAATCACCTAAGAACACATATTACATAAAAAGAACAGAAGAATCAAAATATATCAATAATTACAATACAATCATTGCCCTCTTATGGAATGCAAACGTAGATGTGCAGTACATTGCAGACAATTCCACTGCTGTTGCATGATATGTTACAGCCTATTTAACAAAAGCAGAGAAAACAGATCTTCAAGACCTCTGGGATGACCTATCATCAGACAAAACACTATCTCAGAAATTGTACAGCCTAGGCATAAAAATGCTCTCTCATAGAGAATGTGGCGCGTATGAAGTGGCAGATCGTTTAACCGGTACTGCTTTGTATGGAAAATCAGACAACATAGTATGGCTAAGTCTTGGTCCTGCTAAATCTAGAAAAAGAGTTCTGAAATCATATGAGGACATAGAAACAATTGTAAGAAATGATCCCAACAGCCAAGACATTTTAAAAAACAATTTACTGGACACATACTATCTGAACAGGAGTAGCACTTTGGAAAGCATGTGTCTATACCACATAGCTCAAAACTTTGCATACAAAAGTAATATAAAACCCGATGAAAGCAAAGGCAGATATAGAGTCATCGATTGTGAAGGAAGCTTAGTGAAACTTACCAAACGAAGCTTAATTAATCATGTTAAATTGTCATTAAAAACTCCTCAACAGAAAGAACTATATAACATGTCTCTGCTACAACTTTTTAAACCATGGAGAAAAGAGGAAGAGATACTAGATAACTATGAAGATGCTTTCAAAGCAAATGAAAGCAATATCACTGATGTGAACTTTACACAGTACAAAACAATGTTGCCCAATGAACAGCAACACGAAGAAGAACTTCAGGCCCAACTAGATAAGAACTCTTCCGACAGTAGTCAACCTTCTGTAACAGGAAGCCAAGAACCACTAGGACAGCCACTAATAGCAAATGAGGCAGAATTAGCTATGACAGAAGTGGAAAACACCATGTGTCACTATCAAGAAAATATAGAAGACTTAACTGTACAAGAAGCAAAACTTAACAAAGATCAGCGCACCATTTTTGAAGACGTAACAAAACAAATTGCACATGGTGTACAACACGAAAATAAAGAATGTGCCTGCCAAAATTACAAACCAATACTGCTGTATGTCAGTGGTGAAGCTGGGTCAGGAAAAACATTCTTAATCAAAATCATCAGCAAGTTCCTTCAGCAACTGACAAACAACAGACTGTCAGCTGTTGTAACTGCCCCACAGGTTTAGCTGCCTACAAAATAGGCGGTGTCACTTTACACTGATTACTACTTCTTCCAGTAGAACACCAAAACGGTGTGCAGTCATAATGTAGAAAAAATAATATCGAATAGCAAAAATGTCTAAACAATAATGTCAAAAAAAAAATGTTGAATTTTTTATTTTTTCATTTACATGTTTTTTTGGGTTCTGGGGGTAAACACAAAGGAGTAAAACAAAAAAAGGGGGGAGGGGTTGGGGGGGAGGATGCCCCCATTTCGAACAAAATACAACCAAAAAACAAATGTGACTTTTTCTTTGGAGTTTTTGTTTTAGACATTATGACTTTCGATATTATTTCATTCGACTTTATGACTATAAACCCACCAAAACAAATTAGACTATTACAAACCTTCTGCAGAAGCTGCAATGGAACTACGCAGTGTGTTAAAGCAAATGAAAATGCTACTAATAGATGAAGTGAGCATGGTCTCCAACATAATGTTGGCTTTTATTCACCTCAGATTGCAAGAAGTACTTAAAACGAACTCTTTGTAGGGAAACACATTATCGTTTTCAGAGATCTTCTACAGTTGACACCAGTGAAAGGTGAACCTATTTTTAAAACCTTAAGACACAAACTCTGCCGTAAAACTGTTGGCAACATAGAAAATGTCAACCTTGGCAACATTTCCATTACAGAGAATTAACAGAAAACATGCAGCAATCTGCAGATCTCACTTATGCCAACATCTTAAAAAGTATGAGAGTTGGTGTACCATCTCAAGAAGCACAAGCAATATTGAAAAACAGGCACATTCATTCACTTCATGGCGATAATGCATGTGCTACTGATGTTATGGAACAATTAGCGCACAAAAATGTCAATTGTATGGACTTAATGCCAACTCTTGCATGCTGTTTCAAATTCAATGAAACAATGTTAAATAAAGAAATGCAACCAGTAATGGAAATTTGCGCCACTGACAAACTAGACGTACATGGTATGACACTACCCATGTGTGAGCAAGCCACAACAAGACTAAATAGCTTAGAAAATTCAATCTCCAACACAGCTGGGTTGGAAAAAATATTAAAATTATCCTTAAATTGTAGAGTAATGCTTAAACGTAACCTTGACATGGAGCAAGGGCTAATTAATGGGGCACTGGGTACAGTTGTTGGCTTTCAATCATACCCATGTGACAACAACATTCAGTTTGTCGATATTCGCTTTGACAAACTTTCAGAAGTGAAAACGATAGGGCGCTCAACTGCTTGATTCCTTCTGTTTAAGTAGAGAACAATTTTCTCTAACTCTTGCATATGCAGTCACCATCCATGAATCCAAAGGTCTTACCCCAGACAAAGCATTGATAGATAAAGGAAACACAGTCTTTAAAGAAGGCATGAGCTACATAGCACTATCAGGCTTACGTACACTTGCGGTCTATTTCTAATCAACTTTGATGCAAGTAAAGTGAACGCTGATATTCCTTGTATTTTAGAATACAATAGACTAGGTTCACTGTACACCCCCCCATCTGAAACAATGCCTTGTTCCAGAAAAAGTAAAATGTGGTAAAAGAAAACTAATTGAAACAGAAATGCAACAGAATCTGACAGCAAATGTGCAATTCAGACAATCACTCCACCTTACTGATACAAACACATAGTAAGTACATAATACTTATGCTGCTATGTTATAATGCAGATGGTACCAAAAACAACTGCAAGCTGACTGGATTCACACACGGTCAAGTGTCACTTGGAAAGAAAACCTTTAAAACAGTAGGTATAATCTACCATGGAGGAGCTACTACCAATGCAGGTCACTACACTGCATACATTAAAAAGAAATGTGGATGGGTGGAATGTAATGATAGCACCATTACTCTAAAGCAGAGATTGCTAGCTAATCTTACAAATGCGTATTTAATCTTCTTAAAGCCAAAATTTATAACTAATGTGTACTTCAACATTACCAGAAAATGAAGTGAAAGACAACAAACAGTTAGAATACGCCAACAGGTATCTAACTGCCCAAGAGTGTATAACAACGACATAGATAAATGAATACCACAGAACCGTAACAACAAATGCACAGTTAGAATACGCCAACAGGTATCTAACTGTTGTTAAAAATCGGCAACAAACATAACATTAATCAAAAAGAACAAGGAAACACTCAAAGAAGGAAAGAAATAGTTTGTAGCATAGCTAATAAAGGTTTTTTTTTATCCGACAAAGATTTTTTTTCCCCCAGACCCAAGGATTAGAAAAGCAAACACAGAAACTGAGCACAATGCACAGTACACTGGTTTGTAAACTAAATATGAGGGTAAAAAAAAGCTAAACTGTCTATTATACAATGTAATAAGTCTTCAGAAAATGCAAACACTAACATGCTTTTTTCTTTTATCACAGAAAAAAGGCTAGTTCCGCCAAGTACTACAGTCATGTAAGACATGTATGGATTCTGAACAAATTAAACAGTAAGTATAATTACAGTCATTTCATACATATGCAAATCTACACAGCTAATCTATGGCAGTAATATGGTGTAGTGGCTGTAGGCTGGGTGTAACCTACCACCTACACCCTACGGCCAAGCAAGCAAGACTATAGGTCCTACCCACAACCATCGCTCCATATCAAAACCATGGTGCTTCTATTTTGATTACTTCTAAGTTTAGCTTTGGGTGCATGGTCTGCAGCCATGCAGCCAAGACACTAGAACGTGCACACTACCACCTAACCACACCATGCCCATGTTCACTTATAACCTCACAGCTTATGACTTCATTCTTGGGTGCATGGCCTTTGGCCATGCAACCAATACTCTGGGTCCTGCCCAGAACCACCAAAGCATATTGCAAGCATTGTGGCTTCTAATTTCACTACGTATAAAGTTGGTTTTGGGAGCATGGCCTTTAGCCATGCTCCCAAAACACAACGCCCTCCCCACAACCACCTGAATGATATTTCATAGTACGAGTCTACCTATAGCTGTGATATGCTGCAGTAGTTGTGGCCACAGGCTACAGACTTGGGTGTAAGGCCATACATTTTTCAATGTATGGGTATGCAGTATATGAAATCCATAGTGGGTTATAAGTGCAGTGCTTATAACTTTGTTCTTGGGTGCATGGCCTTCAGCCATGCACCAAAGACTCTACGTCCTGGCCACAACTACCACACCATATCATACCCATTGTGGTTTGTAGCAGGCCTACGTATACATTTGCTGTTGGGTGCAGGCCCTCCACACATCCACCTGAGTGATGTCCAATACTACGGGTGTATCTATAGCTGTGATATGCTGCAGTGGTTGTGGCCAGGGCCTAAAGTCTTAGGTGTATGTCCATACATATTTCAATGTATGGGTGTGAAGTGCTTTATAGCTCCAGTGCTTATAACTTTGTTATTGCCATGCACCCAAGACTCTACACACTCCCCACAACCATCAGATTGATATCGAATACTACAGGTGTACCCATTGCTGTGACATGTTGCAGTGGTTGTGGCCAGGGCCTAGAGTCTTGGAAGTATGGCCTACGGCCTACGGCTTACAGCCATGCACCCAAGACTCTAGGGCATGGCCACAACCACAACAGCATATTAAACCCATGGTTGCTTATAAATCTATAGCACACCCATACAACGAAACATTGCAACTGTAGCATGTACTCAATTTGTAGCCAAAACTCTAGGCCCTGCCCACACCTACCAGATACATAGTTGAATGCCTGGGTGTGATGTATGAATATGATATGCTGAAGTGGTTGTGGGCAGTGTGTACATACTTGGGTGTAAGGCATACAGCCTGCAGCCATGCACCCAAAACTCTACATCCTGCCCACAACCACCGCACTATGTAAAATCCATGTTAGCTTATAACTTTAGAGTTGACAAGTTTGTTCTCGGGTGCATGGCCTTTGGCCATACACCAAAGACTGCAGGCCCTCCCCACAACCACCTGAGTGATGTACGGTAGTACGGGTGTATCGATAGGTGTGGTATGCTTCAGTGGTTCTGGCAGGAGGCTAGACTCCTAGCTGTATGTCCATAGGTATTACAATGTTTTGGTGTGCAGTGGCTTATACCTCCAGTGCTGACAACCTTGTTCTTGGGTGCATGCACCCAAGACTGTACACACTACCCACAACCATCTAATCGATAATCAATACTACAGGTGTATCCATGGGTGTGACATGCTGCGGTGGTTGTGGCCAGGGCCCACAGTCTTGGACGTATGTCCTTCGGCATCCAAGACTCTAGGCCCTGGCCACAACCACTGCACCATGTCACAGCCATGGCGGCGTACTAATCATTAGCACACCCATAGGAAAAAATAATGTAATAACGATATGTACTCAATTTCTATGTTCGCAAACACCACGCGTGTCCTTAGAACAGTTTCAAGGTGCCTGTGCACAGCACGGACTGAAATACTACCCTTATTAAACCCCTCAATTTCTGTAGGCACAAACATTCCGAACAAGGCGGGCATAGAGAATACATCATTAATGCCTTTCGCTGAGGGGTTTTTCGGTTTTACTTGGAACCATAACGTCCCTTTAACAAAGTTTTTTTCACTGAATTTCATAGGTTTTTAGTAGCGCAACTTAACCATAACGTACCTTTAACAAAGTTTTCTCACTGAATTTCATAGGTATTTATTAGCACAACTTAATAATAATAACTCTTATTTTATATACACCTATCGCTGAGGGGTTTTTCAGTTTTACTTGGAACCATAATGTCCCTTTAACAAAGTTCTTTTCACTGAATTTCATAGGTTTTTAGTAGCGCAACTTAACCATAACGTACCTTTAACAAAGTTTTTTCACTGAATTTCATAGGTATTTAGTAGCACAACTTAATAATAATAACTCTGATTTTATGTACATGTAAAATTGAACATACTGAACCTTCTCTACTTATTTTGATGTCCGCAAACTTTTTTAATGTCCGCGGACATGTTCGGACAACAGTACCACTACCTAAAAACTCTGGGGGGTATGTTTGATTGTTATATCATAACATATGGACATTTTACAAATTCACAAACCAGCACACATACACAATATATGTAGTAATACATAAAAAGTGTAACCCATATTTGTAACGCACTAACCATTCATTTAAATACAATATGTTCTAAAATGGAACTACTCAGAACATACCTTACCTGAAATAGTAAGTGTACTGCATTTTACTCATATATTTATAAACTTTCTGTATTAGATTGAAAAAAAAATGATACATGTCTAGTACTCTGGAGTGGCTAGAGGAGCATTTCCCACATGAGGAAATGTCAGAAGATAGTGAAACTAATGGTAGACACTTTACAATATAAACCATTTAATTCATATTATTTTATATACATTCAACATATACATTTTTTTTGTACAGAGCATACCAAAATAGAAAATACTTCAGAAGAATCTGTTATGGATAACACTCTTCACAGCATACAAGAAAAAAATGATTTATTGTTGACCAATTTTAATAATTTAAAAACTTTTGTGGAAGATCATTTTAAACCAAAAACCTCGTACGATTGTCCCACATGTACCTGTCCCCCCTCACCATATCCAAGTCAATTATCCCCAAACCCTCTCCATGAACCAAAACGTTTTGATGAGACTTCCAACCCTTCTTCACCTGATACAAATCCTGTTGATACCCCTAATTCTCCTGTTTTTGTTTCCGTTTCTGCCTCACTTTCTCTGTCATAAATTGTTAATATATGTTAAATAAAGTTAAATTTTTATATTGTGTTGTAATTAATTTCAGTTTTAAAAAAAAAAGCAATTTAGGTGTCCGCGGACAGCACGGGTGTCCTGAATGTCCCTAAAGAAACGAAAATGAAGAACACTATACCTGTCCGTACTGTTCGCTAGCAAGTTGAAACTGTTCTAAGAACACACGCGCTGTCCTGAAATGTTCGTAAAGAAACGAAAATGGAGGTGTCCTGAAGAACACTATACCTGTCCGTACTGTTCGCTAGCAAGTTGAAACTGTTCTAAGAACCTACGCGGTGTCCTGAAATGTTCGTAAAGAAACGAAAATCGAGGTGTCCTGAGGAACGATATACCTGTCCGTACTGTTCGCTAGCAAGTTGAAACTGTTCTAAGTACACACGCGGTGTCCTGAAATGTTCGTAAAGAAACGAAAATGGAGGTGTCCTGAAGAACACTATACCTGTCCGTACTGTTCGCTAGCAAGTTGAAACTGTTCTAAGAACACACACGGTGTCCTGAAATATTCGTAAATAAACGAAATAAGGGTGTCCTGAGGACGACATGTCCATCCGTATTATTCGCAACCAAGTTGAAACTGTTCTAAGAACACATGTGGTGTCCTTAAATGTGCTTAAATAAACAAAATGGAGGTGTTCTGAGGACGCTATGTCTGTCCGTATTGTTTGCAAGCAAGTTGAAACTGTTCTAAGAACAAACACCTGTCCGTAACTGTTCGTTTGACGTGTGACGCACTTTCAATTACTTCAGGACCCGAACATTGTTCGTAGAACATCAACGCACATGCGCAAACCAATGTCCGTGCATTTGGTGTCCTGCAGACAGCCACTCCCTTCGCGGACATGTTCACGAAGCGATCGTGTGACTGCGCCCATGCTGATCGCGTGTTCTAAAATGCGGACACTGTTCGTGTCCCCGAACAATTTAATCCACAAGAAATCCACAATATTTTTCAATAAAAACTCACCATAGCACAAGTCCCACATACTAATCATGAGTTTCTACATACTTGTTGAAACTTTTTGAACCTTTTTTGTGTTCGATCTGTCCGCGGACAGCGCGCATGTCCGCGAACCGTGTACAAGCACCCCTATAAAAGACCACGCCCTAGAGCTTATTCTCATTGTGTTTCTGGCTATTCTTCAGAGCACAGTGATTTTTCCTGTCACCTGGAGATTGACATCTTCATTCTGATGGCATCCATGGCTGCACTACTGCAACCTGGTGCTGCACCTGCTTCAGCACCACCCCCACCCCCTCCACCACCACCACCTCCCTAAGGGCCTGAAGAGGATGCAGAGGAGGAAAAAGAGGATGACGAGAATGAGGTAGTGGAAATCCCTACTACCCGCACTCGGCGTGAGTCTTGGGTGTGGCGGTTATTTACCATCCATGGGAATGGTCCTAAGGCTCGTGCGAACCGAGTCACCTGCAATTAGTGCAAAATGGGACTCAGTCGCGGGAGGCATGGTTCATATAGCTTTGGGACCACTACCATGAAGCGACATCTCAAGTCATTTCACTCTGGGACCATTTGCATACTTGTACCTTCCGAGGAGCGTAGCAGGTTGATTTCCTCTACTTCATCCTCTGTTTCTGATCCTGTCACCACAAGGAACACTCCTGTGGGACAGCGTCTTCCTCAAGCTGCCTCACAGGCCATACGCAATGCTGATGACTCTTACCTTTCGGGGTCACAGTTATGTGTATGTACTGCGACTATCTGCCCATTACCCAAATAAAACCCACTCTACATCTTCCTCTCTCAGCTCGCCATTTCTTATCCCCGTGGTTGGTGTCCCCCCCTTTAGCCTCCTTTCCCCTCCTCTCCTAGTGTGTCATGTATAAAAGAAATATATATAAAACAACAAAAATCAAAAAATAATAAGGGTCTTTTCAGAGCCGCCTTTCACAATTAAAAAATAGAAGTGAAAATAAATGAAGCAGGGCCCTGTGTATTTTTTAGAAGTCTGCGGACATCTAAAATTTTGGGGTGCTGCCCTATCATAACCATTGCAATTTTCTCTGGGAGGAAGTGGTGGCTCTGAAAAGAGTCTTTTAGTGGTGTTTGTGTTTGAAAAATTATAAATACTCAACACCTACTTCAAAATGGATGCTGTAATTCTAAAAAAGTTCGCAATGCATTTTGTATATTTCTTAGAAAAATCTGATTTCCAGCATAAATTAGATGTACTCCATCTCTGCGAAAAATATATGTACTACGAAACATAATATTTTCATTGTGGAAAGAGGACATGCCAAAATCTCTTAGAAAGGCACAAACAGCCTTATTGACAATGAATTACAATTATGTCTGGATGTTGCTCTGTCTCCAAAGTAGCACAGAGAGGTAGCAAGTCCAACCACTTCATTCCACGTACTCCATGCCAGTGCACTTCCACATGTGGGAATCCAAGACTACAGCTACTCCACAGCTTTCTGCATGCACCTTCAACCAATGTATCCACGAGTGTCCCAAAATCCAATCTGTTTTCTGAAACACACAGCCATAGCTATCTGTTCTTCTCTCAGCAAAAAGAGTATCTGAGAAACTCTCTCCTGTCACAACACACCCACTAAACTTTCCTGACCAATCCCTTTCTATGCTCATTCTCATTTGCAAGGCTTCCCAACCCAAAAATCCCTGGATGTAACATCCGATGTCCGCGAACTACTGCCATGTCCGCGGACATATCGTAACATGGACTGCCCTTCCACCATTTCCACTTCACTCTCTGTGCCATTGCATCATTGGATGTAGCTAAGAAGTCACATGACCATCCACCAATCACATCCAAGACCTCTACATCTAACTGCATCATCATAGATCAGCACTGCAAATGTACTGTGAATCTCTCTGAGTACAAGTGTCATTTCATTAGAAAGCACCTTCTACAAGAAATACTGTCCAAGTCTCCAAGATTTCTACTTGCAGCTCCATGCATATCCATATGCATGAACACAAACTACAGGTATGCATATTTTCTGTAAAATACATGAACACATTTTCTAGTTTCATATAAACAGATTAACCGACTTTTAGCTTGTATAATCTGTAAAATGAATTTACTGTCTTTTTTCAATCTCCTAAAATCAACTGTCACTTACAAACCTTTATACTATTCACAGGGTAATTCATAGAATTTAGCGCACAAGTGGCGCACGCAGCTGGCGCACAGTGTGCGCGTGTGAATCACTGCACAAGCCGCGTGCGCTAAAATCCATTTTCGCGCACAGCGTATTCATGGATTTTAGCTACCAAAACCAGCCGTGGCGTACAGTGGCGCAGCAACACTGCAGCAGTGCCAGTTACGTCCCCAAGAACGCCCATCGCGCAAGGAAAAGCCATAAAAATCCCCAATCCAGCGCAAAGGGCTGCGCTAACCCTGTACCAGTATACAGGGCCGCCACACAGCACACAGCAAACGGGGAACGTGTATTACTGGGGTTCGCGGGAAGTTTTACACGCGATCGGAGCGTGGTATGTGTATTTTGGGTGTGGGCGGGAAGTTTCACATGTGATCGGAGCGGGGTACGTGCAATTCGGGGGTGCGCGGGAAGTTTCACACGCGATAGGCCCTGTGCGAGTGGTGTGCGTACATTCCTGGGGTGTGCGTGAGGTTTCACACGCGATCGGAGCAGGGTACGTGTAATTTGTGGGTGCGTGGGAAGTTTCACATGCGATTGGCCCTGTGCGAGTGGGGTACGTGTATTCCTGGGGTGTGTCGAGGTTTCACACACGATCGAAGCGGGGTACGTGTAAATCGGGGGTGTGCGGGAAGTTTCACACGCGATTGGCCCTGTGCGAGTGGGGTACGTGTATTCCTGGGGTGCGCTGGAAGTTTCACATGCGATAGGCCCTGTGCGAGTGGGGTACGTGTATTCCTGGGGTGCGCGCAAGGTTTCACACGCGATCGGAGTGGGGTATGTGTAAATAGGGGGTGCGTGGGAAGTTTTACACGTGATTGGCCCTGTGCGAGTGGGGTATGTGTATTCCTGGGGTGCACGGGAAGTTTCACACGCGATAGGCCCTGTGCGAGTGGGGTACGTGTATTCCTGGGTTGCGCGGGAAGTTTCACACACGATTGGAGAGGGGAACATGTATTTTGGGGGTGCGCAGGAAGTTTCACACGCGATAGGCCCTGTGCGAGTGGGGTACGTGTATTCCTGGGGTGCGCAGGAAGTTTCACACACGATAGGCCCTGTGCGAGTGGGTACGTGTATTCCTGGGGTGCGTGGGAGGATTCACACACGATCGGAGCGGGGTACGTGTATTTCGGGGGTGCGTGGGAAGTTTCACACGTGAAATGCCCTGTGCGAGTGGGGTACGTGTATTCCTGGGGTGCGAGGGAGGTTTAACACGCGATCGGAGCGGGGTGCGTGTATTTCATGGGTGCGTGGGAAGTTTCATACGCGAAATGCCCTGTGCAAGTGGGGTACGTGTATTCCTGGGGTGCGCTGGAAGTTTCACACGCGATAGGCCCTGTGCGAGTGGGGTACGTGTATTCCTGGGGTGCGCGGGAAGTTTCACACGGGATTTTGCTGTCAGAGCGGGGTACGTGATTTTCGGGGGTGTGCGGGCAGTCCTACACGTGAATTGGCAGTGTGGGTCCTCCCAGGTGATCCCTCTACACCCTCCACGGCCCCTGCAGGCAGCCCACACCACAGGGGACAACCCTGCACCTCTGGTCATGTCCCGCAGGCAGCCCATCCACCATGGGCATGCCCCCCAGCCAAGCCACATGTCAACTTGCACTACTGATCACCAACTCATGTCCCCCAGCACCTCCACCCCCAGCAGTCAGGAGCACCTGCCAGCAGGCCCCCACTCATGTCCCACACATGTCCCCAGCACCCCCATCCCCCAGCAGTCAGGGGCACCTGCCAGCAGGCCCCCACTCATGTCCCACACATGTCCCCCAGCACCCCCACCCCCCAGCAGTCAGGGGCACCTGCCAGCAGGCCCCCACTCATGTCCCCCAGCACCCCCATCCCCCAGCAGTCAGGGGGACCGTCCAGCAGGCCCCCACTCATGTCTCACACATGTCCCCCAGCACCCCCACCTCCCAGCAGTCAGGGGCACCTGCCAGCAGGCCCCCACTCATGTCTCACACATGTCCCCCAGCACCCTACCCCCCAGCAGTCAGGGGCACCTGCCAGCGGGCCCCCACTCATGTCCCACACATGTCCCCCAGCACCCCCACCCCCCAGCAGTCAGGGGCACCTGCCAGCAGGCCCCCACTCATGTCCCACACATGTCCCCAGCACCCCCACACCCCCAGTAGTCAGGGGCACCTGCCAGCAGGCCCCCACTCATGTCCCCCAGCACCCCCACCCCCCAGCAGTCAGGGGCACCTGCCAGCAGGCCCCCACTCATGTCCCACACATGTCCCCCAGCACCCCCACCCCCAGAAGTCACGGGCACCTGCCAGCAGGCCCCCACTCATGTCCCCAGCACCCCCACCCCCCAGCAGTCAGGGGCACCTGCCAGCAGGCCCCCACTCATGTCTCACACATGTCCACCAGCACCCTACCCCCAGCAGTCAGGGGCATCTGCCAGCAGGCCCCCACTCATGTCCCGCACATGTCCCCCAGCACCCCCACCCCCCAGCAGTCAGGGGCACCTGCCAGCAGGCCCCCATTCATGTCCCACACATATCCCCCAGCACCCCCACCCCCCAGCAGTCAGGGGCACCTGCCAGCAGGCACCCACTCATGTCCCCCAGCACCCCACCCCCCAGCAGTCAGGGGCACCTGCCAGCAGGCCCCCACTCATGTCCCACACATGTCCCCCAGCACCCCCACCCCCAGCAGTCAGGGGCACCTGCCAGCAGGCCCCCACTCATGTCCCACACATGTACCCCAGCACCCCCACCCCCCAGCAGTCAGGGGCACCTGCCAGCAGTCCCCCACTCTCGTCCCCCAGCACCCCCACCCCCCAGCAGTCAGGGGCACCTGCCAGCAAGCCCCCACTCATGTCCCACACATGTCCCCCAGCACCCCCACCCCCCAGCAGTCAGGGGCACCTGCCAGCAGGCCCCCACTCATGTCCCACACATGTACCCCAGCACCCCCACCCCCCAGCAGTCAGGGGCACCTGCCAGCAGTCCCCCACTCTCGTCTCCCAGCACCCCCACCCCCCAGCAGTCAGGGGCACCTGCCAGCAGGCCCCCACTCATGTCCCACACATGTCCCCCAGCGCCCCCACCCCCCAGCAGTCAGGGGCACCTGCCAGCAGGTCCCCACTCATGTCACCCACATATCCCCCAGCACCCCCACCCCCCAGCAGTCAGAGGCACCTGCCAGCAGACCCCCACTCATGTCCCCCAGCACCCCACCCCCAGCAGTCAGGGGCACCTGCCAGCAGGTCCCCACTCAAGTCCCACACATGTCCCCCAGCACCCCCACCCCCCAGCAGTCAGGGGAACCTGCTAGCAGGCCCCCACTCATGTCCCACACATGTCCCCCAGCACCCCCACTCCCCAGCAGTCAGGGGCACCTGCCAGCAGGCCCCCACTCATGTCCCACACATGTCCCCCAGCACCCCCAACCCCCAGCAGTCAGGGGCACCTGCCAGCAGGCCCCCACACATGTCCCCCTGTCCCCACATCATGGCGATCCTCAATCATGGGCCTAATGGCCAGCCACATCACACCCCACGCCACACCAGCCCAAAGACCCAACCAAGTATTGCATGCACCCACATAGAAATGCCCATTACATGATACAACCCGAATGGCAAGTATGTAAACGAACACATGTCCGTCACACACACACAATGGGTGCAAGTGAATGTGAAAACCCACATCATGACATGCATGAAATCAATGAGAGAATACCACACATCGAAGTATGAAATAAAAATGTATTGAACCCAAAATGAATGTAATGGAAAGAAAACACACAATAATGTGAAGAAGAAATAAAACGCAGCATGTCCAGAAAATAATAAAAATATGAAATCAGAATTCAAAGAAATCCAAATGAAAATGTGTCCAAAATCTCAGTCCAACAAAGCAAATCCAAGGGAAAAAAATAAGTGAAATCCATTGCTCCATGGTGAAATGAAAAAAAATAATAATAAATCCACTGTTCAACTATATACAAAACACCAATCCAGGGTCCATGAGCCCAACAAACGAAATGAAACCTACAAAAAAGACTACCTAATAAAGAACTATATACATAAACGTGGTGCATTATCCAATCGCCCCAAAATAAACAAAAACAGAAAGGAAACCTAACACTATCTAACTATATACAATGGCGTCGGGCAAGTCCTGCGGCTCACTCTGTGCTTTCCCGGGCCAGGGCATCATCGAACTCCATGTCGATGTCCCGGAGGCGGGCCTATGCCCTGTCCCCGAGGTCTCGCAGGGAGGCACTCATGGCCTGTTCCAACTCCCTGCGAGTTGCCTCGAGGCACTTTGCCCGCCTCAACGCCCGACGCATGGAAAACTCTGCCCTGACCATGGTGAGCCACGCCTCTTCCGCCCGCCGCCGCTCCGCATCTATCCGTTGGCCCAACCGCTGCCACATGGAAGACACTCCCATTTCTGGGTCCTCCTGCCCTCTGGCCGATGCCTGCCCCTCCGATGTTGATGGCCCCGAGCCATCATTGCTCCCACCTACAGCCTGCTCCTGCTGCTGCTGCTGCTGCTGCTGCTGCTGTCAATGTGCCCTGTCTGATGGTGCCTGCACATCCTCCATCAGCTGGTCTCCAGTTGTGGTGTCCACACCTGCTGGAGTGCCAACTCCCGACTGTGGTAGGGATGTGAGCTCCACCAAGCTGGCTGTGTTGGTCGGGCCAGGTCCACAGGGGACCCTGGTGGAATCTGGGCCGGAAGACGGCAGGGAGAACGACTGGCGCATAGTCTCCACAGAGGAGGAGAGGTCCACCAGAGTGCGTGACACATGTAGGAACCCACCGACCAGGGCCCCTCCCAACAGTGCCACGTCGCGACGCTGCTGTTCGTGATGGTGTGTGTTCTCCGCCCAGGATGAACACACATCATCACGAATGTCACACGTGCGCAACACGACACCAATCAGGACGGAGCCCATATGGCCATGGGACCCCTCATCTGCAGTTAGTGGAGAGAGAGGCAGATGACATGGCACTCTCCCCTACCTGCGGACGGTCCTGGGACGGGGCATCCCTGCTGGTGTATGGTGGTGCAGTCACAGGGTCAAGGACAGGGACATGCACAGGCCCCTCCGCGGTGGCCTGTGCTGCCTCATGAACCTGGCCCTGGATTGCACCACTTGCACCAGTGGTACTACCCCCAATAGGCCCCATGTGCGGCTCAGTAGCAGGCTCCTCCTGCTCTGTGGAGACCACCAACCTGGATGTCTCTTTACCGTCTTCCGCCATTGCAAGCCCCTGTGGGGTCTCACCCGGCCCTTCCGCCACAGCCATAGTGGCAGACGCGGCAACAGCCCCCTTGCTCCCGGATAATGGCAAGTCCTGGGAGGGTGGCTGGGCCTTGCGTTGCCGCCCGGTGGAGGCATCCCCGCCGCTTGGCTCCACAGCGCCGTCTCCGCCCTCTTCTTCACTTGACACTGCGTAGAGGGAGACATAGAACACAAGCATCAGGGTACAGTACAACATTCCCCTAGACATGAAGCAATAACACATGAGTTGCAGTGTCTAACGTCACTTCCATCCTGTACCTCCACAACACATGGGTGAATGCACGCAACACACATGCATGAACAGACACGGCGCCTGCAATCAACACCAGCATCCATGTACAAGGGCCTCTATTAACCAAAATCTTGCCTTCAAACTCACATGCATCATGGCTCACACTGATCCCATGCGCACACATCACCGGAGGGTCATGCATCATGCCTTGCACACCACAGACACAGTGGATAGACACAGTGCATACAACGGTGACCGCACTGCATGAGTGAATGTACACATCATCACATACATGTGTCATGAATACATGGCATACCTAAGTCACACACACACTTCTCAGACACACACACATGTGAACCATACATGTACATGACAGCAGCACCATCCCTCACACCCCCACCATGTGCAAGAACAGACACTGGAATGCTTTCATGTGTGCAGTTGCCATACAGCTACCCATGTTGCATTGTAACTCATGCACCAACTATGTGGTTCACACATTACTGGTCTCACATGCATGACCACGATGTCCCTGCACACACACATCCATACATGGCCTATGTCACACATACAGGCAAGTATCAGACTACCAGCACACTGCAACATACCCTGTCTCACACACCAATGCGTGGCCACTTACCGCTCAACTCCAGACGGGTCTCCCTCTGCAGGATCTGGACGTGGAGCGCTGGGCCTACGCGTTCCAGGACCCTCATCTGGATGTCACTGATGCTGACCCGGCCCCCCTCCGCGAGGCGCCGGGCCTTGTAGGGGGTCGTGGACCTCAAGTCCTCCCACCCCCTCTGCGTTGATGGCAACCACTACATCATCCCAGATCCTCTCCCGTCCTTCCTTGTTGGCGCGTGATGTTCCGAAGAGGGCATCAAAATGCCCCAGGACATGCTCCACCAGGACACCAACTTCCTTCACACTGAGGCTGGTGCCCTCTGCCTCTCTGGCTGGGGGTCACCAGTGGTCTCAGATGGTGTTAGCCCCGACATGGCGACCCCCGAAGCAGGCATGGGTGGGCAACTGGGTCCTGGGGCTGGGCTGTGGAGCGATGGTATCCCAGTCGGGAGCCTTCTGTTCCAGCAGGGGTGGACACAGCAACTGGAACCCTGACTGACGTGCAGGCACCAAATAGCAGGGCACGTGGGCAGCAGGCAGGCAGGCAGCAGCAGATGGCAGGTGGGAGCATGCTCAGGGCTCTGGGGGGCAGTAATTCGGCCTTCTGGGCAGGAGCGTGGTCTTCCGTGTGTTGTTGCGTGGCCAGCTTGATACGGAGTGATTTGGCACGTGAAAATCTTGCACGTCAGCGTGTAATTCGAGGAAACGCCCTACGCGCGTAAGCGCGTCAGCACACGTACGTGGTTTCATTGGACCAAAGGCCCTTAGCACGTAAGCGCTTCTGTGAAGTGACTCAAGCGGTCGTTTCCCTTGTGACGTGGGCATAGTGGTTCAGCGCGCATGGAAAAACTGCATATCCGCCTGTGGATGCGTGTAATCCGAGGAAAGGGCCTACGCATGTAAGTGACTTGACACACGCGGCCCTTTCCATCAACACGGGTGCATGTTCATTGTACACGTCCAAAAACTGCACGTCTGAGTGTCAGCTCGTGTAATTGGAGGAAAGGGCCTTAGCGCGTACACGCGTAAGTGACGCTGTATGTGTGGGCCACTTTAAAAGGTACCTGTAGGACCCCATTCCCTTGTACGTGCTTTTCGTGGAGAGCGAGTGGGTGAATTCTGTACTTCTTGTCGGTGTCATGATGCCTACCTCCAAGGAGCCAGGTCCGACCCAGCAACCCCAGAGGCAGGCATCATTCCCCCCAGGGAAGTTCCAGCGGGCCCAAGCTGGGGCCCTTTGGACGCAGTCCTGGCGCCTTAGGCGCCAGGCTCATGTTGGACCCCAGTCCTGGCGCCTTAGGCGCCAGGCTCATAAAGCTGGACATGTGTTCAAGTGTTTTTATGTGCACTTACCTGATGCAGACCATGCTGCTACATCCAGGCCCTCTTGAGGCCTGAATGGGACTACTTTACCTGTGGGACTACTTTCCACCCGGGTGTGGTCGGGGAAGGATACATACCTGATCGGTGGAAGGATACATACCTGGAACTTCTCCCAAAGCTCTTTAAACACCACCCGAACAGCCACACCTGCTTCGCGTTGTTCTGCACCTAGCAGCTGGACGCTCACCGTGTCAGCTCCTGCTTCTGGACTTCAGCCACGCCTGTCAGCATCCTGGGACACCTGCAAAGGGTGATAAGAAGAGAATTGGTGAGGAAGAAGGCCTTACCTGCTAAACCTGCATCACGGAGACATCTCACTGACGATCCTGAAAAGGAAGACATCATTTTTAAAAGCATTTCGCTCCGATCGCTGCAGCGCTGCATTTCACTCACCTTTCTTGGGCGCCTCCATCTTCAGCAGCGATCATCCAGATTCGCAGCCACTTCCCAGAGCCTAGAGAGAAAAAGACAAGAACACAAGGTGAGAGAAGGAAGGGAATAGGAAAAGCTCAGTTTCCTTCTAAGACTTACCTGTTGGGTCATTCCCATTTCATTTCGGGTCTTGCTGCTTCCAGGGATTTTTCGGACCCCGGCCCCTATGGGGAAAAAAGACAAAGGGCCTCATTACGACCCTGGCGGAAATCGGAAAACGATGGCGGAAATGCAATACCGCCATCGAATAGCGCTCGGTGCGACTATGACCCGTCACCGCAAAGTACGAATCCATTAGCGACACCGTAGTGAACGCCAACGCTAACTGCACCAAGTACGCGCGCGCGCGCCATGCCAAACCGTAAATACCACCATGGCGCAAGGGTACGCGAATTCCGACCCTAGCGGACATGTACCTAACGCCATCAAGCATGGTGGAAAGTACCATTCCGTCATGGTGAGAAGTACGGCATCGCGAATCAACCGTAAACGGCCCCACTGAGTGCCTGTACACCGCTCCCTGCCCACAAAGTACAACTCCCCATAGGTGCAATGAAGTCACAATGCAACCAGTGAAATGTACAAGTCAGCCATGCATGCCAACGAACAAAAGAATCACAAGAGGGGCCAATGGGAGCTGCAGGGCACAGATGGCACGAATACAGAAGCCATTCCAATGGACATGACCACAGTCCCCCCCCCCGAAACGCACGCAAACACAGGCACCTGTGACCAGCAATATTCCGAAAATCACAACATTCCACCAGTCCACCTGGCTGACCGGCATCTGTTACACAAAACCCAATCCCCCACCCCTGAGCATGACAACATTCAAACAGTCATATTGGCAGCCCCCATCCCTGACCTCACTGGGCTCCGTAGGCAAACGCGCCCAGCACAGTACCACGCAACTAAACTCCGAAGCTGGAACCCAATGCAGATCTCCTCACAATACATCGCTCCCCAAATAGGAATATGCCACATCACTCGCAAAGAAGAACGCTACACGGCCCATATCAGAATAGAAATTTAATGCACAACAAAATCACCAAGCCCATACAGCCATTAGTCCATGAACTCCAAAACACATATCACCATTGTGGGCTGCATCTGCAAGGAATGACCAGCTACTACTTGTGAGACGCCCTGTTCCATCATGGTACACAGAGCCACATTCACGTACGAAAAGGCAACATGGAAGCGCACAGAACCGCAGGGCCGTCCCAATGGGGAGGCACTAGTCCAGCTGAAAGGCCGAAATGTTGCTCCGAGCCACTAGTACTGCGTAAGGGCATGTGGCCCATTGGCGATCGTCCCATAAGATCGTAATGCTGCTCCACTGATTAACACGAAGCAGCAGGTGTCGGGAGTAAAAGCCATCTGCAGGAGTGGCATACAGATGGCAGTGGCAAAAGGGGAGGAGATACCTGTCAGCCAAAAGAAAAGAAAAAGAACAGAATGGCCATCAGAACTACATTCGAACAACTCACTTCAATGATCACACTAAATCCACAGCCATATGCATGCTAGCCCACTCCAAAGGATCATCACCACCCCAAAACCACTTGCGACTCATAACCATCTATATCGAGGTGTAAACACCATCACAAACGAGTGTACCTGTGCATGCGTCTGTCAAAACAGATTCCATCAGATGGGAATGTTAACGTGCATGGACACAAGTGTCTGAAGGCGCGTCGAGACAGGGAGGGCTCAACAAGGCCAGATAGACGATGGTCCCACTATGGCAGCCCTGCATCACATAGCGCAGGGGAGGCGGATAGATTCCAACAAGCCCTGTACATGGCAAACCCTGTATCAAATCACCTGCCCATGCATCCATTCATCATTCCCTCATCCCGGTATAAAAACGCCTGAATATTTACTCACATAACATTAGAAATTTCCATTGAGTCTGTGCGTTATGCAGCCTGCAAAATCCACAGTGCCCCAGCCCGTAATTCCAGTGTTGTGAAGTAACATGTATTTGGGAACGTCCGGCCTCATCGCCCACGTCGCTATTGCGCATCCCAAACTATTCATATCAATCATTGCTTCCTCGCCATGGCCCCTGTCTCAAGGACATTGAACAATAGAACGTTATATTTGCAGTCAGACCTGTGGGCATCTCCTCGCCGCTAGCTGAAAACCGAAAGCGCCGCCCTTCGAATTCCTCATTTGCAACATCACGTCGAAAAGGCATCTGTGGCCGTTTGAAATCACAAATTAATCCATCTAGTGCGGCTGTGTGTGAAAATGGCAACTGCCTTCACCCACTAATGGGACGCCCCGCCCGTCGTTGCAACTCGGTACAGTGATGCATGAGGGCCCACCGTTACTCGAGTACTACGTTCCACTGACCCATCACAAGTCTGTTCGCGACTGCAAAGTTTGTATGTGAAACAATGGGACCATAGCCGAATGTACATATCAACAAATGTTACACGGCCATCTGGTACAAATACATGATTGCAATTGCAAGATGCCATTCCTCGAATTGCAGCATTGTGTGCGGGACGTGCTCGCCCAAAGGGGAGAGCTGCTTGCACAGGTGGAATGAATCACCACAGGTGGAGGCCATACAGCCTGAAAACACATGAATTGCACACCCGGTCTCCTCCCACAACCACACCCACTCCGAAATGCTACCGGCAGGACTCGCGATGTTGGCCCTGGGGGACCTGATAGCACTGCAAGTACTCCAACTCCAAGAAGAAGACGAACACCAACTACAACCGGCCGCACGGAGGAGACGCAGGAGGAGGAGGAGGCCAAGGCAGGGCCAGCAAGGGCCGCCAGCACAGCCACTACCACCACGCAGGCAGCCCGCAATCCCACGCCTCTGAGCACATCCGTTCAACCTCACTGATGAGCAGATCCACACCCTCTACCGTTTGGACCGGGACACCATAGCCGCCATTGTGGACATGACACAGGCTGACCTTGTCAGCATGATAGATAGCCCAACCGCCATCCCACCCCTACTGAAGGTGGTGTCTGTACTACACTTCCTGGCCACAGGCACCTACCAGCACACAGTCGGACAGTTGCATGGCATTTCTCAGCCACTGTTCTCACGGACACTATTGCAAGTGCTTGATGCCCTCCTGCAGCACGCAGGCGACTACATCTCTCTACCACGCTCGGAGCAGGAAATTACCAACACAAAAGTGGGATTCCATGCACTTGCCGGCATTCCGGGTTGCATTGGTGCCATCGACTGCACCCATGTGGAATTGGTCGTCCCACATGCCATGGAGGCCCAGTACCGCAACCGAAAACAATTCCATTCCCTGAATGTACAAATGGTGTGTGACTCCAACAGGATCATTACACATTGTTGTGCCAGATTCCCTGGATCAACCCATGATTCTATGGTCTTGAGGAACTCCACTATACCACGCTACATGGAGCGACACGCAGGGAACAGATCCTGGCTAATCGGTGAGTCTCATTTCATGCATGATGATGTGGCAATGACCTGGCAGGAAGGGGGGGGGGTGTGCGCACGTAGCAATGGCATTCCACATCATACGTTTATCGTCCACGTACAGGTGATGCTGGGTATCCACTGAAGAGATGGCTCCTCACACCAGTCCGGAACCCACGGGACCAGCATGAGGAGGACTACAACCATGCCCACTCACGTACCCGTGTAGTCATTGAACAGGCATTCGGCCTACTGAAGACTCGTTTCCGCTGCCTCAGCAGGTCTGGCGGGGCACTCCTGTACCGCCATGAGAAGGTTGCAAAGATGGTCATGGCATGTGTCATGCTCCACAACATGTGTGTACATAGAAATGTGCCCATGCCCCCTGACGCAGAACTGCAAGCACCTGATGATGGTCATGATGAGGGTGGGGATGTGGCAGCACCTCATGGAGTCTGCGAGGCACCGGAGGGCCGTGACATTCGTCAGCATCTCATTGATGCATGCTTCTAGCACTCACGCCTGGTGGCTGATACATGGACACGGGACTCGTGGCACTGTGTGTGTCTGGTACATGCACAATATGGACTGTACGCCTATGATGGCCTAGTACACAAAGATCATTGTCCACACATCTCATTGGTTGATCGTGCACTGTTTATGGCATATGTGATATCATGTTGAACACCCTATCGACCCGCCACCCAAGTGAGCCCAACACACCCCCTCCACCCTCCTACCTCCCCCCCGAACACCAGTGTACAAAGATGCTCATTGTCAGTGGGCTTTCGCTATTGCAAGCCCCCTCTGCGGGTATCAGGGGCACCCCTGCCTGTGGAGCGCAGGTTCCTCCCAGATCTACGTTGGGGGCTGCCCTGGACGGAACTTGCAACGGATGATGTCTCTGCCTGCTCACGTCCATGCATGTCCCTAAGGGTTTGTGAGAGCTCAGTGAGCACACGGCGCACTGCGGCAAGTTCGGCACATACGTCTTTGGACGTCGCATGCAGTTCCCCCCTCAGGCTTTCGGTGCTTCTCTCCATTTGGACTCTCAGGCTCTCGGTGCTACTCTCCATTTGGACTCTCAGGCTCTCGGTGCTACTCTCCATTTGGACTCTCAGGCTCTCGGTGCTACTCTCCATTTGTGCCCTTAGTGTCTCTGTACTTCTCTCCATTTCTGCCCTAAGTGTCTCAGTTGATGTTTCTATGTCTGCCTTAGTGCCCCCACATTCATCGGCATGGTCCTTGAGGAGCGTGGCCAGTTGCTGCTGTTGCACGATTAACTGGTCGAGGGACTGTTGCCTCTGCTGGGCCATGGCCATTTGCGGGGGTGTCACAGAGGGGCTGTTGTCCTCATGTTGCCTTGCCACAGGGCTTGTGGGGGATGGCCAGTCGTCGTCTTGTGGGTGCCCCTGCGTGGTATCCTCATGTTGTACGGGATGGGACAGACAGGGGGATTGGGACAGGTCATGGATGGATCTGACTTCGACATCCCCGTCTTCTGTGTCGGAGCATGCTGCCATCAATGGGGTGTCACCTATGGTGCTGCTGCCACCAGAGGCAGTGCCTTCTGTGGCATCCGTTGGGGGGACCTGTGGTGGTGGTGTTGTGGGCATGCTGGCTGCTGGGGTGCCTGTTGATGTTCCCTCCTCTGTGCTGCCACCTGATTTGTGCTGCTGCCGTGTCTTGATGCGTGCAGCTGAGGTGGAGGGTCTTTGGCCGTTGGTCTTGGCCCTCTTTGCAGGTGTGCTGGTAGGGGTGTCCTGATGCTCGTCGTTTGGATCGGACCTTGTGGTGGAGTAAAGGAGGGCGAGGGTTATTAATGGGTCTGTGGGTATTGGAATGGCATTGTATCACATGCATTGGGGTGGTACCTGAGGGTGATTTGGGTCGGGGCCTTGGAGGTGCTTTCATTTGTGTGTGGAGTGAGGGTGCAGTTGTTTGGCAGCCTGCAGTTAGGGTGTGCCTGCTGCACGTGTAGTGGTTGTTTTAGGGGTTTTTAATTATTTATGTATTTATTGTGAGTTTTAAAGTGCGCTATCAGGGCGATGTGTGTGGACGTTCTCCTGGACATGTGTTTCTGTTGCACTATGTGGACACATGGTACTTCACATGATTGGACATTGTGGATTTAGCATTGTTTTATCTGGCCCACCTACCTGAATCTTCGGATGTCTGCACTCCTTTCTCCATCCCTCCGACTCCCTCTATGCTCTCCATTCCGATGGTGGAGGCACAGATTTCTTCCCAGGGGGTCAACTTGATGGGTGATTCAGGACCTCCCCCGGTGGCTGTGGCAATGTTGCGGTTGGCAGAGAGTATGCTGCGGACGCGTATCCGCAGGTCGTCCCATCGCTTTCTGCATTGCTGTGGGTTGCGGGGTGCGGTCCCCACCGCACTTACCCGCTGTGCCACAAGAGCCCATATGGCCTTCTTGTTCGCAAGTGCCGTCCTGGTCATTTGCGTGGAGAAGACGACGGCAGCATTCTCCTGGAGGGTCTCTGTTAGCACGGTGAGTTCCTCACGGGAGAAGTGGACCTGGCGCTTGCGGTCGCACGCTTTCTTCGCTACTTTTCCCATTTTTCTTGGTTTCGCTAGGGTGGATGACGGGTTGGGGTGTGTCTCGGGGTAGTGTTTTTAGTGGTTGTGTGGTTTTTGTGGTTTTATAGGTGTACGGCGGGATGTTTCCCGTTCCGGGTCCATGTTTTTGCTACCGTTTCCGTATATTTACGGTCACCGTACTTTCCGGTAGGCGCACACTGCGGTGTCCGCTGTGATGGGTGGCGGTATTGCACCTAGGGCGCCGTACGGCGGCGGTGTGGGCCGTTTTGGGGTCATTTCGGCCATCGCGGACTTTGCACTTCCGCCATGCCGTGGTGCTCGTGCCCGATGGGTCGGAATGGGCCGCACTTTGCTCCTTCGTGCAATGGCGGAAACGCTATTTACGCTGTGGCGGTCCGGTCAGTCACTTTCCGCCAGGGTCGTAATGAGGGCCAAAGACATTAGATGAGCGAATGCAAAAACATTACCTGAGCGCTCATCTAGGACTTACCAGATCTTTACTGGAACTGCACTTTTCACTTCGGGTCGGCGCCATATCTCCGGCATTCCGAACCCCGGCCCCTATGGGGAAAAGACATCAACATTAGCGCTTTGTTGCAAGAAGTCTCCAAAGGAATCTTCTTTCATCACCTGAAAAAGACAATGAACATTATTATTTAAAGCTTGAACTTTTGAACTTGCAACAGAACTTTTACAGCGCCTTACCAGTATAATCAAGCTTACCTGAACTCCCATCCAACCTCAATCCAGTGAAGTAACTGGGTTCAACGCGCCCCTGTGTCAGAAGCAGGATGGAGAGCTTGTCCTTTCAGACCTTAAGGTGAGACTTCACGGGGGATCGTGGAAGGGTATCGAGGAGGGTTGGAAGGAAGTGGGAGGCTCGAGCATTATTCCGCCAGATTGTAATACTCCCTTTTCACGTACAGGAGGATATTCCTGCAAGCCAGATTAGCCAGAGTAGAGGGGCCCGTCCTATCCATCTTCAGAGCCCTGCGCTTCACCATTGAAGAGGCATCAGCACTCGAAACCAGGCCAGCGCCCCCGTGGGAATCAGGTGAGCGTGACAGTCGGTTCACACGCGATTACTTCCCAGCGTTTCAAGTTCGTACTCCCTGTTACCTCTGACAGCGTTCTTTATTTTTTTTGGGCCTGTTTCCTCAAACAGCGTTCACTTCTTCTTTTGTCCTGTCTCCTCAGACAGCGTACAGTTCTTCTTTTGGTGGGAGTGTTGCCTACGCGCACACGTGTGTTTTTTTCACATTCTTTTTCCAGGCAGACGATGAGTCATGCACGTATTTACCAACTATGCTTGCCCCGTGTGTCGCGTACCCCTTCAGAGGTCATTGTAGGCTGCGTGTATTATGCGTACACTTATTTTTGTGTTTCTGGGTGCCACAGCATAGTGCGGGTTAATTTTTTCACGCACATGGTCTACGAGGAGCATGTTATTTTTTGATTTTGGGCTGTCTGTGCGTTGCGTGACCTGTCATCTTCCCCCAGGGGTCACAGACAGCCTTTTAGAGCACTATGATACGAATTCCATCTAGTACCCTACCTCTTTCACCCCCAATTTCCCAGGACAATTGTTTACTGCTACTCCCATATGCACAACAACATCAGTGCCATGGTTGGGAGGCGACCAAGCGGTAAGGGAGGCAAAGGTGGCCAACCTTCAAAAGGTGGGCGTGGTGGCTTGGTGACACCAAGGTAGGGGACGTGGCCGGGATTTGCAGGGTGCTCCTAGACCCCCATGTGTGGAGGACCAATCAGGTACACCCATGCCCCCCCCATGGTTGAGGGAAACGTGGCTGACACCATCCCAGCTCAGCCCTTGTTGGACCAGCCCATTGTGGCACCTGACCTAGCACAGGATGACTCCCAGGCTGACTTCCAGGTCAGCAAGTCCAGGCCAGGTGTGGCGGTGCAAGTTGGTGTCACCAAGCCACATGGATCTGGGGCAGCTATGTCATCTGCTGCCCCAAGTAGGCAGGTTGGGGAGGCTGCAGGAGCAGCTGCAGCTCCATCCGCCCCAGCTCTGACTCTCCCAGCCAGGACAGTGTCGGTCCAGGTCCATCAAACTGACGTTCTCCTGCCAACATCACCCTGCAACCAATGCTTGCACCAAGACCTATGGTCATTGTGCATTCGCACACTCCCAGTACCCAGTCTACCTGCGCTTCTGCCCCTACTGACCAGAGCGGCGTAAGCCACTCAGGCTCGGCTCCACCTTTGAAAAAGAGGAAGCAGGGTGCTCTGGCACAACAGGCTGAGACCCCAGACACGGCTACACACTCCGGCACGTCAAGGAAGCCTAGCTTTAATGACCCGGAACTTGATGCACTTGTGACCTCTGTGTCGGCACATAGCCGCAGAATGTTGGTGACTGCAGGGTGCAAGACCACACCTGGTCAACGTAGGGCACACTGGCAGACCATCGCGGACCGCATAAGTGCCCTTGGATTTGTGAGGCGCACAGCTGATGATTGCTACAAGTGGTGGAATGACCTGAAACGCAGAGCAAAGAACAAGCTGGCCTCAAATCATGCCGCTACTCTGGTGACTGGAGATGGGTCTCCACAAGAGGACAACAAACTAACTGAACATGAGTCTGTTGCTGGGACCTTCGTCACAGAGGAACAGATCCATGGTGTGGGAGATCTACCTGATTACAATGCATTGTCCGGTGAGAGCCCATGCGTGTGTGTGTAATCCATGTGTATGTTGTTTGGGTGACGGGTTCTGATTGAGTGCCAGGTGAGGGTGTGTACTCCTGAGTGTTATGGGTCACCCATTTGCTTCCTCCCATGCATTCACGTGCCTTGGATTTGGGTATGACTGTATCCCTTCTGCCCACAGTTGCCAATTAGGCCCACATTAGTGCACTTTACCTTGAACTGTCATCTTGCAACTACATTGTTCAGATTTTGTAAGTGTTCATTCAGGCTGATTGTTTCCACTCTCCCATTTTTGCAACGCATTATTCTGCCCTATTGCAACATATGTGATATGCTTCTGTTGATTGTTTACAGCCCACACTGGGCCACTATTTTTACCTGGTTATGTTAATGATTACACCATTCAGGCCGATGGAGTATTGGGCTGCAGAAATGTTTTATTAGGGCCTGTTTGCATGTGGAAGATGACAGATGTTTCCTGTAATGTTAAAGTGACCAACCATTGATCAGCCCACAATGACTGTGTTATTGGACACTGGATGTGTTTCAGTGTGTGGCACATGCATATTTTGCAACACTATTCAGCATCAATCTTCGCTTCATGTCAATGTGACATGAATGTGTGACAGTACTCATTCACTGACATATTGCTGTAGTTTTGTAATTTACCATGGCTATGCTACTTGACATCTGTGTGGTGGCATGTGTCATGTATGTGTATTGGACCTGCCACTCACAGCCTGATGTGTGATGCCAGTGTTACACAACATGCTCAAATGTGTTGCATATCCATCTTGCTCTACCCAGTGTCTGCCTTTTTGATTCCACTTCCAACTCTTTGACAGTGCATGCATGGCAGGGTTATAGTCATGTGGGACATGTGTAATTCATCGACTGGATCTCTGGCTTGTCATGGCCTATGTGTGTGCTATGGTGCTCATGCCTGTTTCCATTTGTTGTCTTTCATGTTTTTGCAGGTGATGACGCACTTGGTGCTGTTGAGGTTGAGGAGACGGTGCAGACCCAGGAGGAATCTCAGGCATGACCGGGCACCAGTGGGGAACATGGTGTGGTGGTGGGTGAAAACCCAATGTTACTGCAGACCATACTGTCCAGGGGTGCCTCTGGGTGCACTTCCCCAGACCTCTATTCAGGTGCTGAGTCGGATGATGAGACTTATGTGCAGTCGCAGGTAAGTGTTTCTGGCAGGGATCCTGTTCTGTCCAACCCACCTGGACCAGGGGTAGAACCCTCTATGGGGATGTCAGTGTTGGTAGGTCCGCCTTTGGCGGTTACGGATGCAGGGTCACACTCCACAGCATCTGATCCTGTTCCTGGGCCAGCAGATCAGAGGGGGAATGCAGTCCTGCAGCCTCAGGCAGTGCCAGCACAGCAAGGTGCAGATTGCCTTGCCCCAAACAGGTGTGGTGCCTATCAACGTGGTGGCCGTGCGCCACCAGGCAATACTGTATGGGAAAACTCCATGTACAGTATGGCAACCCAACAGGCACATCTGTAGAAATGATGGCTCAGGCAATGGAGAGGGTGGCCACTTCCATTATCCCCCCTGAAAGGCAGATGGAGCAACAACAGCAGGCAACAGACTCCATTTGCCAATCACACAGGGAAGACATGTTGGTGTCCAACAGGGACAGACGGGTGGCACTGGAGACTCTGTGCAAATCCATATCAATAGAGTCACAGGGCCACAGGGAAGCACTGAGGGTAGAACTCCATAACCTCAGGCAGAGTCTGCTTGAACTTGAGGCTTCCCGAAATGTTAGGGCAGAACAGCAGCTGGAGCAGCTCACATGTTCGCTCTCAGCTGAGCTGCATGCAACACGTGAGGAGATCCGGGGATCACACGAGGCCATGCGTGCAGAAATGCAGGCAACCCGTGATGTGCTGCATGGGGATCCCGCACTTTAATCCTCCAGAATCAGACCTTCCAGACCTGCATGCTTGCTGCCATGGAGGACCATACCAGGGCTTTGCATGGGCTGCCTCCCATAGTGCCACCACCTCCTGATGCAGCAGCAGAGGATGAGCAGAGCGACAGCATTTCTCCCACAATGGCATAGCCGTGCAGGCCATGAGCCCAAGGAGGTTTTTTTTTTTTTTGCAACATCCAGGAAGGTGGGTGTTGGTGTGCACCCTGTCCTCGAACCTCCTGGGTGGCCTCCCCCACACCCCTGGACCACACATGGCCATTTTTGATTTTGTTTTTTACAGTGTGTTGCCTTGTGTGGCTCCCGTGGGCATCCACTGTATTCCGGCTGGGCACATGCAGGCTTGTCCTGAGTTTGGGTTAGATGCTTGGGTTCGTGAGACACACACCCCTCCTGCTTCCCGTTTCCATGGGCTTGCAAAGGGTGTGACCAAGTGACAGTGAATTACACAGTGACGTTGGGCTCCCATGAGCTGTGTGGGCAGTCTGTAGTCAATACTGTGTAGACATCCCTAGTGGATATTGTTGTTGTATTGTACACTGCATGGTGCATTTATATGTGCTTGTGCATCCATGTCTTCCTCCTAATCTGCAGGTTCCTTCCTCATGTCTTCACAAGGCCGTCTACTTTGCAGATGCAGTTCATGTTGTATGCAGTACACTGAGACATTTGCGTGGCAGCAATACTCTACAGTTGTAAGGGGTCGATGTGCTGGCGTATTCAGGTTGTAAGACTACTACTACTTGAACTTAGTACTGTCATGTTTTTGCATTTTTCCATGGTGTGTTGCAGCATTGTGTTGGTGGTATTTAGTAATGTGTGGTGTTAGTTATACATTACTGGGAGCATATTGTGTGTGGGCAGTTCCCATTAGGGACAGTGTACTTTGTGACACTTGTGTCAGGTCTTGTGCATTGCTTTGTTTGCTTTCACATTGCATGACATGCCATGGTGTGTTTGGTGGTGGAGCTGGGGAGGGGTTGGGTGACATGGCGCTGTTCTCATGTTTTATTTAGCAAGAGGGTAATGAATTTCGCATCATAGATGTATGTCTTTTGATGACACAGCATTGGTGGTGTTTGGGTAGGTAGGGATGCACACAATGAACACTTCCAGGTGGCCAATCTCAGGATGGTGTGGTTGTGACAGTTTAGTGTCCCTTATGTCATCATCGTTGATTGTCAGCTGGTATGTGCCAGGGCTGTGTGCACTCCACAGGGGTGTGATTTTATGTGAAGTAATTAGCCAACAGCTGCGTACGGGCTGCCTCACCACGTGCCCTTTCCCCTCCCATACACAGCGGGCGTGCATGTGGTTGGGGATGTGGGGGCACCACCATGTCCACCGGGAGGCCCCGGCGTGTTGCAACATTGTGCAGGACACATGCTGCCACTATGATCCTGCACACTACTGGGGGAGCATATAACAGCTGCCCACCAGAGCAGTCAAGGTGGGCAGCATTTTAGCCCATATGGTGATCTTTGAATTTAGGTGAAACCTAACTGCTGAATTTGCTCCTTCCTGTCTGCACATTGCATTTTAGCCTATATTGTGAATTTTGAATTTAGGAAAACCCTAATTGTTGAAGCATAGATGGTGAAAGAGCCATAGGGGCTTTCTTGCCATTTTGTGACACTGACACTCGCTGCCTAACCCTACTGTGCCCTGCACCTTCATTTGAACTGAACCTGTGTGCCCTGCATCATTTAGCCTTGTGGCACCCTGCATAATCACTCGTATCTAGCTTATGCGACACTCACTGCCCAGCCTTGACGTGTCTTGCACCGTTACTTGACTCATATTAGCTCCAGGCATTGCGCCATTGTGTTTTTGCCAAACTGCGTTATTCTGAACCTAGGTGTTACCCTAGGGCATTTTTGCCAAACTGTGTTATCCTGAACTTAGTTGGTACCTTAGGCCATTTTTGCCAAACTGTGCTATTCTGAACTTAGATGTTACCCTATGGCCTTTTTACCAAACTGTGTTATTTTGAACTTAGATATTAGCCTGCTGCATCTTAGCCCAATCGTATGATCTTCAAACTAGGTGTCACCTATTAGCCCAATCGTATGATCTTGAGCTCTGGATCGATTCTGTGCAAAGTGAAACTAGCCTATTCTGTGCTAACAACACCTACACTGCTGTACACACGACTCATGCTGATAGGAAAAGCCCCCACTAGCCCATCTCTGCTCCCACCATCTTTTGTCATTATACTTACTGCTCCACGTCTATGCCTAGCATGTTCTACGATTAGCAGGTACCCCTAGCTGTTACCACACAGCACTTACCCGCAGAGTGCATTTTCAAATATAGGTACTGTCCCATTGTAACCTAGGCCTAGTCAGTACCAGACTTGCATTGCGTAGCTGCGCGCCCAGACCATGATCACCTGGCTCACTCTCACTCTCAACATGCTTCCTTTCTGCATCATGCCGGACAATGTACACTGTACCGGCAACACCTTCATAACCGTCAACAACGGTTTAGCCAAGCTAGGCTGCCCTAGGCACTACCCGATCCCCTGCCCCACGCCCTTCCTACCCTCCCAGCCGCCTTTTCCACCCAACCAACACTCCCACCCTACTTCCTCCGTAGACAACAGCTCCCCTGCCAATGCAACCTCTAACAAGACTCCCAATCATAGCACACTTAGTGTGCCAGGTCGCACGGGGCCCCCCACATTGAAATATCCAGAACCCCTACCTTCTACCAACCCTGACCTCACCACCCGCAACAACAGACTAGGCACTAGGCTGCACCTTACAAATAGCATCCACCTGACCAAACTCAACACCAAAACTAAGAAGAAATCAAATACCCCTAATGCGCCTGACCCACTCCCCCTAAAAGGAGCCTTACTCAATGCCAGATCCCTGGCCGCTCACCCCACAGAAATTGCTGACACCATTCTAACCTATGATCTTGACTTCCTTGCACTAACGGAAGCATGGCTACATGAGGCTTCAGGACCACACTTATCGCTAGCCATTCCAGCCTGCTACTCCATCCTTAGAGCCGACAGACCTAATGGTAAGGGAGGAGGCGTAGCAATCATCTCCAAATCAACACTAGGCTGCAGACTAGTCTCCACCCTATCTCTTAAATCCTGTGAGTTACTCACAATCAAGTTACAAACCTCCCCCACAAGTACGATTACACTACATCTTATATATAGACCTCCAGGCCCTCCGGGAACCTTCGAGGAAGACATTACAGCGCTGATTACTGAAAATTCCAAGCCTCTAGCACAAACTATTATCCTCGGCGACTTCAATCTGGGCTACAACGATCCCAAGGGCGCACCAGCCACATCCTTAGCAAACGCCCTAACTGAGCAAGGATTCGCTCAACTCAGCATCTCACCGACTCACCAGAAAGGCAGAATTCTCGACTGGGTAGCAACTCTTAAGTGCAACACCACCTGTAAGGACCCCCAACCTCTTACATGGACAGATCACTACCTTATCCCACTCGAAATTCATACTAACCAGGCCACGCCCAAGAAACGCCCCCTGGCACCAACCTGCCCAACCAGAAACAAGCGCAACATCACGGCCGAAGCCCTATTACCTCTGGTACTTCCCACCCTTAACGCTCTACCGGACAATGCTGACCTTAACCTACTAGTCGACACCTTCAACAACTCCATGGCTACCGCCATTGATACCATTGCCCCTTTGAAACTACGTAAAAGTAAACCAATAAACCACCTGAATGTGTGGTACACTCCAGAACTCAAACTACTCAGGAAAAAGAAAGCCAAACTAGAACTACTATGGAAAACTAACCCATCACCTGAAAACAAATCCAATCTTAAAAACATCTCCGTGCTATACAAAAGTGAGATAATTCCTACCAAAACCACCAAAAAAGATGCCTATAATGTTAGGATTGACCAGGCAGGCTCTTCCACCAAAGAATTATTTAAAATTCTAAAGGGGCTAGAAAACCCCAATCCCCCTCCAGACAACTGCTCAAAAGATTAACCCTGGTGCACCAGCATCCAGAATGCCCTCAACAATAAAATCACAGGATTCCAGACCAAAATCGAGAACAAACGTCAACAACTCCCCAGCAACAAAACCACCAACCCTAGCTTAAGCCCACCAACACCTAACAAAGCCAATATAGGCTTCACCTTTAAGAAAGTGACCATCTCAGAAGTCCAAAAAATCATCACTTTCCTAAAACCCTCTAATTGAAAAGGGGACAGCTGCCCTGCCAAAATAATAAAAGACGCTGCCAGAGACCTCTCCCCCTTTATCACTAAGCTAATTAACCTATCATTTGCTAACAATTCTGTCCCCAACAACCTAAAACAATCCTGGGTGCTCCCTCCCCTAAAAAAACAATCCCTAGACCCAGCCATACCAACAAATTATAGACCCATTACTACTGTCCCTTTTCTGTTAAAAATCCTGGACAGAGTCGCCTACATCCAGATTCAGGAGTACCTGGAATCTAACCAACTGCTAGATATACGTCAATCTGGCTTCAGACCTCAACACGGAACTGAAACTGCTCTGGTTGACCTCAGAAGACAGATTGATGAAATCAAAGGTCAAGGAAATGCAGCCATCCTACTTCTCTTAGACCTCTCAGCGGCATTCGATTTAGTCGTCCACAAAATCTTATGCAACCACCTATCTATCGCAGCCCACTTCTCCTCCTCTGCTTCTGCATGGATACAATCCTTCCTGGCGAATAGAACCATGCGAGTCTTCTCTCTGCTGCTGCTGACCCTATCCCCATCACCTGCGGAGTCCCACAAGGCTCCTGTGTCTCCCCCACCTTGTATAATATATTTACGAAGCCCCTATTCGACAAATTGGGCCGTCTGGGTGTCACCTACACCAACTATGCAGATGACACCCAGATTCTCCTCACCACCTCAGGCAACTACAATGCGGACGTCACCCGGATCAACAAAATCTTCTCTATCATTCAGGCATGGATGGCCACCCACGGCCTCTGCCTGAATGATGAGAAGACTGAGCTCCTGCTGGTCGGCTCTCCTAACAACCTGTTTAAACTCAGTCCCAGCTACAAGAACATTATCATAGACGGTAACACCATCCCTATCGCTAAAAGTGTGAAAACCTTAGGTTTTCACCTTGATGCCAACACCAAACTCTCCAAACAAATCAATTCAACTGCCTCGGCCACTGCCTATACGGGTAAGCTAATCAGGGCTAGCAGACCCTTCCTATCCCCCGACAGCTGCCTCACTCTGGCCAGAGCACTCATTCAATCCAAACTAGACTATTGCAACAGCCTGTACCTAGGAGCCAACCAATCCGTAACTAACAAACTCCAGGTTCTCCAGAACAACGCTCTACGTGCAGCACTCAACATCCCTAGGCGTGAGCACATCTCCACAACCAGGAAAGCACGCAAATGGCTCTCCATACAGCAAAGAATTGACCCCAAAACGATCTGCCTCACCTACAAGGCCTTAAACAACCTAGCCCCACCGTACCTCTCCAACAAATGCACTCTAAAATCCACATCCAGAACCACTAGATCATCCAACTCCTTATGCCTGCTAGTGCCCAGATTTGCCTTAAAAAGAGCAGGTGGCGCGAGTTTCACTGTACCAGCCTCCCAACTTTGGAACACCAGACCACTCAGAATCAAAACCACTGGGTCCTTCCCGATCTTTAGGAAACTTTTTATTGGCTGGTTACTGAACAAAGAGTAGCATCCACCATCATCCCGAATATCTAACAGCCGCAACCATACCTGTACTATATGTAAATTGTTGTACTATGCAAATCTTTTGTAAATTGATGTACTTTGTAAATGTAAATGCATATCTTTTGCCTGTAACCGTGTCCTTAAGCGCCCTTCTACCCATGGGTCTGGAGCGCTCTACAAATAAACAAACAAACAAACAAACAAACAAGGGAGCGAAAGCGTGACTTGAGCACTCCGAATGTGCGCTCCACTATGCCCCGAGTTGCAATATGGGCTGTGCTGTATCTTACCTCGGGTGGCGTGGTGGGGTTCCGAATTGGTGTCATCATGTGGGTGCTCAGAGGGTAGGCACTGTCCCCTGGGGAGGTGGTGATGGGTATCATTAGTGGGGTTGTGACATTACTCAGTATCTGACATGCATGCATGTGCAGTGGCATTTATACTCACCAAGCAGCCATGTATCGCCATGCCGCCCAGCTTCTAGGTCCTGGTTTAGGGTTGACATTCTGTAAATGAAACTGTAGTGGGTGGATCCTGGATAGTTGGCATATACTGAGGTGATGAATCCCTTGGCATCACATACTACCTGCATTTTGATGGAATGCCAGTGCTTGCGGTTTCTATAGATGTGCTCAGATGCCCTGGGGGGACATAGAGCCACATGGGTGTAATCAATGGCAACAAGCACTTTGGGGAATTGTGCCACCCCATAGAAATCCTGGACGGCAGTCTGCCTTTCTGCAGGTGTTCTGGGCAGGTATATGTGCCTGCAGACTGATGGCCGTGCAGTCATGATGGCCAACACCTGGTGTAGGCAGCGTGACTGCGTGGCCTGTGACACCCCCCCACTACAGCACTTGTCCGCTGAAATGATCCAGTGGCCAAGAAGTGTAGTACATTGAGGACCTTCTCCAGGGGTCTGAGTGATTGGGAGCACAGGGTGGTTGATGTGAGGTCATCCTCCCACTCACTCACCAGGTCGAGTATTATGTGAGGTGGAAACCTGTACCTCCTATACACCTGCTCATCAGGCATGCCAAAAAGGCTGGTTCTGGGTGTAAAAATTCTGGCCCTGACTATCCTCCTCCTCCTCCTGCGGTATCCCACGACCACTCCTGCTAGGAAGGGTATATTCATCTTGGCGTCTGAGCTTGTTTGTTGTTTGCGCGCACTTTTATGCTGCGTGGGTCCATGTACGCCTGCTTCCTGCTGGCATACGTGTTTTCGGATTAGCGCGTCTTTTTTGGTGCACGCATTAGCCCCGTTCGATTCCATGAATATGTGTTGTAGACGCGCGTGTGGGCGTTCCGCGCATTTGCCTCCTGTACTTCCTCCGTGATGCCCACATTTTCAAGCGTTTTTCCCCATTCCGCGTGTTACGCCCCCTGTTCCGCCTACTTTTGTTGTGTGCGCTGCGCTATGTGTGCTTTCGTTGTGTGCTTAGCGCACGCTGTTTGGAGACGTGTGCGCCAGCATGCGCCACGCAGAATTTTAGTGCACATCCAGGGATTTACACGCACACGGACTTCCATGAATCGCTGTGCGTGGGTTTCACTGCGATTTTCGCACTTGCGCTGCGATTCGCACGCTTTCGCATGCTTGCGCCGAAAATTTCAGCGCACATTAATTCCATGAATCGGCCTCTGTATTTCTTTATACACACACAATCAAATCATATTGAACTAACATTTTTTAAATAAAATATATAGACTACATATAGTCAAACAAAATTGCATGCACACACTATGTTCAAATCTTAAACAACAATACTTGTACAATAACATAAACATTTTTTTTTTCATTTATTTAATTACTTACATTTATATAGGGCAAGCAGCCCATGACATTGAGGCACTATTACTTGCAAAAGCTTAGTTACAGGAAAGGAATAGTGGTATTCAGTGGTACATTATGAACTTCACAAGGCATACTAAAGATGTTTTGTTTGCTACAGTTAGCCATTGCAATACAGTTTATTCATTAACAACAGATGATATGTATTCAACTGGTGTGACGTATGTTATGTGAATAAGATAGTGTTAATGGTTTTGAGGAAGGCGCTGAGGATGTCAATTAAAAAAATCAATGTCTAAATTAAAAACAGTGGTATATACAAACAAAATCACTAATGTATTTCTTTTACAATTGCAGTGAAGACCATTCTCCTGAAAAGAAGCAGCCAATTTTGAAGTACATAGAACAACTAAGAAGTAACCTGCTCATTATAGAAAAAAAGTAAGTTGAATACCACCATAATATTTGTATTATTACTCAAACAAACTGTAATGTTAATTCATGCTATTTATGTGCCTAAATATAGAGATTGTGCACCATTCTCTCCAAAAATCCCCATTTCTTAAACAGCGATTTGCATCCAGAATGGCCCACAAATTCCTATTTTTCGACACACAAATGACCCAACTGAGCAGCTAGAATTTTGTTATCATAGAACAAACAACTGTGTTAATTGTATAGCATTAGATTTACTATTTATACTTCTCCACACCACTAGCTTACTTTTTTCTGTCATCTGATGCCAAGTTTAGTAGCACATTAATTCAAGAATACCCATCCCTACTAGTTGTAGTTGCCCAATGTACAATCACACACCATTACATACATCTTCATCATCTTACTCAAACACTCATGCACACAGAACACATACATTGCAAAACACCCCAACCCATACCTTTTTTATTTTTTTCAACAGACCCTAAAGAACGCCTACCAAAAATAAAGTCCGTAGAAAGCAACGCAGAAGTAGAGCAAATGAAAATAAAAGTGTCCAACATAAGCATCCATCTCTAACAGAATTTTTAAAAAAAAGTTGAAACAAAACAGCTAATACAGTCCTTTAGTGAAACAAAAGAAGTTTCAAGTACAAAAACTTTGCCTCCTCTATCAAAATGTAAAACAAACCAGAAAGCAATTAACAAAAAATCAGCTATCACTACAGATAAAACTGCTTCTATAAATCTTGATATAGTGCAAAGTAAGCATACCAAGAAAAGTATTTTAGCCAAAATGTCCCATCACAGAGTCCTTCAAAATCTTATAAAAACAGGAGAGAAACCAGGTTCAACCCTTAAAACCTATCGTAGGATATTAATCTTAGAAGCGTTGATAGAGAGTGCAATTCTTCTCAAAAGAAAGTTATTTATTTTAGTGTTAAACAAAATGAAACCACTAACAAAACTGATGACTAAATTACAAAAAAGACTTCTCAATAAACGAAATGTCAACAGAAAGAACTTCTTAAGTATCTGCGGAGGTGAATGGAGTCACACTACAAGCACAGAACCATACTTTAATGAAGAAGCATACAAACAAAAGCACACAAATACAATTGTCATACATAGCAGTGGTCGAGGTTATGAAAAAGTTAATAATACCATAATGGAACAAGAAGTACTAATTACAAAAATATGCCCTGAAAAATTAGAATTACCCCTCCATTCAACTGAATCAGAACGTCTAGTGTACAAATGGCCATGCACGTCAATGTGTAACATTTCCAAAAAAAAGTCAAGTCTTTATGCCAATTCCTCAATCAATATGTTAAAAGCAAAGACAAAATCAAAATTAAACTACTGCAAAATATGGATACCTGTCCAGTGCGCAAGTACACAGGACTACAAGGACATTCATTGGCCTGCATTACAGGACCTACTTGCAAAACCACCTTCCATGATATCAAAAGGATATCAACGCATCATTCAACTATAAGAAACCTAGTTTATAAACTGTACTGTGCTAAAAGTCCTGCTTTAGCACTAGCCAATTTAAATAACATTCTTCTACATGGTACAGCAAAAGACATACTTGAAGAAATCGACTATATCCAGAAAAAATATTTTGGAAGTGAAAGCCACTTACAGAATGAAATATCTGTAAACCAAATTAGCAACAATTCTACACATGGAAAACTTTTACTACACACATACAAAAAAGAAATACTAAAATTTATAAGTACATCAGCTGAAGTACCAAACCATGTGTGTGTATGCTGCCGCAGAACTTTTTATAAAAGTAACACAAAAACTGTAGACCTATCATACAAATTAGAAGGCAATGAAGATTCTAAATGGTTTGAATTAGCTCTCTACCTTATAGCAGAAAACATATACGAAATAACTGACCCCTTAATACTTTGCAGCTACTGCACTACAAAACTTGACAACAACCAAACTCCTTCATGTGCTATCACAAATAATTTGGAATTATATCCACTACCAAAACCCCTACAACAACTTAATTTATATGAGAGCATCATAATTCGAACAGTGCACCCATTTCAAGCAATAATACGCCTTCAACCAAAAATGGCAAAATTACGTCCCTCTGAACTAGTGAAAGGTATTTGTGGAAAAGTAGTGTATTTGCCATTAGATCTAAAAGAAAATGTGCATACTCTAGGAGTGCAACGTCCAATGCAGCAATCTTTAATTATCTTAGTAAATGGAGTACCTACAAAAGACAAAATAATTTGGCAACAGCTGGCAGATTTACATAAAGTTAGAGAAGCCTTGCAATATCTTAAAGAGAATAATGAATATTACAAAGAAATTAATATTGAAGAAAACTTGAAGGACACAACTGAAATAATTCAAGAGACACAAGAAGCTGGTCAGTTTGAGCTCCTAGGTCCTGCTACAATATCAAATACTTTAGACCATTATACAATTCATCCATTGCACTCTAATGACACCATAGAAGATGAACTGGAAACGTACCAAATGCGTCAAACAAAAGGATCACCAATCAGCATATGGGAAAAAAGTATAGAAGCACGTGCTTTTCCTCTACTCTTTCCTACTGGCAAAGGAGGAAGGTATGATGATAGACCTATTCAAATATCAGCTTCAGAATACCGCTCATTACGGATGTATTCTGAAGATCCCAGATTTAGACAAAATGTGGAATACATATTCCACCTACTCTTTGAAAGTGAACTAGCAACTTTATGTTATGGAGTTGCACACATATTAAAATCAGGATCCCTCTTTCAAAATATGACAGCTACAACAAAAAGATGAGGTTTTACAATTAAATATTACAAATCTATTAGCAAATAGTACTGGTTTCGACGTCATGGAGATGTACGTTGTATGATCAGAAACCTTGGCCCACCCACTTGGTTTGTTACATAAAGTTGTGCAGAATATGCATGGGAAGATTTACATGATTTCCTACATATATCAAACAAAAACAAAACAAACATATATATACTAACACCTGGAGAACTGTTCTCTGTATCCTGTTAATGTTTCAAGATATTTTCACCATCGCTTCATTGCTATGCTACATTTTATTTGTAATAAAACTGTTCCTCCCTTTGGAGAAGTCCAACACTTCTTTTGAAGAAAAGAATACCAAGCCAGAGGAGCACCACATATCCACATGCTTTTATGGATTAAAGATGCTCCTAAATTTGGTCAAGACAGTGATGCCACTGTTTTACAGTTTATTGAAAAATATGTCACTTGTGAAATTCCATCAGAATCCACAAATAGTGATCTTCATGCACAAATTTTGCAATTTCAAGGACACAAATGTGGCAAATATTGTTGTTGCAAAATAAATAACAAAGGGAAATACTACACCAAATGCCGATTTGGCATCCCTAGACCAGTTATACAGGTCAAGTGACCAACCTCATGTATTCAATTAGACATAGGGCCTCATCACGACTTCGGCGGTAACCCTTAAATCCGGCGGTAGCGCTATTACCACCGGATTTAAGGGTCTGCCGAATCAGGGCTTCAGCGGATTTCGCCCCAGCTCTGAGCCGGGGGGAAATCCGCCAAAAAATCGCGCTATTACCGCCGGCAGGAAATCCGCCGGCGGTATTAGCACAAAGATTCCCCATTGAGCCCAATGGGGAATGGGGCATTCCCGAATGGGCTCAGTGGGGAATGGGGATTTACATTACTGCCGAACTCGTGATCCGGCACTATTAGCGCCGGGGAGTTCGGCAGTAGGGCTATTACCGCCCACGCTAATAGCATTACCGTTACTGCCCAAGTCATGATGAGGCCCATAGTGTTAAAGGTAAGTCACCTAAAAATACATATTACATAAAAAGAACAGAAGAAGACAAATATATCAATGATTACAATGCAATCATTGCTCACTTATGGAATGCAAACATGCATGTGCAGTACATTGCAGACAATTCTACTGCAGTTGCACGATATGTCACAGCATACTTAACCAAGGCAGAAAAGACAGAGCTCCAAGACCTCTGGAATGACCTGTCATCAGATAAAACAGTGTCTCAGAAATTATACAGATTGGGCATAAAAATGCTCACCCATAGAGAATGTGGATCCTATGAAGCAGATGATCGTTTAACCGGTACTGCATTGTATGGTAAATCTGAAAAATATAGTATGGCTAAGTCTTAGTCCAGCTAAACCTAGAAAAAGAGTTCTAAAATCATACAAAGATATAGAAACAATAGCCAAACATGATCCCAACAGCTAAGACATTTTAAAAAACAATTTATTGGACACATACTACCCAAACCGAAGTAATACTTTGGAAACCATGTGTCTGTACCACGTAGCCCAAAACTATACATACACAAATAATATAAAACCTGATGAAAAAAAGGTAAATACAGAGTGACAAACTGTGAAGGCAGCTTAGTAAAACTCACCAAACCAAATTTAATTAATCATATCAAATTGTCATTAAAGACTCCTCAACATAAAGAAGTATATTACATGTCCCTGCTACAACTCTTTAAACCATGGAGAAAAGAAGAAGAAATACTAGATAACTATGACTCATATGAAGACGCTTTCAAAGCAAATGAAAGCACTATAACTGATGTTATATATATAAACTTTACACAGTACAAAACAATGTTGCACAATGGACAGCAACACGAAGAAGAACTCCAGGCCCAACTAGATAAGGACACTCCTGACAGTAGTCAACCTTCTGTAACATGAAGCCAAGAACCACTGGGAGAACCACTAATAACAAATGAGGCAGAATTAGCTATGATAGAAGTAGAAAACACCATGTGTCAGTATGAACATAAAGAAGACTTAACTATACTACAATCAAAACTAAACAATGAGCAACGTAGCATTTTTCAAGAAGTAACAAAAGAAATTGCACATGGTGTACAACATGAAAACAAAGAATGCACCTGCCAAAATTACAAACCTATACTACTGTACGTCAGTGGTGAAGCTGGTTCTGGCAAAACATTACTAATCAAAATCATCAGTAAGTTCCTTCAACAAGTGACAAACAACAAACTGTCAGCTGTTGTCATTGCCCCCACAGGTATAGCTGCCTACAACATAGGTGGTGTCACTTTACACCGATTACTATTCCTGCCAGTAGAACACCAAAACAAATTAGACTATTACAAACTTTCTACAGAAGCTGCAATGGAACTACGCAGTATTAAAACAAATGAAAATGCTACTAATAGATGAAGTGAGCCTGGTGTCCAACCTAATGGTGGCTTTGATTCACCTCAGATTACAAGAAGTACTCGAAAAAAACTACGAAGAGCTCTTTGCAGGAAAACACATTATTGTTTTCAGAGATCTTCTTCAATTGACACCAGTAAAAGGTGAGCCTATATTTAAGACATTAGGACACAAACTCTGCCGTAAAACTGTTGGCAGCATTGGAAATGTCAACCTTTGGCAACATTTCCAATACAGAGAATTAAAAGAAATCATGCAGCAATCTGCATATCTCACTTATGCAAACATTTTAAAAAGTATCAGAGTTGGTATACTTTCTAAAGAAGCAGAAGCAATATTGAAAACCCGGCGCATTCATGCACTTTATGGAGATAATGCATGTGCTACAGATGTTATGGAACAATTAGCCCATAAAAATGTCAATTGTATGGCCTTAATGCCAACTCTTGCAAGCTGTTTCAAATTCAATGAAATAATGTTAAGTAAAGAAATGCAACCAATAATGGAAATTAGCGCCACAGACAAACTAGATTTACATGGTATGACACTACCCATGTGTGAGAAAGCCACAACAAGACTAAATCGTTTAGAAAATTCAATCTCAAACACAGCTGGCTTGGAAACGATATTAAAATTATCCTTAAATTGCAGAGTAATGCTTAAACGTAACCTTGACGTGGACCAAGGACTAGTTAATGGAGCACTGGGTACAGTTGTTGGCTTTCAAACATACCCATGTGACAACAAAATTCAGTTTGTCAATATTCTCTTTGACAAACTTTCAGAAGTAAAAAGGATAGGACGTTCAACAGCTCGATTCCTTCTCTTCAAAGACATGTATGTACGCAGAGAACAATTTTCTCTAACTCTTGCATACACAGTCACCATTCATAAATCACAAGGTCTTACCCTAGACAAAGCAATGATAGACATTGGTAACACAGTCTGTAAAGATGGCAAGAGCTACGTAGCACTATCACGCTTACGTACACTCTAATCAACTTTGATGCAAGTAAAGTAAACGCTGATATTCCTTGCATTTCAGAATGCAATAGACTTCGCTCACGATGAACCCCCATCTAAACTCATATTCTGTACCACAAAAAGTAAACCGTTGTAAAAGAAAACTAAATCAAACAGAAATGCAAGAGGATGTCACTGCAAATCCTCCAAAGAGAGTAAAAGAAACTAAAACTTCATCAAGTACCACAAACATAAAAGAACCCATTAAAGAAGGAAGACAAACTAAAAAAAATCAATCAGATAAAGAACTACCTGGTCCATTTAAACTCTCAAATATAGTTGGAGTAAGTTGCTACGCAAATGTAGCAATGAATATTCTATTTCAGTGCCACCAATAGTTGACAACATTTACTTTCACAGTACAGACCAATTGTGTTTGCAAATGTAAGTACTTCACAGAAATGCAACACACAATCTTGATCACACGTATAGTGTTTATGGAATAAGACAACAATTGGACTACTGTGCTGGAATGGTGAAATTCACTATAAACTCACAGGAAGATCCATAAGAATTTCAAATGTACTTACTACAAGTACTGGAAAATAAAAACATACCTATAAATGAAATCTTCCAGATTTCATACATGTGGAAACATACATGCACTCTCTGCAACAATGTGACACAAGAGCAAATCCCCAATGAACGCTTCGTATATTTATCAATATCTAATTGTGAATCCATTCCATTTCAGCATCTTGTGCAAAATGCAAACCATGGTAGATTATGTACTACCTGCAATTCGGATAATCGCTCCACCTTACTAATACAAACACATAGTTAATATGTAATACTAATGCTTCTATGTTACAATGCAGATGGTAACAAAAACAACTGCAAGCTGACTGGATTCATACATGGGCAAGTATCACTTGGTAAGAAAACCTTCACAACAATAGGTATAATCTACCACGCAGGAGCCACAACCAATTCAAGTCACTACACCGCATATATAAAAAAGAAATGTGGATGGTTTGAATGTAATCATAGTACCATTACTCTAAAGCAGAGATTACCAGCAAATCTTTCAAACGCTTATTTAATGTTCTAAAAACCAAAATGCATTAACTAAACTGTACTTAAACCTTAAGTAAACTTGTAGTAAAAAAATATAAACTGTTAGAATATTCCAAAAGGTATCTGACTCCCCAAAGATTCTACAACAACTAATCAGATAAATGAATACCACTAAATTAGAGCACAAAATAGATAGTTAGAATACACCAACTGGTATCTAACTAACCCAAAATTTTACAATATCCAAACTGATAAATCAATACCACTAAATTATATAAAAAAAATAGACAATTAGAATACGCCAATTGGTATCTAACTGTCCCAAAATTGAACAATATCCAAACAGATAAATCAATACCACTAAAATATATAAAAAAAAATAGACAGTTAGAATACGCCTACTGGTACCTAACTGCTCCAAAATTTTACAATATCCAAACAAATAAATGATATGTTACTGCTCCAAAAAACTGCAACAAACCAATGTATGCAGCATTAGCCAGAAACAACAAGTGAACACTGAAAACAAAAAAACAAATAAACTGTAGCATAACAGAAAAAGGTTTGTTTTTTAATTCAACATGGATTTTTTTTTCTCCCACAGACCCAATGATTTTAGCAACAAACACAGAAACTGAGCACATTGCACAGGACTCTGGTTTGTAATCTACTAAATATGAGGGTAAAAAAAAAAGTTGATTATTCAATGTAATAAGTCGTTACAAAATATCACAGAAATGAACAAGAAATACATATACATCCAGTTACTAAACCAAACCAAACAGTAAGTATATTATAATAAGTACAACCATCGCAGCATATCACACCCATAGAGGCTTATAACTTTGTTCCTTATACATTTATTTTTGGATCCCAAAGTTATAAGCCACTATGAGTGTGATATGCTGCGGTGGGTGTGGCCAGGGCATAGAGTCTTGGGTGCATGGCCATATAGCCATATGGCCATGCACCCAAGACTCTATGTACGGGCCACAACCACTGCAGCATATCACACCCATAGAGTCAAACATTTTAACTATGGCTTATGGGAACTTTCAATGTCCACGGACATAATGAGTGTTCTTAGAACACTTTCAACTTGCCAGCGAACAATACGGACAATGTCCTCAGGACACCCCCATTTTGTTTATTTACGACCATTTCAGGACACCGCAAATGTACTTAGAACACATTCAACTTGCCAGCGAACAATAAGGACAGCATCCTCAGGACACCCCCATTGTGTTTATTTACGAACATTTCAGGACACCGCGAGTGTTCTTAGAACACATTGAACTTGCTAGTGAACAACGCAAACAGTGTCCTCAGGTCACCCCCATTCTGTTTATTTACAAACATTTCCGGACACCGCGAGTCTTCTTAGAACACTTTCAACTTGCCAGCGAACAATACGGACAGCGTCCTCAGGACACCCCCATTTTGTTTATTTACAAACATTTCAGGACACCGCGAGTGTTCTTAGAACACTTTCAACTTGCCAGCGGACAATACGGACAGCGTCCTCAGGACACCCCCATTTTGTTTATTTACGAACATTTCAGGACATCGCAAGTGTTCTTAGAACACTTTCAACTTGCCAGCAAACAATACGGACAACATCCTCAGGACACCCCCATTTTGTTTATTTACGAACATTTCAGGACACCGCAAGTGTTCTTAGAACACATTCAACTTGCCAGCGAACAATACGGACAGTGTCCTCAGGACACCCCCATTTTGTTTATTTGCGAACATTTCAGGACACCGCGAGTGTTCTTAGAACACATTCAACTTGCCAGCAAAAAATACGGACAACGTCCTGAGGACACCCCCATTTTGTTTATTTACGAACATTTCAGGAAACCGCGAGTGTTCTTAGAACACATTCAACTTGCCAGAGAACAATACGAACAGCGTCCTCAGGACACACCCATTTTGTTTATTTACAAACATTTCAGGACACCGCGAGTGTTCTTAGAACACTTTCAACTTGCCAGCGAACAATACGGACAGCGTCCTCAGGGCACCCCCATTTTGTTAATTTGCGAACATTTCAGGACACGGCGAGTGTTCTTAGAACACATTGAACTTGCCAGCGAACAATACGGACAGCGTCCTCAGTACAACCCCATTTTGTTTATTTGCGAACATTTCAGGACACCTCGAGTGTTCTTAGAACACATTCAACTTGCCAGCGAACAATATGGACAACGTCCTCAGGACACCCCCATTTTGTTTATTTGCGAACATTTCAGGACACGGCGAGTTTTCTTAGAACACATTCAACTTGCCAGCGAACAATACGGACAGCGTCCTCAGGACACCCCCATTTTGTTTATTTGCAAACATTTCAGGACACCGCGAGTGTTCTTAGAACACATTCAACTTGCCAGCGAACAATACGGACAGCGTCCTCAGGACACCTCCATTTTGTTTATTTACGAACATTTCAGGACACCGCGAGTGTTCGTAGAACACTTTCAACTTGCCAGCGAACAATACAGACAGCGTCCTCTGGACACCCCCATTTTGTTTATTTACGAACATTTCAGGACACCGCGAGTGTTCTAAGAACACTTTCAACTTGCCAGCGAACAATACAGACAGCGTCCTCAGGACACCCCCATTTTGATTATTTACGAACATTTCAGGACACTGCAAGTGTTCTTAGAACACTTTCAACTTGCCAGCGAACAATACAGACAGCGTCCTCTGGACACCCCCATTTTGTTTATTTACGAACATTTCAGGACACCGCAAGTGTTCTAAGAACACTTTCAACTTGCCAGCGAACAACATGGACAGCGTCCTCAGGACACCCTCATTTTGTTTATTTACGAACATTTCAGGACACCGCGAGTGTTCTTAGAACACATTCAACTTGCCAGCGAACAATATGGGCAACGTCCTCAGGACACCCCCATTTTGTTTATTTACGAACATTTCAGGACGTCGCAAGTGTTCTTAGAACACATTCAATTTGCCAGTGAACAATACGAACAGAGTCCTCAGGACACCCCCATTTTGTTTATTTACGAACATTTCAGGACACTGCGAGTGTTCTTAGAACACTTTCAACTTGCCAGAGAACAATACGGACAGCGTCCTCAGGACTCCCCCATTTTGTTTATTTACGAACATTTCAGGACACTGCAAGTGTTCTTAGAACACTTTCAACTTGCCAGCGAACAATATGGACAGCGTCCTCAGGACACTCCCATTTTGTTAATTTGCGAACATTTCAGGACACAGCCAGTGTTCTTAGAACACATTGAACTTGCCAGCGAACAATACGGACAGCGTCCTCAGGACACCCCCATTTTGTTTATTTACGAACATTTCAGGACACTGCGAGTGTTCTTAGAACACTTTCAACTTGCCAGCGAACAATATGGGCAACGTCCTCAGGACACCCCCATTTTGTTTATTTACGAACATTTCAGGACGTCGCAAGTGTTCTTAGAACACATTCAACTTGCCAGTGAACAATACGAACAGAGTCCTCAGGACACCCCCATTTTGTTTATTTACGAACATTTCAGGACACTGCGAGTGTTCTTAGAACACTTTCAACTTGCCAGAGAACAATACGGACAGCGTCCTCAGGACTCCCCCATTTTGTTTATTTATGAACATTTCAGGACACTGCAAGTGTTCTTAGAACACTTTCAACTTGCCAGCGAACAATATGGACAGCGTCCTAAGGACACTCCCATTTTGTTAATTTGCGAACATTTCAGGACACAGCCAGTGTTCTTAGAACACATTGAACTTGCCAGCGAACAATACGGACAGCGTCCTCAGGACACCCCCATTTTGTTTATTTACGAACATTTCAGGACACTGCGAGTGTTCTTAGAACACTTTCAACTTGCCAGCGAACAATACGTACAGCGTCCTCAGGACACCCCCATTTTGATTATTTACGAACATTTCAGGACACCGCAAGTGTTCTTAGAACACTTTCAACTTGCCAGCGAACAATACGGACAGCGTCCTCAGGGCACACCCATTTTGTTAATTTGCGAACATTTCAGGACACGGCGAGTGTTCTTAGAACACATTGAACTTGCCAGCGAACAATACGGACAGCGTCCTCAGTACACCCCCATTTTGTTTATTTGCGAACATTTCAGGACACGGCGAGTGTTCTTAGAACACATTCAACTTGCAAGCGAACAATACGGACAGCGTCCTCAGGACACCCCCATTTTGTTTATTTGCAAACATTTCAGGACACCGCGAGTGTTCTTAGAACACATTCAACTTACCAGCGAACAATACGGACAGCGTCCTCAGGACACCCCCATTTTGTTTATTTGCAAACATTTCAGGACACCGCGAGTGTTCTTAGAACACATTCAACTTGCCAGCGAACAATACGGACAGCGTCCTCAGGACACCCCCATTTTGTTTATTTGCAAACATTTCAGGACACCGCTAGTGTTCTTAGAACACATTCAACTTGCCAGCGAACAATACGGACAGCATCCTTAGGACACCTCCATTTTGTTTATTTACAAACATTTCAGGACACCGCGAGTGTTCGTAGAACACTTTCAACTTGCCAGCGAACAACACGGACAGCGCCCTCAGGACACCCCCATTTTTTTTATTTACGAACATTTCAGGAAGTCGCAAGTTTTCTTAGAACACATTCAACTTGCCAGTCAACAATACGAACAGAGTCCTCAGGACACCCCCATTTTGTTTACTTATGAACATTTCAGGACATCGCAAGTGTTCTTAGAACACTTTCAACTTGCCAGCGAACAATACAGACAGCACCCTCAGGACACTCCCATTTTGTTAATTTGCGAACATTTCAGGACACAGCCAGTGTTCTTAGAACACATTGAACTTGCCAGCAAACAATACGGACAGCGTCCTCAGGACACCCTCATTTTGTTTATTTGCGAACATTTCAGGACACCGCAAGTTTTCTTAGAACACATTCAACTTGCCAGCGAACAATACGGACAGCGTCCTCAGGACACCCCCATATTGTTTATTTGCGAACATTTCAGGACACCGCGAGTGTTCTTAGAACACTTTCAACTTGCCAGCGAACAATACGCACAGCGTCCTCAGGACACCCCCATTTTGTTTATTTACTAACATTTCAGGACACCGCAAGTGTTCTTAGAACACTTTCAACTTGCCAGCGAACAATACGGACAGCCTCTTCAGGACATCCCCATTTTGTTAATTTGCCAACATTTCAGGACACGGCGAGTGTTCTTAGAACACATTGAACTTGCCAGCGAACAATACGGACAGCTTCCTCAGGACACCCCCATTTTGTTTATTTGCGAACATTTCAGGACACGGCGAGTGTTCATAAAACACATTCAACTTACCAGTGAAAAATACGGACAGCGTCCTCAGGACACCCCCATTTTGTTTATTTGCGAACATTTTAGGACACCGCAAGTGTTCTTAGAACACATTCAACTTGCCAGCGAACAATACGGACAACGTCCTCAGGACACCGCCATTTTGTTTATTTACGAACATTTCAGGACGCCGCAAGTGTTCTTAGAACACATTCAACTTGCCAGAGAACAATACGGACAGTGTCCTCAGAACACCCCCATTTTGTTAATTTACGAACATTTCAGGACACTGCGAGTGTTGTTAGAACACATTCAACTTGCCACCGAACAATACGGAGAGCGTCCTCAGAACACCCCCATTTTGTTTATTTACGAACATTTCAGGACACCGCAAGTATTTTTAGAACACATTCAACTTGCCAGCGAACAATACGGACAGCGTCCTCAGGACATGCCCATTTTGTTTATTTAGAAACATTTCAGGACACCGTGAGTGTTCTTAGAACACATTCAACTTGCCAGCGAACAATACGGACAGCGTCCTCAGGACACCCCCATTTTGTTTATTTACGAACATTTCAGGACACCGCGAGTGTTCATAGAACACATTCAACTTGCCAGCGAACAATACGGACAACGTCCTCAGGACACCCACATTTTGTTTATTTACGAACATTCCAGGACGCCGCAAGTGTTCTTAGAACACATTCAACTTGCCAGAGAACAATACGAACAGAGTCCTCAGGACACCCCCATTTTGTTTATTTACTAACATTTCAGGACACCGCAAGTGTACTTAGATCACTTTCAACTTGCCAGCGAACAATACGGACAGCGTCCTCAGGACACCCCCCTTTTTGTTTATTTGCGAACATTTCAGGACACGGTGAGTGTTCATAGAACACATTCAACTTACCAGTGAACAATACGGACAGCGTCCTCAGGACACCCCATTTTGTTTATTTGCGAAAATTTTAGGACACCGCGAGTGTTCTTAGAACACATTCAACTTGCCAGCGAACAATACGGACGGCGTCCTCCGAATACCCCCATTTTGTTAATTTACAAACATTTCAGGACACCGCGAGTGTTCTTAGAACACTTTCAACTTGCCAGCGAACAATACGGACAACGTCCTCAGGACACCGCCATTTTGTTTATTTACGAACATTTCAGGAAGTCGCAAGTTTTCTTAGAACACATTCAACTTGCCAGTCAACAATACGAACAGAGTCCTCAGGACACCCCCATTTTGTTTACTTATGAACATTTCAGGACATCGCAAGTGTTCTTAGAACACTTTCAACTTGCCAGCGAACAATACAGACAGCGCCTTCAGGACACTCCCATTTTGTTAATTTGCGAACATTTCAGGACACAGCCAGTGTTCTTAGAACACATTGAACTTGCCAGCAAACAATACGGACAGCGTCCTCAGGACACCCTCATTTTGTTTATTTGCGAACATTTCAGGACACCGCAAGTTTTCTTAGAACACATTCAACTTGCCAGCGAACAATACGGACAGCGTCCTCAGGACACCCCCATATTGTTTATTTGCGAACATTTCAGGACACCGCGAGTGTTCTTAGAACACTTTCAACTTGCCAGCGAACAATACGCACAGCGTCCTCAGGACACCCCCATTTTGTTTATTTACTAACATTTCAGGACACCGCAAGTGTTCTTAGAACACTTTCAACTTGCCAGCGAACAATACGGACAGCGTCCTCAGGACATCCCCATTTTGTTAATTTGCGAACATTTCAGGACACGGCGAGTGTTCTTAGAACACATTGAACTTGCCAGCGAACAATACGGACAGCTTCCTCAGGACACCCCCATTTTGTTTATTTGCGAACATTTCAGGACACGGCGAGTGTTCATAGAACACATTCAACTTACCAGTGAAAAATACGGACAGCGTCCTCAGGACACCCCCATTTTGTTTATTTGCGAACATTTTAGGACACCGCAAGTGTTCTTAGAACACATTCAACTTGCCAGCGAACAATAAGGACGGCGTCCTCCGAACACCCCCATTTGGTTAATTTACAAACATTTCAGGACACCGCAAGTGTTCTTAGAACACATTCAACTTGCCAGCGAACAATACGGACAACGTCCTCAGGACACCGCCATTTTGTTTATTTACGAACATTTCAGGACGCCGCAAGTGTTCTTAGAACACATTCAACTTGCCAGAGAACAATACGGACAGTGTCCTCAGAACACCCCCATTTTGTTAATTTACGAACATTTCAGGACACTGCGAGTGTTGTTAGAACACATTCAACTTGCCACCGAACAATACAGAGAGCGTCCTCAGAACACCCCCATTTTGTTTATTTACGAACATTTCAGGACACCGCAAGTATTTTTAGAACACATTCAACTTGCCAGCGAACAATACGGACAGCGTCCTCAGGACATGCCCATTTTGTTTATTTAGAAACATTTCAGGACACCGTGAGTGTTCTTAGAACACATTCAACTTGCCAGCGAACAATATGGACAGCGTCCTCAGGACACCCCCATTTTGTTTATTTACGAACATTTCAGGACACCGCGAGTGTTCATAGAACACATTCAACTTGCCAGCGAACAATACGGACAACGTCCTCAGGACACCCACATTTTGTTTATTTACGAACATTCCAGGACGCCGCAAGTGTTCTTAGAACACATTCAACTTGCCAGAGAACAATACGAACAGAGTCCTCAGGACACCCCCATTTTGTTTATTTACTAACATTTCAGGACACCGCAAGTGTACTTAGATCACTTTCAACTTGCCAGCGAACAATACGGACAGCGTCCTCAGGACACCCCCCTTTTTGTTTATTTGCGAACATTTCAGGACACGGCGAGTGTTCATAGAACACATTCAACTTACCAGTGAACAATACGGACAGCGTCCTCAGGACACCCCCATTTTGTTTATTTGCGAAAATTTTAGGACACCGCGAGTGTTCTTAGAACACATTCAACTTGCCAGCGAACAATACGGACGGCGTCCTCCGAATACCCCCATTTTGTTAATTTACAAACATTTCAGGACACCGCGAGTGTTCTTAGAACACTTTCAACTTGCCAGCGAACAATACGCACAGCGTCCTCAGCACACCCCCATTTTGTTTATTTACTAACATTTCAGGACACCGCAAGTGTTCTTAGAACACTTTCAACTTGCCAGCGAACAATACGGACAGCGTCCTCAGGACACCCCCATTTTGTTTATTTGCGAACATTTCAGGACACGGCGAGTGTTCATAGAACACATTCAATTTACCAGTGAAAAATACAGACAGCGTCCTCAGGACACCCCCATTTTGTTTATTTGCGAACATTTTAGGACACCGCAAGTGTTCTTAGAACACATTCAACTTGCCAGCGAACAATAAGGACGGCGTCCTCCGAACACCCCCATTTGGTTAATTTACAAACATTTCAGGACACCGCGAGTGTTCTTAGAACACATTCAACTTGCCAGCGAACAATACGGAGAGCGTCCTCAGAACACCCCCATTTTGTTTATTTACGAACATTTCAGGACACCGCAAGTATTTTTAGAACACATTCAACTTGCCAGCGAACAATACGGACAGCGTCCTCAGGACATGCCCATTTTGTTTATTTAGAAACATTTCAGGACACCGTGAGTGTTCTTAGAACACATTCAACTTGCCAGCGAACAATACGGACAGCGTCCTCAGGACACCCCCATTTTGTTTATTTACGAACATTTCAGGACACCGCGAGTGTTCATAGAACACATTCAACTTGCCAGCGAACAATACGGACAACGTCCTCAGGACACCCACATTTTGTTTATTTACGAACATTCCAGGACACCGCAAGTGTTCTTAGAACACATTCAACTTGCCAGAGAACAATACGAACAGAGTCCTCAGGACACCCCCATTTTGTTTATTTACTAACATTTCAGGACACCGCAAGTGTACTTAGATCACTTTCAACTTGCCAGCGAACAATACGGACAGCGTCCTCAGGACACCCCCATTTTGTTTATCTGCGAACATTTCAGGACACGGCGAGTGTTCATAGAACACATTCAACTTACCAGTGAACAATACGGACAGCGTCCTCAGGACACCCCCATTTTGTTTATTTGCGAAAATTTTAGGACACCGCGAGTGTTCTTAGAACACATTCAACTTGCCAGCGAACAATACGGACAGCGTCCCCTGAATACCCCCATTTTGTTAATTTACAAACATTTCAGGACACCGCGAGTGTTCTTAGAACACTTTCAATTTGCCAGCGAACAATACGCACAGCGTCCTCAGCACACCCCCATTTTGTTTATTTACTAACATTTCAGGACACCGCAAGTGTTCTTAGAACACTTTCAACTTGCCAGCGAACAATACGGACAGCGTCCTCAGGACATCCCCATTTTGTTAATTTGCGAACATTTCAGGACACGGCGAGTGTTCTTAGAACACATTGAACTTGCCAGCGAACAATACGGACAGCGTCCTCAGGACACCCCCATTTTGTTTATTTGCGAACATTTCAGGACACGGCGAGTGTTCATAGAACACATTCAATTTACCAGTGAAAAATACGGACAGCGTCCTCAGGACACCCCCATTTTGTTTATTTGCGAACATTTTAGGACACCGCAAGTGTTCTTAGAACACATTCAACTTGCCAGCGAACAATAAGGACGGCGTCCTCCGAACACCCCCATTTGGTTAATTTACAAACATTTCAGGACACCGCGAGTGTTCTTAGAACACATTCAACTTGCCAGCGAACAATACGGACAACGTCCTCAGGACACCGCCATTTTGTTTATTTACGAACATTTCAGGACGCCGCAAGTGTTCTTAGAACACATTCAACTTGCCAGAGAACAATACGGACAGTGTCCTCAGAAAACCCCCATTTTGTTAATTTCCGAACATTTCAGGACACTGACAGTGTTGTTAGAACACATTCAACTTGCCACCGAACAATACGGAGAGCGTCCTCAGAACACCCCCATTTTGTTTATTTACGAACATTTCAGGACACCGCAAGTGTTTTTAGAACACATTCAACTTGCCAGCGAACAATACGGACAGCCTCCTCAGGACATGCCCATTTTGTTTATTTAGAAACATTTCAGGACACCGTGAGTGTTCTTAGAACACATTCAACTTGCCAGCGAACAATACGGACAGCGTCCTCAGGACACCCCCATTTTGTTTATTTACGAACATTTCAGGACACCGCGAGTGTTCATAGAACACATTCAACTTGCCAGCGAACAATACGGACAACGTCCTCAGGACACCCCCATTTTGTTTATTTGCGAACATTTCAGGACACCGCAAGTGTTCTTAGAACACATTCAACTTGCCAGCAAAAAATACGGACAACGTCCTGAGGACACCCCCATTTTGTTTATTTACGAACATTTCAGGACACCGCGAGTGTTCTTAGAACACATTCAACTTGCCAGCGAACAATACGAACAGCGTCCTCAGGACACACCCATTTTGTTTATTTACAAACATTTCAGGACACCGCGAGTGTTCTTAGAACACTTTCAACTTGCCAGCGAACAATACGGACAGCGTCCTCAGGGCACCCCCATTTTGTTAATTTGCGAACATTTCAGGACACGGCGAGTGTTCTTAGAACACATTCAACTTGCCAGCGTACAATACGGACTGCGTCCTCAGGACACCTCCATTTTGTTTATTTACGAACATTTCAGGACACCGCGAGTGTTCGTAGAACACTTTCAACTTGCCAGCGAACAATACAGACAGCGTCCTCTGGACACCCCCATTTTGTTTATTTACGAACATTTCAGGACACCGCGAGTGTTCTAAGAACACTTTCAACTTGCCAGCGAACAACACGGACAGCGTCCTCAGGACACCCTCATTTTGTTTATTTACGAACATTTCAGGACACCGCGAGTGTTCTTAGAACACATTCAACTTGCCAGCGAACAATATGGGCAACGTCCTCAGGACACCCCCATTTTGTTTATTTATGAACATTTCAGGGCGTCGCAAGTGTTCTTAGAACACATTCAACTTGCCAGTGAACAATACGAACAGAGTCCTCAGGACACCCCCATTTTGTTTATTTACGAACATTTCAGGACACTGCGAGTGTTCTTAGAACACTTTCAACTTGCCAGAGAACAATACGGACAGCGTCCTCAGGACTCCCCCATTTTGTTTATTTACGAACATTTCAGGACACTGCAAGTGTTCTTAGAACACTTTCAACTTGCCAGCGAACAATATGGACAGCGTCCTCAGGACACTCCCATTTTGTTAATTTGCGAACATTTCAGGACACAGCCAGTGTTCTTAGAACACATTGAACTTGCCAGCGAACAATACGGACAGCGTCCTCAGGACTCCCCCATTTTGTTTATTTACGAACATTTCAGGACACTGCGAGTGTTCTTAGAACACTTTCAACTTGCCAGCGAACTATACGGACAGCGTCCTCAGGACACCCCCATTTTGATTATTTACGAACATTTCAGGACACTGCAAGTGTTCTTAGAACACTTTCAACTTGCCAGCGAACAATACAGACAGCGTCCTCTGGACACCCCCATTTTGTTTATTTACGAACATTTCAGGACACCGCAAGTGTTCTAAGAACACTTTCAACTTGCCAGCGAACAACATGGACAGCGTCCTCAGGACACCCTCATTTTGTTTATTTACGAACATTTCAGGACACCGCGAGTGTTCTTAGAACACATTCAACTTGCCAGCGAACAATATGGGCAACGTCCTCAGGACACCCCCATTTTGTTTATTTACGAACATTTCAGGACGTCGCAAGTGTTCTTAGAACACATTCAACTTGCCAGTGAACAATACGAACAGAGTCCTCAGGACACCCCCATTTTGTTTATTTACGAACATTTCAGGACACTGCGAGTGTTTTTAGAACACTTTCAACTTGCCAGAGAACAATACGGACAGCGTCCTCAGGACTCCCCCATTTTGTTTATTTACGAACATTTCAGGACACTGCAAGTGTTCTTAGAACACTTTCAACTTGCCAGCGAACAATATGGACAGCGTCCTCAGGACACTCCCATTTTGTTAATTTGCGAACATTTCAGGACACAGCCAGTGTTCTTAGAACACATTGAACTTGCCAGCGAACAATACGGACAGCGTCCTCAGGACACCCCCATTTTGTTTATTTACGAACATTTCAGGACACTGCGAGTGTTCTTAGAACACTTTCAACTTGCCAGCGAACAATATGGGCAACGTCCTCAGGACACCCCCATTTTGTTTATTTACGAACATTTCAGGACGTCGCAAGTGTTCTTAGAACACGTTCAACTTGCCAGTGAACAATACGAACAGAGTCCTCAGGACACCCCCATTTTGTATATTTACGAACATTTCAGGACACTGCGAGTGTTCTTAGAACACTTTCAACTTGCCAGAGAACAATACGGACAGCGTCCTCAGGACTCCCCCATTTTGTTTATTTATGAACATTTCAGGACACTGCAAGTGTTCTTAGAACACTTTCAACTTGCCAGCGAACAATATGGACAGCGTCCTAAGGACACTCCCATTTTGTTAATTTGCGAACATTTCAGGACACAGCCAGTGTTCTTAGAACACATTGAACTTGCCAGCGAACAATACGGACAGCGTCCTCAGGACACCCCCATTTTGTTTATTTACGAACATTTCAGGACACTGCGAGTGTTCTTAGAACACTTTCAACTTGCCAGCGAACAATACGTACAGCGTCCTCAGGACACCCCCATTTTGATTATTTACGAACATTTCAGGACACCGCAAGTGTTCTTAGAACACTTTCAACTTGCCAGCGAACAATACGGACAGCGTCCTCAGGGCACCCCCATTTTGTTAATTTGCGAACATTTCAGGACACGGCGAGTGTTCTTAGAACACATTGAACTTGCCAGCGAACAATACGGACAGCGTCCTCAGTACACCCCCATTTTGTTTATTTGCGAACATTTCAGGACACGGCGAGTGTTCTTAGAACACATTCAACTTGCCAGCGAACAATACGGACAGCGTCCTCAGGACACCCCCATTTTGTTTATTTGCAAACATTTCAGGACACCGCGAGTGTTCTTAGAACACATTCAACTTGCCAGCGAACAATACGGACAGCGTCCTCAGGACACCCCCATTTTGTTTATTTGCAAACATTTCAGGACACCGCGAGTGTTCTTAGAACACATTCAACTTGCCAGCGAACAATACGGACAGCGTCCTCAGGACACCCCCATTTTGTTTATTTGCAAACATTTCAGGACACCGCTAGTGTTCTTAGAACACATTCAACTTGCCAGCGAACAATACGGACAGCATCCTCAGGACACCTCCATTTTGTTTATTTACAAACATTTCAGGACACCGCGAGTGTTCGTAGAACACTTTCAACTTGCCAGCGAACAACACGGACAGCGCCCTCAGGACACCCCCATTTTTTTTATTTACGAACATTTCAGGAAGTCGCAAGTTTTCTTAGAACACATTCAACTTGCCAGTCAACAATACGAACAGAGTCCTCAGGACACCCCCATTTTGTTTATTTATGAACATTTCAGGACATCGCAAGTGTTCTTAGAACACTTTCAACTTGCCAGCGAACAATACAGACAGCGCCCTCAGGACACTCCCATTTTGTTAATTTGCGAACATTTCAGGACACAGCCAGTGTTCTTAGAACACATTGAACTTGCCAGCAAACAATACGGACAGCGTCCTCAGGACACCCTCATTTTGTTTATTTGTGAACATTTCAGGACACCGCAAGTTTTCTTAGAACACATTCAACTTGCCAGCGAACAATACGGACAGCGTCCTCAGGACACCCCCATATTGTTTATTTGCGAACATTTCAAAACACCGCGAGTGTTCTTAGAACACTTTCAACTTGCCAGCGAACAATACGCACAGCGTCCTCAGGACACCCCCATTTTGTTTATTTACTAACATTTCAGGACACCGCAAGTGTTCTTAGAACACTTTCAACTTGCCAGCGAACAATACGGACAGCGTCCTCAGGACATCCCCATTTTGTTAATTTGCGAACATTTCAGGACACGGCGAGTGTTCTTAGAACACATTGAACTTGCCAGCGAACAATACGGACAGCTTCCTCAGGACACCCCCATTTTGTTTATTTGCGAACATTTCAGGACACGGCGAGTGTTCATAGAACACATTCAACTTACCAGTGAAAAATACGGATAGCGTCCTCAGGACACCCCCATTTTGTTTATTTGCGAACATTTTAGGACACCGCAAGTGTTCTTAGAACACATTCAACTTGCCAGCGAACAATACGGACAACGTCCTCAGGACACCGCCATTTTGTTTATTTACGAACATTTCAGGACGCCGCAAGTGTTCTTAGAACACATTCAACTTGCCAGAGAACAATACGGACAGTGTCCTCAGAACACCCCCATTTTGTTAATTTATGAACATTTCAGGACACTGCGAGTGTTGTTAGAACACATTCAACTTGCCACCGAACAATACGGAGAGCGTCCTCAGAACACCCCCATTTTGTTTATTTACGAACATTTCAGGACACCGCAAGTATTTTTAGAACACATTCAACTTGCCAGCGAACAATACGGACAGCGTCCTCAGGACATGCCCATTTTGTTTATTTAGAAACATTTCAGGACACCGTGAGTGTTCTTAGAACACATTCAACTTGCCAGCGAACAATACGGACAGCGTCCTCAGGACACCCCCATTTTGTTTATTTACGAACATTTCAGGACACCGCGAGTGTTCATAGAACACATTCAACTTGCCAGCGAACAATACGGACAACGTCCTCAGGACACCCACATTTTGTTTATTTACGAACATTCCAGGACGCCGCAAGTGTTCTTAGAACACATTCAACTTGCCAGAGAACAATACGAACAGAGTCCTCAGGACACCCCCATTTTGTTTATTTACTAACATTTCAGGACACCGCAAGTGTACTTAGATCACTTTCAACTTGCCAGCGAACAATACGGACAGCGTCCTCAGGACACCCCCATTTTGTTTATTTGCGAACATTTCAGGACACGGCGAGTGTTCATAGAACACATTCAACTTACCAGTGAACAATACGGACAGCGTCCTCAGGACACCCCCATTTTGTTTATTTGCGAAAATTTTAGGACACCGCGAGTGTTCTTAGAACACATTCAACTTGCCAGCGAACAATACGGACGGCGTCCTCCGAAAACCCCCATTTTGTTAATTTACAAACATTTCAGGACACCGCGAGTGTTCTTAGAACACTTTCAACTTGCCAGCGAACAATACGCACAGCGTCCTCAGCACACCCCCATTTTGTTTATTTACTAACATTTCAGGACACCGCAAGTGTTCTTAGAACACTTTCAACTTGCCAGCGAACAATACGGACAGCGTCCTCAGGACATCCCCATTTTGTTAAGTTGCGAACATTTCAGGACACGGCGAGTGTTCTTAGAACACATTGAACTTGCCAGCGAACAATACGGACAGCATCCTCAGGACACCCCCATTTTGTTTATTTGCGAACATTTCAGGACACGGCGAGTGTTCATAGAACACATTCAATTTACCAGTGAAAAATACAGACAGCGTCCTCAGGACACCCCCATTTTGTTTATTTGCGAACATTTTAGGACACCGCAAGTGTTCTTAGAACACATTCAACTTGCCAGCGAACAATAAGGACGGCGTCCTCCGAACACCCCCATTTGGTTAATTTACAAACATTTCAGGACACCGCGAGTGTTCTTATAACACATTCAACTTGCCAGCGAACAATACGGAGAGTGTCCTCAGAACACCCCCATTTTGTTTATTTACGAACGTTTCAGGACACCGCAAGTATTTTTAGAACACATTCAACTTGCCAGCGAACAATACGGACAGCGTCCTCAGGACATGCCCATTTTGTTTATTTAGAAACATTTCCGGACACCGTGAGTGTTCTTAGAACACATTCAACTTGCCAGCGAACAATACGGACAGCGTCCTCAGGACACCCACATTTTGTTTATTTACGAACATTCCAGGACGCCGCAAGTGTTCTTAGAACACATTCAACTTGCCAGAGAACAATACGAACAGAGTCCTCAGGACACCCCCATTTTGTTTATTTACTAACATTTCAGGACACCGCAAGTGTACTTAGATCACTTTCAACTTGCCAGCGAACAATACGGACAGCGTCCTCAGGACACCCCCATTTTGTTTATCTGCGAACATTTCAGGACACGGCGAGTGTTCATAGAACACATTCAACTTACCAGTGAACAATACGGACAGCGTCCTCAGGACACCCCCATTTTGTTTATTTGCGAAAATTTTAGGACACCGCGAGTGTTCTTAGAACACATTCAACTTGCCAGCGAACAATACGGACGGCGTCCCCTGAATACCCCCATTTTGTTAATTTACAAACATTTCAGGACACCGCAAGTGTTCTTAGAACACTTTCAACTTGCCAGCGAACAATACGCACAGCGTCCTCAGCACACCCCCATTTTGTTTATTTACTAACATTTCAGGACACCGCAAGTGTTCTTAGAACACTTTCAACTTGCCAGCGAACAATACGGACAGCGTCCTCAGGACATCCCCATTTTGTTAATTTGCAAACATTTCAGGACACGGCGAGTGTTCTTAGAACACATTGAACTTGCCAGCGAACAATACGGACAGCGTCCTCAGGACACCCCCATTTTGTTTATTTGCGAACATTTCAGGACACGGCGAGTGTTCATAGAACACATTCAATTTACCAGTGAAAAATACGGACAGCGTCCTCAGGACACCCCCATTTTGTTTATTTGCGAACATTTTAGGACACCGCAAGTGTTCTTAGAACACATTCAACTTGCCAGCGAACAATAAGGACGGCGTCCTCCGAACACCCCCATTTGGTTAATTTACAAACATTTCAGGACACCGCGAGTGTTCTTAGAACACATTCAACTTGCCAGCGAACAATACGGACAACGTCCTCAGGACACCGCCATTTTGTTTATTTACGAACATTTCAGGACGCCGCAAGTGTTCTTAGAACACATTCAACTTGCCAGAGAACAATACGGACAGTGTCCTCAGAAAACCCCCATTTTGTTAATTTCCGAACATTTCAGGACACTGACAGTGTTGTTAGAACACATTCAACTTGCCACCGAACAATACGGAGAGCGTCCTCAGAACACCCCCATTTTGTTTATTTACGAACATTTCAGGACACCGCAAGTGTTTTTAGAACACATTCAACTTGCCAGCGAACAATACGGACAGCCTCCTCAGGACATGCCCATTTTGTTTATTTAGAAACATTTCAGGACACCGTGAGTGTTCTTAGAACACATTCAACTTGCCAGCGAACAATACGGACAGCGTCCTCAGGACACCCCCATTTTGTTTATTTACGAACATTTCAGGACACCGCGAGTGTTCATAGAACACATTCAACTTGCCAGCGAACAATACGGACAACGTCCTCAGGACACCCCCATTTTGTTTATTTGCGAACATTTCAGGACACCGCGAGTGTTCTTAGAACACATTCAACTTGCCAGCAAAAAATACGGACAACGTCCTGAGGACACCCCCATTTTGTTTATTTACGAACATTTCAGGACACTGTGAGTGTTCTTAGAACACATTCAACTTGCCAGCGAACAATACGAACAGCGTCCTCAGGACACACCCATTTTGTTTATTTACAAACATTTCAGGACACCGCGAGTGTTCTTAGAACACTTTCAACTTGCCAGCGAACAATACGGACAGCGTCCTCAGGGCACCCCCATTTTGTTAATTTGCGAACATTTCAGGACACGGCGAGTGTTCTTAGAACACATTGAACTTGACAGCGAACAATACGGACAGCGTCCTCAGTACAACCCCATTTTGTTTATTTGCGAACATTTCAGGACACCTCGAGTGTTCTTAGAACACATTCAACTTGCCGGCGAACAATATGGACAGCGTCCTCAGGACACCCCCATTTTGTTTATTTGCGAACATTTCAGGACACTGCGAGTGTTCTAAGAACACTTTCAACTTGCCAGCGAACAACACGGACAGCGTCCTCAGGACACCCTCATTTTGTTTATTTACGAACATTTCAGGACACCGCGAGTGTTCTTAGAACACATTCAACTTGCCAGCGAACAATATGGGCAACGTCCTCAGGACACCCCCATTTTGTTTATTTATGAACATTTCAGGACGTCGCAAGTGTTCTTAGAACACTTTCAACTTGCCAGTGAACAATACGAACAGAGTCTTCAGGACACCCCCATTTTGTTTATTTACGAATATTTCAGGACACTGCGAGTGTTCTTAGAACACTTTCAACTTGCCAGAGAACAATACGGACAGCGTCCTCAGGACTCCCCCATTTTGTTTATTTACGAACATTTCAGGACACTGCAAGTGTTCTTAGAACACTTTCAACTTGCCAGCGAACAATATGGACAGCGTCCTCAGGACACTCCCATTTTGTTAATTTGCGAACATTTCAGGACACAGCCAGTGTTCTTAGAACACATTGAACTTGCCAGCGAACAATACGGACAGCGTCCTCAGGACACCCCCATTTTGTTTATTTACGAACATTTCAGGACACTGCGAGTGTTCTTAGAACACTTTCAACTTGCCAGCGAACTATACGGACAGCGTCCTCAGGACACCCCCATTTTGATTATTTACGAACATTTCAGGACACTGCAAGTGTTCTTAGAACACTTTCAACTTGCCAGCGAACAATACAGACAGCGTCCTCTGGACACCCCCATTTTGTTTATTTACGAACATTTCAGGACACGGCGAGTGTTCATAGAACACATTCAACTTACCAGTGAAAAATACGGACAGCGTCCTCAGGACACCCCCATTTTGTTTATTTGCGAACATTTTAGGACACCGCAAGTGTTCTTAGAACACATTCAACTTGCCAGCGAACAATACGGACAACGTCCTCAGGACACCGCCATTTTGTTTATTTACGAACATTTCAGGACGCCGCAAGTGTTCTTAGAACACATTCAACTTGCCAGAGAACAATACGGACAGTGTCCTCAGAACACCCCCATTTTGTTAATTTATGAACATTTCAGGACACTGCGAGTGTTGTTAGAACACATTCAACTTGCCACCGAACAATACGGAGAGCGTCCTCAGAACACCCCCATTTTGTTTATTTACCAACATTTCAGGACACCGCAAGTATTTTTAGAACACATTCAACTTGCCAGCGAACAATACGGACAGCGTCCTCAGGACATGCCCATTTTGTTTATTTAGAAACATTTCAGGACACCGTGAGTGTTCTTAGAACACATTCAACTTGCCAGCGAACAATACGGACAGCGTCCTCAGGACACCCCCATTTTGTTTATTTACGAACATTTCAGGACACCGCGAGTGTTCATAGAACACATTCAACTTGCCAGCGAACAATACGGACAACGTCCTCAGGACACCCACATTTTGTTTATTTACGAACATTCCAGGACGCCGCAAGTGTTCTTAGAACACATTCAACTTGCCAGAGAACAATACGAACAGAGTCCTCAGGACACCCCCATTTTGTTTATTTACTAACATTTCAGGACACCGCAAGTGTACTTAGATCACTTTCAACTTGCCAGCGAACAATACGGACAGCGTCCTCAGGACACCCCCATTTTGTTTATTTGCGAACATTTCAGGACACGGCGAGTGTTCATAGAACACATTCAACTTACCAGTGAACAATACGGACAGCGTCCTCAGGACACCCCCATTTTGTTTATTTGCGAAAATTTTAGGACACCGCGAGTGTTCTTAGAACACATTCAACTTGCCAGCGAACAATACGGACGGCGTCCTCCGAAAACCCCCATTTTGTTAATTTACAAACATTTCAGGACACCGCGAGTGTTCTTAGAACACTTTCAACTTGCCAGCGAACAATACGCACAGCGTCCTCAGCACACCCCCATTTTGTTTATTTACTAACATTTCAGGACACCGCAAGTGTTCTTAGAACACTTTCAACTTGCCAGCGAACAATACGGACAGCGTCCTCAGGACATCCCCATTTTGTTAAGTTGCGAACATTTCAGGACACGGCGAGTGTTCTTAGAACACATTGAACTTGCCAGCGAACAATACGGACAGCATCCTCAGGACACCCCCATTTTGTTTATTTGCGAACATTTCAGGACACGGCGAGTGTTCATAGAACACATTCAATTTACCAGTGAAAAATACAGACAGCGTCCTCAGGACACCCCCATTTTGTTTATTTGCGAACATTTTAGGACACCGCAAGTGTTCTTAGAACACATTCAACTTGCCAGCGAACAATAAGGACGGCGTCCTCCGAACACCCCCATTTGGTTAATTTACAAACATTTCAGGACACCGCGAGTGTTCTTATAACACATTCAACTTGCCAGCGAACAATACGGAGAGCGTCCTCAGAACAACCCCATTTTGTTTATTTACGAACGTTTCAGGACACCGCAAGTATTTTTAGAACACATTCAACTTGCCAGCGAACAATACGGACAGCGTCCTCAGGACATGCCCATTTTGTTTATTTAGAAACATTTCCGGACACCGTGAGTGTTCTTAGAACACATTCAACTTGCCAGCGAACAATACGGACAGCGTCCTCAGGACACCCACATTTTGTTTATTTACGAACATTCCAGGACGCCGCAAGTGTTCTTAGAACACATTCAACTTGCCAGAGAACAATACGAACAGAGTCCTCAGGACACCCCCATTTTGTTTATTTACTAACATTTCAGGACACCGCAAGTGTACTTAGATCACTTTCAACTTGCCAGCGAACAATACGGACAGCGTCCTCAGGACACCCCCATTTTGTTTATCTGCGAACATTTCAGGACACGGCGAGTGTTCATAGAACACATTCAACTTACCAGTGAACAATACGGACAGCGTCCTCAGGACACCCCCATTTTGTTTATTTGCGAAAATTTTAGGACACCGCGAGTGTTCTTAGAACACATTCAACTTGCCAGCGAACAATACGGACGGCGTCCCCTGAATACCCCCATTTTGTTAATTTACAAACATTTCAGGACACCGCAAGTGTTCTTAGAACACTTTCAACTTGCCAGCGAACAATACGCACAGCGTCCTCAGCACACCCCCATTTTGTTTATTTACTAACATTTCAGGACACCGCAAGTGTTCTTAGAACACTTTCAACTTGCCAGCGAACAATACGGACAGCGTCCTCAGGACATCCCCATTTTGTTAATTTGCAAACATTTCAGGACACGGCGAGTGTTCTTAGAACACATTGAACTTGCCAGCGAACAATACGGACAGCGTCCTCAGGACACCCCCATTTTGTTTATTTGCGAACATTTCAGGACACGGCGAGTGTTCATAGAACACATTCAATTTACCAGTGAAAAATACGGACAGCGTCCTCAGGACACCCCCATTTTGTTTATTTGCGAACATTTTAGGACACCGCAAGTGTTCTTAGAACACATTCAACTTGCCAGCAAACAATAAGGACGGCGTCCTCCGAACACCCCCATTTGGTTAATTTACAAACATTTCAGGACACCGCGAGTGTTCTTAGAACACATTCAACTTGCCAGCGAACAATACGGACAACGTCCTCAGGACACCGCCATTTTGTTTATTTACGAACATTTCAGGACGCCGCAAGTGTTCTTAGAACACATTCAACTTGCCAGAGAACAATACGGACAGTGTCCTCAGAAAACCCCCATTTTGTTAATTTCCGAACATTTCAGGACACTGACAGTGTTGTTAGAACACATTCAACTTGCCACCGAACAATATGGAGAGCGTCCTCAGAACACCCCCATTTTGTTTATTTACGAACATTTCAGGACACCGCAAGTGTTTTTAGAACACATTCAACTTGCCAGCGAACAATACGGACAGCCTCCTCAGGACATGCCCATTTTGTTTATTTAGAAACATTTCAGGACACCGTGAGTGTTCTTAGAACACATTCAACTTGCCAGCGAACAATACGGACAGCGTCCTCAGGACACCCCCATTTTGTTTATTTACGAACATTTCAGGACACCGCGAGTGTTCATAGAACACATTCAACTTGCCAGCGAACAATACGGACAACGTCCTCAGGACACCCCCATTTTGTTTATTTGCGAACATTTCAGGACACCGCGAGTGTTCTTAGAACACATTCAACTTGCCAGCAAAAAATACGGACAACGTCCTGAGGACACCCCCATTTTGTTTATTTACGAACATTTCAGGACACTGTGAGTGTTCTTAGAACACATTCAACTTGCCAGCGAACAATACGAACAGCGTCCTCAGGACACACCCATTTTGTTTATTTACAAACATTTCAGGACACCGCGAGTGTTCTTAGAACACTTTCAACTTGCCAGCGAACAATACGGACAGCGTCCTCAGGGCACCCCCATTTTGTTAATTTGCGAACATTTCAGGACACGGCGAGTGTTCTTAGAACACATTGAACTTGACAGCGAACAATACGGACAGCGTCCTCAGTACAACCCCATTTTGTTTATTTGCGAACATTTCAGGACACCTCGAGTGTTCTTAGAACACATTCAACTTGCCGGCGAACAATATGGACAGCGTCCTCAGGACACCCCCATTTTGTTTATTTGCGAACATTTCAGGACACCGCGAGTGTTCTAAGAACACTTTCAACTTGCCAGCGAACAACACGGACAGCGTCCTCAGGACACCCTCATTTTGTTTATTTACGAACATTTCAGGACACCGCGAGTGTTCTTAGAACACATTCAACTTGCCAGCGAACAATATGGGCAACGTCCTCAGGACACCCCCATTTTGTTTATTTATGAACATTTCAGGACGTCGCAAGTGTTCTTAGAACACATTCAACTTGCCAGTGAACAATACGAACAGAGTCTTCAGGACACCCCCATTTTGTTTATTTACGAATATTTCAGGACACTGCGAGTGTTCTTAGAACACTTTCAACTTGCCAGAGAACAATACGGACAGCGTCCTCAGGACTCCCCCATTTTGTTTATTTACGAACATTTCAGGACACTGCAAGTGTTCTTAGAACACTTTCAACTTGCCAGCGAACAATATGGACAGCGTCCTCAGGACACTCCCATTTTGTTAATTTGCGAACATTTCAGGACACAGCCAGTGTTCTTAGAACACATTGAACTTGCCAGCGAACAATACGGACAGCGTCCTCAGGACACCCCCATTTTGTTTATTTACGAACATTTCAGGACACTGCGAGTGTTCTTAGAACACTTTCAACTTGCCAGCGAACTATACGGACAGCGTCCTCAGGACACCCCCATTTTGATTATTTACGAACATTTCAGGACACTGCAAGTGTTCTTAGAACACTTTCAACTTGCCAGCGAACAATACAGACAGCGTCCTCTGGACACCCCCATTTTGTTTATTTACGAACATTTCAGGACACCGCAAGTGTTCTAAGAACACTTTCAACTTGCCAGCGAACAACATGGACAGCGTCCTCAGGACACCCTCATTTTGTTTATTTACGAACATTTCAGGACACCGCGAGTGTTCTTAGAACACATTCAACTTGCCAGCGAACAATATGGGCAACGTCCTCAGGACACCCCCATTTTGTTTATTTACGAACATTTCAGGACGTCGCAAGTGTTCTTAGAACACATTCAACTTGCCAGTGAACAATACGAACAGAGTCCTCAGGACACCCCCATTTTGTTTATTTACGAACATTTCAGGACACTGCGAGTGTTCTTAGAACACTTTCAACTTGCCAGAGAACAATACGGACAGCGTCCTCAGGACTCCCCCATTTTGTTTATTTACGAACATTTCAGGACACTGCAAGTGTTCTTAGAACACTTTCAACTTGCCAGCGAACAATATGGACAGCGTCCTCAGGACACTCCCATTTTGTTAATTTGCGAACATTTCAGGACACAGCCAGTGTTCTTAGAACACATTGAACTTGCCAGCGAACAATACGGACAGCGTCCTCAGGACACCCCCATTTTGTTTATTTACGAACATTTCAGGACACTGCGAGTGTTCTTAGAACACTTTCAACTTGCCAGCGAACAATATGGGCAACGTCCTCAGGACACCCCCATTTTGTTTATTTACGAACATTTCAGGACGTCGCAAGTGTTCTTAGAACACATTCAACTTGCCAGTGAACAATACGAACAGAGTCCTCAGGACACCCCCATTTTGTTTATTTACGAACATTTCAGGACACAGCCAGTGTTCTTAGAACACATTGAACTTGCCAGCGAACAATACGGACAGCGTCCTCAGGACTCCCCCATTTTGTTTATTTATGAACATTTCAGGACACTGCAAGTGTTCTTAGAACACTTTCAACTTGCCAGCGAACAATATGGACAGCGTCCTAAGGACACTCCCATTTTGTTAATTTGCGAACATTTCAGGACACAGCCAGTGTTCTTAGAACACATTGAACTTGCCAGCGAACAATACGTACAGCGTCCTCAGGACACCCCCATTTTGATTATTTACGAACATTTCAGGACACCGCAAGTGTTCTTAGAACACTTTCAACTTGCCAGCGAACAATACGGACAGCGTCCTCAGGGCACCCCCATTTTGTTAATTTGCGAACATTTCAGGACACGGCGAGTGTTCTTAGAACACATTGAACTTGCCAGCGAACAATACGGACAGCGTCCTCAGTACACCCCCATTTTGTTTATTTGCGAACATTTCAGGACACGGGGGGTGTTCTTAGAACACATTCAACTTGCCAGCGAACAATACGGACATCGTCCTCAGGACACCCCCATTTTGTTTATTTGCAAACATTTCAGGACACCGCGAGTGTTCTTAGAACACATTCAACTTGCCAGCGAACAATACGGACAGCGTCCTCAGGACACCCCCATTTTGTTTATTTGCAAACATTTCAGGACACCGCTAGTGTTCTTAGAACACATTCAACTTGCCAGCGAACAACACGGACAGCGCCCTCAGGACACCCCCATTTTTTTTATTTACGAACATTTCAGGAAGTCGCAAGTTTTCTTAGAACACATTCAACTTGCCAGTCAACAATACGAACAGAGTCCTCAGGACACCCCCATTTTGTTTATTTATGAACATTTTAGGACATCGCAAGTGTTCTTAGAACACTTTCAACTTGCCAGCGAACAATACAGACAGCGCCCTCAGGACACTCCCATTTTGTTAATTTGCGAACATTTCAGGACACAGCCAGTGTTCTTAGAACACATTGAACTTGCCAGCAAACAATACGGACAGCGTCCTCAGGACACCCTCATTTTGTTTATTTGCGAACATTTCAGGACACCGCAAGTTTTCTTAGAACACATTCAACTTGCCAGCGAACAATACGGACAGCGTCCTCAGGAAACCCCCATATTGTTTATTTGCGAACATTTCAGGACACCGCGAGTGTTCTTAGAACACTTTCAACTTGCCAGCGAACAATACGCACAGCGTCCTCAGGACACCCCCATTTTGTTTATTTACTAACATTTCAGGACACCGCAAGTGTTCTTAGAACACTTTCAACTTGCCAGCGAACAATACGGACAGCGTCCTCAGGACATCCCCATTTTGTTAATTTGCGAACATTTCAGGACACGGCGAGTGTTCTTATAACACATTGAACTTGCCAGCGAACAATACGGACAGCTTCCTCAGGACACCCCCATTTTGTTTATTTGCGAACATTTCAGGACACGGCGAGTGTTCATAGAACACATTCAACTTACCAGTGAAAAATACGGACAGCGTCCTCAGGACACGCCCATTTTGTTTATTTGCGAACATTTTAGGACACCGCAAGTGTTCTTAGAACACATTCAACTTGCCAGAGAACAATAAGGACAGCGTCCTCCGAACACCCCCATTTGGTTAATTTACAAACATTTCAGGACACCGCAAGTGTTCTTAGAACACATTCAACTTGCCAGCGAACAATACGGACAACGTCCTCAGGACACCGCCATTTTGTTTATTTACGAACATTTCAGGACGCCGCAAGTGTTCTTAGAACACATTCAACTTGCCAGAGAACAATACGGACAGTGTCCTCAGAACACCCCCATTTTGTTAATTTACGAACATTTCAGGACACTGCGAGTGTTGATAGAACACATTCAACTTGCCACCGAACAATACGGAGAGCGTCCTCAGAACACCCCCATTTTGTTTATTTACGAACATTTCAGGACACCGCAAGTATTTTTAGAACACATTCAACTTGCCAGCGAACAATACGGACAGCGTCCGCAGGACATGCCCATTTTGTTTATTTAGAAACAGTTCAGGACACCGTGAGTGTTCTTAGAACACATTCAACTTGCCAGCGAACAATACGGACAGCGTCCTCAGGACACCCCCATTTTGTTTATTTACGAACATTTCAGGACACCGCGAGTGTTCATAGAACACATTCAACTTGCCAGCGAACAATACGGACAACGTCCTCAGGACACCCACATTTTGTTTATTTACGAACATTCCAGGACGCCGCAAGTGTTCTTAGAACACATTCAACTTGCCAGAGAACAATACGAACAGAGTCCTCAGGACACCCCCATTTTGTTTATTTACTAACATTTCAGGACACCGCAAGTGTACTTAGATCACTTTCAACTTGCAGGCGAACAATACGGACAGCGTCCTCAGGACACCCCCATTTTGTTTATTTGCGAACATTTCAGGACACGGCGAGTGTTCATAGAACACATTCAACTTACCAGTGAACAATACGGACAGCGTCCTCAGGACACCCCCATTTTGTTTATTTGCGAAAATTTTAGGACACCGCGAGTGTTCTTAGAACACATTCAACTTGCCAGCGAACAATACGCACAGCGTCCTCAGCACACCCCCATTTTGTTTATTTACTAACATTTCAGGACACCGCAAGTGTTCTTAGAACACTTTCAACTTGCCAGCGAACAATATGGACAGCGTCCTCAGGACATCCCCATTTTGTTAATTTACAAACATTTCAGGACACCGCGAGTGTTCTTAGAACACATTCAACTTGCCAGCGAACAATACGGAGAGCGTCCTCAGAACACCCCCATTTTGTTTATTTACGAACATTTCAGGACACCGCAAGTATTTTTAGAACACATTCAACTTGCCAGCGAACAATACGGACAGCGTCCTCAGGACATGCCCATTTTGTTTATTTAGAAACATTTCAGGACACCGTGAGTGTTCTTAGAACACATTCAACTTGCCAGCGAACAATACGGACAGCGTCCTCAGGACACCCCCATTTTGTTTATTTACGAACATTTCAGGACACCGCGAGTGTTCATAGAACACATTCAACTTGCCAGCGAACAATACGGACAACGTCCTCAGGACACCCACATTTTGTTTATTTACGAACATTCCAGGACGCCGCAAGTGTTCTTAGAACACATTCAACTTGCCAGAGAACAATACGAACAGAGTCCTCAGGACACCCCCATTTTGTTTATTTACTAACATTTCAGGACACCGCAAGTGTACTTAGATCTCTTTCAACTTGCCAGCGAACAATACGGACAGCGTCCTCAGGACACCCCCATTTTGTTTATTTGCGAAAATTTTAGGACACCGCGAGTGTTCTTAGAACACATTCAACTTGCCAGCGAACAATACGGACGGCGTCCCCTGAATACCCCCATTTTGTTAATTTACAAACATTTCAGGACACCGCGAGTGTTCTTAGAACACTTTCAACTTGCCAGCGAACAATACGCACAGCGTCCTCAGCACACCCCCATTTTGTTTATTTACTAACATTTCAGGACACCGCAAGTGTTCTTAGAACACTTTCAACTTGCCAGCGAACAATACGGACAGCGTCCTCAGGACATCCCCATTTTGTTAATTTGCGAACATTTCAGGACACGGCGAGTGTTCTTAGAACACATTGAACTTGCCAGCGAACAAAACGGACAGCGTCCTCAGGACACCCCCATTTTGTTTATTTGCGAACATTTCAGGACACGGCGAGTGTTCATAGAACACATTCAATTTACCAGTGAAAAATACGGACAGCGTCCTCAGGACACCCCCATTTTGTTTATTTGCGAACATTTTAGGACACCGCAAGTGTTCTTAGAACACATTCAACTTGCCAGCGAACAATAAGGACGGCGTCCTCCGAACACCCCCATTTGGTTAATTTACAAACATTTCAGGACACCGCGAGTGTTCTTAGAACACATTCAACTTGCCAGCGAACAATACGAACAACGTCCTCAGGACACCGCCATTTTGTTTATTTACGAACATTTCAGGACGCCGCAAGTGTTCTTAGAACACATTCAACTTGCCAGAGAACAATACGGACAGTGTCCTCAGAAAACCCCCATTTTGTTAATTTCCGAACATTTCAGGACACTGACAGTGCTGTTAGAACACATTCAACTTGCCACCGAACAATACGGAGAGCGTCCTCAGAACACCCCCATTTTGTTTATTTACGAACATTTCAGGACACCGCAAGTGTTTTTAGAACACATTCAACTTGCCAGCGAACAATACGGACAGCCTCCTCAGGACATGCCCATTTTGTTTATTTAGAAACATTTCAGGACACCGTGAGTGTTCTTAGAACACATTCAACTTGCCAGCGAACAATAAGGACAGCGTCCTCAGGACACCCCCATTTTGTTTATTTACGAACATTTCAGGACACCGCGAGTGTTCATAGAACACATTCAACTTGCCAGCGAACAATACGGACAACATCCTCAGGACACCCACATTTTGTTTATTTACGAACATTCCAGGACGCTGCAAGTGTTCTTAGAACACATTCAACTTGGCAGAGAACAATACGAACAGAGTCCTCAGGACACCCCCATTTTGTTTATTTACTAACATTTCAGGACACCGCAAGTGTACTTAGATCACTTTCAACTTGCCAGCGAACAATACGGACAGCGTCCTCAGGACACCCCCATTTTGTTTATTTGCGAACATTTTAGGACACCGCGAGTGTTCTTAGAACACATTCAACTTGCCAGCGAACAATACGGACGGCGTCCTCCGAATACCCCCATTTTGTTAATTTACAAACATTTCAGGACACCGCGAGTGTTCTTAGAACACATTCAACTTGCCAGCGAACAATACGGACAACGTCCTCAGGACACCCCCATTTTGTTTATTTACGAACATTTCAGGACGCCGCAAGTGTTCTTAGAACACATTCAACTTGCCAGAGAACAATACTAACAGAGTCCTCAGGACACCCCCATTTTGTTAATTTACGAACATTTCAGGACACTGCGAGTGTTCTTAGAACACTTTCAACTTGCCAGCGAACAATACGGACAGCGTCCTCAGGACACCCCCATTTTGTTTATTTACGAACATTTCAGGACACTGCAAGTGTTCTTAGAACACTTTCAACTTGCCAGCGAACAATACGGACAGCATCATCAGGACACCCCCATTTTGTTTGTTTGCGAACATTTCAGGACACGCTGAGTGTTCATAGATCACATTCAACTTACCAGTGAACAATACGGACAGCGTCCTCAGGACACCCCCATTTTGTTTATTTACGAACATTTCAGGACACCGCAAGTGTTCTTAGAACACTTTCAACTTGCCAGCGAACAATACGGACAGTGTCCTCAGAACACCCCCATTTTGTTAATTAACGAACATTTCAGGACACTGCAAGTGTTCTTAGAACACATTCATCTTGCCACCGAACAATACGGACAGCGTCCTCAGAACACCCCCATTTTGTTTATTTACGAACATTTCAGGACACCGCAAGTATTTTTAGAACACATTCAACTTGCTAGTGAACAATACGGGCAGCGTCCTCAGAACATGCCCATTTTGTTTATTTACGAACCTTTCAGGACACCCTGAGTGTTCTTAGAACACATTCAACTTGCCAGCGAACAATACGGACAACGTCCTCAGAACACCCCCATTTTGTTTATTTAGAAACATTTCAGGACACAGCGAGTGTTCTTAGAACACATTCAACTTGCCAGCGAACAATATGGACAGCGTTCTCAGGACACCCCCATTTTGTTTATTTGAGAACATTTCAGGACACTGCGAATGTTCTTAGAAGACATTCAACTTGCCAGAGAACAATATGGACAGCGTCCTCAGGACACCACCATTTTGTTATTTGCGAGCATTTCAGGACACCGCGAGTGTTCGTAGCACACATTCACCTTGCCAGCGAACAATACGGACAGTGTCCTCAGGACTTCCCCATTTTGTTAATTTGCAAACATTTCAGGACACGGCGAGTGTTCTTAGAACACATTGAACTTGCCAGCGAACAATACGGACAGCGTCCGCAGGACACCCCCATTTTGTTTATTTGCGAACATTTCAGGACACCGCAAGTTTTCTTAGAACACATTCAACTTGCCAGCGAACAATACGGACAGCGTCCTCAGGACACCCCCATTTTGTTTATTTGCGAACATTTCAGGACACGGCGAGTGTTCTTAGAACACTTTCAACTTGCCAGAGAACAATACGGACAGCGTCCTCAGGACTCCCCCATTTTGTTTATTTACGAACATTTCAGGACACTGCAAGTGTTCTTAGAACACTTTCAACTTGCCAGCGAACAATATGGACAGCGTCCTCAGGACACTCCCATTTTGTTAATTTGCGAACATTTCAGGACACAGCCAGTGTTCTTAGAACACATTGAACTTGCCAGCGAACAATACGGACAGCGTCCTCAGGACACCCCCATTTTGTTTATTTACGAACATTTCAGGACACTGCGAGTGTTCTTAGAACACTTTCAACTTGCCAGCGAACTATACGGACAGCGTCCTCAGGACACCCCCATTTTGATTATTTACGAACATTTCAGGACACTGCAAGTGTTCTTAGAACACTTTCAACTTGCCAGCGAACAATACAGACAGCGTCCTCTGGACACCCCCATTTTGTTTATTTACGAACATTTCAGGACACCGCAAGTGTTCTAAGAACACTTTCAACTTGCCAGCGAACAACATGGACAGCGTCCTCAGGACACCCTCATTTTGTTTATTTACGAACATTTCAGGACACCGCGAGTGTTCTTAGAACACATTCAACTTGCCAGCGAACAATATGGGCAACGTCCTCAGGACACCCCCATTTTGTTTATTTAGAAACATTTCAGGACACAGCGAGTGTTCTTAGAACACATTCAACTTGCCAGCCAACAATATGGACAGCGTTCTCAGGACACCCCCATTTTGTTTATTTGAGAACATTTCAGGACACTGCGAATGTTCTTAGAAGACATTCAACTTGCCAGAGAACAATATGGACAGCGTCCTCAGGACACCACCATTTTGTTATTTGCGAGCATTTCAGGACACCGCGAGTGTTCGTAGCACACATTCACCTTGCCAGCGAACAATACGGACAGTGTCCTCAGGACTTCCCCATTTTGTTAATTTGCAAACATTTCAGGACACGGCGAGTGTTCTTAGAACACATTGAACTTGCCAGCGAACAATACGGACAGCGTCCGCAGGACACCCCCATTTTGTTTATTTGCGAACATTTCAGGACACCGCAAGTTTTCTTAGAACACATTCAACTTGCCAGCGAACAATACGGACAGCGTCCTCAGGACACCCCCATTTTGTTTATTTGCGAACATTTCAGGACACGGCGAGTTTTCATAGAACACATTCAATTTACCAGTGAACAATACGGACAGCGTCCTCTGGACACCCCCATTTTGTTTATTTGCGAACATTTTAGGACACTGCGAGTGTTCTTAGAACACTTTCAACTTGCCAGCGAACAATACGGACAGCGTCCCCATGACATCCCCATTTTGTTAATTTACAAACATTTCAGGACACCGTGAGTGTTCTTAGAACACATTCAACTTGCCAGCGAACAATACGGACGGCGTCCTCCGAACACCCCCATTTTGTTTATTTACGAACATTTCAGGACACCGCAAGTGTTCTTAGAACACTTTCAACTTGCCAGCAAACAATACGGACAGTGTCGTCAGAACACCTCCATTTTGTTAATTTACGAACATTTCAGGACACTGCGAGTGTTCTTAGAACACATTCAACTTGCCACCGAACAATACGGACAGCGTCCTCAGAACACCCCCATTTTGTTTATTTACGAACATTTCAGGACACCGCAAGTGTTTTTAGAACACATTTAACTTGCCAGCGACCTCAGGACACCCCCGTTTTGTTTATTTACGTACATTTGAGGACACCGCAAGTGCTCTTAGAACACATTCAACTTGCCAGCGAACAATACGGACAGCGTCCTCAGAACACGCCCATTTTGTTTATTTACGAACCTTTCAGGACACCGCGAGTGTTCTTAGAACACATTCAACTTGCCAGAGAACAATACGGACAGTGTCCTCAGAACACCCCCATTTTGTTTATTTACAAACATTTCAGGACACCGCAAGTGTTCTTAGAACACATTCAACTTTCCAGCGAACAACACGGACAACGTCCTCAGCACACCCCCATTTTGTTAATTTACGAACATTTCATGACACAGCAAGTGTTCTTAGAACACATTCAACTTGCCAGTGAACAATATGGACAGCGTCCTCAGGACACCCCCATTTTGCTTATTTGAGAACATTTCAGGACACCGCGAATGTTCTTAGAACACATTCAACTTGCCAGAGAACAATATGGACAGCGTCCTCAGGACACCACCATTTTGTTTATTTGCGAACATTTCAGGACACAGCGAGTGTTCTTAGAACACATTCAACTTGCCAGCGAACAATGCGGAAAGTGTCTTCAGGACACCCCCATTTTGTTTATTTGCGAACATTTCAGGATACCGTGAGTGTTCTTAGAACACATTCAACTTGCCAGAGAACAATACAGACAGCGTCCTCAGGACACCCCCATTTTGTTTATTTGCGAACATTTCAGGACAGCGCAAGTGTTTTTAGAACACATTCAACTTTCCAGCGAATAATACAGACAGAGTCCTCAGGACACCCCCATTTTCTTTATTTACGTACATTTCAGGACACCCCGAGTGTTCTTACAACAGTTTGAGCTTGCTTGCGAACAAAACGGACACATATTGCATCCTCAGAACACCCCCCCATTTAGTTTATTTAGAACATTTCAGAACAGCCATGTTGTCCGGAGACAAATCGAACATAACAAGAGGGTCTACCACATAAAAAAAATACAACATTTAACCTATCTCATACTCTTCCACCCTCCCCAAAAACTCTTACACACCAACACACTCTACTAAATACAATTTTTAAACCAAGTTTCACCGTGCTGTCCACGGACATCATCGAATCCAAGATGGCGGGCGCTACCAAAAATCTGACGCGCTTCACGCTCTACGCCGTCCAGTCAGCGAACACGTTGCATGTCCGCGGACATCACGCAAGCCGATTGGCCAATCAGAACACTGTCCACGGAGCGAACAGGGAAGTGTGTCCACGGACCAAACACAGATATCACACATTTTTTGTGACCTACTTTTTGGTCATTTTAAAAAAAAAACACTGGATGGATTTTCACCAAATCTGCAAAAGCACACTTTCGGGACCAAGCCGCTACACCTGGTCCAAATTTTGTGAAAATCCGTCCAGCGGTTTGGGCTCAAAATTAGTGAAAAGTTATTTTCATGGTTCATGTGTGACTGAATAGGAAAAGATTGATGAAAATAATGTATTTAGAAAATAATTTCCTGAAACATTACATCACATGTAATTATCATTACAAGCATGCTGTTAAAAAAACGAAATTACCGGCATGCCGGCGCTACCGTCTCTGTAGCACTGCTGCCGGAATCTACGGTAAATGAGTGCCCCACCCGACCTCCTGAGGCAGCGAAACCGGGCTGTCAACAGCCCAAAAGTCTGCTCAATCGTGACACGAGTCCGTGCATGTGCACGGTTGTAGTCCTCTTCATGCCTGTTGACTGGTTGATTGACGGGGGTCAGGAGCCACAGTTTCAGGGGCTACCCAGCATCACCTGCAATGGAGCAATACAAAGCATACTTGTGATTAATTTGGTTATTCCTCGTAAGCACTGCCTGTTTAGTGTTCATGATTACATGCAACAGAATATTCATGAATGCACATGACATGTTCCTCATTCATAGACCCAGGTAAGTGATCCATTGTTGGGGGTGGATGGGTGCAGTTCACGTCCCAAGGACCATTCAATCAGAAACAGCACTCTCACAAATGGAGTTCAAAAGTCCATGATGTCCTCGCATCTGATGGATGTGTTACCAATGTAAATGGCCTATGCACATACAGTGCAGAATGACACATTTGCCTAATGTGCTTCATGAAACACAGTGCCAAATCATGCATTTGACTACTTGATGTCACCATGTACATGTCCATCAACGCCTTCCCCATTTGACTAAGGCACATTCACATTGGTGGTATGGGCCACCAGTGAAGGGTTAGGTTTCTGTGATACGGCTGGGTGGGTACTGGCATGGTGGGATTGGGGTACTTTGGATGAGTCCTGCACCTCTCAATCATATGTTGGTGGTGGTAACTGATTGATGAGTGCAATCATTTCCATGGTTGACCCATTGTACTTGGAGGTGTCCCATAGGGTGACAAGACAGGCATACTGGTCTGCGGTGTACATGTGGAGTGAAAGCAGTGACTGAGATTTCTCTGTGTGGCAGTTGGACTTAGCTCAGGCATGGCAGCATGACTTGTGATTTTGTTTGCTGCGCTCATGTATTTCATACATTGTGACTGCAGGGTGGTGCATTGTGGTACCTGTGGTTCATGTCTTATGATGTTCCTTATGCATGTGCTGGTGTAGACACTGTGTAAGTTGCTTACATGTACACACAGCTGTGATGGCATGCCACATCTGCATCCATTGGCTGTGTCCCACATTCTGTTGAATTGACTAGAGCCACAGTTTTCAGCAACCAGGACGCTGTGTGTGGTTTGTTCCATCCTATGTGAGTGATTTGTCATTGTGCAGGTTGGGGATGTAGAGGTATGTAGGTCTTGTTCCTCACGTGACTTTGGCTGCTATTACCCAACGCAGTCTATCTGCACTTCATTGCATCCATGCTAATGCTTACGCCTATTTTCAGGGGTGAATGTGGATTCATGCATGTGGTGTGCACTTGTGCTGCTCATGCGTGCAATCCAGTGCTATGTTCCTACGTCCCTCATTGCCCAGCCAGCAGACAGGTTGCCTATGCTTGTGCCCCCCCAATCAACACCCCTCATGGCCCAGCCAGCAGACAGGTTGCCTATGCTTGTGGTTCCCCCACCCAATCAGCACACCTCATGACCCAGCCAACAGACAGGTTGCCTATGCTTGTGATTCTCCCTCCCCCAATCAACACCCCTCATGGCCCAGCCAGCAAACAGGTTGCCTATGTTTGTGGTCCCCCTCCCAATCAACACACCTCATGGCCCAGCCAGCCGACAGGTTGCCTATGCTTGTGGTCCCCCCAATCAACACCCCTAATGGCACTGTGGTTAGACTCACACAGTAGCCAGGTACGTTATGCAGCATGTCGTGCCATGTAGCCGGGAAGCGTGGAGTTGCGCAGCACCATGGCATCATGTGTGGAGCCAGGGAATCTCGCACAGCAATGCGTTATGATTTTGCGTGCATCGCACACCATCTGGACATTCAGGAAATGGTAGAGCTTCTTGTTGCGATACGCTAACTCCACAGCATGCTGGACTAACAGCTCCACATGGGTGCAGTCGAGAGCACCAATTACATTTGGCATGCCTGCCAGTGCATAGAATGATATTTTGGTTGCATTCACCTCCTCCGAAGTCCATGGTAACTTGATGTGGTCCCACTCCCTTGCATGTTTCAGGAGTGCATCTACCACCTGGTTGAGCACACGGGAGAAACAGGGTTGTGAGATTCCATTAAACTGCACTGTGTGCTGGTAAGTGCCTGAGGCAAGGAAGTGTAGCACAGACATTACCTTCAGCAAGGAGGGGTGGCTCTCCGGATGTTGATGAGGCTCACCAGGTCATCATGAATGGGGTCCACTATTGTGAAGATGGTGTCCCTGTCCAGGCGGTACAGGGTGTGGATCTGTGCAGGGGTTTGGTCAAATGGACTGGCCCTTAGACGAGGGATTGGTGGCTCTCTGTGGGGTACAACTGCCTGCACTGGTGGTATGTGCTTGCCCAGTCTCACCCTCCTTCTCCTCCTGCTGTAAGTGACTCCGATCAAGCAATCCCACTAAGTCAGTGCCTTGTCTGGGATGCCCAAGGGAAGCTCTTATTTATATATTTTTATGGCACGTTATAATCTGGATGATGAACCCTTGTATAACACCCCTCTCTTAGAATCCCCCTGACCCCACTGAGCCAAGAAGTAGATTTGTTTTGCAAATTTAAAAGGTTTATTTGAAAAATTAAACATAACGCAATATGTCGCCTATTTGCCAGATCTTGGCCTTCAGCACATTTATCCTGCATGGCTCCCATATATAGATACAAATATGCCTCCTAACAATCTTATTGTGTTCATCTTTGGCTTTAGGGGCCATATATAATTCACTCTGGACCACCCTGATCTCTTCATGTATATGACCCTGTTTCAGTGACCTGTTGCGCGATTGCCCGCAGCCAGACCGTTTGGTCCTGATGAGTCCACTCACCTCTCACAAATAGCTTATGTAACAAGTGCTCTCTGGCTATTTTGCTGTCTACCAGTGTCGTCATTCTGGAGATTTGAGTTCCTTCCTGACTTACCGAAGTTTGTATTTTATTTTGCAAAACAGACCTTCTCCTTAGAGCGTTCCTTTGAGGAGTGCTTTACAGCATACCACAGTGTGGTGATCCGACCGGATGTATGTATCCCGTCAGTTAGCACACTGTATTAAGCTGCACAAGTGGTAAATATAATGCAGAATTTCCCGGGCGAGCCCCCACTTTGTAAGTGACTCCGATCAAGCAATCCCACTAAGTCAGTGCCTTGTCTGGGATGCCCAAGGGAAGCTCTTATTTATATATTTTTATGGCAAGTTATAATCTGGATGATGAACCCTTGTATAACACCCCTCTCTTAGAATCCCCCTGACCCCACTGAGCCAAGAAGTAGATTTGTTTTGCAAATTTAAAAGGTTTATTTGAAAAATTAAACAATATATATATATATATATATATCACACTTCTATAAATAAATTGATAATGGATAGCACACTTGTGAATATGAGCAGTAATCAGCAATAGGTAATCCTACAGTAGCACAGTTCTTGGTTACTTATTAATAGGAAAAGAAAAATAAGGAGATAGAGTGCCTTTATGGCTTCAAGGACAATGCAATGATGAATGAAATGCAGTACAGAAAATAACTGGATATGGCTTCAACAAAAGACAATGTAATCACTTTTCCTTGACAATTCACTCCCCCCTTTATGCAATATAAGGAGATGGAAAGGAGAGCACACAGTTCTCAGGAATGCAATCAAATACAATACGAAATTCAGTCTCCCACTAGCAAGCTTAGAGAAAAACAGGTATGATTTTAAAACACAGGCCCAAAATGCTTTGAATGTGGTGGCAATGAAGTGAATGATGCTAAAATTGATTTTAATTCCCTGTAGAGGTTCAGGGTGAGTGATAGCTAGTTGGTCTTAGTTCAGGCTCACTTTAGCAATGCTCTATGAGAAATTAGCAGGTTAAAAACGAATTTCAAGGATGGAAGCAAAGGCAAATATTTTCACACGTGGCTGGAATGATTGCAAATGTCAAATCGCGCCAAATTAGTCACGCGCGTCAAGCGTAATTACGGAGGCACTATAAGGAGTAGGTTCGTTGGAAAGCTTAGATTCTACGCTTTAAAAGGACAGTTAAATTCCGTTCCTAGGACAAACGGTTCCAGAGATACGGATGATTTTGTGAAGGTAGTTTTTCGGATTTGAAATTTAAAAGTTCAAAATGGCAGATGACAGTTTTCAGCTTTAAAAAGGACAGAATGACACACACGATTCCTATGAGGTAGTTCTAAATAGGCTAAAATAGTTTTAATTAGATTATTTTAAACTAAGAGATTAGTCTGGCACAGTCCTCGAGTACTCACACTATTTTTTGGACAGGAATGCGACTTCGTCACGGATCTGGTCAGGTTTGGACTGCGGTTCCCTTGCCACGGACGGTCTGTGCCTGGTTCTGCTTTCTCTGGATACAGCACTGCTTTCTGGGTCGGTTATTGGTTCTGGCAAAAGTTCTTGGCACTGCACGGCGGTCTGGTCTCTCTGGATGCAGCACTGCTTTCTGGGTTCTGTCCTAGGGTTCTAGCCAGAATCAAACAGCACAGCCCGGCTGTTGAAGAGTTCAGTTGCAAAAGATTTTGAGGCCTGCTGAAGATACTTTTGCTTGCAGTGGGCCTTCTAGGTTCAAAGTTCTGTAGTCTCTGTCTAGCTGGAGTCAGTCTAGATCGCTGGAGTTCTGGATGTGAATTCGTCCGTCAGCGTGCTCTGCAGAAATGGAAATTGAATGTCCCTACCTGGGTTCCAGTGGCACTTTTTATGTGTTTTGAAAATAGGTGTGTGCCTGTGTCATGCCTGCGCCATGGGCACATCCATTTATGCTCCATTTGGACTTTGCTGCTTAATAATTATTGTCAACTAACTACGCATACCATAATGCACCTGGTCGCAAGCATTGTTTCCTGGCCGTTCCGATTGGTTTTCTATGGAACTACACCCCCCAGAAGCCTTAGAGTCTGGTCCTGTTTCCACCAGCCGAGGAACAGAAAGGGAGGTGGCCGATTGCCTGCAGGTGTGATTCGCCAGGTGAAACCAATTAGCCTTCCTCTGTGCTGGGCTAGGCAGTATAAAGGCTGCTGCCTGCAGTGGCTCAGCCTCTTGCATCTGAGAGTCCTCCCTCCACCTTTCGCTCCTGACTTCAGTTCCTTGTATGCGGTTAATCATCACTCCTGCTTGGACCCTGCCTCGCAGCTTGCTACACCCTGCTGCCTACAGCCCTAGCCTTTTGGGCTCCCTGCCTTGTTGCTTGCTACACCCTGCTGCCTATAGCCCTTGTCCTCAGGGCTCCCTGCTCTGCAGCCTGCCTCTCTCCGGCTGCCTTAGCCCTTGTCCTCAGGGCTCCCTGCTCTGCAGCCTGCCTCTCTCCGGCTGCCTTTGCCCTTGTCCTCTGGGCTCCCTGCTTTGCAGCCTATCTCACACCGGCTGCCTTTGCCCTTGTCCTCTGGGCTCCCTGCTTTGCAGCCTATCTCACACCGGCTGCCTTTGCCCTTGTCCTCTGGGCTCCCTGCTCTGCAGCCTGCCTCTCTCCGGCTGCCTTAGCCCTTGTCCTCAGGGCTCCCTGCTCTGCAGCCTGCCTCTCTCCGGCTGCCTTTGCCCTTGTCCTCTGGGCTCCCTGCTTTGCAGCCTATCTCACACCGGCTGCCTTAGCCCTTGTCCTCAGGGCTCCCTGCTCTGCAGCCTGCCTCTCTCCGGCTGCCTTTGCCCTTGTCCTCTGGGCTCCCTGCTCTGCAGCCTGCCTCTCTCCGGCTGCCTTAGCCCTTGTCCTCAGGGCTCCCTGCTCTGCAGCCTGCCTCTCTCCGGCTGCCTTTGCCCTTGTACTCTGGGCTCCCTACTCTACAGCCTTCCTCACTCCGGCTGCCTTAGCCCTTGTCCTCTGGGCTCCCTGCTCTACAGCCTGCCTCACGCCGGCTGCCTTAGCCCTTGTCCTCTGGGCTCCCTGCTCTACAGCCTACCTCACTCCGGCTGTCTTAGCCCTTGTCCTCGGGGCTCCCTGCTCTACAGCCTGCCTCACTCCGGCTGCCTTAGCCCTTGTCCTCTGGGCTCCCTGCTCTACAGCCTACCTCACTCCGGCTGTCTTAGCCCTTGTCCTCTGGGCTCCCTGCTTTACAGCCTACCTCTTTCCGGCTGCCCTAAACCCTTTTCCTCTGGCTTTCTACCCTACCGTCCTACTCCGGTAGGTTTACTCACTACTTTCCTGCTCCTCTGAGCTCTCTACCTTGTACCTTACTGTCCTCTGCTATCCTATCCTGTTACTCGACTTTCCCTTCTATTCCTTCTGCTAGTTTGCTATCACCTCCTTTCCTGGATTTGTCTGTTGTAACATCTCTTGTACCGTTTGTCGACCCTTTGTTTCAGAGCTTGTCTGTTGGTTCCCCATCAGTCAACCTCTCTGCCCCTTCCTTTGTCTTGTTTCTACATTACAGACACCCATAGCTGCTGTTCCAAGTCATGAGCAAACAGTGTGGGCCTCTGTTATAGCAAACTGTGCAGAAGGCTAGAGTATTTCCAAGGTTCGTGGAATACTCTTTCCCTATTCTGCATACACCCCAAGAGGGTATCCATTCTGTACCTTTTCCCTTGCTACTCTTTCCTACTCTTCGTTCTATTTCCGTTCTGTTGTGTGTGTACTTGTCTGTCCACTTATTTTCAGTACCCAAACTCTTCTGGGTGTCCTGTGCCACTCTTAATAGAGTGCCATCCGTGACAGAATGCAAGAGCCAAAAATTTCTTATTTCATTGGCCGGAAAGGCACACACCGACCTAAGATGCTTTCCTTTCGAGTTAAGAAACCTTTGCATAAACCTATGGTTTTCCTAAAGACAGCAGACAAGAAACCAAGTCTAAAGGACAGACTCGCCTTAGTAAACAAAGATTTACAAGCACGGTACTATACTCACTGGCTAGCTGACCCTTCTTCCATGTACAATTATTATGACATTTGCGACTATGATCCGCAGTCCTTATCTGTTGCAGAGCTACAGCAAGAGAATGAATTCTTACAGATCTTGTTAGACCAGACAGTGGAAAAGTCTCCTGCGTCTTCCAACAAGCCTTCTAACACCGCACCAGCTAAGGACATATCACTCATTGTCAGAGAATCTAAACCTGAATACGCCGTTGCCAGTGTGATATGCGCAAGATCAGCTTGGCAAGCTCCCCAGAATGTTGGAAACCCTTATTTGTCAGGACAAGGCAGTCATGATCCTGAGGTTTGTGCATCTGGTTCTGGGTACAAAAGACCTATACTAACCATCGGTTGTCTTAATGCTTCCCCAGTATCTGCTAATCGCAACAACCCTAAGGTCTGTCTTCCCATTGCTACAACCGAATTTTCTGCCACACCAGCTTCTGAAGCTTTGGATCAATCTAATGATACTTACCTGCTACACGAACAACTCCTACGCCTTAAAAGAAAGACCGAAGACCTCTATGACGACTTTGTTTCTTTGTATTATAAGAATCTTATGAAGGGACACAAGTCACCAGACCTTCTGACAATATGCCCAACACCTGACATCTTTTCGTTAGAGTTCGACATGATAAGGCCTGGAGTTGCCATACAGAAAAGTATACAGACTTTTACCAAGCAGATGGAAGACCTAAATATTGCATATGTATCCCTTCTAGAGTTTGACACAGCTCTTTCACCTTCCAGCCGCAAAAACTCAGGTTGTTGTACTGACAGAAAAGAATTAACTTCTCCGGTGGGTCAAATCACGCACACAGCCATTACACCACAAAACAAGGGTGGTCTTCTGATTGAAAATTCTTCTGAGTCAAAGGATGGTTCCGCCCTCACCCTTGCCTATCATCCAGTTCTCACACCTACAACCTCCTCTGCAATGTCTATAGCAGCTGAAGAGACTGGCACAGTTCACACCGAGCATGCTGAAGTGGCAAGCGGGGCTTGCCAAAGTGTGGCTGTGCTATCAGACATCACTCTCGAACAATTAACACCTTCTGTTTCTTCGATACCCCCTGGATCGACAGTGGTTGTGGTACCCGATCTAACAGTAGTTGCAACACCTGATCTGTCTATGGCTGCGATAGCACTCGAACTTCCAACTACTATTCAAGATCTCTCTGCTGCTGTGGTTCAAGAACCCCCTGACACATTTGAGACTTCTGAAGTCCCTGCTACCGATCTTGAGGTTGCTGTAGATATTGGGAATCCTGAAACTACTACTCCAGTTGTGCCTGCTGGTATATCTATAGCTCTAAGACTGCCAGACTCTACTCTACCAGTCTCATGTGCTTTCCAGCCTTCTGGCTCTCTCATGGCACCCTCACACCCAGTTGTTACAGCATCGATAACCCCTACAGCCATCCAAGATCTCACCGCTGCTGTATCCTCTGAACTCTCTATGGTTAACTCTAATGTTGTCATTGCTACTTCGGATGTCTTGGAAAACCTTCCTAAAGATACCAATTCTGCTGTACCTATGGCTCCACTTTCCAACATCATACTGTTGCCCGTCAAGACAAAATCTATCTTGGAGCCTGCAGCAGTTTTTCGCAGTTCCTCTCTTCATGCACACACAGTTGGGGTTTGTGTTCCAAAGACTTCATCTTTTCTGAATTCTACATCTAAGGTTCAGAACATTGGTACTGGCTCCGTAATTCAAGACTCTCACCTTACAACTCGTTTCTGGTGCCTCATGATGTGCCTATTTGGAGTAAGACTCTTGTACTGTGGAACAGACACTCTTCCTACAGGTCGGTCTTCAGGGAGCCTGGAGGGGGGCCTGGAGAGGGGCATACTGTCATGCCTGCGCCATGGGCACATCCATTCATGCTCCATTTGGACTTTGCTGCTTAATAATTATTGTCAACTAACTACACATACCATAATGCACCTGGTCGCAAGCATTGTTTCCTGGCCGTTCCAATTGGTTTTCTATGGAACTACACCCCCCAGAAGCCTTAGAGTCTGGTCCTGTTTCCACCAGCCCAGGAACAGAAAGGGAGGTGGCCGATTGCCTGCAGGTGTGATTCGCCAGGTGAAACCAATTAGCCTGCCTCTGTGCTGGGCTAGGCAGTATAAAGGCTGCTGCCTGCAGTGGCTCAGCCTCTTGCATCTGAGAGTCCTCCCTCCACCTTTCGCTCCTGACTTCAGTTCCTTGTATGCGGTTAATCATCACTCCTGCTTGGACCCTGCCTCGCAGCTTGCTACACCCTGCTGCCTACAGCCCTAGCCTTTTGGGCTCCCTGCCTTGTTGCTTGCTACACCCTGCTGCCTATAGCCCTTGTCCTCAGGGCTCCCTGCTCTGCAGCCTGCCTCTCTCCGGCTGCCTTAGCCCTTGTCCTCAGGGCTCCCTGCTCTGCAGCCTGCCTCTCTCCGGCTGCCTTTGCCCTTGTCCTCTGGGCTCCCTGCTTTGCAGCCTATCTCACACCGGCTGCCTTTGCCCTTGTCCTCTGGGCTCCCTGCTTTGCAGCCTATCTCACACCGGCTGCCTTTGCCCTTGTCCTCTGGGCTCCCTGCTCTGCAGCCTGCCTCTCTCCGGCTGCCTTAGCCCTTGTCCTCAGGGCTCCCTGCTCTGCAGCCTGCCTCTCTCCGGCTGCCTTTGCCCTTGTCCTCTGGGCTCCCTGCTTTGCAGCCTATCTCACACCGGCTGCCTTAGCCCTTGTCCTCAGGGCTCCCTGCTCTGCAGCCTGCCTCTCTCCGGCTGCCTTTGCCCTTGTCCTCTGGGCTCCCTGCTCTGCAGCCTGCCTCTCTCCGGCTGCCTTAGCCCTTGTCCTCAGGGCTCCCTGCTCTGCAGCCTGCCTCTCTCCGGCTGCCTTTGCCCTTGTACTCTGGGCTCCCTACTCTACAGCCTTCCTCACTCCGGCTGCCTTAGCCCTTGTCCTCTGGGCTCCCTGCTCTACAGCCTGCCTCACGCCGGCTGCCTTAGCCCTTGTCCTCTGGGCTCCCTGCTCTACAGCCTACCTCACTCTGGCTGTCTTAGCCCTTGTCCTCGGGGCTCCCTGCTCTACAGCCTGCCTCACTCCGGCTGCCTTAGCCCTTGTCCTCTGGGCTCCCTGCTCTACAGCCTACCTCACTCCGGCTGTCTTAGCCCTTGTCCTCTGGGCTCCCTGCTTTACAGCCTACCTCTTTCCGGCTGCCCTAAACCCTTTTCCTCTGGCTTTCTACCCTACCGTCCTACTCCGGTAGGTTTACTCACTACTTTCCTGCTCCTCTGAGCTCTCTACCTTGTACCTTACTGTCCTCTGCTATCCTATCCTGTTACTCGACTTTCCCTTCTATTCCTTCTGCTAGTTTGCTATCACCTCCTTTCCTGGATTTGTCTGTTGTAACATCTCTTGTACCGTTTGTCGACCCTTTGTTTCAGAGCTTGTCTGTTGGTTCCCCATCAGTCAACCTCTGCCCCTTCCTTTGTCTTGTTTCTACATTACAGACACCCATAGCTGCTGTTCCAAGTCATGAGCAAACAGCGTGGGCCTCTGTTATAGCAAACTGTGCAGAAGGCTAGAGTATTTCCAAGGTTCGTGGAATACTCTTTCCCTATTCTGCATACACCCCAAGAGGGTATCCATTCTGTACCTTTTCCCTTGCTACTCTTTCCTACTCTTCGTTCTATTTCCGTTCTGTTGTGTGTGTACTTGTCTGTCCACTTATTTTCAGTACCCAAACTCTTCTGGGTGTCCTGTGCCACTCTTAATAGAGTGCCATCCGTGACAGCCTGGGCCTAGCTAAGCCTGCCCCTCTCACTTGTCATTGGCCCAGTTCTCCCCTCTCCCTTGATTGGGGAGCTGGGTTGTGTGTCATCTTTATGGCTTACAGAAAGACACTCCCCTTGTCAATGTGCACACAAATCTATTTCTGATCCAAATACATATTTCCCAGATGCACAATTTGTTGAAATTACATGTACATATTACAGATTCCTTATGGTCCATGCTTGTCCGACTCTGATCTTCCTGGGGGCTTGCATTCAAAAATGACAACATTTTGCGCTTTTTGACTGGTTTTGCAATATTGGATTTTCATCAAAAATTACACAAATGTACACCCTCCTTCTACACACATTCCAGCTATTTACTAGGTTTCTAGCATAAACCCGGTGTCTGTAATATCAATAAATAGCGGGGTTTGGTCCTAGAACACCGTAGAATTTGGAGTTTGGACTCAAATCGTGAGGGCATTTTTCATACTAAGAATCTCAAAGTTGTACATTCCTGTCATTTGGTTACAATAAGTTATCAATGTTTCTATAAAATATATATTTGCTGCAATAGGAATCCACACTCAAGTCTGGCCCGCCCCTTGAAGCTGGGTGGGTGAGGGATCACATGTCTCTTCTCACAGGCAGCTCTCTGTTTACAGTCAACATTCAAAATTAACATACCCCATTCAACTGAAAGGGGCTATTGTCTCTCTCCTCCAGGCTGAAGGGGAAACCCCCTCCCTCTCACTCAGAAGGGCCATGTGATATCCTGCCTCCTGTTGTGAGTCTCTGGGGTGTTAAGAGTTCTCAGCCTCTTGGCCTCTGGGAACAGCAGGTGGCTAAGATTTTTAATTAACCAACAGGCTTTGAAGTCCCTGCCCCTCTTGCTTGCAACTCCTAAATACAGTTTCCATGTCAGAGTTTAGACCGCTAGCGCCAGTTTGTGGACAAAGCTGGTACTGCACCCATTTTTGGGATCTGTCTTGAATTACTCATTTCAATAGAGTGGTCTTTTGCTTGATAGTATAGGACCCTTGCTTAACATTGTTTTGATCGCATCCTTACAGTAGAGTGGTGATGTGGAACCCCCCACAAGAAGGCTGTATCTTTAGAGTGGTCTTGTGCCCATGATTTTAGCAACTTTTTGACATTAAAAAAAACGGATTTTGAACAGAACCATCTTTCTTTGCACTGGTGGGTGGCAGATTAGGTGACCATTTCGGTGTGCGCAAACTGCGCAGTTCTCCTGGATTCTGGCGTGAATGTGGGCGGCAACAGCTCATCTCCACATCCACCCAGTCTATTGATTTAGTTTTTTCTGGGATAGAATAAAGGGCGGCGACAGCTCATCCCCACATCTACCCAGTCTATTGATTCAACATGGGTCAAAACCCTTGACAAGCCCCCCCGCCCGACTGCGCTTTGATTTCTAGGTGAGGGGGAGTCGGGTGCAAGTATGTTTTGATCCACGCGTTGGTATGTCCGCATCATCTTCTTCCAATTCCATAGGTGGCACAGTTCAGCATCTTTTCCTCCATCCGGTTGGATCGATCGGTTCTCCTCACCTGTCCTGATGGGGATATTGGGCGGTACCCCGGGCCCCTCGGGTCTCTGCTCCCGGTCCCCGGTCGTCCTCCTTGGTCAGTCTCCATGGTTTCCTCTCTCCTAGGATGATAAAGCAAAAGCGGCAAAACCTATTCATAGACATTTTTCCACCACTATTGATCTAGTGGGGCGGCATGTACATTTTATAACTCAAGAGACATAGCATTCTTATTTTGAAAAACAAGATATAATATGAAACATTTTTTTTTTCAAATCATAATATTTTAGAGACTATATGTGGGATATTTTGGGATGGGAACTGAATTAATCTGGGGCGGTCCCCTCTGGTATTGCAGAGGACTCCTCCAGTTGTTGCAGAGTGTGCCTGGGATGGCAACACTTTAACTGATTAATATGGACCCACTTGTCTTCCCCTTCCACCAGACTACCTTTGGGGATGCGGATCTTATAGGATACAGGGGAGATTTTGTCTATAATTTCAAACGGTCCCTTCCAAGTAGGCAAACATTTTCGCTGTTTTGCCTGGTTTCTTTGGAAATTATATAGATAGACCCGGTCCCCCACCTTGTATACTTTCCTGGTGGTTTTCAGGTCGTAGTGGGTCTTCATGCTATCTTTCTAGATTCCGCTGAGCATAGGCAAAAGCATGCTGAAGGTGTTTCCTTAAATTCTCCACATACTCATGAGTGTGGAGGCATTTATCAGTGTCTGCTCTTGGGTCCTGTAGAGCAAATGCTGGGGAAGCACCATCTTGCGTCTGGTCATCAACTCCAATGGTGACATTTTAGTTGCAGATGAAGGGGTAGATCTGATGGCCATTAGGACCAGAGGTAATCGTATATCCCAACTTGGCCCAGAATCTGCCAAAAACTTTTTTAATATGCTCACAATGGTTCGGTTGTATCGCTCTTCTGCTCCAGAAGAAGCTGGCCGGTAAGCAATTTGTAGCTTCCTTTTAACCCCCAGTATCTCCCACATCTTTGTCATTACATCACTGGTGAAATGGCTACCCCTGTCTGACTCAATCCTTTGAGGTAGACCAAAACAGGAAAAGATGTGGTTAATCATCAGGGCAGCTGCTGTTTCTGCCTTGCAATTTGGGGCCGAGAGACATTCCACCCACTTGGTAAACAAACATGTCACGGTCAACATGTACTTGTTTCCTCTAGACGAGCGAATTACAGGGCCTACAAAGTCGATTTGCAAATCTGACCATGGCAGTGTCATTCCCCTCTTTTGGAGAGGCGCCCGGTGTGTGAGGGATGATGGCTGAAATTGTGCACACACAAGACACCCCTTCAAGTATTGGTCGAGGTCCTGCCCCATGTGTGGCCAGTATGCAACCTCTCTTAAGATCTCAAGTGTTGTGTGAAACCACCTATGACCGGCGGTGGCCGCATCATGGCCGTGACTTAACATCAGGCTTCGGAATGAGGTAGGAACCACCCACTGATCATGGGATTTCCTTACCAACAAACCGTCTTGGATTCGGAACATCTTTGGACATTTCATCAACACTCTAAGGTCCTCCTTCCCAATGTAATCGGTATCCGTCAGGGGAAAGTTCTCAGGGTCCTCAATGTGTTGGTAAAACTTACCTATTATTGGATCCCCCTTCTGAGCTGTAATCAAATCAGCATCAGGGGTCTCCTTACTCCATTGTGCAGTTGAAAAATCATTGTGAGCATTTGTCTGGGATCTAGTGATAGCAGTGACCTGGATTTCCCCCAACAGGGACTCTATTTCCATTAGATCCCCTTGGATGGCCCCGGTTTTGGCCAGCTGATCAGCTAAGTCATTTCCAGTTTTGTCTGGTCCCTCTACTTTGGAATGACCCTTGATCTTTTTCCAGTAGATGGTCATCCCATTCGAGGTGACCAGATCTTCAATGTTTTGGATTAACTTCCCATGTTTCAAGGGTTTGTTATTAGCACATAACATGCCTCTGGTTTTCCAATTAACCAGGTGCTCCACGCACCCGTTCCGTACATAATCCGAATCTGTGATTATGACCAGTTCGTGGAGTTGATGTTGGACAGCAGTGAGGATGGCCTGATGCACAGCCATCAATTCTGCCACCTGACTACTTCAGGGACCAATTTTGTATCCAGCGGAGGGTTCTGGAAACTCCTTCACCCATGCATTCCCTACGCCGGCCACCAGTTCTTTTTCCCCCTGTTGTTGTCAACATGGTAAGAGCATCCATCCACATAGACAGTGGGCATTCCCTCACACTTGTCTTCTTCAAAGACTTTGTGCTGGGAATTAAGGTATGCCTCCATGTTGTCCTTGATTTTTAGACTTTCGTCCTTGAGACAGTTTTCTCTGGCACAATCATGCAAGTCAGCCAGACCTTGCGCGAGGGGACTCTTCTTGTTTTGGCCATATCTGACCTCCACAGGAAAGCCTTGCATTGACAGAATCCAGGAAGTAATTTGGGAATTACTCACATTTGCGGCCCGGATTCTGTCACTTTGGAGATATTGCAGAGGCTGGTGTGGAGTCTCCACTATGATGTGTTCCCCCTGGATAAACGGGCGGTAATTCTTCAATGCCCACACCAGGAGTGCCTTCTTACAATCGTTGAATTTTTCCTCCACAGAGGATAAAGTTTTGCTCGCATAGGAGATTACTTTATCGACCTTGTCATGCTTTTGGTATAATACTTCCGTCAAGCACGTATTAGAGAACCCTGTCTCCAGGAAGAACTCCTTGTTTCTGACAGGGTAAGCTAGGCAAAGCACTTGTGAGAGGCTTCTCTTGAGTTGTCTTACTACCTCGGATTGTTCTGGACCCCATTCCCACTTGACCTCCCCTCCTTCAGGAGATGAATCAGGGGTCTATTGATCTCTGCGTAGCCCTCAATGAACTTTCTGCTGTAATTAGTCAGTCCAAGGAGGCTCCTTAGTTCCCGCATAGTTGTGGGATCCTTCAGTTTCTGGAGTGTGTCCACTTTCTTTTCTTGGGGACAGAGACCCTGAGGAGTAATCTCATGCCCAAAGAAATTAACATGGGTTCTACACCACTGTGCTTTCTGAAAGGAAAGTTTTGCTCCGGCGGCCTTCAACTGTGTCAGAACATAACGGATCTCCGCTATGTGTTCTTCCACAGATGAACTTTTGATGAGGACATCATCTACATAAGCCAGGTTACCCCTCGCACCCAGGTCAGGCATGGCCTTATGTAGGAAAATGTTGAATTCATTGCCGGAGATGAGGTATCCAAAGGGAGTTGGGGTCCATGTGTACTGCTGGCCCCCAAAGGTAAAAGCCAGTTTGTATTGGTCCTCCCTACTGACAGGCACGGTCCAGTATCCATTGGTCAGGTCTATTGCTGTGAATACCAGTGACCCCTGGATCTGGGCCAGCCCTTGGTCAATGTAGGGCAGAGGCCATCGGGAATTTTGGACCCGTTTGTTGAGCTCCCTAAGGTTGGCGCAAAGCCTCCACTGGCCGTTTGGCTTCAATATTCCCAGCACCAGATTACTGAAGGTGCTGTGTACTGGACGGATTATTCCCCGGGACTCAAGGTTCTTAATTATTTCAGTAAGGGACTCCATGGATGCGAGAGGCAAACGATATTGCTTCACAAACACTGGAGTCATTCCAGGGTCCGTGGGAATTGTTGTGGTGTGGATGTTGATGTTGTGGTGTGGATGTCGGTGCGACCACAGTCATATGAGTCTACCGCAAAGAGATCTTGGAAATCCAAGAAAACTTGTTTCAACTTTTGCTTCTGTTCCAGAGTCACACAGGCATCAGCTAGATTGACTCTCTCTTCCACCATCTGCCTGAAGCCTGGAAAGACCAGCTGGGTGGAGAAGTCCCTGGTCAGAGTGCTGATTTGGACTGGAGGCTTCAGGTGGGAAAGGCAGCCCTGATGGACCCGGAAAATCACCTCATCCCTCCTGAAGTCACAAGTCACATCTTCCTTACCATAAGGGCAAGAAGTGTACACCAGGAAGTTCCCCCCCTGCCGGGTGAAAATCCTGTCTGGTGTTGTATTGTCCTCACTGTCACTGTCAAAACAGTCCTTGGGGATTGGTCCTAACAGTTCATTTCCTAAATCAATGGAGAAATGTCGGTCATCAACAGCCATTCCAATGATGGTGCCTTCGGCTAGAGTAATACTCTGTAAGTCGCTGTTATCCACCTCTATTGGAATGGTGTCATGTTCTATGTTGACTAATGGTGTTGGGTTTACCCCTAACCCTTGTTGTTGGAGAGAAGCATTTAGATGAATATAAGCATCAGGGTTTTTCAATTTTTGTCCTCTTTTAACTTTCACTTCCAGGGAGAATTGTCAGGTCCTTTCTGGGATGGTGACTTCCTCTTTAATCTGAATTTCAACTGCATGAGGTAGCAATTGGGCTGACCTAAATGCTTTTTCTGAATCATCAAAGTCCATGGGATTCTCCGCTAATCGGGACCAAGCTTTGAAGTTTATTAGGTCCAAACTAATGGCAAAGCGATTGAAAATGTCACTGCCTAAGTAAAAGACGGCAGTGACGTCTCGCATGACCCATCAATTATGGACTATGCTCTTGTTGCCAATGGAGATTCTGAGCATACACCTGCTTGGCAGGAGATGTTTTGAATTGGATGTTTCCAGATCCATTTCCCATTTGTCTATCAGTTTGAATGTGGGAATGGCTGGATCTTTTGGGAGTTGGCGGAACATGGCTTCGCTGATGAAGTTCTTACCGTTGTTTACACACACTCGGGCGAGAACAGAGTCTTTCCCATCATTTAACTGAACAGGGATGAACAACTGCTCTCCAATTTGCTGAATATCAGCCAGGCGCTTAGCTGATTTCACATCTTTCTGGACTATAGGAGTGGGAGTGTCTGATTGTGGATTGGTAAAGAATTTCAGAGTGTTTCCTTCCAGTGTGGAATACCACCTTAAACTGGAAGGAAGGTTGATTTTTAGAAATAGAGAGGACCCCCCATCACCAGTTTGTTGTCCTACTGCTATTACTGTCACGTCTGGAATTTGGTTGTTCTGGAAGTGAAATTCTACTTGGTCAGATTTTTGTTCAACCATGTGGCAGGTGCCATTTAAACTAACATGGTTGACACTCTGTTTTAATTTTATTGGTTGGCTAGTCTGGTCCAGAGGACCTTGTTTACACAATCTATTAGGGGTGACAACCTTCTCAGGATGTCGTTCTCTAGTAAACAAGGGGTTCCCTCTGGAGTCACTACTATGACTGGGTGTTTCACCTTGTGTCGCCCAATTTTAATGTCCAACTCTGCAGTCCCCTCGACGGGAACTTCCTTCCCGTCAAAGTCCTGCAGTTGTCCACGAAGAGAGGTGAGAGGAATGCGGTAATTCTCCCCCCTTCCTGCATTTAGTTCATCAAAGGCCCATTTGGACAGAAGGGTAGCTTGGGATCCAGTGTCCACCCGTGCCAAAATTGTACCCTGCCCCTGTACTTGTACCGGGGCATAGTATCTTCCCTCCTTCTCCTCAAGAGGGCACAGATAATGCACATTTTTGGACAACTGGTGGGCTAACTTTCTGGTTTTGGACATGGCGAGAGAAGAGATTTGGGCAGAATTCTGTGAAGAGCCTGGGGAATCTGAAAGAAAAAGTTGGCAACTGGAAATGGTTTCGGGTTCTGGGCCGCCCCCCCCCTTTTTGGAGGCAGTCATCAGGATGGGTTTGACCCATGGGATTTTGGTATTGTTGGTTCTGGGATAGAATGAGGGGCGGCGACAGCTCGATCCCCACATCTACCCAGTCTGGATTGGAATCTCTTGGGACCCATTTTTCCTCGGGAGGAGTTCCCCCATCTCTGAAGGAGAAGATCCTTTCCCCAGGATCTTCTGAGGATCCCTCTCCCTCAAATTGGAAGACCTGTACCTCCTCCACAAAGTGGGTCTGTTTGAGTCCTTTGTTTCTCCTACCCCACCTCTGCTTTTTAAGAGGCAGGCTTTCAGGGGCAGGAGATTTTGTTTCCGGTTCCTGGTTTTCCAGTGGCTGTTTACAAGTTGGGAAGGAAGCTTCCTCCAAGGCTTTACACCCCTCTTCCCCTTGTGCCTCCTCCCTGGGAACCGGTGGGTTATCGGGGTGCTGCCCCCGTCATTGTTCTGGGGCACCAGGCCCAGAGTTTGGGGCATTCTGCGGTGGCATGCTCATCTGAGGGTTCTGTTGAGCCCTCAGTATGTGACCCAGATCCCGTGCCATATTTTAGACCTGGCGCTCAAGTTGTGAAACCCGCTCAGGCTGATACGGGGCTCTATTTTCTCCCCTGGGCTGATCCCGGGAAGGGTAGCTATCGCTTCTCTGGTAATACCCCGGATTGGGAAGATTTGGGTACCCCTCCACCCTTGGCCTCCCCTCTCCCGGATTAGGTGGTCTGGGCTCAGGGAATCGGGGAAAGAAAGATGGATGAGTTTGGGGCTGGAATCCTTGTGGATACCTGGGGAAAAAGTTTGGCCCAGGGTTTGGTGAATTTCTGCCCTCCTGGGGGAAGTTAGGAGGGAAGTTCCACGGGTTAGGCGCTTGGCTGGATTCCCCCCCTTGGGCTGGAGGAGTCCACACATAACCCAGGATTGGTCGGTTTCCCTTGTAGCGGGGACTTACATAGTCAGGGGAGCGGGGGACCCCATTTGTGGGACTACCTCCTCGACTCCCTGTCTGTGACTGGCCCGAGGGCCTTCTGGGCTGTGAATTATTTGGCACAGGCAGGTTTTTAGGCCCCCCCATCTCCAAATCTAAAACGGGGGCAACCTTTACCTCTGCCACCTTGGCAGCAGCAGGGGTGCTGTTGGTTTAGGGGTTTTTCTGCGCATTACTTTTATTTTCTATGGGCTTCTGCACCTCATAGATCTGGGTGGCTTGCTCAATGACACAGTCTAAAGATCTTTTCTCGTGAAAATCTCTCATGAGCTGGGTCATTATGTACTTGGGAAGAGCATGGAAAAATGTGTTGATGAATTCTCTGCTGTCCGTGCGCACCCTTCTGGTGGTCTGCGCAAAGGCACTCTTCAATTCTTGCACAAATTCTTGTGGGGCCTGATCCTCCCCACATTGCAAATTGTAGGCCGCCTTGCGAGCCTCTTGGGGATTTCTATGTACAGAAAAATGTTTCAAGATGGACGCCCTATATGTGGACCATCTTGAATGGTTTTGGTCCTCCAGCCCCGCAAAGAAACTGGAGTATTCAGGGGAGAATGTCCATTTGACGTACTGGATGCAGCTACTGCTGTCCTTCAAATGGAAAGTCTCCATCATTTGCTCATAGAGCTCCAAGTGTTCCCAAACAGAATACTTGGTGTTCTTATGATAAGGCGTGATGACACTCCTGATTGCCTTAATCTGTTTTAAGGGGTCCTTAAGCAAGGCCCTTTTCACCTTATTGGCCTTTTTGGTTCGGGTAACCCTGGTCCATTCATCCTCTGATTCAGAAGCACTGCTCCCAGAGGTGCCCGTCTGATCTTCCAGGTTTTCCCGGATTCTGCCAGCCTGGGAATAGCTGGTAGAATGTGGGGACCTGGTCTCCTGTGTCATGTGACGCTCAGAGGAGTCTTCAGATCCCTCCTTGCTACCAGGCTTTGATGGGTACCCCCCCAGAGACCTAACTGGGCAGAGGTTTTTAGGATGCCCTTAGGGGGCCTAATTTCCTGGGGTTCCCCAATAAATTGCACTGTGCTTGGGTGCCCATACCCGGATGCCCGCCCCTCCATTCCTGGGTGGTACTGGCCTATGAGCTCCATACTTTTGGCTGGATAGTAATCTGCCATCCCTGAGGCCCTGTGTTCATGTGCGCCAGGGGACATGGGGGTGGCAGAGTCCAGGGACTGAGAGAGATGAAGGCCTCTGGTACCAGGGCTCCTGAGGTTATGCTCAGGCGTTTCCCTTTCCTAGCGAACCTCATCTCTATCATCTCTATCAGCCCCTGCTCCCTGTTGCAATGCAAGAGCCTGCGCTTTCAGTTCCTCAGTTAAGGCCTTACTAGATCAGTCTCTCCTGCATGGCTACCTGTTGCTGGAGCCTATCATTGTGCTGGCAGACAGCCTCATTTTCTCTCTGTGCCTCCTGGTTGGTCCTGGAGTACTGGGCCAGTCTCTGCTGCAGGAGGGTTACCTCCTGAGTCCCATCCCTACTGGCCTGCTCCTCTCTTGCCAGAGCCTCCTCCACCCTCCTTGTGTGATCTAGCAAGCCCTGATGCTCTTTTTGGAGGTCACCCAGCGCCTGGAGGGCCAAGTGATTTTCTTCAATTTTTCTTTTTAAATGGCAAACTTCCTGGCCTAAGGTATCCCTTTCCTGACCAAGAGCCTGCATTTGTGACGCCAGGTCATCCCTCTGCCTTTGAAAGGCACCAGCTTTCTGGCATTCTTCATCAAACTCTGCCTGGGTATCCAGGTCTTTCAAAATCAATGTATTGCTTTCCTCTTTCTCTCTGTCTAGTTGGATTTGCAGGGTGGCTACTTGCTCTGTGCATGCCCTGTTGAAATTGATCTGTTGCTCCAGCTTTTTCTGGCTCTGCAGTAAGGAGTCCAAACTGTCTTGGTGCTCCTTCTGCAAAGCCAGAATTCTGGTATCCTGGTCTGTCTTTTCCTGTTGCAGTATATCCACGTCCTCTTTTATTTTAATGATATACTGCCTACTATCATTTTCTGACTCCTGGCTCCTCTGCAGCCTCTGCTCAGAAGAGACCAGGTCAGATTGGGCCTTCTCTAACGCAATATGTCGCCTATTTGCCAGATCTTGGCCTTCAGCACATTTATCCTGCATGGCTCCCATATATAGATACAAATATGCCTCCTAACAATCTTATTGTGTTCATCTTTGGCTTTAGGGGCCATATATAATTCACTCTGGACCACCCTGATCTCTTCATGTATATGACCCTGTTTCAGTGACCTGTTGCGCGATTGCCCGCAGCCAGACCGTTTGGTCCTGATGAGTCCACTCACCTCTCACAAATAGCTTATGTAACAAGTGCTCTCTGGCTATTTTGCTGTCTACCAGTGTCGTCATTCTGGAGATTTGAGTTCCTTCCTGACTTACCGAAGTTTGTATTTTATTTTGCAAAACAGACCTTCTCCTTAGAGCGTTCCTTTGAGGAGTGCTTTACAGCATACCACAGCGTGGTGATCCGACCGGATGTATGTATCCCGTCAGTTAGCACACTGTATTAAGCTGCACAAGTGGTAAATATAATGCAGAATTTCCCGGGCGAGCCCCCACTTTGTAAGTGACTCCGATCAAGCAATCCCACTAAGTCAGTGCCTTGTCTGGGATGCCCAAGGGAAGCTCTTATTTATATATTTTTATGGCAAGTTATAATCTGGATGATGAACCCTTGTATAACACCCCTCTCTTAGAATCCCCCTGACCCCACTGAGCCAAGAAGTAGATTTGTTTTGCAAATTTAAAAGGTTTATTTGAAAAATTAAACAATATATATATATATATCACACTTCTATAAATAAATTGATAATGGATAGCACACTTGTGAATATGAGCAGTAATCAGCAATAGGTAATCCTACAGTAGCACAGTTCTTGGTTACTTATGAATAGGAAAAGAAAAATAAGGTGGTAGAGAATGCCTTTATGGCTTCAAGGAGAATGCAATGATGAGTGAAATGCAGTACAGAAAATAACTGGATATGGCTTCAACAAAAGACAATATAATCACTTTTCCTTGACAATTCACTCCCCCCCTTTATGCAATATAAGGAGATGGAAAGGAGAGCACACAGTACTCAGGAATGTAATCAAATACAATACGAAACTCAGTCCCCCCCTAGCAAGCTTAGAGAAAAACAGGTATGATTTTAAAACACAGGCCCAAAATGCTTTGAATGTGGTGGCAATGAAGTGATTGATGTTAAAATTGATTTTAATTCCCTATAGAGGTTCAGGGTGAGTGATAGCTAGTTGGTATTAGTTCAGGCTCACTTTAGCAATGCTCTATGAGTAATTAGCAGGTTAAAAACGAATTTCAAGGATGGAAGCAAAGGCAAATATTTTCACACGTGGCTGGAATGATTGCAAATGTCAAATCGCGGCAAATTAGTCGCGTGCGTCGAGGTTCATTGGAAAGCTTAGATTCTAAGCTTTAAAATGACAGTTACATTTCTATCCTAGGACAAACGGTTCCAGAGATACGGATGATTTTGTGAAGGTAGCTTTTCGGATTTGAAATTTAAAAGTTCAAAATGGCAGATGACAGTTTTCAGCTTTAAAAAGGACAGAATGACACACACGATTCCTATGAGGTAGTTCTAAATAGGCTGAAATAGTTTTAATTAGATTATTTTAAACTAAGAGATTAGTCTGGCACATTCCTAGAGTACTCACACTAACTTTTGGACAGGAATGCGGCTTCGTCACGGATCTGGTCTGGTTTGGACTGCGGTTCCCTTGCCAAGGACGGTCTCTGCCTAGTTCTGCTTTCTCTGGATACAGCACTGTGCTTTCTGGGTCGGCTATTGGTTCTGGCAAAGGTTCTTGGCACTGCACGGTGGTCTGATCTCTCTGGATGCAGCACTGCTTTCTGGGTTCTGGCCTAGGGTTCTAGCCAGAATCAAACAGCACAGCCCGGCTGTTAAAGAGTTCAGTTGCAAAAGATTTTGAGGCCTGCTGAAGATACTTTTGCTTGCAGTGGGCCTTCTAGGTTCAAAGTTCTGTTTTCACTGTCTAGCTGGAGTCAGTCTAGATCTCTGGAGTTCTGGATGTGAATTTGTCCGTCAGCGTGCTCCGCAGAAATGGAAATTTAATGTTCCTACCTCGGTTCCAGTGGCACTTTTTATGTGTTTTGAAAATGGGTGTGTGCCTGGGTCTAGCTAAGCCTGCCCCTCTCACTTGTCACTGGCCCAGTTCTCCCCTCTCCCTTGATTGGGGAGCTGGGTTGTGTGTATCTTTATGGCTTACAGAAAGACACTCCCCTTGTCAATGTGCACACAAATCTATTTCTGATCCAAATACATATTTCCTAGATACACAATTTGTATAAATTACATGTACATATTACAGATTCCTTATGGTCCATGCTTGTCTGACTCTGATCTTCCTGGGGGCTTGCATTAAAAAATGACAACATTTTGCGCTTTTTGACTGGTTTTGCAATATTGGATTTTCATCAAAAATTACACAAATGTACACCCTCCTTCTACACACATTCCAGCTATTTACTAGGTTTCTAGCATAAACCCGGTGTCTGTAATATCAATAAATAGCGGGGTTTGGTCCTAGAACACTGTAGAATTTGGAGTTTGGACTCAAATCGTGAGGGCATTTTTCATACTAAGAATCTCAAAGTTGTACATTCCTGTCATTTGGCTACAATAAGTTATCATGGTTTCTATAAAATATATATTTGCTGCAATATGAATCCACACTCAAGTTGCCCGCCCCCTTGAAGCTGGGTGGGTCAGGATCACATGTCTCTGCTCACAGGCAGCTCTCAGTTTACAGTCAACATTCAAAATTAGCATACCCCATTCAACTGAAAGGGGCTATTGTCTCTCTCCTCCAGGCTGAAGGGGAAACCCCCTCCCTCTCACTCAGAAGGGCCATGTGATATCGTGCCTCCTGTTGTGAGTCTCTGGGGTGTTAAGAGTTCTCAGCCTCTTGGCCTCTGGGAACAGCAGGTGGCTAAGATTTTTAATTAACCAACAGGCTTTGAAGTCCCTGCCCCTCTTGCAACTCCTAAATACAGTTTCCCTGTCATAGGTTAGACTGCTAGCGCCAGTTTGTGGACAAAGCTGGTACTGCACCCATTTTTGGGATCTGTCTTGAATTACTGCATTTCAATAGAGTGGTTTTTGCTTGATAGTATAGGACCCTTGCTTAACATTATTTTGATGGCATCCTTACAGTAGAGTGGTGATGTGGAACACCCCACAAGAAGGTTGTATCTTTAGAGTGGTCTTGTGCCCATGATTTTAGCAACTTTTTGACATTTAAAAAAAACGGATTTTGAACAGAACCACCTTTCTTTGCACTGGTGGGTGGCAGATCAGGTGACCATTTTGGTGTGCGCAAACTGCGCAGTTCTGCTGGATTCTGGCGTGAATGTGAGCGGCGACAGCTCATCCCCACATCCACCCAGTCTATTGATTTAGTTTGTTCTGGGATAGAATAATGGGCGGCGACAGCTCATCCCCACATCTACCCAGTCTATTGATTCAACAGGGGTCAAAACCCTTGACACTGCGCCTCCACTGCATTCTATGGTTCGCTGCTTGCTCAAGGAGTAGCAGTGTAGGCATGTCCTCCAGCCCTAGTATTGCAACTGCTAATGGTAGCATTGTGGATTTGGGAGGGGGGCTGTGGTGTGTGGGAGTGCTCCTTTTGTGCTGTAGCAGACTCCGTTGCCTCCACCTGTGCTGATTGTGTGCACCTGTGGCAGGCTTCTACACAGCAGATACCTGTTAACGCCTGGTCCGCGATGCTGGTGTTAACGGCATCATGGTATCCGTTATTACCGGCATCTCCATGCCGGTAATTGTATGTCCGTGCAACTCTTAGGGCCTCATTACACGGATGGCGGTGAACCATGGCGCTATTAGCGCCATGATTCATGCCGGTAAGATACCGGCACCGCCTTGGCAGAAAGGGGAATTACCGCCCCATTCCAAGGTTGGCGGGGCGGCAATTCCCCCTTCCACCATTGCCCTTCCCCATTCCCATTTTCGCCCCATAGGGCTCAATGGGAATGGGGAAGGCGCTAATTACGGTACCGCAAATTGCAGTACCGTAATTAGCTCCCTGGGTCCCTTTGCGGGTTGGTTTTTAACGCCTGCAAAAAGCAGGTGTTAAATACCCCAACCCACAAAGGGACCTCGTAGTAAGGCGGTAAGGATTTACCGGTACCGGTATTTTACCGGTACCGGTAAATCCTTACCGCCATCCGTGTAATGAGGCCCTTAATGTGCACTTAACTGCAGCATGCCGGTGTCACTGGCACTGCTTCCGAGTGTCCGCGCTCATACCGGCAAGGGAGAAGCCGGTCACAGCAGGTCCCTGTCGATGCCGGTGACACTGGCATCGCAGCTCGTAATACTCCAGTCTGGTAAACGATGCTGGTACAGTAATACCGGCATCAATTTTACCAGACCGCCAACCTTGTAATGAGGCCCATTGTCAATATAGTGAATGTGAAAAAGTAAACAGGTGATGTCACCTCCTCTGGAAACATGTGTTTTGCTCATAAAAGATTCTCTTGGGCAAACAAAAGACTGAATAACATTGATTCAAGTTAGAACATCAATTTGGTGAACCTATACAATATTGGCATTAAATATATAGACGCCATCTTAACAAAAAAGAATGCTAAATACAAATGAAGGTAAAAAAACACAAAGCAAAATTAACCATTATAACATTTTGCTGCATTCTGATCAAAACTTGGTATAATGAAGCCATGTCTCCAGTTTCAAACTCAAACCCATCCTTGAGTCCGTGTAATCTGACACTTGTGTGATTAGAATAATTTTGAAATACAAGCATGTCACCCAAGGGCATGCATTGTAATCACACCAATCCCTACACTAAATTATAATTTTATACTAAGATATAGGGGCTGATTCATGGAATTTGTGCGGGATTTGTGCGCCTTTATGCCCGCAAATCCCTGTTTAACAAATGGGTATTCGCAGACAGAATGGCGCACAAATCCCTGTTTTTCGGCGCACGAATTCCATGAATCAGCCCCATAATTTCAAACCACAAATATTGCCTGAGTTAGTGGCTGATAGTTCTTGAAGTATTGCAAGTCTTTTGAGTAACTAATCTGAACAAAAGGTCCTGTGGAAATAATAACCCAGAAGAATTTAGCAATAGTGTGGTTAAGGAATATAGGATTACAGCACCTCAGTGACATGCATTAGATTTTGAATCAAAATGTCACCCAATATATTTATTACTTGTCTCTTGTAGCAGTGCCACATTCTTTCTTGTGCGGGCTAGTCTCGCTATGAAAAGTGTGAGATCTACATAATTAGAAATAGTACTGTTCTCATTATGCTCAAGGTAAGCTGGCATATTTTCATTTTATCCTGTAATGCTTGTAAATTGTTGATGTATACAAATTACGTCTGTGTTATGGTCCTGGAGTGAGTTATATTCCCCTTGCAGCAACTCAAATGATTTTGCAATGTGATTATTATCTTATTTAACCTTTTAAAATATTGGAATTCTATTGATCAATGTATACTCAGCCTCCACAGATAATTGCCTGCATGTGGTGTCTATTTGTACCCAGTTATTTAATAACTCTTGGTATATCCGTGACCAGTAATTTTTTTCTGTTTGAAACTCTCTCTCTCTCTTATGTATAGATCATTTAATCTATATTTTATTTCAATAATCTGCATGATCACCCATAAGAGCACTTAATTCTGTGAGAATCAGTGCACTTGCTTTTTCTAAAAAGATAAGCTCAGAATTGTCTGGGATTTTTTTACCCTCACATTGTGTAACTTGGTCTACAAAAATGTTTTTGGGGTTATCTGTTGCTTGCGGTCCCCAAAACAGCTATGTGAGAGATCGTACAGCTATGCTGCGAGTTTTATAAAGTAATTCTTTTCGCCTTTGTGATCGATGATTCAAAAATATTCATAAAACAATTATTCAATAAAGTACCACTACCCCAAAAATCATTAAGATCTGTAGTTGTTACTTCGCTTTGTATCCTCTCTCTCCAAACAGACAGATTTTGTGACTTCCCTTCCACAGACACAAATAATTTGCTTTTTTAAATATTGTCTTATCTTAACGCTGAACTAGTTATCTCGGTCATTTGCAATGAAACAAAAACGTTTTTCAAAACATTAAAAAATATATATTTTCTAATTAGTTCGCTGGTGCATAATTAAAATAAGAAAACATGCAGAAATTGATTTGGGAATTGTATTCCCTTTCGAGGAATATTGAAAGAAATGTGAACCTCTGAAAATATCAATTAATTATAAAGTATTGTGCCAATTAGAACAATACAAAAATTCTAGTATCCATTTGTCAGCCTTATTCGTGTGTTTTCGAACATCCACTTATTTTTCTAACATAGTGTGGTGCAAAAACAAACATGTAGTGTATCCTAATAACAGAAAAATGCGAAAAAATGAAAAATGTTTAAACATTTTAGTAGTCAGTGGGCCTCATTACGACCCAGGCGGTAAGGGGTTTACGGCAGCGTTAACAGCGCCGACCCTTACCGCCTGAGTACGAGGTCCCTTAGCGCCATGGCGCTTTTAACACCTGCTTTTAGCAGGTGTTAAAATCCATGGCGCTAAGGGACCATGGAGTTAACTACGCCACCGTAATTTACGGTGGCGTAATTAACACCTTCCCCACTCCCATTATGCCCTATGGGGCAAAAATGGGAATGGGGAAGGGTAAATGGGGATTGGGGACTTACCGCCCCCGCCAACCTCGGAATGGGGCGGTAAGTCCGCCAACCACCATGGCGTAAACGTAGTTTACACCATGGTGGTAAAGTCACGGCCCAGACGGTAACTTACCGCCTGGGTCGTAATGAGGCCCAGTACCTGCTGTAGAGAAAGAAGAACAGTGTAGGAATATTTTTTTTTCATTGTTACCCTGTCAATGCCTTCAGTATCCTGAAAGAAAATGCTCAATTGCGCACATTTCCATTCATTAATTATGTACTTAATTGTTTTAATAAATACTTTCTAAAACATCTGGGATTGCTTGTCAGACCTTGTTCACACCTCAATGTTTCCCTTGACTGAGTTTCCTGTACAAGGAGCACCAATAAATGTACATGTAAGGGTTTTTGAAAGATAATTGATTTGCTTTCATGTGATAATAGTCCTTATGATATGTCTACATGAATTATTTTATAATGTGGGGCTAACAGCCATGTAAAGTGAGATCTGGCACACCCAGAAGCCTCTTTATTAAATTGTCAAGGCTTTTAAACTTGCATGGATTATTAGATGTGCCTGAATGGCAATGTTAACATAATCCCAAATCTCTGATTTTGCTTATTAAAGTATCTGCTTTTATTAATTAAAAACCAAGATATTCACAAATCATCGAGCTTTCTTCTCATTAAAATTAAAGCTACAATACTGTAATTCTAATGCACATTCAGCGAGCCATCAATATTCTTGTTAAAAATAATATGCAGAACTTTAGTTCTAATAAACAATCAGATCATACTCATAGAAACACATCAAATGTCCCTTCATCTGTGCTCTCCAAGGTAATTGTCACTAAGAGTTGAATTGAATCTACAATATGCGGTTTACAGCCATTGTGCTGAATATGCGGCGTCACCTTTAAAAATACTTGCGCAGTGCAGGCCAACAGCCACTTGTTTCCCAGGCACCTAACTAAATACTTACGTAGTTGCCGGTCTTGTTTTATTTTGCCCGTCCATGGTTGCTTGCAGATTGCATTGACACACACACAGAGCAGTCAGAAGGGTGTTTGCAATCTTGGCCTCTCGCTACACCCCCGATCCTCTTTTGTAGTTTGATGGAAACCAGCAGTACTCATGGCCATCATTCGTCTTTTCAAAATGTTCATAAACAGAAACCAGCTTGCATTTTCTGGGTGCAAATGTGTAGGCCTCTCCTTCCAGTAGGGTAGACATCAGCCCTCCTTATCCAGCCCAGATTTTAGGGAGATGAAGGTACGCATACATATGTAATGTTGTGCTCACACTTGGAGTTTGTACTAATCACCATATGTGTTAAAAGAATGTACCCTTTGTTAAAAGAAGAGGCCTTCTCTTTATACAGCGACATTTAAGACCTGCTGACCTGGCAAGAACTTGTTTTAACAGAAGAATTGTGTTTGGTCACTGTATGTCGAAGCATGTTGAGCCTGCTAAAACTATCTGCAGATTACGGGTGGTGAAGGAATGAGTAAGCACAGCCTCGTGCACAGAGATAAGGACACAGAAGGGCACGAGAGAGAGCGAATAACAGATAACAGGAAACCACAATAGCAGATGTTGAACTGTTGACCGTTGATGCAAAGTCATGATTGGGAGGAACCGCCTTGTGGTGGACATAATCTATGTGCAGCAATGTATGACAATGTAAAACAGATGGGTATAAAAGGACCACGATGTGCAGGGCAAAGGGCGGCACTTTGACGACTTGCTTTGCGAGACGGTTGAACTTGTGGCCCATTCGCGAATGCTTGTGTGTTAATAAAGCAATGTTTACTCAACTCTTTTCTGTTTGAGTTTTCATAGGGTCCCTTTTGTACTGGTTTTGGCGACGGCGAGAAATCGCACCCACAATTTTGGTGTCAGAAGTGGGACGCGAAGGAGCGACAGTCCGTCACTGGGTGAGGAACGCCGCGGCGGAACCGGAGAAGGAATTGATCACGGGGCCCCAACAACTGAATCCGCACCTTTGATTGCAACCAACGCGTCATCCTTGTTTTTCCGGCTCCGTTGGCGGTGGAACAGCAGGCTGTCGCCCTTCGGGTCCGGAACACTCTGGCGGGACCCTTAAGATAAGTGGTATGGACGGATGCATGATGGAATAAGGAAATAATGATTCAGGGTTTGTGAAGAGGACGGTGGTAAGTCCGTCTATGAAGAAGTAATGTTGAAATGATGATATGATATGTTAGATACGCCAGGAGGATGTATTATTATTGTTAGCCAATAGGTGCATATTTGGGAAAGGTGAGTGTTTTAGGCAATTGTGGTATACCAACAAAATGGGTCAAGCGGCTTCCAGCAAGAGTGGTATAGGCAAGAGACACTATGCCCCTCTTGAAGGAACCCCTGCATTTGATATGTTGATTAAACATGGATTGAATTCAACATTGTTCTTAAAAGAATGGTCCGAATACACAAAAGATTTGATTGAGCATAAATGGCCAGACACCGGGTCCTTTGATGTGGACCACATATCCAAAGTAGAAATAGAATTAGTAAAAGACGGGTCAGACCCGCACAGTTTGAGGCTATACGACTATGGAGGGTAGAAGCAATGCGCAGGCGCAATGCTCAGAACAAACAAAAAGCAAAGGAGCAGAAGAGAACGGTAAATCAAAAATTACATGATCTAGAGATAAAAGAGAAGGGCGAGAGGCTAGATCAGTTGGATAGACATATGATGATTAAGAACAGTGGGGGTATGTATCCTGCCGTGCCGGTGCCTCGATATGAAGATGTGATAGGGCTAGAAGCAGAACAAACAACGACTGAATTATTGTTTCCAGGAGCTACAGCTCCACCGACAGATAGTGAGGGTGAAAGGGTGGAATTCCCAATGAAGTATGGAAACCCAGATAGGTTGATAGACCATAGGAGAACGACTACTGTAGAAAAGGATAGAGATGGAGACTTGCAAATCCTTATGACCGGGCTGTATGGCACACCCCTCAATGACAGCCTACGGGACCAATTGGGGCGTTTGACACCTTTGGAATTTAGGACAGTGGCCACTAAACTATATACCTTTCATGAGGGTAACTGTAAATTGAGAGGACAGAGTACTGCGGATCTGCCCTCAGCATATCAGGACGCTGTTGCGTTACTACCAGTGACTGCGTCCAGTGTTCAGTTATGGGGATGTATGTCCGACATAATAGCGGAAGTCATAAGGGGCGGTGTTGAATGGGAGAAGGAAAAGAGGGCATGGGAAAGAGAGGTGAGGGAAAGAGAGGCTAAACTCAAAGATGCAGACCAGGCGGGCCAAAACGTAGCTAATCGTATGATAGCATCCATACACTCGCAGTCCATGTCCACCCTGGTGAGTCTGATGGAGGGCCTTGGCTGGCCTATACAAGTAAACGTAATTAAATATCTTCTTATTAGGGTGGATGATATAGAAGAGGAAAAGGAGCCTAGATATGTGTCCCAGTGGAATAGGATTAGGACGGAATTGGATAAGAAACTGCTATCTAATATAAGAGTGGATGATTCAGGGGCGGAAGAATGGAGGATGGCTAAGGTGGAGAAACTATTAAAAGATTATAAAAAAATAAAAGAGAAAGCTCTTAGTCATCAATCCTCTGTTTCGCCACCAGCGCAGGCCCCTGTGAGTGAACAAACAAATACGGAAAAGTTACTATTAATGCCAATGAGAGAGTGCCAACCCACCATAGAGGCAGCCACTGGTAACATGATGCGCACCTATGTGTATGTCCCTTTATCCCGAATTGAATTAATGCATATCACCAAGTCCATCCCCGACCCCCGTATAGACCCGGCAGGATTCTACAAAGAAGTAGGAAAGTTATTCAGACCAGGGTTATTTACCGTAGAGGATGTAGATAACATATTGTTAGCCATTGTCCCAGAAGAAATATGGACCCCCTTTCGTGCCAAAGACAATGAAACAATAAAATGGAAAGATGTAATGGATGCGAGCAAAAATAGAAAACTGCATGAGGAATATCCTGAACCCCTAAGGGGGCATGGCATGGCAGTCCTGAGGGCTCTAGAAAAGGTGTTACCCCCATTTGATGTGAATGTGGAGAAACTGTCCGCTGTGATACAGGGTGCAAGTGAGGAAGTAGCACAGTACTTTCTGCGTTATGAAGCAGCATTCAAAGCGCACAGTGGGCTAGAGATAGGGTCTGAAACGGGCCAACGGTACTTTGCCACAAACTTTGTAGAGGGGCTCCACGGGCCAATTCAGGAGAACATTAGGAGGGCAGAAAGTACATGGATGACTAGGAACCCCCGGGATCTCCTCGAAATGGCTAGGTATTACGAAAGAGGGGAAAGAGTGAAGGGACAACAAAAGGCACGACAAGAGAAGGATTTAAAAACCAAAGTGTTGATGCAACAGTTGCATCAAGGGCCCCAAGGCAGGTATAACTACAATTATAACGGCCCGTCACAGGGCTATAGTAGCAACATGATAGGGGGCCAAGGGACAGGAAGAGGTACAGTGCAAGGAGGTGCGCTATATGGGAGGAGGGATGGGCTACCCCAAGATGTATGTGCCTTCTGCAAGAGACCCGGACACTGGAAATCCCAGTGTCCCCAGAGTGGTGGGAGAGGAAGGGGCGTACGGCCCCCTTCACAGACAACATTTGCCCCAGGAAATAGGACTGGTGGGTACGGCAACCAAGACAATAGAATGTTTAAACCCCCTCAACCCAATGCCTTTGACGGACAAGCAAGAGGGGATGTTCCCTGGCCGGCCCCGCCTCCCCCCAATCTACTGTATCAGCCACAACAAACGACACAAGTACAAGGTGTATGCCAGGGTGAAGAATGTGGAGAAGGGGTATACTATAACAATGATTTTCAGGATAACACAAGCGATATGTCCTGAGGATGCCGGAATGAGATAGCGGGAGTGGTGCAGGTTCCTATAGACCAAAGGGGGCCTTATGCCTCTATTAGGATCGGCCCCCACCGAAACTTGAGATGTCTGGTAGACACGGGAGCTGGAAACAGGCACACCTGATTATACTAAGAGATTTTGCCTTTTTGTTGATGAACAGGAAGGTTGCGCTGTGTCAGTCTTGACACAGGAACAAGGGGGTAAACAGAGACCATGTGCATATTTTTCTAGCACTCTGGACTCAGTAGCTCGAGGCCTACCCCCATGCATGAGAGCAGTAGTTGCAGCAGCGACAGCCCTAAAACAAAGTGCAGGTTTCATCCTAGGGAGTGAAGTAACAGTAAAGGTTCCACATACGGTAGATGTTCTTCTGAATAGAGTGCATACACAGCATTTGACTACAGCTAGACTCACACAGTATGAGATGATCCTGTTTGCCAGTAATGTAAAAATTGAACGGTGTAACACTTTGAATCCAGCGACACTGCTTCCTTTGCCCACCTCACCTGATGACATTAGGCATGATTGTGTGATTCAAATGGAAGAACACACTAAGGGTAGAGCAGACCTGCAAGACACCCCGCTGGTTGATAATGAGGGTATATTATTCTGTGATGGTTCCTGTTTCAAACTGCCAAATGGGGAGACAACAGCAGGGTATGCAGTAACTACAGGGGAACGGTTGATTGAGAGTGGGAAAGTGTGTGAAAAATCGGCCCAGGCAGCAGAATTAATTGCGCTAACAAGAGCATTAGTGTTAAGCAGCGGTATGAAAGTGACAATTTATACTGATTCAGCCTACGCTCATGGGGTGGTTTCCAGTTTTGGTAAACTCTGGGGAGAGCGTGGGTTTTTAACCTCCCAAGGTGATACTATTAAACATGCCCGATTGATTGCTGAATTATTGCAAGCCCTTACGCTGCCCAAAATGGTGGCCGTAGTGAAGTGCTCAGCGCATAAAAAAACACTGGATTATGTCACGCAGGGAAATTCTTTGGCTGACCAGATGGCTAAACTAGCTGCCACAAGGGACACTCGGTGGGAAGCCCGACAGCTCATAGTGGGGAGGGATGTGACTATGGAAGGGACGAAGGAGCGCGTAAAGGAAATCCAAGCAGATGCAACCATTGAAGAAAGACTATCTTGGCACAAGGATGATCAATATGAGGAGACGGTAGATGGGCTATGGGCACATACCAAAACGAACACCTGGGTACTACCTGACGCATACTTACCTGTGATAGTGAGCGTGGCTCATGGTCCAACCCACGTTAACGCAAGAACTATGGAAGAAGTTTTAAGTACTGTGTGGTACAACAAAAGATTGGGAATGTATTGTCGCCAATGGGCAAAACAATGTGAAATATGTGTTTTATATAATGTGGGGAAAGGTGTACCGGCCCCGGCGGGCCACAGTAAGTTACCCACCTGCCCTTTTGAGGTGGTGTATATGGACTTTATACAGCTGGAGCCTGTAAATAAACATTCCTACTGTTTGGTGATGAGATATAGAGGGCACAAATAAGGTACTGAAGAACAAACTGGCTAAGGCTTGTGCTGAAACGGGACTGAAATGGCCGGATGCATTGCCTATTGCATTATTGAGTATGCGTACTATGCCTAAGCGTACACATGGTTTATCTCCTTTCGAAATTGTTATGGGGCGCCCACCAAGTATTGGGACCCCCAAATCACCTAAGAGATTGTCTGAGCAAGCATGGCCTGCATTACAACAGTACTGTATTGGGTTAACTAATAGACTGATTTCTATTAATGCACAGGTGAACGCAGTAGCTCCATCTCCTCTGATAGGAGAAGGTCACGACGTGCAGCCCGGTGACTGGGTTGTTATAAAAGCCTTCGATCACACCAGCGGACTGCAACCCAGATGGAGGGGCCCGTTTCAGGTTCTCCTCGCAACACAAACTGCGGTAAAAGTTGATGGCAAACCGCACTGGTACCACGTGAATCACGTCAAGAAGACGCTTCCATTACTGATTCCTCCGGAAAAGGGAACCAACCAACCCCAGGTTGCAACAGTACTGCCAGATGCCACTAGTAGGTGTGCCCATCGCCTCCGATCCCGTGACGTGTATGTGCCAAGCAACGTGTAAGGACACTGTTTTGAACTTTGATCATTAGGGAGATGAACATTTGGACTCTCTTGTTGGTTTTAGCAGAATTGTGCCTTACTGAAGACGACGGGCTTGTAGCCTGAAGGGCCTTCGGCGTTCCCCTCCTGGGACAGGCACTACGAGACGTGGGACAGATCGGATGAAGGTTTTCAGTGAGACCTACCACTATTAGAGTAATAAGGACACTGGTGCTTTAAATAGGGGATATTGCTATATCGCTAGGTTGCAACTGATATACGCTGTATACTGAGCCATATACTGAACTATGTCTACACCCGTGTATGCTGGTTTAGTCCCTGAACGGATAAGTGTATGCTCCTCAAACACAGAAGGTAAGAGGAAAATACCAGTTTGTACCACAAGAGGCAAAATTTTGTTTTCTGTATGCACGATAGTAGTACTAATAGCATTTGCCATAATATTCTGGTATCTGGAACATCCATCTAGATATGAATTAAAGAACCTGTTGCCCGAGTCAAATGAAACAGGGAGAACAGATTGGGTCAAGAGCAGGAATCGAGATGCCTATGACCAACACGACCCGGAATACTATGCTAAAAATGAATACGTGAAGATAATAAACACAACATATGGGGTAGTGAATAAAACTGATTGCTGGATCTGCACCCACATGCCCCGACATAGCAGTGAAGGCATCCCAGTGTACGCATCGCCAGTTACTGAGGATGCCGGGTGTACATTAATTTACATGAGAATAGTGTCAGCACAGCAATACATGATACCGAATACCGCTTGTTATGTTAGAGGAGAGAACAAAACCCTTCTAAAGGAAAAGATACGCTATAAAATCAAAACTGAGGGAATCGGGCTTGCACCTGCTATGGTACAGATAGTAAGAGAACCTCCTCCCCCTATCACCATCACACAAGAGTTTAGGCCAAAGAATATATGTTTTAAGAGGAGCGCAAGAGGTAATCAAAGAATGATCTCGGGGTGCAGTCAAATGGTGAATCTAAATAACTACACGAAGGGATTGTTACAGATTGAAGGACATGCCTACGTCTGTAACAAGAGGGCTTATTTGTGGTTAGCCAAAGATTTTGTTGGGGTATGTTACATAGCCAGAATAATGCCGGCTGTGATGGTATATGCCCCGTCTACTCTGCATAAAGAAATACACAGCAGAAATAAACGAGCAGTAAACCCAAAAATTCCTACGTATCAACCTACAGGATGGGAAACGTTTATAGATCTGATGGGGGTCCTGGTTCCTCCAGCGGGCATCTTTATGAACAGTCAAGAAATCCAAAAGCTAAACAGGGCCCTTGAGTTCGTAATCGAAGAATCTGCAGACCTAATGGAAAACATTACTTATGAAATGAAAGCAATTCGGCTAGTGGCTCTCCAAAATAGGTATGTCTTAGACATACTCACTGCAGAAAGGGGCGGAGTCTGTTTTTTGGTGGGATCCCAATGCTGTGTTTACATACCAGAAGGGAGTACAGGAATCCTGGATGGAGTAAACAAACTGCATAAAGTGGCGGATAGCATCCACCAGGAGGAAGGGTCAGGAGATAGCTGGTGGATGAAGCTCCTGAAAGAAATTGGATGGCAACTTCTTACGCCTATACTGGTTCTAGCGGCAATAGTTGTAGGAATTTGTCTCTGCATCCAATGTTTCCCGGTATGTGTGTCGTGCTGTGTTTCCATGTGTTCTTCCAGCATAACGCGCCTAAATCCAATGGATAAAAGCCATGTACAACAGGAATTTTTTGACATGGGAGGCCTGGAGAAGATTATGGTACATACAGTATGTGATGATGTTGCTTTCCTGCCATCTGCTTATGCTAGGACTGTTTAGATTGATGCTCAAGTGTGAGCAAAGGGTGGATTGAAGGTACGCATACATATGTAATGTTGTGCTCACACTTGGAGTTTGTACTAATCACCATATGTGTTAAAAGAATGTACCCTTTGTTAAAAGAAGAGGCCTTCTCTTTATACAGCGACATTTAAGACCTGCTGACCTGGCAAGAACTTGTTTTAACAGAAGAATTGTGTTTGGTCACTGTATGTCGAAGCATGTTGAGCCTGCTAAAACTATCTGCAGATTACGGGTGGTGAAGGAATGAGTAAGCACAGCCTCGTGCACAGAGATAAGGACACAGAAGGGCACGAGAGAGAGCGAATAACAGATAACAGGAAACCACAATAGCAGATGTTGAACTGTTGACCGTTGATGCAAAGTCATGATTGGGAGGAACCGCCTTGTGGTGGACATAATCTATGTGCAGCAATGTATGACAATGTAAAACAGATGGGTATAAAAGGACCACGATGTGCAGGGCAAAGGGCGGCACTTTGACGACTTGCTTTGCGAGACGGTTGAACTTGTGGCCCATTCGCGAATGCTTGTGTGTTAATAAAGCAATGTTTACTCAACTCTTTTCTGTTTGAGTTTTCATAGGGTCCCTTTTGTACTGGTTTTGGCGACGGCGAGAAATCGCACCCACAGAGAGCACCCCAAAATAATAACCCTTTCATAACATGCAGTCACTTTGCAAAGTTCCCTAGGCTCCTGCGTATACTAGTCTTAGGCATCTATCAGTTAACCGAGTTCTAGACTCCTTGCTCCCAAAAATGCGAATGTATTTCTTAACGTGTCATCTTCGCTCACCTACTCACCATCACGTAATGTTGAATGATGGATGCTTCATTCTGAATAAAATAACCCTTAGTCTGTCTAAACACAATACCATCTAAACGTTGTTTAGTTTCTGTACAGATCTTCTCAACACTAAAATAAGTCCCTTCAACCCTTCTTTCAGCTAACGTGTGCTGCCCTTGGACCTGTTTACTGACTCTCTGCAGCAGCAACGCAGCCTTTGTTTAAATGACCATGCAGTGTTGTTTGTTTTTTAGACAACAGACTTTTGCCCATTCCACATTTAATTCCCCATTCAAATATAACCCTATGTGGCTTTGTACAAGCACAATGTTCTAAATTCACAATAGCAATTTGACACACTCACAGTATTTTAGAACATTGCTTCCTTTGAGAGGTTTACGCAAAACAAGTGTTAATGTTTTTGTAAAATGCTAGTGACATCTCAAGTATTTTCAAGTATTTTTTTTATATTTATGCGTGGCCGTAGGTGAGTTGGTTACTTTAGTAAACATAACCAGTGAATTTCTGTGTATTAGACATGCTGCGTTGCAAACATAACTTCCCTTCAACTTATTTTAGCGAATTTCTAAGATTTCCATTGCAGAATGTTGGACATAACTACTTCCCAAAGGTTTTCAGTGAATATTGTAGGTTTTCTAATAATCTAATGATACACACAAACAAACCTTCAGTGTACAGCAGGCATGGCCACAGGGCATGCTGCGTGGGAACAGTGCCCAGAGCATGACCATGCACCATGTGCCTCAAACACACCCAAATTGTCCACGGGGCATGGCCACAGGACATGCCCATGCATTGTGAGCATATTCGTGTATATCACTAAAATCCCTTACAATTCACTGAAACAAAGTTGTTACGCATACTTTAAATATCGACATACGGTGATTGCATCAACAACTTTCCGCCATGCTTCAGGAAGTAAAGATGTGTAGAAAAACAGATTAACTTCTGCAAACGAATATTTTCCCTTTCAAATGTGTCTATTCTATTAGCTAGAAGCTGACATGTAGGAAGGTAGTTTTACCGCTCTGCACGTCATTGGCCTATATCAGAATCACCCTGACTACAGTGCAGCTGTTTGTGCTAAACAAGCATTCCACGCACGAGCATAGCCGTGAACGAACACATAACTCAAGGTTTGCCTCATCACAACCGAGGCATGCATTTATGACATCACTCCAAACACAGGGTTGTGGCGACAAATGCTGGCCCCGTGTTCATCATAGTCCTTTTTGGTGTGACAGACGTGATGAAATTCAGACTGAAAAACAAAGAAAACGACAACTTTTAGCTTAGAACCTTAAAAGTGGGCAGATATCGCTTGGTCAGCTGTACATGATTTCTGATCAGTGACAACGAAATGAAGGCGCCATTTTGTGAGTATAAGGCTTCAGGTCGCACTTAGTGGCACACTACAATGCGCACATTGTGAGATGCGATGGACTTCATGCCGGGCGGTGGGTTTTTACTCATTAGGAACATACCACTACACACTTGCTCGAGTTTCAGTATGTTACACTACTAAGGGGTACAATGACGACTTGCTAAATTGATACACAAATGTACAGGAGTCAGAAAAATAATAAGCATTTTGGACACAGGCCATGTTGCAAGTCCTCAGCAGGCAACACGCACAGAGACAAATCGTGCACAAATGCAAAATGTAAAAGTTGATATTTTTTCTGAAACTAAAAAGGGATTTGAATGAACTGGGAAGACTATTTTAGAAAAACATAATGAACTTGCTCAACTTTTCCATCGTACTGGACATTTCTGACTTAGGCCAAGTTGAAGGAGAAATAGCCTGCTACCGAAAAAACAGTTCACACCTGGGGCCAGATTACAGAAACTTTGCACCGGTGCAAGTGCAACATTTGGACTGTATTAGCACTAGGGCAAAGTTTGCCCTATTTTTAAAAACACTGGGACATAATAGAAAACTATTGCACCATGGCAAGTGCAGTTTGGCATGGTACAAGCACCATGGCAAACATTGCCCCAGTGAAAAAAAAAAACATTTTCAATGCATTTTTTTTATCAGGGCAGAGAGGGCAGAGTTTGCACTAGTGCTAATAACATTCTGTATTAGCACTAGGGCAAACTTTGCCCTGTTGCAATAATGCAGTGAAAATTGATCTTTTTTTTTACTAAGGGCACATTTTTGCCCTGGTGCCTATACCCTGCCAAACAGCACTTGTCATGGTGCAAAAGTTTTCTGTGTACCATTGTTTTAAAAAAGGGGGCACACTTTGCCCTAGTGCTAATACCGTGCAAACGTTGCATTTAAACCCGTGCAAAGTTTCTGTAATCTTGCCCCCGGTCTCGCATTTTCGGAAATTCATCAAAACTGCTTTGGAAATAGATCAGTTGTGGGTTTACAGAATCATTTACATTTGCTACACTGGGGCACTCATTTAACACTCACCTGTGTCCAAAGCTTTGATTGTGATTTAAGTGTCATACATGAGTCATTGATACTCGTAGAAGTCATTTTCACTTGTCTGTACGTTTGTGAATCAGACACATATTACTGATATGTGAATTATGCATCTATAGGTATTTAAGAAAACAAGTTTCCCCATAGCAATTATAAAAGCACTGAAAAGACAATTACGTCTTGCGGTTCCTCTCTGGAGGCCCCAGCGTGTAATTGCAAGGAAATCACTAAACTATCAACCACCAAAAATGTTTCGTATGAGGATTTTGGAAAAGCGTCCTTTTCAGCCATCATTTGATGTAAAGAACATTGAGGGAAGAAGCCTTGGGAAAATCGGCCCGAGGAATGATTTATATTGTTTCAGCATATGCAGGAGATTTTTAGGCAGAGCTGTGCCCATTCGTAGGGCAGGACTGGACAACGATCACATCTTGGTGTTGAATGCACATTTATATGTGTAATAAGGCAATACAGCAATGTGATAAATGAGACGCAGAGCAGGGATTACAGCTTGTAGCTCTTTACTGAATCAGGCGTAAACTGCCACCTAAGCGGGGACCCCGCCCACATCAAACACGTGGGTCGCAGCCCACTCAAGCATAGCAACGGAAAGGAGGCACGGCTCCTTGTAACAATAGAAATAGGACCTCACATCTTCCCCTTTTTTAACATATAAACTGGGGTTCGTTAATTCATTTCCTCTATCCATCTTGATGGCTTGCGCACTTTTCTCCGCAATGGGCTGCGTGTGGGTGGAGACTTGCTTACCATGCAGTCACTGTCGCTGTCATCAGTATCTATGTCTTCTTCTCTGTATTCAGAGTCTAAATCTGATGAATCTTCTGCCCTAGTCAAATCAGGGTTTGCCTGGCTTCTTTCGCCTTCGAATGTCTGGAAGAATGAGGAGTTCTGTGTGATGGTGCCCTGTGGGCTTGCTGCTGTTATCATTGAACCTTGTATGTGGGTCACGGTCATTGGCTCTGGCTTGAACGCAGGAGTATCTTTGGCATCTTGATTTTGTCGCACCAGGACCTGGCCTCCTATTAAGATGGAACTTGGTTTTGCGTGTCTCCTTTGATCCGCATATTCTTTCATCTTTATTTTGCTCTCCTTGTCCTTTGCTCTTGCAGTGTTGACGTAGGTGTTGGGAAGAGCGGCATTGGGATTGTGTAGTAGTGTGGTTCTCACTACTCATCCAAACATCAGTGAGGACAGACATTTCCCAGTCGAGCTGTGAGGGGTATTTCTATAGTCTCGTAATAGTGTGCCGATTGCCTGCAAGAATGAACCATTGGTAATGGAGCAGACTTGGAGGACACATTTTAGGCTGTTCATGAATTTCTCCACTGTTCCATTGGCTTGTGGCCACAGTGGCATGATCTTGCGATGTTGAAAACCAAGAGGTTCCACGAACATGGCAAAATCATATTCGTTGAAGGATGGACCATTGTCTGATTTTACGATGGATGGAATTCTGTAGTCCGCAAAAGTCTTGTCTAGAGCAGGTATTACTGCTTGGGCGCTTGTGGAATGGATGAGGTGTACCTCGGGGAATCGGGACATCTCGTTGACAATCACTAGCACGTACTTGCCATTTAGCAGGGGGCCGAACATGTCAATGGCCACCTCGTCCCATACTTGCAGAGGCATCGATAACATTTTGAGTGGCTCTGGAAAAGTACATAGGGCGACCGCCTGGCATGTGATGCACTTATCTAGTAGCTGTTCCACTTTTTCATCCATCAGGGGGAAACAGACCTTGGTTCTAAGCTGCCGTTTCGTCAATACTATTCCTGTATGCCCCGAGTGTGCTAAGGCTTGCTCGGATGACAATTCGGCTTTCCTTCAGCACAAGCCCTTCTGGCGACATGGATAGTGTGTGTCTGATGAGTTTGAAGGTGCGGAAATGTCTCTCTTCGGTTGGAGATAGAGATTATTCCTGGTTGAGTCTGACATGCCGCTGATTTGACTTCAGGAATTATTGTATTCTTTTAAGTAGTTTGTCCTTCTTCAGGGCTTCTATTAGTTGAGCCATTGTAATGGATTTGGGGAGTGAATTACTTATCAAGTAATGTATGTATTGGTTCGCTTTGTCAGACTGGCATTCGTCGCGAGCTGGAAGCAGGTACCTGGACAAGAAATCTGCCGGGTTATTGTCCTTGCCTGGGTGATGTATGATTTTGAAGGAGTACTCTTGCAGCGTCAATCCCCACCTGGCGGTGTGTGGTGGCATCTTGGCAGTTGGTTTGTCATAGATTGAGGTGAGGGTCTGGTGGTCAGTGATGATTGTGAATGGGCATCCATACAGGAACAGGTGGTAGTGTTCACTTGCCAATACCACTACTACGCTTTCCTTCTCTGGTTGAGAATATGCGCATTTCGTTGCTGAAAAACTGTGGCTTGTATAGGCTACAATGCGTCTCGGGGAGTGCGGTGATGCTCCTGGCTTAGACTGTGCTAATATTGCTCCTAAACCGACTGGGCTAGCATCCACTCTCAGTTCTCTGTCGGGATCCGGATCATAGTATGCCATGCAGGATGCTGACGCGATATGTTTTTAATTTCCTGAAAGGCTTCTTCGCACTCATTAGACCAGTCAAATTCTTGATGTTTTCCCATGGGTAGTCAGAGAGGCGTGCTTGCTGATGCGAAGTCTTGAATGTTGTGTGTACAGTAACTCGCCATTACCAGGAATGATCGTACTGCGGACACTGAGGTGAGCGTGGGAGCCTCCATCAGTGCTTGTACTTTTTCTGGATCAGGTTGTAGGCCGTTGCCTGAGAATATATGCCTGAAGAATTTTAATGTTGATTCGCTGATTTCACACTTGTCTGAATTAAGCGTGAGATGAGCATTCTCGAGGGCCATGCACACTCTTCTTAGTGTGTCGGTGTGTATTTCTTGGGAGGTGCCAAAGATTAAAATGGCATCACTATCATTTAAGCAATTTGGAATATGCTTAATAACCTGGTAAATTTTATTTTGAAATATTTCGGCAGCTGATGACACGCCAAAGCGGAGCCTTTTGTACCGAAACAGTCCGAGGTGTGTAGAGAATGTGGTGATGTACCTAGAAGATGAATGCAGTTCAAGCTGGGTATGGCCTTTGTTTAAGTCCAATTTCGAGAATACTTTTGTCCCCTGAAGTAGATGCATCATGTCTGACATCCCGGCCGCGAGATGACGTTCTCTTTCTATTGCTACATATGGAGCCCTCATGTCTACACAAATGCAGATGCTGGTCTTATTCTCCTTTTTGGGCATGGCCACTATGGGGGACACCCAGGGTGTGGGTCCTGATGTTGGTTCAAAGATGTCTTGTTTCAGTAGGGATTGAATTTCATCTTCTATATGTCTCTGGATGTTAATGGGAATGCCCCTGTAGTGCTGTGCCATCAGTTGAAAGTTCCTGTTAATGTGTAGCTTAATTTGTTTGTCTTTAAGTTTCCCCAGCCCTTTAAATAGTATCGAAAACATTTTCTGTATCATTTCCTTTGTACTGGTGGTGTATGCCGACATTATCTGGTACATTACATGTATGAGGCCCATTTGGATGGCTGACTTGAAGCTCAGTATGCTGCCCCCTGGTACTTCACCTTTTATGATGTAAATCTTGACTCTTTGACTTTTATCCTTGTATTTGCATGTGGCCGTGAACATGCCTCAGCAGTTAAGAGGTTTGTTTGACCCGTATGGGTAGTTTTGGGTGTCTGCTTCGCTTAACTCTTTCTTTGTGGTGTTAGACTTATATGTGTCCTCATTGATCACATTTACCATAGCTCCGGTGTCAATGAGGAATTCATGACTCTGTCCATTTAGTTGTAGCAATAATGTCTGAAGGTATTCTGCAGCAATGCTATTTCCAATGGCATGGACGTATCCTCTCTTGCGGTCTCCGCTGGATGAGGAGTGTGAGTCTCGGCGCCGTCGTGGGGAGTCTTCCAGATATCTGATCTTCTGTCATGGTTTCCTTTGTTGGGAGTTGTGTCTACTCCTGTAGCGACTAGAGTGGTCTCTCTTCTCTTCATGCCATCTGTCTTTGTATGATGGCTCCAGTGAAGCACTGTGGAAGCTGCGTCTACTGGAGGCAGGCGATCGTCGCACGTAGGGTCGTGGGCTTTCCTGCCTCGAGTGGCGGCCATCTTGTCTTCTGGAGTCTCTGCTGGTTGAAAAAAGTTAACTTTCCTACAGACAGACTGGAAGTAGTTCTCGCCTCCACATTTATCGCAGTGATGACCTATAGCTGGGCATGGACCAACGTGTGGGAATTTATATCCGCATCTGTAACACTTCTTCTGTTCCACTGTGTCTCTTGGCGTGCAAATGGCTACACCATTGCAGCTGAACCAGATTGTGTTCTTTTAATGTTGCTGAGGGACTCTGTTTGCAGAGATAGTTCGGAGCCAGCTCTTGATAGCTGTAACATTTATCCCAGCGTTCTGCTTTTCTGGAGTAATTTCTTTCAGAATTCCGAAGATTTGCAGCCAGCTATTGCCTGTGATTTGAGTGCTTCCGCCATCGAGTATCGATCAAAATCACAATATTTTGCAAGTTTTCTCAGTCTCATTATGAAATTGTCCATGTTCTCACCATTTTCTTGGGTGGTGGTGTGGAAAATATATCGCCCGCAATCTACATTCCTCAATAGTGCAAAATAATTATTAAGGGAATCAATTACACCTTGAAATGTGTCTGTGTTGTTTTCAGGCAGCTCAAACACAATGTCTCATACCACCAGGCCAAGCTAGTGCATTAGAATTCCCCTTAGGCGGCGTTCCTCATGGAGCACTGATGCATCAATATATATCAGCACTTTAGGCCATCTGGCTCATCTGGGCACCAAACTACTGGTGTCGGAAATGTCAAATTGTGGCATAGCCTGCAGCTGCAGTGACTCAATGTCCTTCTCTTCTCTGTGCCCAGGGTGGTGAGGTGTGGAGCTGGACTGGGCCTCTGCAGATTGCTGTCTGCTTCATTCCCTGACATGATGGCAGGTGCAAGGTGCACAGGTTCCCACTTTAAAGTTTGGCTGTATGGTGTCCTCAGTGCTCACTCCTGCTGTGGGTAGGACAGCTTAGTAATGAGCTTGGGATTGTCTTCTCTGGACACGTAGATTGTTGGCAGGGTTGTAATAATGCGATGTCAGCCAAGTGTTCATGCTGCTTGCAACGTTCATCCTTCAGAACGTAACAAACATGGTGTTTTTAGTCAACGGAGCGGTTCCTCCATGGCGGTGTAATTGGAACGTGGGAAAACCAGTGCCGGTTTATAGTAGTCAGCATGTTGTGCATCTGGTGATACGCAATCAGCAGTGTGACGGTTGGCACGTGCTGCCCACGTGTGGGGTTGCACTGCGGCACCCTGTCAGGGTTGTCCACTTCGTTGGTGCAGTTTGACAGTTGAATGTAGTTTTCTCACCGTCTGTGGTGTGTGGAGCATTGAGCCACGTGTCATCCTGGGCCATGGGTCATTCCGGGTATCAGCCACGCGTACCGCAGGTCTGAACCTTCGGATGATGTAATTTCAGCGGCACGCAGGGTTTACAGCAAACATTTGGTGTAGCAATAGCCTCGTCGCCATTGTTGAATGCACCTGTATATGTGTAATACGGCAATAAAGCAATGTGATAAATGAGAGGCGGAGCCGAGGATTACAGCTTGTAGTTCTTTACTGAATCAGGTGCAAACTGCCGCATCTGCGGGGACTCTTCCCACATCAAACACGTGGGTTACAGCCCACTCAAGCATAGCAACGGAAAGGAGACACGGCTCCTTGTAACAATAGAAATGGGACATTACATCTGATTGCACAAGTCAATCCCCAGAAAGCTGAGCTGCTCAGATGCGTTACTTCCTCAGCCCGTGCCGAAGTCATCTCAAAGATTAATCTGCTAATGGCAGTGGAAACAGGGAGGGGGTTGTCGCTACCTTGCAATGTTCCCCTGGGACTGTTTTCTCTTCAAAGCTTGTACATGGGAGAAGATTGCAGGGTTGATACACCTTTCCATTTCCGGTACATGGGAGAAGAATGCAACGTTGCTGCTTTGCCTCTTTGCAAACCAAACTCGTAGTTTCTAAGAGGCTGGGACAGGGATGTGAGCGGAACGATTTATTGTATTTATTGAGGAACCGAGGTCTCATTTCGTCCAGATATGACATGCAAGGTGAACAATAACAGAACGTGGAGGCAGTCATTCTGTAAGGTACCTCTAGATCCGAGCAAATGTTATACAGATGATTGGAACCAGTAGATGAAAGAGTTGTAATGAGAGCTTCTACCTGATAGCGAGGGAGAGAGATGGAGGGAGACAACGAGAGAGAGAGGGAGAGACAGAGAGAGAGAGAGAGAGAGAGACAGAGAGAGAGAGAGAGAGAGAGAGAGAGAAGCGCGCACATGTGTATGTGTTCCTCAGACTGACGATGCTTGGTTGTGACAGTGGCCCCTCATACACTAGTATCTACTCTTCCCACCTCTGCAACATGTCAAATCAAGATGTGCTAGCTGGGGAAGGTTAATGTCACATTTCTCACACCTGTGAAAAGTGTTAGGTTTCCAATCTCTGAGGAGTGACTGGCTCCTGATTCAGCCCTGCGACCTGCAAACAGGGATGTGGTTGCAGAGTTCAGCACAAAACACCCAGTAGTGGGTGGGTGCAGGAGAGTGCATTGGCCACCAAAAGCAGGTCTCCCATTCCCACCCTACCCATCTCTCCAGGGCTGGCACACACATGAAGGGAGGTGGGAGCTAGTGATGTTGGTCCTCCCGAGCTGTGGTCCAGTGTCTCGCTCCCCTCTGGGCCACATGGTCTGTGATGCCATTCTTTTTATAGCTGCCCACGTCTTGGCTTTAAGTGGGTAGTAGGAAAAGCACAACTCAGCACACCTTTACAATGACATAAGCGCTCTATTGTCTTCTCTTTATATGAAGTCAAGGAAATATAAAACAGGCTGTAACCCTATCACGTTGCAATGCAAAACTAAGACTGTTTAGCAGTCTAGTGTTTCTTCTAGAGACTGACTGATTTGGAATGCACTGGACATGCATGCAAAATATCAAAGTGTGCTGTATCCTGTGCATGCCGCGTGCCATTCATCTATCTACACCAATGGCTTTTTCATCACAGAAAGGGCCACATCTAATAAAACACAAAGGTATGCTACTTCTAAAAAGAGCTGAGAGGGAAGCTTCTAAGAAGAACCAGAAATGTTAAAGACATCCTTATGTGCTCTACAATCAATGGTGCCTTAGGTGTCACAGGTTTAAATCCCGGCAGGTCCACTATTCCCTTCTACCTTTCGAGGTAAATAAACTGAGCATCATTGATTTGGATCACAATAAGATCTGTTATCTTAGCCAGGATGTCCCACTGTGGTAAACATGCCTCTATAAATGCACCTGTAATGTTATGTAGAATGTATGTACCATTTCTGGTCTTGTATGTTATGGGACCTTTCTAAAGCACAGTGATACCAGTAAAGGTCCCAAGGGGTTACAGCAGTTTTTCTCTCAGAAATTAAGTTTAAAGAGCTATGTTTTAACCCCAAACAAAACATAAGGGCAGTGTTACTTTGCTGAATCTCATGTGTTGAAGCATTCACTATGGTTGCTACGTGAACCACAGAGCGTCTCTAGCCCCATTGGAGTTTGTGGAAATGAGAGATTTTTTAGAAGTAGTGTGTTGGCTTGAGTGGGTAAAACAATGTAACCAGATTTAGTGAAATTTAATTTAGTTCACTTTTTTGTGAGTAGAGGACCTAAGCATACAATTGGAGTTTCTCTCAAATAGTGGAAAGCTGATTCAACTTGCAGTGTCAATTATATAAGTGCCCAATATCATTATTTAAAACCATTGATTCCTGGGACATTTCCTTTAGACCAAACTGAATTGAACCACTTCTAGCCAATCTTAGATTCGGCAGGTAACGAAAATGGCTCACAACGATGAAGCCTAAAAACACATTATTTAGTGAAGCGGTCAAGATGGGATTTGAGTCCTTGGTTCCCACTTCAACAGCTTGGCACTAACTTAGTAGCCTAAAACTCCTCCCATCTCGACTGTGGTTTTGTACTGTACAATGCTTTCTGCACCATTGACTCTCTGCTTTTTCAAAGTAGCTGTGTTGTCATTACATTTAAACATATCACAGCCAATATGATTACTCAGGGGTAAAGTGCTCTGTGCCCACAACTATATGTGAGAAGCAGGTTGCAGGCGGAAATCTCTACAAGTACAATGCAGCCTTTCATCCTTTCAAGGCCCCCAAATGAGTACCAACTTCAGGTGGGTAAAAATAATTGTATATAAAAATGTTCTAGGTATATCACTTTGGCAAAAACACTACATAAATGACAAAAGGAAATGTTGTTTATATGTAGTTTTTTAAAATGTATATATTTTCTTAGTGTATGCAACTTGAAGTATGCTGTTAAAGTGGTATCCCGGTCTTGGGCGTTTTGTGCAGCTATTTGTATGTTATCATTGTTGAAATACACAATGTATTTGCCGGGAAGATGAACTTGAAGTCTTATTGTTGTATACGTAAGGCAACAGCTCCCTCTAGTGGTGATAACAGGCAAAGCTGGCAGGACTGCTTTGGATAAACATACATCCTGCCTTTTATTATATTGTATGAACGGATTAGTATTCTCTGTTCAATTAAGCTTTCTTGCATAGCACATTGTAATTAAACCTGTCACTATATACAATATCTTTATTGAAACATTTTAATCACAATGATAATATGTAATTCACTCTCAAAGTGCAAGATTACAAACACCAATACACATCTGCAACCAGATTAAATGCTATCAGCAACCTGGTGGGTTAAAGGGGCATTGGTGGTGTTCTTCATGGTTTGTTGTCAAATACAAGGAAGGGAAAACATATGTTTATGATTAAATCAGTGAGCATTAATTAACAATGTGGGAAGCTAACAAACTAAAGGGAGGTGATAAACCAATATTTGCAAAATTACAACTACACTTGGTCAGAGAGCCAGGCCTTGGGTTTTCTGGGGTCAGTGTGTTAGACCCATCTGAGCTATCAGACATGGTTTGTAGCATTGCCCATCAGCCAAAGGGGGCAAAGATCACTAACTGAATGAATAGGTTGAAAGGGCAGAAGGGCCTTAGATGAGTGCCCAGTAGAAAGGCCCTGTGGGCGTTGTCAAAATTTGCCCACTTCCTCCCTTTCACTCCCTATCCCAATGTCACTTATGACCCAAACTTTACCCATTCTAGTTTCTAAATCATTATCATGAATTTGGCAACTTCCTTTGTATCTGTTATGTGCAAAAGTTGTGGCAAATTTGAAAGGTGACATGTACGTGATATATAAGGCGAATTAAGTAAATACATTAATATATAAATACATGTATTACAACTGGGTGTTTTTCCAACCATGATGACATGTTTTGCTGGAATTTGGGATCTTTATTGAATATTATTTCTTTGCCCTACTTATATGTGTCAATCATTTTCTAGCAGGTTATCTCTCCACAGATTGGTTTATAACAGTTACTTCTACAGGAACCATTGTTGTTTTAAAATATTGGAGATTTAAGATACATTCTCTATTCTGCAAACATGTAAAAAAGTGCTATTTTGTAAAAGATGTCGACAATTTTACAAGAACGTTCATCCATTGGTGTGACCTATATACCTCCTGGGTATATTATCAGCACTGGCAACCCATCCCTATTTCAGGAAGGACAGAACCTTTAATAAGATAAATATTGCACATGTTTGGTGTGGCTCGTTCTCTAGCTCTCGTGCAGAGATTTCCAAGGTGCTCTAGCACAGAGCAGAACATAGCAACAGGCCAGGGATACTGCATAGTAACAGGCCAGCGATTCCTCATAGTAACCGGCCAGGGATACTGCATAGTAACATGCCAGTGATTCCTCATAGTAACAGGCCAGCGATTCCTCATAGTAACAGGCCAGGGATACTGCATAGTAACAGGCCAGCGATTCCTCATGGTAACAGGCCAGAGATACTGCATAGTAACAGGCCAGGGATACTGCACATTTAGGATTGTATTGTTGTTGGACTGCCCATCATACCGCCCACCTTCTTCTTTAACTGTCAGCAACCGTGTCACCCTTAAATCCGAGCAATAGCACACCCAGTTCCGTGGGTCTTTTATTGGATGAATCGACACTAACACTTTTACATTTTCTCCTTAACTAATCAACCTCCCCACAAAGTACCCCATGCAAGGTTTCAACATCATTCTGAAAATTAAGTTATAAAGCTGCCGCAAGACCAGGTGTGAGGGGGCAGGTAGGAATTCATGTTTTACCTGTGCGTGTGTGTGCCATGAGAGAGAGTTTTGTGCCGTGTTGTATAAAATAGTCGGGAATCAGGACTCTGCCCCTATCCCCTGGCGAATGCCTCACTAACACTGTTCTTTTGTTGAAGCAAAGGTCTGAGCAGGCTACTGATCATAGCATCTAAGCAAATAAGAGTGAGGTTGGAGATGCTTCTCAGCCTGCCAGCCTACATACATGAGTACCTGGGGATTTCCTAGCTCAGGCAGTCCTTTTTTCTGAACCAAAACTCTTGCCTCCCATAACCCTTAGCAATGCACACATAGTAATGAGCGGAGTATGCCTCCCCTCAACTTCCAATTCAGTGTATCTACATGAGAGAAAAAGAGAGAGGTCAGCAGAGAGAAAACAAGAGATAGAGAAAGAGAGAGGCAGAGAGTCTCACAGTGGCAACCACTAAAAGTGATGGGAGCTGTCTGCAGAGGCAAACGTTATGTGCGCGGGACTAGACAAGGATGTTTTGCCATGCTAGGCCTTTGGCATGCTTTTCTATGACTTCAAATGCTTTGTTATTCATTTCATAATTGTCTTCTCATGCCTTATTATACCAAGTTATGATTTGCTATATGGGGCTGCAAGATTGTCTGTGACCCTCACCAATCTGGCCATCAAGGTCTCCACTGATTGCTCCCTGCACTTGCATGCCCAACCTCTACATTCCACCTCACAATGCGCATAACAACTAAGCCATTCACACATGGCTATTGAGCACACCTCCCAATAGATATTCAACATCAGAACTCTACACCTCTGCAGTCTATCTTAGCTCCATCTGCCCACTACATCCCCATCCGGTCACAAATGCAATATGCTTTCATCACAGAACACCCAGGAACACAGAGTTCAGGGTACTTCCGGTCTGCAAGTGTCAATGCAACCACAAATCAATCTCACATTTTCCCTCTCTTCACACTAACCTCACCTGGGGACCATGCAAATGGCAGCCACGCATGGTATAAGACCCAATAGCACAACATAACAGCGTGTGTCAGTCATGTTTGAATAGGAAAGATATGCTCATTTCAACATCAGTGTTATTCCACCTCTTTATTGCAAACCTGTGCCGCTGATAAGCAAACATTTTGCATTTGAGGAAAGCTAGGAGAGAGATGAGATGTGAGGAGGTACGCCCTGATTGTGGGTATTGCTTGGTTATTTACCAACCCTTTGACTGACCAAGGTAATGATAATTCATACAGTCACTCCCAACCACCAATACCTGTCCCTGCCGGCCCAGAACACATCCTCCTGAGATCTCTTTGAGTTACCTGCTTCTGGCAGTAACATCAATCATTGTGGTATAGAGGACATGCCAGTGTTATTTCCAGGCAGTCTTCAGAAAGTTAATGGCTTAATTGCAACTTTAAAAGCACTCCATGTCTAAAAAAAGGTTTCTAACCAAGTGTGTCTTCAGCCACTTGATATATAGGTAGTATATGTGCCCTGTTCTGTTACTTGTAGTGAAGGCCTGTTAAAAACAGGCATTGGCAAAGTCAGCCATTTTGCCTTACATATATGTAGTAGATAGGCATTTGCAAGGCACCACCTTCTGCCCAGGGACTGACACCATGTTCGTTATGCTGCTTTCTAATTGCCAGTGCCCAGGAGAGGTCTATCCCAAAGTCTACATAAAACCAAACCTGTTGGCTTTGGCAATGCTTGTTTAAATGTTTTCCAGGTTTGAGGCGGGGAATGCACCTATGTTCCTCCTGGGAACGCAGACCTTGCTAATACTGTATCGGGCTGGCTTGGACATAGTTTCCAGAGCTGCTTTTTAGCTCACAGTAGTCCCTCCACCATTAGCAACAAAACGGCACATGGATTTGATGAATCTGGTTACCCTAACTTGGAATAGCATGTCTGGAACGGAAGCTTGAGATGGCATGCCCACAGGGGTTGAGCATCTTTTCAGACTGAGTATCTCTACCATAAATCCAAGCATTGACTGCACAGGAATCAATGCATGCGCAATGCATGGGCCTTCACTATGATTTGCATCCAGGTGCCAGTCGTGTGTTTCTCTTATATGAGATGGTACAACCTAAGTCATGTGATTCCTCACTAACACCATTCTTTGTACACAGTCATGGTGTAGTTCGCTACTCGTACTAACACTATTGCAATTTACGACTGTTACAATGGCCAGCCTCTAGTTTCATAATACCTTGGTGACTGCTAACACCACCACGGTCATGCCTTACAAACCTCAATTCTCCCTTACTATGGCCACCGCACTACCACAGTCGGCTCAAAGAACACCGACTAAATTCCTACCACCATCCCAACCAGTTGTCATTAATCCCACTTCTAATGCCAAAAAAATCAGTAGCTCCACTTGTACACTATCCCCAGCTCAATGGATCCAATTATATGCCACTCAGCCTACTACCAACCAATCTTGCTCCACCAACCTTAGAAATCAGTGACTTGGATCTAGACTCAATAATGCCCTGTATCGCCAAACTTGTGACAATAACAAACTCAATATCCCAACTTTACCAAAGAAGAGAATCTCAAAAAAATCAAACACTGACTTATCCACTAATAACCCAACTCGTCAGAAAACTGTGATCCACTCACCAAACTCGCCTGACAATGATACACTACCTACCAAAGGTGCGCTGATAAATGCCAGATCCATGGTAACTCACGCCCTAGACATTGCTGACCTTATTGTCTTAAACCAACTAGATTTACTAGCCATAACAGAGACATGGCTTCACGCTGCAGCAGGTCCAACTCTGTCACTAGCTATAACCGAAAATGTTACCATATTAAGGTTAGATAGAGAAACCTCGAGAGGAGGCAGCATTGCTTTCATCGTTAAAACTAAACTGGGACTAAGGGTCGTCCCACATCCCCCCCCTTCACTTCAGGAGAACCTTTTTACAGTCAAGTTGCCACGGCGAGCAACATGGACTATAACCATGCACCTTATATATAGACCACCTGGCCCCATTTAAATATTATAGGAAGAAATCACTTCACTACTTACCGCAAACACCAAATTAAGCTCACAAATCATACTACTATGAGACTTCAATCTAGGCCTCTATGACATGAACAATCATAATGCCTCAGCACTTGCTAATACCATTACTGAATTAGGCTTCACTCACTGTATCAACACACCAATACATATCAAAGAAACAAATTTAAACTGGCTAGTTGACCTTAATTGCAACACCAAATTATATCGAATGAACCTTGTGCATGGTCTGACCACCATCTGATTTCCTTCACCTTACAAAACAGTATACAACTTAATCCAACTATCTCACCGGCTCCTCCAGCACTTACTAGAAACAAGTGGAATATAACAGTGGAGAATTTAACACCTTTATTTCAACCTATTACCAATCTCACCATTACTAGCCCAGAACCCGTAGCTGTAGTAGAATTATACAACTACACTATTAATCAAGCTATTGATAAAATAGCTATGTTAAAAATGCGTAAAAGTAAGCCCCGCCTGTCCGAATATAAGGTCAGACTTTAGCCGGGCACAGGAGACATAGATTCAACCGTCTCCCCATTTTACATTCTCACAGTGTGTTCTCCATTCTCAATGACATAGGACATTTTGATTTTCAAGTTGTTGGTCAGATACAAAAATGATGAACCTACTTCTTATGTCACCGAGTACAGTTTCCTTTATATAGTGAATTTTTAACTATGTATGTTTTTTCATGAATGGACATCATGGATTGTTATGAAATGAAACAACAGGAATTTCTTGCAATATAAAGTTTATTTAAAAAAGCTCATAATAGAAAGTCAAATGATAAATTAAAATTCATTTTACATATATTTTTGAGTCATGTGTTTAGCATCAGCAAGTATGTTGTTTTTCTTAATGGTTGCCCAGAATGATATGTGTTCCCATTAGGGTCTAAATAACCAGTGTACACTGAATTTCCCCTGTACACCTCCTAGTTTTAAAGAGGGGAGGACAACCCCCTTGTTATAGCTAAAAGTAAGCCCCAAGCACACCTAAACTCCTGGTTCACCCCTAATCGTAAAGCCGTGCGCAGTGAAAAAAGAAGTGTGGCATCTTTATGGAAGAATAACCCTCCAGCTCTGAACAAGGAACAACTTGCAAAATTATAATGACAGGATCTATAAAGCTAACTCAAGTACTAGAGAACTTTTCATCATCTTAAGAGAGCTAGAGTCCCCCACACCATCGACAGAAACATGCTCCAAGGACAAATCTTGGTGCACAAATATTCAAATCGCGCTCCTGAACAAAATTTCCTTTTTACAAGAGAAAATAGAAACCAAAAAACGAAATCTCTCAGGGGACCTGCCATTGCAGGAGTCGCAGACAATTCCCACAAAACCATGCAAAAGCTTCAAATTCACCCCGGTATTCATCCACGAAGTAGTGGACATAATAGCCACTCTGAAACCATCTAGATGCTATGGGGACATATGCCCTGCTCCAATAATTAAAGAGGCAGCCCAGGAACTAGCACCATTCATTGCTACTTTAATAAACTCCTCCTTCGATACTTGTTGCGTCCCATCCAACTTAAAAGATGCTTGGGTCCTCCCCCTCTAAAAAAAACCAAACCTTGACCCTAACATTCCAACTAATTACTAACGATCACTGGCGATCATGACTCTACCCTGCTCAATGTAATCTACTTTATCATCCAGGCATGGATGGCCACTCACGGCCCCTGTCTTAACGATGAAAAGACAGAGCTTCTTCTCATTGGCTCCACGGCAACACTGAATAACCTAAGTAACCAATTCAAATCTTTCAATATAGATGGCATTAATAATAAAGTATCCAAGGACGTCAAAACCGTGGGCTTTTACCTTGACTTGACTCTTCCTTAAACCTGAACAGACAAGTTAATGCTACAGTTTCTGCCACGGCCTACACTTATAAATTAATCAATGCTTGCAAACCATTCCTCTCTACAGAAAGTTGTATCACACTGGCAAGAGCACTAATCTTATCCAAATGAGACTATTTTAAAGCCTTATACTTAGGGTCAAGCAAACATAATGTGAAAAAGTTACAAGAATGCAGCATATCTCTGCTGTGAGACGCAACACTAAATGGCTCTCAGTCAAAGACAGAATAAACTTCAAATCATTAACCCTCACCCACACATGCCTGTCTAATTCAGCTCCCAAATATCTAGCAGACAAATTTTCCAGAAACATATCGGAACGACCTACCAGAACCGTACACTCTCATTGCCTCAAAGTTCATATATATAAGCTAAAGAAAGCAGGCGGAAATAGCTTTCCTGTGCTCGCAGCTAAACTGTGGAACTCCTTGTCTGTAGACCTTAGATCGGAACCATCCTACTACAGTTTCAGAAAAAAGACTAAAATATGTCTTTTCTCCCACGATGTATAACTTATGCATGAATATCTGTAAATTTCTGTAAATTAGTCATTGTTAATATTTTCAATGTAATGTAAATAATCTCTTGTATATGCCTTTTCTGTATCTCTGTTTTATGACGATCATATGTAACTTTGTATTGCGCCTAGATACCTCATGGTTTGGTGCGCCATATAAATAAATAAACAAACAAACAAACCTCTGATCTTGTTCTGATGGTCATTTGGGATCAGCTGTTGACCAGACTTCTTTGGAATGCCTAAAAGATCTACAATCATTTATTAACTAATTATTTCTCTGCCACTGTAATAAATGGTGACATTAGTCACATTTGGCTATGTGTAGTACTTAAGAAAAAATTATGCATAAGTGAACATGTGTGACAAGGTCCCCTGCCTGGACGTCGTGCTCCGGGAGGATTATGGAGGTTATGGGTAGGTTCCCATGGTCACTTTGTCCTGATCCCCGGCACATGGCAGGAGAAAGCTACATGACCTAACTATAGGCCAGCCCAGGGGGTCAGACTCGCCCCAATCCATCAGTCCATTAGATCAGGTTAATCTTGGAAGCTCTACCTCCAACCACATCATTGGTGGGGACCTGTGGGGTAATAAGGCACCCTCTCCCCTATTTATTTAATTTATTTTATATTTATTTTATTATAGAGGAAGGAATAATGCTCTTTTGATCACAAAAGAACATATAGATAAGAAATCAGATTTGACGGGAAGCACTGAGCTTCTTACAATGAGATGAGTTCGAGTGACATTCTGACAAGGTTGTGGAAGGAGTAAATGGAACAATCACTTGGGCAATACATGGGTTGGCTTACACAGATTAAGGACAATCAACATTAGACATTTTTAAGTGCCTATACGCTCTTAAAAGGCCAGCTGTTTTAAGTATGCACCCATGATGGATGAAACTCTAGAGTAGAGGTAGAGAAAGTGAAGGACAGGGGCATGTTAGAAACAAGGGAAAAATGTCAGCTAGAATGTAGTTGAGAGGTAGGTTAAGAGGGTAACTCAGAGGCGAGGCGGTATATTTTCAGTTTGGTTTAGAATAAATTGTTGTGGACTGATTCTCGATGTCCAGCGGAAGAAAATTCCATGGAGCAAGAAGAGAGAAAGAGCGGAAGTGAGAGGAAGCACGTGGAGGGCGAGGTGCCACAAGGGGAGTGAATGAGATTATGAGAAGGCTTGTAGAGTTGCATAGAGGAGGATAGATACAGTGGTGCCTTAAAATGGATAGATTTGGGAACCAGTAGAAGACATTTAAATCTGTCCTGTTTTGCATTCTCAGCCATCCAACCTGGTGACAGTACAAGGAAGTAGGTGTGAAGTGAGGGAGTTCAAAGAGAACCCTGGTACCAAAGTTCATAATCTTGTCGAGAGGACAGACAGCATGCTTGGGGAGACCAAAGGAGATACTGGCAGAGTTCCCGATTTTTCCAATATTAAGGAGGTTGAGGTGAGCTGCCATTGCAGTTCTTGAGATGGAAGTAGAGAAGGTGTAGGAAGGGTCATAGATGAAGCAAGTTTTCATAGCTGTGAAGAGTAGGGGAGAGTGTCAAATGGGATCTGGATAGGCTGGAGAAGAGATGAGAGAGAGCATTTGGCAGAGAAGAAAAGTAGCTCTGTTTTCGTAGAGTTTAACATCAGATAGTGCAAAGCCATTTGTAGTGGTCTGCTTAGGTGTGGTGATGTCACAGTCTGCAGTGGAATGTTTATGTATGATGGCTCGGGGGTTCTTAGAGGAACTGTTAACAGTTGAGAGCTGAGAGTGCTGTATGGGTTTGGGATCCCGGTGTTTCCCTCCTTCTATAATTGGTGTCTGTGTCTTCCCTACCATCCCGTGTGGTCCTTAGTAGTGTACAGAACTGGACAATAAAGCTGATGATACACTTACCTGGTGTACTGACCCACGTTATTTCACCATTCAATAGATAATGGCAAAGAGACAGCTAGACATTTTGATTGAGTGATCAGAGGAGAGATCAGGAAAAGAGAAGAAGATTTGGATGTTTTCGGGAAAGAGTTGGTATGAGATTCCAGAGAAGGAGATTAGTGCCCCAAGAGCAGAGTTGTACAGTATAAAGAGGAGGGGATCCAAGACAGAGCCTTGTGGAACACAAAAAGATAGACAAGTGAGTTTTGAGGTGATGTTTTTCCAGGAGACAGGAGACAGGTAATTGGCGAGGTGCCAGGCAGGATGCAATCCATGTAAGGGCACAATTGCAAATCCCATAAAAAGGATATTAAGGAGATCAGAGTGATCGACAGTGTCAAAGGCAGCAGACAGGCCAAGGAGAATTAGGATAGAGGATAGGTTGGAGTGCTTAGCAGAGGTGATGAAATTGTGGACATTCATGAAAGCAGTTTCCATGGAGTTACCGGGTCAAAAACAGCTATTAGGGGGTCTCAAATGTTGCGGATGTCTAAGTAATTTGTAAGACGGTTGAACAGAAATCTTTTCAGTACTTTAGACTACTGAGGAAGGAGAGACACAGGGTCAAAGTGTGCCGGTAGGTTTGGGTCAGTGCCTTGCTTTTTAAGGAGATGGATGATTGTGGTAATTTTGAAAATAGAGGGAAAACAAGCATATTCGAAGTACAGTTTGAAGTGTTCAGCAAGGTGAGAAACCACTAAAGGGGCAATGGGCTTGATTAGCTGAGGTGCAAGAGGGTCTGATGGGGCACAAGAGGGGCTAGCTTTCATCAGTAGAGCTATGACTTCTTCAGTAATGGTGTGACTAAAGTGGGAGACAGAGGGAGAGGATGATGGTAGAGTAGGCAGAGTGTAGAATGTAGGGGGAAAGGGTGTGATGAAAGACAGGATAGAGAGTCTAATTTCTGGAAATTCTGCAGCAAAGTATACAACTAGGTCATTAGCTGTGAGTGTGGAGTTGAACGTCATCGGTTTAGGAGGAGATAGAGGAATGGTTTAGGGTGCTGTGTAGCTGGCGAGGATGGTTGGAGCGAGAGTCAATGAGGGTGAGGTAGAATTCTGTGTTTGCCTTATCAAAATAGGACTTCAGAGAGTTGAGGGAAGAGAGGTAGAGTTTCAGGTCCTTGTGAGAGTGGGTACACCTCGATTTGTGCAGCATCTGATCCATTTCTTTGCGGACACAGCGTATGAATGACGTGACACTTGTTGAGGATGCTGAGACTTAGGGGGGATCGTTATCAGTGGGAAGTGAGAGAAGAATGAGTCATATAGTAGGGATCGGAAGCTGGAGAAAGCTGTGTTAATGGGAGAGGCATCAGCTGTGAAGGAGGAGAGTGAGAACTGTAGGCCTGAGAGAGTGGGGGGAATGGCAGAAGGTTTCAATTTTCTTTTAGTAATAGTTAAGACAAGTGGTAAGGAAAAGTCAGAGGGTGGAAATGAGATGTGGTGGAAATAATGGAGTGATCAGATAGGGATAGTGTTACAGTAGTATAAGTGGCTGAGAGAGAGGTTGCAATGAATAAAAGATCCAAACAATTACCCTTGTGTGGGTTGGTAGGTTAGGAATAGAGTGGAGAGCGTTGGCACTAAAAAATGACAGAAGTTCAGATTTCTGAGAATTGGTTGGAGAGGGAATTTTAAAGTCACCCAAGAGAATAAAGTGATGTTTAGTGGAAAGAGAATCATGTAGTTGTACAAGTTCATGAAAGAATGATGGAGATGATATGAACTGAGTGAGGGGAGCAATAGAAGAGCTATTGAATTCAGAAGAGGCATGCGAGGATGTGGCATTGGAGATTTGTGAGGTGTTGAGGCTGGAAGAGATTAGGTGTCTGATGCCACCACCTTTGACAGTCAGTCGTGGACAGTGAATGAAGGATAGTTTGGTGTTCTACAGGACTGCCTGAGTTGCAATTTAGGTTTCATTGATAGCAAGATATAGGGGAGGTGTGCTGCAGTGAAAGTAGTTAGTAATAAAGGAAGTTTTGTTGCATACAGACTGAGCATTCCAGAGTGCAATGTTCACGTGAAGGAGGAGTAGAGCGTTTCATTGGAAGAGTGGGAAGATTGATAGGTGTTAGGGCGGTATAGTTAGTTGTTAGAGAGAAGGTGTAGTGGACGTTTCGAGATTTGAGTTGTATGATAGGGATGGGAAAGGAAGACGTGTTAGCGTGATTGGAGAAAGCATAGCGAGAGGTGAGTAGGAAGAGCAGCAGGAACAGCAGGAGTGAATGATACAATGATAGATGAGTATAACAGAGTGAAGAGACAGCAAAGTAATTAGCAAGCTTGGGGTGGTCATAGGTGCAGCAGGGAGGAAGGCAAAAGCAAAGGCTCATAGATGAAAAGGCAAAAAGACTGGTCAATGGCTGGTCTTCACCCTTCACTGTTCCCGCCCTTAACTGTAACGCTCTTGGCTGGACACCCCTAGGAAGTTCAGAAGTGATGAAACATACTCTCATCACCTGATCACTTAGTCCATCAGTGATTGATCTCTCTGATTTTGTCCCTCATGTTGCTGGGACAAGGTGAGTTATTCCTGATTGGTGTTCCCACAGGAGCCTCGTGTGGCCTACAGCTGGAGATTGGGCTGACTCAAGAAAGCTGCATGAAGTGATGTCACTGGCCCAAAATGGCCACAGGGAGTGATGTCACTGATCCCAGATGGCTGCAGAAAGTGATGTCATCGATTCAAGATGGGCGAAGCAGGTGATGTTGCCAGCACTTCAGATAAGGGGGTTTTCGGACACTTTTACTCCCTAAAAATAAGCAAATACTGCCAAAAAATTAAAATAGGGAGTACAAATAGTCCCCCCCTAGAAAAATGAGAAATGTACAAGCAGGGCCTTGTACTCCTGCTTTTACCCACACAGCTCCATGGATATGTTTGGAACAGTAGTGTAAATTGTACCACAGGAAGAAACTTGTATTATTAGTGCCTGATCAGAATAAGTAAACCTTTAACTTTTAATGGGAATGAATAACTATGTCCAAAGGAATAGTTATTACAATAGCATTCATGTTTTCCAGTTAAAACATATTTATACTTGCTTATAAAATACTCACGTTGGGAATTGGACTTACATTTTTACTCTGTAAAAAATCCTTTTACTCCCAACTTTAAAAGATAGAACATAGGCAGTAAAATCCAATCACTTCAAAATCATATCTGGAGCACTGGATGTTACAGACAGAAAGTGATGCCATAAACCAGAAGTGATGACAAACACTCTCGTCACATGATCACCTAGGGTATAGCCCGCTTTTACTGACCTACACTTTTGCTGAATGTATGGTTGCCCACTTGCCACAAAATGCAGATGGTAAGTTGGGGTCAGGTGTTTTGAAGGGGGAGTTGGGGGTAGTGGAGGGCTGCAGGGCGTCCCTCCCACATTTTGAGGCAAGAAATACAGGTAAAAGTGGTCCAAATAAAATTATTGAAAGTGCAGGTCAGCAAAAAAATGCAGCAATGGTTCATAGAATCTCGCCTAGTCAGTCAGTGGTTGGTCTCTCTGATTCTATCCCTGTTGTTGCTGAGATGAGGTCATATGTTCTTGATTGGTGTTCCCAGAGGAGTCACTTGTGGCCTACAGCTAGAGTTTGGGCTCACTCAAGATGGAATAGAGGAGGAACTAAGTACCTCTACCGGAAGTTCCGCCCCTATTGTGCCTATATGTTGGCATCTGGAGATTGCGGCATGTGCAATACCAGTGAGAGTGGCAAAAACACGAAAATGTCCTTGAAACGGAGTATCCATTCAAAAAACCCTATATGTATCCATGAAGAAATTATGATCTTCTGGTCTGCACGTAGAGGATATTTTAGTTTGTAGCACTACAGAAGATGAGTGTACGCAAGATTCAATTTGGTTAATGACCATTTTGGCAGAGAAAGGATGTAAGGTAGATGATGAGAAGCTAGAATATTGCCAGGAAGAGGTGTTGTACATAGGCCAGTTGATTTCACATGAAGGAAAGAAGGTTACACCTGAAAGAGCTGAGGCGATTATGAAAACATCAAAACAGCACACGATAAAGCAAATGCAGCAGTTTTTGAGATTGTGTAACCATGTTAGAGCATGGGTATTTGATTATAGTTCATATACGAAACCTCTTTTGCAGGCTTTAAAGAACGCCCAAATGTATAATGAGATAGAATGGACAGAGGAAATGGCGAAAAGGTTTGAGTTGAAAAAAGAAATGTGTACAGCTCGAGTTTTAAGAATTCCCATTATTCGGAGGAGTTCTTTTTGTTCTTGCACACGAATGGAACAGTTATGACAGCAGTGGTTACACAGAGAGCTACATTTTGGGTATAAACCTTTGGCATATTATACTGGGATTTTAGATCCAGTTATGAGAGACACTTTCCGTGCGAACAATTGCTGGCCGCAGCTGCTTTCGCCATTGAGAAGTCTGCAAGCATTGTGATGGGGTGTTGCATGACTTTATTTGTTGAGCATGCTTTGTTTACTGTTTTGAAGAAACCTAAGGGTACACTAACATCTCAGAGGGCTTCTGCATACGAGGTAGTTATATCGAACCAAGCAATCAAAATAGTCAGGTGCAAAATAGTGAACCCTGCCACGTTTGTAGCCGAACCTGTGACAGAGGACAAACAGGTACATGATTGTTCAAATTACGAGGAGTCTTATGACAAAATTACGAAGATAAAGGAGAATGCTCTGGCAGGGGAGGAGATTCTCTTTATTAACAGGTCTTCAAAAATTGATCAAACTGATGGAGAAAGGCATTCAGATTCAGCTGTGGTAAAGCACATAGCTAATGGGGAATTTGGGGCCTAAGTGATGTCAACCATACACACAGGGTTAGCACTTTGGAAAAGGAGGGGCTACCTCAGAGTGGATGGCACTGCAGTGCAGCACACAGCATTATTGGACAGACTTATTAAGGCACTACAACTCCCAGTAGCCATCGCAATAGTTAAGTGCACAGCACATACTAAGAAAACTGACTATATTTCATGCCGAAACCAAGCCGCAGACGAAGATGCCAAAAGGGTTGCATATTCACTGAATATTTTTTGTTTTGATACTCCTAATGTGAAAGAAAAAGTGGTCACAATTATGATTGTAAATGAAGGATTTAATCATCTGTGAAGAATGCAATTGATGGAAATTCAAGGTTTTTGCCTGTAGCCTTATAAAGGGTACCGTTAGAACAGCTACACTACCCTGCGCATATAACTAGGGAGAGTCTCACTGCAGCTATTGCAGAAGACTGGTTTGTACCGAACCTGTTAGAACACGTTGCATTTTATGTAGTAAATTGCATCATGTGTCAAATGTTTACTGCTGGCCACAAATTGCAAACAATCAGAGGAGTGATTCCTTGACTGAATGGTCCTTTTCAGTATTTACATATTGACTATGTTGATATGCTGCAGGTATGTAGTGGATATAGGTATATGATAGTGGTAATGTGCCCCTTTTGTTGATGGATTGAAGCTGGTCCATGCACACTTCCTGATGCCACTTGCCCTATGAAGCTTTTATTCTGAGAAGTATTTCCTATATGGGGAGTATGTGAGGTGCTAAAATCCGACAATGGGCCCCATTTTGTCAATGAGGTGTTCGAACAAATTAGTCTATTGCTTAGTATTAAGTTTTATTCTGCTTATCACCTGCAAGCAAACAGTGTATGTGAGAAACTCAACGACATTCTCAAAGAGAGGATTGCCAAATTGAAATTGGCACTGAAGAAGGGGTGGCTGTATTGTCTGCCCCTTGCATTATGTGCATTGAGAAATTAACCTGGGTGGGAACAGCACCTCACACCCCATGAATTAGAAACAGGGAGGCGAATGAGAACTCCTCTGACTCCTCCATCGAGGATTAGGAGTGATGCCCAGACAACTTCAGAATTGTTTGAAAATGAGTTACATGTGTATTTAACACGTATGACCGCTAGTATCTCTGTCATTTCAGATCAACTCAGGCGTAAGGGGTGTCGCTCTCAGGACACAGATGAAGACCATTCAACAACCGGATACCAAGAACTACCTGTTCCTTAACTATTTAGTGGACATCTCATATTCATCCGCAATTTCACATGGAAGTGTCACAAGCCCCATTTTAGTTGTCCTTTTATAGTGGAGAAAGTTACTCCATCTGCAGTGAAGGTTCAAGGAAGGAGTGCCTGTATACACCTTAATGACGTGAAGCCATATGCTGGTGAGACCGGAACACCCCCACCCAATTCGGAAAGAAGTCAAGAAGAAGCAGTTCAGCGCACGCAGACTCGATCGATGACGAGGAAGAAGGACGCAAAGATTGTGGAATAAATAATTGCAAGTGTGCCTTTGAACTGTGGCTCCCCTGGACACTCCTTATAAATATTTTAGAGGAAGTGAGAAAGGTATTGTTCTTGAGCCACAGGAATTCGTTGAAATTGGACCATAGAAAGTGCTGAGATAAATGAAAAATGCACAATCTGGAATTCCATTTTGATGATTGGAAAAGGGAGCAGTTCCCAGATTCATTTCTCTTTGGACTTATAAACGTCCTGTCTGATAATGATTTCCACAGACTACTTATTATGGTCTTTTATCACCTGATTCTAGTTTATTCTTATCTTGTTTGGCGTAATACCAACACTTATGTGTTTCTACCAGATCCTATAAATCATCCTTCAATCAGTCGGTTACTTGTGGAAATAATTTAGCAGATTTGGCAGCTACCAGAATGTTTAACTAGGCTGCCTGATTAAAAAGGTTTTTTCCTTCCTTAAAAAATAAGTACAAAGGAACAATGAGATTTATTGAGCATGATGTGGTTCCAGAAAATGAGCAAACTCAACGATGTGTGGAGAGACATTAATGGTGGAGCTTAATGTATCGGTGCATAATTTATATATATACAACATCTGTTATTGTTTTCCTGTTTTTGCTGACTCATGCTGCATACCTTGTTGGTTCTAAAAGGATAGAAGTTCCTTTGATTCTCCCCACTCCAGTGACCTATGCAGAGTTAGAGGTTGTAAGGAAGTCAAGGCCATATGTGATTGTCCTTACACCAGTGTCACATGTAAGGCCACCCATTTCTCTGACAAGTGTTCCTATGATTCCCCCTCAAGGATGGTCCATTTTTGATTTTCTCCATGATCATTGTGTGCATACTCATTATACAAGAAAGAGACCCAAGAGGAGTGCAAGGGAAGATGATTATGAGTTAAATGATTACTTAGACAGCACAGCACATTTGAGGAACATGTGGTATAAACACATGAAAGAGGTAGGAAAGAGGCCCCTATAAGGAGAATTGTTATGTTTGTGCTCTCCTACCTTATGCTATGGGAAAGTCAAAGATATTCATAGCTATAGAGATAGATGTCGACACAGCCCATTGCTTAACTCACCTTGTACTCTGCCATACAAGAGGTCAATTCCAAGGTCAAACAGCACCTTTGGTCTGGGCAACGGAATGGACAGCATCAGAATAAGCCGACTTTGTTCAAGATTTAAAGACAAGAGCAAGAGCACACACCAGAGATTATGTGATGAGATATGAACAGCCAGGCAAAGGAGCAGGAATCAGCTCGGCGATCAATAAAAAGCTCAATTGCCAAGGAAAGACTGATGAAGAAATATGAACATGCAAGGAAAGGGGACAGATGCAGGTCTGGGGAATAGTACTTTCTCCAGATGACTGGAAAGAAGGCATTTTTGTATGCAGAGCTGTGGAAGTAACTGGACATCATAAACCAGTTATAGATCATGTGGAAAAAGGATGCAAACCTCTCTGGCTGAGGCTTGCAAAGTTGCTGACATGAGTTGAAGACAGAGGAGGCCTATTGCAGATAGTCCCTTTGGTCAGTGCAGAACTATGCTTCAGAAATAATGGCACAAGAAAAGTTGGAGAAAATCAACAATGTGGACGAATTTGTGATGTACCAGGAATGAAGGATGGAACAGTAGTGATAATGGATCACTACTGGGCCTGCACATACAGATCATATATGAAGCTGCCCAGAGATTGGGGAGGACTATATTCCACGGTGATTATCTATGTTCCAGCATTAGTAATTCCAAAGAGTGACCTGAACATTGGTGAGTTTGCAAAAGCAGATGCTCACCTGAGAAAGAAGAGATCTGTTGATTTCCTTGATCGAATGAAGAGGGAAAATAATTTCCCAGATAAGTTAATAGAAGCTTTTGATGCTATTCCATATGAACACAGAGTATTCAGCAAGACTGCTTCAGTTTTTACTATTATCTTCATGCCGGAGATCCAGATGATGGCGAATGCCGAGTGTTTACAAATAACCATATGGGAGTTTTTGCAGATGATCAATACTATGATAAAAGGATTCAATGCTATTAAGGAAGAGCTGAGAGCCATATGATTTATGACTCTTCAGAACAGATATGTTCCGGACATGATTACAGAATGGATGGAGGTGTTTGTGCAAAAATCAGAGAATCATGTTGCGCATTCAAACCTTCACATGATGACAAGAACGGCACCTTTACAGAGGCCATAATGATGTTGACAAACTTGCACGTCAAAATGGAGGAAGAAGTGGAAGATATTGCTTATGACAGCTGGTTTGCGTCAATCTTCTCATGGGTTCCACAATGGATGGCAAATATTTTCAAGTTCCTTGAAACCCTGCAAATGATGATCATGTTTCGATTCTGTATGGTTAGGATTATAATCGCACAGTGAAAAAGACTGCAAAGAAAACAACAGGAATGAAGATCATGATTGATGTTGAGTCTGTGTTCAAAACCAAAGAGCTGACAGAAGAAGAAATCAGAAACTATGTAAAGGCTAGTATTGGTGCAACTGAAGGAACAAAATTCCTGTATCCAAGAAACCACAAGCAGTATGTGGGAAGATGGATGTACTGCAGTCCCAATGGACATTGCAGTCTTATGACCTGGAATATTTATGAGCATGTGAAGTCAGCAGGATGCCTGAAAGGAGTAATAAAGAAATGGACTCCAAAGAAACATTTCTTCAGACGAGGATATCTAGATGTGAAGACTGATGGGAGAATGGTCGATGAATCACCCCGAACGGGGGCGGGGGGTGGAGATGAGGAGCTAAGTACCTCTACCGGTAGTTCCAACCCTATTTTACCTATAGGTTGACAGCCGGAGATTACGATATGTGCAATACCAGTGAGTGTACCAATATTGCGAAAAGTCCTTGAAACAAGGTATCCATTGAGAAAACGCTATATGTATCCACGAAAAAATGATGATCTTCTGGAGGAAGTTCCGGAAGAAGAGTGAAAATGAATGAAAGAATGAACTGGTGACGTCACATGAAGTAGAGGAGATGCACACAGAAGAGATATAAATTAAGTAAGGATATAGACCCAGTAGAACCTGATGGCGAAGTAATGAAGTATTTAACATTTCGCCCCTGAAATGAAGGGTGCATGTGCGGGAAGGCACAGAAGAAAATGCAAAACCATTTTACAATTGTACAGACGCAGTAATGCAAATAGACGAAGTAATCACAAGGCTGGCTAGAATAGATTGTGGCAATGCGCTAATGTATATACATAGGAATATATAGAATCTGGATGTTCCACAATGCACTTTAGCAAACTTGGACCCCGTGAATGGATTAATTGGAAGTATGGCGCAGCAGAATAATAGCTGACAGCGAAGGAAGATCCGAGAAAGGCTTGCCTGGCCCAGAGTGAAGAGTCGGGGCTGCCGAGAGCCTTGCCATGTAGATCCAAAAACGTGAGAAGCAAGCTCAGCTCCTGTTTGAGGTGTAATGAAAACCGTTGAGGGTGCCAACATTTCTTCTTTTACTGGTATTAAAATACAATGAAGAGCTAAAAAATGTGGTCTCAAGTCAAATGATCAGATGAGAATAGACTTTCGGTCGAGCTACACCAAGACTAGAAGAAAAGACCATGATTCACTCCCTTTTATTCCCAGGCCCAGTGAGCCTCTACAAGGCCAAGTTCAAAGGTTTTAATTGAATGGCAGACCGCAGGAGTAATTATGAATGTTGGGCTAATTGGATGGGGAGGCATGACCAGGCCAAACCCCCCGGCACCTGGAGTCCCAGTTGTGTGCTGCTAATGTGTGGAATCTTCCAGAAGGGTACAAGCGTGCCAACCAATTATAGAGGGCCACGTAGCAAAGAGCCCTTTAGTTTGATAAGCCAATAGTATGTCGTAAATGTTCATGACACGGAAGATGACTTGCACTTGGGATGGGCTTAGTTGCCCACCTGACGTTAGAGATCCAATCACGTCCCTTTAGCCCATAGAAAGTATATGTAGATGTTCCCCGTTGACCAACCAGAACCCCTCGAAGGTTTTTTATTTTGCCACGTATCATGATGTCACTTATGACAAATATTTAGTATAAAGGCAATGTTTTTATGAATTATGTCCAGATAAGTCTGTGTAGCATCCGTTTAAAACTCCCTGTTTTAAAGACTTGTTAGTAAAACAGCTTTAACTTTTGCCAACTTGAGTCTGTCTGATTATTGATTTTTGAGTAAGATCTGCATCCCCATCCATCTCAGATACTGTTACCTCATCTTAAAGGACCCGTTGTCTGGGTTCAATGGCCCCAGGAATTGATGTGCCTGATCTAAAATGGCCACAGGGACAGGTTGTTGTTGCTACTGGTGAAGGGGGGATGGAGGCAGTTTTTTTGGGGTGTCCCCGAGCATTGGCTCAGGGGACGATTGAATACCTGGGGATCAAAATCAGTACAGACAAGCACTGTTTCATCCAGAATAGCCTTGATACAATCTTAGTACGGGCTAAAGTTGATGTCCAGCACTGGACCACCTTGCCGATCTCACTTCTAGAACGGGCCAATCTGTTTAAGAAGTTGACACTCCTGAGGTGGCTTTATGTTCTCCAGAACACCCCAGTTAAGGCCCTCCCATAGGTGTTGCGCGCTATAGAGGGCCTGCACAGAGAGGCGGCGTGGGGAAAAAAGGACCCAAGAATCGTGTTGTCCATGCTGGTCAGGTCGGTGTGGGAGCAGGGAGCTGGGGCTCTCTGATGTCAGGAAATATTAGTGGTGGCTTTACGAGGAAGGGGTGGTTTCACATATCCAGCTAGAAAGACAGATGATGGAAAACCTCCCTCCAACATCAATACTGTACAGTCACCCCTGAAGTGTCACCCTCCCAAAGTGGGATGGTGTCACTGGAGGCACCTACATGGAGTAATCAGATTCTCCCAGAGGTGGGAAAGATGGATTACCAGGCAAACTGGGGCACGGCAGGCATTAAAAAGATGAAACATATCACTGCCCAGAAGCACCTAGTACCCTTCCAACAGCTGTAGGACACACATGGGCTGCACAAAAACAATTTCTTCACATACATATGGTTACAGCATGCAATTAGACACAATGGCAGGGGGAGAGGGACCTCCCTGAATGCTCCCCTTTGGAGGCCGACCTGCTGGAGGGGAAGATAATGGGTAAGGCAGTCACTACACTCGATCAAGTGATAAATAGCTTTTCCACATCACCCTTGAGAAAACAGAGAGACACATGGGAGAGGGATCCTGGGGGGATGGGAGAAGGAGATTGGGTGGGTTCCATGGGGTCCCCCAGGGAAGCCCTTGTATCCAGAAAATTGAGGCTCATCCAATATAAAATACTTCATAGGACCTATTAGAGTAGGACTAGTTTGTAATGGATGGGGAGAGCGGTGGGCCCGAATTCCCTGAGATCAGGGACAGAGGATGGCACTTTCCTCCGTACTATCTGGGATTGCCCAAGGATAAAGCACTACTGGGGAGCTGTCAGGGATGCAACATTGGGGATCTTGGGGAGGCCGCTGCCGGCAAGGTTCTGCCTGTTACATTTGGGCAGGATACAGATTTTCCCCGCCAGGAGCAATGCCTGATCAAAGCGGTGTTGATGGTGGCCATTTGGGGAGGGCTAGTAGCCCCGAGGATGTGGCGAGCTGGTGAGAGGGAATGGACTATTGCCGTGATCTGGAACACAGAGTGTAGAGAGATAGGGGTTGTCCTCAAAAACATAGCCAAATATGGGGTAAATGGCAAGCTGCGAACTGAAGGCTTGCTACCGAGGGCAGGTGATCTGAATGCAGAGTGTGGGAACAGGTCTTGAACCTGGGGACTGGGGAATATGCGGGGATGAGTGACAATAACGTGGGTTATCAAGGAGATTCAATAACAGGGAGACGGTGAGGTGGGGGTGTGCTCAATGAAATGCCAGATGTCGATTTATTTCTCTTTTGTAACCTTTAAAATTAAAGATTTTTAATTGAAACATCTAATAAAAAGTGGTTTATACATTGTTTTTTAAAAAAGATGGCCACAGGAAATGATGCTACCAATCCAAGATGGCCACAGGAAGAGATGTTACAGACAGAAACTGAATCCACAGACCTGAAGTGATGACACACGCTCTTGTCACCTGATCACCTAGTCCATCATTGGTTGGTTTCTCTGGCTTTGGCCCTGGTGTAGCTGGGATAAGGCGATTTCTTTATGATTGGTGTTCCCAGAGGGAGAGTCTGTGGTTCCCTTTAAATAAACCTCCAGATCCAGTGTAGAAAAAGCTGCCTTTCCTTTAAGAGAAAACATTTCCTATCGCTAGACACTGCTAGCATGTGTTGTAACATTGTTGAAACTTCATCCAGAACATAAGGGAATTCATTTTGAAATTAAAATGGACATTCAATGAGTCAGAGAGTCGCATAGATACATGCTGCAAACCCATGGTTTCCCAAATGAGGAGTGTATCAAAGGACAAACAAACGTATAAAAGCATTGTCCCTCGGCAGAGAGCTTCTTTGTCGAGAGTAGATTGTCACAGTTTCCTCAAGTACACAAGCTTTTGACTAAACCGAATAATTTAAAGATGTGTACACAGTATTTTTACAGTGGTGAATTCACATACTGGCAGAGCAGAGACGCTAGCTACAGCATAAGCATCACAGGGAAGCTTCACAGAGGAATCACTGACTTCCATATTAGAAGACATACCAGTTATAGACTTGATTCCCCTCCTAAGCCCAAAGAAGACACAAGTGAACTCAGGGTCCATAAGCAATCACAGTCCTTCAGAGTACACAGGTGCAGAGCCTCAGCAGAAGTGCCACCCAGCGGGAGGTGAGAGAGCGGCATGAAACTCAGGAAGCACAGTCTGGCATTGTGGGTTGTAGGAGCAGGAAGCACGTGTGCTGAGACGGCCGGAGAATGCAGAAGGGAGGAAGAAGGGGAGGCTTGAGAGATGGGGAATCCAGAGAGGTGGATTCAACAGGGAGTAAGGAGGTGGTGACAGCTGAGCGGGTCCAGGAGGAAGAGTACTATCTGATGGAGAGAGTGAACAAAAGTTCTAAAACGTGTTAAAATACATCATCAGGAGGGCAGAGTGACCATAAGAAGATTGAGGTATAGAAGAAGGCCAAGGAGGAGGTGCTAACATCAGGAAAGGAGACTTAAAAGACAGAAGTGGTGGTAGTAAATGTGATCAAAGAGAAAGTAGCAACATTAGGAGCCAAGAGAGGAGAGATGGGGGTGGTGGTAGTAGAAGAGGAAAAGGCAGAGGGGAAAACAAAAGTAGACTGTAGTTTGCAAAAGAAGAGGCAAGAACAGAAGCAGTTGAATGAGCATGGTGTAACAGGAAGGAGACCGAAAAAGAGGAAAAGATGAGATGAGACAAAGAACAGGTCGTGAAGTAGATGGACACACCATCAGGATCCAGACTTGTAGAAGAGGTGGTAGAGCCCAGGGGTCAGGTGTAAGTTCAGATTGCAGGGCCTCGGAGTGACACAGAACCATACATAAACGAGGAAGTGAGTGGCATGGAGGAGGTGGGATCAAGGAGACAATCAAGGAATACATGAGAGTGTTTGGAAAGACAGAGCTTAGACTGGCCCTGTGCGCCATATGGGCAGGATTAGATGGCAGGAGGAGGAATGAAATGGACACAGGAAGGGTCGGGTCATAAGAGGAAGTTCAGGGTTTGCTCAGACGGATATGAAGATTCCTCTCCACCTCTCCCTGTGGTAGGAGCAGACAAATCTCATCCCAAAACCTGGTGTCAAAGACAGTGGAGAGATATGGACCAACTGGAAACCCACATCTAGAATAGAACCGGAAGAGAATTGTAGAATCCTTTAAATTTGCAACACCCGAGGAGGGTAGGGGGAGCAATCTCCAATGAGCTGAAAGGACTTGGACATTGGCTACAAGGGCTGAAGGCCTAACCACCTGCAGCCAGCAAGAGACATTTCAGGGGCAACGACCATCTGGACTCTTATCATTTTTGTGGGGTGATCCCAGTTTTGCATTTCATTTGGCCTTGTCCACGTACCCACATTAACATATTGGATTGAGAATATTTGGGCTTGACATCTTTTGTGATCCCAGGTGTCCTGAATTATACATGCGTTTACATTGTTTCTTCCAGCAACTGTGCCTTTTTTTATTGAATAATGTACATGCTCCTCCCCCACTGTGAGATAATAGAGTTGCTTGCATTTGGGAAGGACTAGATGTGTGCAAGTGCACAGCAGCGTGCATGCAAAGCTGAACATTTGATATCTGTGCATTTAACTTCAATATTAGGAAATATATGATTTGTGGCATACATTTTCATAAAAAGCATGCAAAATACTACAGAAGTATCTTATTTCTAAAAACGTACAGTCGATGCCAGCATAGAGCCTCCAAACCAAACGGCATAGCGCTGCATCGGGTGGGTCACTACCTGTACATCCATCGGCTTTGGCTGAAAAACAAAATGTTTGATTTGCAATTAAAGATATACAAGTAGAGTACGCTTGGCAAATAGTGTTGGTAAAGTTCGGGATGTTTCAATTTACAATGTAAATGACCCTGGCTCATTGTATTATTGTGCTCTAGGCTAGAAGCTTTACTCCCCCAGATGTTCACATCATCCCTTCGTTTTGACCAATAAAAAGGTTGCTACATAACCTTCCCATTATTAACCTTTGCTATATTTCATTCAATGTATACTAGATGTTGGAAAAAGGTAAGACCTTTCAAAAAACCTTTGGAAGATGAAATGCTGCGCCAGCCTTTGGTCCGATTGGAAACATGGTCACGAGGAGCCAGCGTGGGAAAAGGAGGGCATCTGGCAGGGAACTGGGGAACAGCAGGTGTTTTTGACTGATGGGTAGCCACAAAAGGCTCACCCATTACGGCAATAACACATGTTGAACCTGCAAGCTTCATGCCACATGCCCACATAGTTTAGCGACATGCCCTCCTTCCTCTTAAAATAGGTATGGGTCATTGCAAGGAGCTCTTTACACCTGGTTTCTCATCAGGCCCGACTAAAGCTGCGGGTATATATTGTGTGTTGTAGCTTTCTCAGTTAGATATGACATGTCACGAGGTGACATCATGTACAGAGAGATATTTTGATGGACACACTCATGCTGCCCCATCGTTTGATTGGGACAGAGAGTGCCAGCTCCCACTTCTTGAAGGAAACAGTAGCACAGTCTATAGCATTCTGGATGATCATAGGGTCAGCTAGTCATGTCCCCTCATTAGGCTCTGGCCAACTGATCGTCAGTCCCAAAACAAATGTCTGTTAGTCAGCCTTCTCAATGGAGGTGGTCAAGAAATAATGACTCTTCTGTTGGCTTGTAGCTTGCTATGTATAAACAGTTCTACCTTGAACTACCTGCCTCTAAATGCACAGGATTAAACATTGTTTTTGCCTACAGCCAGAAGAGATGAAAAGCACCTTCCTCCAGAAGTGAGTTCTAGACATTTATTTTCTATTTTCAACCCCTGCTCACCTGAGTGCCCCAATTAAATCACAGAAGCCTCGAGTCTCACTTGCCTTTATCCGTCCGCCACTAAGCTCTTCGCTATATTTCAGCCTGGCGTCCACAACTCTCTTCAAATCTCTCTGCATCCGTCGTCCAAAATCTCTAAACATCGTGGATCCTCCGGACAGGACAATGTTCTGCGGGGAAAATAAAAGACAACTATTATTCCACCAGCAAAAAAACGGTGTTTCTCGAGAAATCAGTCAGAGTGTGTGCCATGCACCAATCTATGGACTTGATGTCCTTTCTCGGCTGTACTCCATAAGCCATAAAAATGAAAAAAGGCCGTATAAAATCTGCGATAGCTTCCTTAAATCAAAAAGTCAACATACTCACCAATTACATCGATTTTCCTCAAGATTCATTCGCCCTTTGGATTACACCTTCCAGGCCTTTATTTTGTGAGCCCAAGTTTTAAAAAGGAATGTCAAGTTCACCATATCTTTCATGCACATAGAATTCCTGTAAGTAGTGCACAGTTCCCCACACAACCCCTGATTTTTTACGCAGAAGTTTGCGAACTAAAAGACTTGTAACCATGAACATAATGGTGGTAAGTCAAAAATGTATGGAGGGGATAAACCCTTAAGTTAAACCTCGTGCATTGAGTCAACATGCGCTTTTTCACCATGATATATAGCAGTAGTAGCAGTTTGTCCTTTATATAGCACCTTTATCCCATTAGTATGGGTTCAAGGCGCTTGTAGGGGTCAACGCCCTCGGGCGACCGGAGTCCAATGTATGGGAAATAAACTGAAAGAATAGGATGCGAGTGCGCATTAGGCCGAGATAGGGAGTTGGTGGGCAGGCCATGCCCCAGAAAGCTACCCATGAATGTCAGGCATGTGGATGGGTGCTGGGAAGTGGTTAGGAGAGTGCGCAAGTTCAAGAGACTCGTCATGTGTCCAGTTAGACCGAATCTTTGTCATAGGTCGTAGCTGCATTATAATGGCAGACATGTTGTGATTTGTGTTTAAGTGTGGTATATGGAGGCAAATGTGTGAGGTAGGGCGGCCGTGCCTGCAGGTAATGTTCCATGAGCATAGAGTGTGACAGGTTTAAATACATTAGCTATACTCCAACGTAAGCCTCCGTTCTGAACAATCACTATAATCTCAATCGTCTAAGGCTACCTTTTGCACCCAACCAGTGTAAAAGGGTTCACCTAGATTCCATTCATAGGCTAACATTCTATATTCATCTAGATTCAAAATATCGGCTACATTCACTTAGGTTCAATACATTGCCTAGATTCTGCGTTTGCTTAGATTCAATGCACGGGCTACGTTCTACACAATTCTTCTTGTCTACGTTCTACACAATTCTTCTAAGAGCAATGCATGGGCTAACCTGCATAGTTATTCTAAATGCTGTGCGTGAGCAAACCTTGACAGCTATTTCAAATGCAATGCGTGGGCTATGAAATGAAATGATATTTTATTTATATCGCGCTCGTACACAAGTGTTTCAGAGCGCGACCAGGCAAAGGGAGGGGAACAAGGGAGAACAAAACAACGATCTTACATGGCCCAGTGACATTGAGAATGCGCAAGTGCACGGGAAAGGGAAAAGGGGGAAAGTGCATGGCAGGTGGGAGAGGTGGAAAGTGAGGAACAGAAGAGAGAAAAGAATAAATAAATAAGTGAGATAAATAATTAAATAAAGGCGATAAACAGTGTTAGTGCAGCCAGCAAGTGGCATGTGCTAGGTTAAGCAGATAGGGTATATCTGATAAGTGCAGAAGAGAAGTGGGTGGGGGACTGTATGGGTACAGATATAGACCCCAGTGCAAGGGGTGGCCCAGGTGGCAGTGCAGCAGGGTGGCAGGGTGAAGGATAGGAGGTGGCCAGGTGCACGGTGCAGAGAGAGAATACAGATCAGCAGGGGAGAAGAGGGGCAAAGGCAGAAGTGAAGTGGAAGGTCTTGAGGTTCTTACGGAACCGGAGATGCTTATCCTCAAGTTTCAAGGTGGCAGGGAGGCTGTTCCAAAGGGAGGTCCCAGCAGAAGACAGAGATTCTTCTGAGAACGATGCATGGGCTAACCTACACATTCCTTCTAAGTGCAATTCAAGGGCAATATAATGGCAAACTGAAGAGCACAGTGCAACTGAACACAATGTTAAGAGTGGGAGGTAGTAGTGTAGGAGTGATAAGGTTTTACTGGAGCGCAGCCCGCACAACCTTACCTATATGTCGCTGTTGTTGTTACGAAAGGCGTCCATGGGCGAACAGGGCAAACAGGGGATTGGAGCTGCCTTTTGTCTGTGGCCCTTAGCCGGCTGCCTGGACAAAGCTGCACTGGAAGGGCCATTGAAACAGGAGAGTTCTGATCATATGCAGGAGCACCGACCCAATCAGGGAACACAGTGAGCGGGTTTGGAGGAGGGGAAGAAGGAGGGTCAGAGAAGGGGCTGGGGAGGATCCCACGGCTGCAAAGTGAAAGAAAAATAGGGAGAGAAAATAAACAAACGGCCATGAAGCAGTGGAGGAGATGCTTACAGTGCAGCTGGAGGATACCTGGAGGCACAGAGTCAACACGTTCTGAAAAGAGCAGTGTTCCTACTACAGCTATGTCCTCAAAGGATTCAACCATATAGTTGGACACCACCCCTTTCTGTGTGGTCTATTTAAGATAAAAAACTGAAATCATGTTTTTTAATTGTATTTTCAGGGTGAATATAATATCCATTATTGTGCAGTCTTGTGGTAATGAGTACAGGGTGAGACTGGTGAATTTATTCATTGGGAGGACGCACATGCTTCCCACGAATCTCAGTGAGTGACCAAGCCCAGAAAGAGCTCTACCCAAAAAAGGTTGGCTCAGTGAGGATTCACTCTCTGGGAATGTTGTTACTTTTGGACATTAGGTGGCTCTCAAGTGCAACCTACAAGTAAAAACTATTGCATTAAAGTACTGCTATGGAGAAATGGCATATGAGGAGAGACACAAAGCTTGTAGGTGTTGTTTGGCCATTTACCTACCCTTTGGCTTCTCATGATCATGCTAATCTCCATGGCCATTCCCACCCAGTACCTGCCCCTCCCTACCTAAAACACATCCTTATTGGATCTCTTTGAGCTGAATTTAAGCACGCCTTACCATCAAACCTTGCACTTGAAGTGCCTGCCGGTATTTTTTTTCAATTTACATGTTTATTAAGTTTATTTACATTACAAAAGAAAAAACAAATAAACTAATGCATTCATAGCAATATGATTGACAGTCAAATTCATCACATTTGGTATCTCAAATCCCTCCGTCCCCCCTCCAAAAGGAAAAATTATATATTCAACACCGGAACATACCAGGAAACATCACAGAGACAACAATATTACAATTCTAAAAATCTACCCCATAATTGATCATACAAGTTCATCTTTTTATCTCTGTAAAGGATTATCTTCTCAAGTCTGGACACTTGCTTCAAATCATCCATCCATTCTTTGAATGTTTAACTTTCTACACATTTCCATTTCCTCAAGATGACTTTCTTCGCAGAATTTGCGTCTCTGAAAAACCAACACTTCTGTGGGTAAGTAAGCTCATCCACCATGTCGTCCTCACCCAAAATAACAGTATTATAATCAAAATCTTATGCAACAGTAGGGTGTCATTCATCTTCATCGTGACCTTTCTGCAGAAAGGCCTTAGTTCATAACAGTCCCAAATCATATGTTCAAAAGATCCAACATCATGTTTACACCTCCAACATGCATCTTACTCAAACAAACCCGTTGCATAAAGTCTTTGTGGCATCCAAAGAACTATGTTTAGAATTTTAATTTGACGGCTTCGCTCTCCCAGATTTTATGATGTCAGAGCCACAGTCTTGCACACATTTCTCCATCTGCACTCAGTCATCTCTGATCCAATTATTTCTGACCATTTTGATAACAAGTCCTTATTTGGTTCTTGGTGTTGTTCCACCTTCAGATTTATATTCTCATAGCCAGATCTGCCAGCCTTTGCCTCCATCTGCGAATTTTTTCTGCAGAGCTTTCTTCAATTTTCTATATTCTCCCATAGTGCAATCTTTGATGCCTTTAATGTGTGTTAGCCGTTTAAAACGGATCCATTTTCCATCTTCAACAAGATCCTCCAGCCACTGCACTCCACCCAGAAACCAGTTTGGCCAAAAAAGTGACTTTCCACTCAACTGTATATCCGGATTCAACCAGATTGAGATACAACTATTGTCAGAAACCACTTTTCTACTCTTCTTCCAAAGATCTTTCCAACATGACCTTAAAAATTCTGTTGCTGGAAATGATTTACATCCAGTCTCATCCACGGTAGACAGAATTGCCCTGGGTGAAAGTGGACAAGATCGACTAGTCTCTGCCAATGTCCAAACATCAGTTGAATTGTCTATGAAGGAAACAAATATCTAGCTCCATACGTCAAGTGATAGTTTTCAAAATCTGGAATCCCCAGACCACCACAATCCTGGGATAATTGTAGTTTCCAAAGTTTTAGACAGAGCTGTTTATTTTCCCATAAAAAGGACTGGATCAAATTCTCAATTTTCTTCAGAAATCACTTCTTAATTTGTAAAGGTATCGTACTTTACAAATTAAGCACATAGTTAACACGTGGTGCTGTCATCATTTTAATTGCATGCACTCTCCCCCATAGATTTAAGAGTAGCTCATTCCACCTTCTGAAATCCGACTCCAGGTTCTGGACCACATGAGTCAGGTTCACATCCATCATTTTAGACACATCATTAGTCAACCAAATTCCAAGATACCTCATCTTGTACAGACACCAATTGAGAGCAAAGTTCCTCATTGTCAAAAGTGAGCACAATCTGGACGCAGGTAGTGCTTCGGTTTTTGACCAATTAATCTTGTATCCAGATACTCTGTGAAACATGTCAATTTGTTCAATTAGCACAGGAATGGAAACATTTTGAATAACCAGCAGCATATCATCCGCATATAATCGTACTTTCTGACAAGCTTCACCAAAATGTATACCTTCAATTCTTTCATCTTCTCTTATTTTCACAGCAAGGAGTTCCATAGCAATGACAAACAAAATGGGTGACAAAGGGCAGCCTTGCCTTGTCCCTCTTTTAAGTTCAAATTTGCTCGAGACCATGCCATTTGTGTTTACACTTGCTGTAGGCAATGAATATAATAGTCTTATCCATTCTATCATATTTTTTCCAAATCCGAATCCTTCCAATGCTGTCAGTAGATACTTCCACTCAATCCGGTCTATTGGCTATTCTGCATCCAATGACAACACCACCACATCATTCAGATGTTCTCTGCTTTCAAATAGAGTCAACAAGAGTCTCCTCATATCATCCGATGCATGTCTACCCTTCACAAAACCTGTCTGGCCCTGGTCTATAATATCCGGCAGAGAAGCCTCTATTCTCAAGGCCAATGGTTTTGCAAAAATGTTATCGTCAATGTTGAGCAAGCTAATTGGCCAATATTTTGAAAGGAGTCTTCTGAGAGTTAATGACTTAATTGGAGCTGCAAACATATTACTGGTGTAATAAAAATGTCTTAACCATGGCTGTCTTCAGCCAGTCGATTTTTACACACTATGTGTGCCCTTTACTTCAGTCCTGTTAAAAACAAGCATTGGCAAAGCCAAACGATTTGGCTTGTGTATACGCATTAGGCATTTGCCAGGCACTGCTATTATATACTCATGTACTCGCACCATTTTGCAGCTGCCACCTTCGATTGACAGTTAATACCACTGTGGCAGTGTATAGCAAATGCCTTTCCCATGCACACAAAAGCCAAATCTATTGGCAGTGCCAATACTTGTTCTGGCTGGCTGTGCACCTTGGTTCTCCCGTTTTCAATGCTGGTTCTTCCAACTTCCTCCGTTCCCTGTGACACAATACTTTACCCTTGCTTTCTGGCCTATGCATTTACACTGAGTTATTAGTCATCTATAAGGTTTGGCTGCCAGAGCCTGGTACTCACTGTATGGCTGTATTGCATGTTCAATAAATTGTTGCTTTAAACCACCCAAATTCAATCCACTAATTTAAAATTGAGATTTGTGAATATTACTTTTAATGTATACTGCAAATCAAGATTTTTGTTTAAAAAATAGATCTTTCTGAGTTGAAAAAAAATCCTGTTTACGTTTTTTGAAGCATATTTATCGATAGCATTCTAAACACCCAATTCTTCAAATTATAGTTTTCGAATAAGAAAAAACATGTAGCTTCCTGTTTCTCCCACTCTAACCTTGCAAACATAGTGAAACATGGGTTCACAATTTCACCCCCATCGTCCCTGGTGGCTGACCATAAAGCCTAAAAAAGGTTGGGCCCGGACAAGTGTTTCCTTCTACCGGATTACAAATCTAGAAAAAAAAGAACACCTGTGGGAGACGCATATGTTTTTCGTGACTCTGACCAGCCATCTATCATCATCATTCTCACTCAGTCACACTCCATTCACAAAGGTTCTACCTGCATAAATATTAACATGCTCAATGGTTTAAAGTACAAAAATAAATGTTTCATTATATGAGAATTATTAAAAAAAAACTCAATAGGACCAAAAGACAATTTCAAGTCCACTGTCGGTGGGCTATTTTTCATAGATACGGGTGATGGGGTTGGCAAAAGTGACTCAGAAAACATTAAAACAAAAATATGACACATTAACAAGGAATTCACTTTTCTTATTACACAGACACTGGTCTGGACTTGTCACCCCAATGCCTTTCCTCTGGCCAGTAATAATATTCACAACCTACTACAATACTTTCTTCTGACCAAGTGACAGTGGCAAACACATGACAATTTAAACTAACTTTCAAAGGACACGTGTTCCGCCTCAGACCTGCATATCTTTTCTTCAATGCACTGTCTATTAAACAAACAAAACAGTGACCATGAAGCCTAAAAAAATGTGCCCAATAATAGGTGTCACAGTGCAAGGGTGCATAAACGTAAGCATTGGCTAGTATCAAATGAGCCCTTACACCATGTCAACACCTTGTCTGACCTAAGGGTAGTACAATGTATTCATGCAGAGTCGCCATTTCAGGACTAGTCCTAGATTTAAGAAGTCTGGGGCCAATTTCAGCACTACCATTATAGATGGGAAAAGTACCATTCGTCACCATCCTGCAGTAAATACTGGTGATAAAAATACAGTCAGCAAAATTGTATTACCGCAGTCAATCCTCATTAAGAAGTAAAATACGCCTAGGCCGTGGCTGTATTTACTAACCAATATAAGACACATTTTTAACTGGTCTTGCTGTATGTTTACCACTAACTGTAATTACCCCAGCAAATTGGACCACAGGAGGTAACTGCTTAGGTGCTGTGTTTCACCAGCTGCATTTTTATCAGGTGTATTTATCCGCAGCAGTATTTACTCTGGGTGGTAGTGTCATCCCTCCAAAGGTAATGCGCATCTGTGATGTCACTGGCGTTATTGCCTAATGCAGTGGCCATCTCAGCAGAGCACAGTACGGCTCGCCAGTTGTCACCATCATGAGGAACACGAGCCTTGATAAAGACGGAAGTCGCACGAGAAGAAACAGTGCCAAGCGTCTACGCTGAAGGTCAATTATGCAAAGATATAGCATCAATGACTACTGCGATCCTAACAAAAGCTGGATTTTTTACTTCACTCTAACGCCACTTGGTGGTTTTGCCCACTACCAAAAACATGTAATAAATTGGGTGTATTTAGTACGAATCAAGACGGATGCATCTTCTGTTTTTGATGATATGGTAATATATTCCTCTGCGTAGCAATGCCCTCATTTAAGAAATGTTTTGTTTCCTGTAAAAGTCTTATTTTACCTACGTCACTTTTCTATTGCAAGACTGTAGATAATTTAACATGCAAAGAATTAGTGACCACCAGCATAAAGGTTGCAATGTATCCTCATTTTTCTGAATTTCCATTTGGTTAGACCGGGCCGGCCCTGGAATATGATGAACTGGGCAAGGTTCTCCTCTGCCTCCCTCTCTTTGGCATGGAAGGGTCACAGGGGATGCTGCTGGATCACTTTTGGAATGCCCCACACCTTCGCATGCACCTATGTGCCTGTTACGTGGTGATGGGAGAACAGGGGAATCACTTATCATGTAAGGCCTAAACTACGGTTTTAGCAGCAGAAGCCACAGGATAGTGACTTGGACCTGGTCCAGGCAATCAAATCAAATCACTTTGTGTGGCTCTTGGGCTACTATGTGCCAGGCCCTCAGCAAGGCAGGCTTCTGGTCTGCATAGGGTGATTTCTGGGGACAGTGTTATTGGCATTTTCCAGGAACCCTTACCGGAGCTAAATGTTGTTCGTTTATACTTCTTACCTTTGGTATCATATATATTGCTGGCTAAAACCCTTAAAATGTCCCAGCCAGCCCACCAATATTTGTATTTGTATTCATTTGAAGAAGAGTGGTGTTACTTTCGATCAGAAATGACTTACAGTAACACATTTACAGATGGCGGAAGCATTGCCATGAAGGATGCCTGTACAATACAATAAAGGTGAGAACAAGTAGTGGGCCAGTTTATGATGGTGTATACCATTAGGATATGTACCAAGGACAATACAAAACAAACAGAAAACAACTGTGTATAAGATACAAGATGATGTACAAAGGTTACATTAAGCTAAGGGGACAAGTGCTTCAAAGTAAAGAGGAGTACAAATAAGCACACAAAGTTAGATTGAGATCCACAGTTGGGCTGGCTTTGATTGTTATGGGCAGTGGGTTCCAGTGTAGCGAGGTGAGGAAGAGAGGCAGGGAGGGTATGGAATGGGGAGGTTGAGTGCAGAGGAGGATTAGAGGGAACGAGATGGTGAGTACACTGAAATACAATCAGACTGGTACTGAGGAGCAAGACCATTGATGGCTTTGAAGACTGGGAGAAGGAACTAAAAGAGAGAGAGGTTGTGCATGGAGAGCCAACCAGCATGTTGTCAGTAGGTAGAAATGGGAAAGGAGCTGAGTGGGCTATAGAGAGTGTGGGTAGCAAAGTTGAGGACTTTGTCTAGAGGCAGGAAGGAGTACAGATGAAGGGCAAGGAGTAGGCTTGAGCAGTAGTCCTGTTTGCTGAGCACAAGAGTGGAGATTAGACTTTTTGTAGAGTTGGTAGGTCATTGCCTTGTTGGTATCTTCATTTAAAATATGGGATATAAATGGGAGGTCTTAATAAAGGTGAAGCCTACAGCAAATGCTTGAAGTGTTTTTCTGTAATCTACTTGGGGATCTGTTTTCACTAAACGCTATCTGATTGTCATTTTCCGTAAGCCATAGACTTCAAGTGCCCTAGTCAGGCAAACTGCCATACCACAGGAAGAGGTCAAACTGTCCGTCCAGTCTCTCATAGTCACATGACCATGGGGAGAGAGCTCAGAATAATGTACGCTCCATGACTTGTACCTAGAAAACCTACCCAGACAGAATGCCATGACATGCAACATAGCATTCCTTTCAGATGAGTCTTTACAACCACACAACAGTGATTCCTTCCCCTCCTCGAACCATGGTCACCTTAGGGTCTTTCGCCTCCCCTGTTCTCGGGCAGCAAGTATTTCCAACCCTTTTGCATGTCGGGCATTGGAATAAAATGTATACCATACTAGTTTCCAAAGCAACCTTCTTTTGAAAGGAGGCAATCGCGTGGTGTGTAACTGGTAGACTGCTGGCTTAGGTAGGTTTGTGTGGCTTTGGGAAGTCCAGAGATTCCTTTCAGTCTCGAATGCTCCTGGTTTGGAGGTAAAATGTGTCTGGCATATCTATCTGTTCTTAAGAAGGTGATGGTTTGGGAGGTGAGGATAGACACTGGGATATCACCTGCATACCTCATGCGTGTACACATCTACTTACATGTCGGCATCCCAGGCTGCCAAAATCCTTTTCATTCCCTCGGTGGCCCATACAATGTGACCCCATCACATGACCTAACCCCCTTCCTTCCAGCTACTACTTGCATCTTGATAGGTCGAGGTATGTCGACTCAAATGATCTACATTGCACTACAATTTCCTCTCTCGATGTTCTACCGTTAAGATCTAAGGCTGCAGAATAAGGAACCATCTTATTTTTCATTTGGTGCTATCAGTGTTGCAGGCCACCCAAACTAAAGGAATATATCAGTAACAAGATGAAATTTCTTTCCAGGAACATGGTTAGAGACTTTGCAGCCCACTTGATAGGGAGACATTCTAATTCAATAAAGGAGTAATTCCTTTCTCCATAGGACACTTATCTGCTGGTACATAGTATTGGCTGTTGAATATCTTGCCGCTCTTGAGACAAGACCACTCATAGGCTGATTGTCTAGGCATCTGTAGGATAAAGGGTTGTTAAAGTCCAGCATAATAAGCAATGGTGGACTGCAGAAATCATCTTTCAAATACTGGAAGGCCTAAACTTATTTGTGGTTCTACTTAAGCTGTGAGAGCTGATTAGGTTTCTTCAATAGGGGCCAGCTATGGTGGAAAAAGATGAGATGAAACTATGGTAACACCCCAACCCCTAAAAGGCCCTCCGTTTCTTTTCATTAGCCAGAAGGGGGTCGTGTAGAACTGCTTCTACCTTTTTTGCAGATTGTCTAACTAGTTTTATTCCCAAGCAGAAAACGATGTACTTCAGTATTGGTTGTGCTAAACTGCATTTTGCAGGATTATTTGTTAAACTCTCCTGAGGAAGAGTCTGATACAGGAGGTACAAATTCCTCATATGCTTCTCCCAAGAAAGGCTATGTGTTATATCTCCCCACAAACTCCCAGTGAGAACGTATTACTGCAACAGTTAGGCTTTGGATCAAGGCAAGATTTGCAAACACAGTTTATTTCTTCAAATTCCAGGGGGAGCCTATGCCAATATCCTTTTGTTAAATCCAAGGTTTCAAAGACAGTAATTAGCCGTTTATTCAACAAGCCCATCAATACATAACACTGGGAAGGCATCAACATTGTATAATTCATTTGCCTTTTGAATGTCTATGCAGAACTGCCAAGATCCATTGGCATTTTCCACTAGTACAATTGGCTGAAATGACTTCTCAAATACTTGGACTTGCAGCATCTTCTCTATTAATCCATGTATCGCTTGCTGATGGGCTTCAGGCAGCAGTTAAGGAAGGAGGTGCAAAGCATTTTCATGAGAATTCTGGATATAGTAGAAGAATCCCTGTAACGTCCAGGGTAATTCAGAGAAGGTGACAGAAAATGGATTGAGGTTTTCTCTTTTCTTTGTCGGAGCCAGGTCCTCAGGGAGCATCACTGTTTTTGCATCTAAAGTTGCAGAATTAATCTATTAGGCTCAAACTGGTGCCTTGGAGTTGTGATTGCTGTTTTCTTTACAGGATTACAGGCAGTTGATTTGGTCAACCTTTTTAATTTAATAGTGTTCCAGTTGTTGAACCTTGTAGTTCCCAAAACATCATTGATGATATACAGACAGGGTTAACGGTCACCGTTAATGGTACCGGTGACCGTTAACCCTTACCGCCTTACTACGAGGTACCTTTGCGGGTTGGAGACTTTAACGCCTGCTTTTTGCAGGCGTTAAAAACCAACCCGCAAAGGGACCAGGGAGCTAATTACGGTACCGCAATTTGCGGTGCCGTAATTAGCACCTTCCCCATTCCCATTATGCCCTATGGGGCAAAATTGGGAATGGGGAAGGGCAATGGCGGAAGGGGGAATTACCGCCCCACCAACCTTGGAATAGGGCAGTAATTCCCCTTTCCTCCAAGGTGGTGCCGGTATTTTACCGGCATGGACCAAGGTGCTAATAGCACCTTGGTCCACCGCCGTCCGTGTAATGAGACCCACTACCTCTGCAGTAGATGTTTATTGTCAGTGGGAGGAAGCAGGACCAACACTCGGTCCTCATTTTGGAGCTACCAGTGCCTGACTCTCCTGTTGTGGTTACTCTTTTGTTTATCCTGGTGCTTTTGTAGTTTTTATCTCTAGTTTTCCACACAAAAAAGATGTAATTAGCTGCCTGGTATTTCCTTTGTTCCCAACCTTCTTTGAGCATATCCAGGATTTTCAGGGACCTTCCATTGTATAGTATTTTAGGAGGTGAGAAACACAGTGAGACTTGGGATGTTTAAGTGTCTGGTTAAACCGCTCTACCGAACTATCAGTTTGGGAGTTGATAGATGCAGGTCCACAAGGTATTGCACTTTGTATTTATATTGGGTTAAAATGGTCGGCAATGGGTTGGACCTTGAGCCTGTCAGTATTTCTGTTGGAAAAATCACATTGGTGAAATAGGGGACCAGATTTTTCAAGATTTTCAGTTATTTTGGCTCATGGTGGGAAGGCCTCTGGGTGATAAGTAACATTCATTCCGGAATGAATGTTACTTATCAGGGTCTTGTGGCAGATAGGACATGATGCACAGTAATCCTTCAACTGATGGTAAATCCGCAACAACAATTACTACAGGAAATGGTATACGTTTTTGTTACTCCTGGATGTCCTGCCATTAGGTGGGAAGGGGCCATTTCTGCTTGATATTGATATTGAAATTTTATTTCTATCGCGCTCGTACACAAGTGTTTCAGGGCGCGACAAGGCAAGGGAGGGGAAAAGGGGAGAACAAAAGAGCGATCTTACTAGGCCCAGTGACATTGAGAATGTGCAACTGCATAGGAGAGAGGCAGGGGAAAAGTGCATGGAAAGGGGGAGAAGTGGAAAGTACGAAGCATAGGAGAAACAGATAAATAATAATAAATAAATAATAAAGGTAACAAACAGTGGTAGTGCAGCCAGCAATGTGCAAGTGCTAGGTTAAATGCAGCAGACAGGGTAGGTCTGATAAGTGCAGGAAGAAAAAGGGAGGCTTTATGGGTACAGATACAGACCCCAGTGCAAGAGGTGGTCCGGAGGCAGTGCGCGAGGGTGGCAGGGTGAGCAGGTACCTGGGCCCGGAGGACAGAGGGTGGCCAGGTGGACGGTGCCAAGAGAGAACAGATCAGCAGGGGGGAGGAGGAGCGAAGGCAGAGGAAAAGAGGAAGGTCTTGAGGTGCTTCCGGAACCGGAGATGGTTCTCCTCAAGTTTTAAAGTGGCAGAGAGGCTGTTCCAGAGGGTGGCCCTTGCCGAAGACAGAGATCTACCCCCAGCTCGTTTCTTTGAGGGAGTTAGGGGTAGAGGAGCGAAGAGCTCGAGAGGGTAGGTATTTGCGGAGGGATAGCTGAAGGTATTTTGGACCCAGGCCCCAGAAAGCCTTGTGGACAATGCAGAGGGTTTTGAATTTAATCCTTGCATCCACTGGGAGTCAATGGAGAGATTTCAGAGCTGGAGAGATACGATCCCAGGGCTTGAGGCCAAGGACAAGTCTTGCAGTCCTGTTCTGGATTAGTTGCAGAGGGAGAAGAGTAGAGGCAGGTAGATTGAGAAAGAGGCTGTTACAATGGTCCAACTTAGACAGAACCAGAGCTTGGGATACGATGAGCTTCTGGGGGAATGCGAGGAAAGGCAGAGCACCTCTGAGGAGGTGCAGTAGGAAGTTTGACTTTTTAGAGATCTCAGAGATGTGGGCAGAGAAGGAAAGGGTGGATTCAAAGATGACCACGAGGTTCTTAGCCTCGCAGGTGGGGGTAGGAGGAGGGCCAAGGGAAGCTGGCCAGAGAGTGAGGGGAAAGGATGGTGAAGGTGTGCCGATGAGGAGGATCTTCGTCTTGCTGGCATTCAGACAAATATCATTGGCGGCACACCAATCTTGAATGGCAATTAGGCAGTCAGAAATGAGAGTGGGAGAGGAGGTGGCCGAGGGCAGCCTGAAAATGAGTTGAGGGTCATCAGCGTAGCACTGGAAAATTGAGCAGAAAATGGCAATGCATTGAGCGAGAGTTGCCAGGTATTGGCAAGGGTGAGAGGTTAAACCCCTGAGGAACACCACAGGTAGAGAGGAAGATAGATGATAGGAAGGACCCAAGTTGGACCTGGGAGGGTCGATCAGAGTGGAAAGAGGTCAGCCGGGCCAGAGCCTGATCAGTGATCCCAGGTTTTCACAGAGACGGTTGAGCAGGATGGTATGGTTGACCATGTCGAAGGCAGAAGAGAGATCGAGGAGGATGAGGACATAGGGAATGTTAGAGTCATGGTTGGAGAGCAGATCTTCACAGATTTTCAGGAGAGCAGTTTCCTTGCTTCTGGCAGCTCTGAAGCCAGACTGGTGGTCATGGAGACAGCCAACATAATTGGAATGAAGGTTAAGCTGAGAGATGGCCAACTTTTCCAGGAGTTTGCCCAAAAAGGGAGTAATGGAAATTGGGCAATAGTAGCTGCACAAGAAGGATCAGTTGTGGGTTTCTCTTGAGAAGAGGATGCACAAGGGAATGCTTCAGAGGGGAGGGGAAGGGTCCTGAGGCAAAGGAGTGGTTGCAAAAATCAGCAAGGGCCAGAGAGAAGATGTCAATGTGGTCCTTGATGGTTTTAGAGAAACAGGGATGAACCTGTTTTGATGAGGTTTTCATAGATCGGACTTGTCTAGCGACTCGTCAGGGGAGAAAGAGGAAAGGACGAGAAGGGTGTGGGGGGTGGCTAAAGGAGAGTCAGCAAGCACAGATGGAGAAGGAAGAGGAGAGGTGGGGGTGGAGAGGGTGGAGTGGATGTCCTGGGGTTTTGAAATGAAGTGAGAGGCAAGGGCATTGCAAAGAGCCTTTGAGGCAACAGGAGGGGTAGAGACTGCAGCAGGGTTAGCCAGCTCCTTGCCGATTTTAAAGAGTTCAGCCGAGTTGTTAGATGCCACAGAGACACAAGTTTCAATGTGGACTCTCTTCTTGGTGAGGACACAGAGTCAGTATTGCATTTGTAGCAGGCGACAGGCCAGTCTGTCAGAGGATGAACAGGAAGTCCTCCATTTCCTCTCAGCCGCCCTACACTTACGTTTAAGTGTAGCTAGGCCAGAGTCATACCAGGAATTGCACTTGGTTTTGGACTTCAAACGGATACTCATGACAAGGGCAAGAGCATCAAAAGTATCAGTAATTGAAGAGTAGAGCAAAGACAGGGCTTTGTCAGAATGTGAGACAGCCAGAGGTGGAGGGGCGAGAGAAAGTGGCGGCAAACGCCTCAACTGACACACGCTTCATGGGCCGGATTTCCGAGAAGGTAGGACGCAGTGTTGGGGTAGGCTTGGCTTGGGGGAAGAGAGGGAGGGATGAGAGGAGAGAAGGGAGTGATCACTCTAGGAGAGGGGCGTGGTCAGAGGGATGGATAGGGGGAGGTCAGAGTAGATCAAGACATTGAGTGTGTGCCCTGCAGAGTGAATCGGGCCAGAGAGGAGGATGGACAGGGAGAGGGAGTCGCAGAGGTCAGGGAAGAGTATAGAGGAGGATCAAGGAGAGTCTAAATGCATATTGAGGTCACTGAGGAGGAAGAGTTGAGTGGTAGATGCCAGGAGGGAGGAGGAGAGGTCTGCCCACTCAGAGAGAAATTAGTTGATTTGACCAGGAGGCCGGTAGATGATAGCCACAGTAAGAGAATGGGTAGGCTAGAGAGAAAGCCTACAGACAAAAGAGGAGTAGGTCTGAGTGGGAATGAAAGAGGCAGGTATCCACTCAGGAAAGATCAGGGCTACCCCCCACCCCACCAGACCAGGAGGATCTGGGTACGGAGAGGATCTTCTAGCCAACAGGGAGGAGAGTTTCAAAGCTTGTGATAGAGCTGGCTGTGAACCATGTCTCAGTAAGACCAAGGACATCAAGGTCTAGTTTTTCAAGGAGGTGGCAGATTTCAGAGGAGTGTTTGATGGCAGAGCGAGAGTTGAGAGTGGCACTATGAAGAAGGTTGCCAGCCTTAAAGACCTTTCCGGGAAGGGGTACAGATCACATGTACGCCCTGCGGATGAGAAAGAGCCCTTGGAGGGGCAGAGGAGGAGAGAGAGGGCAAAGTAGCTAAGGGTGGAGAGGAGGTGACAGCAGGAGATGAGTGGAAATTGATGAGGTGAGGGAAGCGCCTATCAAAGAGGAGGAGATTGGCCTGAAGGCCTTGGTCCATGACAGCGCCATTTAGGTACACATTAATGATGACTTTTAGAGGAGTCAAAGAAAGCCACGAGAACTTCACAGTGAGTGCCACCATTAATGGGAGAGGAGGAGATAGGACAGAGCACAGAGATCATATGAGGAGTCCATAGATCTGCCAAAGGAATGACAAAGAGGATGTCAGTGAGGGTCTGTCTGGAGGAAGCATTGGAGTAGGTGTCGGGGATAGGAAGACCAGGGTTAGAGGCCAAGATATCCTTTTTGAACCTCTTCCTGCAAGACTTAGTGAGAAGGGAAGGATAGTCAATGGAGAAGCAGTTGGAAAAGATAGGAGAAACAGAAAGTGCCATGGGGGTGGAAGTGAGCAGAGGATGAAGAAACTGGGGGGGCTAAGGAAGGTAGGTGTGGAACAAAAGAGAGTGTTGAGGTCACTGGGCTGGCAAGTTACAGTGAAGCATCAGCATACAAGCAAAATACAGAGAATGTCGCAATGAGCAGCAAGATTTGAATTTTTAGCACAAAGCAAAAACAGCAGTATTTGACTTTTTAGAACAAAGCAAAAACATCAAGATTTGACTTTTTAGCACCAAGCGAAAACAGCAAGATTTGACTTTTTAGCACAATTCAAAAGCAGCAAGATTTGACTTTTCAATCTTGGATTCAGATGTTAGCAAAGGGTTTTAGGAAGCACTGCGTATCAGGATGACAACCTGGGAGTCACAAGCAGAAAGAACAGTGATAGTCAAAGGTGGTAGAAGTGAGTCCATAAGGAGGGAACTAACCCATAGTTCTGGAGGAGGCAAAGTCAAAGAAGTCCGGATTTCCTAGAGGAGTGAGGTGGCAGCATCATTGTGGTTAAGTTGCAGGGAGGACCCAGTAGGTGTTCTGGAAGCGGACAGGAAGCAGACAGGGGCCTTAGAAGTGGAGCTTGCTGAGATGGCTGGCTAAAGCCTGCCGGTCCCTGATTGGATGGAAGAAAACACTCAGCAACCAACGGGAGTGCTGCACAGGGAGAGGTGGTTCAGCACATCCTGCCTATACAACAAAGAAAACCATGGTGGCCATCTTGGAAGGGCCAAAAAACAGTCAAATAAGTAGGCAATAGTGGGAAAAGTGTGTGCTTTCAAAATAGCAAGGCAGCTCCAGGTATTAAAAAAGCTCAAAAAATGGCTTGAGCTTTTTTTAAAATGAAAATGCCAAATAAAAACAGTCCTTTCCAACAATTGTATGATCATTGTGTTCCAAGTATTTGATACTAGCAGCTGTTGTGGGTCTTACGGTTACCCTTAACATTATTTTCTGAGTGATATAATACCCCTCCCCTTCAATCAAACATGATACTTTCTTCTGCTCACCGGTTGTCTCTGGGATTAACTGTATGCTTCCCAGGGCAGAGAAATTTATTTTGGTTGCTGTGAAATCAAGGGAATTGAAATTGTATTCATAATGTATATGCGCCTTTTACCATTACTATAGTCTTAACGTGCTTGGGGTGGGAAGGCCCAGGTTTGGGAAAATTCTCAAAGGCTTAGAATGTGTGTCTACATTTGAAATGAAATGATAATGAAATTATATTTTATTTATATCGCGCTCGTACACAAGTGTTTCAGGGCGCGACCAGGCAGAAAGGGAGGGGAAAAAGAAAAAACAGAAAACAGCGATCTTACTAGGCCCAGTGACATTTAAGAAAGCGCAAGTGCAAGGGAAAGGGAAATGGGGGAGAAGTGCATGGGGTGGGAGGTGTGGAAAGTGCAAAGCAGAGGAGAGGAAACATAAATATTAAATAGAATAAATAATAAATAAGGGCTTTAAACCATGGTAGTGCAGCCAGCAAGTGGCAGGTGAAAGTTAGTCAGAAAGGTATATCTGATAAGTGCAGAAGAAACGTGGGAGGGGGGCTGTATGGGTACAGATACAGTCTTCTAGTGCAGATGGTGAGCTGGAGGCAGTGCAGGAGGGTGACAGGGTGAGCAGATACCTGGACCTGAAAGAACAGAGGGGGGCCAGGTGCACAATGCCATGAGAAGAAACAGATCACCATGGGTGAAGGGGGATGGGCGGAAGGCAGAGGCAAAGAGGAAGGTCTTGAGAAGTTTCCCGGAACCGAAGATGTTTTTCTTCAAGTTTCAAGGTGGCCGGGAGGCTGTTCCAAAGGAAGGCACCAGCCGAAGACAGAGATCTACCCCCAGCTCGTTTTTTTGCAAAACGACTAACCCTGAGGGAGTTTGAAGTAGAGGAGCAAAGGGCTCGAGAGGGGAGGTATTTACGGAGGGATAGTTGAAGGTATGTTGGACCCAGGCCCCAGAAAGCCTTGTGGACAATGCAGAGGGTTTTAAATTCAATCCGTGCATCCACTGGGAGCCAATGAAGGGATTTCAAGGCTGGAGAGATACGATGCCAGGGCTTGAGGCCAAGGACAAGTCTCGCAGTCCTGTTCTGGATTAGTTGTAGAGGGCGGAGAGTGGAGGCAGGTAGATTTGGCCAAGAGTAGGGATTAGATGGGCTGCATAGGCTCCAGTAAAGAACCCAAGAGGCTTGTTATGTGTCCAGCTAGACCAAATTTTTGTCATAGATTGTCGCTGTATCCAAATAGCAGAGGTGTTGAGGCAAGTCTGGTATAATTAAGCTTAAAAACGTCATGCGTCCAGTTAGACCGAATATGTCGTAGGTCAAGCCTGCATTCTAATGTATGTGGATGTATAGTTGTGCCTGCGGCAGATGTCCACCAAAGTGATGCGTTTATACATACCATAAACTCAGATGTAGCATATCTTTGATGGTGCTGCATCATCAGATCATTTCTACGCTTTCCTTCTTCCCGCTTCTTGGAATCATCAATAGTTGTATCAAAGATATCCTCTTTCTTTTGCTCCTTGGTATCATTTTCCAGATTATCCTTGCTTTCTTTTTCAGATTTTTCAGGTTTCATTTCCTCTTTGGATAGAGTTTTGTCCTTGCTTGTTTTAGAAGCCACCTTCTGATCTCCCCCATTTGAAACCGTAGCCTTCTTGTCGCCACCAGCAGAGGTAGGTTTCTTGAATGCTGAAAGTTTACAGATCATTTTTTGACTGTATTTGTGTCCTAAAAAGGGTGGGTGAAACCAAAGCCCCAATCACCCTTGCTGGTAGCTGATAAAGGTTGGACCTCCTCAATCCTGGGTATAGTGTGAGGTCACAGATTACTTTAGTTCAGCAATGAGGCACCCAAAAATACTGGATTGGGAAGCGCTGCTTCAATGTTCATTAGGTGTCACAGTAAAGAACACCAACTCCCACATCCCTCAAATCAAAGGTTGGAGTCCCCTGAGACATGTGGTTCTCTGAGGTACTAAATAAGTTGTGTAGGACTACTACACGATTAGAAAGGAAGTGGTGCAGGTTATATGATCCAGAGGGAGAATAAACTATGGGCCTCATTACGAGGTTGCTGCTGCTAACCTCGTTCCACTGAATCCGGTGCCTGACTTCCCGGTGCCCCTGGGACATTACAGGTCCTGGCGGCGTGGGAAAACAGGTGCCAGATTTCAGGCATAGGTCCCAACAGTCTCGATGGGAGAGGGGTGACGGAAGCACCGGCACGGTTCGTAACAGTGCAGATGCTTTTGTGACGATTCGGCCTACCGGGCCAATGTGCCCGGCAGGGTCAGACCTGTCGGGCGCAGCGGCCCCAGCAGGCAGACTCGTAGTGTGGTGGACTGGGAAACAAGGGTGCTGGTAAGTTTACCAGCACCCTTGTTTCCAGTCCACCACACTTATAATGAGGCCCCAGGTCTCAAGAGACAAATTGAATCCAAGTGGCTTAAAAGAGATATCTTGGTGAAAGACTATAATCTGCGTTAAAAAACAAATGAATTATTTTCCATTTTAAATGGGCTAGCTAATCCTCATGCTGTGATAACCACAATCCAACCTTATCAAACCCAAATAGACAATTTTGCCCTCAGGTTTTGCAATAAATTGGAGGGTGAAAACCAACTTAAGTTTACTTCATATCCTACAAGTGATTTCAATACAAAGCCGACAAAATATTTTTGAGCCTTGAAATCTTCTCCAAAATAACCATTAGTCATTAGAGTCATTAATTACGACTGCTGGATGCTCTGTCTCTCCACTACACTCTAATCCTGCAAAGGTTAAGGTACTCTCACCTCCTTTTAGGGAAGACATAATGAATCTGTTTAACTCCTCCCTTACATCAGGACTTCTACCAGAGTCTTTGAAATGTGTTCACCCACTGTTAAAAAACATTCTCTGGGTCTTAATGAGTTGGTCATCTACAGACCTATCTCTCAAATTCTATTTCTAGCAAATCATATTGAACATGTTGTCACTCAGAAGATCCAAAGATTTGCTGAAGACCATAAACTTTAAGATACACCACAGCTTGGCTTTAGACCAAGTCACAGTACAGAAATAGTTACTGCAACATTGTTTGACCAACCAGAAGAGGATATGAGGGCATTAGTAGACATCTCAGCAGCTTCCTACACCCAGCCCTTTTTGATTGCCTGGGCCCAGTAGGGCTGGGAGGTACAGTGTTGGAATGGATTACATATTTTCTGTAGAATATTTCTCATGCTGTAGAAATCTCTCCATACAGATATTTTGTATGCCTAGATACTGCAGAGTCATCAAAGAAATGTGTGCCCCTATCCCAATCTCAAAGTGATAATACATTTTGTTTAATTGGGTTACGACACTCCATTAGCTTGTGGAAGTCAGGTGATGTTCCTTGCTTGTTCTAACTCTTTTTTCGTGGCATTTTTTGGACAAAGCATCTGAAGGCAACCACTCACGTTACACGTGCATATGTAACCTCAATTATATGAGGAATAAGAAACTCAAAGAAAAAATCAAATTAGTTTTTAATATTTGGTGTGAATAGATAGATATTATATTAATTAAAAGGAGAACAAATTGAAAGAACACACATACAATACAAGAATTATTCTGTGTAGTGTACCATGTGAAATTGGTGGAAACTAAGAAGAACAAACAATTCAGTTCAAGTGTGAATCAAATCCCATATATCTTCTTGAGCCTTCATCAAAAAATCAAATTGGTGAACAAGAAGAAAAACAAGGCAAGAATTCAATTCAAGTGTCCATCAAATCTCATACATCTACTTGAATCTTGATTTTGTGTTCAAATACGATTCATTGTTAATATAAACTACATATCCAATTAATGCATATGATTGTTACAAGGTATATAGTCTTTGGTAGTTTTCCAGGGGCTAGTAAGCTGACCTCCTGGTTTTCTAATGTAAGGAGTCTTGTGAGTCTTGTGTCTGGGTCTTTAAAGTACAAGATATATTTGTAGATACTGTTCCACTGGGTTCCGCACTGTGTCCCTTGCTTTAATGTGAACATTCTTTCACTGGTGTTCTTGATTTCTGATAAAAGGCTTATCTATATGAATATTCTGATGACATGCAAATATATAGTAAACCAGAACATCAATAGAAATGTGACTATATACCAACTGAAGGACTGCCTTACCTCAATAAAATCTTGGATGATGGAAAAACACCTAAAAAATAACCGTGTTAAGACTGAAGTCTACACTGTTAATGCTGCATGGAATGAGATATTTTGGCCAGAGTGATTTAGTATCTGCCTAATCCAATACTGGTAGTATGAAATTGTGGCATTCCAATGGACAAACTCTCCCCTGTAGTCTTTTCTTTATGCCTTATCACCAGGCTGCTGTGTTATCTGTGGAGGAGCAAGAACCCTGCAGCCAGAACGCAATTAGCGATCCTTAGGTTTGAGCATGTCTCACCAGTCTTAGCAGTTCTACACTGACTCCAGTGCAGAGGAATAATCTTCATAAGTGCTTGTCCTTGGTACACACATACTTATCTGGAAACATATCTACATCTCTTTCAAAGAAATTAAAGTGTTTTCTGTCCATAAGACACTTGTGATCCGAATTGTCTCAATCTCACATCATGGCAACATTCAAGAAGGAGAGAATGAGTGGAAGAAACTTCACTGTTCTGACACCAAAGAAATGTAATCACCTCCCAGCTCAAAATAAAAGGGGCCATATACATTTCAGACACAGATTGAAAACTCTTTAATTTCGATTTGTTTGAACTGACACACTCGGCAGCCTACCACAGAGTAACAGCTTCTTTTTTTCTACAGTGCCATGATGCTTTGGGCATCCGAACATGCTTAATAAAAACAACCACATAACATAACAACTTTGTAATCAGAGGGGCCAGCCCCGACCTAGACACAAGCCACTTAGGACCTAAATCTCTAAATATGTCTGGATCTGGGATGTATCACCAGGAGGTGTCAATCAATCTTTGACGCAGTAAAGCTAATAACCTGTAGTGCCAGGAGTTTGGCCTCGATACATTGCCTATGTATGTGCGGTGCAGGAAGATTAAGCATACTTAGTGCACTGTTTTGGGCACTGTTGATCCCACCCCTAACACCAAGTGTAACAAAGGATCGACAGAACACACATTACAAAGTAGTGTTTAACAACTTTATTTTCACAAAATAGGCTTGGTTGGGAGATATCCTCCTAGATCTATGGGTTCTAAACGAGCACTTCAAAGTACCTCTGTCCCAAAGTGTGAGAAAAGCTTACTCAAAAGGGTGCCAGGCCTAACTACTTCACCATTTGTCCTTACTGAGGTACCCTGTTTTACAACACAGTCTGAGGGATATAGCACAAGCTCAAAAGCTCACTTCTTGGCACAAAACCCACAGTCTCTGAAAAATAGCAAACAGCATACTGCTTGAGGCATAGCACCCTGGTCTCTAATTGACATCACATTCCCAGGAATATAGCACCCAGCTTCATTCTTTGCCAACTCCTATCAGCAAGCTTTTCCTCCCCCTTGCTTGAGGTATTACTTGACGCCAGCAAGTATTTGTTTAGCCTTGCTTAGGGTTTTTCTCAGGCTGTGATATTCTCACTCACCAGCTATGGCTCGGCCTCCTAGGTCAAAGCTTGCAGCCCTTAGCAGGCTCTTGGCTCTCCTTCAAGCTGCTGGCTCCTGCAGGATCTGCGATATTGCCCTCAGTGTACGCAGTGTGTCATGGAGAGGAGACTGGAGAGGAGCATACTTTTGGTGTGAGTCCTTCCTTGCTACCTACTACTCAGGAAGAGGAGGCAGGACTTTAAAAGCCCCTTTCCTCGTGGAGCGTGCATTGTGCGCAATGTGTTTTGATGGTCTGGTGTGGACGTTCCTATAGGCGGCTGTACACTGCCTTTCCTTGCGAGTACCAAAGTGCGTGACAACAGAGAATAACAGAGGATAATTGCACCGAATAACACGTACTGAGTTTTTGCATGGTGAGCTGCTTTATGCTTATCGAACGCTGGCTTTCTGATTTACATTTTTCAGTAGTGTTCTTTAATCTGTATATTTGGACACGGTTTGATTGTGTTTTATAATACGGGCAAGATCTCCTTAACTAGAAACAAGTTCTAATAGAAACTGGTTAATTTTATTTCATGTATGACCTGCGTAGTGGCAAAACTAGAATGTCCCTGCATACGAACTCTAATCAAATTACTGAAGAAGAAATGATGGCAGCATTACATCTTCCTCTTGCACCCTCTCCAGGGTTGACAACTTGCACAAAGTCATCAAACTTGAATGATGGTAAAGACATTCCATCTGTCTTGTCGCAACTTGGGCGATCGTCCTCTTTGGGTGATCTAAATAAACTACTGGTGAAAAAGCTCCCAAAAACGATGACATCTTTCTTTCCGTCTAAAGGGAAGTATTTTGTGAAGGTCATCAAGAGAACTTTTCACTGTCCATCTGAGGCTGCTGATATCCTGGAATTGGTTCCTTCTGTGGAGTGTCTTCCTGCTTCTCATTCCGGTATTGATGATTATATTTTACTCCATTCGCCTCCAGAACTGTAGCAGCGTTATGTTCCTGATTTGGACTCATCCTTATACTCACTGGCTTCTTTATCACCTCTTGGGCCCGCTATCCCCTTTACTTCTTATAAAGAAAGGGATCCATTACTGGTTCACTCCCGGATGGAGATACATCAGTGTATTTGTATCTTGATATCATTATAAAAGGGCCTAAAGGCAGAATCAAAGGCTAATTCAGTTTTATTGGAATCGCTTCATGACAGTAAAAAATGTTTTACTTGATCAAAGACTTTGTAGATACAAGGAACGTGCTCTTCAACCCTGTATGGAGCCATCACTTTTGTCTTCATCTGCAGTGGCTCCATATAAGACTACAGGAGCTCCCATAAATGTGTTTAGTCCTGCAGCTTTGGTAGATATGTTCTCATCGTCAACATCTGTTCCTGCCCAAATTTCCCAGTCTCGTCTCTAATCAATTTACATAAAAGTCAGTTTCGGTAACAGTTCCTCGAAATTCTACGGGAGCATATTTGGTGGGTGATTGCGCTGAGCAAAGTCAATCTTCTTCTGTCTAGTTCCAACAACCGGTTGGCTGCAATATTTGGAGTCTACCCAAGTTTCTATAGGCATTGGTCCATGAATGATGACATATAGGGCCTGCCAACAGCCTCTATCTGCTTCATATTTTAGTGCTTTTGAACAGACAAAAAATGAGTTCTAATGTGAATTTTGAAGGTGTCCCATTGGAGCGGTGTCCTTTGGGCACAGGGCTCTAGGTGTTCAATGTAACTGTATGGTAAAGATGGGAAATTGCAATGTCAACCTGAATTCCCGTATAGAATCCTTTTTGAAAGTGTAATTCCTGAGACCAAATGTTTGAATCTTAATAAAACTAACATATTTATGCCTACTTAAAGAAGTGCCAAGTTTAGTGGGGATTTCAACAAATGATCTCTTGAGGGTGTCTTTTTAGAAAGATATAGGACTGACAGGTGTGTTATATATTTTAACTCTAAACTTGTGCATGATCTTGTATTACAAGCACAAGATAAATTGAGAGCCTTTGGTTTTGATCTATCCCAGTATGTTGATGATACAATGGTGAATAGACCGGCTAATGGCTGAGCCCCCATTTTCTATTATGTCCTGGAATACACTCGAGCACACTAAATTATTTACTAATCCTATTGTGGGTTTAGAATGTATGTCCCATATGGTTGTCTGTCTTCAGGAGACATTGCTATTGCATCCCCCAATGCTCAATGGATATGTTCTACATTTTCAGGCTGCCAGATGAGCTGACAAGGGTTGACCATATGGCGGACTATTAACATTGGTTAAATCGGGATAATGTATCTCTGTAGTCTCCTCCCTTAATTCCAACTTTGGTTGTATTACGACTCACGTCAGACTTGTACAAAGACAGATGCTGAACCTTTTGATAATTAATTTTTATTGGCATGAAAGCATGTCTGGTTTAACCAATACGTTAAAATATCTGGTTAGTTCTATTGATGTCTGGCGGGAGCACAATATGGAAGGCCATTATTGTCTGGGGACTTAAATTCGGAGTGTATCGATCTTACGTTGGGTATGGAATGTAATGAGACATATCTAGTCTTTTCTAACAAGCAACATAATGGTAGCCAATGATTGGGATGTTCATGAGGGTTGGGTATTTACTTATTGAATCGGACAGTAAAGGGGGATAAACCCTCTCATCCGACCTGGACTAATGGGGAGGTTCATTCAACCATTGTTTTTTTCTTTGCCGAAGGATGGCTGTTTGACAACTGTAGTCAGTTGATCATTATACCTACTCTGTTAAGCGATCACTCCATGTTAGAGCTATGTTTTTCTTAGGAGCCCACTGTGAAGTTCAGGGGCATATGCCCTACTGACTTGACAGTGAATGTGTCAGGTAATCCCCTGGTTTGGAATATTGCTCTTGCGGCTAAGGTTAATGACACTTTGGTGAATTTCCTGATTTCAGCTACTGCTGATTGTAAATGTTATACCCTCTCAGCGCAAAAGTTTGCAGATTTTATGAGGGAATTAATTGAGCCCCAGCTCCTGCTTGTCAACCGTCGACAATTAAATAAGCATCAAAGGCATTCTCATGTCAATGATGCAGAGGTGGCCAGACGAAAGTGTGAAATTAGGAAAGCTGTCAGGTGGACATGGAAGCGGCCTGACCTTTCTCCAAAAAAAAAGATTTCCAGGGTCAAATATATACGTCAAGGTTATAGGAACTGGCTGCGACAAGATCACATTAAATGGATCCAGGAGGACGCAGAGGCCATGTTTGACTCCTTATGTAATACATCCTCACAAGTCTTTCACGATTAATGTATAATCTTGAATCCTCCCAGCATTGTAGACAAATTTACACAGTTTCTGACAGTGACTGGGTTACTTCCAGGTGGTTTATTCTGAACCCAAGTGTGATTATGAGTATATTCTTCCTGAATGGGGCCCGATGGACCAATTGAATCCACCTCGGTTTGATTATGATAATGCTCCAGAGGTCAAGAAAATAAGTGTGTCTTGGGCCCCCGCACCGAATGGGCTCTCTAATGTTTTGTTCAAAAAGATCCTGCAGCTTGGTTTACTACACTGACAGTGCTGTTTCATGATGTGGTGAAATCCTGCTTTTTTCCTCCTACCTGGTCTTCGCCTCATGTGGTGCCAATGTATAAGACGGGAGATTGGCGCTCCCCATTGATCTATAGACCCATTGCAAATTGATATGAGGACAGCAAGGTGTTTGCTCTTATTCTGCTGTCCCATCTTGAATCATGGGCCAGTGGAGTGGGTTGGTTGAAGAAATGGCAAACCGGACTCCAACAGAACTGTGAACTGCTTAGTCATTAAAAGTATTCAACATCTTGCTTGGGAGGGCAAGTATGATTGTCTGTATATTGCCTCAATAGACATCATCTGCCTTTGATACTGTGGATCAGAACGTATTGAGGACCAAGTTGGGGTGTGCCTTTGGGTCTTTTAAGGTTGATAATGGCCTATACTATACCTGAAAAATACAAGTTCGTTTGAATCACCTGGAATCATTATCGTGTCAAATTCCCACTTTTCGGGGTGTCAGGCAGGGTTGCATATTGGCTCCCTGCATCTTTAATTTGTATCTATGTGTTTATGGTGATTATTTAAAATCTGCTGCTTTCATTTCCGCAAAACTCCATAATTTAAAGCCATTTTGGGTGTCATATGATGATGCACCTCGGGGGGAACCCCAAAGATTAATAGATGCTATATCGGTGTACTTGTGATATTTCAAAACCATTACATGCACTCTGACTCCAATACAGACAAACAAAACTCCTACCTCTCTCTTCTTCGGGATTGATGGTTCTTTAATCTTCAGAAGTAATGGGAAAATACCTAGAAGCCCCTCCACAATCCAACTTTGCAGAGTCCGACAGTGGTGGAGCCTCCAGGGAAAACCCCTTACGGGGAAAAAACCCTGTGAAGGGCTTCTAGAGAGCGTAGCTTCCTGAAGACTGCTCCATGGAGATGTTTCCGGTGGATAATAATTAGCCCCTTCGTTTGAACTTCCTAATCTCCTCCAAGATATAGGGGTGCTAGGTGCAAGTAAACACAGAGAGGGATTAATGACACGAAGGATAAATGTAACAGACCCAGAGAGAGTATATCGGTTGATCTCTAAAAGGCTTACCCTAGAAACACCTGATTTAGGCCCGGAAGACTGGAGGGTTAAGTTCCTGGATGGCTGATTTGAAGAAAACAGGGGGAATAGTTGCAAAGCTTAACAAAGTATAAAGAATGAGAATTAGACTACTTCTTTCCCTTCCCAAACCTGATCCTGTTAAATGAGATAGAAAGTCACTTAAGCTTACCACTGGAAGGAGACTCTGGAGAGACTAATACCCCGCTTGTATTGGGAAGAAGGAAGTAGCGTAATGATCCGTGTAGAGAGATGAATGAGTCCTTAAGAAAGGAGGATTATGATGAATGGAAAAATACCGGGTAAAGCACGAGAAATGCCAATGAAGGAAATTTGACTCTATATTAAGGATCGTACCGGGACCTGCGTCCTAATATCCCTGGATGAGGGATAGCCTCGTGAACACAATAACTCCTCTGATTCCACAGAAGGCGGGGGAGAAGGCGGGGGTTCGGAGGCGTGTTCTGCTGATTGCCTAAAGCAGACCGTAAAGGGAGTTCCAACAACAAGTAAGAATGGAGAAATAGGCACAGGATAGCCAACTCAGTTCTTATACTAATAAGGAAAGAAGTGGAAAGGCAGCGGGCACGAAGGCGTACTTACGTCTGCGAAGCGCGGCTGGACTCAGGTATGAGAGTAGCAACACGCCGATGTGCAGGTGATGGGTATGGAAGTACTGCTCGCCTGTCTGGGGGCGTGGCTACAGCCTCTTCCTCATGTGAAACAACGGCTGTACCGTTACTTACCGCAATGAGATTCTCCATGTTGGATGAGTAAAATGGACGCCGTACATCTCGCCCGTTATCCCAAGGTTCGTGAATTCCACGAATCATCACAGTACTTGAATAAACATGTCCTACAGATAAATCCAGTAAGATCAAAAATAATTCAATGTTCAAGGGGAAGGGAAAAGTGTACTTTCAATTGGAATATCTGTGAAGCGGTGATTGGGAAGGCAGATTCATTGATCTTTCTTGGGTTTCTGTTACTATCAAAACCGGGCCTTACAAGGCTCCAAGAGTGGCTTAAGAGATGTACCTTAGCCCTCGCCAATCAATCAGTTACGGTAGATTTAAGTTATGGTAGCTATACTTTGAAACCCGTTCTGAAGTTCTTTGAATGTAAAATTGTTCCTAAAATCTTAAACACTAGTGTACAGGCTCCTTATGAATGCCAAATCATATCATATCATATATGGATGTGACATTTACCCACGGCTATATTGGACTATTTGCCTACTCTTAAAGCCCTGATTTGGAGCAGGATCGTACATGTATCCAACTCTGCTCTGATGGACGTAATTAGATTCGAATTTACTATTGTATCCTTGCGCGCAAGAGCCCATTGGAAATTATGATCTCTTGTAAGGAAATGTCTGGATCCGTTTAATGCCTCGTTATTTGAGGAATTGAAAGTGATTGTGGAGGCATGGGCCAGTGTTTGGCTGGGTGAAGTTTACACTTTTTGTAGCTCCATTTTATTGAAGATTGGTAGTTCTTTTATGGGTTTGAAGGACAATCCTACCCAGGTTAAGAAATTATTGTTTGAGTCGGATTGGATTCAAACCACTGAGAAACTTCATTTGTACCCTGTGTTTAACCATCTTCAGAGTGAACATAGGAAATTGGGAACATGTGCTTCTTTTTTGGCCTTATATCCTGCAATGCCAGTAAGACATGTATTCATGCATTTTCTTAGGAATCTGCTTAAGACTAAACAAATCTTGGCAAGATATGGTTATTTGGAAGTGGCAGAGACCGGATGATGTTTTTGTGGGGTTGCATCGGAATGTGAAACTCTTAAACATCTGGAGATCTATTGTCCATCTCATCAAGGTATGAGGTGGAACTATTTGAAAAGAATTCTCAGGAATGTTTGTGTTGGATAAGGAGGACTTGGGGTGGGAGACATGCTTACCGGGTTTTAGCTATTACAAATTATATAGACTCTGTGAATTTTAAGGTTTAGTATTGATATTCTTAACCTGATGTAATATATTGTACGGAAGGAAGATACATATTATGGGTTTATATATAATGCTTTATGCAGTGTTTTGATGGATTTAATCAATTTGTGATGAATTTATATGGACATTTGTTATAATGAAATGATGGTATTTTAATGTAATTGTTTTCCTTTTCTTTTTCTTTTTTTGTGTTTGATTTGAATGGTTGTTACAAATTGAGTATTTTTCTCAACCATCAAAAAAAATGCCTTCTATGTGCTTGCAGCACCCTCCTTGCCTTTAGTTCTAGTCTCGGCCAGTGTCCGAGTTATAGCCCTCGGCAGGCTTACAGCTTTCCTTACGCCTCTTGATTTGGACTATGCAGGATCTTAGTTATAGCTCTCAGCAATGTCACAGCTCTTGCTCCTTCTTGCTCTTTCCTTCTTCCTCCTGCTTGCAGGTCAGTAGTCCAAAATGTGCCTCTCCCTGTCTCAAGCTGCACTCTTTTATAGTGTTCCTGATTGTCCTGATCATTGAATAAGACTCTTGACTATTGCCTCTCAAGCCTCTTCCTGTTCTGGCTCTAGGTCTGGTTAGGTCATGACCTTAAGATGTTTGTGTTAGGTGTTCTGGATTTACCCCTTTACTTGTCCCATTTGTTAATGATCTTTTCCCCTTGGTAAGTAATAGATAAGATACAAGCGATTCTATAAGTCTTTCCCCTGTGATAACTAAGAGTTTAAAAACCCTAGCCGATATGTGGCAGTAGGAGTAAGTGATGACGAAGCTGCGTTGCGCCGATTCCGGCAGTGGGTCTGCTTCATGCTGTGTGACTGTTCAGGTTTGGAATGTGTTAAGAGGTTGTCTTCAGTTGAGGACTTCCGAGGAAGTTTCATGCATGAGGTAATACTGGTATTTATGTTTATGTTACCTGGTCTCAATTATATTGGGTTCATGAGCGCTGAAATATGACTGTGGAATGAGTGAGCTTCTTCCTGGATGCTGTCAGTGAAACTACAAAATAAGATGAACCTCAGAATATATGCTCTGCCCTATTGATCTAATTCTCAGTGTGTATGGTGTGCTTCATCTTTACTCTAGAGGAGATAATTGCTTGGTGTGAAAATGGTAAAGTGCTGTCCTGGTGGGTTTGTATGGACGTGGGAAATTCAGGGACTCCCTCCAGCCTCCTATGCCCCTATGCCCCTGTCTGGGAGGTAAAAAGTGCCTGGCATATCTATCTGTTCTTATGAGGAATGAGAGTTTGGGAGGTTTCGAAGACTTCCTGTGGCTCCCTTGGCCTTCTTACTCCTTCATGTGGTCTATACAATGTGACTTCATCCCAGACTGCTCATTTTGATATCTTTGCCTATCAGGTTGCTTTAATACAACCAACTTTAACCAGAGATCCCATCTTTACTTTTGCAACTCAAAATGTATTTAATTTAAAAAAAGCATTTCTTCTAATGGTGTTGGCATGAAATATATACGTATTTAAAAAGAGTTAATGATTGGTGCCTGTGCACGGCAGGTGCATGGTTAAATTAGAGCATCAAGTGGCCATACTTTAACACGGTGATCAAGAGGCTTGGATTGGTGCTTGAAGACAGAAATGGCAGCATCCCCGGTCAGCCTACGGTGCATCTGTGCTGCACTGTAGGAATGAGCCCATGGCTTACCATTATGTTCCACAACATTTAATTGCTCTCTTACGAGTGAATTTCGAAATGTGCAAACTGGGATTTCTTTCTACTTCGATATTTGTTTAGGAGACAGTCGGAAGGGATTCCCCGAAGGGCTTTCTTTAGGGTTTGTGTTTTTAGACCTTTAAACTCATTGTGCAGGGATTGGTGACTTACGGCCTTCCCTTTTTAAAGTCATCCTACAAGCAATATGCGGCTGTTTCTTTCTTTTTAGTTCTTGCTTTTCATTTGTGGTGGAAGTGGTGTGCAAGTGGTGTTGTCGGTGCTGGTGCAGGACCCCCTTGCTGCTGCCTCTACATTCTACTGTGCTGCAAAGTTAGAAAACTGACTTTATTTCCGGACCTTTTTCCAAGGAGTGAACTGCTGTGGAGTCTCCTTTAAGGCAAAGGAGGAGTTACCCGAGGTGAAACCAACTAACACTCAAAAGCGCCCACTACTGCGTCAGCGGAGCAGAAGCGGTGTGCAAGTGGTGTTGTCGGTGCTGCCGGAGGTGCCAGCGCTGGTGAGTGAGAATTGTACTCTATACCCCACTTTAATTTACAATCAAGAGGAGCTGCACTACGGGTACAAACCAGCACGGGATGAGTAACTCAATTGCACCCAAAACTAATACCAGGATAAAGACCAGACAACAGGTAAGGCAGCGCCTTGCCTCTTGCCCCACCCCTTCGAATATAAAGTCGCCCGTTCCTAGACCTCGTCTAAAAGCCCCCTTGTGCTTGAAACAATCCTGCCGGCCTTTCACCAGCAAATGTCTAGAAAAGGAGGGGGTGGCTTGGCCCCGGATTTCATTGGGGAACTTGGACAATCCACCTCTGATGGATAGCCTTAAGACTACAGAAGAGGTTCAACCCCGGGGTGATATTCCAACATTGACTCCAGGATTGTTCTTGAAACAAGGGGAGGGGCTGAAACCAACTGACCAAACCATTATAGAAAGTGCCCCCCCCCCGCCATATTAGTCATCTGTGGGGAGGCGAGTCAGTCGTCCTCTCCTGCCAACATACTGGACGCAATGGGAAACTCCTTGAAGATGCTACTAGCTCCCCCCTAAGGTTGGGGGAGCAGCCAGGTAACAACCAAGAAGGCTCTATAATGGCAAGCCCTTCCCTGAGACTATCCAATTTGGAAGGGGGGATTGATCCAATTACCATCAGTGACATATCCCCTCCCAAATCTTTACAACCTAAAATTCAAACTGAGGCATCTCAGGACTTAATGACTCAGAAACACAGGAAGTCATTCCCAAACTAGTTGTATTGGAGCACACCCCAACGTCGAATCTTCCAATCTTGGATGGAGTGCTACCAAGATCGAGCCTACCAACCTCAAATGCTCGATTGGATTAAGGGGGCCCCTGCAATATAACAATCTCTGAGGGAGTGTGTAAGGATCGCTCGGGTCTTAGTAAGGCCCCTGACAGGGGGATGATATCTGGGAAAACCTATTGTACTCCCTCTGACCTCCCCAGTGTATCGATCTGACAAAGGAGAAAAATAAGATGTGGGTGGAGCCAACGATCGCCCAACAGGACTTTTGTGAGGAAGCTTTCCACAACGAATCCTACTAACCATCTGATGCCAGGACCACAGCACTGACATTGATGGTTCCTATATCCCCTGTTTCAAGGAAAGGGCACCTGGGGTTAGGCACACCTTTACCATCTAATGCTTGCCTGGCCAATAAATTGATTCAAGATATCTTGAATCATACGGGGAGATTTATGTCAGAAAAAAGGAGAAGTCTCTCATTCATCATGGACAAAATCGCTGCCCTTGATGAGGACACTCATCCTAGCCTTTATCCTTTGACTGTAATTACTGAAGAGGCAAACCAACCAGACGAGGAAGCGAGAACATCGCAGGAACTTATAAACCAATCTGTGTCCAACTGTGACAAAGATGCTCCCTAGCTGATGATTGATTAACCCTCCTTGAACAAAATCAGCAGACTCTGTAGCAAAGGAAGAATGGATGACTTCATCCACACTCAAAATGTAGTGATGACAGAACCTAACATCGCGATTGCTCAATTTCTAAAGCTATATGAGAACATTAATGATTCATTGAATTTGGTCCATGCATCAAACCTGCACATAAAGGAGCAGGTCAACGACTGACAAGTTTCATGAACAAATTGGATGCACAAACCGAAAAGGAATCCGATAACTCTTGCAAGTGGCAAAACCGCTTGTGCGATCTGGCACGACAGGAGTCGAACGACAAGCAATTACTCATGGAGGCTATTTCGGAAAATCATAAGTGGATTAGGAAATCCACTGAAACAAAGGCCTCCTTATGCATTAACCCATCAGCAAACCAGGAAGGAAAGTCGCTTTCTAAATCTCCAACAACATAGACTCCCCCTAAACATAAGGGGGGTCCAATGATCCTATGGAAAGGCCTGGGAGGTTTGAGGCAAGGAAAAAAAGCATGCAATGCTAAAGTCGATGCAAAGGAACCTAAACCAAGTTACTCACTGTTCAAAGACCAACCAATCCTACCGCCACCTATCCTGATACCTCCTCAAAAGAAAACCTAAAAACAATCTGTTAAACGTAAAGCAAATGGTTCCGGGTATTCCTAAGGAATATACACACTCCTACACAGGATGAAAGGCTTCCATCAGCAAAAAGGCTGAGACGAGAAATAAAACTCAGTAAAAAAATCGCCTGACCATTCCTTACGAGGCACTTCTGAAGAGCGGGCCCAAAAGCAGAAGGAACAAGGTCCAGTAGTAGACTTAGATTCATCGGACTGCCTAAGTGACCTGATTGAAATTATCAAGACCAATCAGGAGGAGGAATCCTGGGAGAACATCAGCCTGATGGACTGGCAAGTAATAGATGAATGTTCGAATCAGGAAGATACTAAGGAGAAAATAACTAAGGTAAAATACACAATGGAGAAGGAAGAAAAACAAAGGCACTAGATTATGGCAAAAAAAACGTCATCCACGGTGGGAAAACTGAATGATCTCCTGCAGGAACTTAAGGACAAAAGAACACTGTGATCCAAATGCCAACGTCAACCAGAAAGAAGACCTAATTGGAAGGAAAATGAGTATCATCTGTTTACAAAAGTCCGGGATGACTAGTACAAAAAAAAAGAGGATCTTCTTAGAAATTTGGAACATTGAAGATCTCAAAGACGACATGAGAGAAAAATTGATAACAGATCAACAAATAACACTGAGAAGTCAAAAGAGAAGAAGCCAGGGAGAACTCTAAAAGGGGTCAAAGATCGACCGACTCGGTCGGACCACCTGAGGGGAAAAATCGTAAACATTTTTTAAGTGAAATTAGAAAGGACTACAAAAGATCATAAGAAGATCCTCCTTAATAGAAAAAACACATTAATTCTGCTTAACCAGGTCCTTGCTTAAGGGAGCTTAGAACCTGACAATATAGCGATCATTGAATTTACGGATGAGCGCAGAATGGATCTTATCACCATTCACTTCAGATCACAGAAAATATTGGAAACAGTGATGAAAACAAAGGACAAGCTGTGGGACCTGGGTTTTAGGCTTAAGAACTTGGAGGCTGGCGAAGGACGATTTCGAGATAAGGACTACTCTCGTCCCCGACATGACCGACCCGCTGATAAAACCCAGTTACGGATGATTAACTCATCAAACTCGCGGACAAGGCATCCATCTAATTCGCACCCTAACAGACCTCAACATACGGAACAACCCCATATTGCTAGATCTGGTAAATGTTCTGTGCGAGATGACCAACAGAAAGCTACCGACAACACCTTGACAAAGCTAAGGTTCACTGTTGACAACTCGAGACCTAAGGGGAATCACTCAGGAACCAATCCCTCTAAACAACTCAGAGATGAAAAGGCCACAGGAAAGCCTGATACGCGGTGGAAAAAAAAGAAGCAATAGAGCCTGAAGGATGGCGTTGGAGCAATATCTCTCCTGGACTACAGGAACACAAGGGTTTTGGTCATCTCTACTCTGGGGAATGTAACTTTCTGAGTGATTTTGAAATTATTTGCCTGAAGGAATCATGGATGATAAAAAGACTGATATGCGAGGGATACCAAATTTATCTCAATGCTGCATTGAAAGGCCCCTGGGAAGACCATGCGCAGGGCTCATGCCCTTAATTAAAAAGGATAGCGAACTGCATGTCCAAGTGCATCAAACCCCTAATCCATTCACTCAGGTGCTGAAATTGGTTAAAAATAGAGGGAGTGTTGAGATCAGACTCCTCCTTATCAACACTTACTGGAGTAGTGAAGAGTGTGAAACTGAGAAATACCACTCAGACATTATGGAAGCTATTGACGACTCTATGCTTAAAGACCCAAATCATCTAATTCTAGTCTGTGGAGATTTGAGTCTGAAGTTCCTTGATAAAAAAGGGAGACTAAAGCAAAGAACACTCCTGGAACCATGGGAAAACAGATGGATCACTGAAATGACTATTAGAGAAATGGTAATGCTCAACAAGCAGACACAGGGTGATATTCCAGGTGCGGACACCTGGTTTGGTAATCAAAGTAGCGCCTGCCTGGACTACTGCTTTGTGGCAAGAACACACTTAAGTGGATTCAATTATTCACTGTTAAAAAACAGCTAACCAGTGATCATGGGTTACTGGAGGTGGAACTCCGCTGGAAAGCCAAGGACTCAAACCAACAAACGATGTTCCCATTTGAACTATTGTGGGGCACTAACAGACTCAGAATTAAAGGTTCAGCTATTCCAAAACTCACACAACATCTAGAAGATAATATCAAAAATTCTGAAAAATCAATACAATATAGATGGTTGCTGAAGGAATACGAAAATAAGAGAGACTCGAAGAATTCTGTGACAGTGGTAAGAAAACATGCCTATAATGAAGATCTGGTCAAAAGGCAAAGAGAACTGCGTGCTGAGTTAAGAAGATTATCTCGAAAAAACTCGCCTAATAGCAAAGCAAGTAAAAAACAATGTAAACAAAGGTACAAGAATTGGCTGAAATCCTCAAAGATCTGGAAAGCCCAGGCAGACGCAGAACATATGCTTGCCATAATAAGTACCGCTAATACAAGATCGCTTTGGGAAATCATAAATAAGGGCAATGACTTCCAGATGGCTTTAACCACCATCCAGGTCTCAAAGGAAGACTGGGTGAAGCACTTCACGGCTCTATTTTGGTACCAAACTTCCCACGAAAAAGACCACAGCGTCGCCATGGATGATTGAAATTGATAGAGATGACATCCTATACCGAATTAAACAACACCTGAGCTCTTCAAGAGCGGCCGGCCCTGACGGCATTTCGAACAATATGCTGAAACAAAATGGGGAAGCATGGGCAGACTTCATCCTGCCTTTGTTTCAACAGATCTTGAAATCTAGAACTATCCTGCAATCCTGAAAGGAAGCCCTGATAGTCCCTATCTTTAAGAAAGGTGATCGGACCAACCCGAGGAATTACAGGCCTATTGCCGTTTTAGACTCTATAGGTAAGATCTTCACCTCAATCCTACTACGAGACTTGAAAAATTGGCCAATTAAGGCAGAAATTCTGGACAAGCGCCAGATGGTGTTTCGAACTGGAGTGGGCACTTTGCTGAACCTTTTTCTATTAAATCTCCTAAAACTGCAAGCCCTCAAAACAAAAGGAAACATCTACCTGGGATTTATGGACAATCAAATAGGCCTTTGATGCAGCTAGCAGAGAACATCTATGGACCAAACTTGAAAAATGGCAATGCCCCGGAGATCTCTTGGAAGCAATAAAAACACTTTACTTGGATACATCAATTAAAATAATTGTCTCAAAGGGAGGGGATACAACAGAGAAAATCCTGACGTCCAAGGGCATCAAACAGGGCTGTGCGCTTGCTCCTTTCCTTTTTATACTCTACCTTGCCGATATAAAAGAGTCCCAGGATAAAATCTGAACCTTTCCACTAAAACTCGAAGGGACAGAAATTGCTTGGATTCTCTACGTGGATGATATCGTCTTCATCGACCTAATGGCAATTAGACCTCGGCGCCAAATTGGGGAATTCAAGATTTATCTTGATATAAATAATATGAAAATCAATGCCGACAAGTCTATGATCCCGGTTATGCAGTCTGCCCTAGGGGCAAGGAAAAAGAAGAATACGTTCATGTGGAGAATTGAACAACAGGAGCTTAAAGTAGTGGATACTATAACATACCTCGCGGTTGAAATTAACAAAAACATCAATGAACGGGGTAAAATCAATTCCATCAGAGAATGAGTAGAAAAACGTACAAATCAGGGGAGAGCTCTACACCGGAGATACAGCACTTATTCTATGTTGCCGATTATCTCCTTTTACAAGCAGAAGGTCGTACCCATTCTGACCCATGGCGCTGAAACCTTCCCAAATCTCTCCTGGACAGAATGTGGAAAGCTGGAGGCCTATTTCTGGCAAAAAATATTAAGACTACCAAATTGCCTAAAAATTGAAACAATCAGACATTTAAGTTAAGGCTACAATCTATGGCCTCGATTGTCCTATGGAAAACTATCTCCCTCTATCGCAAATGTTTAATGGACTCACCACATATCCTATTTGAGATATTGGCAAATCCAGGAAACAACAAGCCCGAGAAACTCTTATGTAATTGGAGACAGTAATGTAAAGACCTATTGCAACAAAATAATATCCTAACAGAGACTCTCAAAGAGAACCCAGAAAAGGCCAAGAAGCTGCTACTCGAGAAGGATTGGATTGATACGGACCTGCATAAGGCGCAAAATATCTATTGCCATAATATAATTTGGGAAAGGAAACAACTAAATCATCCCCCTCCGTATCTTACAAGATTTCCATCAGCTCATAATAGGTGCCTATTAATGAGGTGCAGACTCAATTTACTGCCGTCAAGAGAAGTGCAACACCTTAGAAAACAGCTTACCACTCAAGAGGCAGGCAGCCGTTTCTGTCGAAAATCAGAAATCCTAGAAACTATGAGGCATTTGACACTCTCTTGCCCGAGATTCCAAAAAATTAGGAACATTTACTTGAAGAACTCCCCAGCACCATTGGATGCAATAGTCAAGGAAGAATGGTGGGAACGTCTAATGACGGTTCATAAACTTGGGCAGACATTGAGTGCCCTAAAATTGGTGGAACAGATCTGCTTGGCACTTTTGGAGATGAATGAGCAATTCTCTGAAGATGTGGAGATTTAGGATGACTGTTAAAGAGGCCGCATAGGTCATAAGAGTTTGTAAATTTGATCTTTTTTATGTTAAAGGTTGAAAACTAAGTTTGACCAATAAAACGTTTTAAAAAATAAAAAAAATAAAAAGGGCAGAAGCATTGTAGAACATCAAACACCTCCTTCTTGAATGCCTGGGCACAAACTTGGCACGTACAGCACAACTGGGCCCCCTATTCCAAGACCTACATTGTTTTGATCGAGAGGAATGGTGGGCCAGGCTAATGAGCAGGGAGAAAGTTAGGTGGGTGGTTCCAACCGTCCATTTCTTCCGCTCATTAGGCCTGGACGGACAACAGGAGAAGTCCTGAACTGGCAGGATTCAGGTGAGATGAAGTAGTCTATCTACTATCTATCTCGATCCAGAGAACCTCGGCAGACATTAGCGAAAATAGGCCCGGGAACTCAAACTGAAGTGCAATAGAATTGAGTGGGAATTGGAAAACAGGAACGTTACACATAAACTTGAAATTATCTTATTTCAAAGTGGAAGGTTTTGTTTTGCTTTGTTAAATGAGGACTAATTGGTTCTACTAAAAGACAATGATAGAAGTAAGAACCAAGAAAAACGAAGGAGAAATAAGCAAAAAAAATTGTAAAAATTGAAATGTCAATTCAATTAAATAAAAGAAAAAGAAATTAAACAAAAAATGTGTGGCCCTTGTTTTACTCTTTGACATGGACTACTCACTAATTAGGGCTATAGTCAATCCATTTTCTTTTTTTAACAGATAACTTTATTGGGTGCTGAATACACAAGTTAAATAGTTTGGCAGATCCACAGATAATCAACTATTAAAATTGAATCAAAAGTAGATTTATATAAATTAATAGCAAAATGGCAGTCAGTACTGTATGTGGATCCAGTATGAGGAAAGATGATACTGGAGATTCTAGGTGAGGGAAAAATAAGGGGCAGGGTACCATATATTAGGAAGGTAACAGACATGTGATAGGGGCTGTTGTAAGTGCATATCATTATTATTTTCACTGTCACATCACATATCAGCACAGTTACACAAATGGGGCATGTGACATGGTTAGCGACCTGAACCTGTCTAGGGGGATGGGAACCTCTCCCAACCTGGGGCAGGAGGCCCTCCAGGGTGCTTGCCAGAGCCAGTCCTGCCCAAAAGGGGGTGCGGAGGTAGTCCCAGTCTATATCCTTTCTACATGTGTGTGGCTACAACTGTCAAGAACCACTTGTAATCACCCCATACCTACCATTACCTGTTTAGTTTCTCTCTCTTCTTTTGTAGGACTCCTGCATCCAGAAACCCTGATGGCAGAGAGAGGCAGTGAACAGAGCATTGCTTGCAGGGTAGTTTCAGTCACGAAAGTAATTTTTCACTTAAACAAACTCTGAAAATAACTTTGAGCAAGGTGGCCACGATTACAGCCGACCCACATTCACAAAGGGGGCAGGGCTTAAAGGGTGCGTTATGTATTCCCAACTTTGTAACCCACCCTGGGGGTAGAGGGAAGGCAAGGTAGCAATCAATTGACTCGCGGATTCAACTGACCACATGAACCAATTAATTGGGGAGTAGGAGGATAAAAAGAGATGAGCCAAATGGAAGAGTGTGGGTTGTTCGGGCAGGTAAAGGGAGGAGAAGGCGGACCGACGCACCAGGCTGAGGAAGGTCAGTGAGACAAACCGTGGAAGCGGCTAACAGAGAGTGTGTGGACATTGAGGGATTGGTTGGTGAAAGAAAGGGGTAAGTGGGTGTGAGAATGCATGTATGGTGAGTAAAGAGAGTGACTGGGATTAAGTGTAAGAGTAAGGGGAGTGAGTGAGTGGAAAAGGTGAATGAGAGAGTGAGAGGAGAGTGGCTGAGGGAGAAGGAAGGTTAAAGTCTAGTGTATAATGGGAGGAGAGTATTAGGGAGAAGAGAGATGAGAACGGATTGGGGATTAGTGTGAGGAGAGTGGAATGAAGGGTAGTGGGAGGAGAGTAAAGTAGTGAAAGGAGAGTGGAGTGGAGAGTAGTGGTGAGAATAAGGAGGAGAGAGTAGCAGAGTGGGGAATGTGGAGTAGTAGAGAAAAAGGAAGAGTATCAGTAGACAGAAGAAGAACCTCACAGGAACAGAGAGAGGGAGGGAAAGAGGAGAGTGGTAGGAAGAGATGGGAGGAGAGTAGGAGAAAAGGAAGGGAAGGAAAGAACATTAAGGCAAGGAGTACAAGAGCATGAGAGGTACATTCTAAGTGAGACCTGGGTCATTGGAATGTACCATTTCTTAGGATTATTCTTTTTGTGACCCCCGGGTAGCATCCACCTTCAAGACCCTGATGGGAGTAAGGGAGGTAAGGTGGTTGCTTTTAGGCCCTCACCATCAGCTGGCCAGCCAGATCATAGATAGTAGGGGTGCTCAATTAGCCATGCCTATGCTTTTGAGAAGGCAATAGAGTTACATCATGATGAAAAGCGGTTGGGTGGGGATCAAGAGCTGACTCTGTAGTTAATGGTGCAAGGCCATGCCGCACTACAACAAGAAATAAGGTTCATGCATTCAAAGGTGTGGTCCGGTCACAGATGGCCTCAAGAACAGACCAATTCTCGAAGATGGTTCAAGGGTTTTTATAACATTCTTTAATAGGGTGTCCCTAAGGGGTGTCCCTCTATCCCTCATATTCCAATGGGCTTCCTTCGCCACCCTAGCCCAGACTTCCCAAATCCCTAAAATGGTCACTAGTGATCAGTAACCAGAGGATTACAACTGCAGTGATCTCCAGTGTAATTCTATGAAATCAAGCTGTTGGATGACAAGACTAGAGCTCTTCAGAGGAAAAAGCATCCACTCCAGGTTACAGAGCAGAGACCCAGTGGCCAAAGTCCAAGGCTACATGGCAGAGGATGCATGCTGCATTGCCTTCAGTAACACAGGTGCAGACGCAGCTCTGGCCCCTTGTTCAACTCCACTGCCCTCTCTCTGATGGCCCCTCACATCATGCAAACTGAAAGCCAAAGAGAAGGGATCTGGGATTGGAGTTGGTCAGTGAGGAATAGCCGGAGTAGGTGGCAAACGCTTCTTTAAAAGACCAGAGAGAGAGGCTTGTCACTGGCACCTGATCTTTATTGAAGCGGGTGAGGCTAGCCCAATATGCCCCTTTTCCCCTTCTTTTCTAAGAGAAGCAGCAGAGTCCCCAGGCTTCAGAAGCCCACTGTGGGTGGGGCGGAGCAAAGTCTCTGATGCACTGAGTACCAGTCCAGAAACGAGCAATGCACAGGGCGGAATACCCCCAACTTGGCAGAAGCCTACAATCTGAACTGCACTTATAGAAATTAGGTGTAAGGAGGGGCTGGTGTTTGAAGTACTGTATTAGGTGTTAAGACAAACGACTGTGCATCATGAGGCGTAATTGAAGCTGGTAACACATCTCACCCAGGGGATACTAGAAGGAGACCCTTGAGGCATGGCTGCCTTGCTGCAGTCGGATGGTGGTGGCTTGGTGTTCATGCCCCACAAGATCAGTGACGTAAGAAATGTGTAGTTACTGTCTGAAGTACCATTGCCATGTATTGCAGTGCAGAAGGTATTGTAACTGGCAGCTATGTTCATTAATCTGTGAATATTTAAGAAGTGAAATTTAGTCACTCGTATTTCAATTAACTGGTTTGATGCCGGGTACTGGTTTCCACTAATGCATTGAAAAAAGCACAAGCAGTCGTAGACTACACAACACCAAAATTGATACATTTGCCAAGCAGCAGTTGGCAGAATTTGCAGCCACGTTTCAAACATAGGATTCAATCGATGGAGCTGATGAAAGGGCTTCGCCATTGAACATTTTGAATGCAGTAAAAGCCATGCAAGAAATCCTTGGAAGCCAAAATAGGGTATGTGGGAACTGAGGAATCCCACCACAGACATGATCCCCAGATGGTTTCTTCCAGAGTTTCAGAGACAAGAATCTCTAAACCTGAAGATGCGAAGGCAGAGCTCAATCTCAAGCTGCCACGCTCCTACACATGACCACATCAGGGGCTTCATGCTGAGTATGCTCAAGGGCACTACCAGAGAATTAAGAGTGGTGGATATTCTAGAAGATTCCAGGGGACTTGACATGGAAAGAATTTTGAAGAAATGGTGCAAAGAAAATGCATAGCTCAATGAATGGACCCCCCTTTTATGTGATTGAGAGGATGCACAGAGTACCCAAGGAAAGGCCTCTGGCAAGAGCCCATTTTAGAGTCATAGTAAGATGATAAATAAATAAAGAGACGGAAATAAAACTATAAGGCAGCACAAGGGGCTGGCCAATCAAATCTGAATCTTCTCATATGAATCCTCAATATACCAACAGGTTGGAGCAACAGGGGCGTTCGTTGGGCTGAGTCAAGAAGAAACTGTGCTAGAAATATCCAGTTCATGCTCAGAATTCTGACTGACCTGTGGATCTGGTTCTTTGAACCTTGGCAGGAGGACCACGGTGGAGCTGAAAGAAGGACTGCCTAGCTGGGGGCACCTTCAGGCAGTTCAGTGAGTGGCCTACAAGGTAGGAATGGCAGCTGGATTATCGGCTGTTTCCCCTCTCATGATTGAAAGCCCAGGCTACACATGATGACACTGATATGCCTCCAGAAGAAAGAATCCAGGATGATGGGGCAGCTGTTGACTGAGCAGTTAACTGTTGAATATTCCTAGAAATGCAGGGAGTGAAGTAGAAATGTGTGAGTCGATGGCAGGCTGCTATGGAGTGAAAGATTATTTGCATGTATGCTGGAAGTAATTTAGTTCCAGAATATTAATATTGTTCAGCTTGTTATACAAAGGTGTTAAATACAAATAGTTAACTGTTGCTTCCGGTTTGTGTCTGTGGACCATCTACAGCAGTTGATCCAGATGCCGGTGTGATTGCACCGCAAAGTGGGTACTGTAGAACCCAACATTTTATTAATTTCTGTTTTTTCCTATTTTATTTTTCAGTAGTGGGGCTGTGAACTGGGGCAGCCTTCTACAGAGATGGGGTAATATATGTTATTGCAGATGATATATGTTTTCTTCTCATACCCAAAATGCTAGCAGACAGTTTGAAGGTTTGCTTTATCAATGAGGTGGGGTGGGTGGAACTACCTGGAAAGGAACCTGAATTTAATGTGGCTTGGGGAAATTTAAGTGCATTAAAATACAACTTTGTCAAGTACCAATCTTCTTATGTGGAATGTTAGAGAGCTAATTGATATACGTAAGAGAAGTAGAGTGTTCCAAAGTGGTTAAAAAAAATATCGAAGTCACTCTACTTCAAGAGACTCACTTGAGTACAGAGGAACACACTGCAGTAGTTGGCCAATGTGATGAGTCGCTGTCTGATTCAACATACTCCCCATACTGTAGAGTGGAACTGATGTGTGGTCCAAGGTGGGTCCCGAAAGAGTTGCAGGTAGCTTAGAGACAAAGAGGTGCAGTTTATGGGGAGAGTTGGAAAATGTAATCAATGCTTTTACGTCTAGTGAATGTGTTTGCTCCACGTGTGGGTGACTCATGACTCTCAATGGAGGTAAAGGATGCATGTAGGGGGGATAGTAGGATTTTCTTAAGGGGTGCATTTTAACTGCACTTTGATTCTGCCCTGGGCAGGTTGTTTTTTTGCTGTCACCCTATTTCACAGGCTGCAAACTCATACCACAAATTTCGGAAGGATTTTAAATTGATGGACTAGTGGCATGAGAAGCATGGCCAACTCCAATAGCATGCTGTCTAGTAACCAGCGAGTGCTTGCACATAAGAATCCTTTTTTGGTTTATCAATTGCACGATGTACCAATATGACATGAAGTCTATATAGTTGTTAGGTAAACATGCCCATGAGAAGCACAGGGCTAGAATGCATGAACATGGAGACAACCTAGATAGAATGCAAGCATGGGTATTAAGAAAGGAAAACCTGATCTTAGCTAACAGTCATTGACATACATCAGCACTTTAGATGAAGATATTCCCGATAGGAGTGCTAGGATTCGAAACAGCCATTCTTATTGCCAGTAGAGATATTGGCCCTCATTACAACCCAGGCGTTAAGGGGTTAACGGCGCCGCAAAAGGTGGCGGCGCCGTTAAACCCTTAACGCCTGATTACGAGGTCCCTTTGCGGGTGGCACTTTAACGCCTGCTTTTAGCAGGCGTTAAAAAACCAACCCGCAAAGGGACCTTGGTGCTAAGTACGGTGCCGCAATTTGCGGCACCGTACTTAGCGCCTTCCCCATTCCCATTGAGCCCTATGGGCCAAAAATGGGAATGGGGAAGGGCAATGGCGGCATGGGGAATTACCGCCCGCCAACCTCGGAATGGGCGGTAATTCCCCATTCCGCCATGGCGGAGTCGGTAAGTTACCGGCATGGACCATGGTGCTATTAGCACCATGGTCCAACGCCTGGGTCGTAATGAGGGCCAAAGAGTTTGTTAGCAATGTGGCATAACTTGGCCGGGCAGAAAATGCACCACCTGTCAGGGATAATGGGTCTACAATCCCATCAAGCAGTTGCAGCTGGTTGAAACAATCTCAGATTTTCAACAGAATATTGTTGTGCACCTATATCCTGCTATCCTTTGGCTGTCTCCCTGTCCCTGCCTCGACCGGAACAAAAGCATTCTAATTTGGGGGACGGGTCCGAACAATATATGGGCCATATAATCAATGTAACCAGATTAGCACTGTGACAAGGTTTCCATATTGTTTCTTTTGCTTGTAAATGTTCTTCCTTTTCCTTTTAAATATAACAAAAACAACTTTAAACAAAGGAAAACCTGAGCTTCAACATAAGCTCTACCATCAATGTGAAAGGGAGATGTAGCATGACACGGAATCAAATTGATGCTTTTAAAAAAACATTTTTGCAAACCGTACTGCCAACACCCTCTGCCAGACTCAATAGATAGCAGAGTGATGTGCGTCTGGAGTATTAGCAGAAATGGGCCTGAAGAAATGATTTTGGAGCAGAAGACCTCCCTGTTCTGTCATCTGTCGGTTTGAGGTTGGAAGCCATACATTTTGGCTCTAATAGCATTGATTCATTTGTTATTCACCAAACTCATGGCTATGGGTACACGATCAAAGAGAGATGCAAGGTACAGAGAGATACAAGCTGGGGTGCCTCCCCTAAACATTTACATCGGTCATGGCAGTGGAGCCATTGCCATGTCAATTAAGAGCTTTCTTCGCAAAAAGAAGCATATAAGTTGATGGCAGATCCAAGGTAGTCCCCTATATGTGGGTGATCTACTAATGATCATGAATTATCCAGAAGTCTCCTACCCACTTTCTTTAGAGGCAATCAAGCAATTTTGTTCAATCTCTGGGATATATATTAACTGGGATAAAACCTGTATTTTACTTTTGGAGGGCTTATTACAAATCTGTTAGGAGGAGCTTCCTAGTTTACAACTAACCTAGGTAATGTTATATGTCAAAATATGTTTATCAAGCGCAAACCTGCCCCCACCCCTCGAGTGGCACCATGCTACAAACCTAGTGGAACAGTCTCTGTCTCAATGATGAGAAGACTGTGGTCCTCATCGTAGGATCCCTGTCTATAACAAACTCTCTCCATTCTGACTACAGATACATCAATATTGACGGCACCTTGATACCAGTACTCAAACAAGTCAAAACTCTTGGTGTGTATTTAGATGCCAATCTCACCATGTGTAAACACATCTCAGCCCTCTCATCCTCCACGACATACACAGCCAAACTCATTGCCCTTAGCCGGCAATTCCTTACACCCGCCAATTGTATAACACTAGCCAGAGCGTTAATATTAACTAAGCTCGACTACTGCAACGTCCTCCTGCTAGGAACCTCTAATGCCAATATAAGCAAATTGCAACTGCTTCAGAACAAAGCTCTTAGGGCGGCTCTAGGCATAAAGAAATCAGACCATATCTCTAACATTAAGCGAGAAAATCATTGGCTGCACATCAAGGCCAGAATCATTTTCAAAACTCTATGTACAGTATACAAATGTCTCATGAACAAATCCCCTAGTAACGCTAACAATATCACAAACGAAAAAATGATCAGTAGAGTACTCAGATCAAACAATAAGTCACTACTAGATATCCCGCGCCACAAAAGTACCAAAGCAGGAGGCAATAGTTTTAGAGTCCGGGCCCCCACGTTGTGGAACTCCCTACCACTCAAAATCAAAAATGAAGAAACCATTGCGAGCTTTAAAAATCACTGAAGACGTGATTGTTTAACAAATAGTGATCGCCTAGGCCCCCCCCCCACCTCCACCTCCCAACGCAGATTCATATCCTTGACCTTATGTCTACCTTTTTACCTTGCAGGACCTCATCTGGAACTACTTTGTGTTTTGTCTTTTTTCTTAAGGGCCACTTGCCCTACTATTTATCAAACTGTCACTGTAACATTGTATAAGAATTATGATAAACTGTCTGTAACCTCGCTGTGATACCTTAGGGTCTGGGCGTGTAACAAATTAAATAAATAAATACAAAATAAAATAAATATCTGAACATCTCTGAAGGCAGTCATGTATCAATTGTTTAAAGGCAAAGAAATACTCAGAAAACAGAAAAGTTTTCCTATTGTTCCTAAAATGTAGAGAGTTCAGCTCCTGCTGTAAGGTACAAGAGGGAGTGCACCAAAAAACATTAGCTTAGATGGAAAAAGATCTGCCACTCCCACTCTACCAATAAGATGCACTGGCCTCTAACAAGGTTACGAATAAAAGGAGAATCTGGAAATGTATTTCTTAAATTTAGCTGATGGTAAATTCAGGCTCCCATAAACATGGCTTTGTGCACGATGCATAGTGCTGTAAATTTAACAGTAGCGGATGCTGAGAGCCAGGATGTGAGATTTTTTTGGCAGTTTGAGAATAACTTTTGCTGGGCTCTTCCGAATTCTTTAACGACTAGCAATACGATATTTAGTGAGCTCTAAATAGATAGATTTTCAGACATTAGTTTGAAATGAAAGAAAGACATTTACCAATTGAACCTAGTTACTGAATAGGTAAACACATGGTTTTCTTTGTGCAAATTTGGCTCCAGCTACTGGGTACGTCGTTCATTCATCATCAGGCTTTTTGCCGCAGAGATTTATTCCGCTGATGATTGACTGAAAAAACAAATTAAAAAATATGGGGGTGGGGTGCGGTTAAGGGATATAAGGGGTAGAGGGTGGGGAATAGGTAGTTAAAACATGTGGAGTTGGAGGAACCCCCCAATTTAAAAAAAAGAAATTTGATGTGTATTTTTGGCCAAAAATCAGCTACAAAAAACTCAGTGAATAAAACCCTGGCAATGGAATGACATTGAACCTTCAAATGATAAAGGCAGAGCACCCAAGACATATGGCCAGAATTATGGTTGCAATGAATTCATTGCTGGCCACATGTTAAAAATTATGTATTATTGGCTTTGAATTTTAACCAATTGCAATCCATGTATTGGTTGACTGACGTCAGTGTTTTCAGCAAACTTCATATTATTCATATATTGCACTCGATCTACCTGTCACCGAATTTGGCTAACTTCTGCAAAAGTGAAAAACACAAGCCAAACTTTTGTAGAAGATTTGCCAATGATCGGAGCTATCCATTTAGCAGTAGTAATGAGTTAAGAATACCTTGCACCAGCAAAATTGGCTCAAACTGAATGGGGAGAAGACAGAGACTTTGGTTGTGGGTGAGCCTGGTGCAAATCACTGCTGGAACACAGATCTTTAGCCAAATTCCCTGGGCCCCTGCCCAGCTCCTAGCTTTTCAGTTAAGATTTTGGGGGTGAAATTGTTACCCACTGGGTCATGAGCAGTGCAGATTACCTCAGTTTGCAATTCTGTTTTTTAAGATTAAACGTCCTATAAAGACTGTTCCTTTTAGCTCTATCTATCTATCTATGTTCTGTAGTGGTCACTGCCTCAGTTATGGGTTCCCTTGATTATTTTATGGCATCTAGTTAGGACAACCAGATTTGTTAGTTCATCACCCTCAGGAGCATCAGAATTCTGCTGCCAGTTTATCTTGCAATGCACCAAGGTTGGCGCATAATCTGCCCTTGCTGCAGGATCCTATGTAGAGTGCATCACGCAATTCAACAAGCTGGACCTTTTCTTTTCAATCAAAACGTACACAGTATCTGCTGGCTAGAATTCTGCGCTTGCCTCTCAAAACTTGCGTGAAATTCCAAAGTTTGGAAAAGAGCACGCACTATCTTTCTCAGTTCTTGCCCCGAAGTTGTGGGACTCTCTTCCTTCTTATCTGCATGAGATACCTGAGCACTTATCCTTTCACAAAGGTTTGAAAACCTTCTTGTTTTGATGGTCTTCCTTGGTATAGGGGTATGCTGGGGTGGGTTCCGTAGTAGTCTTTTTTCTATTATTGCCCAGATGCCTTTGGGCCGTGGTTTTTGTTCTTTATAAATCCTCCATACATACGTACATATCTTGAGAAATCCCACAAAATGTTGAAACTTTGGAGCATTACAAATTATCAGTTGGTACTGATTGCATTCTGTCTGATAAGACCATGTCAGCACTGAGCCGACTATTCCAAAATATTGTAGATGGCCCAAAAGGATGAAGTGGTCAATATTGTTGAAGGCGGCATTAAGATCAAATAGAACCAGAACTCTGACACCGGCACCATCCATCCACCAGTTGTCGAAGATCATAAGGCATAGATATCGCTACTGACTGAGTACCGACTGAGTATTAAAACATAGCCGAAAAAACTGCTTGCTTTTCATCAAGGATCTTCGATATGATTCAAGACTTGCGATGATGGCAGTGATTCAGTACGTTTTCAAGAAAAGAATATCCGTGAAAATGGGAATAAGTTGTCAGGATCTCGAAGGATCAGAACAATTATTCTTTCTGAGTGGAAAAACAAATGCATGTTTGAGGGTTGAGGGAAAGACCCAAAGGTTAATGAGTCTTTGATGAGGGACTTTTACAACTGAAAGGACAGGTTTTAAAAACACTCCTGGGCAAAGCTCACTTGGTGGTTTAAGTTTTATTAAAAAGAGAGTTATCTCACCACATCTTACCACATCTTACCATACAAAAGGATGTATAATGTAAAATGTACAAGTCAATGCCCCGTAAACCGACACTTCTGTTGTTGCCAGAAATTGTACATATTGCTTGAATCACTGTCATTGTTAAGAACTTTGTAAGAATAAGTTTACAATATCTTCACATAACTTGAGCGTTTGGTCGAAAGTCTTGCTCTAAACATCTGGTATGTTTGAATTCCTCAATAACACTAGGCATTTACTTAATAGGAATATTAGCTGAAAACCTTCTGTTTGTATAATACGTTGTTTTATTGGCATTCAAAATATTCTCTTTAAAAATTCTCAATTTTAGATTTCACCAGGTCAGATGTATAGCAGACTTTGTTAGTGGCATTTTCGCTCTGCATAATTTAATTTTTTCCTCTTTAACGTAATAGTATGACAGAATTGTTTTTTTTTTGTTTTTCCTCAGATTCTAATGTTACTGGTGCTAATTGGTGAAAAGCTCATAGCAAGCTAACATTATTGTTTTTCAAGAATCAATGCTGGTCTGCAGATTCCCAGGTCTGCTCATTAAGTGTAGCTGCAAAAGTTGTTAAACTGAAAGGAATACTGGCTGTCCATTTTTTTGTTGGAAGTTTTGTTGTAGTGTGATTGTGGTGTCTAGTTTTTACTGAAAGGTGTAAGAGAATGATAATTCCTACATGGTCCTTCCATTTGAAGGAGATATGTACAAATGTAAGCTGAGTCCTTGGACGAGAACATTCCATTCAAAGTGTGGCCCTTTATATAGGTTGGAAAGTTAATTTATTGGTCAGTCCAAAACAATTCAAAATGTTCTGTAGTTTTAAAGTGCTGGCCCTGTCGCAGGCTTCAAATCGATAGTTAACATCACCCACAACATATATAGTGGGCCAATCCGGATGACAACAGCTACATAGTCTGCTATAAAATAATTAAAAATGAGTTTTATGTTGGGACGCTATATAAATTTATTTAAACAAAGAAACTGTAAAGGATGAACTTCTACATGGTGAATAGTTGGGCATTTAGTCATGCTAAGTGCCTTTATATATCATAGCAACACTGCTGGCGGTTCTTGTTAAGCAGGTTTGCATTCAGATCCTTGTAATTGGGTGGTAAAATATAATTTAGGATACATATGTTTTCGTAATTCATCCACGATTCAATAATGCATACAACGTCCCAATGAAGATCTATTATTCATGTAAATGTATTTTATTTTTCACAGCCGATCTCTCCTTTATTAAAAAGTAATTTTTATTTAATTATCTTTCTTAAATAGACTCATTTTTAAAATTACCATGGTATGACCCAATAATTACTCTTGGCTGCTGGTTGACACAAGCCAGAATATGAACAAATCCACATGTATTGGGGCACATAATATCCATTCTGCGAATAATCAAGACTCCATTAAACTATGTGAATATGTTATTGGAATTTTGGAAGATACTAGCAATGATCTGCCTATATGCTCTGGATAAAGTGGTCTTTGTGCCTAGATGATTTCATATAAATTCCAATCCTTTCTGGTGATAATACCAGGTTAAATGTTTAGAAATCAGGATGGATGTGTGCTTGAAATGATATGGGAAGGGTGTGACGTCCATTACAGCAGAGGAGTCTTGGGCTGCTAGGGTTTGAATTATTCAACCTGGCAGCCCGATTGCAGTTCACAAAGCAATGGTTCTGTGAAGGTCACACAGCTGAGAGTGACTTGTTTTACTCATGCATCATCCTAACTCACGAGGCAACATGCCGTTTGCTGGACAGCTCTTCAGCACAACCATGGTCTGTGCACATTAAGATATTGAAAATGTCTGCATAAGATTGTGAAAGAAGATGACGTGGGACCCTCCTGTTGACTATCAAACTGCTTAAGATTGTTTTGCCAGATTGGGATTTAAATATGCATGACCAGATGGAACACATGCTGGATCATATAATAACTAAACAACGTTGTGTTACTTTGGAAGCTTGTGGGGCGATTGTATGGGCTCACTGCGACACAATCCTTTAAAAAGAAAACACTGCACATAGACCTTTGCACAGCGGGAGATCTGAATAGAATCTCTCTTGCTCCCTGTTCCGCTACCCACCACCCGTTCTCCCTCCGCAGCTCTCGCCCCCACACCGCTACACCCCACTCTCCAGTGCATTTGCCCAACTCATCTACCCTTCCCCATTCCTTAGTGAGCATTCCTCCTTCATTGCTTTTCACTTACTGGACTGCACAGTGAATGCTTCACGCTGGTTAGATGCATAACGTTGATGCAATACAGGAAGTTGAACGTTGTAGATTGTATGCGCTGAATGTTATACAACCCTTTTCAAAACTCCCATTACACATAAACCTTTGTGCAATTATAGGTTGAAAAAGGACCTCACTCTCTCCCTGTCATCCCCCCATCTCTTCCCCCTCCTCACTCTCTGGGACTCACCTCTCGCACCCCTCACCCATTGCCCCACTTCCCTCGATCCCCTTCGGTCATTATCTTGGGGGTACCCCCAGAAGAGCCACCACTCCCACTCTCCCTCGGCCCCCGCTCTTCCTAGTCAATTTACCTCACCCTCCCCATTCTCCACTTAGAACCCCCCTGCGCCTCCCTTCACTTCCTTGTTTGTACAATGCATATTTTGCACTGGCTGCATAAGTAATTTAAGAAGCATACCTTTGACCACTCAATTGTAATCTCAGAGAGAGAATTTCTGAAAAAAGCAGCATTGCATTGTGCTGCTAGGAAACATTGGTATACACTGTAAGAAATCCTGGACCTACTTAGAATTACAATCTATTATTGGCCTAGGATCGGGGTCTAGAGCAGTTTATTGGTTTTATACAGTATGGATCTCCACTTGGTGAAAAACAGATTAAAATGGGAGGGGTTATAGGGGTCTTTTTGATAGACACAAACCTCTCCACCTAAAGGGGAAAAAAACAGCATATTAATAAATGATGCAATTCTGGGGTTTAGCCCCAGAAGAAGAGCCTCAACGTGCACCTACAACAAGGGCCAGTTAGTATACTATAATCTCTCTAGCAAGATTGAAAGTATCGGAGTTTACGAATGTCAACCAAATTATTGTGTAAATATTTTTGTCTGACCAAGTCATGCCAATTAATACCGTTCTCTTGTGCTGTAAAAGGTTTCTTTTCCAGACCGTGGCAAGACCTAAAAGGCATGACTGAACATTTAGACTGTTACAGGCCCGTCTCAATAAGAGTTTAAACTCTAGGAGAAAAGTAGAGAGGTCTGCTGTTGGTTAGTGCATGCATGTTTCTCTATTTCGAGCCAGAAGGGCTCATCACCTTCTTCAGAGTGAATCCATTATGTCAGTTTGAGGAAGGGGAAGAGACCTAGGTATTACTTTATGTCTTTAAAACCAAACATCAGTCTTTTGTACTATAGTCCCTGGCCATATCACTACATAATGGGTACCCTGCCTGGTGTAAAGTAAAAGCAATCCCCCATTGTTCAATTTATATTAGCACACGGTGTGGGGGCAGCAGCCAATCAGGATCCGTGAAACGTCTGATGAAACCACTAATCTCAGCCTGTGTTCCATGGAACCTGCAGGCTGCCTCCCCCGCTGCCATCTTCCACCCACCCACCATTCCCTTTTTCTTTTTTTTTAAATTTAAATCCCAGGCCTCCCTCCACGCCCCCCACTGCCCCACATACCTGTTTGTGGCCGTGACGCAGCCTGCCACAGCAGCTTCCCTGCTTCTCCGACCACCATGGCCATAAAAGAGGGTCTCCATTCGGAGGGGGACCCGCCTTCTATAACCATATCGGCCATCTTTGAATAGTATGTTCATTCATTGCACGGGACACCACGGGTTGGGGTTGCCGGTTTGGTAAACCTTGGTGCTAATAGTGGTAACACCCCATTCCAGGAGCTGGAACGGGGGGTAACATCCCGGTGCCCTCGTTATAGGTCCTTGGGAATGACACATCTCTCTTTCTTATCTAATCCAACAAGGATTTTTTTTTGGGTGAAGCTTTTCAGAAAAAGAACTCCAACACCTCTAGATTTCCATATAAGGCAATTGTTAGGTGTGTGACTAACCCAGCCTTAAGGTTCCACTTCTTCAGCAATAGGATGGTTAACTGAATTAGCATGTGGGAAGTGATGACATGGGGCCCTTCCAGCCAATCATGCAGCTCAAAAGGTGTGGCATTGCCTGCATTCCGAGTCTCCTCAGAAGCAGGAAGCTTCAATCGTCCCTCCTGGGCATTTAAACCCTTGCTGCCCCGTACCCCCTTGCCTCACCACTGCTACCTCCATCTGCTGCTGCCCTCCCACCACAAACCAAGGCCATTTACCAGCAGTCTCCTCATTCCACACACGATCCAGAAAGACTTGCTTTCTTGGCCCCTCCCCTCAGTGGTAATGGGAGATATGGAAAGAGAGAAGGAACTATATGTAGTTTCGTTTTCCCTACGTCTATGTTGGGCGTTTTTTTTAAGTTCAGAAACGCCATCCATGCCGTTTCTCAAAACAAAAAAAGCTATTATCACCCCTAAAGCATGCCTGGGTATTCATAGGTATAAACCCCCTGTGGGCAGACGTTACTGGCCAGGTGATGGCGGCGGGCCACATTAACTCAGGCCCCGGACCATTCCCTGACGGTAATGCCCGTACATGTCAAGGTTTATTGGTTCTGTTAGCTACGTCTGTTTTGGTTTGAGTAGTGCTGGGTGCTGGGTGCATAAGGGGCTCGACAGAATACCTGGGCTATGTTGTAAAATATGTAGATATAAATACAGACTCTGTCTACTTAAGATGAATCAGGTACATTTATGAGTAATAATTCTGGCGCATGCGAGAAATAAATGCTGGTGGTAAAAAAAGGCAAGGGAGTGGGGTACATGGGGCTATTAGACCCTATTTTATGGAGTCAGGACTGCATGCAGATATTGCTGGAATGTCCATGGGCGATAATTCCACCCAGGGTAATTACACCAATATTTGGCATTAAAATGAGGACTGACCTCCAATACGAAGCTCAAACTTTGGAGGAATGGTAGAAATGGTAATAATTCGGTTACTTTCTCAAAAAGGCAGTACCATAATACTGCCGTTTGTGTAACTGCCCTGCCAAACTCGGTATGACTCCCGATGTTCCAGAGTAGTCTTTCACGTGTCCAACAATATGCATAGGTTTGCGGAAGCGACTTTCAGGTAATTCAACAGTTTAAGAGTGGCTTCTAGTGTGTAATTCCTTTAAATGTCCACCTGAAGCTAGATTTGCAGTCTTACTAGTGGGCGAGCAATCTTTTCATTTTTAAATCTCCTGCTAATTTCCTTGTTCCCATCTTGAATACTACTTCACTGTGCAAGTCCTGGTATAGCCTTACTTGTGTCCGCCTCCAATTGAAATGATTTTGTTTGACAGCCTCAGACAGAATCTGGCCTTTTACTGAGAACGGATTTCTTGCCTTCAATGGCTTGAGTATCTTCTTCCTTGCAAAACTGACTGACTTTTATGTTTCGTTTTCATTTTATAGCAGATGCCCAAACATTCAGTTGTCTGCTTTGGTTTCCCAAGTGTTTGCTGTACTCTGCATCGCTGCCTGGGGCCTAAAGTCTCTTTGGTCAAATTTTGGGCACAGGTGCCACTGAATGGTCGGCTGCTTGGATCTGATGCTCAGCATCGTCTTCTGGCAACTCTCCTAATTGGCTGCAACACAATCTCAATCAGGTGAGTGGCTGCTTTTTATCCCCCGGCCCCTGTGTAGCCAGCTTTGCGGCGCTTACACAGTGTGTGGGTGCAACTTCGATCAGTTGTGCATGCACTCTCTGCTTGCGTGCACTTCCCCAGGTGCCCACTCTATAATCAAGGGCAGGTTTCCATGTCTGCTGGGATGAGCTAGGTCATTGGTGTCTGAGGGATCCTGAGAGGGATGGTGGACCATGGGGAGTCTTGATAGCAGTTATATGCCTTTCTCTCAAACAGTACTTACGCTGGATCAGAGCCGTCCCTGCTGCTAGCAAACACAGCATCCTGGGAACGCTTAAGGGGCCTGAGGAGTCCCCCAAGTACTTCCACCTGATAGTTCCTTATGAGGCCTTCTTTAGAGCCTCTCTAGTTCCCAAAGGAGAGCCCTTTATGGTGTTAGCTTCACCTTCACCCTGTCTCCATCCAGCCTTAACAGAACGGGTGGCGTGCCGGTCACACTTCACAGGATGCACGGGAGAATGGTGGGAGGGAGCACCACCTGGCAAATTACTAACTCTGGGTCATTATTCAGACCTGAATGCTGAAATCGGGAACAACTGAATTCTGCCACATATTTTCCCTGAATACCTGTTCTCAAGAGCAGTGTCATAATGCCTTAAGCGTGAATGTGGGTGTGATAGTTTAGCACCCTTCACAAAAAGAACACCACAGTCAGATGTAAAAAAAAGGAAGCGTCTTCTTCAGTTACAGGTGAGACCCACATCCGAATATTAATTTACCCTCAGCACCCCTCCCTCGTCACCTTCCGCGCCCGCCTCATACGTGAGAAAGGTGATTAAGCATGGAAGTTGGGGTAATGTGAATTACCTAACATAAATTTAGCATTCCCCTCTCATCTCGCCTCCCTCGCCCCCTTCCTGCCATGTGCGGAAGGTGACTAGGTATGGTAGCTAAGGTCATAGGAATGAACTGACTAAATGTGGCATGTAGCGACTCCCAACAGGGTACCTACCACCAAGGCCAGCCCAACACTGTCAACCCAAGGGCACTCAAAGACACATCTCAAGCCCCACACTGTGCGCCATTTGCTCTATATTCCAGTAAGCGAGCTAGGCACTAGAGTGCATAAAATAAATCACTATAACAAAGCATAATGTAAGGCATTTTCTTAAATAAAGACTGAAGAGCATCAAAGCAATTTGCCATCGCAAATTAAGACAAATGTTTTTGGCATGAAATTAACAGAATATATTTCATGCATTTTTATGTACCTGATTATAGTATAAGGTTTTATAAACAGATGGTGGAACTGGAACACGAAATGCTTATACTGTAATTGTTCTTTGCATGATGGATCGACTCTATAACAACTCCATTGCTTCCATGTCCCCTTTTCCCACTTTCGCTGTTTCTATGAATGTGAGTTAACACAGTGGGCCTCATTACAACGTGTGCGGCCGCGGAATGAACGGTGCCAGTAAGGGACCGGCAGCGTTCATTCTGGGCCGCCACATTACGAGGTCTGCAGCGGGTCCCGCTCTTCACGCCTGGTCAGACCAGACGTGGAGAGCAGGACCCGCTAGCAGACCAGGATGCTTACAACGGGCCCGTCATTAACGGGTCAGTTGTTAGCATCCTCCCCATTCCCATTGAGCCCTATGTAGGTTCAAATGGGAATGTGGATGTACCGGGTTCGGGTGTCGCGAAAGGGAATTACCGGGCCCTCCAAGGTCGGAATGTCCCGGTAAGTCCCCTTTTGCGGGACCCAGACCTGAGTTTGGAGGTATCCATGCCGCTAAGAACAGCATGACTACCTCCAAACTCGTAATGAGGCCTAGATATAGAACAGCAAGAGAATCCATCGCATGTGGCTGCAGGCTACCACACTACTGACCCGAGTGGCAGAACACATTTGTGTTTGCGGTCCCTCCATGATTTCTGTGCATGGAATTCGAGCTCCGAATAGACATGAGGAACAAACACTGGAAGCAAGTAAAAGTTGACATCATCATAAAATGCTGTGTCTGTGATCAGCTTTTACTATATAATTTCATGGGAAAACTGAAGGAACTCATTGGCGAAATTATCCAACTTTATGGGCACCGAGGAACCATAGTTACCACCTGATGGTACAACTCATTCATCGCCGGCTACCCAATAATGCAGAGCAATAAGCTTCCCTGGCAGAAACCCCTCAGCGGAACAGCTCAATGCTGAACTTGGCCAGGCACCGCAGACCATAAAATTGGTCGGGCCTAGTGTTGTCATGCCTTTCTTTTGCTGTGTCACTTTTGTCCAAAACCCCACTGAATCACAGAGTAGAAGTGATACCACAAGCAACGAAAGAAACGAAAAGGAGCCAACACACCACGTCAAAACAGCATGTATGTGAGAGGAGAGGAACTTTCCGGTGCTCCCTCTGCCTTTCACAGATAGTTGAGGGAAACAGGAAGACTGGAAGGAGAATGAGGCAATAGAGTGAGGCTTCTTAGTGTGGCCCAATTAACCACATCAAAGTGTTGGACAGGGCAGAGCAACCACAAAGGCAGCATGTGCGCAAAGATTTCCAGAGATGCCACTGCCCCACCTGACTCTCTGGTCTTTCTGAATGTGATAGAGGGATTTGGCATGGGGAGGACTCTGTTGGTGGCAAGTCTCTCAGACTGGGGCGGTCCACAGGAGAACAAGGCACAGGCAACTTGAGCTCTTCTGTCAGCACCTGCTGGGAGTGACCTTCTCTCTCTTACTTCCCACATCAAGTAACATCATATTTGACGTACTTCTAGAGTGAGGCAAAGTGTCTATAGATAGTGAGAACCAAGTGAATTCACTGGAATACCCTAGAGTAAGCACAGCTTTATTCAGCAGTGTCACATTAGCAATGAGTGGAATTGAGGATTCTTGTGGACTATCCATTATTCCAGTCCAGAAATGTTCAAACATGATACTCAAGGGGCGATTTTAGGGCCAGCTAAGAAAGAACAGTCAACAACCTTTGGAAGAAAATGAAAGTTGAATACTTTAGACCAGGTTTTCTCGAGGGCAGTTTGAAAAGGGTTTGTCTTTCCCCAAATATAAGGCATTGGAAGGGAGATGCTTGAATAGTTCAGACGTATTTATTGCATTTATTTATTGAAAAAGAAAAGTACGGTTAGAGATGCATGCAGAGAGCCTAGGGGCAAAGAATGGCAAGAGGAAGAAAATAGTTCCATGTGTTAATTGCGGCGCAAAAATATTGCCATATTTATGCGGCGAAATTCACACATGGACCCTGCGGGGGACAACCCCGTCACCCCCGCATCATTTTTTAATGTGCGGGGGACACCCCCACAAACCCCGCTTCCACATAATATCCCCAACAAAAATATTGCCTATAGCGAACCAAACGGCCATATCTACGGCGATATTCTTGTTGGGGATATTATGTAGTGATACCAAGAAAATATGAGCATCATTAGCAGTTAGTTGGAGACGAGTTTGTCGAGAGAGGAGGTATAAAGTATGACGAGTTGGGCACCACAGGAAAACCCTGGCGGGATCCCTTCCTGAATGAGACTGTCCAAGGAGGTCCTAGTGGCGAAGGAGCAATCAGTTAGAAGGAGTCCACCCAAGCGAGAACGTGGCCCTGAAAGCCAACAAGAGTGTAAAGGATGGGGGAAGGGAGAATGAGGATAGGTGGCAGACGGCAGCGCTGTAGCGAAGGAATTATGACATGGATTAGCACTGTCTCCATGGAGTGTCTGATGTGGAACCAGGATTGCGGGGGGGTGGGGGTCACTGTGTTCGTCGGTCTTCAGGTAGTCTGGGATGCAGGTGAACAATACACATTTGGAGTTGTGAGGAAGGAGAGCGAAGGTTAAATAGTGTGGGGTTTTCTTCCAGAATGAGTATTATGATGGCTGGCTGAAAACATGCTGGGAAAATCTGAAGAAAGCGAATAGTTGCAGAGACGGAGTATCAGCCCTTTCAGAGGGGATTCCATCCCCATCACACGTGCTGACAGCTCCTTCTCTGATTTTGGTGTGAAGAGGTCAGGAGTGGTTGGCAGCCCAAGAGTAGAAGGGCCCTCTCTGACAGTGTGATTAATGTCTCCCCTACGACATTGTTTAGCAATTCAACGAGCTACAGCAGATAAATTGGTACGGGAAGATTCTTTCTGCAGTCCGAATAGATAGCCTTTGACTTCTGGATAAATAATGTACCCTTTTGAAGTACTGAGGCAATGAATGATATGGTTACATGTTGCTTTAATAACTAACTTTGTATAGCGAAAAATATCGATTTTTTTATTTTATTATTTTTATTTTGGGTGGTCCCCCCAATCCCCCTTTTACCGTATGCTTTTAAACCCAGCCCAAACCACTCCCCACCCGTCTTAACCCCTTACCCCATGCCACATATACATTTTCAACAAAATATCGATATTTTTTCGTTATTATTGTTTCTTTATTAAAGTTATTCACTGTTTTTTATTTGTATACAGAATGATATCTCCATAGATTTGGAGCAGTATGAGAATTGAGCCGCAAGCACTTAGAAAGACGTGAATTCTATAGCAGGAATATGCCACCTTCGGCTTTCAAGATGTTTTGGACTATTACTCCCACGATCTCTCACCATTGACTCAGCTGGCTAGGGCTATTGTGTCCAAAATATCTGGCGAGCCAAAGGTTGCAGATCCCCAGCCTATGATATCAAAGTATCGAGAGTATCTAGGATTTTCATGTTTTACCCGCACAAAAATCTCCCTGATAAAGCTACTCCTGTTGAGCAATCTGGACTATATGAATAATTAATCCTTCTCAATCAAGCAGTCCTCAACCATATACAGCAAGCAGAGGGGGCAGGCCTCCAAAATCTAGTGTTAATGCTGACTGTATGAGCATGTTTCAAGGAACTGTTTGGTTATTTTTCAGGACTCTCCCGCTGCTTGTTTGTGGTAAAACGTTTTTCTGCAGTCAGCTAACAAGTCATAAAATTAGAAATCCTGGACACAGGTGAGAGTTTATTTTTAGGGAGAGGTTTGGAGAATGTGTTCAAATTATATGATCAGGAGTGGAGTAGAAAGATGCAAATGAGGGAAACTATTATAAGCCTTTAAGCCTATATTAAAACCTTTACTCCAGCAACTAAGGATTCCAACAGGAGTTTTAGTCATGACTCCTCGATACCCCAATTTGATTTTCACCCCATTACTCAGAGTGAACTTCAAATAATCATCAAACATATGAAACCCTCTCAATGAAGAGGAGATGCCTGCTCTTCAATGATCATTAAGAAATGTCCCCCACGGCTCCTCGAAGCATTATATATTTTCATAAATACTTCCTTAAAGGAAAATAGCGCCCCAGATGAGATTAAAACCACCATGGTTACTCCCATTCTCAAAAAACCGCGTCTGCCAATGGACAACCCGCTCAACTTTCGACCTATATCAAACACCCCGTTCCTATTGAAAATTCTGTATAGGGTGGCATATGGCCAACTGGCAGAACACTTGGAAAAATACCCTATTCTCCATCCGAAGCAGTCTGACTTCAGGAAAAAATTTGGGACGGAAACAGCGCTCTTAGAGCTCAAAACGAAACTATTGGGAGATATGGATAAAAAGGGACTGTCATTAATAATCTCCCTAGATCAATCAGCCGCCTTTGATCTGACTGAACACTCTATTCTTATTCCCAGATTACAAGATGTAGTCAATCTCTCAGTCTCAGCAGCACAGTGGGTCCAATCTTTCTTGGAGCTCAGAAGCAGTAGAGTCTGCACGGCTTCGGCAGAAGCCACTCCAATATCGGTGCTATACTGAGTCAACCAAGGGGCGAGCATATCACCTTGTCTATACAACCTCTTCATGGCACCTTTCTTCTTCATGTTAGAAGAGGAGGGGGTCATTTTCTCAAATTATGCTGATGACACTCAATGCGTCATTCCACTAACAGGATTCCATGAGAGGGATGAGCTTGAAGTAAATAGAATCTTTACTCTAATTGAACAGTGGATGTTGGAAAACTTCCTTGCCCTGAACCGTAGCAAGACAGAGCTACTGATCGTTGGTAGTCCAAGGGCTCTAAAAACTCTTGATACAGCCCATAGTTCCTTCAAACTAGGAGATGACATCATCTCTCCACTGCCTAAAACTAAAATCCTAGGAGTTACCCTGGATTCTACCTTAAGCATGAAGGCTCATGTTTCCACAGTCGTGGCGGGAGCTGCTTACTATATTAAGCTTCTCTCACACTTAAGGCCTATGATTTCACAAGAATGCGCAGAGACTATTGCCAGGGCAATAATTGGGGCAAAGTTGGATTACTGCTGCAGTCTTCTTCTAGGCTTTAGTCTACTTGAATTACGCAGATTGCAGGTTGTCCAGAACTGGGCAGTCAGAGTAGTTCTTAGACTCCATAAGTACAGTCATATAACTGAGGCCAGAAGATCTCTTCACTGGCTTCCAATAGAATCTCGGATAGTCTTTAGAGTTCTGGTTATCACTTTTAAGTGTAGGCAACAAGCTGTGCCCACTTACCTACAGTATCACATTATTGAGAAACCAAACCAACGTTCTCTTAGATCAGGAACTCAAAACCTGATTGTACAGCCCAGAAGTAGGACTTCTAAGGAAAAAAACAAGGCTTTTAATGTCAGGGCTCCTTCCCTCGGGAATAAACTTCCGGATCGATTAAGGCATCAGAACTCCTTGTATGCCTTTAAGAAAGAACTTAAAACACATCTCTTTACCTAATCTATACTTGGAGAACCTATCCGCTATGACTCCTCGACCCACCATTATCTAGAATCCTGCAATTTTGATCTCAAGGGTTCACCCAGTTATAAACACTCGGTCTTCCCCTCACCCGGTCTTCCCCTCTCTTCTCTTACCTTTCTTCTCTCAAGAGAAGGATACGTCTTTGTGTTTTACTGTTGTATACTACTTGTTTGTCTGATCTGCGCCTTTATGCCTGAGGGTCAATAGCGCGCACTACAAATTTAATGTAATGTAATTGAATGTAATAAGCTACTTTAAAGAGAAGCCTCACATGGTTATTGCAACACCTAACTGAAACCCTTTACTAAGGACAGTGTCTGTTTCAAAACCAGTATTCATATGTATCTAAACGCAGTATACTTAATGTGTTTCTTGTATTGGATGTGCTCTCACGGTTGAAAAAAGTTAAAATAGCGTTGTCCTAATGTAAAATAGACATTGTTACATAATGGTATCTGTACTGTAGTGTACGGTTTTGTGTCAATTTCTTTATGGACCTGTGTAATATGTTAATTATATGTTTTATGTGTGGAAGGGATGTTTGGACCAATGTTTCCCAAAGTTATCTACATAATTTCATAAAGTACATCATTTATTTATTTCCCTCTGTTTTGATTGCCCAATACGTTTCTAATTGTTCTGGTCGCGTTAAAATGGCTGATGCTGGTTTTGTCACCGACAGGGGGACCTTGCAATCATTCGTTTTTCCCATGGAATCGTCCCCCTGGGTCTGGGGAAATGGCATGGAGTGTGGAAAAGCCTGTTTTTCTGGGAGAGAGAGTCCATGGCTGCGCTCAATGCTGTGAGGGACTCTTGGTTTCTCGGCTCCTGCCCTGTCAGGCATTCGGCACCGCAGAAGGTTTTATTTCCCTTTCCTTCACCTGTCTGTGGAGGGCAGTACAGGTGAACGCAGCGCGGCACTCAAGAGAAGCGCGACCGCCTTCTGCTGTCATTGAGTTTGCCATACTGCAGCTCACCTTGTAGAAATGTAAATGCAACTATGCCGTCTGATTATATATTATTGGCCTAAGCGCACACGTATCACTTTCGCATCATGAAACAATGTTGCAACATGTGAACCTGAAACCATTGTTTGAGAAGCCATTTTGTGTAAGGAGGCCATTTTGAGTTTTTGTTCTGTTCTCTGCTCATTCCATATATATATATATATTGGTTTTCAGCTTGCGTACAGTAACCGACCGCTGCTTGAACTTTGAGTTGCTTACATAGTTAGGAATTCTAGGCTGCCACATGATTTGTTTTGTCTTATAATGAGAGAACCTTGAAGCTGTACATAAGCACGAGTAATCTGCAAACCCAGGTGCCGTTCTGTCTAGTTAGGCCATTATAGCAGGCAGCTAGAAAGAATTATACATGGCTGTATTCCCCCCCCCCCCCGCAACAGTTGTTATTCATATCTGCTTCAGAACTGTTTGACCTAAGCACAGAGAGATAACATTGGCTGCTAAGACAAGGAATGCCACTTCTTTATAGCGAACATGATATGTTTTCCTCCTTCCAGATGCACCCGGTTCTCAGATAGTAAATTGTCTTGGCAACGGCAGCAAGAGTGTGGAATGTTTTAGTATAATGAATTACACAGTAACCCCTTGAACCCTAGCCTGATGATGTCTGAACAAGGGGACCAGGCAATGCCTTCTAATGCTGTGAAGTTTGCTATATATTGCCTGTTGTACTTGTGCTCTCTCTCTCTCGCATCATGGTGTCTGCCTTCTTACACATCATGGGGCACTGAAATCCATTTGATCAAATGCTATTATTGAATAAATATATTTGACTTTGGATCCTCGTGAATGGTGTGTCATTAGTATATGGTTGGATGCCTTAATTCTGGTCTTTGATCCGTCAACCTCACTGGGTGGTGACATGCAGGTCACATTCGGGCCTTGTGAGCCCAGCAACTTCAATGTATGAGAGGGGGCACACTTGGGTGGATATGTTTGTGTGTAGCTAGTTCACTGAGCCCGTGGGGAATTTATGAGAACATAACCAAAGTGAATGAAACGTTGCTTCATGAAATACTAAACAGGCCCACCAACACAAGAGTGTGCCACAGTCAAGAGGATTGAGGCAGGTTCATGTACGCAATTGATGCCACATGTGCTGCCAAGTTTCTCATACTGAGGTGTTTCCTAGATGGCGTGTGTGCGAAGTCCTGCGGTCTGATAATGGGCCGCATTTTGTAAATGTGATGTTCAAACAGATATCGCTTCTTTTAGGCATAAAGTACAATTTTTGGTCTGCCTATCACACACAGGCGAATGGTATCTGTAGTTGCTAAATGGACTCCTTAAAGAAAGGATAGCCAAAATCAAAATGACTTTAAAGAAGGGGTGGCTAAATTGCCTAACCCTTGCTATGTTTGCCCTGAGAAACCAGCCAGGACCACATCACCACTTAACTCCTCATGAGTTGGTGACTAGACGCTGCATTAGAGTACCCCTTGCTACTCCCACTCAAATAAAAACTGATGCCGATTATGTAGTAAAAAGATATGGGGATGAGATGCTGAAAATATAGCAAAATGATTAGGGGATGAGATGCATGATTATTTGACAAATATGACTGCTAGGGTTTCTTTAATTTCTCAACAGGTCAAAAATCGATGGGAAGGGTCATAGAAGATTGATGAAGACAGCGAAACAATTGATCCTATTCACTTGCTAAAATCACCTATTTTGTATCCAAGGGACCAAGTCCACCCTTGGAATACGCCCTGCTTTGAGGGACCATACCTAGTAGATGGGGTCACTCAAACTACTGTAAAACTCAAAGGAAGAAGAGCTTAGCTGCATTTGAATTACGTAAAACTATACAAATGGGAGACTCTCACCCCTCCTGCCCCCGCTGATAGTGGAGCAAGAGAAGAAGTTCCATGCATGAAGACGAGCCAAAACAAAGAGAAATAAAAACTATTTTTGCTATGAACTATGGACTATTCCCAAAAATTGTAGAGTTCGCAGAATTACACGGAGACTGCACATGACACTTTATGTTGCCTGAAACATTATATGCATTCCTGAATGCTGTTTTTGTATATATACTTTGATCTTATCCAGCCTTAGTGAAATGACACGCTGAGGTCACATTTTTCGGAAATCCTAAAAACAGTTCTATTATCGTTAGAATCATCATTGCAATAATATTACAATTTTTGTTATAAAGTGTGGGTTATAAAAGTGACAGAAACTGAATGATTGAATTAAAGAGCATGGAAATCTTCCCTTATATAAGATACACATTTCTAGCAAGAAGACTGCTTACTGTACAGGATATAATTCGACATATGAACATTCTTGCAATACTTCTTATAGTTACATTTTGCACAATGTGTTCTCTTTACTTTCTCATTCTTATAATAATTTGCCAAATGCTGTTTTATAATGCGGATGGAGTGTTTAGTAATGAGACATCCATTTCCATCCTAACAAAAGCACAAGTGATATTTTCCCTGATATTTCCCACAAAAATAATCAGGCTTAAGCGAGATGCTGTGGAGGATCATAATGATATAAATTCATATCTTGATAATTCAGCCCATTTAAAGAATAAAATGTGGCACCAGCGCATGAAGGAAGTGGGGAGGAGAATGTCAGACGAGAGATGCTATGTGTGCTCTCTTGTCCCATATGACATGAGCACAGCCAGAACAATAATTGCAAGAGAAATACCTATATATGATCCAGAGTGTCTCAGCCATCTAGCATCATGCACAACAAGGGGCCAATTTGAAGGAAGATTGGCAACCCTACGGTGGATGTTGAAAAGAACATTTCCATATGAAGATGGTTACAAACACAGAAGAGGGAAAAAGACCAAGAATGGAAAAGTAGAATGCTCCTATATTCATTCAGTGGTATGACTGGAAAACAGATCAAGACCATTGAACAAAAGAGACTGGATTGTGCAGACACATGGGAAATACCAGGAATACCAGGATGCTGGGAGAGGCCTCAGCTATTGGTCCATGGACGAGTTGCCACCAGTACAGGATGGGAAGACGGAATGTTAGCATGCCGTGCACATTTATTGATGACGGCACCAGTAAAATAGTGCAAATAGTGAATGATGTAAGCCTAAAGGAACAAGCCAAGTATTTCGAAATTATTAACATGGGTTGAAAATGAAGCAGGGCCTATGTCCATACTACCAATGAAGAATGCAACACTGTGTTTCAGAAAAAGGGGACTGACCACAGTTGGAGAAAATAAAGGATGCAAGCAAATAATTGACTTACCCGGAATTAATGAAGGAACTGCTGTGCTAATGGAGCACTACTGGGACTGTGGATCCAAAGCTTATATGCAGCTACCTAAAAATTGCAGAGGAATATGTTCTATAGTGATCATAGATGTTCCTGTGTTGTTAATTTTCCAAAGTGATCTCCACGTAGACAACTTTATGAAAATGGATGCAAACCAAAGGAAGAAACGGTCGCTCAACCTCACCTAACAGAAGAGAGAGAACTATTTTTTGGCAAAATCAGTAGAAGCCTACCATGACATTCCAGATTAGCACAAATTGTTCAGTAGAATGGCAGTGAAATGTACTGCCATATTCATGCCAGGAATTCAAACTGCAGTACTCGCCAAGTGGTTACAAATCACTAGGTGGGAACTGCTACAATCAACACAACAATAAACGGATTTAATGCGATTAGAGAAGAATTGAGGTATGTTCTGGACTTGATTTCAGCAATGGAAGGAGGCATGTGTGCCAAGATCGGGCTTTCTTGCTGTTCTTACATTTATTTATTTAAAATGTATAAAGCGCATCTAAGGCACAAAGGCGTCATACCTGTATTCCTGCCCACAATGAAGAAAATGGAACCCTTACAGATGCAAAAACTATGCTGTCAACCCTGCATACAAAAATGGTGGAAGAAGTAGATGAGACTGAAGATGAAGATTGATTTTTGTCCCTGTTCTAATGGGTTCAAACCTGGATGGCAAATGCCTTCAAACTACTGAGAGCCTTACTAGTGTTGGCATTGCTAGGATTTTGCCTTAATTGAATAATCATAGGACAATGCAAGAGGACAGTGAAAAAAGCTATTGGGATGAAGATAATTATAGATGTGAATGCAATAAATGCTAAGCACACACAGACTGAAAGCACCACCCGTGAGCACCTGAAAGGAAGTCCTTTGGGAACCCCACAAATGAGGTTTTATTATCCCAAGGATCATAAGAAAGGTTTATTTAATAATGTGAAAACAGTTTAAATATAAACTTTACACATTTATGAGTAGAAATAAAAATAAAACCGGACAGAAAAAAACAGGCAAAAATGGGAAGACTAAAACCTCACTTAAAATTAAAATTAATAGAGAAAAAAGAAATTTAAAAATTAGTTATTCTAATCATGAGATTTCCGTGGGTAAAGAAGGATAAAAATCATTCTACATAACAGTGACAAAAACAATATGGTGCTACTGTAGCGGAGAACATAAAGCATAGAGCAATGACTACCGTTAAAGGTTTTATACAATGCGTCATGCAAAAGTGTACTTCATTTCATTTAATTTTCAGAGGTCAAAGCCTTCCCTTCCCTCAGTCAGTGGAGTTGTAAATATCTTCAATTAGTTTCAAAGGATCACGTATCGTACACCAACGGCCCCAGAGAAGATAATGATCTCCACAAGTCATGCGATAGGGGACGTAACCTGCTGGCCAAATAAGCTATGATGGGATTGAGTTATTGTTTGGGCTAGATGGTGATGCCCAGAGATTTCTCAATGCTCAGCCATATACTGTACATAGCTATGTGAGTTTTTATAGAGGTCAAATTTAAGCTGCGATACCAAAACCATGGTGCCTCTATGTGATCCAAATTATGAACCACTTTCCCATAGCATAGTTCATAAGTTTTAAGCATAGACGGGCAGGCTGTTAGAAGGTGTATAGCTGTTTCGTTGGTGGAAATGTTCTTGCACATTCGACAATATCTTTCGTGTGGCAGTAGATGGTTGTCTATCCACTTATTTGCTAGCACCGGTAAACAGTCAAGACGCAGCAACAGAATGAAACGTCTAAGTTTACTAGAGGGGCTCAAATTAAAGTACAGCTGTGGTTTCAAGTAGGTATATAGTCTATACTTTACAAATTGATACTTTGTAAGTTTACTCAGATGATCGAAGTTATCAAGCCAGTCCCATAGATCTATTTGTTTGGGAAGAGCCTTCTTTGATGCGTCGAGTGTGCTCCTCAGTGCAGGAATCCAGTTAATCTCCTTGTATAGGTTTTCCATATGAGCTTTTAGATGGTAGAGAGTAGCCTCCCTTGAAATTTCCTGATGTAATGAACTTAGCAGGGAGTTCAATGGATGGTTAGTCATCTTCGAGTAGATCTCAGCTCTTCGTTTAAGTACAGTGGCCTTCAGGGAAGTTATCCTCAATTCCAGTTTTAGGATCGCCATTGGAATACATTGAGGGAGGCACAATATCCGCCTCCAAAATTTGCCCTCTATGACTTGGAGCCAGCCTAAATTGATGTTTAAAAGTGCCTCCAGTCCATAGGTAACGATAGGAACCAATATCTGCAGATACAAATGGCGCACGCCCCACATAGTGTAACCACGATTTTTAATTGCAAAGCGGTGTATTAATGCTGTTAATTGTGCAGCTCTGGTGATTCGCTTTTGTATGCAGGTAGGATATTCTCCTGTAACATCAACCTCCACCCCAAGGTATTTGTATATGGGGGTGTATTTTATCCCTATCCCCTGCATAACTAACTTTGGTCTGGTGAATTTATTTGCTGAAAATACCATTAATTAGGTTTTATCACTGTTACTAACCGGATCGTTTTTGTGGGCATAATCCCAGAGCGCAGTGGCCGATCTTGAAAGGCCGCTAAATGTGTGGTCCATGATGATCAGATCATCTGCATAAGCGAGCACTGGGCAGTGCTCAGATTCGATCCATGGAGGGCAATTGAGCACTGCAGAAACCGCTATGGGAAGGTCGTATGTAAATACATTATATAGAAAAGGAGCTGTGACACAGCCTTGTTTTACTCCGCGATTCTGTAAAACTGGAGTGGTCATATGGCCTTGGGAGTCCAGCTTGAGTTTAGCCGTAGTGTGTCGATGTAAGGCTCTTAAGTAATAGAGAAGTTCATCAGGACATCCCAATAGTTTTAATTTTGACCAGAGTTTTTCACGGGGGACTGTGTCAAAGGCTGCTCGGAAGTCTATAAACAGGGCATATAGAGGAGGTTTCCCACTGGTCTTGGCTCCGGACCTCAGTAGATCAATAATCATCAGGTTCATGGTGGTGGTATAACCTTTCCTGAATCCACTTTGGAATTGATTGAATATTCCAGTTCTGTCTGCCCATGTCTCCAATTTGTCTAGAAGCAACGATGCAAATAGCTTCCCTGTGCAGTCTAACATAGACAGCAATCTATAGTTTCCTGGTTCCAGTCTGTTTCCTCTCTTGAAGACTGGGATCAATATGGAAGTTTGCCAGGAAGTCGGGATATTACCAGTTTCCACTATGTTGTCAAATTGGATCTTAATCAGGCTGGCCCAGAAATCAGGATTACTTTTCAATACAACGTTGGCTAAGCCGTTGGGTCCAGGTGCTCTAGATGATTTTAGTGATTTGATGTTTGCAAGAATTTGTTCGTTGGTCACAATAAAGGGTTTCTCAGGGGGGACCAATTCACCACTGCCATGCTGGGTAGGTGTTAACGGGGCATTACGTGTATACAGAAATTGAGACCTTTGCTGGTCACCCATCGGGTTGACCATGGTGTGATGGATGGGGCCCCTCATTTCATTTAATACACCCCAGATGTTTCTTATATTTTTGGAGCATACTACTTGAACCATTTGTTGCCAGTTGCTTAACTTCTCTGCTCTTCTCTTCGTCTTAATCCAGGCGCGATATTTGTTCTTTAAGGTTCTACTCTGACCCACAAATGATTCGAGTGTCACTGCAGCAGCCCTTGCTTTTCGAATGGAAGCCCTTAGAACTCGTTTGGCATCTCGGATGGCCCTGTCAAAAGGTATGGTCTTCCTTCCATCTTGTATCATCTTGCTAATAGATGTGGTAGCGTGTGATGATGAAAAAGCTGCAATCCATGTTTCAATATCATTAGCAGTGAATTTGGTAAAGGCTTGGATATCGTAGAGAAGAACAGCATGTGTTGAGCGATTCGTATTTTCGATGTTTTTTGTGCGCCAACGAATGAAAGTGCCAGCTTGATTTTTCGTCAGGTTACCCAAGGGGCAGGGGCTCGGAGTTGACCAGTCTACTGCTAATGTCAATGTTAGAAGGCTATGGTCGCTCCAGTTATTCGAGGTGACCTTCATATCTTTAATTCTGGTGGCTATATTTGGACTAACAAATATGTAGTCTAGAGTACTGGTTACAGAGGCATTCCGCCAAGTATGTTTACCGGGATAGTCGCTTTGTGTTCTCCCATTAATAAGTTCCAAATCCTAGTCTGAAAAAAAGTGTAGCCAGTTTAGGCCTTCAGGATCCTCTATGTTGTGAAGCATACGTCCCTTAGGGTGTAGTAGAGGATTGAGGGTAGTGCCTTTCGAGCCCTTTATATGGCAGTTAAAGTCTACTGTGAATATGACTGAGTTGTTCCTCAGTATCGTGGTCCATTCGCTAAGTAGCTCGTGGACCGCCTCTTGTATTTTTTCTCTACATACAGCACCTCGTGGATTGTAAGAGGTTATGCGTAGGATTCTTTCAGTGACATCTTCTTGGGGGACCATAATTTCAACTGCTAAAATGTTTTCAGGTTGACTTGTGGTAATTCAACGAAATTGAACAGAGTGTCTGACACCCACAATCAACCCTCCAAATGGTCTACCCCTTGTTCCCTTCTTAGCAAAAGACTGGTTCAATGTATATCCAATGAGGATCACCGGGGAGACCAACCATGTTTCCTGTAAACAAATGCTCAAATGGTCTGTTAAAATATCTACTGATCCTTGAGAAGTTAGTAAATGGTTAAAACCTCTACAATTCCACGAGGCAATGGTGAGATCTCATTGTTTGCTTATAATTAGAGGGAGGGATTCAGCCATCCAACTTAAGACTTTCTGTACATCCTCAATCTGAACTTTGTCCGCCTTGGGTAGGTTTGAAGGCGAAAGGGATTTTTCCGGTAGAGGTTTTTCCGGCGAAAAGACCACCTTACGTGGGCAGCTGGGGTCTTCCATTTCAGGATCGGCATCAATCTCAATGTCTACAACCAACAAATTTTGTTTGAAACTTCGCATCAGTTGAGCTGTCGCCAAGAATTTACAATGAACCACAGGGACATTAGGGTTGGAAACATGGAGAGGCTCCAGGTATTCAAAGTCTGCGGAGCTGAGAACACGAAGTTGAGGCACTGAGTGAAGCCTGGTCATAAGAGCCGATCTTGTAAGCCAGTTCCACTCTTGTTGCTGGTACACATTTTTAATAATACATATGCGGTTGTTATAATGATCAGATAGTGGGGGCTCATTGATGGTAGGTGGATTAGGGATGCTTATTGCCAATGGGTCCCTACTCGGGCTTTTGTTAGGAGTAGAAGAGATCTTCTCCAGGTCATTGTTCAATTGGGATGATTCGAGGCCAAGTACATTTTCTTCCATATAGATCGACTCATTCACAGTGTCGGGAATAAGCCAGCTGGTGAGAGAGCCAGGGCCCTTTGCTTTACGTTTCGATGCCCTAGTTGCTCTTTTTTTGGCCTTTTTTGACAGTTTTCCTGCCGAAGCAGTTGCAGATAGAGGAGAAGCTATCACGCACAGCTTTTTCTTCATGGCTGCTCTTCTAGCCAATCTTCTTTGTTTGCGTGAAAAATATACTTCTGACTCATCTGAAGGTTCAGATACAGGTATAGGATCAGTAGGAGGCTGTTCAGGGTCACTATCCGTGAGCCTAGGGATCAGGTTTTCTTCTACCCCAGGGATGTCTTTGGCTCCTTCTTTTGCTACAAAAGTGAGAGTATTCTCCAGAATACGCCCACACAGTTTCAGGAGAATTTTAAGGGCAAACTGCAAGGAAGCCACTGAGGATTGCAATTCAACCAGGACCGGTGTGTTTGAAGTGGAGACTCTACTGGATTCACTATTGGTTCCGAGGACAGAAGGCTCTTGAAATGGGGCTAAATTAGGAGATATGGATAGTATTTCAGCCTGATCCTTCTGAGGAAATGGGGCACTTGGTGGAGGGTTCTGTGTGTTGTTGCCTGACTATCGTGGGTGTGCTGGAGTCATAGCCGCTGCATTGACAGGCAGAGATCTAGAAGTGAGTTATTGTCTATGTCATCGTAATTAGTGAATTCATGAGGTGCCACCGTGGGGTTATTCACTAGATCCTCTCCTTCCATAGCAATGGAGTTTTCTTCGGGGAGGACATTCAGAGGAAAGAAGTCTGTGATGGCCCCTTTCGCTGGAGGTTCTTTTCTTTTTAGTTTCGCTTTGGCCATTGTACTGTTTCTTCCAGTGTCTAGGAAGTTATTATTACGTTTCCGGAGATTATAATTCGATTGAGGCCCTTGCCTGTAGAACGGCATATAACTTGCGCGGTTAAACAGGTGCAGTGAATTGGTTGTTTCAGAAGGTAGCCTTTAAGATTATTTTTACAAAGGCGGTAGCCCCTCCCTTTAAGGGGTGCAACCGTGTTCAACGCGGATAGCCCCGCGGTCAAGCACCGCAAATAGCAATTTAGCTGTAGCTCAGCAGCTAAAATTTCACATTAACCAGCAATGTTATGGTTCGCTCGACTGCTCAAAGGGCCTAGCCCCACAGTCACAGTTGAGCTTCAGAGTGAACGATGCAAACAATGAGAAGAAGTGTGGCCAGAAGAAGCAGATGCCTTAGCGCTAAATACGCCAGGTGACTCCCCTATAATTATAAAAAGTTTAGTCCGAATACGGTGTACAATGGACTAAAAACCACAATTAGGGCTTGCTTTGCTCGTACCTGGTGTTCCCCCTGCTCGTGCCAACGCTCCTCCCTGCAGACTCTCTTCTGAGCACCAAGCTCTGGTCAGGTTCCCTGGGCCCACCGACCCCCTGCCCCCGAGCAGAGGCAACAGAAGCGGGTGAAAGCGAGCGGGAGACACAGGGACGCAGCAACAGCACTACACACTCTCGGAAGGAGGAAATGAGGTTAGAAGAAAGAACCTCAGAAGGTGGAATCGCGTGAGTCAAGCCGCACCTCTCTCCATCTATCCGTCTCTCAGAGGCCGCTTCCGACTCTATGCTTTTCAAGGATCATAAGAACTATGTAGGATGTTGGGTATTCTGTCATCCAACTGGGGGGTGCTGCTTTATGACTTGGAGTGTGGATGAACACATAAAGAATGCAGGTGACCTAAGGGAGGTGACAAAGATATGGATTCTGAAGAAACCCCAATGTGAAGAGAATGTGAAGAAGATTGAGGAGGTGGTTGAGGACTCGACCAGAGAGGGGAATGTATAGAAGATGTATACATCACTCATGGAGCCCACCCCCTCACCTCTGTCATATTGAAAGAGCAACAAAGCACTGTGCATGACACCTGGTATCGTCCCAATACTGCATCGAAGATATGAAAGACGTTATGCACTCAGACAACCGTACCGAATGTACCCTCAAACTGAAGTGGTAGAAAGAAGTCTGCAGACACCACGGAACATAGAAGAACTATAAGTAAAATCTGGCAGGTGTAAAGTGACGTCATGAAGAGAAGACACAATGGCGTACTTGAAACGATATAAGAATACTTAAAGAATAACGATGTGACTGAAGTAACAAAGTAAATGAGCATGTAGATACAAAGAAATCATATATATGTTGAGAATATAAGTGAGAAGAGATGCAGTAGGTATATAGAAGCAGAAACGGGAGGTAGATGAGACATTTAGAAGACGGCTACAGTAAAGAATATAACACGGTTAAAGCAGCCATGATGACAAGATGGACTTCAGTTTTGTATAATAGTAAGCTAAAAACTGCAAGAAGAGATACCAAGGCTGCAGAGCTGATAGGCAACGAAATACAAATGTGTGCAAGACCAAAAAATATTTGTTTACCTAAAGATCAGGGATGCCACAGGGGATAGCAACTGCAGGTTACAAAAGGAGTCGAAGAGGATAAGCCATGTACATAAGACATATTTTTCTTAGATGTAAAGGAGTAAACATCTGCGAATGCCAAGTATTGGACAATTAAAAATGCAGAAAGCAATGCAAGACAGAGCCACCAAGTCTGCAGAAGCCGAGAAGAGTAATAGCTCCCAGTATAATTTAATCAAATAGCACTAAATAATAGGACAGAATGGAGAAATCATGGCTCCTCACACGTAACACCAGAAAACAAGGCCTATTCATAAGGCTCCAGGTGGAGATAGCTTTGTACCTTTACTCCCTTTAAAGTTCTAGACAAGAGAACAGTCAACAAAGTCAACTATAAAGAAGAGGCTTTGGCTTAGGACCTAACTGATGACAGATGGTAGGCTAATTGGCCAAGTGGGCAGTTGTCTGATGTTGTTCCCCGTATCTAGGTTTCGTTTTGCTTACCTGCTGCTAACACACCGAATGTCCAAGTTTGGAAGAGGGTGCCAACCAATCAGGATGGCCTATGTGATGATGGACTATACATTGTTGCAGAAGCCAACCCGCTGCTATTATTCTACTATTATCTGTATTTTGCATAGTTATAGGTTGTTCCAGACGTGCTGACTTGGTAAGGGGTAGCCACTGATGTTACTAACACCTAAATAAGCTATAGGTATATATGTTCCCTTAACCTTTCCCTCCGCCTGATAGGTTTTTATAATTTGCCACATACGATGACATCATGGCTGAGCATGATGTCATGTCTGATGTATATTGAAGTATAAAACCTTTGTTTTACCAAAATGTATTCGAGAGTGTGTGAGCTACAATTTGTTATGCTTGCCAGATTGCCCTACTTTATTGAACTGATAATAAAGTAGTACTTTGCCATATTCTTTGAGTCTATCTGGTTATTTGGGCCTGAAATCGGTTATTGTGGTAATCCTGTCTAGCACCTCCAGGTGCTACTGCACAGACCCAATCCCTCTTCTTGTAAAATTCACTAGAAGCAACACAACTCTATCATGCAAGTGGACTGACAGATATTGCACTGATACTAAATCCTGAGGCCGTCCAAGTGAGTAATGGTTCATGGTTAAAAGCATTTTAATGTTAGGATGCATGTTGTGAAAAATTAAATGAGCTCCAAGCTCAGTGTGTATTATAAACTTAGTAATTTTAGCACAAAACTAATTTATCACATACATTTTTGTAAAACGAAAAAGTGATCTGTGGTCATTCTTATGTTCCCAAAATGCTTTTTGATTTCATGAAAAGGAGCCAGGAATCCTCATGTATATCGGTATGCTAGGGTTTGATCATGTGCTTTTCTCTGTAAGAAACATGTAACATTCTTATTATGACTACATATATACTAGAAGTGATCATTACAAACATTGTAACATTTTAAAAAGAGGCACTTTACAATGTTAGTTCAATTACATATTCTCATTTTTGCAATATCTTCTTTTGTAATGAAACACACCCCTTTCCTCACCCTTCAAGATATCTGTGTTTTTCCCTGGTCGAGCTGCCGTTAGCAACGGCTGGGTTGGCTCTAGCGAATGTCTGCCGAGCCATTTGACTGCCGATAGCAGAGAGAGAGCTGGAGACAGTGTGAGACAGAGAGTGGAGACAGACAGAGACAGTGAGTGAGTGAGTGAGTGAGTGAGTGAGTGAGTGAGTGAGTGAGTGAGTGAGTGAGTGAGTGAGCGAGCGAGCGAGTGTTAGGCATCTGACACACTGGGTAGTGCTATATCATTATTTTTTAAGAGAGCCGGGGTTAGGGAGCCAGGTAACTGGAATTCGTTGAATTTAAAGTGATGTAAGAAGGTTGATTCGATAGGGAAGAGGCGAAGGGAGGCAGTGGCTCAGATCTCATTCCAAAGCAGGTTTTCGTGCAGGGTCACAACAAATGTATTGACCTGAACACCACATGAAATGCATATATCCCTGATGGAGAAGGAGGGGATCTCGAGTGAGACAGTGCACTTAAATACACATCTGGTAAAATATTTGAAGGGAAAAATGGTCCAGTAGTCAAGCGTTTTATATATTATGGCTCTAACATGAAATTAGTGGGATCTTGTTGGATTGCAAGACTGTGCTTAACAAACTGCAATAGGAGCCTGTTTCATCGGATTGCCCGTGAATTTTCAGTGAGTCAGCGAATGAGTGAACAAGGAAGTGAGTGAATAAGTAAATAAGTAGACCGCAGAGTTTTGAAGTAAACAAGTCATTGAACCAGCAGCTTAATGAGCGAGCAGTGAATCAATTGCGATGTTTACATAGCATGCGCTGCCAAACTAAACTGATTCAAGAGGGGTGAACCCACCACAGAAGCCAGAGGAAAAACCCTCCAATATCCCCAAGAGAGATGACGTTCACAATCCTCTGAAAAGCATGCTGGGTACACAGTTCTCTTACACAGCTCCCTGCACGCTGCAGAGAACTGCTGAGCTGTGAGTGGTACGAGTTCCACCAAAAAACACCAAGCCAGACTTCAACCAGATTATTTATCACTGGTGGGTTCCATATGTTAAAATCGCGGAAAAAATGAACGTTTACACAATAAATTGTGGCAAAAAGGCAGTGGTTTTGCCACCGCAATCCATGTAAAGGATGCAGGGACACCCTCGCAACCCACAGACCCATTATACCATTTAAGGGAAGTGGGGGATACCCTCGCAAACCCCACTCCCCTTAAATGGTATAATGGGGTAAACCGTTACCGGGTCAAGCCACAGCATTTTTGCCACGATTTTTTGTAAAGGCGAAATATTTGCCGTGATTTTATCACTGCATACCCACTGGTGATTCTTCTCATTTGCCAGTTGAGCCAGTAAAAAGGCGCAGCAATCGAAGTGGTTTCAGGTTTCATCTTCCTTTTACCACCATGACTGGGAAGTGTGTGGGAATGGCCACCGCCATGTACGTGCATAGTGGCCATCATTACTATGAATGTCTATGCATTCCACCTGCGGAGATACAATCCTGGCTCTCTATGAGTATCACAATGAGACACCAGCAAAGCACAGCCAGGTTCCCACAATACAGTGGGAAAATGCATAGCGTGTATGTCATGCTAGATTGGTGAAGTCCTGACAAAATCTGGGCGGCTCACCAAAAACAGGCCAAGAGCTATCAACCTTTGTTTTTCAAATCCGTCCCGTTTTCAAGTGGAAACAAGGCTGTAATCAATAACTGTGATACTACACTAGGGCGTAGGTGCAGAAACACCCATGAGCACTGCAATCTTTCTCTCTATACAGGAACTGTACTGGCCTAAGGGAATCAGATCAAAACCAAAAGTTGATGGCTGGAAGGTTTTGAACAAATCATAACCACGGCCACAGCTCTGGGCAACACTCCAGGCCAACATTTTTCAGCCTGCCAAGACATTAAGGAAAGGAGAAAGACAATATGTAAATTAGGCATGGTCCCACCCCAAAAGGGGGAGTCCAGCCCAAACTGCTAGGACACATCCCTTCTGCACAAGACCACAAGCATCCCCAGACAAGTTTCAACCTTGTTGGGCATCAACAGTGAGGAGTAGCTTGGGTCTCTAGGCCCCCAAGCTCGGGACTCACATCTGGGCATACTCATCCCTCTCGGGGTGATTAAAGCAAAACCAAAAGTTGATGGATGGAAGGTTTTGAACGAATCATAACCACGGGCACAGCTCTGGGAACCCTCCAGACCATCGTTGTTCAGCCTGCCAAGCCATTACAGAAGGGGAAATACCATATGCATATCAGGCTTAGTCCCACGCCAGAAGGAGTAGTCCAGCACAAACTGCTATTCCTCCTACACGGGACCACAAGCATCCCCAAACCTGTTTCAGCCTCATTGGGTGTCATCAGTGAGGAGTAGGCGGGGTGTCTAGGCCCCGAAGGCTCGGGACCCACGGGGATCAGATGATAGACTTGTGTCCCTTAAAGATCTTTTCAGGCTGGCCAAGTGTTAATGGGTTTCCTTCTGCCTCACAAGCAGCTTGCGCTGCCCGAGTCCTGCAGAGCTGTAGGGGTTGAAGACAGAGGACAGTGGGCGAGAGCGGTCGGGAGCGGTGCTCCTCTACTTCTTTTAATTAAGTTTTACCGTTCCTATACTTTTATTTTAAAAAGAAACCGTTCCGTAACGTTTCGTTTTAAAATGAAATTGTAGGAAGAGGTTGGAACTTGCACTTTCAGTGCACTGCACAGGATGTTTGCTTAAAGAGCAGGCACATGTGTTTTGGGGTTTTTATTGTGCATGGGAGGGGGCGCGGCAATGGGGTCTGTGGGGGGCGGTGCAGGCCAGCAGGGAACATAGTTCAACTACTTCTTTTCGTACACTTCGACCACTGACAGAGGAGGATTTAACAGTCACCCGGCAGACAAATCGCAAGTGGGCCCCTGTGCCTTGCCCCACCCCTTACCTTCTCACACTCATCAGATTATATATACTTTAAGAGCTGGAACAGTGTTGGCGCCGGTGTGCAGCATGTCTGACTGCACTTGGGGGTCCAGAGGCAGCACTCATGGGGCCCTGGGCAGAGGGTGCCTCCATGACCCGCCCACTTGGGGCCCTCTGTCAGTTTTGCCCACCGGGCCCTTTGCCTTAAACCTGCCACTGGTGACGACCTGCTGCAAAATCCCACCATTACAAATTACCTCTGCAGTAAGATATTTGGATAAAGAAAATAAGCTTAGACACGTATCCTCTTCTCAAAACACAACAGTAGTCTTCTGAACGTGCTTTTAACTGTCAAGTATCTGTTATCCCCCATGGGCTTGGCAAACGCTCTTCATCACAGCACTGCACCATAAATTATGTAAAGTGTATCATGAAACTTCTATGAATGTAACCTTTCCGCGTCAATTATTTTCCTCGTCTGCAAATGCAGCCACAACACATCGCCCCCCGGGCTCTGCTTCACAGAACAAAGCAACACAAAACCCGCTGTTCAGTCTACAAATGGTTATGAGGCCTACTGCACACAGGGCAGCCCGAGGGAAAGAAAACATCAGCAAGATGAGAACATTGTCAGAGGCATTACTACAAGCCGCGAGTCTGCAACAGCCATGGCTCCTTTGACCATAATGTGGTTGAACACCTCCACCTATCGACCATTCAGAACATTTCACTACTCTGACTTCAATTCCATGTTTTACACACACATCAATTAAGCGTCAGAAGCATTGTCAATCAAATCGAAGCCATCCGTTAGACAGAACTTGTCCCAGTGTCTTTCAGTGCAGTGATGAGATAATTGAACCTAGCGTTTTGCAAACTAATACCTTCCTCACAAAACTGGAATGATCCTAAGCCATGCTTTTCCAACTCCTAGTTCAGAAACTGCAAAGATTCCAAAAGAAGGCGGGCAGTGCTCAAAAAGCAAACCACCATTGCGCACGTGCTCCTTACCCTGTGCTCGTGAGGGCATGACGTGGGTGCAGCGGCAGAGAGAGAGAGAGACACGAGCAAGGAGAGAATAGAGTTCGTCATTATTGATCACCAATAGTGGTGAAAGAATAATCTGTTAAATAAATAGCGGTGAGAACACCCATATGAGTGTGTCAGCTTTCTATCATGTTCTGGCCTCTATAGAATATCACACAGTTCCTGAGACCAGAGCCTGGCTGACATAACTCATCTCTTGGTGAATTCACAGGTCCATTTACCAGGTATCATGTTACCCGTTGATAATGTCCCTCAGTCTGGATGTGTGTTGCACATGGAGGGCCTTCAGGGCCTTTCAACCATTTCCAATGAAAGAGGCCTCGAACCTCAGGGAGGACCCCAGCAACTGTCCCCATGGTGCCTGTCAGCAGTCTAGTAACACAGCAATATATTCATTTCTCTTTTTTCGTTCTGGGGCTTAATTGCAGCCCTCACACAGCTGTGTTTTCTCTTCCCACGGGATACACAGAAATGTTATCACCTCATTGCCTTCTACCACTGGTTCCTCCACATTAGCCACTTGCTGACAAAGAAAGATTTAGACCTGTTCAGTGGGCATTTAGTGTTTAAGCTTCCTGCTGGCTGGCTGGCCGCCTCGTGATAACCATGATTAACCTTATGTTTGTCGACATTGTAATGTATGCACCCCACGGGTGCCTCAGACTGTTTCAGGCTCTTTTCCCCCAAAGATCATGTTTAAATGGGCTCACGCACCTCTTCCGCCGTGCCTAGTGTTGCGAGGATGGTATTAGCACTTGGAGTTGGCAAGGGTCAGCCTCGCCAGGCCATGGATGAACCATCATTGTACTGCACTGAAGTAATTGAGACGGAGCATGCTCTGCTTTTTATTTTATTTTTGTATTTCGTTAATGTACAAAGTATACCTTACACAAACAATTTAATAACATTACTAATTCAAGAGTAAAAATAAAAGGAAAAGAAACAAAAAAAAGCACACTTATTAAGAAGAAAACATTCATGGAATTCATCATAAAACCATACATAAATAGCCAATTCATTCATTCTACTCCAAGTACCTACAGTGGTGATGTTTCATCAAGAATATATACAAGAGTAGAATATAACCAAGTTAGATCTAATCCTTGGAGAGATTGCAAAATACATAATCAAACCAAGTGTTACTCTATTCCATAAAAACAGTAGAGGTACAGTTCAGCAACATAACAAACAGTTCTACTTCATTCATTAGACATTTCCACATATTCATTGTCAAAAACTCCTCCCCTTCACTTTCAACTGATTTCAATTTATTAAATATGACCATTACAAATCTCACCAAAGCAAGTGCTAATGATAGCTGTGTTCCATTCATTAGTCTATTCCAGAGACCAGTTGTAGTAGCTTGGGAAATACAATTGACGAAAGGACCTAAGTGCTTTATTCTGTCAGCACTTACAGCCTCACATTTCATTACGACATGGAATAAAGTTTCCGGACAGCCTAAAGTGCGCAATCTGCAAATTCTTCAATTGCAGGGAATGTTCCAATGTGGACCCATGACCTCTAATGTAGGCAGGCAATTTAAGCGAAATTTAATAAACCATGCTCTGTAAACCTGAGAGGTAAATTTCATTACATATAGTTTGGTGTCGGGCTTGGTAATGTTCTGCAAAGATCTATTACCGCACAATTTCAATCTTAGCAAATCTTCGCTGTCCACAATTTTATCTCACCTAGCAATTTATTTTTCACTACCCAATGCGAGTCATCATTTGGCCCTTGTGATTCTCAAAAACCTTTTACAGTGTTTGATGTAATTCCTGAGGTACAGGTTGATGCCTTTCCTCAGCATTTTGCCAAACGTAAAGTCTAAACCAGGACTTTCCATGCTCGTTATCTTCCTGTACAAAGTAATGAATTTTTTCATTTGTTGTGACCACCACGATAAAAGCTCAAGTTCTAACCCTATGGCACTAATTGGTACTGGTTTGGGTAAACCCAAAACCTCTCTCCATGTAAGTGAAGAGGGAGAATCAGACTGTGCCCTCTGTCCCGGAAGACCCTTCAACAGGAAGACGAATCTGCAACAATATGGCAGTCGGTCATATGAACTTGCATCCATTCCCACTGCTCCCACGATGGATATTAATCATAAGAGATACCCTCCCAGCAGACCCTACAATCCAGCAGTAGTGCAAATCTTTCCCAGAGTGAACAAGGAGACACATGACGGAGCAGAAGACGGTTACATGGACAGACTCGACTAAGCACTAAGAAGCCAAGCCACTTGTTAGAGACACCATGACAACTACATGAAGAACACAGGTACACAGCTCTATAGTTAGAGGACAGTGACATATAAATACTGTCTGCATGGTTTTTATTTTGTCATTAGGCCTGTTACAGCACTGCGGTAATGCAAGAAGCAAGTAGAGTTTGTGTAAATGCTTGCAGATGCTCATATGCAAATAACCACATGGTGTGGCAGGAGCACTCAAGAGACCTGACAGCCATAACACGCTAACCTATAGACTAGAAGAAGATGTGTACAGTAGAAGCCAGACTATGGCTTAGGAAATTTAGCAGGTCGTGTTCAGCTTAGGAAGGGGACTCCAAGCCTCTCAAAAATTATGTGCAACTCGAACAACTGTGGTAGGAGCGAAGCCGCCGCCAAGGTCGCAATGTTGCAAGTGACATTCCTCACTCTGAACCTGAGTAACACCAGCTGCAGGAGAGGTGAGCTCTCCAACAAAAAATACAGAATTATTTGAAGGTCCTGGGCTCCAAGCACATGATGTGGCCGAGCTGAGAGGCTGCCAAGATTGGGGCCTGACAAGAGCAACCTGTTCCGCCATCCAGATAATAGCTGCAACAAAGTTGTTACAGTCACGTTACAATTCTACATTGGGAACCAGAGTGCGCTCATTACAGCTATGGGCTACACACAGCCATAAAGCCAACACATAGTTGTACCTTACAGATACATAATTGCACAAGGCACTATTCACAGGTGTTCCACAGACTGGGAAAAGAAGTTGTCCCAGGCTTGGGGCTTCGTGGCTCACCCAATTACAAATACACACCCTAGGAGTGGACAGTGGGGGTCAACGACCAATCATGGGGCTTGCCCACTGTAACAAATTTAGTATAACTTTTGGGGATGGTCAAGCATACCACCTGACACTACATTGTCCAATAACACACCACCTCAATAAGTGTCTATATGGGACCTACGATTCAAAAGCCTATCCCGAGTGAAGATAGGTTTTTGCGACTGTTCCTGAAAATGACACCAATCATGATGTCAGATACCATCAAAACTGGCCTGCGAGCCAGGGTCCATTGAGAGATGCATGGACGTTCTTCCATGTATGTGATCCCTGTGGTGCTTTGGCTATAATAAACCACAGTAATTCCTTGCCTCTTCTGTGGACCTCTGTTAGACAGAATCCTATGCAGTCCCCTTAGGGACCACTGCACATAGTTAAGACTACAAGTGGTAATACAAGTTCACCTTTGGTACAAGCCTGTACTACACAGAGAGAGTGGTAGCAGTGACTGAGCAGCCAGACTTATCTCAAGAGCAAATGAGAAGTAGTAGAGATTACACAAAGGAGTACAATTACTGTGACTCAAGCAAACACTGACTCAAGGTTTCTGGTTAAAAAATATAAGTACATTTATTTTTAAACCATCTGTTCACAAAACACTTCACTTCTAGAAAAATAAAACCACACTTCAAATACACTACACACAACCAATTCCCCTTGTTCAGAACAACTCAAGGTAAGTACCTTAGGATTTGACAGACCAGTGTTATGAAACAATGACGTTACCGGGAATACATATGCGATCACTTTTTGACAGTAATGACAGTTCGGTCTTACTAAAGATACGCTTACCCGCGGAAACAAATGTTACCGGAGTTAAAACACACTTAGCACCTGAGTTAACACAAGAGAGTTGGGGATAAAAATCATAGCCAATACTTTTGTCATGGCAGATAGAATCAGAGAACACTTTCTAACAAGAAGATAAAAGTCAATAGACCTACGCCAGTGTCAAGTGGAACAGGGTTCCTGTTGTCGAGGATCACACAGTCAGACAGTTCACGATTCAAGGTTGCCAGGAGTACTTGGATATTGTCAGAAGAGGAGGCAAAAGTTATAAGAGGGAAGGAAGAAAAGGGCAAGCCTTTAGTGAGGAAAAAAAGGGGGTTATCCTAGTTCCTTGAAGTCGGACACAGTACCTTATTCTTTGAAGAAACTGGTGCCACGGCAGCTGTTCCTGGTAGTTTCCTGCAGACTCACAGTTCCCGGAGCTTCATTCGTGGGGACAAGAAGGAGGACGTCTGGAGGGATCTGCACTACCCAGGGATGAGGCCTGCAGTAGCAACAGTGAATAAAAGCTGCGCTCCTTTAAAACAGGAGAGGCTCTTCAGATGGCTATCCGGACCACTACAGCAGTGTGCAGCTATTTTGACCATGAAGAGATTCCTCTGGCTGTGGAAGATAAGCTGGTTGACCCCACCAGGCTCAAGGGAAGAAGAATCCGGACTGGATCTCTTCTGGTTGTTGAAGGGTAGACAGCTTAGTACTGCAGCAGGGCTTCACCGGGACTCGGGGTTGCAGCAGCCGTCTTCTTCACTGCTTCTCTTTGGTTCCTTTCACTTCCAGTGGCGACTCTGACTTCCAGCCCAAGAGTCCTGCCTTTTATGCGAAAATCTCCCATTCACACAGCCTGGCTGTCAATCACTCAGCAGGGGGGTTGTCTGGCCCGGACAACCACCTCAGCCAATCATCACAAAGTGCAACTTGGGTTTCCATGGAGACCCTGTGCAGAGGGTGACTACACCCCTCCCTCACATTCAGCCCACCTAGACACCCAAGCGCCAAGAGGAGGGCGTCTCTGTAGAAGTCTGCCAAAAGACAGTGAACAAAGAAGGCAAGCCTGGTTTGCCGCGCAAAGTAAGACACAAGAAGGATTTTAACAAAAAAGAAATGGCGACTAAACCCGATCGGAGCCGAAATAAAAAGTATTTGGGCAAGCAGGTTTAAGTTTGAGGCTACCACAGTAGCCTGGAACAATACCACGTTTATGTAGTATAATCGCAGTAGAAAGGTTAGGGTAGATACCACTGCCACCAGCCAAGTCTAAATGTTAAAAGAGCAAAACAAAGCTCAGAGAAGCACAGACAAAAAGGGGTAGGAATTAACCCTTTCCAATACTCCATGTAAGATGGAGTGTACTGGGTCTGTAGTTTAAAAGTGACTACATAAAGTTAATGGTAACTTTACAGGTTTCTGGGGGACAGTAGTCAGCCCCAGAAAATGGAGTCAGTGGGAATTCTAAAAGACAACACTGTGTCAATGCACTGAAGGTGCTGTGTCACACACACAAAAAGTGGGGCTCATGGAGTGGTGTGCTCCAGAGCACAAGATCACACAAACAGTAGAAATATACATGGCAAAACACATGTAAGAGTGGGAAAAAGGCTCACACTCTTACCAGGTGGAAAAAATAAACCCCAGAAATCCAGCAAAGCTGCTGAGGGACTCACTAGATGAAGGTAATTAGCCATAAATGAGAATTCTCCAACAACCTGGCGTTCTTGATTGGGCATAGGGAAGGAGTTAGGCCTTCCACGGGCTCGCACCCGCGGGCTCCCAGAGTGGCTCGGCCGGACCAGGGGGCCCACCCCTAACAAGTTGGAGGTCCCACCAAGATCTGTTGTGGTGCCAGCCTGGCCTCCTTAGCCGTCGGACCCAAAAGGCTGCAGGACCCTCGCAGGAATTGTGAGATAACCAGACAGTGCAATTGGAGATAGGCAGTCAGGAGCCGCCTTGAGAAATCTATCCTGCCCACAGTCGCCGAGGTGTCCATGCAGTTCAGAGGGATGAGACAAGTGGTTAACAGGGAGCCAACGGCCGAGCTGTGTCGACGTACACAAAATAACGTAAGTGTGGTCCACATAACAGGCAACATGTTGTGTGGGTGGGTTTGATGTATGCAGGAGGAGGGAGGTGTAATTTACGATTAATGTTGGTGCTGGAGCTGTTTTGACACGTGCATGGTGGTAGGGACCTGAGCAGAGGTAGAAGTCCCTTTTCTATGTTTGTTCAAGTACCGTGGCAAAAGGTTCTGGTGATGAGCAAGGAGTGTGGATTCAGTAGGCTCGGACTGTGAAAACTTGACGGATCCCTGTAAGTGTTAGCTGGAGCTATCCTAGCTTGCGGAAGGTGTTTTGTCTGGTTAAGCCTCCCGGAGAGAGTCATTTCAGCCGTCAGGTGATGCATCGGTTGCAGCAAACACAAGAAATAAAGAGAATACTCCACCCCCGGAGAGGTGGGAAGACAGCTGTGGGATTGGTGGCGTATTTGCGGGGGGTGGGAAAAATGGGCATTCATCTTGTGCGCACAATTGTGACTCACTTGTTTGAACTTTAGCTTGCTGACGTCACCCATAGGTTGATGTATAGGAGGCTGTGTTAGGAAGGCGAGGAATTGGTGTTGCGAAATCGGGATTGGAGGACAAGTGAACATGCAGCAGTGCGTCGAAGGTGCCTGCGCACTGTTGAGGTGGTGTGCTGGACAGCGGCAGCACTGGTGAAGCCAGGGCTGAGTATAGAGCCCGCTGTGTAAGGTGCAGAGCCGCGGAGGCTCGTAGTGGAAAACCTTGATAAACAGTGTACTATAACCTTTTCCCTTCTATGACAGCGGATATTGGAAACCTTGACTAGAGGTCAGGTAAAAGGGTTGCTATGTATTCGTATGATGGGACGCGGACCATGTATAGTGGGGCAGTAACCCCCATACAGCATCTCTGCAAAGCCCTGCCCCTGTATAAAGACAAGATACTAAAGTACAGCATACAATGGTCTAAAAGCAAAGAAGGGAAAATAGAGAGGCCATGGCAGTCCAACTGCAGTTTCTCGAAAGACGTGCTGCAGTCACTTTTGACCCATTTACAGACTACGTATAAAGGGAAAAAGTTAGCTAAATGCATGGAAATATTTGATCCGTGGCGTATGTTCCAAGAGGACAGGCCATGGATGATGAGATTACGGGAGATAAAGGAGGAGGGATCGGATCCCTCCGCTCCGCCTCTCGCACCGCTGAGTGTAATATCTGATGACGCGGAGGAAGAACAGGGTTTATATCCATTAAGGGAATTAAAAGCAGCAAGGGATATTCAAACCCCACATATAAACCACCCCCTTATGCCCAAACCGAAAAAATTGCGGGGGACAGGGTGAGAAGACAAAGGCCCGAACATGACGAAGAGTGGCTGCGGCACGCAAAAAATGAGTTTGCAGGTATAGGACCAGAAGAATGGATAGCTGCACAGATACTATTAAAGCTAAAAGGGCCACAACGGGGGAAGCAGAGGGTCCAATGAAGGCAATAGAAGGTTTGTAGATGGGACACGGGTGTCACAGAGGGGCAGATCAGTTAGAAGAGGACGGAAAGGAACAGCCTAAAGAGGATGAAGAAGCAAGGTTACAAAAGGAGGATAAACTGCAAAAGCGAGAATTGGCGAATGAGCTGGAGCTTTCGGGGAGAGCATTTGGCAATATTAGAGAAGGAGCGAAAAGACATAGTAGAGAGAGAGGTGAAGGAAGAAAGCAAAGGGAGGAGATGGAAAGAAAGTGGGAAGAAATAGAGAAGATGTTGGAAGAGGAAAAGGAGATGGAGATGGCATTGTGGAGGAAGAAAATATGACTGCAGGAATCACGTAAGTACGAGGAGAAGCAACGGAAGCAGTTGCAAATGGAAAGGTGGGCAAGAGAACAAAGTAGGAAGGATGAGGAAGCACGGGCGTTAGAAAAGGTAAGTGACCAAATTAAAATAGAATTAGCAAGGAAAGGTGAGAAGAAGACAAACAAGGGGAAGAGGAAAATACAGGTGAGTACTTTGTTGGGCCAAGTGGACACAGCACGGCACGCTTGGGAGTGCGGGAGGAGGAGGACATATGTAAATTAACAGACAACAATCTTAATGTACCACATGACACCGGCTTAGTAACATGAAAACTGAACTTCTCGACTAGTTTCTGTAGCAACATGGATGACGAGGGCCTAACAAGCTCTACCTCACGAGGACTAATAGAGGGAACTCTTGGGAGTGCAGGACACATGAACAGATGACAGACATACACAATACACAGCAGAGGAGGGAGCACCCCAGGTACCATACAGCAGCAGACTCAGGGATCTCCCTGGGTGCAGAAGGGACGGAGCAAGGGCCACGCAATTAAGTGGACATTCCTGTTCTAGAGGGCGACTGGTAGGGGCTCACAACACTACAGAGCCGATACACACAATAGAACCCGTAGACATAGGTGCAGAAATGGAAGATGAGTGGGGACCCATTCACATAAGGCAGTATAGACGAACACCGGAAGAGAGGGCCGCGTATTCACAGATGCCATTATTAGAAAGGGGAGGAACAAGTCCACAGTACGTGCCCTGGAAGCACATAGATATGGAAAACATCAAATGCAGATTACCCTCATTAAGTGGAGGAGCTGCGAAATGGATTTCTGAATGGAAATGTTAACGGCAGGACACATGCTAGCAGTAGGTGACGTCAAAGGACTGTTGGTCTCCATAGTGGGTGACGCAGCTGATGACATCTGGAAGAGGGCAGGGTTCCTGGGGGTGACCATTCAGAACACAGCTAACAATGGGGCATCATTCACAAATTGTAGGGTAGCACTATGGCAGGCACTGCCGACGCCATTCCCGGACACATCAGACATAGGGGCCATCACGCCATGCAAGATTTGTGACAATGAGGATCCTATTAATTACATTCAGGCGATTCAACAACTTTGGCACCTCGAAACTCAAGAGCCGTGGGACAAAATGATAGCAATATTCTATCATATCTTGGTGCAAGGGTTACCAGAGCAAGTACAGAAAAACCTAGAAATGAGTAGGAATGGAGGCAAAGTCCTGGCCAGAAATTCGACTCACCATAGTGCATCATTGCAGGTTGTGGCAACAACAGATGAAGCAAAAGGCAGAAGAAAGGAAGGCAGATGAAGCGAAGTTAGTACATAAACCGCCCCGTTCCCCAGGCACAAACAGCAATCTCCCAACTACAACCTCAGCTCCAACCACAATATCCATATAGCACCCTGCCAGAATATGTACCACCCATAGGTGGGGATACATGGGGAGAGGCGGCTACCCACAGAGCTTCAGAGGGAGGGGAGGCTTTCAAAGAGGACGGGGTTTGGGCCATTATTGCACCAATATGCAGGAGGTTTTCGGGGCTACACACAGCAAATGTCACAAGGACCAGGTGGGGGAGAAGGAGGATTCCCTTGGCAGGCAAGAGAGCCACCACAGTGCTGGGCCTGCAGACAACTAGGGCACATTTCCCAAGCATGCCGGAATAGGGGGGGGGGGTGCAAGTAGGGTGGGGAGAACAAGAACAGGGGTATCATGGAGGGCATAATGACTACTATGTCCCAGATATACAGACACATGGACAGATGCAAAACATTCAGCAGCAGACAAAGCTACCCCCACAGGCACAACCCCCACAAGCACCCCCAACCACAGCACCACCCCAGTCGATGGTGCCTCATAGGACAACACCAGCACAGCAGCTAGTACAAGTATATTCCCACTCCCCAGAGCCTATGAGTACGACAGCAATGGTACCAATACAGAAAATGGGAGGGGTCACTATAGTGGTGAACAACCCCTACACAATTTCCCCAATAGGGCAGCCCACAGACAAACTTGCTGGGTCCCATCCTGTTGGTTACACCTAATCATGCAGAAGAACCTTGCATAAGGCTGATGATAGGTGACAAAACCTTTTCCTTTCTTGTTGACACTGGGGCGACTAGGTCATGTATTCGGGAAGGGACTTTTTCATTGTGAGGCGATGCCATGAACACACAAGGATTCTCTGGGGCTCGAGAGGTGGTTCCATTTACTGATAACATCTCCTTATCTATTGGGGAGCATGACCTATCCCTACCCTTACTTTACTCCAAACATGCATCTGTAAATATATTAGGTCGAGACATAACGAGCAGACTCAACATGACCATCTCATTCACAGACAAAGGCATAATATGCTGAATACCAGGAATAAACATGCTCACTGTAAGACAACTTGTCCAGGTATACTGTGGGAAAACAGTGCAGAGGAGTGAGCCAGCAGACCCTGAACTGTTTCAATACAGAACAGACGTAGCCCTTCCATGGTTGCCAGGGATTGTAGTGAAGGTATGGTGAAGACGAGGTGAGTACCTATTCAGATCAGCAAAATCATCAGATGAAGAAGGAACAGCAGTAGCTACAGACATGGAAATGATTGTGGTACGACAGGACTGGATCGTAGTACATGCATTAGATGATCAAGGGAAAGCATGGAGGGCAATCATTGCAGTGGCAGAAGGATGCAGATTGACTCAGGTGACAGATGAGGAGCTGTTTTCAGAGGGCAGAGGCGAGACAAATTATATTACAAATGAGTGTGGGCTTTTGGCTACATATCACATACAGGAAAGTAACACAGAAAATGGCAATGGCACTGAAAGCTCCACCCCCATTCTTGGAGAAGGACCTGGCCAAGGTACCCAATGACCTGTGGACCACAAGTCCCTATGACGCGGGGTACATAAAAAGTATAGGGGGAGTGAAAATAAAACTGCAAACTGGTGCAATACTACTTAGATTAAAGCAATACCCCCTGACAAAAGAGGCAGATGAGGGCATTTATGAGACAATCAGTGCCCTCATTCGAAGAAGCATCCTAGTACCATCAGAATCTCCATGTAACACAGCTGTGTACCCTGTGCACCAGGCAGATGGGGGGTCATGGTGTTTTATCCAAGATCTACGCCCTCTTAATCACATTGTAGAAGCAGAATATCCCGTGGCAGCAAACCCTGCAATGATCCTGTGTGGAAGTCCAGCAGAAGCCACATACTTCACTGTTATAGATCTGAAAAACGCATTTTCCTCAATACCATTGCACCCAGACTCACAAGATTTGACCAGTTTTATGTACCGCAACCAGAAGTGGAAACATACTAGGTTGCCACAAAGGTACTGTGAGTCACCATCCATTTTCAACAGAGTAATACAAATGGACCTAGCAAATGTCCAAACAGACAGCAGAGTACCACAGTATGTAGACAACTTACTAATTTGTAGTAAAACAGAGAGAGTGTGCAGGAACAACTCAGTACACATACTGACAGTGCTGGCAGACAAGGGGTATAAAGTAGATAAAGCCAAACTTCACTACTACCAAAAGGAAGTATTATACATTGGGCAGATAATATCCAAAGATGGGAGACACGTAGCCCCAAAAAGAGCACAGACAATACAAAACACTCCCCAACCTAAAACAGTAAGGGAGTGCAACATAATTCGACTATAGCTCTTATACATGTCCACTTCTAATGGCCCTCAAGGAGCACAGAGAGAGGCAAAGCCACTGGGTTGGACGAGAGAAATGACTGAGGCTTTCAACAAATTGAAAGAAGTAATAAGCACAGCACCAGTGTTAGCAACCACAGATTACAAAAAATTACTTTTCCTGTTTTCACACACCAATGGGGTGGTTATGAAAGCAGTACTGCCCCAGAAGACAAGTATGGGCCATAAACTGGTTGCATATTACAGTGCACAATTGGATCCAGTAATGAAAGGACACTTCCCGTGCGAAGAACATTTGGCTGCTGCAGCATTCACGGTAGAAAAGGCTTCATCAATAACTATAGGATGCACAACAACGCTTTACGTGGAACATGCCCTCTTTGCTATACTGCATAAACCAAAGAGCACACTAACAACACAAAGTGCAACAGGGTATGAAATAATATTATCAAGGCCGGAATTAAAGATATTGAGGTGTAAGAATGTCAATCCAGCACAATTCTTAGCAGATATTCACCAATCAGGAGAATGGGCTCATGATTGCATACAAAACATTGAGTTCTTCACTGAAACGCGCAAGGTAGAGGAGGATGCAGTTGAGAGGGTAGAGGTGTTGTACATTGACGGCTCCTTGACAATTGACCAGACTGACGGGGTTAGGAGAACTGGAGCAGCGGTGGTAAGGCTGAAGGAAGATTGAACAAGTGAAGTAGTATACAGTGTCCGTTTACCCCCGTATTACTCAGCACAAGCTGCAGAATTGGTGGCATTCATTTTGGCATTTCAAAATAGTCTGGGGAAAAGAACGACAATGTATTCAGATAGTGCTTATGTCACCTCCACAGTACATTCAGAGATGGCAAGGTGGCTCACAAAGGGAATCAGAGGGGCAGATGGGACCCCAGCCCTAAGCCCATTCCTACACCTCCATGTTGTCTATGTGGACATGATCCAGGTATGTCAAGGATACCATTACTTGATTGTGGTGGTCTGCCCCTTCTCCAGGTGGGTAGAGGCTGTGACATGTTCCCATGCTGACCGCCATTAGAGCAGCAAACATTTGTAGTCAGAGAAGTATTCCCAAGATGGGGCGTTTGTGAGGTCCTGCAGTCTGACAACAGACCTCACTTGGCCAGTTAACTGTTCCAACATATTACTATCCTGCTAGGAATAAAACACAAATTTGCCTGTGCATACCTCCACAAGCAAACAGACTGTGTGAATGTCTCAATGGTCTCCTGAAAGAGTGTATTGTAAAAATTCAGCAGAGCACAAAGATTAACTGGCTTTATTGTCTACATCTTGCCTTGTTTGAATTACGAAATAAGCCAGGGTACGACCACCATTTAACGCCCCATGAGGTGGTTACAGGACGCAGAATGCACCTCTGGTTAACTCCACCCACAAGGGCTCGAGGGATTGCCAAAAAACAGCAGAGGTGTTGGGACAAGAACTATATGACTAATTAACTTCACTTGTTTCTAGCGTTTCTTTCATCTCTCACCAGATACAACAGACAAAGGCAAGGCCAGAGGACGACACCCCTGAGTATATCAGCAATGTGGACACACGAGTAGGTGACAGGGTGCTCCTACGAAATTTCATCAAACGTTGGAACGCGCCTCGCTTCACCGGCCCCTCATACTCTGGGGTAAATCATTAATTTGAAGCGACTTGGAAGAAATACTCTGTCCTGAAGAAGGCCTGTATACTTGTTTTAAAAATACACTAGGGATAGTGTCTAATATAAAATTGTACTCGAAACATGTCAATGATCTGAACAAAGACTACAAATAATAGTAGTCATTTGAGTTATTCCTATATAGTAATGTTTATTTAGTGACTTACACCCCCTGTGATTATGTGTTTTAGTCCCATGTCAACTGTGATGAATATGTATTGAATATGTCCAGTTTCTTAATAATCATTTTAAATTCTGTATAACAACCAACAATAAATTAAGTATTAAGTATAGTTGTGGCTCTACTTTTGTCTTTTCCCGTGATCATGTCAAAAAAAGTGTTAACAATGTATCAAACATGTTTGTCTGTATTTTAAGGACAGTGTAAAAACTCCACCAATCTCTAACCTTCAAGCAGTCCAGAGAGGGGTAATCAATTCTCTGTTCTCTGTTCATTTAGCTTTTGTAACCCTCCCTTTTGAGAATTGATACCCCGAGACCGAAAGATAGGGAGAGTACCTTTCTGTATAGTGACAATGCCTTTCTGGCTGGCAGATAGCCTAAAGGTACTGGCTGGAGGACTGATGTTGGGAACAGCATCTCTGCTCAGAATAAAGATGTGCATTACAAGATGTCAGAAGACAGCAGAAGAAGTTGTAGGAATACAACTACTTATGGTACTAGAAAAAGGAGAACTAATGGATGACATCATCAAGGGAAGAGAGAGGCTGAGACAACAGATAGCAGCATCTGACATAATCCTGCCTGGAATGAAGGTAGAAAACCCCAGCAACCCGAAGAAGTACGTAGGGAAGTGGGTATACTACAAGCCTGAAGGATGTTGCGTCTACATGTACTGGTCCTTTGAAGATTATGTCAATTACTATGGACACGTAGCAGGAATAACGAAAGTGTGGCACCTACTAGACGACGGAGTAGATAATGGTGGTGTGGTCGACAAGTCGACAAGAGGGGGGACTGAAGAGGGAGAACCAGAACGTGCCCTCTGTCCCAAAATACCCTTCAACAGGAAGAAGAATTTGCGACAATATAGCCGTCAGACATATGAACTTGCATACATTCCCACTGCTCCCATGATGGATAATTATCACGAGAGATACCCTCTCAGCAGACCCTACAATCCAGCAGTAGTGTAAATCTTACCCAGAATCAACGAGGAGAGGCAAGACTGAGCTTGCGGCGGTTACATGGAAAGACTCGACTAAGCACTAAGAAACCAAGCCACTTGTCGTTAGAGACCCCATGATGACTTAGCTACGTTAGACATGAAGCGCACATGCTATCCACACACCCTGGACATGCACACCCATTCAACTACATAAAGAGCACAGGTGCAGAGCTCTATAGTTAAAGGACAGTGACATATACATACTGTCTGCATCTGCACGTTTATTATTTTGTCATTACGCCTGTTACAGCACCGCGGTAACACAAGAAGCAAGAAGAGTTTGTGTAAATGCTTGCAGGTGCTCATATGCAAATAACCCAATGGTGTGGCAGGAGCACTCAAGAGACCTGACAGCCATAACATACTAACCTATAGACAAGAAGAAGATGTGTACAGTAGAAGCCAGACTATGGCTTAGGAAATTTAGCAGCCCGTGATTGGCTCAGGAAGGGGATTCCAAGCCTCTCAGAAATTATGTGCAACCTGAACTACTGTAACAGGAGCGAAGCCGCCGCCAAGGTTGCAATGTTGCAAGTGACATTCCTCCCTCTGAACCTGAGTAACACCGGCTGCAGGAGAGGTGAGCTCTCCGACAAAATACAGAATAATTTGAAGATCCCCGCCTCACAGACGTGGCCTCCAAGCACGTGATCTGGCCAAGCTGAGAGGCTGCCAAGATTGGGGCCTGAGAAGAGCAACCTGTTCTACCGTCCAGACAATAGCTGCAACAAAGTTGTTACAGTCACATTACAATTCTACATTGGCAACTGGAGCACGCTAATTACAGCTATGGGCTACACACTGCCACGATGCCGACACATAGTTGCACCTTGCAGATACATAGATGCACAAGGCACTATTCACAGATGTTCTGCAGGCTGGGAACAGAGGTTGTCCCAGGCTTGGGGCCTCGCGGCTCACCCAATCACAAACACGGACCCTAGGTGTGGACAGGGGGGGTCAGCAACCAATCATGGGGCTTGCCCACTGTAACAAATTTAGTGTAACAACTTTTGGGCATAGCCAAGCGTACCTCCTGACACTACATTGTCCAATAACGCACCACATCCATAAGTTTCTATATGGAACCTACTACTCAACAGCCTATCCCGAGTGAAGATAGGTTTTTGAGACGATTCCCAAAAATTACACCAATCGTGATGTCCGATGCCACCAAAACTTTCCTGCAAGCCAGGGTCCATTGAGAGATGCGTGGACATTCTTCCATGTATGTGATCCCTGTGGTGCTTTGGCTATAATAAACCACGGTAATTCCTTGCCTCGTGTGTGGATCTGGCATTCGGGATTGGGCAGAGGAAGGAGTTAGGCCTTACATGGGCTCGCACCCGCAGGCTCCCAGGGCAGCTTGGCCGGACCAGGGGGCCCACCCCTAACAAGGCCTTTTGATAGTGTCCAAATGCACTCTCCTACCGAACGTTACTAACTCCTTTCCATATAAGACCATTGACACCTTCCCTTGACAGAATTCAACACAAGTAAAGAAAAGGCACACAACCTGTACTTAATCGATTTCAACAGTGACACACATGCTCTTGCCTTATCCCTTATTCTATTCTTCTGTTTCACCAAGGCATTTTTCACTGAAAAGATCAATCCCAGGTAACACAAAGACTCAACCTCTTTGATTCTCTCATTGTTAATTTTCCAAAAGAAGTGTTTTTTGCACCTTTTACTAGTTTTGGTCATAGTTAGGGATTTAGAAGGGTTGATCACCAAACTTTTGTGACTTAGATCAGAGGCAATACCCTCAAGGGAACGTTGAAGACAGGCTGTAGTGAAGTCGAGTAGCATGAGATCGTCCGCATAGGCAACACAGTACACCCTGAGACCTTCTAATCTAGGTGGATAACCACCCTATCCAAGACTATACTCCCAGCTTTACAAAAAATGTAAATAACAAATAAACATCCCTGCAAAACCATTGTAGTTTTTTTTTTCAAAAGACTCACTTTACATTAGTTGGGTTGTGTTTAACACTTGTTTCAGTATTCATTTATTGCACATAGTGAAGGGTCTGCAACCTTTGGAACGATAGATGTTTTGGACTACAACTCCCAGCAGACCTTGCCATCATAGTCAGTGGTGAGGGTGTCAGAGTCCAAAGCAAATGGAGCTGCAGACTACTTGTATAGCACAATGTACAAGAGAATTGCTATCACACGGGTGATGATGCAGAGAGCAATGGCTTTTTTTTACATGGCCAAGGGCACATAGGTAAGGAGTAAAATGTTAATTACATTAAACATTATTCCATTGCATTTCATCAGGTATGGTAGTGTCCAGTTAGGTGTCAGGGTGTATCAGTGGAGTTAAGAGTTATAGGCGTTCAGAGTCTATTTGTGGTGGGAGTAGCGGATGGTGAGGGTGAAGGGGTCTGATGGTGCATGGAGAGGGCAACAATCAGAGGGTGGCACGAGGATGGTTTGTGTTTTCACACAACTAAAAAGGGAGTGTAAAAGTCAAAGCGTCTGCATGCATTTATAGCACTTTCCACCAGGTCCTTGTGCAGGCCTGGCCTGGCCCACCAGGACACCGGGAGTTTCCCTAGTAGGCCTCAGGGACATAGGGCCTCTTTTCTTGGGGGGAAGGATACATAGATAAACAAAATCATTCACGTTTGTTTTGCTTCACATAGTGCACTAAGGACCAGGGAGGGGAACATTACATGACGTGTTCCAGGTCACTGGCAGGCAGCGTATGGTTTGCTGCTCTGCCCATGGATTTTGCCATTTGGAGCTCACGCCTGCGCATTGTGGGGAGCAAAACACCGGTCATCAATCATTAGGGAAGTGCACGTGCCGTACAATTGCGCAGGTGCAGACGCCCGGGCCCATGCGGACAGTGATCCGGGAATGAGCTTTCAGACTGCATCAATTCTTCATTACATCGGTGACCTACTGCGTCTTGAAGGAGGTTTTGGCTGAGCGCAGCAACAGGCTTGGCCCTGTATAAGTAAGATTTGGCACACTTATTTTATTTTTGTTACTGGTGCTGCTCAAACTTGAGAAAACCACATACATTACTAATGTGTCTGACGGAACTCCGTAGCAAGATATACATTTCATAAGCAGTTTACTTGTTTTCCCTCAAGTTCTGTTGTAGAAGACCTGCCCAAAGAGGGGCAGCAGTACCAGCCTGAAAGCTTCCAAAACACGACATGTATTGCCATGATAAACTTTGCTAAGTAAGCTAAGAATTGCTCGCTGCTTGTATGCTTTTTAATGAAAGAAAAATTCTGCACTTCCTCTTTCGGGTAAGCCGAGAGGTAGGAGGGGACATGCTTGCCAAGCATGACCTGCGCGGCGCGGAAAGATTGCAGGTCCGAGCCTCAGACCTATTTTGAAATTATTACCTGGGCACTAGGGTTGATGTTGCGGATGGCTAGCAATTTCCACAGAGACCTTTTTAATTGTGTTGGGGCGTGAGGAAAGGTGGGGGCGGGCAGGGACTCTACTTGTCATCTTCTGTGCTTCGCACTTGTACTTTTGTGTGTGTGCATCAGGCAGGCTAATGTTGGCAGTACCAGCCCGACACATTTGCAGGGTATCAGGTAATAATATCGCCATATATATGGTCGCCGATTTTTGTGGCAACATTATTACATGGAACCATTGGATGGGGCAGGGGATGTTGAGATTATTTCACATTCCCAGGACACCCACAGTTTGCAACTAAAGTAGGTTCTGTAGCTGCACTGTCACTTAAAAAGGGGGCACTCTATCCGGCATACGTGCAATAATGTGCTTATAGCCGGATATATAGTATGAGAAGAGTGGATGACAGAAGCCTGTGCCTTGCTCTGCCTCTTAGTAATCAGTGTAATACAAATAATATTAGTGTGCTTTGGAGTGTTGCGCTGTTTCGTGGTGTGGTTTTGTTTAATGTTATGGTGTTTTAGGTCCTCCACAAGCCAGGCACCTCACACGGCGTGGCGGAAGCATTCCTTGGTGCTGCAACTTTGAGACTCGGGCTGCCACCATTATCCGTGTTCACATGTTTTAACAACCAGCATGGCCTACTGTACAAATCCCTGCATATAGCACAATACATTGTTCGGTTTGAATGGTTTCCTTAACCTCCTGCTAACAGTGAGGCTCGGCATTCTTTTTACAATGCCGGTAGAAAGGTGCAGCTTCACTGGAGGAGTACTCTCGATGAAGAGACGCCAAGAGCTGGAGGCAAGCATTCTGTAGCAGAGAATTATTGCAGAGCAGTCGGCTCATGTGTCCAGTCATTCACAGAAAAGCAGGCCAATTTCCAATAATGTCTAGTCCTGTTACATAGCACACAGGGCGTTGGGCAGTAAACTGAGTTGTCCAGGTGCTCAGTTTTGTAAGAGGGTTATGACTTGCTATACTGTTTTGGGTTAAAACAATTATGCTGCACTAACAACCCACTTGTGCCAAGAAACGTAATATGATTGGGGCTTCCAGGAGTTGGTTCTGTTCTGTGACGTTTTTTGTGTACGTGTTAGCAGCAAAAACCAGTCCGAATATTTGGAAGACATGCACTTGGCTTTCTGCAGTTTACAGTCATAGCTGGGCAGTGATCACAAAACGTCCACTCTTTCTGTCAGTGCGCCCACACTGGAAATGTGTGCTGCTGAGGGTTGCATGCCCTCGCGATGTGGCCTCTTTGTGTGTGACAAGTGTCTCCCATGTATGCGAATGCTTTAATTTCAATGATAGCACACTTGTGGCCCACATTGTTTTAAGCCTGTTCCACTGTTTTAAATAAACGGGCTGACCGAGGGGCCATGAACATGTGCAGTTCAGCGCCAGTTAATCCCACCGGGGATTGGGTTTATGATATGACCGCATGAGACATGCTTGTGAATTTTTAATTGGCTTTTGTACACTGATAAAAAAAGTTAATAAGTGAAAATCAACAGCTGATCTCAGCAGGAACTTCCTAGTTGTTACAGAGGCAGGTACATACTATAAGACCTCTCTCCCTTCATCGATTAGGGAAATCAGCTGTGAGGACACAAATGAAATACAAATCAAATTGAACAATTGCAAACATCATTAGCCAAGGACATAGCCATGAAGTGGAATTCAAAAAGTACCTTCCTAAGCGTCCTGTTATCAAATGCCACACACATTGCACTGTTATTGAAAAGTCACACAATCTATTATTGTGGGCTATTAAGTCTAATCAACATATTTGTCCACAGGTGATTCTCCACGATCCAATTGTATCGACCCGAGGCCTATAAAGGGTTAGTTGAAGAAATATTTGAGGAGTAAATCCGAGACGGTAACGCTCCTGTTTACTCTAAAGCTGGAGAGTGAAGATATGCTGTGTCCCCCTAAATCTCTTCAACTATGCCCCCCTTCTGCTCCTTCTCCCCATCCCAGCGGCTCTGCAAACTCCCACACTCTACCAGTAAACAAGTGGGTCCCCTAAACAGAGCTTTGATTCTTCCTAGCTAGATTTGCGTTTTATAAATCCCATACTTTCATAAAGCACCTGCATATATATTGCAGAAGCAGGCAATCGACCGTCTCGGATACAAGCACTCCATGGTCACCTTGTTGAGGTCCTGGGTCCCTGCATCAACCTCTTGCACTTCCCAGAACTGAATGTTTTAAGGTTATGGATCAGTGTACCCCTTTCTCCACCTTACTTATTGTGAGCTGCAAAGTTACTGCATTTCACACAGGGTGCACTCAAAATAAATAAAATAGGTTGGCTGATCCTGCTAAGAAAATTCTGCTTGGCCTTTCTGAAATTATTCATAGATTTGCAGCTTAGTTAAGTGATATGCTGGCAGGATAGGTTGAACACCTCTTTATGATGTGAATAGCAGCAATAGGCCTGGCGGACAATGAACATAACCTTAAAATGAACTACTGATTACACTGAAAGTCAGGGCAGTGTTGGGATGGCCTGTAGGGAACTATGGTGATTTCCCAGTAGGCCTCTGTACCCTGGGCCTCTTTTGTCTGGTACACTTTTTATTTCCACATGTTCTCAAAGGAAAGGGGTTGGGCTTTCTGTAAATGTGCAATTTGCGGCCACTTTGAAAATTATTTCCAGTGCCTCTTTCGGTTTCCAGTCCAGCTCTGTCCTCGTGATCAGTGCTTCGAGCATGGTGCAGTTTGGCAAGGTGGTGATGAGATACACGCTGCAGCTCTTTGACTGGAGTCCAAAAAGTGAGCAGGTCGGCTTGCTCTATTTGGGGGCGGGGGTAATGGAGACACGCGCCATTTGCAAATGTGCATGGTACCTGCCCCACCCATACCCAGCACATGCAGAAGTGTGTGCTTGAGAACATCATGCTGCAAGGGTCGAACTGCAACCATGTCTCTGTGAGTAGGTGTGGCACAGCAATTTGGCAAAGGAGGGGCACGGTCACAAAAACTTGGTTTGCATCCCATGCCGAGTCCCACCCTGCCTGCCTGTGCCACAGTCATATGGGCTCTGGGCAGGCAAGGAGCTAACATTTCAAACTGACGTAGGGTTGTAATTAGACTTCTTTTTGTATGTCATGGAAGAGGGATGGGTGCTTTGCTGCTGCTCTCTGCTTGACGTCATTGTCTCACGCTGGGGAGCTGTGAGCATGCTACACACTTGAATCACACTGACTTTCGTTGCCAGGAGAAACGCTTATAGTTATTGTGTAAGTGAAGGACTGGCTACTTTGCGTTGCCTTTCGTATTTACATATGGAATATCATATGTGTGTCTTGCTAAAAGCATTGATTAATCTTCCTATTACCCACCTGGGTGCTCATTTTTCATACCTCTCTGTGTTTGTGTAATTCGGGTGCAAGCGTTAGAGCGCCACCTTCATTTTCAGCCCTAGACCATGTACATATATGTTATGCTACATATCTGTAATTACAGTTTTTGTGTAAACAGTCCTATGCATTTCAAATGTAATACTTTCTACAACCTTTGCATTTTACTCCAATGTTCTGTGAGGCCTGGTGCAGTGGGAATACAATAGCGGCAAAGGAGGCAGTTAAGTCCTGACTTGAGGGCAGATTTGATGCCACCTTTTGGGAAACATTAGCAATGCAGTGCCCTCATGACTCGGGTTCTCTACTGTACGAGTGTAGCGTATGTGAAACCAGGTGTAGGTAGACCTGTGTGCATTTGTGTGCATGCATGTGGGATGCATCCTTACTTCCTAGTGATGTTAAGCATTTTCACAGGCTCTCCAACACTCTACATCATCGCCACGAGGGAGTCCTTTTGTCAGTCCTGCATACTTACTGACAGAGAGGGGGAGAGTTGGGCGCTCACAGAACATGCAGAGCAAGGCCCAGAGAGATCAATAAACAGTGGGGGGAGTAAAAGGGGAATGTGGGAGGCAGACAACAGACAAAATGAAGGCAGGCAAGGTGGGGTTACAAAGTCAAATCTACTGGAAAGAGAGGGGATTGAATAGAAATCTGTGATAGAGAATAAAAATTTCAGAGGAGGCAGTCATTCACAATGGAGGAATGGAAGAAGGATTGAAGCCTAAGAACAAGAAGTGGGAGGGCACAGTAGCAGGGAAAGGGGGTCAGTAAAAGGGTTGGATTGAGACATGTGGAAGACATCGCCAGCAGGGTATGAGTACTAATGGCCACGAGTGTCCTGAAATGTTATTGATCTTTTAGTATGGGGGGCTATAAATCTTCTGCGCCCACCGCACCTTATGTAGTGCCTAATATAGGAATGGGCTAACGTGTCCCCGGAACTCCTCACTCATCCAATAGTTAGAGATACTCTTCATATGACGGTGGACAGTCATAATATTGAAAAAAAAAATGTCGAAAAAAAAATGTCGACTTTCGTTTTTTTTAATTATATATTTATTTTAGGGGTTCGGGAGTTAAAAAAAAGGGAAAAATTACAAAAAAAAATTAAAAAAGGGGGGTTGGGGGGGGAACCCCCCCATTTAAAAAAAAAAATCCATTGAAAAAAAAAGTCGACATTTTTTTTTCGACTTTTTTTTCGACATTTTGACTGTCGACATTTTTGTTGTCGACATTATGACTATAAACCCTTCATGACATTGTGTCTTGCTTGGGGCAGAGCTGTAGCCGCAACTTAATTATGGCGAATTTTGAGAAATGTGCTGTGTTTGCTTGTCATCATTTAAGGGCTCTCCCCATAAAGGCAAATCAGAAGAGAGTGCATAGTAGTGCAGGCTGGTTCTCACGGGACGGTAAGTTAGCAAAACGAGAACTTATAAACACTCTTAAACGATCCCCACATAATTTGGATGACGTGAAAGCAAGGAGATCTGCACGTAAGCATATGTGTAAAGTCACAAAACAGTTATGGGCGCTAACTACAGTGAAGAAGATGGAAGATGCAGCGCTAATGAACAATGTGTGCACATGTTGGTTACTAGTGTCAGGGTCATTGGAAAAATCCTCTGTCATACATAGGGAATCTAAAATGAGTCCCCAAGTTTGGGCAGAACAGGATCAGGAAATTTACTCCACCACAGGAATAGAATCGGAGTTGAATGTCAACATATGAAGTATTCCCCGGGAATTAGGCACCTGAATTTACATTGAGGGAAGTAAGTGAAGCCATTACTACACAGGTAGCTCACGAAATCCATGGCCTTGATGTTATTACGATAGATTTTTTTTTTTAAACTTGATTTTTATTAACATTTCTTATATCAACAACCAACAACATTTAACCAATGGAAACAAAAGTAACTCCCCCCCACACCACCTCCCTGCTCCCTCCCGCTTGATCCAGGAGAAGCAGCCCATCTTATTCTTTTCTCAGCAGAGTTTGTAGAAAGTCATAAAGAGTCTCAAGGTTCCATCCTTCTATTCGAGGGTCACTGGACGAACAATTCTCCCTTCACCCAGATTATGGATCTGATTCTTCCTGAGGTTCTATAATTCCCAGCAACGTCATAGACTTCGGGCACCCAGCTCTATATACCCCCTCCTTTAGATATCCTATTAATTCACCCCAGTCTGTCCTGAATTTCATATGCTCTTCTTGTATTGAGTAGGTGAGCCACTCCATAGCTAGCACCGACCACATTTTTGTAACCCACTCGTGCTCTTGTGGTGGTTCTCAGGACCTCCATCTACGTGCCAGCACCAGGGCTGCTGACATCCTCATAATAACATATACCTTTCGGCGGGACCTGGTGGGAATGTCTCCCAGGATTCCCCAGTCCCATCATGTCCAGCCCGCTGTTCTTGCCGCCCACGTTCCCTAAAGTGTGGACCACTGCTCACCGTATTCGAGTCCAGAATGTGTTTAATTTTGGGCATTCCCACCAAATGTGGGCCCAAGGGCCAATTCCCCCACAGGATCTCCATTATTCCCGGATGATGTTGGATAGATATTATTCAATCTGATCGGGGTTAGACTGGACTAATAATTTTACCCAGATCTCGTGAACCTGGATGGACCTGGTTAATTTCAGTATTTGACTCCACAACTGTTGCCACTCCTGCTCTCCAGTGTCTGTCCCCGTGTCTTCCTGCCATTTCTTCATGTATTTCCTGGATGGGGGGTTTTCCCCCTCCTTTATGTATCTGTAGATGGACCCCATTAGTCCCCTATCTCCTGTGTGCGTGTCTAAATACTTTTCAAAAGGAGTCAGCGATCGTGTGCCTGTCTGACACATTACAGGGTGGGAAAGCCAGTTTCGCAGTTGTATATACCCATATCTGTGGCGTTCCTCTAAGTCCTTAACTTTACCCTCCTGGTACCTATCCCGTATCATTCGACAGCCACCTCTGTACCATGCCTCAAATATGTTCTTGCACCCTGGAGTGAATTGTGGGTTCTCAAAGATAGGGGTATATGGGGAAGGGAATGTGGTGATATGGGATCCTATTGCTGCAGCGTCCCACGCTTCTCCGGCAGCTGATGTAATATCACTTGCATAGATTTGGGGGGTTCTATCTGCCTTTGGTTTCCAAAGCATTCCCTCCAGATGCCCCACAACTACCGCTCTATCCATTGGCCTCCACACCTTGTTTCGGTCATCTCTCTGCCAGTCTCTAATGATTCTGATCTGAGCTGCAAGGTAATATGCCCTGAAGTCCGGCTCGCCCAATCCCCCCCCGGGAACTAAGAGTCCTCATGAGAGATGCTGCCACCCTCGCCTTTTTTCGGTTCCGTATGAACCGACTCGTAATCTTACGTAATATCCTGAAGAACTTACGTGGGACTTTGACTGGAAGGGCCGCAAAATGGTATAGAAGCAGAGGTAAAATTGCCATCTTTAGTACATTAATGCGTCCTAGCAAGGAAATGTTTAGGGGACCCCAGTCAACTAATTTTGATTTAATTTTCTCTGTCAGGAGGAGGTAATTTGCCCAAAAAAGTTCCCCCACTGTCCTTTTGAGATGCACTCCTATATATTTAATGTGATTAACTTCCCAACCAAAGGCATGCATAGACCTAATAAATCGCTCAGTGGACTGTGATATTCCCAAGCTTAGTATTTTTGATTTACTTGGATTTATTTTCAGGCCTGCAACTTGCCCAAATCGGTCAATTTCTTCGCAGAGCGCCTGGAAAGATACCTTTGGGTCTATCAGCGAAAAGAGCAAGTCGTCTGCAAAAGCAGCTACCTTATGCTCTTGACCTCCAAAAGGTATGCCTTTTATGTTTACTGCGGCCCTAACAGCGGCCAGAAAAGCTTCCAAATGGAGGGCATACAGCAGCGGCGAGACGGGGCATCCCTGTTTTGTCCCGTGCCCAACCTCCACAAGACCAGATATTTGACCACTGATCGCTAGTCTAGAATTCAGATTTTGATAATTAGCCATAACCTGGTCCGTAAACTTAGGGCCAAACCCCATTCTAACATCGTGGCCCGAAGGAAGCTCCACTCCACCCGATCAAATTCCTTTTCGGCATCTATTGCCTGGAGGAGAGCCGGAACCCCCTTCCTGTGGGCTTTTTCGGTAAAATGTGCTATTCTCCTTACATTGTCAGCCGTCTGGCGACCCCTTTTGAAACCTGCCTGATCTGCCTGTACTATTGTGGGCATGATGGTGTCCAATCTAGTTGCCAAAACCTTAGTGTACAACTTGACGTCAACATTTAGTAAGGAGATCGGTCGGTATGCCCCGCACACCTCTGAATCTTTACCCTTCTTGTGTATAAGAATCACCTTTGCCTCCTCCATTGACCTTGGTAACAACCCAGTTTTCCCTATGTGATTAAATAATCTAGTGAGATGGGGGATTAGGATTTCCTTATGTAGCTTGTAAAATTCAGCTACAAAGCCATCCGGGCCCGGGGCCTTGTTGGTTGCCAGGGCAGTGATCGCCTTTCTAACCTCATCCACAGTTATTTCCTCTTCCAACCGTTCTCTATCTTCCCTCTGTATAGGTTGGAGATTAACTCTTTCCAGGTATCTCTCGTGTGCTCTGGGTTGCTTGAGGAATAGAGGTTTGTATAAAATGTACGGAACTCCCTCTCTATCTCGCTGTTAAAGCTATATACCTGCTCCCCCTCTCCCCTAATTTTCAAAATCGTTCTGTCTCCCTCCTCCCTACGGAGCATCCTGGCTAACAGGCAATCTGATTTATTCGCCTTAACATAATATTTTTGCCACAATTGCAGCAAGTTCCTTTCCGCCTCTCTAGAGTGGATAAGATTCAGCTGAGCCCTGAGTGTACGGACCTCTCTTTCACTAGCCCTTGCTTGCTTCTCGGCCATCTGAGCCATTGCATCTTTGAAACTACTACTCAGGCGGTCGTCCTCTAATCGCAACTCCAGTTCCCTTCTCACTCTAATCGCTATTATTTTCCCCCCTATCGTAACTTTGAGGGCGTCCCACCATATCTGTGGCGTGGTATCCTCCCAGCAGTTATGATGTACAAACTCTTCAATTTCTTGTTCAAGTTCTGACCAGGATAGGGTCCTTAAATAGTACCGTGGGATATCTCCAACCCCACAAGCCAGGTGTTCCGTGTGGCCTAGTGATCCCCAATATAATGGGAGCATGATCGGGGAACGATATGGGGAACAGCGTGACATTTGTTATGTTTCCTACGAGAGAGCTTGAGACCCAGGCGTAATCAATGCGCAAGTGGGTTTTATGTGCATATGAGTAGAACGATTAACCGGGGGCATCCCCCTGAGTTTCTCTCCACACATCAACCAACACCAGGTCCCTCATCTTTGCTTTTAAATCCCCTGAGGGCCCACCCTGCGACCCCCAAAGCAGCCTGCTTCTATCCCTGTTGGGATCCCATGCCGTGTTAAAGTCCCCTGTTAGTATAATGCGGCCTACAGCAAACTTACTCAATTTGGTGAGGGTTTTCATCATGAAGGAATCCTGGCCAGTATTAGATACATAGATTGTTGCAATTGTATAAACCTCTCCCCTGCCCTCTAATACCGCTGCCATATATCTTCCCTCTGTGAGGCCTTAACTGCCAGGTCTACTCCATCTCGCACTGCAATAACCACCCTCCCTTTTTTAGCGGTCTGAGTGGCCTGTAGCAATCTAGCATATCCCCATAGTCTAACTCTGTGGGAATCCTGTGTTCGAATATGCGTTTCTTGCAGTGTAACTACATGGGGCTTCTCCTTTCGCACAAACCTCTCAACTTTCTGCCTTTTATGTGGGGAGTTTAACCCATTAACATTCAAGGTCAATATTGTCAATTGCTCCATTTTAGAAGGTAGTGGAATATTGAGAGTGTGTCCCCCATGAACCCCAGGCTGGGCTTCCCCCGATCGTTATTATCGGGACCTCGTTATAGGATCTGATGAGCTTCTCAAAAGTTATAATCTCCTGGATCAACCTTGTTGGGACCGCAGGTGCTTCAAGACGGGAGTCATTCGCCTCCTTTTAGCTAAAGTCACCTGTGCTAGGTCTTGGTACAGAAAAATCTCTGAGCCATTATAGGTGATACTACCCACTTTTCTGGCCTATTGCAGAATCTTCTCATTAATGACAAAGCTATGGAAGGCCACCAAAACATCTCTCGGTCTTGCACCCGGTTCAGGTCTAGGAGTCCCCACTCTGTGGATTCTATCGACATGGTGAATAGGGTCAGGCTCTGAGTGGTGCTAAAAGGTCTTCAGATATCCCCAAATCTTGTAGTACGTTATGGATCTGGTGGCAAGTCTACTGATTACTTCACCAAAGGTAAGGGTGTGACACAAGAGTGTGTCATAGCACTACATATGTTCAACCTTTATGCTAATGCTTTAGAGTCTGAGTTGAAGTCTTTGCTCACTGATGTACCTATGATTAGTAGGGTCCATATGTCGGTACTGAGCTCTGCGATGACGCTGTTTTAATTTCCAGAATGCCTAGTGCGTTGTAGGCTTCATTAGATACAATGATGTCATAGGATTGAGAGCCCTGAAGGTAAATTCCACAAAATCAAAGGTTATTGGGGCTAAAAAAAGGTCTTCCCCCTCCTTTATTCTCAATAATGTTAAGCTTCAATGGGTGGATTTTTTCAGTTACCTGGGCAAGGTATTGTCACATAACAGATGTGGGAGGGCACATGTAAATGAACAAACACAGTCTACAGCCCAAGTATGTGGAGCTATCATCAGTTCAGTAACCTATTTATGATACCATTCTATTTCAACCACCATGAAGATTTGCAATGTAAAATTAGGAACAATTGCCCTCTATGATTCTGGAATTTGGGGAATGGAGGACGCCCATACTAGTCCATTAAAGGATGATGCCTTTGTCAGGTGTCTCCTTAACATCCCATGCCCAGCGCCCCTTTTTTCAATTCATTGTGAATTGAATCAACCCTTTGTTATTGATGACCCCAGATTAAGGCCCATTCACATGGAGTTGACTTTCTGGACTAACACAGATGTTTTTTCTATACCTAAACATCCTAAGAATATTCTCCCTAGAGAGAATATCCTGATAATCAAGTGGCTACACTTCATCCATAAGTATTACCTGAAAGTAGACATTTAATACCATTTTAGGAATCAAGGCAGTATTAAGATTTGTTACTGGTTAGTGGGAATGTCAAATCTATCTTGGATGCTGAGAGGCGAGATACGGATTTGCGTTTGCAGACCGATAGGAGCCATGCTTGTATCTCCAATCCTGGTAAAAGGATGGAGTACCTGGATTGGATTGTATCAGGTAAGGGCAGGTCTCTAATAATATGTTTTAGATTTGATCTCGTGCTGATCAGCCATGTCTATATGTGGAGGTTTCACCCTCTATCACAGAGATCTACCTGATCATATTGCCACTATGTTGTGTATTGTTGGTCGTTTTTGTGTACTTTTAGGGCTTTTTCCAAATGACGTTTTAAAATCGAAATCGGATTGATTAAAGATCACACCTATTCCTAAAATTGTTCCTGCTCTTCATGGTATATAGTGGACTCGCACCCGGTTTTCTGAGCTGGTGTGCATCTAGGCTGTGTGCATCTAGGCTGTGTGCATCTAGGCTGCGTGCATCTAGGCTGTGTGCATCTAGGCTGCGTGCATCTTGGCTGTGTGCATCTAGGCTGCGTGCATCTAGGCTGTGCAGTCCCTGTGGTGTAGGCCTTTGCTTGTTACTGGCTCTCTTCCTCTTCCCACCCTCCCCCTTGCAATTGGTTAGAACAGTCAGGTGTTGCTTTGCCCATTTCAATGTCATTGGTCATTGCCACACCGGTGACTGGAAGAGCTGTATTTCAAAGGCCCTTTAATTTCACTGTATATTCACCAATATGTTCATTTTTGTGTCACAATATCATGCTGTCCACCCACTTCCAAGCACTTACTCATCTTGAGTGCATAAAGTATTTTATTTTAGCCCGAAAATTCAATGATAGGCTATCCCTGCCTTGTTGTGCTCGAGATGCCAGGTTACTTTTTGTACAGAATGGTAATCTAATGAATATCTATGTACTGCCAAAACTACAGTGTGCCTCTACTCTTCCTGTTTTCCTGATGGGTGGCATGGGTCCTTCCCAAGTTACTAAGGGACTTCTTGAATTTGGTAACTCACTTGTAATCTTGAAGAATTCTTTCATTAATTGCCCCTCTACTTGCATTCATCCACATAAAGATTGCCCTTTGCTGAGGTCAAATAAATTAACGTATAACATCAGAGGTAATCCATAACGAATGGCAAGTGTGCAGCTGCCTTTCTCATTGTAAACCATACTTGGTCCATAGCGGTTTAAACAAACTCCAGTTCCTACAGAACACCATGCTGCTTCTCAATCCTAAACACAAAGCTATCCTAGTGGGGATAGTCAGCTCCAGATTACTATGCTAGGTCCCTATATGCTGCACTGCTCCAACTCCTCATTAACAAACTCCAGAAATCCAAGAAGGCAACTGTGCATCTAGTTCTTGGCCTAAGAATAATAATCGCATATCCTATTGTAAGATGTTTTAATTGATTTGCAAAGCATACCTTAAACCCCCTATTATCTCAATCCCACCCCGAAGTTCTGGGATAGGAAATGGTCTGTATTTGATCTAAACATGGGTAATCCCCTAGAACTATGCTGGGAAAGACCCCCATACCATTATACAATTACAGGCAGCTTGTCTACAGAACAGAGAAAAAATAGCCTTCCTGGTTTTCTTGATACTTTTCAATGCACACAAACATCCATTCAATCACATTTATATAGCTTCTTCTAGATACCAATTTACAAGGAATACTCCAGTTATCACTACTTGTCGGGTTGCATGCCTTAAAATAAATGTTCATCAACAAATGGCAATTTAATGCACTGTATTTCCTTTAACAGCACCAGCACATGTTGACATTAGAGAACATTTTCAAATAATCATTTAGGAGGAGTTTTTCTTACACCATTCACGACAATTATTGGTATCAGAGAAAATCTACATCATATGCATCATCAATTTGTTTTTTGTGTGTGTGTGGTATTCTCCCATAGTTATGTGGTGCATTGGTTTCTGTGCAAGCAGATATGTGAAATGCAAGTTATGGTGGGTCGCATTAGGAATCTATTGGCTTGGTTTGAAAGTGTTGTGTTTTCATTTTTGAAGAGTAAAACATATTAGTTCAACTAAAATGCATATGAACATGGAAATATAATTCTCTGGAATGATTGGAACTAACCTAGCAATCCTACTTGGCGTTTATAAGCTTGTTTTACTAGAAGGTACTTTCATTTCAGGGTAATGTTATCAGAAAGATTTCAAAAGGTATTTCAATTTGCATTATTGTTTGGGACTAGACAAACTAAACTCCCTCTCATCTCACATGAATGGTTTGGCTGTCCTCTGAATTTCCCCCTTGATCTAACTATGGCTTCCACAGGTCAAAAGTGTAATAATCTTCTGTAAACATTGAATTATTTGACACCAGTTCACAATTCTAGTCTTACAATACACTTGTTAACACACTTGGCTTTCGCTTAATTGACTACTGTTAGAAAACACTCAATAGGTAATTTTAAACTGAGTGGTGTGGGCAATTAAAGAGTAAAATTGCTTTTTCGCTTTCATATTCTACTTCAACTAATTTTTCAGCCATCTTGAAGCACTGGACGTCAGTAAAACGGGGATAGCATCTCTGCTTTGCCTTCCGAGAGTACAGCCCTCACTTTGACATCTGTGCAGAGCCTGCTTGCGCAGGGTCGAATCCCAGCAGGGCCAAACTCAGCCTTTTATCCTTCCGAGGTCGATAAATGAGCACCACACACCGTGGGAAATAATAAGCAGCACTAAGATGCCTGAGGGTTTGTAGCGCTACATAAATGCAAAATTATTATTATTATTATTATTATTATTCCTCCTCTAACTCAGGATAGCACTTGGTTTTTATGCCCGCATGTGGTTTTCATGCAGGCGTTAAACAAATATAATGCAATGGAATATGCCTCATAATAGCACCTGCTACTTGGCAGGCAGATTCGATTGGAATCCATTATAGAACACAGCCCACAAAGTGTCTTAGCTGTGTTTTGTTTCAGTCAAAGCGAAGAGTGAAAGTAAAGAGTAAAGGTGATTTCGCAATGTTTTACTCTTTACTTTCACACTCCACTTTGAGAGTGTTGAAAATTGCATGCAGGGGACCAGCAACTGGAAAGTAAGTGTAATCATTGGTGGTCCCCTGCATGCAATTACCTTTGTAAAAATATTACCACCTGTACATTTTGCGCCTAAATGCTAAAAAGCAACCCCTATTGCTTTGGTTACTGTAAGAAAGTAATGTGCATTACACTTCTCCAATGGCCTCCCTTACAGCCCCCCATTCAGTTGCTTAGCTGGTAAACGATTTCCCTAATAGATTTTCAATTGCTGTCAGGGATGTATATACTAATTTCTGGTTTTGTCTTTCAAAGCACAGAATCAATATGACATTTCGTAGCTCCAGGCAGCCTCACCCAGTCAGATATGCCCCCAGCAATCATTCTTTTCCGGTAATCTGGCCCTATTTAGGGAAAGCTTTGCTTGAGGTTTCCTCTGGACAAGGCATTCTTCAGGGGTCTTTCAAGTATCCACCAGGCATCCGCTGCAATGCCTCACTGGTCACATAGGATCTGCCCACTTATTAGAATTCCAGAGCTCTCTAATTGCCTATTTGTTGGGGTTTCACTAGATGATAAAACTTCTGATGCAATATCATTTGATACAGTGATCTTTCATTGGACAAGTTTTCTCATTGGTTCCCTTACAATTCTGACAGTCCCAGTGATACACCACTCTATTTGGCTAGATGCAAAATATTTAGCCATGTGATAAGAGGAGGTTCTGGTCAAACTCCATTTGTCCCCATAATTTTGGATCTGACGCTAGCTCTCTATTGAGGTGTACATTTTTGGTACTGCACTACAAATCTGTTACATGCTCCAGTACCATAAAAATTATGAAATCATATACATGTATTCATAATTGATACATGTTGATATATAGTGTTGATACATGAACTGTGGGGGATGCTCCACTGAATTCAAAACTGTGATTGCTTTCTCAAATGACCTGAGCATTGCAAAGTATAACTGAAAATGTATTTTACCTCATGTGTGCAATTTTAAAAAGGACATTTGTATACATGTAGGTCCATTTCATTTAATCATAGTTCGATCAGGGCTGGTGTACATCTCTTGCACTCCAATCCATCCATTAGACATGCAGAGATGTTATTTTATGGCCCAGCCAGAGTTTGGAAAAGGTAGAGCTGAGTGGATATTATCTTCTTTTATGCTTTGCTCTGTGAAAAACAGGCCTTCTAACAAGTAAACAATTCTATGTCACAAAACGAAAGAAGACCATAAACATGTATTTTTCAAAGTGTATTGGATGTATGTATTTGGCATTTTTCCACGAGCATGTGTTCCATGTGGACCTGGCTGCTTCAGGGTCCTTTCACCACCACCTTACAAGTTGGTATCCTGCCACAGAGTGACGTTTGCCTAGGGACATATGTGTCCAAAGGGGAGCCTGGCAGGTCCATGGTGCTATAATGCACTAGCCAGGACTGTGATATGCAAGTTGATTGAAGGGGCATAGCTTCCTGTTGTTTTAAGTTATTTGGAGGCTAATTATATTGCTATGTGTGAGTGGCTCAGTGGGTATGCCTTTGGTGTGTTTGAGCATAGAGGGTGGGTATTTTAGTGAAGGGAGGTTCAGGGTCTGAAATTGAGGGGAGCTGGGAGCCATTTAGCTCCTGCTTGTTGCCTAGAAATAAATAAACACACACAAATAAATAAACATTAGGACACATCTATACAACATATAAAGCATAATGGGTCATGCATAATGGACAGAATTATAGGTTTGCAGCTTATATGAAAGTTAGATTTGAGGAATACTATTTACTAGCTCCTTGTTCCCTAGTGCTAGCTCCTGGTCACGTCAATGATGTATACCAAGGAGCTACTTTCAGCTCCTGCTTATTCATTCTTCATTTTGATACCTGGAGGTTAGTGGAAGGCCCAGTGGGCCGTTCAAAGTATCCACGTGCAATGAGGATTTGAGGATCTAGTAGGGGCATTTCAGCTAGTTCTTTGCAATCAATCTTTTAGCAATGAGGCACAGCTCATGCAACAAAGAGTTGGACCCATCATGGCAGACACTTATCTGCAACCTGAGAGCCCAATTTAAATAACACTTAAATGAGAAACTCTCTCCATAGAAGAAATCTATTATAGGGGAACATTTCTACTTGAACTTGCCTTCAAATTGAAAAATATATTTTTCATGAAACTTCTTAACTATGACATCTAAAGTTCTTGACATTCCACTTTAAAACAGAAGATCAAATGAAAACAATAATCAGAACTAGGGAAGCCTCCTAACCATAAACACAGTCAAAAGCCATCTTTCATAGATATAAGACTTGTTGACATTTGGGGAACGGTAAATTCAAATGTTTTATTAGATATTTAGGTTGAGCATAGCCAGACTATGCTGCGTATAGAGAGATGGGCCTTTGTAAATCCTAAATTGAATTCATCTGATCAAGATTTTGCTACCCAGATTTCCTCATTGGTGTTGCCATTTTCTTGTTTATATCTTTATATCGATAAAGTTTATGATTAAAATACAATCTCATAATATACAAACTAGTCGATTCATGGAATTAATGTGCGCCGAAAATTCCTGCGCAGAGGTGCCAAAACGTGCGATTCGCAGTAAAAGTGCGAAATCGCAGGGAAACCAGCGCACATTGATTCATGGAAGTCCGTGCGCGTGAAAAACATTGGATGTGCGCTGAAAAAGTGCGCGGTGCACGCTGGCGAACAGGTCATCCAACGGCCTGCGCCACGGCCACTGCGAAATCGCACATAGCGCAGCGCACATCACAAAAGTAGGCGGAACACGGGGCGTAACACTCGGAATGGGGAATGTGGGATGTATTTACCCATGCATCCTAGCCCTACCTCAAAACTGTGTAGTACTGACATGAAAACATCATGATGGCCAGAGCTTCCCAGAAAATGCACAGGGAAATGCATGAAGAATAGGTTGCCATTCATTTTTGCCGATGTTATGGGCACAGAAGGAAACTGCCTAAAACCACCATTGGACTAGCCACACAGTAGTCTGAAACCATTGGGAATGGCAATGCTGATTGCCAAATGCAACCTAGAATTGTGGGGAATTCATTTCTTAAATCCCAAAAATGGGTGCAGTACCAGTACTCACCACTATCCAAAAGCCGGCGTTTTAAAACCACTCTGTTTCCCTGAAGGCAAGTCAAAATGCCTATTTTCAAACATTGCAATATGTGCAAAATATTCACTGAACACCAGCAGACATTTGGTAGAATGGAGTTTTGTGTGCCTACAAAATCTGGGAAATGAAGAGCCCAGAAAAATGCTTATAACAAGACTGGCTGCGCTGTGGATTTCAGCAGTTTAAGTTGCACTGGATTTAAAGACACTAAAATCGAAAATGTTTAAATTGACTGAGTGACCTACTTTTGAGTATCACATAGGTTGCAATTGTTTAAATGTCATAGTTTTAAACTTAGAATCAGCCTTCTAGCTGCATATGTGAAAATGTTTAGTTTTATTTGAATGCAGGAACTGGGGAACAAAAAGTGACATTTTATCTGAAACCTGGCTTAAGGAACTGAATTCTGCCTGGCAACTACCCCCATCAGAAGGGAAACTTGAGTCACAGCTGTGTTCCCAGGCCAACCTTCCTTTTGCTGCCCACACTAAGGATATGCCATCTATCTGATAATTGAATTATCTGTGCTCTGCAAGAGAGTGAACAAAGCCCTCTTCACTCAGGCAAAGGTTTTTATTACCGCAGTCGTAAAATGTAGCTTCCTCTTGGCAAGAGCTGGGAGGGGCACTGCCTGTGAGAGCAAGCTGGCTTGGCAGAAACTGGAAAGACTGGTTTCTATACCATGTGACCTGGGAAACCACACCCCTTTGGAGCCAGAACATAACTTTAAAAAGATGAATAACTCATAGAGCGGACATGTGAAAATTTTATAAATGATACCATAATTCTTGTGATTTTTCTGCCCACATTTTAAGAGGTTTTTCGACCCGGTGGCATGTTCAGGGGGGTGTCAGCGGAAAAGTGGATATTACTCTAAATGTATGCATGATAAAAATCTGAAACTTCATCAGTTAATGTCCGTACTCTCTGCACACATGTATGTAAAGTTGGGTCAATGTCAGAAATTGCAAAATCAGTTAAAAAGTGAAATATGTGCCAGTTCTGAATGCAAGCTCCCACGAAGAGCAGAGTTTGAACAGGGTATACCTCCTGTAATGCATGATGGGTGCATATGATTTTAAAACAATATGTACCTCTGCAAATATGTATTTGTTTCAAATCTAGATTTGTGTGTAAGTTGACAGGAGGAGTGGACTTTCTGCAGGCTGTAAAATGACATCACTCTGACTCACAGTTCATTCCCCAATCAAATGATAAATGGAAGTTTGACCAATTAGAAGCTGAGAGAGAGGTAGGGTCAGTGATGCTAGAACACACCCACATTCTAAACACATAAAAGCAGACAGACAGGACAGATAGGGACTTTCCAAATCCATCTGCAGCGGGACGCTCTGCCGGAAAAATCCATACTTACCTCCATCAAACTCCAGAAAGCCAAACTAGAGACTTCAATCTATCCAGAGCAGAGACCAGACCAGAGAGAAAGCAGTGCTGTGTCTAGCAGAGACCAGACCAGAGAGAAAGCAGTGCTGTGCCTAGCAGAGACCAGACCAGAGAGAAAGCAGTGCTGTGCCTAGCCGAGACCAGACCAGGCGCTGTGAGCAGAATCCGGAAAGACCTGACCAGACTGAAGATCGTGACCAAGTCGCTTTCCTGTTCAAAATCTCTTGTGAGTACTTAGCAAAACTCAGAACACATCTCTTAGTTTAAATTCATCTAATTCAATCTATTTAACCTAAGTAGAACTGCCTCCTATCTGTCACCTGTCATTTCTAGTAAAATTTGTCATTTTGAAAAAGTGTGCGTTTAAAATTTACAAAACCAAAAACGACCTTTACTAAATTACTCATATCTCCGCAACCGTTTGGGCTAGAGACTTGCAATAACTTTCATTTGGAAGCTGAGATCCCAGGCTTTCCCAGGACCCCAAAACGGTAGAGATAGTCCTTGCGGTTCCTTTGTAATAGCGCTCGGCGCATCCGCGAATTTTGCCGCGATTTGCAATTTCTTCACATGTAAATAAACTGCTGCTGCCTGATTTCATTTGCCAGAAATTCGTTTAACCTGCTAACTATCCCTGCATCATTGCTAGTGTGAGCCTGGACTAATATTAACTAGATACCACTCATCCTGAACCTCTAAAAGGGAATTAAGAGCGTTTCCAGCATATTTCTCATTCATTGCTAGCACCTATCAAAGCATTTGCCTGTGTTTTCAAACTTCTGTTTAAGCTTGCTGGATTGAACTGAATTACAGTTGATTGCATTTCTGAGAACTGTGTGTTTTCCTTCCATTTCCTTGCCTTGCATCAAAGGGGGGGAGGGGAGTAGCCAGAGAAAAGTGATTACATTGTTTGGTTGAAATCATATTGCGTATTTTCTGTACTGCATTCATTGAATATTGCATCCACCTGAGCCTACATAAAGCATCCTCTACCACATTATACTTTTGTTCCTATTTACCAGTGTGCTACCTTATCCATTCATGTCAACTCATTAGTGATTATAAGAAGTGTGCTAGTGCCAGATTCTCCGTTGTTGATCTTTATCATATCAGATTAAGTGTGCTATTCAATTATTAATTTATTATAAAGCGTGATATATATATATATCTATTTTAAATTATCAAATAAACCTTTTAAACTTGCAAAACAGAACTACTTCTTGGCTCAGTGGGGTCAGGGGGATTCCAAGAGAGGGGTGTTATATAGGGGTAGTCATCCAGAACGCATGAACTGGACCTAAAGATATATCAATAAGGGTTTTCATTCAGTATTCTAGACTAGGCGTTAACTTAGCTGTAGTGCTGAATTGAATCCTCTTACAAAGTGGGGGCTCGAGCCGAGACGTTGGGTTAGATTTACCAGTTGTGCAGCTTAATACAGTGTGCTAACTGACGGGATACATACACCCGGTCGGATCACCACGCTGCATTACGCTGTGAAGCATTCCTCAAAAGGGACACTCCAAGAAAAGTTCTGTTCTGCAAAAATAAAATACTAACTTCTGTAAGTCAGGACAGAGACCAATCTCTAGAATGACGACCTTAGTAGACATGAAAATAGCCAGAGAGCACCTCTTGCATAAGCTATTTGTGAGAGGTGAATGGACCGAACAGGGCCAGGATGTGTGGTTGCAGGCCATCACACAACAGGTCACTGAAACAGGGTCAGATATATATAGAGATCAGGGTCCCTTACATGTGGCCCTGAGTGAACTATATATGGCTCCTAAAGCCAAAGAGGAACACAATAAGATCGCCAGGATAGCAGCATACCTGTACCTATATATGGGAGACATGCAGGATAGATGTGCTGAAAGCCAAAATCTGGCAAATAGGCAACAGATGGCATTACAGAAGGTCCAATCTGATCTGGACTCTTCTGAGCAGAGGCTGCAGAGGAGCCAGGAGTCAGAAAATGACAGCAGACTGTACATTACTAAAATAAAGGAGGATATGGATGTGCTGCAAAAGGAAAAGTCAGAACAGGATACTAGATTTCTGGCCCTGCAGAAGGAGCACCAAGACAGTTTGGACTCCTTACTGCAGAGCCAGAAAAAGCTGGAGCAACAGATCAATTTTAACAGGGCATGCACGGAGCAGGTAGCCACCCTGCAAAGTCATCTAGATAGAGTGAAGGTAGAGAGCAACAAGCTGATCTTGAAAGACCTGGATACCCAGGCAGAGTTTGATGAGGAGCGCCAAAAAGCTGGTGCCCTTCAACGGCAAAGGGACGACCTGGCGGCACAAATGCAGGCTCTTAGTCAGGAAAGAGATGCCTTAGGCCAGGAAGTCTGCCATTTAAAAAGAAAAATGGAAGAAAATCACCTGGCCCACCAGGGACTGGGTGATCTCCAAAAAGAACACCAGAACTTGTTAGAGCACACCAGGAGGGTGGAGGATGCTCTAGCAAGAAAGGAGCAGGCCAATAGGGACACAGCTCAAGAGGTAACCCTCCTGCAGCAAAGACTGGCCCAGTTCTCCAGGACCAACCAGGAAGCACAGAGGGAAAACGAGGCCCTCTGTGAACGCAATGATAGGCTCCAACAACAGGTAGCGATGCAGGAGAGACTGATAGAGTCCAGTAAGGCCTTAACTGAAGAACTGAAGGCACAAATGCAGGCTCTTGCATTGCAACAGGGAGCAGGGGCGGATAGAGATGAGGTTCGCTGGGAAAGGGAAACTCCGGAGCATAACCTCAGGAGCCCTAGTACCAGAGGCCCTCATACCTCTCAGTCCCTGGACTCTGCCACCCCCATGTTCCCTGGCGCACATGAGCACAGGGCCACAGGGATGGCAGATTACTATCCAGCTAAGAGTATGGGGCTCATAGGCCAGAACCACTCAGGAATGGAGGGGTGGGCATCCGGGTATGGGCACCCAAGTACAGTACAGTTCAATGGGGAACCCCAGGAGAGTAGGCCCATTAAGGGCATCCTGAAAACCTCTGCCCAGTTAGGTCAGTGGAGGGGGTACCCATCAAATCCTGGCAGCAAGGAGGAATCTGAAGACCCCTCTGAACTGCGCAGGACACAGGAGACCAGGTCCCCACATTCTGCCAGCCATTCCCAGGCTCGCAGAATCCGGGAAAACCTGGAAGAACAGACGGGAACCTCTGGGAGCAGTGCCTCTGAGTCCGAGGAAGAATGGACAAGGGTTACCCGAACCAAAAAGGCCAATAAGGCAAAAAGGGCCTTGCTTAAGGACCCTTTAAAGCAGATTAAGGCGATCAGGAGCGTCATCACGCCTTACCATAAGAACGCTAAGTATTCTGTTTGGGAGCACTTAGAGTTGTTTGAGCAAATGATGGAGACTTTCCATATGAAGGACAGCCAAAGCTGTATTCAATATGTAAAGTGGACCTTCTCCCCGGAATACTCCAGTTTCTTTGCGGGGCTGGAGGACCAAAATCATTTAAGATGGTCCACATATAAGGCGGCCATCCTGAAACATTTTTCTGTTCACAGAAATCCTCAAGAGGCTCGCAAGGCAGCCTACAATTTGCAATGTGGGGAGGATCAGGCCCCACAAGAATTTGTGCAGGAGTTAAAGCGTGCTTTTGCACAGACCACAAGAGGGGTGCGCACAGACAGTCGAGAATTCGTTAATACATTTTTTCATGCCTTGCCCAAATATATCATGACCCAGCTTGTGAGGGATTTTCATGAGAAAAGATCTTTAGACTGGGTGATTGAACAGGCTACCCGGATCTATGAGGTGCAGAAGCCCATAGAAAATAAAAGCAATGCCCAGAAAAACCCCAAAGCCAACAGCACCCCTGCGGCTGCCAAGGTGGCAGAGGTAAAGGTCACCCCCGTTTTGGAGTTGGAGATGGGGGGGCCTAAAAACCTACCTGCACCTAATAATGCTAGGCCCAGAAGGTCCTCGGGCCAGTCACAGACAGGGAGCCAGGGAGGCAGCCCCACAAATGGGGTCCCTCGCTCTCCTGATTATGTAAGTCCACGTTACAAGGGAAATCGACCCATCCTGGGTTATGTGTGGACTCCTCCAGCCCAAGGGGGGGGATCCAGACAAGCACCTAACCCAGGGAACTTCCCTCCAAACTTCCCACAGGAGGGCAGTAATTTACCAAACCCTGGGCAGACCTTTTTCCCCAGATATCCACCCGACTTTCAGCCCCAAAACCATCCATCCTTCTTTCCCCAATTCCCTGAGCCCAGACCACTGAATCCGGGAGAGGGGAGGCCAAGGGTGGAGGGGTACCCAAATCTTCCCAACCCGGGGTATTACCAGAGGAGGGACAGCTACCCTTCCCGGGATCAGCCCAGGGGAGAAAACAGGGCCCCGTATCAGCCTGAGCGGGTTTCCCAGTTAGAGCGCCAGGTTCAAAACATGGCGCGGGATCTGGGGCACATACTGAGGGCTCAGCAGAACCCTCAGATGGGCGTGCCGGCGCAGAACGCACCCAACTCTGGACCTGGTGCTCCAGAACAATGACGGGGGCAGCACCCCGATAACGCACCGGTTCCCAGGGAGGAGGCACAAGGGGAAGGGGGGTGTAAAGCCTTGGAGGAAGCTTCCTTCCTCACTTGGAAACAGCCCCTAGAAACCCAGGAACCGGAAACAAAATCTCTTGCCCCGGAAAGTCTGCCTCCTAAGGAGCAGAGGGGGGGTAGGAGAAACAAAAGACCCAAACAGACTCAGTTTGAGGAGGAGGTACAGATCTTCCAATTTGAGGGAGAGGGATCCTCAGAGGATCCTGGGAAAAGGATCTTCTCCTCCAGAGAGGGGGGAACTCCTCCCAAAGAAAAATGGGTCCCTAGGGATGCAAATCCAGACTGGGGAGATGTGGAGACTGAGCTACCGCCGCCCACCATCTCATCCCAGAACCAACAGCAAGAAAATCCCCTGGTTCAAACTCATCCTGGTGACTGCCTCCAAAAAGGGGGGGGCGGCCCAGAACCGGAGCCAGGGGAACCCACAATGGCTCTGATCTCCAGTTGCCAAATTTTTCTTTCAGATTCCCAAGGCTCTCCACAGAATTCTGCCCAAATCTCTTCGCTAGCGATGTCCAAAACCAGAAAATTAGCCCACCAGTTGTCCAAAAATGTACATTATCTGTGCCCCCTTGAGGAGAAGGAGGGAAGATATTATGCCCCGGTACAAGTACAGGGGCAGGGTACAATCTCGGCACTGGTGGACACTGTATCTCAAGCTACCCTTCTGTCCAGAAGGGCCTTTGACGAACTGAATGCAGGAAGGGGAGAGAATTACCAAATTCCTCTCACCTCTCTTCCGGGACAACTACAGAACTTTGACGGGAAGGAAATTCCCGTTGAGGGGACTGCAGACTTGGACATTAAGATCGGGCGACACAAGTTGAAACACCCGGTCATAGTTGTGACCCCAGAGGGCACCCCTTGTTTACTAGGGAATGACCTCCTGAGAAGGTTGTCACCCCTAATAGATTGTGTAAACAAGGTCCTCTGGACCCAGACTAGCCGACCAATAAAATTAAAACAGAGTGTCAACCATGTTAGTTTAAACGGCACCTGCCACATGGTTGAACAAAAATCTGACCAAGTAGAATTTCACTTCCAGAATAGCCAAATTCCAGACGTGACAGTAATAGCAGTAGGACAACAGACTGGTGATGGGGGGTCCTCTCTATTTCTGAAAATCAACCTTCCTTCATGTCTAAAGTGGTACTCCACGCTGGAAGGAAACACTCTGAGATTCTATACTAATCCACAATCAGAAACTCCCACTCCTATAGTCCAGAAAGATGTGAAATCAGCTCAGAGCCTGGCTGATATTCAGCAAATTGGAGAGCAGTTGTTCATCCCTGTTCAGTTAAATGATGGGAAGGACTCTGTTCTCGCTCGAGTGTGTGTGAACAACGGTAAGAGCTTCATCAGTGAAGCCATGTTTCGCCAACTCCCAAAAGATCCAGCCATTCCCACCTTCAAACTGATAGACAAGTGGGAAATGGACCTGGAAGCACCCAATTCAAAACATCTCCTGCCACGCAGGTGTATGCTCAAAATCTCCATTGGCAACAAGAGCATAGTCCATAATTGTTGGGTCGTGCGAGACGTCACTGCCGCCTTTTACTTAGGCAGTGACATTCTCAATCGCTTTGCCATTAGTTTGGACCTAATAAACTTCAAAGCTTGGTCCCGATTAGCGGATAATCCCATGGGCTTTGTTGATCCAGAAAAAGCATTTAGGTCAGCTCAATTGCTACCTTATGCAGTCGAAATTCAGGTTAAAGAGGAAGTCACCATCCCAGAAAGGACCCGACAATTCTCCCTGGAAGTGAAAGTTAAAAGGGGACAAGAGTTGAAAAACCCTGATGCTTACATACATCTAAATGCTTCTCTCCAACAGCAAGGGTTGGGGGTAAACCCAACTCCATTAGTCAACATAGAACATGACACCATTCTAATAGAGGTGGATAACAGCGACTTAAAGAGTATTACTCTAGCCGCAGGCACCATTATTGGAATGGCGGTTGATGACCGACATTTCTCCATTGATCTTGTAAATGAACTGTTAGGACCAATCCCCAAGGACTGTGTTGACAGTGACAGTGAGGACAATACAACACCAGACAGGATTTTTACCCGGCATGGGGGGAACTTCCTGGTGTACACTTCCTGCCCTTATGGTAAGGAAGATGTGACGTGTGACTTCAGGAGGGATGAGGTGATTTTCCAGGTCCATGAGGGCTGCCTTTCCCACCTGAAGCCTCCGGTCCAAATCAGCACTCTGACCAGGGACTTCTCCACCCAGCTTGAGGAGGCCGCGGAGATAGCCAAACCAGAAGTCTTTCCAGGCTTCAGGCAGATGGTGGAAGAGAGAGTCAACCTAGCTGATGCCTGTGTGACTCTGGAACAAAAGCAAAAGTTGAAACAAGTTTTCTTGGATTTCCAAGATCTCTTTGCGGTAGACTCATATGACTGTGGTCGCACTGACATCCACACAACAACAATCCCCACGGACCCTGGCATGACTCCTGTGTTTGTGAAGCAATATCGCTTGCCTCTCGCATCAATGGAGTCCCTTACTGAAATAATTAAGAACCTTGAGTCCCGGGGAATAATCCGTCCAGTCCACAGCACCTTCAATAATCCGGTGCTGGGAATATTGAAGCCAAACGGCCAGTGGAGACTCTGCGCTGACCTCAGGGAGCTCAACAAACGGGTCCATACTTCCCGATGGCCTCTGCCCTACATTGACCAAGGGCTGGCCCAGATCCAGGGGTCACAGGTATTCACTGCAATAGACCTGACCAATGGATACTGGACTGTGCCTGTCAGTAGGGAGGACCAATACAAGCTGGCTTTTACCTTTGGGGGCCAGCAGTACACATGGACCCGGACTCCCTTCGGATACCTCAACTCCGGCAATGAATTCAACATTTTCCTACATAAGGCCATGCCCGACCTGGGTGCGAGGGGTAACCTGGCTTATGTAGATGATGTCCTCATCAAAAGTTCATCTGTGGAGGAACACATAGCGGAGATCCGTTATGTTCTGACACAGTTGAGGGCCGCCGGAGCAAAACTTTCCTTTCAGAAAGCACAGTGGTGTAGAACCCGTGTTAATTTCTTGGGGCATGAGATTACTCCTCAGGGTCTCTGTCCCCAGGAAAAGAAAGTGGAAGCACTTCAGAAACTGAAAGACCCCACAACTCTGCGGGAACTAAGGAGCCTCCTTGGACTGACTAATTACAGCAGAAAGTTCATTGAGGGCTACGCAGAGATCACCAGACCCCTGATTCATCTCCTGAAGGGGGGGGTCAAGTGGGAATGGGGTCCAGAACAAGCCGAGGCAGTAAAACAACTCAAGAGAAGCCTCTCACAAGCGCCTTGCCTAGCTTACCCTGTCAGAAACAAGGAGTTCTTCCTGGAGACAGGGTTCTCTAATACGTGCTTGACGGCAGTATTATATCAAAAGCATGACAAGGTCAATAAAGTAATCTCCTATGCAAGCAAAACTTTATCCTCTGTGGAGGAAAAATTCAACGATTGTGAGAAGGCACTCCTGGCAACGGTGTGGGCATTGAAGAATTACCGCCCGTTTATCCAGGGGGAACACATCATAGTGGAGACTCCACACCAGCCTCTGCAATATCTCCAAAGTGACAGAATCCGGGCCGGAAATGTGAGTAATTCCCGAATTACCTCCTGGATTCTGTCAATGCAAGGCTTTCCTGTGGAGGTCCGATATGGCCAAAACAAGAAGAGTCCCCTCGCGCAAGGTCTGGCTGACTTGCATGATTGTGCCAGAGAAAACTGTCTCGAGGACGAAAGTCTAAAAATAAAGGACAACATGGAGGCATACCTTAATTCCCCCCACAAAGTCTTTGAAGAAGACAAGTGTGAGGGAATGCCCACTGTGTATGTGGATGGATGCTCTTACCATGTTGACAACAACGGGGAGAAAGAACTGGTGGCCGGCGTAGGGAATGCATGGGTGAATGAGTCCCCAGAACCCTCCGCTGGATACAAAATTGGTCCCCGAAGTAGTCAGGTGGCAGAATTGATGGCTGTGCATCAGGCCATCCTCACTGCTGTCCAGCATCAACTCCACGAACTGGTCATAATCACAGATTCGGATTATGTACGGAACGGGTTCGTGGAGCACCTGGTTAATTGGAAAACCAGAGGCATGTTATGTGCTAACAACAAACCCTTGAAACATGGGAAGTTGATCCAAAACATTGATGATCTGGTCACATCGAATGGGATGACCATCTATTGGAAAAAGATTAAGGGTCATTCCAAAGTAGAGGGACCAGACAAAACTGGAAATGACTTAGCTGATCAGCTGGCCAAAACCGGGGCCATCCAAGGGGATCTAATTGAGATTGAGTCCCTGTTGGGGGAAATCCAGGTCACTGCTATCACTAGGTCCCAGACAAATGCTCACAACGACCTTTCAATTGCACAATGGAGTAAGGAGACCCCTGATGCTGATTTGATTACTGCTCAGAAGGGGGATCCAATAATTGGTAAATTTTACCAGCACCTTGAGGACCCTGAGAACTTTCCCCTGACGGATACCGATTACATTGGGAAAGAGGACCTAAGAGTGTTGATGAAATGTCCAAAAATGTTCCGGATCCAAGACGGTTTGTTGGTAAGGAAATCCAAAGCTGGCCACGACCAGTGGGTGGTTCCTACCTCATTCCGAAGCCTGATGTTAAGTCACGCCCATGATGCGGCCACCGCCGGTCATAGGGGGTTTCACACAACATTGGAAATCTTAAGAGAGGTTGCATACTGGCCACACATGGGGCAGGACCTCGACCAATACTTGAAGGGGTGTCTTGTGTGTGCACAATTTCAGCCATCCTCCCTCACGCACCGTGCGCCTCTCCAAAAGCGGGGGATGACACTGCCATGGTCAGATTTACAAATCGACTTTGTAGGCCCTGTGATTCGCTCGGCTAGGGGGAATAAGTACATGTTGACTGTGACATGCTTGTTTACCAAGTGGGTGGAATGTCTCCCAGCCCCAAATTGCAAGGCAGAAACTGCAGCTGCCTTGATGATTAACCACATCTTTTCCCGTTTTGGTCTACCTCAAAGGATTGAGTCAGACAGAGGTAGCCACTTCACCAGTGAAGTAATGACAAAGATGTGGGAGATACTGGGGGTCAAGAGAAAGCTGCATATTGCTTATAGACCAGCTTCTTCTGGGGCAGTAGAGAGATATAACCGAACCATTGTGAGCATATTAAAGAAGTTTGTGGCAGATTCTGGGCCAAGTTGGGATATCCGATTACCTCTGGTCCTAATGGCTATCAGATCTACCCCTTCATCTGCAACCAAAATGTCACCATTTGAGTTGATGACTGGACGCAAGATGGTGCTTCCTCAGCATTTGCTCTACAGGACCCAAGAGCAGACACTGATAAATGCCTCCACTACTCATGAGTATGTAGAGAATTTAAGGAAACACCTCCAACATGCTTTTGCTTATGCTCAGCGGAATCTAGAAAGATCAGCTGATAGCATGAAGACCCATTATGACCTGAAAACTTCCAGGAAGGAATATCAGGTGGGGGACCGGGTCTATCTATACAACTTCCAAAGGAACCAGGCCAAGCAGCGCAAATTTTTGCCTACATGGAAAGGACCATTTGAGATCATAGACAAAATCTCCCCTGTGGCCTACAAGATCCGCATCCCCAAAGGCGGTTCGGCAGAGGGGGAAGACAAGTGGGTCCACATAAACCAGTTGAAATGTTGCCATCCCAGGCACACTCTGCAACAACTGGAGGAATCCTCTGGAATCCTAGCGGGTACTGTCTCAGACTAATTCAGTTCCAATCATAAAACATACCACATCTAGTCTCTAAAATATTGTGATTTGCATGAAACTGTCTCTTAGTTATACTGTTTTTTTTATCAAAGTAAGAATGTAATGTTTCGTCATGATGAAATGCATATGCTGTCCCACCATCTCAACAGTGGTGGAAAAACGTCTATGAGTAGGTATTGCCGCTCTTCCTTTGTCGTCCTAGGAGAAAGAAGACCTTGAGACTGGCCAAGGAGGATGATCCAGAGACCGGGAACGAAGATCCAATGGGCCCAGTGGACCGCCCAATACTCCCATCAGGACCGGCGAGGAGAACTGATCGATCAGTACCGGATGGAGGAAAAGATGCTGAACTGTGCCATCTATTGGAAGAAGATGAGGAAACATCCCAGATCTTGCGAGTCCCATCAGTGAAACCGAATGGCCATCGCAAGAGGGGGGCTTGTGGGATGTATTTACCCATGCATCCTAGCCCTACCTCAAAACTGTGTAGTACTGACATGAAAACATCATGATGGCCAGAGCTTCCCAGAAAATGCACAGGGAAATGCATGAAGAATAGGCTGCCATTCATTTTTGCCGATGTTATGGGCACAGAAGGAAACTGCCTAAAACCACCATTGGACTACCCACACAGTAGTCTGAAACCATTGGGAATGGCAATGCTGATTGCCAAATGCAACCTAGAATTGTGGGGAATTCATTTCTTAAATCCCAAAAATGGGTGCAGTACCAGTACTCACCACTATCCAAAAGCCGGCGTTTTAAAACCACTCTGTTTCCCTGAAGGCAAGTCAAAATGCCTATTTTCAAACATTGCAATATGTGCAAAATATTCACTGAACACCAGCAGACATTTGGTAGAATGGAGTTTTGTGTGCCTACAAAATCTGGGAAATGAAGAGCCCAGAAAAATGCTTATAACAAGACTGGCTGCGCTGTGGATTTCAGCAGTTTAAGTTGCACTGGATTTAAAGACACTAAAATCGAAAATGTTTAAATTGACTGAGTGACCTACTTTTGAGTATCACATAGGTTGCAATTGTTTAAATGTCATAGTTTTAAACTTAGAATCAGCCTTCTAGCTGCATATGTGAAAATGTTTAGTTTTATTTGAATGCAGGAACTGGGGAACAAAAAGTGACATTTTATCTGAAACCTGGCTTAAGGAACTGAATTCTGCCTGGCAACTACCCCCATCAGAAGGGAAACTTGAGTCACAGCTGTGTTCCCAGGCCAACCTTCCTTTTGCTGCCCACACTAAGGATATGCCATCTATCTGATAATTGAATTATCTGTGCTCTGCAAGAGAGTGAACAAAGCCCTCTTCACTCAGGCAAAGGTTTTTATTACCGCAGTCGTAAAATGTAGCTTCCTCTTGGCAAGAGCTGGGAGGGGCACTGCCTGTGAGAGCAAGCTGGCTTGGCAGAAACTGGAAAGACTGGTTTCTATACCATGTGACCTGGGAAACCACACCCCTTTGGAGCCAGAACATAACTTTAAAAAGATGAATAACTCATAGAGCGGACATGTGAAAATTTTATAAATGATACCATAATTCTTGTGATTTTTCTGCCCACATTTTAAGAGGTTTTTCGACCCGGTGGCATGTTCAGGGGGGTGTCAGCGGAAAAGTGGATATTACTCTAAATGTATGCATGATAAAAATCTGAAACTTCATCAGTTAATGTCCGTACTCTCTGCACACATGTATGTAAAGTTGGGTCAATGTCAGAAATTGCAAAATCAGTTAAAAAGTGAAATATGTGCCAGTTCTGAATGCAAGCTCCCACGAAGAGCAGAGTTTGAACAGGGTATACCTCCTGTAATGCATGATGGGTGCATATGATTTTAAAACAATATGTACCTCTGCAAATATGTATTTGTTTCAAATCTAGATTTGTGTGTAAGTTGACAGGAGGAGTGGACTTTCTGCAGGCTGTAAAATGACATCACTCTGACTCACAGTTCATTCCCCAATCAAATGATAAATGGAAGTTTGACCAATTAGAAGCTGAGAGAGAGGTAGGGTCAGTGATGCTAGAACACACCCACATTCTAAACACATAAAAGCAGACAGACAGGACAGATAGGGACTTTCCAAATCCATCTGCAGCGGGACGCTCTGCCGGAAAAATCCATACTTACCTCCATCAAACTCCAGAAAGCCAAACTAGAGACTTCAATCTATCCAGAGCAGAGACCAGACCAGAGAGAAAGCAGTGCTGTGTCTAGCAGAGACCAGACCAGAGAGAAAGCAGTGCTGTGCCTAGCAGAGACCAGACCAGAGAGAAAGCAGTGCTGTGCCTAGCCGAGACCAGACCAGGCGCTGTGAGCAGAATCCGGAAAGACCTGACCAGACTGAAGATCGTGACCAAGTCGCTTTCCTGTTCAAAATCTCTTGTGAGTACTTAGCAAAACTCAGAACACATCTCTTAGTTTAAATTCATCTAATTCAATCTATTTAACCTAAGTAGAACTGCCTCCTATCTGTCACCTGTCATTTCTAGTAAAATTTGTCATTTTGAAAAAGTGTGCGTTTAAAATTTACAAAACCAAAAACGACCTTTACTAAATTACTCATATCTCCGCAACCGTTTGGGCTAGAGACTTGCAATAACTTTCATTTGGAAGCTGAGATCCCAGGCTTTCCTAGGACCCCAAAACGGTAGAGATAGTCCTTGCGGTTCCTTTGTAATAGCGCTCGGCGCATCCGCGAATTTTGCCGCGATTTGCAATTTCTTCACATGTAAAAAAACTGCTGCTGCCTGATTTCATTTGCCAGAAATTCGTTTAACCTGCTAACTATCCCTGCATCATTGCTAGTGTGAGCCTGGACTAATATTAACTAGATACCACTCATCCTGAACCTCTAAAAGGGAATTAAGAGCGTTTCCAGCATATTTCTCATTCATTGCTAGCACCTATCAAAGCATTTGCCTGTGTTTTCAAACTTCTGTTTAAGCTTGCTGGATTGAACTGAATTACAGTTGATTGCATTTCTGAGAACTGTGTGTTTTCCTTCCATTTCCTTGCCTTGCATCAAAGGGGGGGAGGGGAGTAGCCAGAGAAAAGTGATTACATTGTTTGGTTGAAATCATATTGCGTATTTTCTGTACTGCATTCATTGAATATTGCATCCACCTGAGCCTACATAAAGCATCCTCTACCACATTATACTTTTGTTCCTATTTACCAGTGTGCTACCTTATCCATTCATGTCAACTCATTAGTGATTATAAGAAGTGTGCTAGTGCCAGATTCTCCGTTGTTGATCTTTATCATATCAGATTAAGTGTGCTATTCAATTATTAATTTATTATAAAGCGTGATATATATATATATCTATTTTAAATTATCAAATAAACCTTTTAAACTTGCAAAACAGAACTACTTCTTGGCTCAGTGGGGTCAGGGGGATTCCAAGAGAGGGGTGTTATATAGGGGTAGTCATCCAGAACGCATGAACTGGACCTAAAGATATATCAATAAGGGTTTTCATTCAGTATTCTAGACTAGGCGTTAACTTAGCTGTAGTGCTGAATTGAATCCTCTTACAGGAACAATGCGTGAAAATATGGGCGTCACGGGGGAAGTACAGGAGGCAAGTGCACGGAACACCCACACGCTCGCCTACAACCCGTATTCATGGAATCGAATAGCGCAAACCAGCGCGCGGTGAAAGACGCGCACAGGGCCAAACAAGTACGCCACAAGAAAGCAGGCGGTAGCATCCCTGCGCCTGAAATAAATGTGCGCTAACAAAAAGCACCCATTTACAACCATGATGAATGGTCCATACAGTGGCCCTCTAGGACAAATGAGGTGCAAAGGGGTACCGACAAACACGGACACCCACTGTGTGAGAATTAGCGTGTGCGTGTATTACGGGGTTCGCGGGAAGTTCCACACGCGATTGGCCTGGGCGCGTGTATTCCGGGGTGCGCTGGAAGTTTCACACGCAAATTTACAGGGTACGTGTATTACGGGGTTCGCGGGAGGTTCCACACGCGATTGCCATGGGTCCGTGTATTTCGGGGTGCGCGGGAAGTTTCACACGCGAATTAGCAGGGTACGTGTATTTCGGTGTGCGCGTGAAGTTCCACACGCAATTTCAGCAGGGTACGTGCACTCCGGGTGCGCGGCAAATTCCACACGCGAATCCAGCAGCCTACGTGTATTTCTGGGATGCCGGGGAGTCCCACACGTGAATTGGCCATGTGGGTCCTCCCAGCTGTTCCCTCTACACCCTCCACGGCCCCTGCAGGTGGCCCACACCACAGGGGACTACCCTGCACCCCTGCACATGTCCCGCAGGCAGCCTATCCACCATGGCCATGCCCCCCAGCCAACCCACATGTCACCTTGCACTACTGCCCACCAACGCATGTCTCCCAGCACCCCCACCCCCCAGCATCAAGGGGCACCCTCCACCAGGCCCCCACTCATGTCTCCCAGCACCCCCACCGCCCTGCATCCAGGGGCACCCTCCACCAGGCCCCCACTCATGTCTCCCAGCACCTCCACCCCCCACCAGTCAGGGGCACCCTCCACCAGGCCCCCACTCATGTCCAACTCATGTCTCCTTGCACCCCCACCCCCCAGCATCCAGGAGAACCCTCCACCAGGCCCCCACTCATGTCTCCCTGCACCCCCACCCCCCTGCATCCGGGGGCACCCTCCACCAGGCCCCCGATCATGTCTCCCTGCACCCCCACAGCCCAGCACTGTGGGGCACCCTCCACCAGGCCCCCACTCATGTCTCCCTGCACCCCCACCCCCCTGCATCCAGGGGCACCCTCCACCAGGCCCCCACTCATGTCTACCAGCACCCCCACCCCCCTGCATCCAGGGGCACCCTCCACCAGGCCCCCACTCATGACTCCCAGCACCCCCACCCCCCTGCACCCAGGGGCACCCTCCACCAGGCCCCCACTCATGTCCCCCTGCACCCCCACCCCCCAGCACTGTGGGGCACCCTCCACCAGGCCCCCACTCATGTCTCCCTGCACCCCCACCCCCCAGCATCCAGGGGCACCCTCCACCAGGCCCCCACTCATGTCCCCCTGCACCCCCACCCCCCAGCACTGTGGGGCACCCTCCACCAAGCCCCCACTCATGTCTCCCAGCACCCCCACCCCCCACCAGTCAGGGGCACCCTCCACCAGGCCCCCACTCATGTCTCCCAGCACCCCCACCCCCCTGCTTCCAGGGGCACCCTCCACCAGGCCCCCACTCATGTCCCCCTGCACCCCCACCACCCAGCACTGTGGGGCACCCTCCACCAGGCCCCCACTCATGTCTCCCTGCACCCCCACCCCCCAGCAGTCAGGGGCACCCTCCACCAGGCCCCCACTCATGTCCAACTCATGTCTCCTTGCACCCCCACCCCCCAGCAGTCAGGGGCACCCTCCACCAGGCCCCCACTCATGTCCAACTCATGTCTCCTTGCACCCCCACCCCCCAGCATCCAGGGGCACCCTCCACCAGGCCCCCACTCATGTCTCCCTGCACCCCCACCCCCCTGCATCCAGGTGCACCCTCCACCAGGCCCCCAATCATATCTACCTGCACCCCCACCCCCCAGCACTGTGGGGCACCCTCCACCAGGCCCCCACTCATGTCCCCCTGCACCCCCACCCCCCACCAGTCAGGGGCACCCAACACCAGGGCCCCACTCATGTCCAACTCATGTCTCCTTGCACCCCGACCCCCCAGCATCCAGGGGCACCCTCCACCAAGCCCCCACTCATGTCTCCCAGCACCCCTACCCCCCTGCATCCAGGGGCACCCTCCACCAGGCCCCCACTCATGTCCAACTCATGTCTCCTTGCACCCCCACCCCCCAGCACTGTGGGGCACCCTCCACCAGGCCCCCACTCATGTCCCCCTGCACCCCCACCCCCCACCAGTCAGGGGCACCCAACACCAGGGCCCCACTCATGTCCAACTCATGTCTCCTTGCACCCCGACCCCCCAGCATCCACGGGCACCCTCCACCAAGCCCCCACTCATGTCTCCCAGCACCCCTACCCCCCAGCATCCAGGGGCACCCTCCACCAGGCCCCCACTCATGTCTCCCTGCACCCCTACCCCCCACGAGTCAGGGGCACCCTCCACCAGGCCCCCACTCATGTCTCCCAGCACCCCCACCACCCAGCACTGTGGGGCACCCTCCACCAGGCCCCCACTCATGTCTCCCTGCACCCCCACCCCCCAGCAGTCAGGAGCAACCTCCACCAGGCTCCCACTCATGTCCAAACCATGTCTCCTTGCACCCCCACCCCCCAGCATCAAGGGGCACCCTCCACCAGGCCCCCACTCATGTCTCCCTGCACCCCCACCCCCCAGCATCCAGGGGCACCCTCCACCAGGCCCCCACACATGTCTCCCAGCACCCCCCACCCCCAGCACTGTGGGGCACCCTCCAACAGGCCCCCACTCATGTCTCCCAGCACCCCCACCCCCCACCAGTCAGGGGCACCCTCCACCAGGCCCCCACTCATGTCTCCCAGCACCCCCACCCCCCTGCATCCAGGGGCACCCTCCACCAGGCCCCCACTCATGTCCCCCTGCACCCACACCACCCAGCACTGTGGGGCACCCTCCACCAGGCCCCCGCTCATGTCTCCCTGCACCCCCACCCACCAGCAGTCAGGGGCACCCTCCACCAGGCCCCCACTCATGTCCAACTCATGTCTCCTTGCACCCCCACCCCCCAGCATCAAGGGGCACCCTCCACCAGGCCCCCACTCATGTCTCCCTTCACCCCCATCCCCCTGCATCCAGGGGCACCCTCCACCAGGCCCCCAATCATGTCTACCTGCACCCCCATCCCCCAGCACTGTGGGGCACCCTCCACCAGGCCCCCACACATGTTTCCCTGCACCCCCACCCCCCACCAGTCAGGGGCACCCACCACCAGGGCCCCACTCATGTCCAAATCATGTCTCCTTGCACCCCGACCCCCCAGCATCCAGGGGCACCCTCCACCAAGCCCCCACTCATGTCTCCCAGCACCCCTACTCCCCTGCATCCAGGGGCACCCTCCACCAGGCCCCCAATCATGTCTCCCTGCACCCCCACCCCCCTGCATCCAGGGGCACCCTCCACTAGGCCCCCTCTCATGTCCAACTCATGTCTCCTTGCACCCCCACCCCCCAGCATCCAGGGGCACCCTCCACCAGGCCCCCACTCATGTCCCCCAGCATGCCCCCTTGTGACTGTCTTTTTTTAATATAATGGTTTTGTAGCACCAGTCAGGGGCACCCTCCACCAGGCCCCCATTCATGTCTCCCAACACCCCCACCCCCATGCATCCAGGGGCACACTCCACCAGGCCCCCACTCATGTCCCCTGCACTCCCACCCCCCTGCACTGTGGGGCACCCTCCACCAGGCCCCCACTCATGTCTCCCTGCACCCCCACCCCCATGCAGTCAGGGGCACCCTCCACCAGGCCCCCCACTCATGTCCAACTCATGTCTCCTTGCACCCCTACCCCCCAGCATCCAGGGGTACCCTCCACCAGGCCCCCACTCATGTCTCCCTGCACCCCCACCCCCAGCATCCAGGGGCACCCTCCACCAGGCCCCCACTCATGTCTCCCTGCACCCCTACCCCCCACGAGTCAGGGGCACCCTCCACCAGGCCCCCACTCATGTCTCCCAGCACCCCCACCACCCAGCACTGTGGGGCACCCTCCACCAGGCCCCCACTCATGTCTCCCTGCACCCCCACCCCCCAGCAGTCAGGAGCAACCTCCACCAGGCTCCCACTCATGTCCAAACCATGTCTCCTTGCACCCCCACCCCCCAGCATCCAGGGGCACCCTCCACCAGGCCCCCACTCATGTCTCCCTGCACCCCCACCCCCCAGCATCCAGGGGCACCCTCCACCAGGCCCCCACACATGTCTCCCAGCACCCCCCACCCCCAGCACTGTGGGGCACCCTCCAACAGGCCCCCACTCATGTCTCCCAGCACCCCCACCCCCCACCAGTCAGGGGCACCCTCCACCAGGCCCCCACTCATGTCTCCCAGCACCCCCACCCCCCTGCATCCAGGGGCACCCTCCACCAGGCCCCCACTCATGTCCCCCTGCACCCACACCACCCAGCACTGTGGGGCACCCTCCACCAGGCCCCCGCTCATGTCTCCCTGCACCCCCACCCACCAGCAGTCAGGGGCACCCTCCACCAGGCCCCCACTCATGTCCAACTCATGTCTCCTTGCACCCCCACCCCCCAGCATCAAGGGGCACCCTCCACCAGGCCCCCACTCATGTCTCCCTTCACCCCCATCCCCCTGCATCCAGGGGCACCCTCCACCAGGCCCCCAATCATGTCTACCTGCACCCCCATCCCCCAGCACTGTGGGGCACCCTCCACCAGGCCCCCACACATGTTTCCCTGCACCCCCACCCCCCACCAGTCAGGGGCACCCACCACCAGGGCCCCACTCATGTCCAAATCATGTCTCCTTGCACCCCGACCCCCCAGCATCCAGGGGCACCCTCCACCAAGCCCCCACTCATGTCTCCCAGCACCCCTACTCCCCTGCATCCAGGGGCACCCTCCACCAGGCCCCCAATCATGTCTCCCTGCACCCCCACCCCCCTGCATCCAGGGGCACCCTCCACTAGGCCCCCTCTCATGTCCAACTCATGTCTCCTTGCACCCCCACCCCCCAGCATCCAGGGGCACCCTCCACCAGGCCCCCACTCATGTCCCCCAGCATGCCCCCTTGTGACTGTCTTTTTTTAATATAATGGTTTTGTAGCACCAGTCAGGGGCACCCTCCACCAGGCCCCCATTCATGTCTCCCAACACCCCCACCCCCATGCATCCAGGGGCACACTCCACCAGGCCCCCACTCATGTCCCCTGCACTCCCACCCCCCTGCACTGTGGGGCACCCTCCACCAGGCCCCCACTCATGTCTCCCTGCACCCCCACCCCCATGCAGTCAGGGGCACCCTCCACCAGGCCCCCCACTCACGTCCAACTCATGTCTCCTTGCACCCCTACCCCCCAGCATCCAGGGGTACCCTCCACCAGGCCCCCACTCATGTCTCCCTGCACCCCCACCCCCTGCATCCAGGGGCACCCTCCACCAGGCCCCCAATCATGTCTCCCTGCACCCCCACCCCCCAGTACTGTGGGTCACCCTCCACCAGGCCGACACTCATGTCTCCCAGCACCCCCACCCCCTGCAACCAGGGGCACCCTCCACCAGGCCCCCACTCATGTCTCCTAGCACCCCCACCCCCTGCAACCAGGGGCACCCTCCACCAGGCCCCCACTCCTTCCTACCACCCCCCCAGCCCCCAGCAGTGCGAATCGCCTGTGTACGTGTATATCAGGGTTGCGCGTGTAGTCTGACACGCGATATCAGCAGGGTACGCGTATTACGGGGTTCGCGGGAAGTTCCACACGCGATTTCAGCAGGGTACGTGTATTTCGGGGTGCGCGGGAAGTTTCACACGCGAATTTGCAGGGTAGGTGTATTTCGGTGTGTGCGCGTACGCGTCTGTGCCTGTGAGAGTGGGGTACATGTATTCCAGGGGTGGGCGGGATTATTTACTTGCGACTGGGCCTGGAAGAGCGCGTTACGTGTATTCCTGGGGTGGGCAGGAAGATTTACATGCTCGCCATACAACGTGCCAAAAAATAAAAGGACCAATCCTGAAACACGTACGCCAGCATGAAGCAGGCGCACGTCACGCGCAGCATAAAAGAGTGCGCAAACAACAAACAAGCTCAGACGCCAGGATGAATATACCGTTCCTAGCAGCAGTGGCCGTGGGATACCGCAGGAGGAGGAGAAGGATAGTCAGGGCCAGAATCTTCACACACAGAACCAGCCTATTTGGTATGCCAGATGACTAGGTGTATGGGAGGTACAGGTTTCCACCACACATAATACTCAACCTGGTCAGTGAGTGGGAGGATGACCTCACATCACCCACCCTGTGCTCCCAAGCACTCTGCCCCCTGGAGAAGGTCCTCAATGTACTGCACTTCTTGGCTACCAAATCATTTCAGCGGACAAGTGCCATAGTGGGGGGGGTGTCACAGGCCATGCAGTCACAGTGCCTACACCAGGTGTTGGCCATTATCACTGCACGCCCATCAGTCCGCAGGCACATATACCTGCCCAGAACACCTGCAGAAAGGCAGGCTGTCAGCCAGGATTTCTACAGGGTGGCACAATTCCCCAAAGTGCTTGGTGCCATTGATTGCACCCATGTGGCTCTAAGTCCCCCCAGGGCATCTGAGCACATCTATAGAAACCGCAAGCACTGGCTTTCCATCAACGTCCAGGTAGTATGTGATGCCAAGGGAATCATCACCTCAGTATATGCCAACTATCCAGGGTCCACCCACGGCAGCTTCATTTATAGGATGTCAACCCTAAACCAGGACATGGAAGCTGGGCGGCATGGTGATGCATGGCTGCTTGGTGAGTAGAAATGCCACAGCACACGCATGCATGACAGATACATAGTAATGCCAATACCCCACTAATGATCTCCATCACCACCTCCCCAGGGGACAGTGCCTACCCTCTGAGAACACACATGATGACGCCAATTCGGAACCCCATCACGCCTCCCGAGGGAAGATACAACACAGCCCATATTGCAACACGTGGCATAGTGGAACGCACATTCGGAGTGCTCAAGTCACGCTTTCGCTCCCTTAACCGTTCTGGCGGGCAGCTGTTATACGCTCCCCCAGTAGTGTGCAGGATCATAGTGGCAGCATGTGTCCTGCACAATGTTGCAACACGCCGGGGCCTGGCTGTGGACATGGTGGTGCCCCCACATCCCCAACCACATGCATGCCCGCTGTGCATGGGAGGGGAAAGGGCACGGGGTGAGGCAGCCCGTACGCAGCTGGTGGCTAATTACTTCACATAGAAAGCACACCCCTGTGGAGTGCACACATCCCTGGCACATACAATCTGACAATCAATGATGACTCAATCCGACAATTATGATGAACAAAGGGACAGTCAACTGTCAGAACCATAACAGCCTGAGATTGTTCATCTGGAAGTGTCACAATGTGTGCATCCCTACCTACACAAACACCACCAATGCAGTGTCATCAAAAGACACACTTCCATGCAGCAAAAATGAATACCCACTTGCAAAATACAACATGAGAACAGTGGCATGTCACCCAACCCCTCCCCGGCACGGCCACAAAACACACCATGGCATGTCATGCAATGTGAGAGCAAACTAATTAATCCCCACAACATGCCCCAAGTGTCACCAACTACAGTGTCCCTAATGGAAACTGGCCACACATGAAATGCTCACAGTAATGCAGGACCAACAACACACATTACCAAATACTTACCAAGAATACCAATCACCTACACAACCTCCAACCTACCATAAACATGACAGTACAGACTTAAAAATTGGTAGCCTCACTAACTGATAATGCCAGCACTTCGAACACTTCCAAGTATACAGCATTAGCGCCACGCAAGAGTGTAGGTGCACTGCTTACAACATGGACTCCAGTCCCAAAGTAGACCACCTTGTGAAGACATGAGAAATGGACCCGCAAATTAGGAGAATGAGATGGATGCAGAGGCACATATCAATACACCATGCAGTGTACAATACAACAACAATATGCACTAGGAATGTATACACAGTATTGACTACAGACTGCCCACACATCAAATGGGAGTCCAACGTCACCGTGTACGTCAATGTCACTTGGGCACACCCTTTGCAAGCCCATGGAAACGGGAAGCAGGAGGGGTGTGTGTCACACAAACCCAAGCATCTGACCCAAATTCAGGACAAGCCTGCATGTGCCCAGCCACAATACAGCGTATGCCCACGGGAGCCACACAAGGCAACACACTGTCCAAAAAATCAAAAATCAAAAATCAAAAACAAAAAAAATCAAAAATTTCCATTAATGGGCCGGGGGGGTGGAGGAGGCCAGCCAGGAGGTCCGAGGACATGGTGCACACCAAAACCCACCTGTGTGGATCTACAGCTGCATCAGGAGGCGGTGCCACTATGGGAGGCAGCCCACGCAAAGCCCTAGTCTGGTCCTCCATGGCAGCAAGCATGCGGGTGTGGAAGGTCTGGTTCTGGAGGATAATTGTGCGGAGGTCCCCATGCAACAACTCACGGGATGCCCAGACCTCCACCCTAGTTGCCTGCATCTCAGCTGAGAGCGTATGTGTGAGCCGCTCCAGCTGCTGTTCTGTCCTCGTTTTAGCTGAAGCCTCAAGCTCAACCAGAGTTGCCCTGAGCTGACGCAGTTCCACCCTCAGGGCTTCCCTGTGGCCCTGGGACTCAATGGAAATGGCTTCCCGCAGAGCCTCCAGTTCCGCCCGCCTGTCCCTGTTGGACGCCAACATGTCCTCCCTGTGTGACTGGCTAATGGAGTCTGCTGCCTGCTGTAGTTGTTCAATTAGCCTTTCTTGGGGGACAATGGAAGTGGCCACCCTATCCATGGCCTGAGCCATCATCTCAGTTGATGCTGCCTGTTGGTTTGCCATACCGTATATGGATTGCTCCCATGCGGTATTGCCTGGTGGCGTACGGCCACCGTGTCGGCGGGTACCACACCTGTCTGGGGCAAGGCGAACTGCGCCTTGCTGTGCCGGCACTGCCTGAGGCTGCAGGACTGCATTCCCCCTCTGATCTGCTGGCCCAGGAACAGGATCAGATGTAGCGGAGTGTGACCCTGCATCCGTAACCACCAAAGGCTGACCTACCAACACTGACATCCCCATTGAGGGTTCGACCCCTGGTGCAGGTGGGTTGGACAGTACAGAATCCCTCCCAGAGACACTTACCTGCGAAGGCACATAGGTCTCATCATCCGAATCGACACCTGAATAGAGCTCGGGGGAGGTGCACCCAGAGACACCCGTTGAGATGACGGCCTGCAGCAATTGTGGGTTCTCACCCACCACCACATCACGTCCCTCACTGGTGCCCGGTCGGGCCTGATATCCCTCCTGGGTCTGCACCATCTCCACAAACCCAGCAGTATCAAGTGCGTCATCCCCTGCAAAGACATGAAAGAAAAGAAATGGGAACAGGCATTAGCAACATGGAACACAATTAGGGCTGAGAAGCAACAGAAACAGTACTTCATTGACACATGTACCACATGACTATAACCCTCCCATGCATGCACTGTCACTGCGTATGAAGGGGAGGCAAATGCCACACATTGATGACACCAAGATGGAAGACCAACAAATTTGCTGCATGCTGCCTAGCAGTGCCATCACACATTGGCCTGTGATTGGCATGTCAATACACATACATGACACATGCCATCACACAGATGGCATGTACCCTAGCCATGTCACACATGTGACAATAGGACTGAGAAATGCCTAGTGAAAGTGGTGGAATGCAGACAATCAGCCTGAATGAACACAGAATAACATGCAACTATGTTGTGGCAAGATGACAATTCAAGGGCAACTGGCGTGAGGTTGGGCTGAATGTCTACTGTTGCCAGAAGGGATACTGCAACACCCAAATCCTGGTGCGCAGAATGTTTTGGATGAAGCACATGGGTGACCCAAACCACTCAGACACATACCCCCTCACCTGGCACTCAATCAGAAGCACTCACACACGCCATGCACATGGATGACACACACATGCATGTGCACTCACCGGACAATACCTCGTAATCTGGCAGGTCTCCCACGGCTTGGATCTGTTCCTCCGTGACGTAGGTCCCAGCAACATACTTATATGGAGTGAGTTCTATGTCCTCTTCCGGAGGCCCACCTCCAGTCACTAGAGTTGCGGCATGACTTGAGTCCAGCTTTTTCTTTGCCCTGCGCTTAAGGTCATTCCAGCGGTTTTAGCAATCATTAGCTGTGCACCTCACGAATCCAAGGGCACTTATGAGTTCCGCAATGGTCTGCCAGTGTGCCTGACGTTGTGCAGGTGTGGTTTTGCATCCTGCAGTAATCACCATTTCGGTGTCATGTGCGGACACATTCTCCACAAGTGCATCAAGTTCGACCCGATTGAAGCAGGGCTTCCTTGGTGGGCCGGACTGTGTAGCCGTGTCTGCGGCATCAGCCTGTACTGGACGAGCACTCTTCCTCTTCCGCTTGGAAGGTGGTGGTGGTACTGAGTGTCCTACGCCGCTCTGGACACTAGGGGCAGGAGCCCTGGTGGACTGTGGACTAGGAGTGTGGGAATGAACACTCACCATGGGAGTTGGTGCAGACATTAGCTGAAGTGTGATGTGGTCAGGGGGAATGTCAGCAGGATGGACTAGGACTGACACTGTCCTGGCTGGGACACTCAGAGCTGGGGTGGATGGAGCCGCAGCTGCCCCTGCAGCCTCCCACTCCTGCCTACTCGGGGCAGCAGATGACATAGCTGCTCCTAATCCACGTGGGCTGGTGACACCAACGTGCACTGCCACACGTGGCCTAGACCTGCTGACCTGGAAGTGAGCCATGGAGTCATCCAGTGCCAGGTCTGGTGCCACAATGGGCTGGTCCAACAAGGGCTGAGCAGGGATGTGTCAGCCATGTTACCCTCAACCCGGGGGGGGCATGGGTGTCCCTGACTGGTCACCCACACATGGGGGGCTAGGGGCGCCCTGCAAGTCCTGGCCACGTCCCCTACCGTATCCACCACGGCCACCTCTTGTGGTTCGCCCACCTTTGCCACCCTTACCGCGTGCTCGCCTCCCAACCATGGCACTGATGTTGTTGTGCGTATGGGAGTTGCAGTAAACCATTGTCCTGGGCAATTGGGGGTCAAAGGGGTAGGGTACTAGATGGAATTTGTACCCTAGTGCTCTAGCAAGGCTGTATGTGACCCCTGGGGGAAGATGATGGGTCACCCAACGCACAGGCACCCCGAAAAAGGTAGATAATGTGCACGCAACCCCTCCTAGACCACGTGCGTGGAAAAAAAAACCTGCACTACGCTGTGGCACCCAGAAACACAAAAATGAACTTATGCGTGTCACACACAGCCTAGACTGACCTCTGAAGGGGTAGGCAACACATGGGGCAAGCACAGATGTCAAATACGTGCGCAACTCACCGTCTGCCAGGAAAAATCTCGTGTAAAATACGCGCGTGTGCATGTTGGCAACACCCCCGCCAAAAGAAGAATTGTACGCTGTCTGAGGAGACAGGACAACAGGAGAAGTGAACGCTGTTTGAGGAAACAGGCCCAGGAGAAAGACAAGAAGAGAAAAAGCTGTCAGAGGTAACAGGGAGTACGAACTTGGAACGCCGTGAAGTAAATCGCGTGTGAACCGACAAGAAGTACAGATTTCACCCACTCGCTCTCCACGAAAAGCACGTACAAGGAAATGGCGTTCTACACGTACCTTTTAAACATGCCCACACGTCCAGCGTCACTTCTGCGTGTACGCGCTAAGGCCCCATCCTCCAATTACACGCGCTGACACTCTGATGTGCAGTCATTGGACGTGTAACATGCACCCGAGTACAGGGAAACGCCCGCGCACGTCACAGATGCGCATATGCGCTGTTGGCCTTTGGGCAAATGAATTCGCATACGTGTGCTGACACGCTTACGCGCTAAGGCCCTTTCATCGAATTACACGCAGACGTGCTGGATTTTCACGTGCCAAATCACTCCGTATCAAGCTGGCCGCGCGTAAGCACACGGAAGACCACTCTGCTGCCTAGAAGGCCGAATCACTGCCCCCCAGAGCCCCGAGCACGCTCCCACCTGCCATCTGCTGCTGCCTGACTGCCTGCTGCCCACGTGCCCTGCCATTTGCTGCCTGCACATCAGCCAGGGGTGCTGTTGCTGTGACCACCCCTGCTGGAACCGAAGACTCCCGAGTGGGATTCCATCGCTCCACAGCCCAGCCCCAGGACCCAGTTGCCCACCCACTCCTGCCTCTGGGGTTGTCATGTCGGGCACTGCAACATCTGGCACCACTGACAACCCCCGGCCAGAGAGGCAGAGGGGCACCAGCTTCACTGCCACCGAAGTTGGTGTCCTGGTGGAGCAAGTCCTGGGGCAGTATGATGCCCTCTTCGGAAGTTCCCGCGCCGACAAGGAAGGATGGACTCGGATCTGGACGGACATCGTGACTGCCATCAACGCGGAGGGGGTGGCAGTTCGTGACTTCCAACATGTCAAGAAGCGCTGGGAGGACTTCTGGTCCAGGACCCTCAACAAGGCCCGGCGCCTCTTGAAGGCAGTGGATGCTAAGGGGCACCGGGGCCACTTGTCGGAAGATCAGATGAGGGTCCTGGAACGCATATCCCCAGCGCTCCATGTCCAGGTCCTTGAGAGGCAGACCCGTCTGGAGTCGAGCGGTAAGTGTACATGCATCATGATTGTAAGCTGTGCGTGTGGTGATGTGCCAGTAGTGTGCAGGTTGCACATCTGTTTGTATGGGGCCGAGTATGGGTGGGGGTGTACAGGGCCGTGAGGCTAACACATGCGAGGGCTGTCATGTGTGAGACATGGATGGTGCTTGTGTGTGTAGGCTTGCATGCCAAATGCAGTTGTGTGGGCACACAAGTTTGGATGAATGTGTATGTAAGTAGGCATGTTCGTGAATGTCACGCATGTATGTTGTTTTCAGCTGCATGTATCAGTACTGTGTACATGTGCATGTGTGTGTATTTGACAAGGGTGCAACAGTGATGCAACATGGATGCATGTGACAGTGGGATGTGGAAGCCTGATTGGCAGATGTGACATGGATGCCCATCTGAACACTGCGACAGTTGGCAGAGGTGTACACATGCATGCAAGTGTGGTGGTGTGTGTAAAGGTGTAGTGCACTCCCTGGGTTGCATGTGATGTCTGGCTCACCTTTGCCTGCTCATGCTGTTGTATGTGTATGGATGGTGGTGGCAGTTGAGATATGGCTGTGGTATGGCTCATGTGTGCAAGTTGAAATGACGTGTGTGTTGGCGATTGTGATGCCATGTCTGAGGTTTGCCAATGCCACTCATGTACAACTGTCATGTGTGTATGTGTCCATTGTACAGTGCCCTGATGCCTGTGTTTTATTTCTGCCTGTCTGCAGCGTCAACTGATGAAGTGGGCGGAGAAGGTGCTGTGGAGCACAGCGGCGGGGATCGCACCACCAGCCGGAGACGCAAGGCCCGGCTCCCCTCTCAGGTTGTGGTCTCGTCGGGGAGTGAGGAGTCCAGTGCCGCGTCCCAGGCCGCAGCTGCCGGGGGGAGGTCCAAGAGGCGGAGGTTGGAGATGGACTCCTCGGCAACAGAAGGGGCAGCTGGGACCCCACAGGGCCCAACGGGGGAAGATGGCACGGAGTCATCCAGGTTGGTGGGGGGTTTGGTGGAGGAGGAGGCCGTGCAAGAAACAGAGACGGGGTCTGGAGGTGGGGATTCCACTGGTGCTAGTGGTGCAGTGCAGGACCAGGGACAGGAGGCAGCACAGGCCGCTGCGGAGGTGCCTGTGTGCAATCCTGTCCCTGTTCCTGTCACTGCATCATCTTGCACCAGCAGGGATGCCTACATCCAGACCCGTTTTCAGGCAGGGGATGAGCTCACAACAACTGGCCTTCCTCTGCCTGCGGACGTGGCTATCCGGGTCCGGGTTGAGCCTGTCCTGACTGGTGTGGCGTTGCGTCAACGGGCCATGCAAGGTGACCTGCAGTCTTTTCATGAGGAGACTGCACGTCATCTCGAATGGCTCGTTGACCGCGTCGGCCTACTGGGACAGGTCACCCAGGCCAGATTCCTCCGTTTGATGGGGCTTGCTCAGACCCCCTCATCAACTGAATCCCCTATGCACCAGTCGTCCTCCGTGCCATCTTCCCACCCATTAGTCACCTGGGTGCCCTGTGGAGCTGCCTCTGACGGTGCGGCCAAGCTGGTGGAGGAGGCATCCCTGCCACAGTCAGGAGTCGGACGTCCAGCAGGGGTGGCCACATCAACGACTGCACCCCAGCCAGTGGAGGATGTGCAGGCAGCAGGAGGCAGTGCATGGGCAGAGGCACAGCAGCAGCAGCAACGAGGTGGGAGCCATGTTGGCTCGGGGCCTTCGACATCGGAGGGGCAGGCATCGGCCGGAGGGCAGGAGGACCCATCCGGGAAGTGTCTTCCGTGTGGCAGCGGTTGGGCCACGCCATAGATGCAGAGCGGCAGCGGGCGGAAGAGGCACGGCTCGCAATGATCAGGGCGGAGATCTCCATGCAGAGGACCCTGAGGCGGGCCGAGTGCCTCGAGGCAATCCGCAGGGAGTTGGAAGTGAACATGTCGACGGCCCTGCGGACCCTCGGGGCCATGGAGGAGGACCGCCTCCGGGACATTGAGCAGGAGTTTGATGATGCCCTGGCCCGGAACATCCCGAAGTGAGCCATCGGACTAGCCCGCTGCCCTTGTAAATAGTTCTGTAGTTAGTGTTAGGTTTCCTTTGGTTTTGCATTTTTTTTGGACCTTTTGGACAATGGGCCACATTTTTGTATATAGTTTTTTTTATTAGGTAGTGTTATTAGATAGGTTTCATTTCTTATGTTGGGATCATGGACCCTGGACTGTTTATCTGTATATAGTTGACTGTTGGATTTTCATTTTTTTTATGATTTACCCATGGAGCAATGGTTTTCGATTTTAATTTTCCATTGGATTTGTTTTTGTGGACTGTGACTTTGGACACCTTTCCTTTGGATTATGATTTGTGGTTTTGCATTATTTCACGGACATGCTGTTTTCTTTTTTTTTAAATTCCCATTTTTGTTTGTTTATTTTTGATTCAATTTATGTTGCTTTTAATACATATTTTTTCTTCAAACTTCAATGGGCCTCATTCCGAGTATGGCGGTAAGGGATAGCGGCCACCGGTAACGAGACCGGTGGCGGTAATCCCTTACCGCCATACTCCGAGTTCCCTCTGCGCCCTCGCCCTTAACACCTGCTTTGAGCAGGTGTTAAAGTCGAGGGCGCAAAGGGGCCTCCAAGCCAATAACGGTGACCGTAATGAACGGTCACCGTTATTTGCATCTTCCCCATTCCCATTGAGCCCTATGGGGGCTCATTTGGGAATGGGGAAGAGCCTTGGTGAATGGGGAATTACCGCCCCGCCAACCTTGGAATGGGGCGGTGATTCCGCCATCCACCAAGGCGCTGCCGGTCCGGGTACGGCGTCAACCAAGGCGTTAATAGCGCCATTGGTTAGCGCCGTACTCGGAATGAGGCCCAATGTGTAGTATCATCTCATTGGTTTCATGCATATCATGATATTGGTTTTGACATTCATTGACACCCATTGGGTGTATGTGAGGGACATGTGTTCATTTCCAAACTTGCAATTGGGGTTCTATCATGTTATTGCCATTTCTAAGTGGGTGGATGCAATACTCGGGTGGGTGATTGGCATTTGGAGGCTGACCATAAGGGCCAGGGATCTAGATTGTGATGACATGTTGACTGGGGGTCATGTGTGGGGGCCTGGTGGAGGGTGCCCCACAGTGCTGGGGGGTGGGGGTGCTGGGGGACATGTGTTGGACATGAGTGGGGGCCTGCTGGCAGGTGCAGCACAGTGCTGGGGGGTGGGGGTGCAGGGGGACATGAGTGGGACATGAGCGGGGGCCTGGTGGAGGGTGCCCCACAGTGCTGGGGGGTGGGGGTGCTGGGAGACATGAGTTGGAAATGAGTGGGGGCCTGGTGGAGGGTGCCCCTGACTGGTGGGGGGTGGGGGTGCAGGGATACATGAGTGGGGGCCTGGTGGAGGGTGCCCCTGGATGCAGGGGGTGGGGGTGCAGGGAGACATGAGTGGGGGCCTGGTGGAGGGTGCCCCTGGATGCAGGGGGTGGGGGTGCAGGGGGACATGAGTGGGGGCCTGGTGGAGGGTGCCCCACAGAGCTGGGGGGTGGGGGTGCAGGGTGACATGAGTGGGTGCCTGGTGGAGGGTGCCCCTGGATGCAGTGGGGTGGGGTTGCTGGGAGACATTAGTTGGACATGAGTGGGGGCCTGGTGGAGGGTGCCCCTGACTGGTGGGGGGTGGGGGTGCAGGGAGACATGAGTGGGGGCCTTTGAGGGTGCCCCTGGATGCTGGGGGTTGGGGGTGCAGGGAGACATGAGTGGGGGCCTGGTGGAGGGTGCCCCTGGATGCAAGGGGTGGGGGTGCAGGGGGACATGAGTTGGACATGTGTGGGGGCCTGCTGGCAGGTGCCCCACAGTGCTGGGGGTGGGGGTGCTGGGAGACATGTGTTGTGGGCAGTAGTGCAAGGTGACATGTGGGTTGGGTGGGGGGCATGGGCATGGTGTATGGGCTGCCTGTGGGACATGTGCAGGGTAGTCCCCCGTGGTGTGGGCCACCTGCAGGGGCCGTGGAGGGTATTGGTTGAACAGCTGGGAGGACCCACACGGCGGATTCACTTGTAGGACTGGCCGGCACCCCCGGAATCCACGTAGGCTGCTGGATTCGCGTGTGGAATTTCACTTGCACCTTGGAATACATGTACCCTGCTGAAATCCCGTGTGGAACTTCCCGCGGACCTTGGAATACACGTACCCTGCTGAAATTGCGTGTGGAACTTCCCGCGCACCCTTTGAATACACGTACCCTGCTGAAATCGCATGTGGAACTTCCCGCGCACCCCGAAATACACGTACCCAGGGCAATCGCGTGTGGAACTTCCCGCGAACCCCGTAATACACGTACCCTGCTGATATCGTGTGTCAGACTACACGCGTAACCCTGATATACACGTACACAGGCGAATCACACTGCTGGGGGGTGGGGAGGTGGTAGGAAGGAGTGGGGGCCTGGTGGAGGGTGCCCCTGGATGCTGGGGGGTGGGGGTGCTAGGAGACATGAGTGGGGGCCTGGTGGAGGGTGCCCCTGGATGCAGGGGGGTGACGGTGCAGGGAGACATGAGTGGGGGCCTGGTATAGGGTGCCCCTGGATGCAGGGGGGTGGGGGTGCAGGGGGACATGAGTGGGGGCCTGGTGGAGGGTGCCCCACAGTGCTGGGGGGTGGGGGTACAGGGAGACATGAGTGGGTGCCTGGTGGAGGGTGCCCCTGGATGCAGGGGGGTGGGGGTGCAGGGAGACATGAGTTGGACATGAGTGGGGGCCTGGTGGAGGGTGCCCCTGACTGGTGGGGGTGCAGGGAGACTTGAGTGGGGGCCTGGTGGAGGGTGACCCTGGATGCTGGGGGGTGGGGGTGCTGGGAGGCATGAGTGGGGGCCTGGTGGAGGGTGCCCCTGGATGCAGGGGGGTGGGGGTGCAGGGGGAGATGAGTGGGGGCTGGTGGAGGGTGCCCCACAGTGCTGGGGGGTGGGGGTGCAGGGAGACATGAGTGGGAGCCTGGTGGAGGGTGCCCCTGGATGCAGGGGGGTGGGGGTGCTGGGGGACATGAGTGGGGGCCTGGTGGAGGGTGCTCCACAGTGCTGTGGGGTGGGGGTGCAGGGGGGCATGAGTGGGGGCCTGGTGGAGGGTGCCCCTGACTGGTGGGGTGTGGGAGTGCAGTGGGACATGAGTGGGGGCCTGGTGGAGGGTGCCCCACAGTGCTGGGGGGTGAGGGTGCTGGGAGACATGAGTGGGGGCCTGGTGGAGGCTTCCCCACAGTGCTGGGGGGGTGGGGGTGCTGGGAGACATGAGTGGGGGCCTGGTGGAGGGTGCCCCTGGATGCTGGGGGATGAGGGTGCAGGGGGACATGAGTGGGGGCCTGGTGGAGGGTGCCCCTGGATGCTGGGGGGTTGGGGTGCAGTGGGACATGAGTGGGGGCCTGGTGGAGTGTGCCCCTGGATGCAGGTGGGTGGGGTGCTGGAAAACATGAGTGGGGGCCTGGTGGAGGGGTCCCCACAGTGCTGGGGGGTGGGGTGCAGGGGGATATGAGTGGGGGCCTGGTGGAGGGTGCCGCTGACTGGCGGGGGGTGGGGGTGCAGGGGGGCATGAGTGGGGCCTGGTGGTGCCTCACAGTGCTGGGGGGTGGGGGTGCTGGGAGACATGAGTGGGGGCCTGGTGGAGGGTACCCCACAGTGCTGGGGGGTGGGGGTGCTTGGAGACATGAGTGGGGGCCTGGTGGAGAGTGCCCCTAGATGCTGGGGGTGGGGGGTGCAGGGGGACATGAGTGGGAGCCTGGTGGAGGGTGCCCCTGGATGCTGGGGGGTGAGGGTGCAGGGGGACATGAGTGGGGGCCTGGTGGAGGGTGCCCCTGGATGCAGGCGGGGTGGGGGTGCTGGGAGACATGAGTTGGACATGAGTGGGGACCTGGTGGAGGGTGCCCCTGACTGGAGGGGGGTGGGGGTGTAGGGAGACATGAGTGGGGACCTGGTGGAGGGTGCCCCTGGATGCTGGGGGGTGGGGGTGCAGGGGGACATGCGTGGGGGCCTGGTGGAGGGTGCCCCTGGATGCAGGGGGGTGGGGGTGCTGGGAGACATGAGTTGGACATGAGTGGGCGCCTGGTGGAGGGTGCCCCTGACTGGTGGGGGGTGGGGGTGCAGGGAGACATGAGTGGGGGCCTGGTGGAGGGTGCCCCTGGATACTGGGGGGTGGGGGTGCTGGGAGACATGAGTGGGGGCCTGGTGGAGGGTGCCCCTGGATGCAGGGGGGTGGGGGTGCACGGATACATGAGTTGGAAATGAGTGGGGGCCTGGTGGAGGATGTCCCTGACTGGTGGGGGGTTAGGGTGCAGGGAGGCATGAGTGGGGGCCTGGTGGATGGTGCCCCTGGATGCTGGGGGGTGGGGGTGCTGGGAGACATGAGTTGGGGCCTGGTGGAGGGTGCCCCACAGTGCTGGGGGGTGGGGGTGCTGGGAGACATGAGTGGGGGCCTGGTGGAGGGTGCCCCACAGTGCTGGGGGGTGGGGGGTGCTGGGAGACATGAGTGGGGGCCTGGTGGAGGGTGCCCCTGGATGCTGGGGGGTGGGGGTGCAGGGGGACATGAGTGGGGGCCTGGTGTAGGGTGCCCTTGGATGCTGGGTGTGGGGGTGCAGGGAAGCATGAGTGGGGGCCTGGTGGAGGGTGCACCAAAGTGCTGGGGGGTGGGGGTGCAGGGGGACATGCGTTGGTGGGCAGTAGTGCAAGGTGACATGTGGGTTGGCTGGGGGGCATGGTGGAGGGGCTGCCTGCGGGACATGTGCAGGGTAGTCCCCTGTGGTGTGGGCCGCCTGCAGGGGTCGTGGAGGGTGTAGAGGGAACACCTGGGAGGACCCACATGGGCAATTCACGTGTAGTGCTCCCCGCGCACCCCTGAAATACACGTGCCCTGATGGAATCACGTGTGATACTTCCCGCGCACCCCTGAAATGCACGTACCCTGCTGATTTTGCATGTGATACTTCCCGCGCACCTCTGAAATACACGTACCCTGATGGAATCGCGTGTGATACTTCCCGCGCACCCCTGAAATGCACGTACCCTGCTGATTTTGCGTGTAATGCTTCCCGCGCACCCCTGGAATACACGTACCCTGATGGAATCGCGTGTGATACTTCCTGCGCACCCCTGAAATGCACGTACCCTGCTGATTTTGCATGTGATACTTCCTGCGCACCACTGAAATACACGTACCCTGATTGAATCGCGTGTGATACTTCCCGCGCACCTCTGAAATACTTGTACCCTGCTGCTTTTGCGTGTGATACTTCCCGCGCACCCCTGGAATACACGTACCCTGATTGAATCGCGTGTGATACTTCCTGAGCACCCCTGAAATGCACGTACCCTGCTGTTTTTGCGTGTGATACTTCCCGTGCACCTCTGGAATACACATGCCCTGATGGAATCGCGTGTGTTACTTCCCGCGCACCCCTGATGTACACGTACCCAGGCCAATCGCATGTGAAACTTCCCGCGAACCACTGAAATACACGTTCCCCGCTTGGCGTTTGCTGTTTGGCTGCCCTGTGAACTGGTCCAGGGTTAGCGCAGCCCTTTGCAATGATTTGGGAATTTTGAAGGCTTTTCCTTGCGCGAGGGCGTTCTTGGGGGCGCAACTGGCGCTGCTGCAGGGTCGCTGCGCCACTCTGCGCCACAGCTGGTTTTTGAGGCTAAAATCCATGAATACGCTGTGGGATGAAAAGGATTTTATCGCACGCGGCTGGTGCAGTGTATCGCACAGGGACACTGTGCGCCAGCCGTGTACGCCACTTTTGTGCGAAATTCTATGAATTACCCTGAATATCTTGTAATTTCCACTAGCTAAAACACTCCACCTGGTTCACTGTTTGTGGAAGTCTTACATCAAGTGCAACTCTATGTTAAAAAAATAAACCAATAATTCAGTGAATAGGATTAAGGGAAAGAAAGCACCATCCAATTCACAAAACACTGTTGCAGTCAACGCATTACAAATCCTCTCTTTTAAATATATCAAAGAAAACATCAGGACTTAGGGGCACTAAATGTTACTCACTGAAGGTAACAGAAACAGAAAATGCAAGAACATTCCCTCCTCATTTAGCAACTTACAACTTCCTAATAGGTGGTATTGCCAAGCAAGGTCAAAAGCAGGTTATACATGGCACTGAAGCAGGCCTTGGTCCAGAGCGAGCTGGCAGAGCTGCTGACAGAGGCAGAATTCCATCTGTGAGGTGTACTCTCCTGAACTTTTCTTTTCAAATTGTACAAGAATGTTAATGTTGAGGCTGCAGGAAAGTGTGCTTTTCCGAAAGAAAACAGTTTCTACTCATGCGCTCTAGATAAAAAGTGATGTCAGTGTTTACATCTGGGCAGGATTCTTGTCCCATGGGGAAACTAAACCAATGTCATCCATGCCGTGGATACATCTAAATATCAGTCCAAGACACCCCGAAAGATGAAAAGGGTATTGCATTGATTCTAAAATGTGTAGACGATTCCTTTAATATATTGTAAGAACCCTATTTTATGAACATGATTTAATATTGTATATCTATTGCACTTGCTGACCATATCTGCACAAAAGGATAATGTTTAGATAAGGTAGGATGTTCATTATGAACACTGTAAAACTGAAAACCTCCTGGTGTCAGGGGGGATAATTTGCGACAACAATAGAATTCTTGTGATAAAATTACATTAACATTTTCAATGCTTTGTCATATCACATCAAGGGACTACCAACCTACTAATTGGATGTTTGATACCTACAAGTGCAAAGCAATACATTTCTGAAGAAACATGTTGAGGTATGAATAAAAAGAAAGTGTAGACATAAATAAATGTGCTGATCTTACCAAAAACGTATGGGTCCTGAGTGAAAGTTCAAAGGATGAGGAACCAACTCCTTCTTTGCAATTGACACCAGATGACTTGGGCCCAAACCAGGAAGGCTCTTCGTTTTAAAAGTGAAACATTCCTACCTCTAGATATGACGGGTGGACTTCACGCTTTAGGAAAAGCAGCCATTGCCTGTCCCTTGCTAGCAGGCAGGAAATGGGCATACCTTGGGCAGACTGGGAGCTCAGGGGCAATGGCTAACATTTTCCTCGTTATGGATCCCCCGGCATGCTCAGTATCTGCCACCCAGCAACTCTACCAGAAGAGAATTGCTGGAAAAAAGGAGGACATCCCCTGAGCTAGACGTCTACGCTGAACCCTAGTGATGGGTTTGGAAATCACCAATTCCCCTCTATGTTTTGAAAATAAATAGGATGAGAAAAGGCAACACTATTGCTTCCTTGCTGGAATTTTGAGGACTCATAGCCTCCTTTCAGAACTAAGAAGGGAGAAAAACTCATTCCTTAAGATCCCTTACATTTTTGAGAAATAGTGGGTAGCTTGCTGGGAAGACCCTTTGGATTATGCCTGCTCCTGCGGACACCCTGGTTTCCACAGGAAGGCTGTGTGCCTGAAGGTGTCTAGGAAAACATCTGGCCGAGAGAAAAGAGCAGAAGTGAGTTGGAGTTTGCATCAGTCTAGAGGAAGTACCACTGAGCTTGTCAAAGCCATGAAGTGCTAATGTTTTTGTTCAGCAGACCCTAAAAATGCATTTGAGGCAGTACAATGCCCTGAAGCAGCCATCAAACCTGCAGGTGGACCAGCAAGTCCCCATACAATGGACTGTTTCCTGATCCGCTTCACCATGAAACCAGGCAAGTAAACTGCTTTGAGGACATTGCCGCTGAGACAAGGCATCCCATCCATCTAACTTACATAATTTGATCAACCTGAACAAAAACCGCTTTGCACACTTTTCAACCCAGACCTGCGAAGCATCTGTGAAAGGAAAGGTAAAACCAGGAGTTGGTGCTGGCGAGTGCCGTATCAGAGATCCGTGGTACATGGAACCCTCCCACACTGATTTCCAGGGTGGGGAGAGGCGGTTCGCCCTTGACTCTAGCGACAAAGGGATGCCCCCATGAGTTCAACCTAGCCTGTGAGTCGGAAGCAAGTGATAGCTAACCGGACTGTGTTGAGCCCATGGTTGCAGGGGCCACATTGTGTATACAGAATGAAGATAATAGACAAAGGTGCTCATTCGAACGACTCTAGATGGTATTCCACTGCTAAGAGAAAGTATTGAACAGAGAACTTTTTGTTACTAAAAAAACTACTAATACCAAGGGGCCTTAAGGGAGTCTGTGTGTAGTGTCAAAGTGGTCATACAAGGGTCAAGTAAAATCTGTTGTGCAGTCAAAAGTCTTTCACACGTGGTGAACACCAAGTCAGTTGTGAAAACTGTGGCACGTGTGAACCCAACAGAGGGATGCCAAAAAAAAGCTTGGGGAAAGTAATCCCCGCTTTCGGATGAGAAAATCATGAACTGTATGAGAATAGCAGATGTGAACCTGGAGGATGGATGCCAATGGGAAAGCTTAGGAGAGTGAATCTTGCACATTGATAAAATAAAGTGAACACAGTATCAACAAGACTGAACTCGATGAAGGGAGGCCCACGTTGTACGAGGGATCGAAGCCCGGCAGAGGTGGATCCTAAGGCGGAGAGTAATCGCCCCATGAAGATTTATTGAAGGAACTTTTGTTTTGGTTAAGTGTAACGCATCAGGTCCTCTGAGGCAAGAGACTTTTTGTATGAAAGAGACTTGGCCACAGAAGGCCCTGATAATTGGAAACTAAATGTAACCTCATGCTGGTGAGTCCCAGGAGCTGTGCTCAAAGGTCCTGCCTTGTCCCATGCTAAAAAGGTGAGGAAAGGAAACCCCCGGCTCCAACATCCTGACCTATTATTTGTGAACACTTCTTTCTTTTCTTATGAACATTATCCCACACTCTTTTGAAATTAGCTGTAAGGATTGGCAATAGTGTTTTTTAGTATAGGCCCTTTTATTTGACAAGACGCCACTAGGACTGCCTTATTATTATTTGATGGTTGTAGCTTGCTCCCATCTTAGATTTAGGTTTAGGTTAAGCATTTATCTCACCATTATACAGTTTAATAAACACCCTTGAACTGTGATCACTTGTGTCTGTCTATTCTTGATACCATGCCTTCCTTACATGTGGTGTCAGTAGTGGGATGTGACTCAATTGAAACAAATTGGGGAAACCGACAATTTCTAAAACAGAGTCAGAGAGTTTCTAACCCGTCCCTTGCCACCAAGGAATCAACAGGATTTATCTGTAGCAGTAGGTAAGCTATTATCCCTCCTGGGAAAAAATGAATGATTCCTACATTTTATACACAATATTGGCCCCAAACTCTGGCCTACTTCCGGGGAGATGTGAAAATTCTCTTACAAAATCATGGTGACATCCCTTTTGAGGTACATAGTGGAGATCAAATAGCCCAAGGAATTTCGGCAAGAGCTCTATTTATTCAGTTTAAGGAAAGTGAGCCAGATAAAACAGAAAGATGTAGCTTAGGCTTTGGGGAAGCTGATAAAAATGTTAACATCAAAGAAAGGATGGCAGAAGAGCCTACCATCTATTGTAAACGAGCCTTCGCCCAGCAAAATGATCCAGTTCTCGCTGAAACTTTTCTACAAGCAATTCGGGAAGGAGAAGGCTTAGAGAATGGAGGCCCTTTCATCTTCTTAAAACAGGGATTGCTTTATAGAAGAGAGACATCTATGAAAGGTTTAGTAAAAACATAGTTGGTAATACCCAAGAGCCACCGAAAGGTTGTGCTGGAGATGGCGCATTCCCATCTTACGGGTGGGGGACATTTAGGACAATCTAAAACCCAGGCCCATATTAGTGGGTAGTTTTACTGGCCAGGCATCCACGCCGATATTAAGACCTTTATCCAGATGTGCAAAATATGTCAAAAGACCAGCATGTACATCCCATTACCTCCGGCTCTGAACCCGTTGCCAATCATAGAAGTCCCTTTTTCAAGAATAGGGATGGACATAATTGGACCTCTAGAGACATCCAGACTAGGCAACAAATATGTCCTTGTGATTGTGGACTATGCAACCCGATATCCCAAAGCATTCCCAATGCAAAATAACACCACACAGCAGATCCTTAACACATGAGATTCTACCTCATTTCTCCAGGGTCGGCTGTCCCAAGGAAATATTAACAGGCCAAGGTTTGAGTTTTATGAGTAAGTTTATGGCAGAAGTCAAAAAGTGACTCCACATTACCACCCTGCGAACTTCTGTGTACCATTCCCAAACCGATGGCTTGGTAGAAAGATTCAATAAAACTCTGAAGCTAATTCTACGAAAATTGGTAGATGAGGATGGGAAAGACTGGGACCAAATGATCCTGTGGACACTATTTGCGGTAAAGAAAAACCCTCGTGCCTCCAGAGGTTTCTCTCCTTTTGAACTGCTCTATTGTAGAGAGCCTAGAGATGTCCTGGATATGCTCTGGGAAACCTGGGAAGAATGAGAAGAGGCACCCATTCCCATCTTGCAAACCGCCTCCGGAATCCGGGAACATATGAAATTGGTTCAAGATCTAGTTTTTACTCATATGAAAAAGGCCCAGAGCCAACAAAAGTCCACTTATGACATAAAGGTGAGCTTAAGATCATTCTCCATAGGACAAAAAGTACTGGTCCTCTTACCCACCTCAGAAAACAAGCTTGTCTCCAAGTGGCACAGGCCCTATGAGATAGTAGAACAACCGGGAACCTGTACTTATAAAGTAGCACAACCGGGCAGAAATCAGAAGGTCCACTTGTATCACGTAAATCTCTTGAAAGAGTGGAACGAGAACATGCCAGTCACCCATGACAAAGTACTAGCCTGTCTGGTTCCTAAAGAGATAGATAACTTTGATTTAATTCCTCCCAGCTATCTATCCAAAAACAAGAAGATCCAAAAGATGTAGTTACTTCATTTCCTGATGTATTCTCAGAAGAACCAGGACGAGTAAAAGGCACCTACCACTATATTAGAACACCTATGGGTAAAGTGGTTCATCTAAAACCGTACAGACTCCCAGAAGCCCGTAAACAGTGATTGAGGAAGTCATTAGAATGTTCAAAGCCAATATTGTCGAGCCTTCTTCAAGTCCATGGTCCTCTCCTATCATGTTGGTCACTAAACGTAACCATTCCTGGAGATTCTGCATAGATTTCTGTCAAGTAAATGCCATTTCACTACTACCGACTACGGTCGACTATGGCAAACGTATGGGAGGCATTCCCTGAAGAACCGCAACCACACACGGGATTGGGATATATACTTACCGCAAACATAATCAAGACATCCGCCTCCACATTGTACAAAACCATGATATCAACTAGGGTAACACCCACCTCAAATGCTAGAGTGAAATGGGAAAACGATCTAGGACACACCTTCATGGACACTCACTGGGCACAACTGTGTGGTCTGACGAAGACTATATCTTGCAATTTACGGTATCGTCTGATACATTACAAGACACTGAATAGAACACACTACACCCCAGCCAGGCTCAAGAGCATATATCCCACGGCAGACGGGAAGTGTCCAAGATGCTGAAGTGAAGACGCAGGTATTTTACACATGCTGTGGGAGTGTCCTCGTTTGACTGAATACTGGGCGGAGTGCGCTGGATGAGATGTCGGACCAAACTATTGAATGGGAACCAGGTGTGTGTCTGTTGGGAAAGGTACGCAAGATGAACCCCACTTGGCGTAAATTGCTCAATCTCAGTCTATTACTGGCCAAACAGGTAATTTTAATGCGATGGAAAAGCAAAGATCCCCCCCAGGAAGAGTGACTGGCAAAAAGATATGATGTGGGTGTATGAATGTGAAGAAGTATATGCTGGTCTGTTACCTATTAATAACTATCCCAGGGACATATGGGGCAGATACAGGTAACATCTCACTGTTAGGGAGAATTCTCTCTTTAGGCTGAATTTCCTAACCTAGTGAGTCGCCCAGCAGCTTTGCTGGATTTCTGGAGTTTGTTTTTTTCCTCCTGCCAAGAGTGAGACTCTTTTTCTCCCACTCTTGGACATGACTAATGGTATTCCTTTGATTGGTAATGTGTTGTATGGGCTATGGGGGCCTTTACTCCATAGGGTTTCATGTGTTTTTCCTATGTGTGTTACACAGCACCCTCCGTGCAGTAACACAGAGGTGTCATAGTGACACCCCACCATAGACTCCATACCCTGGGACTGACTACTGTCTCCCAGGGCATGTAAAGTCACCATTGGCTTTACTAGTCCCAAATTATTAACAGAAACCAGTACAAACCATCATATTGTGGATGTACTGGTGGGGCAATTCGATTGCCCCGGGGTCTGTTAGTCGAGGGGGCACGTCTCCGTCCCCCCTGATCGAGTTTTGGCTGGTGGCAGTGGAAACTACTTTTTATATTCGACCGCGAATATTTTCCTATGGGATTTTCCCATTGTTCGAGGCTACCAACTTTAATTATTTAATTCTCATAGCCTCGAACATACCGCCGGTTTATTTAATTAATATTAATTCTCTGGTTGGTATTTTTTGCCAAGACTTGATTCTAAAATGGCGTTTGTGGTCTCTTCTGTGACTCCAACCCAAGACGAGCCCTTTGTTCCACTTTTTGGCGGGCTTCTCCACAGAAGCCTCCAAAAGTGGCGCCACTCTGTCTGGGTGCCACAGGGGGTGTGGGAGGGGGTTTAAGCACCCTGGACCGAGTTACCTTGGTAACTCAGGTCGCACTCTTGTGTGATTGGCCCAAGTGGTGAGCCGGCCGGCTCACCACTTAGCATGTTTGAGTGACAGCTAGGCTGAGTGAATGGGGTTTTCTGCATAAAAGCAGGGCTTTGGGGACTGGAACTTCAGAAGTCGCCACAGGACCTAAGAATCCGACGAGGGAGAAGCTGAGCCAACCTACCACGACAACACCACCGGTGGAGCCCTGCAGAACCGACTCACCTCTTCCCGCCGACAGAGAAGATCGCCCGACTGGAGAGGCTTCTTCCCCTGACTGGTGGGCACAACCAGTTTACCTTTCTTTCTTCGCACCCCAGCCCGGTTTGTGGTCGAACTGCCCGTGCCAAGCACCCCGGCAGCCGGATAGCCACTCACCACTGAACCGCGGATCAACGGACCGCTCCTTGTACCTGAGAAACTCCGTGGCTGGTTTCTTCCCTGGCAGTGCAACAGACTCCTGTCTCCCTCCACGACGAGATCCTCTCTTCCCCCGGACGAAGCACCGAATTGCATCCACTGCCAGGAACAACTGCCCCCGCTGGAGTGTTCTCACCACTTTAAGGTACCGTGTCCGCCAGGCCTCCCTTTCTAAAGATTGCAACAAGGTAATAATACCTCCTTAACCTTCTGGACTGGGCTGGCCGCCTTGACCCTCTAACTGGTCCCTTTCCTTGGTCCAACTCCTTTTTGAACCGTTACAAGACTATTGTGCACTGCAACCGTGTGACCTTGGACACATTTCGGTTCGATCCTCTTAAAGCGGATCCGGCCTACTGACTCTGAATTCACGGTGTTACTTTGCCTTTCTCTTTTGTGTGTTCGTGACAAAGTGTTGGGATCTGTTTCAATTTATTCTCTGCTTTTCTCTCCCTTTTTAAAACGAATTATTAGAGTGCCATCTATGTTAAGCGCTCACCGCTGTCTGAAAATAAGTGGGGCTTTACTTTAGAATTGTCTAATATTCTTTTAAGGGAGTGTATATCTTTTAGTGACCGTGTTTTTGAATTGCTTACTATTAGTGTCTGTGTGTTTTTCTAGATGTGGTTTTAAATAAATAATTATATCTCTTTTACACCAAGCCCTGGTCAGTGTTTGCTTGTTCTACTGTGTTCTCCTATTGTGGATACTCTGTATACTGCCTAACTCTTCTTGAGGGAAGTCTGACTGCTCAGCCACAGCTACCAAGTGAATCTGTGTGGTACAGACTGCTACCAAGTGGGTTTACTGCCAAACACCTGTAGTCCTAAATCTTTTGCAGTGGTCCCAGAGGGAACTGCACAGGTTTCCGCCTAACACTCACCGATAATTGTGGAGAAGAAGTAGTCCCAGACGGAATGCAAGTATTATTGTAAAGTGTACCCAACATGTAAAACACTTATCGAAAGCTATGACAAGACTGTAATGTTGATGAAGCAATGATGTAAACTGTGCAAGTTAAAATAAAAAGTTTTTAAAAAAAAGTGAATGCCATTTCGGACTTCGATTCCTATCCCATGCCACGCATTGATGACCTAATTGATAAACTCAGAGCAGCCACCTTTCTATCGACCCTAGATTTAACCAAAGGGCACTGGCAAGTTCCTATGTATGGGCCAGATAAAGAAAAGACTGTGTTTTCAACGGTGCTAGGACTGTTCCAATTTAAAGTCCTTCCTTTTGGCTTCCACAGAGCACCAGCCACTTTCCAATGCCTCATGGATCAAATCCTACAATCATATTCCAATTTCTGTGGAGCTTATATTGACAATATCGTCATTTGCAGTAAAACTTGAGAGGACCATCTCTTCCATCTTTTTTTTTTTTTTAATTTTTATTTTATTAAGTTTTAACACATAACAGTTCTCTCAATGAGAAAAGAGAAAAAAGAAAAGGTTACATATGCATCCATATTCGTTACACAGGTGGAAGTAATTCCAATATACAGTGCTTAGTTTTGTTTCTATACATCCAACGGTATAACAATGGAAAAAACCAACATATTTTTCTCGTTCTCTTTATTCTTTTACAACTTCCCCCCTCCCCCGACCCCTCACGGACTAAGAAATTGTGTTACCAAGGAGTTGTGTTTTCGTGGTCATGCACTCGTTGTCACAGGCTTAAACTGTTTCGATGTGGTGTGTTTAGGGACTTGCCATAAGGAGGGTGTCTTGTCATGGTTCTACTGATGCCTGAGAGGTAGCATAGAAGCGGTCTCATAACGGGTAGAGGGGGAATAGTACCCAAGAGGAGAAGGACCTAGTCGGGCCCTATAGACAGTGAACCCTATCTCCGTTTGGGGTTGGATTTCTGTTGGATGTGTGTTTGCTTAGGAAATCTGACCACAGGACTTCACACTGTGTTGCCCTGCCGTGGAGTGATGCAGTAATTTTCTCCATGGTACATATGTTCATTGCAACATTGATCCATTCATTCTCGGTCGGGGTCGTAATTGATTTCCATTTGGTGGCAAGTAATGCCCGAGCAGCGAGCAACAGATGGGGAGCTAGGCCTTGGACTCTGCCACTCGTCCTCTATTTTCTGGAGACCGAACAGGACAAGATGGGGGTCCGCCGTTCTTTTAATCCCGTCCACGTGTCTAATCCACCCCAAGACCTCATCCCAATAGATCTTAATCTTAGGACATCCCCACCAGATGTGCCAATAATCTGCGACTTGTCCACATCCACCCCAACAGAGGGGGGAGGATGATTGATACATTTTGGATAGTTTATAAGGGTCATACTGCCAGCGGTGCAAGAGTTTGATGGAATGGAGTTTATATGGGCACGATATGGAAGTGCGTGTTGCCATGCGGCACATTTTATCCCACACATCTTCATCAATTTCCGACCCCATGTCATTCCCCCAACGTGCTCTGAGGTTATGTGTGTTCCCTCTACCCGCCTCCACTAGTAATTTGTACATGGCGGAAATCAGGCCCTTCCTATCAGTCTTGGAGTCCAACAGTTTTTCGAAGGGGGTGAGCTCCCTACTCAGTTTTTCCTTCCATGCTGCCTTTGTTAAGATCCTTTTGATCTGTAAGTAGTGGAAAGAGGACAGCACGCCTATATTTAGGGCCTCTGTTAGCTCCGGGAGAGTGATAAAGGAGTCGTTTCGGAGAAGCTGGCCTACCCTTTCTAGTCCTGCTTCGTACCACGCCTGGAATCTTTCAACATTGGGGATGTGGTTATTTATGCCCGGGGACCATAGGTGGCTCAGTGGAGACGGCCATGTTGTGATTTCTCTCATCTCTGGACCCTCCCTCCATATTTCCCATATGGTGGCAAAGAGCGGATGCTCGTTCGTCCTCCTCAACACTCTCTTTTGTGGGGCCCATAGCCTCTACAAGAGTGTTGCTGGGTCTAAATAGTGGTTGTCCAATTCTATCCACTGTGGTTCTTTTTGGTTACGTAAGTGAGGGACGAGCACCTGTTATTGGGCAGCAACATAATACTTCTTGAGGTCTGGGAGGCCCACCCCTCCTTTATCTTTGGGCAACGTTAATGTGTTGTAGGCGATCCTGGCTTTTTTCCCACACCATAGGAATTTCAGGGTCGCTTTTCTAAGCTCGCTGAAGTATTGCTCCGGTATTTTAATGGGAAGCATCTGAAAGGGGTAGAGAAACCTCGGGAGACAAGTCATTTTAATGGCGTTAAGTGGCCAAGCCACGAGATTGTCAATTTGTCCCACCTGGCCAGATCGCATGGAATTTGGCAAGAAGCTGTGGAAAGTTCGCTTCATAAAGAGTGTCTATTTGTTGTGTAATTTGAATCCCTAAATATCGCATGGTGTCATGCTCAAGTGTCAGTCCACGGGAGGAATATTTTGTTTCGTTTACCTCTTCCGCTCCCTGGAGGGGGAACAATATGGACTTGGACCGATTGACCTTGAACCCTGATAACTGACCATATTCTTCAAGGAGGGATATAGCTCAGGGAATGGATCTTTCAGGATTGACCACATGCAGGAGTATGTCGTCGGCATACAATGCCAACTTGTACTCTGTGTGTCCCAGGTGCATCCCTTCTATACTGGTGTCCGTTCTCATCTTGTGTGCTAATGGTTCAAGCGATAAAGCAAACTAGATGGCCGACAGTGGGCATCCCTGTCGGGTACCCCGCTTCAATTGGAACCACCTAGAATATACCCCATTTACAAATACCGAAGCTGTAAGCATCGAATAGACTGTCTGGATTCCCTTTCTAAGCTTGGGGCCCATCCCAATTTTTTTTCGAAGGACTCCCATTAGAAAGTCCCAATCTACCCTATCAAATGCTTTTTCTGCATCGATGGAAAATAGTGAGGGATCAGTGTTCAGGTTGTGGGAGGCATGTACCAAGTGCAGGGTCTTGCGCATGGTGTCTGCACCCTGGCGACCCAGTATAAAGCCCACCTGGTCAGGGTGGATGAGGCGGGGCATGTTTGTTTCAATTCTAGCTGCCAAGACCCTTGTGTATATCTTTCCATCTAAGTTGAGTATGGAGATAGGACGATATGATCCGCATTTTTTAGGATCTCTCCCTTCTTTTGGGATGACAGTTATGAGTGCTTTGACAAATGAATCAGAGGTTTCCCTGTCTCCAGGATCTCATTAAATAGTTTTACTAGAAAGGGTGTGAGCTGTGAGGAAAATGTCTTGTTAAAACCTGCAGTATACCCGTCTTCAGCTGGAGATTTACCTAGTGTTAGTCGTTTGATGGCCTCCTAAATCTCCTCAGCAGTTATGGGGCGTCCAGGGTCTCAGACTCAATGTATGTCAGTTTGGGCATATCGATATCAGCTAAATAGGATCAAATGCTAGACGGGTCCGATTCCGTCTCTGGGGTATACAGGGCTTCACAGAAGTCTGCAAAGGCATCAGGGATGGTGGTCCTACTTATAACTGTGTTGGGTTCTCCATCAACTATTTCCTGTACTCTGCGTTCTGCCTGCTGTGCTCGTAGCCTGGCCGCCAACAACGAGTCTGCCTTGTCTCCTTTCTCATAACATTTTTGTCTTAGGAAGAGAAGTTTGTGCGCTATTTGGTCGTGTTCTAGGAGACGGAGTTCCTCCCTTTTTTTCCTTGCTTCACTGACTTTTTCATGGTCCATTACGTCCCCTTCCTTTGCTTCGTTATCTAGTTGGGCGATTTCTCTACGGAGTCTATTTTCGATCAGGGTTCTCTCTCTCTTTTTATTTGCTCCCTCCCTCATCAGGACCCCCCTCCAGGTTGCCTTGCCCGCATCCCAGACCCCTTGTGTAGAGACCTCCCCGGTATCATTCAATCAAAAGTAATCAGCAATTTCAGTTTCCATCTCCGACTTAAAAACAGGGTCTTTCCATAGGGTTTCAATGCATCTCCATTTTCCACCTCTAACTGGCAGGGATTCCCATATTATATCAGTGATTACCATGTCATGGTCAGACCATGTGATTGGTGTGATTTCACATAGATCTCTTGAGAGGTAGAGGTGGTCAATGCGGGTGAGTGTGTTGTGAGGAGCTGAAAAAAAGGTGTAAGCTCTCGCCGTGGGGTGCATTCGTCTCCACACATCAGTCAATCCATACAGTTCCATCATCACCCTGAATTGGGCATGGTCTCCTCCGAGTTTATCACGTGTTTCTGGGTTACCGGGTTTCCAATCTAACGTGGGATCTGCCCATGTATTAAAATCTCCTCCAAGGATGATATGACCCATTGACTCTAGCATGATTTTGGGGATTGTTTTGGAGAGGATTCTAACCTGCCCTACGTTGGGGGAGTAAATCGTTGCGATCGTAGTGGACACATTCCCAATGGTCCCTGAAACAAGCAAGGCTCGGCCTTCTGCATCTGACCAAACCTTTGTGGTCTTGAAGTCTATCCCCTTCTTAATGATTATTCCCACTCCCCCCCCCCTCTTTAATGGTCCACAGCCCCAGAATTCAATCCCGGATCGCCTCCCCAGGACCGCCCTCTCCTCACCCTTCATATATTTAGTCTCCTGCAATAAAAGGATATCGATATTTGATCTGCGAAACTCTCTAAAGACAAGTGATCTCTTGGTCGGTGAATTAAGACCTTTGACGTTCAGCGTTCCCACCCTTATGGCACCTCTGCTATATGGTTCAGCGGTCATCGTAACAACGGAATCTGAGACCATACATACTCTCTGACCATTTCAACCCACTTCCTCTGTGTTTAAACAACCACGTAACCATTTTACTGTTCATAGTTCTTAAATATCCCCTTGATTTGACACGTGCCTTTGTCTGTCTTCCCCACCCCCCCTCCCTTCCTTCTTCCTCAGTTCAGTGGCGTCCGATCGAGCTTAGTTAAACGCACTAGCCCGGAACCGAACCACCAGTGGAGACTGTTACCTCACGGTCCCCTTATAAAATAAGCATCAAAATAACTAATGAGCCCCCGGTAACCTCCCCCCAGAGCGTGCACATATCTGCAAGATAAGTGGAGGTCTCAATCACGTTACCCCAATAGACACCCATGTTTCCCCCTTATCAAATGTCAATTCAAGCAAAGAGTACCATACTTGTCGAGGATCAGCTGCCCCCTTCCGGGGTGCCGTTTCCCCTGCGATATTTCCTTGAGCCTTTCACCTTCTTCCTTTTCGGGCCCTGTATCTGCCATTCCCTCCCGTCCTTGGGGGCATGGTCACGGAATTCCTCCCAATCCTGCGGGCCTAGTAAGTCAGATATGCAAGCTTTGATTTGTTGCACAGAGCTCAACCTGATCCTTGTGCATTCATGTTCGAAAGAAAGAGAAAAGGGTTATCCCCATCTGTAGCGTGTGTCACGAGATTTAAGCCATTTCGTGAGTGGTTTACACATTTTCCTCAGGGCCAAGGTCAGGGAGGAGAGGTCCTAGTATATCGTTATTTGGGATCCATTTAGGGAGATGGTGCTCCCGCTCCTCGCCTTTTCCAACACTCTCATTCTATCCTGATAACGGTGAAATCTTGCCAGAACTGATCTCGGGCCTCCAGGTGGGCCTCCCGCTCTGTGAATGCGCTCTGTCTTGGGTTCATCAATGTTGTCGTCGGCAACCAGGAGCTTGATGATGTCGTGAAGGGTTGTTTTCAGGTCCTCTTCTGTTTCCCCTTCTTTCTCGGGAATCCCAAAAAAATGTAGGTTGTTTCTCCTTTCACAATTCTCCAAATCGTCCATCTTAAGTCTAAATTCCTGCTCTCTTTGTTCTAGCTCAGTTATTCTGTGGGCCAGCTGTGTTTCCAAGACATCGATTGAGGCCTGGTTGTTTTCGACACCTTCAACCCTATCCTCTATGTTGTCAAGGCTGTACGTTTATCAATCTTCCCTCCTATATTGGCTCCCATGTTCCTTATTTCCGCCAGTAAATCTGCTATGTCTCCTTTTGTGGCGGCGGTTTCTGTGTCTGTGATTGGTGATGTGGCCATTTTGGAGCCGACGTCGATTCGGGATATCGAACCGTATGCGTATATGGCAAGTTTCTGTCGGGCGTTCATGCGCCTGATGTCGTAGTTTCAACGTGTCGGACAGTGCCGCTGCTAGAATGCCTGTTACCACAGAGGAGGCACATGCCCCAAGGTCACTTATTTCGTGCTTTTACTTTCCGTCCCAAGACAGACCGTTTTAAAAGTGTCTCCGGGGGCCTTTCCCTCTGTGGGGTAGATGCGTCCTTTATTACAGTCTGGGTAAGGTCCTTATCCTCTGCCGGGTGAACGGAGGGGGGGACAAGGGCAGACACTTACTTCTCTTGGGCCGTGGGGAGCGCAATCTGATCCCGCCGCAATGGTTTGTTTCAGCGGAAGAGGAAGCACAGGACCCGTGCCTCTGTTTTCTTCTCGGGGTGCCCGGCGTTGGACCGCTTCCAAAGTTCTCCCCGCTCCTTTCTCCACTATTGCGGCCTACCGTCTGCTCCGCCGGGACCTCCCATCCAGGAATAGTGTTGTGTGGATGCGGGGGCCCAGCCTCCAGCGTGCACACCACTGGGTGTTGCTCCCAGCAGGCCAAGAGTTCCGGGCAGAGTCGAGGCCGATTCTAGTTTCGTTTTCACCTTCACAGTTTCACGACGATATTTGGTGGAAGCCGGGCCGTTTTCATCCAGGATTTCTTACGTACGTGGCGAGTACCTTCACAGACCTTCGTCTCGAGTTTCCACCCAGGGGGGGTCAAAAAACGGGTGCTCATTCCGTTTTTCGGGACCTCGGAATGGGAGCTCACGCAGGAGAGGATCTCAACCGCGCGCAGCCTGGTGGCCAGCTGATCCCTTCCGTCTTTATACCATCATGATAGTCCTCACAGGGGCTGGCCTAACTGCTAACCCAGCTAACTGCAGATTAGCCCAGTCATCCGTAAAATATCTTGGCTTATTTGTGCGAAATGGAAATGTACAGCCTCAACATGAGAAGGTAAAAGCAGTCTTAAATACACCAACCCCCAAGACCAAAAGAGATCTTAGAGCTTTTATCAGGTTAATAGGATATTACCGTAGGTTTATCCCCAACTTTTCAGACAAAACAGCCGGCTGACAGATAAACTCAAGAATGCCGAACCCCAGAAACTTCATTGTAATGACGAAGATGATATGTGCTTTAACACACTGAAACAGACTCTGTGCCAGAACCAAGTCCTGAAGGTAGTCGACTTCTCTAAAGAGTTTGTATCACAGACAGAGGGCTCCCTTTCAGGGTTAGGAGCAGTCCTGTCTAAGGTTTGGGACGGATAAGAGCACCCCATATCATTTGCTAGTCGCAAGCTGTTCCCAAGTGAAAAAGTTTACTCTGAGGCCCTCGCCATCAAGTGGGCCATTATCCATCTTAGATACTACCTATTAGGATGAAAATTCACACTCGTTACAGATCACTCACCCCTAGTTTGGATTAGCCAACTCAAAGACTCCAACCCTCGGGTCATGAAATGGTTTCTAGACCTACAACCCTATTGTTTCACCGTGGAACACTGAAAAGGAAAAGACAAAGACAGGGGACATATAGATTTCTACCCCCCCCCCCCCTTTTCCAACACATACACTTTCCTACACCGAGACAGACAACGGACCAACACCCGGGCCATTTACCTGACATGTCCCAACACAAGGGTCACGCAGAGTCAGGCAATTAACCCTAACTATGCACACCTAACGTCCCTTTCCCTTCCCCACAGGGTTAAAAGGCAGAGCACGAAAGTACACTTCGAGCAAGGCTGAACGCATGAGGAAGCAGCCATATCAAACCGGTAGTTCAAGAGGAGGAAAAAGGCAGAACGATTTGAAAGGCCGACTAGAGGGAAATTACCCTTCACCTTTTCAACCCAGACCCACAAAGCCTCTGTGAAAGCAAATGTAAGACCGGGAGTCACATCTGGCGAGTGGCGTATCAGAGATCTGCGGTACATGCAACCCTCGGAAACTGATTGCCAGGGCGGGGAGAGACGGTTCTTAGAGTGGTACCGCCCTTGACCCCAGTGACAAAGGGAAGCCCCAACGAGTTCAACCCAGCAGGTGAGCCAGAAGCAAGTGATAGCAAACTGGACTGTGGACTGGACTGCAGGGGCAACATTGTGCATAAAGAAGGAAGATAACAGTCAGAGGTCTTTTTGTGAGTGAAGTTGGAACCAGACATAGAGTGGTCCAGCACCACATGGGTGCTGTTTTGAAGGACTCTATATGGTATTCCGCTGCTGAAAGAAAGAGAAAGTATTGAACTGATAACTTTTTGTTACTTCCAAAACTACGAAGACCAAGGGGCCTTAAGGGAGGCTTTGTATAGTGTCAAAGTGGTCATGCGAAAGTCACGTATATTCCCTCGTACAGTCGAAAGTCTTTGGTGAAAACCAAGTGAGTTGCGAAAACTGCGGCAAGTGTGAACCCGACGAAGGGATGCTGAAAGAAGGCTAGGGGAAAGGAAGCCTGATCTGCAGTGCCTGCTCTACCAGTGGCACAGGTCAATTCAGAGGACACAAGTGCCCATTTGACAGCTGCAGTGACAAATAATTCTCTGCAGCACAGGGGCTGGATTTAAGACATGCACCCCTGTAACAGAACTCCATAATGATGTGTGTACTGTCCTGGTGGCAAATACATCATTAAATATGATACATACCTGAGTTAGGGTATGATGGATGGTATGTGTGATAAATATTACAGCCACAGACATTTGATATCACACATGTGTCAGCCCTATGAGCCCAGCTGAGCTGTGAAAGGATTATGTGTATCCACCCCAGACTGGCTGACCTTGCTTCTGCTAGTGGGACTGATGCCTTGGGGATTGCCTCTGTTTGTTCTTTTGTGAGGGCAGGTAGCACCCTCCCCCAGAGATACATCCACTCCACAGAAAGCCGTAATAGGATAAGAGATCAAAGAGCACACACATTCACAACAGGAGGAGCCTCACACCTGGGTGATGCATTTTTAAAGGCCTTTGATTCTGTAGAGGAGGGAAAGGGGCTTGTGTCTCTCTGAGCCTCATTATGAGAATCGCGGTAATGGAAAAACGATGCCGGTAAGGGAATACCGGCACGGCTTACCTCTCCGGCCTATTACGAGTAGACATCCCGGTATCAGCGCCACCGCTGAGACCGTGCCCCTCCATACCGGCATGTGCGCGGGATGCCGCTAACAGGAGGACATTACAAGTCACGTGGACCTGCACCTACCGGCATCTAGACGGCAGTAATTAGGGATATCATGATGCCGGCATCACCGGCATCGCGGAGCACACGTTTAAAGGAAACTGCTGTGTATCCAAATGCCACAGGTGCACACATTCAGCACAGGTGGAGGCAAAGGAGCCTGGCCAAGCACAAAAGGAGCACACCCACACACCACACCCCTTCCTACACCATAATGATCACACTTGCTGGTGCAAATCCGTGGCTGGAGGATATGCCTGCATTGCCACTCCATGACCAACAACTACCACCAGCACATCAGAGGAGAACCAGGAGGAGAAGGAGGGTGAGACAGGCCCAGCAAGTACCACCAGTGCAGCCACTGGTTCCATGTAGGCATCCACCAATTCCTCGCATCAGGGCCAGTCCTTACAACCTAACCCCTGTGCAAATCCACACCCAGTACCACCAAGACCGGGACACCATCACCTCCATTGTGGACATGAAACACAACGACATGGTCAGCCTGATTGAAATCCACACCGCCAGCTCCCCTCCACTGAAGGTAGTTACTGTGCTTCATTTGGCCACAGTCACCTACCAGCACACAGTGTGTCAGCTGCATGGTATATCACAACCCTGTATAACACGCATGCTGAACCAAGTGCTGGATGCCCTACCGAAGCACACAAGGGACTACATATCCCTAGCACGCACTAGCCAAGAGGTGAATGACAAAATAATGGGCTTCCATGCACTGACAGGCATGTCACATCGAATCGGTGCCCTCGACTGCACCCATGTGGAATTGGTGACCCCACATGACATGGAGGTGGTGTACCGCATTCATAAGCCATACCACCCCATGAAAGTGCAGATGGCATGTGACTTCAGCAATTTCATCACACATTGCTGTGCACAATTTCCGGGATGAACACATGATGTCAAGGTGCTGTGGAACTACTCGCCACGCCCCCACATGGAGCAACAGGCTGCACAATGTGCCAGGATGCTGGGTGAGTCTGCACACATGCCCATGGCAGTGTGTGGGGGGGTGGGTGAGATGCATACTCCATCTGGGGGAGAATGGAATGGTGACTGGACACTGCCCATACTGCAAAACACTCTCCCCTCAACATCCCAACCTAAACATGACACTGAAAATGTCAACCCACTCACCCTTGCAGCACAACAATGCCAATATGTCAGACTTGCAAGAAGCCCACACCCTCACATGTGACCACGTCATGGTCCCTCTCAGTCCATTTGGTTGCGTGGTGAGTCCGATATGAAGGCCGCTCAGTCCTGTAAGTCACACTTGCCCTACACCATGTCGTCACCAAGTAGTGAACAGGCCAGATAGTTGCGCATATGTGTAGCCAGTGACTGACAACTGTGATATCCTGCGTACCAACATTAACAATGTACAGCCTTAGTACAGATGTCATGGAAGGGATACTCCCACTCATACACTATTGTGCTGCCAAGCAGGTGATGCTGGCTATCCCCTGAATCCGTGCCTCCTCACCCCTGTCAGGAATCCGCAGGACGGCACAAAGAGAAATACAATTGGGCTGATTCCCGTACCCGTGTTGTGACCGAGCAGACCATTGGCCTGCTGAAGGCACGGCTCTGCTGCCTCAGCAGGCCTGTTGGCGCACTCCTCTACAGGCCTGAGAGGCTGGATGAGATCATCATGGTCTGTGCCATGCTGCACAACATGTGCATCCGGCGGAACGTACCTCTGTCACCTGACATTGACCAGCAAGCACCGGGTGTGGATGAGGATGAGGAGGGAGATGTTGCACGTCGGCCAGAGCGCCATGCACCAGATGGAGGTGCGTTGCGCCAATCAGTGCCTGACAATTTCTCATTAGAGACAGGGATGCAGAGGGTGGAATGGTGGCTGTACTCTGGGCACTGGGATCGTGTGCATATGGACACAGGGTGTGGTGGTAGGTGGAACTGTACACTCTAATGCATTGAATGGACACACTCCAAATAACCAATGTCCACTCGTGATTTTTCTTTTAACACAACGGTTGTATTGAACAGTACATTTCGGCATAGTGAATTGGCCCTCAACCACCCCCCATCCCACCACAACTCCCCCACACACCCCTTCCCCCTCCCCCCACAACTCCCCCAGACAACCCCTACCCCCCTCGTCCCTCCACAACTCCCCCTTCGCCCTCCCCCCATAACACCCCACACATGATGTGCAATGCAAGTCATTCTATGCAATATGAGTCAGCGCATGCAGGCTGCCCGTGCTACTGGCAGCCTCTCTCGGCCTCCGGGGGCTCCATATCAGAGCGCCACATGGTGTGTGTAGATCTACGCACAGGGCTCGTTTGGGTTGAGCTGTTACATGACACTGTGCCCGCATGTTCCACTCTTGGGGCAGGATGCTGCACCTCTAAGGCCTGTGCAATTCTGGCCAGGACCTGCGTCACCCTCGCATATTAGCCTGGTATTTGTCTCCATGGCCCCTGTCATGGCCGCAGTGTTGTCACATGCCTCCTGCCGTGTCATGGCACCATCAGAAACATATTGCTTTACGAGCTCCGTGAGCTCCTGCTGCCGCCCCTCCATTCGGGCCATGCGCCCCTCTATGTCCCGGATGGCTGTGGAGATGGAAGGGACAACTGCTGAGGGGCCCAATGCAGGTCTGTCTTCTGGGGGGCTCCAGGCCTATTGGATCGCCTCTCCTCCTGACTGGTGCAGAGGGGTGCTATCTGGGGTGCTCAGTGGGATGTGCTGGGTGTTTGCCGGGGGCTTGGTGTGCGTGCATCAACCCTGGACAGGTTGTCGTCCACACGTAAGCATTCCCCAACCTGGCACTGTCCTTGGTCTCCACTCTGGGGCGCTGAGGCAGCTGCCGCCCCTATGGAGCTGTTTGCGGCTGACTGGGTCCCGTCTGCCACTGCCTATGGATCAGTGGATATTTCCTGTGTTCCGTCTAGTGCTTTTGCGCCAGTTGTTTGCCGCCCCTGTGCCTTGGCATGTTGTATTGGTGTTGGTTTGGGTGGCAGTTGTTGCTTGGTAGTGGCCTTTGATGTCGATGGCCTGGTGCCGTCATCGCTGGCCCTGGCCTTTTTTGCTTGTGTCCTGGCCTGTGCCGCAGTATCCTCACCATTGCAATCGGCATCTGTGCCTGTGGGGGACCGAGAGAGGCACAGCATCAGTGATGGTTGTGCGTGCATCATGTATACATTGGTATTGGTGCAGTTGTACCCATGTGATGCATTGCTATCTTGGAGTTGTGGCATACATGTTGATTGCTATATGGGGGGTTATTTAGGCATACGTCAGGTTCTCACATGTGTAAGGTGGTGTATGTTGTGTGACATGCCTTTGTGTTGTGGACTGTGTGCAGTGTGACATATGCTGTTTAGCTGTTTGTGGGGTGTGTTTCAGGCATAGCATTTGCATGCTACATGCATGTTGATGTGATAGTGCTGGGGACAGCATCTGGACAGGGATGTGTCCATGTGTGTGTGATGGCCCATGCATTGCCTTATTTCACTATCACATTTGTAGGCCATCATCATGCTTTGGTTTCCTATGGTTTGTGTGGACACTCACCTCCATCTGCCGATGACGGTACTCCACACTCCATATCTCTGACTCCCTCGATGCCTTCCATACCGATGGTACTGGCGCATGTCTCCTCCCACCTGGTGAGCTTAATGGGGGAGCGGGCCCCGCCGCCTGTTGCTAGACCCTGGCTCCGTTTGGAGGATAGTATGTTCCTCATACGGAGGCGTAGGTCATCCCACTGCTTCTTCACGTCTTTAACCATGCGGGCGGTGGTGCCGACCGCAATGACCTTTCTGGCCACTTCCTCCCATATCTCCTTTTTCTTGATTTGTGCTGGTCACCTGAGGTCTGCTGCAAAAACCACATCAGCATTCTGAGTCAATGTTTCGGCCAAAATATTCAATTGATCTTCAGAAAAGCGCACCTTGCGCTGATGGGAGGCACCTTTCTTGATAGCCTTTGGCATTCTGGTGGAGATGTATGTGGTGGTTTGGGGGTCCAGGTCCTGTGTGTGGAGGATTGCAATGGATTGTGTTTTTCAAGATGGCTACCGTTGCATTTCCCGTTCCGGCACAATGATGTTACTTCCGGTTCGGTATTGATGGGCCCGGTATTGCCGGACCCGGTATTGCCGGACCCGGTATTGCCAGTGCCTGTTATTTAGGGGTGGACGGAGGCAGAGGAGGTGTCAGCGCATTACATCATGCCGCTAATGAGGGTTTGAGGGTCGTTAACTTCATGCCGGTACGGACGTTACCGGCATGCCGGTACATGCGTGCACGCATTCTCGTAAACGGCCCCTGTTAGCGGCGTCAGTGCTACTCAGACGCGGTATTGCCTCCATGACAGTAAGGATTGGTTTTTACCGCAAATCTCGTAATGAGGCCCTCTGTCTCTATATGTCATTCCTGTCCCCTCCACTTCCTATAGCACAAAGCACTTTGGGTGTGATGCCAGAGGACAAAGTCCACTTGTTCCAACAACCAGGTTTGGCCCCTAAAGCAGGCTTGCTTTAGTCCAATCACATGGGGACTTTTACCTTTAAAAGAAGGGGTATCCCACTCCTTCTTTGATTCACTCTTGAATAAAAACCTGTGGAAGAATTCATTGGACCTCTGTTGGGAGAGTATATCTCTCCAATATCCTCCACCAATGTGGTGAAGACTGAGCATCCAAGACAGAGGGCCATCCACAGGGACCACTGGTGGTGGATTGCTGTTGGGACAAGACCTGCCTTCTCTGCCAGCCACAATGGCACCCAGGGCCTCATCGTGTTGAGGGACACCTGCAGTTTTGGGCCAGCCTCTCCTGTCTGTGGGAGCATAAGTACAATGACTAAAACCTATCCTTAAGCAATCAAGAGTCAAGCATTCAGGATCTCAGTGTTTTCGCCATGGAACTAACTTGAACTGTGATTCAAACCTGTTCGACTGCATCGAACCCTCAGGGCCCTGCAGAGCCGCCTTTGGCACTCACCTGCTGAAATGTACATTTGTCTCAACTGCTGCTAGGCAACTAGGTGGCAGCTGCAAGGCCGGTGAGCCTTTTGAACCGCCCCTCCTTCCACCTTAAAAGCAGCACATCATTGCTGAAGCAGTGCACATTTCTGTTACCTGCTGCATGGCTGAGACCCTCTGTGAAGTGAACTACGCTTATCACAATCAACCAGATAATTGGGTGACGACTGCCAGGCTGGCAAGCTGCTTGAACCACCTCTTTTCCACCTTAAAAGCTGCACATCAATGTTGAAGCAGTGATTTAGCGAAGTGCCACCGCTGCGTGCAACGCACATAAAGCGCGTAAAGAGCATTGCCATTGACTGGCGAAATGGCGATTGAGAAGGCCACAAACTCATTGTTGATTGAACGTCCCAGCGAGGAGATTTGCCATCTGATGATTCATGAAGATACGATAGGTGCAGTGGACACCCCCTCGATTGAAAAAATGTGTAAATACAATGTAAGACAACCCAGACGATGTCATCCTAAGTTTATTAAGTCCCTCAACCACTTGCCACTAAGTCAAAAACCTCTCTATCCTCTGCTTAAATGACTTTCTTCACCCCAGACTTGAGAATATGGGGCCTATTACCCCTTCTCTTAAGCAGAACATTAGTACTAGTTTGGCATATTTGCGCTCCAAAATTACTCAGAATTATGTTCATTCTTTTTGTCCCACTAGTGTGTACCTTGCAGATGCAAATAGTGGCATGCCATCTGAGTTTGCAGAGGCTGGGACGTTAACCCCTATTGAGGGCACCTCAGGTGTGATAGAGATTGGAAATAATATGCTTACCCAACTTTACTTTTCCAGTTACCCTATCACTAATATGAACAAAATACTTAGGACTCGTGAAGCTAGGGCCGATGGCATGTATTCTACACACTACTCGATGGATAACCCCAAACTCAACCCTAAATAATGTCAATACAAGAACACACCGATTCAAGTTCACCTTCTATCTTTAACTCCACTGGCATAACTTCACCTGAACAAGTAAGCATTACATCCACTCTGCAAATGGAAGCGTTTGAACGACTACTGAATACATTGGTCAACGCTTCCAATGAATTACAACACAAGCCCGCATCTCACAGAATGTTATTAAATACCATCATCGATCGCCTGAGCATACATAGGCCACTCATGAATGTGGAATGCAACGTGAACATTTCTCACATTGAAGTTATCGAATCCCAGACAGACACAGCTACAAATGTTGACACTAAGGGCCTAATTCACAGACGCATTTTATAATGGCAAAGCCCTATTGGAAAACACTCTGTGAATAAGGGCCTAAGACTTTTGCAGCACGTCACGAACCGCATGCTGAGTATGTTACATAACCTGTACCATATATGGGACAAATCTCTGCTCCCACAATCACACAAGAAAATGGAATGTTGGTCTCAGCAGCAGCAGCTTGAACCTGCATCTCCTGGCCCTCTCCCTAAAGGTATTTCATATTTAATTATGAACTCAAAGAAGAAATTTCAGGAACCTGCCAACCCGATTCCTAAGAAACAGAAACAGCTTCTGGAGATGGAAGATGAGGAAAATCCTAGTTCTCAGGACATTTACAAGCTGCTTAGACAGGTGGCACAAGATATGAATGAAGTTAAGGTGACCTTGGCGGATCTTAATTCTAAAGTTACCCATTTGGATGTCAGAGTTTCAGACTTAGAAGAGACATCTGTGAATATGGGTTCAGAAATGGCTGGCAGCTTCAGAGCCTACAACATTTTGAAAACAGATCTATACAAGGAGAGGGAAAGACGCTTAGAAATGGTTCTGAAATTGAGAGACAAGAACATCAGGTTGATTGGTGTGGAGGAAAATACAGATCCTGCTGGTGAAGAGTAAACTTCTCTGATATTGCACATTTTGAAAGACTGCTATGGTGTAGATTCTGCTGGTGAAGCTGATATTGATGCTGCATTTCGAGTTGGCAGATCTATTGGCTCAAGACCTAGGCACATACTTGTCACTTTTGTGTTTTCTAGGAAAAAGGAGCTTGTTCTGAATGCTGAAAGAATCAAGGGTGCTGTCACCTTCAAGGGTAAACCTATTTTCATGTACCCGGGAGTACCTTGAGACCAGGAAGTCGTTTAAAAGTGTTAAAGATTTGGCAAAAGTCCTGAGATAAAGGTTTTTCTCAACAAATATAACATGACACTTTCTATGCCAGCTGGTGAGAAGACTAGCAATGATCCTAAAGAAGCCACCTCTTGGTTGGAGAGTATATAAGCAAATTGTGGCTAAATACAAAGAAAATGTAAAATTAAGAGAGGAATGGAGTCTAAGGATAGGATATAATATCTCACAGGAGGTGTGGATTGGTATGTGCGGAAATGTGAAATTTTGTTCTTTAAATTTAAGTGAGAGATCGAGACAAATAAAGATTCTACACAGAGTATACTTGAGTCCGGAAAGGTTGATGAAATGAGGAATGACGGACTCAAATGAATGATGGAAGTGTTTGAATGAGGTGGGCACTCTGGAACATATGATCTGGAATTGCTCACAGGTACGATGCTTTTGGGCAGATATTTGTGGTATGTGTTTATGTGTACTGGGAACTGTAATTGACCTAGATTTTAAGACGATGATCTTAGGCAACAAGGATTTATTGAATGATCTTTCAGTTTCGCAAACAATAATGCATGTTCAGGGGAGCTTCAATTGGTAAAAAGATGATAATTCGCAAATGGAAGTCTCCAAGTGTACCATTATCAACTGATCGGATTTCTGAGATGTACTCTCTTGCAGGAATGGAAAATGAAATCTTCAGAAGACAAAGACATTTGAAAGTTTTTGAGAAAACTTATTTTTTCACCTTTTTGAGGTTGTATTTTATTGTACATAATATTCCAAGTTTCTTTGTATAAATAAACAAGGTATAAAAAAAGAAAAAAAAGTACAATTACTAACAAAACAATAAAATGAAGAGGCAGACATGGTCTCATTGCGTCATCTTCAAACTGTTGCAATCTGATTCCTAATGATCAGAGTACTTGTGATATCATTATAAGCTGGAAAAGAAATCTCAGTACACATAAAGATGGCTTTAATAATAAATACTAAAAGAAGAACTTTAAACACAAGGAAATTAGTGGTCCCGGACAATTCCCAAGCAACTGTAGTCAGAGTTCTTAAGTTTAAATTTAATCACACTGCTGCTATATCCCCTTTTCCACAGAGTCACTGAGGGCACGCAATGCACGTGAGGTACCTATGGTGCGACCTGTTAACCGTGCACCATGTGTTTCTAAATACATACATGATGACTCTCAACTGATGGATGGTGTGGCTGAGCTCTTTCAGTCAGAAGAAATTGAGCCCCCTAAACCTGGCCCCTTTCTCATTGAGCACTTTATCACCCAGAAATCATTCAACCCCTAATGGGCCCACTAATACAAACGTTACTACTAGGGTAAATTCGGGCAATCTAACTCCCTGTTAGGGAGAATTCTCCAAAATTGTGAATTTCCCTTACCTACTGAGTCCCTCAGCAGCTTTGCTGGATTTCTAGGATTTCTTTTTTTCACCTGGTAAGAGTGTGAGCCTTTCTTTCCACTCTTACATGTGTTTTGGTGTGTGTGTTCAACATTTTTTGTGTTCATAAACTGTGGAGCCTCACCTACTCCACAGGCATCATCTTTTTACAGTGTGTTACACGGCACCTTCAGAGCAGTGACACAGGGTTGTCTTTTGGACTTCCCAACTCAGACTCCATTTTCTGGGACTGATTACTGTCTCCCAGTACATGTAAAGCTGCCATTCATTTTTTTAGTCTCTTTAAATCCACAGACCCAGTACAACCTATCTTACATAGAGTACTGGAAAAGGTTACTAGTTATTCCTTTTTGTCTGTCTCTCATGGAACATTGTTTTGTTCCCTTTTCATTAAGACTTGGCTGCTGGCAGTGGTAACTACCCTATTTTTCTTACTGTGGTTATTGTAAATAGCCCTGGTATTGTTTTAGGCTATCTTGGTGGCCTCGAACTTAAATCCGCTGGACCATATTGTTTTCAATTTGGTTCCGGCTGGGTTAATTCGCCATTTCTTTTTGTAAAAGTCTTTCTCGTATTTTTCTCTGCGCGCCAAACCAGGTTTGGTTCCTTTGTTCACCGTCCTTTCGCGGGCTTCTGCATAGAAGCCCTCCTTAGGCTCCTAAAAGTCTGTGTAGGCAGGATGTGAGGGAGGGGTTTTAAGACCCCTTCCATGGGTTCCCTTGGTAACACAAGTCGCACTCCTGTTTGATTGGCTAGGTGACTGTCCCGCCACCCTGCTGTGTGATTGACAGCCAGGCTGTGTGAATGGGGGAAAACTGCATAAAAAGCAGGTCTCTGGGGCTGGAGTCTACACTGAATCGAGAGAACCAAAGAGAAGCAGACAGAAGAGGACCTCTACCACGACTGAACCTCCCGGTGAAGCCCTCCTGGGGGTCCGAATCTTCAAACTTTGTCGACAGGGAAGATCTGCAAATAATCTTCTTCCCTTGAGCTGGTGGGGACAACCAGTTCACCAAACTGCAAGCCAGGCCGCCCTCCTCTGGTCGAATTTGCTGTACAGAGCTACAGTGAACCGGATAGCCAGGAAGGTTGGACCCTGCTTGGGTTTTAAGAAGCGCACCTTTTATTCGCCGTTTGGCTCTGCTGCTGGTTTCTTCCCTGGGCAGTGCAGGAACCTCCAGTCTTCCTACTTCGTGTCAGTCCGACAGACGCTTCAAGAACTGTGAGCCTGCAGGATCTGCCAGGAACTTCTGCCTCAGCTACAGCCTTCTTCTTCATTTAAGGTACTGTTCCAAATCCGGTTGTTCGTTTCGTCCAGCCGCGGTGAAAGTGTGTGAAACCTTTCGCCAGTCCAAGGGCTTGTCCTTCTCTATTCTTTAAAGTAACTTTTCATCTGACCAACTTCGTTCTGAACTCTTGGCAAAGACTTAACCGCAAACTATCACTTCAGTGCCCATTTGTGGGTTTACCTTAGAATGAACATGAAGTTGAAATACTATTGATGTCAGAAAATGGAATTTGTTTATGGGCTACAATCCTAATGGGCACTGAAGGGGCACCCCCACGCAGGATGCAAAATGGTTATTTGATATGTTCTAAGCAATCTGAGTTTGTTATTAGGTGAGCCAATTTACAGGCATGTCTGGGTAGTTTTAATCATTTCTACTCTGATTTAGGTACATTTTTGGTGAAATTGGGTTTCGTATGTGGGCTTGTTTACAGATTTAATACAATGCTTACAACATATAACAAATCGAATTAAGAGTAACAGAAGTATTACGGATGGTAACAAACTGTCGAATTTATATATTTTCGGCTACAGCCACAGCTTGCACTAAGGAAACCTTTGGAAGGTAACAATTGAAATATTTGCTGATCAGGATGGGATTATACAACTACTGCTCCCTGTTTACTGAGACCCCCAAAAATGGCGACTTATTTCAACTGCCTTGTCACCCCTTATAATTATAATAATTGGTTAATTATAACACGCTGAATACCAAAGAGGTTTCTAAGTGCAGACCCGGGATTCAAACCTGCGTTGCTCTGTATCGTCTTGAGCAAGTTGCCACTGAGCTTTGCTACCCATTATGTGGGGATATGGTTACAGTATGTGATGGATGTAGGGGGATAGTGGGGGTCTCCCCCCACATATATATGAGGTGAAAAGGGGGTTGAAATAAAAAAAAGAATCCGCATTTTCGGGGGTCGCAGTAAACAGGGCTCAGTAATCACATAGATCCATCAGAATTATGCATAATTGCGGATATGGATATGGATTACCTTATCTGTATGCAGATTTAAAAATGTTTTACTTTAAATAACTGTTGTGGTTTAAAACGAGAATGTCCAGGATGGGATAAACAGGGCATAATAAGGTTAGATTCGATTATACACTTTGTTATCACTTGTTTGTGTTCTTTGAACCATTGCATTAACACTATTAACAATGTTTATGTTCTTTTCATTTTTTTCTCTTATTACTTATTTTTCTGTGTTCATTGCGACATTGGATATAACTTAATTTGCTAGGAGTGTTCCCTGAACTCCACCACTCTTGTGCTCACTCCCAATGGGATGCATGGACTGTGAATTTGCCTTGAGAAAGCCCCTAGTGGGCAAAACCGATGGCCATACAGTTGGCAACATTCATTTTAGCATATGTCATGCTCTTAATATTTGTGCAACTTGCAATTTAGCAGACTGGATGGCTTTAATATTTCGTTTTTTTCAATTTTTCGGCATATTTCATGCATTAGTTTGTCTGTTAAAATGTAGGATGTCACCTTACCAACAAAACACACATAACTGGCATCTCGTGTAACAATGGAACATCATTTTGGTTTATTTAAATTAGCCTTTCTTGTATGATTTTTCCAAACACTGTCACTAAACTGTGTTCTTTGACCTTTTGATTGTGGAGCGCATGCCTGTGGGATTTTCACTAACCTTTTAAAATTAATTTAGCCTGTGGTTGTAGATTAACTCCCTGAATGCAGCACCACTCACATGAACAAATAGTTTATTTTACAATTGATAATTGGCAAGGCTCCAATAAATCTGAAAACCTTTTCTCCTTGTGTAAGATCTTAGACACAACTAAAAGACCCCCGACTATAATCTGGGAAGATTCTAATGCCAGGATAGAACCGGCCCATTACACTTACAGTGCTGACTTTGCACAGTCTTCAATATTGGGGCAACATGTAGACTACAAAGGATTGCATTGAGCCAATCTCCTATATATTCTGTGTTCCATTGAGAAAGAACTAAAACCTCTGGTAAAATACTCTACAAAGGCTTTTATACTAAGATCAGTTATGCTAGTACCTGGATGGATAGTACCATGATGCTAGTCCATAAAACAATCATACGACACCCCGAGCAATTATGGAGTTCTGGCTATACGTGATGCACCTGGAAAGATCATCACCGGTATCCTACTGCACAAGTTGAATAGCTGGATTGAAGAGTGCAAGATTTTGCAATTGTACCAAACTGGATTCCAAAAACACTCCAGTACATTGGATAACATCTTCCCTCTTGTCACCACTTTTGAGTCTGCTTGGTATATACGTAAACTACCGGTCTACACAGCTTTTATTGATTTTTAGCACAGCTTTTGATACAGTGGTGAGGAATACATTTTGGACTAAGCTGTAGAAATGGAACATTCCCCAGGGGCTCCTGACTATGATCATTCTACTTCACATGAATATGAGAGTTAGAGTACGCATACATCCCTATGGGCAGTCACTGGCGGTGTGCCAAAGTACACAGGTTAAAAGCAGAGCTGCATATTGGGCCCAACACATTTTTACTTATACCTGGCTGACCTACCTGATGCCCTGCTTACTGAAAAGACAAATTGACCAAAAATCGGGGGATCACCATCCAATGACTAGATTACGCCGATGATCTTGTCATGATGGACCACACTCCTTATGGATCACAAGTGCAGTTGGACCATCTTTAAACGTATGCCTTGCAAAATGGCCTAAAAATCAACATTGGGAAATCAAAATGATGCCCATTCATCCCACTAGGCATGAACCCCCATCGAGGTAGTCTCTGAGTATAAATACCTCGCCATCACTATCGGTAATAAGCTGAGGTGGAGGTCACAACTGCAAAGCATCAAACTAAAAGTGAACCAACAAAAGGGCCCACTGCTTAATCTTTCTTACTCAACACCCATCTTGAGTTTATTCTTTGTTGGCTCTCTCATATACTGACGAGGTGACGATTGGAATTTCTTTGGAAATGTCTTAATGCTGCAACTGCAACTCTGCTTCACACCATCTTTGGTGCCTACAGAATTTGCAGTGTGGCGCATCGGAAGAAGTTGGGCACATTGAGGGCATTCTGACTCTTTTTAACAGAAATTGCAAGAATAATGCCTGTCTGTCTCTATAACTAAAGAGAATACCCTACCTATCTAAAGAAACTAAAGGTTCTCAATAGATGTCGGGAAGTCCAAAGTAAGTATGTCCTCCATCCAAACTAACTCTACCTGACCCTACCACTAAATATAACTAAAGTAAATAGGCCAAGAAAATGTCTTCTTCTCTTGGTATTCTCTTTCCTTTGGATAATCTTTTTTATATAGAGGTTCCTTTTTGGCACATATAGTTGTTAGCGTAATCTCCTCTGATAGTTTCTCTTATCAATTCTTGTAGTTCTTCAAAACAGCTCTTGGGTCTCGGGCTTTCTATGGATTTGGGATGTTTGAATGTGGTGGAATTGTTTGCAGCGGAATTGACCGTAGTCAATTTTGCTGCAAATCTGATTTTACTGTGGCCAAACACAGGCAACTGGCAATCTTGGCAGCGATGCTACAGCCACAGTGAAAAAAGCTATCAAGGAGGCATAATAGAATCGGCCCATGCTGTGCTAACTGGGCCTATCATTGATAACGGTACGAATATTTAAGGATTTGATGCCGCTACTTGGTAAAGGAGTAGCTGGACTTTTCAAACTAAAACCTGGAAATGGTGTAACTGTCCTTTTGATGGAAGTAGCTGACATATGACAGCACTTTGTGTCATATGATGTGATCACCAGAACATACCATACGAATACATAATACATGATACTATTCCCTGGGCATATTGTGGCACAGCTGGTAAATGGTGCCACACCTCGTGTGATGTCAATGCCAAATAAATGCCTACATATCGGCCCAGCATTATTGCTTTGTCAATGATTAGCTCACATTGTCTTTGTTTTAAGCAATGGATTACTGATAGGAAGCTGTTATGTTACTGGCTGCCGCAATAACTCAGAGGATGTAGGATTGCCCACTCTCTGAGAAGTCCCAGCTCCTGTTAAAAAGGCTTTCTTTCAGTCCATGGCTCTCCGATGCATTTCAAATCCGTAACTAACCTTTAAATCTGTGCCTCATACTGTGTAAACTGACCATCGAAGTAAAAATACTTTACGAAGCTACCTGCATCACAATGTCTGTCTGTTTGAGATGCAAAAACATATTTACCTTTGAGTGTGGACGTTCAAATGTTATGCAAATCGTGCATAATGGCAAACTGCCTATCAAATAATGGCTAAAGGCAGGTGAACCTATTACACAGGATATTCTGGGGCAGGTCACAGTGTTAAAAGTAGCCATGTTGAGTGTGAAATTATAAACCAGTCCTGACGTTTAGGCCCATGTCACATTGCATTCTGGTACAAGAAGGTCTGTGTTTGTGATGTGTACAAAATGCAAAATGGCAGTGCGCTAAAAAGCCAGCACATGATTGGAATCAATTAGTTAGCTGTGAAACTTCGCCAGTGGTATATCTGCATCATTAACTACGGAGCTGTCTACTCAGCAGTTATTTAGGACGCAGATTACTGCTTGCAGCAGGGAAGAAGCAATTCTGCCAATTAAGTGGGTTCATCCCATAGGGCTAGGTACATAATACACCTCCAGAGGTTTGTGTGCACTTAGCTTCTATATGTTCAAATACTGGCAAGACCCTTTCTGCCCTGCCCAGTTAATAACATGAAAACACAGTATTTGGGTAATAGCAATATCTGTTATTTGCATTGCTCTGAAGAGAGCCAATGAAGGCTTAGATTTTGGTCTAGTCTATGGGAGCATGCAAAAGAGAACACTCGGATTTGATCAATACATCTACCTTAGTTAAAGGGCTTAGTTAATGGGGACCCTACCATAGGCCACACTGCATAAAGTGCAGACCAGCCTTGTCGAAAAATCCTGGCTACCCCACGGATTCAACTTCTCCTCTCCTCCTTCTAGTTATGCTCTCTCCCCCTCCTCACCTCTTCTCAGCTTCTATTTCATTTTAAAGTCTCCTCCTCTTCATGATGTCCAGTCCTCTTCTCAACTTCTTTCACCTGCTCCTCCCCTCTTCTCAACCACACATGTAATGCCTCTTCTCCTTATCCTATTGATGTTCTTTCCTCCTTCTGCTCCCCTCTTAAGTTTTCTTTCACCTCCTGCTCTCTTCAACTCCTCTATGCCTTTATATTTATCTGGACCTCTCCACTGTCTGATTTGGCCCCCGTCCTCCTCTCTTCGTCTCCTTCATCTCCTTCTCCGCTCTTCTCCTTTGCCTGACTCTCTTCTCCTTCTCTTCTCCTCCGCCACACACCAACCTTCTCTGTCTGCTTCCAACTACTGAGTCGCACACAACATGAAAGCCCATGACTCCTCACTTTTATAGGGGAGTGAGTTGGCCTGTTGATTGGATAATTGCTGTGTTGGTTACGTCTGGGAGTTTGCTTTGGGCAAGCTCCCAGATTGGAAAATGTGTGCTGAACCTATAAAACAACCAGAAGCATCCGAATTGTGTGCGTGCATTAGTGCAGGTCTCTGGCCCGAGCCTTCATTAAGGCTACCCACCATCTTGTTTTGCTGTGGTTCCTGGCCAGGGACGTACTATGGAGACTCGCACTTCTTTGCATCAGTGGTAAACATACTTCAGTCCTTCTGGGTTGGTCAATGCTTAACAGGTCCCCGTTCTCAAGATTTTCAGACTTCTGTTTGTGAGAGCAAGGTCCGCTAGAGGATTCGCTGCTCAAACTATTTGTTGATTGAAGCTCAAGGGTCTTGGGCCCCTTGTTTAAGAACTTCCGTGTTTAGCAAGGAATTACGTGCTAAACACAGAAGTTCTTTCCGACTCAGAATCAGTCAAACACGCCAGAGTCTAATGTCCCACATTCGAATAGATTTACGTGCAAGAAATCTGTGAATTCTGAAGACACTGAAGAGTCCAGGTGGTAGCCGGTCTTATGCCCAGTGTGTATGGGCAAAATACTAGAGCAAGGTTGCACATCGCCTTGTGCTGGGTGTCCTGAAGGAAGCCCGGAGAGAAGAATTACATATCGAACTGAAGCAAGACAGTCCTCCCCTCCCCTCCCCCCCCCCGAGTCAGAAACACCAATACAGGATATGCATATTACCCCTGCTATAGGTTATGCAAAGAAGCCACTGATAGTGGTTGTTGTCACGCACCACATGTTTTGTAATTTATATGTCAATGTTTTGATCTGTGTTTTTTGATACTAAACACTTAGCTTGACCATGTATTGTGCCAAATAATAAGGTACAATCACCTCTGCAGCTGATACTCATGCACTCACGTGTGGAAGGGTGGGGTAGCCTTTGCTCTCTTGCTCTATGTTTATATATTCAGTTCCCGCTTAGGCCCCCCCATAAACAAAAAAAGGGAACAACCCAGATTTTTTGAGATTCTTTATAGATCAGTCACCCAACATCCTGCACATAGTTTGTCTAATGGAGAACATGTCTTTAGAAGGCCCCATCTCACTTTCACCAAGACTTCCTACAAACTGCAACGGTAGGACATTCAAAAGAGGAATCGGCTGGTGCTGTTCTGAGGCTGGAGATGGACTTGTGATAGACTGGGGATCCTGGGTCATATCCCAAATCCAAAACGGATCCTTGTACATCCGCAGAGAATATAGGCAAACAAATTATAAAGTCACAAGGGACTCAACAGTGAACTGTGCAAGAACCCCAGATTGTTGTGCTGTGCTACTATATTCATTGGAAGGGTAAACTCACAGTCTTCTGTTTCGTAGGACTTGCAGACTTCGGTCAAAGGCAGACACCAATCATGCTGTGGAAAACCATTACAAAACTCAACCCATAAAACCATTTAGATGTACATAAAGGAATGTTGTATTTATTTTATGATATTAAAGGTGTACTTCTTTTATACACGCCAAAAAGCACTATAGTACATTGCAGGGCTCGATCAAGCTCTCCGCTGATCCACCTCCAACTCTCTGAGGGTCTGACAGTTCTCCAAGAAGAGAGTTGGGGGCAGATCTATCTCCTCGGCTGGGGCCTCCCTCTGGGAGATGGTCAGTTTTTCCACATGTTTGCCCAGGAAAGGAGTGATGGAGATTGTGCGATAGTTAGTTAGAAAGGAAGGATCAGATGATGGCTTCTTTAGTAGGGGGTGCACAAGAGAGTGCTTAAGGGGTGCTCGGGCCCAGGCTCCTGCATGTCCAGTTGCCCTTGCACTGCCTCTGGGCGCCCCAGCACTTCAGGGTCTGTATCTGCAACCCTACAGTCCCTTCTCTCTGCACTTATGAACCACCCGCTGGCTGCACTTGTGAGTTAACTCTACTTCCACTTTCCCCGGCCCCCTTGCACTTCTATCCTGCCCTCATCCTCGCACTTGCGCAATCTGAATGACACAAGGACTAGTAAGATCATTATTTTGTCCTCTCTTTGCTTCCCCCTCCTTGTCTTGTCATGCCTAGAAACACTGGTGTACAGGCGCATTACAAATGCAACATCATATGATATCATAATCGGTCATGCATAATGGGCAAACAGTATAAGGGTTTTTCTTATGTACAGTTAGATTTGCATTTCCCTGGGTATTCGCTCCTTGTTTCCTAGCAGTAGCTCCTGCCTACTAGGTGATGCCTGACATCCAGGAGCTGGTTTTAGCTCTTGCTCATGGAATCCTAATTTCGAGCTCAACATTAGAGTCTCGTAGGCACAAAGAGTGATATAGTCAACGTACTACATCGCAAACAGACTGTGGGCAATACAGGCTGTAACGCAGATATCGATTCCCAATCTATGGCTAGCTTAAATCAGGAGAGTGTCTTCCTTTCACGAGCAGGCCTTGTTGTGGCTGGAGGGGTTTATTTGCATTGAGAAGGGGAAAGAGAATAGGCACCAATCAGAAACACTGAAAAATGGCGCCAAACGTTGCCAATATTGCACTCAGCAAGCAAGCACAGTGAGAGCAGCGAGCTTGGTGCACTACCTAAATGGGTGCATTTAAGATGTTATCCTATTTTCAGCCGTGTTTGCTCCAACCAATGCTGTACTGTTGGCATGGCGAATACATACTACGTTCTGCATTTAGCATATCTAGTTGAAGTCCTGTATGTACATGACTTGTTATTTATTTCATTGATGCCAGTGGAACAACCCAGAGCCCTGCACCAAATATCCTCCAAGGACTCACGAGCCTAGAGGGGAAGAAATAGACCGAAACTAAAAAGAAGGCGGGAGGAAGGGGGAAAAGAAATGGACCCGAGGGCAAACATGTGTCAAAGGGCAGCCTCTGACAGGCCAATAGAGGTATAGGGCTATTCCGAAGGGCCAGGTGAATTTTTGAGACAATGTGGGCCAGTTTAATGACTTAGTTCACCACGCAGCTGGTCATTTTGTACAATACTACTGGCACGATTTGCTTTGAAGTGCACTATTTGCCACACATTTGCCCGCAAAGGTGATTTCAACTACCACTCAAAAGGTTTTTCGCAAAAGGTCTTGAATTGCAATTTTCTAAATCGTGCCAATTGTTCTGGGTACCAATCCGGTGGAAGGAGAACAGAAATGCAAATGGAGAAGGAGGAGGGAGTTGAGACTTGAATGGGAAGTGACGGAAGGAGGAGCTCAGGACTGGCGAGGGAGGCAGAACGTGGGGAGAGCCAGTCACTTAAGGGAGAGGAAGAAAGAACAATGAGGATAAGCAATGAAGAGGGGGAACGGGTAGAGCTCAGGAACGGTAAAGGGAGTGAGAGAAAGAAGGAAAATGCTAAGAACTGGAAAGGGTGATAGAAAAACAAGTGCAGGAGTGGAGGGGACACGGAGATTGCACGGGGATAGAAAGGAGGGTGCAAGAATGGAGAGAGAACAACACATAAGCAGATAATGGAGGGGTAGGGGAGAAGAAGAGAGCCCGGGAATGGGAGCGGAGCAAGAGAAGAGAGAGTGAGCTAACAAGTCCAGAGGGAAGAGGAGAAGCAAGGGGTACAATAACTGGGAGCAGGGATGGAGGCAGAGTAAGAGAGAGAGGAGTGATAGAGGAACGGAAGATGTTATATAAGGATTTACTGTGACAGAGCGACAAAACGCTGATACACGCTTATTTTTCCAGAATTCTTTTTTTTTTTTTTTTAGAAAACTGTGAGATTCATAAACACTTTTACGGTCACGCAAATACATACACGAGCACAACTTTTATTCTCGAAAAATGCATTCTTTCAAGAAGCGTAAATGGAAAGAGGACCCAGCTGTCTGTAATCAGGGGCCAGGTGGTTCATTATTGGGTGGGAGTGGTGCTGCACCTCTGCCCCTGCCCCACCTGCTGCGGGCCCGCTAATCTCGGAGGCAGATGATCCTCTCAGAGCCTGAAGCGGTCATAATGAACCTGCCCCATTATTTAGTTTGTTTGGTTTCTTCCCTTCTACTAAAGACTAGATGACAAGAGTCACGCTATTCGTGTCAATCACACACAGTGTCTAGTACGCCTCCCACCACACACTCCTACCAGGCAATCAAAGGCAGCTGGGGAAAGGAAACGGAAGCTTGCCTTTTGGCTGGGGCTGATAACCGCCCCCGTGGCACTGGAAACTTCCCTTACTGGGGCCCAACTCAAGTAGCCCGGTGGGATATACTCATGTACCCCGAGGACCAGTCAACCACTGGAGGAGCTGCATTAGTGGAATTGGGCCAGCTCACAAGAGGACTGTGGGAAGGGCTGGACTTTTTAAGATTTCTGCAACACTAGATAATCAAGGGCTTAGGAGCCCAGGAGGAATGCATGCGTGCATACAAGAGGATTACTTCATGAAAACGAATCTCCTCAGAGAATTCATTCAAACACCTAATGCATTACCAGATACACTACTACTTTTAAAACAAGCCACCTCTCTGAAAATGACCGAAATGGACTACAGTAGGAGGAATAATGAGCTGATAGGCAAACGCGGAGGCTAGCTCAAACACACTAGAGCGCGTAAGAGACTGCACTAGGACTGGGGCGGGAGAACAGGGGATGGCAGAAGCAGCTAATGAACACAAGCGTGGGCGGATAAGGACTGCTACTGATGAATAGACAAGAGGAAGAACATGTTTCAGGAGAGAAAGGAAAGCATCGCATTTCAGGCTCTGTAAATCACGGGCACCAGATGGAGGGCCCTCACGGCTGCCAATTGTGTTGTGTCAATGTTATTGAGGGAGCCAATGAGGGTCGTGACAGCATCCAAGGCCTGGAAGCCAGCAGAGTGTGGCACTGAACAGGAACACATTTCTGTGCGCTTGTGGAAACTACAAAACAAGTCGCTCCCCCCTGAAGATGATGCAGTCATTGCTAATTAACAACCCAGAGAAGGAATCAACATGGCTTTAGGGAAGGGAGTTGCTTCCAGTTATTTCAGTACAGCCAGACCTTTCATCCAGTGCAGAGTGCGCCGCATTCATTGCCTAAATTGGGGAAAACCTTTGAAACCAAACTACTAGCAGGAGCGTTAGCTCTCATCAGCAGTCGTGGAGGTTGGGCCATAGGCAGGGGTCCAGAGCATCCCTAAAAAGGCTGTGTCCAATTAGTGAGCTGCCTTTTGACTACGCCTCCTTGACAATTTTACACAGATGTTCCTGGAGCGTCAACCTGCTATAAATAACAACGGCCTGAAAAAGTGCCTTCGTTTGTGTAACCTAAGGCCTTTGTGAAGACCACCTTGCAGAAGCCATTTGCATAAGGGCTCCGACGAGAAGGGCCTTGCTGGTGGGCCTGCCTCCTACGCTGCAAGTCCATCAGCACTAGCCTCTGCACCTCTCACCACAGAGTGTGGTCCAACCCGTCTCATCTGTTCCTTGGTGTCCTGGCCCACAGCAAAGGCTTGTCCCTTTCCGGATCACATCCCCTTTCTCTAGTGGCGCATCAGCTGCTGTGGCGGTTCACGAGTTGTTCACTGCGTGGCCCTACCATTTCCTTTCAGTGTTCGAGGTATTGCCAAGTACTTTACTCCTCCATTTACCATGTGCTTCCCTCTTGCCCCTCCTTGCCTCACCGCGCCTTGAAACACTTGTGTATAGGCGTGTTATAAATGACATATCATATCATAGGATGGACTAGGTAGCAGGATGCCATGATGACGAGCCTCCTTTTGAAGAAAATTTGGAAAAGAATGGTTGACGTGTTTTGATGATTAGTTTACCAGAGCTAGTGGTAGGTGAGCGATAGGGAAGAAGCGAAAACTTGAGGTGTTGAGTTTGCATCAGAAGAACCCATTTGCTGTTTGCCGGAAGATCTAAGTGAATTGTGGGGAGGGCGCTGGGGGTATGTGCATCCGGAAAAAAGCCGCTGGGCATCCTGTCTGGTATGTTACTGGTATTGTCTGCTTTCAAAGCCAGCCTGAGTCAGAGGTTACTGGAGCACTGGGTGTGACAAGCGACTGGGAGAGGTGTAGAGTTCGGATGGTGTCATGTTGTGCAGGGATGGGGGTTCTACCAGGTGTTCCCCTGCAGCGCGTGGGGGACTGCCTGCTGTGTGTGGTTTCAAGTGGGAAGTAGAATTGTGAAGCGCTGAAGTCACAAAGACACAAACATATGCGATGCGGAATAGCCTAACAAATCGCTTTCCAACTCTCACTCCCTCTCACTCTCTCTCCAACAGAAGAATAGTGCAAGGTGTGGCAGGTAAGGGTTGCGAGCTCATTTCCCGAAGTGCAAGCGTAGAGGTTCAGAGAGACAACAATTATCTGGTATGAGAGAAAGTGTGTCACAGGAAACTGAAAACACAGTTCCCCATTTCTTTTTTCTTAGTATGGAAAGGGGTAGGTTGTGAACTGTCTCAGACCTACCCAACCTTGCAGTGGGACCTGCTGGGACTTACCTCCAACGGGGTTGCGTCCATCTGGCTTTTTCAACAACGCCTGGCCAAGGACTAACACCAAAGGACGCACATGCCTACGCACAGTCCTATGCTCACAGTAGTGCGCTACTTGAAGATGCCAGCCCAAATGCCTGTTACCCACTCTCCATACAGCGCTCTGCTATTCTCGAGATAGGTCTGCTCTTTAAACAATAAAAGAAAAAGAAAAGAAAATAAACAGCGTTTGTCAGATTGTCAGATGTTTGTCAGGCGATCAGGGCAGAAGCCAGAATCCCTAGGCATTTCTCCCGGAATTCTACCCCAGTGTATCAAACAAACCTGAAACCCCTCTTACAAACAGAGCTTTATATGGGGTGGGACCTGTCAGGGCTCAGTTCTGGCACTTATTTCTGAGGCCCGGCACTTATTTCCAATCCTAGCTCGATTATGCTGTAGTATTTTGGCAACTTTATTATTTTAACTGCCAGTCAGTCTTAGTAACGTAAAAACAACAGTCTGCTCTGACCTGGGGCTCTTCATCCTGGGCTTGCTCATTGTTATTCACGAACATGCTGACCAAGGCTGGCAGGGTGTGGCTATTTGTCAATTTTCATGAATAACAATGAGTGAGAAGGTGACAATGTTGGGCACTGGTGCTGGCCATGCCCGCACACCTCTCCAATCAACCTGCTTGACATTGCTGCACATTCTCTACTGTAATAACCAGCAAAGTGGGTTTACAACAACAGGACAGCCAGCAGCCTCAACACAGGGGCAAAGTCAGTGAGAAGGCCAATATCAAAGAGGAATGCCCAGCATGAGTGCCAAACCCAGGGAGATGATCTTGCTGCAGTGTTTGACAGGCACGTTCATCAGTGCAGTAATGATTTGGCCTGTATTTGTCCAATAATTTACCATAGAAGGAAAGCATGTTGGCTCTTATTTTCTATTGATAGATTGCAAAAAATGTTCGACTTGCCACTAATAGGATTAGAGCAAAATATGTACAATAATGTGTTATATTATTTCAAGACATAATATGTTATGTCGATTGGTATCTGTAAATCACACCATGCATCCATCACCCTCAATGAACCAATGGTATTTGCAGCCTTAACACCAATTATGTTGGATCTGTTTGGAGCAGGCATGGGCGGTGTCATTGGGCGGCCCGTCGAGGTTTCGGTGACGTGCAAGAAAATATTTGGGCCCTGGCACTTATATTCTTACAAATTAAGCACTTCAACAAAGCACTCATAGCCATGATATGAAAAGGAATCCCACTACCCTGGTGCTGAGGCAGCCACATAGCATGGGCTTCACAGTGTTTGTGAAGCTCTGCAGCAGGCTCTTTACTGGGTGGCCGATGAGACAAGGAGCATGAAAGATAAAAGGTTGAGTTAGAATTTCTCAACGTGCCTCCCAAAGCAGGGGGCACCATCCTTAGGACTTAAAGAGATACCTCAGCTGCAGGAGGGTGAAGAGGAGCATGATGACAGTGAAAGACAGAGGATGGGGTGAGTCAACCCCTGCCCCTGGGTTCGAATGATCACATTTTAAATTTGAGCTATTTCTGTTCACTTAGTAGGTGCTGATCCCAGCCAGAGCTCAGTAGAAATCTTTGCTCAGAAGTAAATGAATGAACCCAGATACAAGACACAAGAAAGGGCGGGACACTTTCCAATTTTAAAAAAAGGATGTGCGACCCTTCAGGTTAACCTTTAGGAATGTGAAGGCTACCGATGGATGTAGACAGCAGTCCCAGGCCAGATGCTCTTTGCCCGGATTTCCAGACTATGGCTGAAGCTATGGCAGGATGCTTTCAACGTGTTCCATGAAGCCGGGTGCACCAAACCTCAGCCTAGTGATCCTCGGTTCTTACAAAATACAGGCATGCTGGGCTGACCTTCCTGAGGGATGATAGGGGGAGGGATAGTGTTGTGGGGGAGGGGCACAGAACACAAACTACATGGGCACATCTCCCTGGCCTGTCTATATATTGCCTTGTATTCAGAGCACACAGCATTTCTCTATGCTTAGCCCATATGCAGCTTGTCTTGGAAGGATAGCTCAGGGGCAACGCACTCCCCATGGAAACAAGACAACATGGAGCAACACAGGTTATCCCCGGGTCCGTACATAGAGACCTCTGGGTATTAAGCGTGTTATAAATAACCTATAATAATAATAATAATAGAGGCTGCCTGGAATAAAAACACAGCTAGAGATATTTGCTTTGTCATTGCTTGTTCTTTTCCCTAACATTATGTGATACATAAAGATGATATATGTTTAAAGATCATTTTTGCAGTCATCTGCAGGATTCTCCCTAAATGCAGGGGGGGCTAAGGTGTAATACCCACAATGCAACAGAGCAAACGTATACTTCATCTCACTTTAACAAATTGCATAATTATGTGCTAAGAAAAGAATTACTCATAACTGTAGGTAATTGGCTGAATGTATAGTGGTTAGGGAAAGGTACTTACCAGAAAAACCATTACAAATGGGCCACCTTTCACCTCCTGCACCTTTTCATTCTATGTGGACTAACTTTTAATTACTTCCTGCCTAGTAACTCCAATCTCTCCTAATTCAAGGGTTAACTTGGAGAAATGGTAGAAACACAAAAAGAGAAGCAACACTTGCCTCATTCTCTCTTTTGGGTATTCTAAGAGACAGTAAAAAATAACCTTGGGTTCAGCCAACAGGATTCCATTTTCCTTCACACCTGAAAATGTCCTTCGACATGACCGGGTCTCACCATCAGCATCCTATGTCAGCTAATGGTTGGGTTGGAGTGGGACACGAAGCTGATAAGCATCCCCCTCCTACTTCTGCCCCTCTACCCATCTCCTTTCCCTTGATGTTACACTTCTTTTGGGCTTAGACTCCCATCCTTTGTCAACCATTTCCTCTATAGGTTGATCCTGGTCAGCAGGTCCTCCCCTCTGTTCCCACTTACCATGCTCCTGTGTATGGGCTGTTTCCCCCTCGCCTTACCCTTTCATGTTAATGTCCTTTTGTGTTGGCCGCTCACTTCTTGTCTGATTGGGAGGTCCCGATTGCCACATGAAATGTGCTCTAGGAAAAGATGTGAAAGGAGCTGTGTGGACCCTCTTGTGAATCCCTTCGTTGGACAATAGGGCCATGTACCCATTTTCCCACGTCCTGCATGATTTCAACTGGAATTTAGTGCCAACTCATGGCATCTGTCTTTAAGGCGCTCTAGTTGCTGTGGGAAACTCTGCATGCACAGGAATCCTTGTTGAGTGTGTGCTCCATACAGGATACTTTGGTGATGAATGCTGCAGGGCAAGTGGGCGTGGCAGATGCAACCATGCAGAATGATAAACCCAGGGAAACTGGGGAACATGCTATGCATGCAGCCACAGTGAATGCAGAAAAACCAGGGTGCCAGGGGCGCAGGTTCCACGCGGGGGCCTCTGGTGAGAGCCGTGGCCCACTGGGCACAGTGAATGCAGTCATGTAGAATGTAGATTCTAAAGCCCAGGTAGCTGCAAACAATACAGCTCAGACATCTGCAGTGAATGCGGTGGTAGCACCTGCTGGAAGTGCAGTGACATCTGTGGAAGGTGGCAGCACAGCAACATCTGTAGAGACTGTGTGGAATAGAGCTGTGAGGAACTCTGTGCAAAGTCCTGGGTATCTAGGTGTGTGTGGGCGTAAACGACTGTGGAGATTCTACAGTTCTAAGAGAACTCAACCCATATGACTCTTCTCACTCCCTTATGAAGTTTATTTTCCTAGCATCTTTACCCACACATGCAATTTTTCTTCCAATTATTGTGTTTCCTCGTTGCCTCCTATTCCTCCACATTATGGCCTCGGTGTTTTTAGTTACCAAAAGTGCAATTGTCCCACTTGGGATTTCCTGGGATGTCTGGGTGGGAATGTAGGAGATATCAGAACTGTAATAGTTCATTAGGAGAACCCCCTTATTCCTCAATGCGATCTAGTAAGCATGGTATAGTGCTAGGAAAGTATGTCCACATAAGTGCTTGTTAATCTAGTAGAGTCAAGGATATTTCAAGGATATTTCTTTTGTTGCCTTTTAACAGCTTGTGGAGGGTTTTGACCCATGTGGAATCATTAGACGGGGTAAATGTGGGGATTAAGCTGTCGCTGCCCATCATCTTACCCCAGAACAAAAATAAATCATTGGAGTGGGTAAAGATGGGGATGCGCTGTCGCCGCCCATCATTTCATCCCAGAATCCAGGAGAGCTGCGCAGTTGTGCGCACACCAAAATGGTTACCTAACTTGCCACCCACCAGTGTAAAGAAAGGTCTTTGTTAACAAAATCCACTGTTACTGATGTCAAAAAGTTGCTGAAATCGTGACTCATTGGACCACTTTAAAGATTCAACCCTTTTGTGGGGTTCCACATAACCATTTTACTGTAAGGAGCCCCATCAAAACAATGTTAAGCAAGGATTTACTACCATGTAAGAACCATTCCTGTTTAGAATGCATTAATCCAAGAAAATCCCAAAATTGCATGCAGTACCAACAAAATCCTCAAGGGGGCGCTAGCGGTCTAAACTCTGACAGGAGAACTGAGTGCAGTTGCTGACAAAGGGATTTGACTCAGCTGACTTCAAAGGCTGCATTTTAATTAAAAATTAGCCACATGCTGTTCCCAGAGGCCTGAAGCCTGGGAAACCTTCTCACCTCCAGAGCTTCACACCAGGAGTTAGAATCTCACATGACCTCTTGATTGATAGAAGGCAGACTGGCTGGGAGCTTCCCAGAGACCACACAATGGCCCCTTTCCTCTGAAAGGAATATGTTGATTTTACTGTTTCCTGTCAACAAAGGCCTGCCTGCCCGGAGGACACATGTGACTTACCCACCCAAGTCTTGGAGGCGGACTCCAACACTCTGAGAACTGACTTGAAAGCAAAATATATATTTTACAAAAACACTGATAACTCTTTGTAATCAAATGACAGAAATGTATAACTTTAAGAGCCTTAATTTAAAAAATGTACCTTCAATTCAAGCCCAAACTCTAATTTGTGTGACGTTCTGGGGCAAAACCCTGCTAATTGTTAATATTACAGACACTGTGTTTAAGTTAGACAAATGAAAATTTACTGGAGTATGTATGGACAGGCCGTGTACATGTGTACAAATCTGGAGAAAAATCTGATGTTGCAAAACCACTAAAAAGGTGCAAATATTGCCATTTCTGAATGCAAGCCCCCAGGAAGAGCAAAGTTTGAACAGGGGATACCTCCTGTGATATGTGATGGGTGCGTGTAATTTTAAAACAATATGTACCTCTGCAAATATGTATTTGGTTCAAATCTAGATTTGTGTGCAAGTTGACAGGAGGAGTGGACTTTCTGCAGGCTGTAAAATGACATCACTCTGACACAACTTAGCTTCCCCAATCAGGGGAGAAATGAAAGCTTGGCCAATGACAAGTGGAGAGGGGTAGGGTCTAGTGATGCTGCTCACACACACCCATTTTAAAAACACATAAAAGCAGAGAGACAGGACAGATAGGGACCTTCAAATCCATTTGCAGCTGGAAGCTCTGCCGGGAAAATCCATACTTTACCTCCATCAATTTCCAGAGAAAGCTGTGCAGAAAGATCCAGACTTTAAATCCCTCAATCTTCAGAATCCAGAGAGAGAGCAGACCCAGATCACTGTGAAGTGCAGAGACCAGAGTCCAGTTTAAAACCTGACCAGATCCGTGGCGAGGTCCATTCCACTCAAGAATATAGTGTGAGTACCTAGAAAACTGTGCAGAACCAATCTCTTAGTTAACATAATATAATTCAATTCTATTTTAATCTAAGTAGAACTGCCTCCTAACTGTCACCTGTCATTTGCAAAGCTGTCACCTGTCATTTTCTAGTTGCAAGCTGCACTTGTCTTTTGAACTTTAAAATTTCAAATCTGAAAAACGACCTTTATTCAATCGCTCATATCTCCGCAACCGTTTGTGCTAGAGACTTGCAGTAACTTTCATCTGGAAGCTGAGATCCTAGGCTTTCATAGGACCCCAAAACGATATTGATAGCCCTTGTAGTTCTTCTGTAATCGCGCCAGACGCATTCGCGAATTTTGCCGCGATTTGCAAATTTCTTCACGTGTAAAAATCTGCTGCTGCTTGCCTTCCGTTGCAAAAATTCGTTTGCAACCTGACAACCATTATAGAGCATTGCTAAAGTGATCCTGAACTTATTCAAAGCATATACCACTCACCCTGAACCTCTAGAGGGAATTAAAAGCATTTTAGCATATTTTTTCTTCATTTCCAGCACATTTAAAAGCATTTGGGCCTGTGTTTTCAACTTCTGTAGTCTAAGTTGCTGGGTGAACTGAATTACATTTGAATTGCATTTCTGAGAATTGTGTGCCATCCTTCCATTTCCTTGCATCGCATAAAAGGGGGGGTGAATTGTCCAAGAAAGTGATTACATTGTCTTTTGCTGAAATCCTATCAAGTTATTTTCTTTACTGCATTTCATTCCACATTGCATCCATTTGAAACTATAAAAGTATTGTTGCTATCTTATCCATTTCATGTCAACTCCTTAGTGATTATCAAGAAGTGTGCTAGTGCCAGATTCTCCGTTGTTAATCTTTATCATACCAGATTAAGTGTGATATCCAATTATTAATTTATTATAAAGCGTGATATAGATATATATTGCTTTACTTCTCAAATAAACCTTTTAACTTGCAAAACAGAACTACTTCTTGGCTCAGTGGGGTCAGGGGGATTCTGAGAGAGGGGTGTTATATAGGGGTAGTCATCCAGAACGCATGAACTGGACATAAAGATATATCAATAAGGGTTTTCATTCAGTATTCTAGACTAGGCGTTGACTTGGCTGTAGTGCTGAATTGAATCCTCTTACAAATTGGGGGCTCGTGCCGGACGTTTGGGTTAGATCTACCATTTGTGCAGATTAATACAGCGTGCCAGCTGACCAGATACACATATCCGGTCGGATCACCACGCTGTGTTACGCTGTAAAGCACTCCTCAAAGCAACGCTCTAAGGAAAAGGTCTGTTTTGCAAAAATAAAATACAAACTTCCGTAAGTCAGGACAGAGACCAATCTCTAGAATGACGACCTTAGTAGACATGAAAATAGCCAGAGAGCACCTCTTACATAAGCTATTTGTGAGAGGTGAATGGACCGAACAGGGCCAGGAGGCGTGGTTGCAGGCAATCACACAACAGGTCACTGAAACAGGGTCAGATATATATAGAGATCAGGGTGCCTTACATGTGGCCCTGAGTGAACTATATATGTCCTCTAAGGCCAAGGATGAGCACAACAAGATTGCCAGGGTAGCGGCATATTTATATTTACATATGGGAGCCATGCAGGACAAATGTGCTGAAGGCCAAGATCTGGCGAGTAGGCAACTGCTGGCATTACAGAAGGCCCAATCTGAGCTGGACTCTTCTGAGCAGAGGCTGCTCAGGAGCCAGGAGTCAGAAAATGACAGTAGGCAGTATATCATTAAAATAAAAGAGGACATGGATATACTGCAACAGGAAAAGGTTGACCAGGATACTAGATTTCTGGCCCTCCAGAAGGAGCACCGAGGCAGTTTGGACTCCTTACTGCAGAGCCAGAAAAAGCTGGAGCAACAATTAGACTTTAACAGGGCATGCACGGAGCAGGTAGCCACCCTGCAAAGTCATCTAGATAGAGTGAAGGTAGAGAGCAACAAGCTGATTTTGAAAGACCTGGATACCCAGGCAGAATTTGACCAGGAGCGCCAGAAAGCTGGTGCCTTCCAAAGGCAAAGGGACGACCTGGCGGCACAGATGCAGGCTCTTAGTCAGGAAAGGGATACCTTAGGCCAGGAAGTCTGCCACTTAAAAAGGAAATTGGAAGAAAATCACATGGCCCACCAGGGACTGGGTGACCTCCAAAAAGAACACCAGAACTTGGTAGAGCACACCAGAAGGGTGGAGGATGCTCTGGCAAGACAGGAGCAGGCCAATAGGGACACAGCTCAGGAGGTAACCCTCCTGCAGCAAAGACTGGCCCAGTGCTCCAGGACCAATCAGGAAACGCAGAGAGAGAATGAGGCTCTCTGCCAGCACAATGATAGGCTCCAACAACAGGTAGCGATGCAGGAGAGACTGATAGAGTCTAGTAAGGCCTTAACTGAGGAACTGAAGGCGCAGGCTCTTGCATTGCAACAGGGAGCAGGGGCGGATAGAGATGAGGTTCGCTGGGAAAGAGAAACTCCTGAGCATAACCCCAGGAGCCCTAGTACCAGAGGCCTTTATCTCTCTCGGTCCCTGGACTCTGCCACCCCCATGTCCCCTGGCGCACATGAGCACAGGGCCACAGGGATGCCAGATTACTATCCAGCCAGAAGCATGGGGCTCATAGGCCAGTACCACCCAGGAATGGAGGGGCGGGCATCCGGGTATGGGCACCCCAGCACAGTGCAATTTAATGGGGAACCCCAGGAGAGTAAGCCCCTTAAGGGCATCCTGAAAACCTCTGCCCAGTTAGGTCAGTGGGGGGGTACCCAGCAAATCCTGGCAGCAAGGAGGGATCTGAGGACTCCTCTGAGCACCACAGGAAACAGGAGACCAGGTCCCCACATTCTGCCAGCCATTCCCAGGCTCGCAGAATCCGGGAAAACCTGGAAGAACAGACAGGAACCTCTGGGAGCAGTGCCTCTGAGTCAGAGGATGAATGGACAAGGGTTACCCGAACCAAAAAGGCCAATAAGGCAAAAAGGGCCTTGCTTAAGGACCCCTTAAAGCAGATTAAGGCGATCAGGAGCGTCATCACGCCTTACCATAAGAACGCCAAGTATTCTGTTTGGGAGCACTTAGAGTTGTTTGAGCAAATGATGGAGACTTTTCATTTGAAGGACAGCCAAAGCTGTATCCAATATGTAAAGTGGACCTTCTCCCCGGAATACTCCAGTTTCTTTGCGGGGCTGGAGGACCAAAATCATTTAAGATGGTCCACCTATAAGGCGGCCATCTTGAAACATTTTTCTGTTCACAGAAATCCTCAAGAGGCTCGCAAGGCAGCCTACAATTTGCAATGTGGGGAGGATCAGGCCCCACAAGAATTTGTGCAAGAACTGAAACATGCTTTTGCGCAGACCACCAGAAGGGTGCGCACAGACAGTAGAGAATTCATTAATACATTTTTTCATGCCTTGCCCAAATACATAATGACCCAGCTCGTGAGGGATTTTCACGAGAAAAGATCTTTAGACTGGGTCATTGAACAGGCTACCCGGATCTATGAGGTGCAGAAACCGGTAGATAGCAAAAGTAATGCCCAGAAAAACTCCAAAGCCAACAGCACCCCTGCTGCTGCCAAGGTGGCAGAGGTAAAGGTCACCCCCATTTTGGATTTGGAGATGGGGGGGCCTAAAAACCTACCTGCACCTAATAATGCTAGGCCCAGAAGGTCCTCGGGCCAGGCACAGACTGGGAGCCAGGGAGGCAGCCCCACAAATGGGGTCCCTCGCTCTCCTGATTATGTAAGCCCCCGTTACAAGGGAAACAGACCCATCCTGGGTTATGTGTGGACTCCTCCAGCCCAAGGGGGGGAATCCAGCCAAGCACCTAACCCAGGGAACTTCCCTCCCAACTTCCCACAGGAGGGCAGAAATTCTCCAAATCCTGGGCAGAACTTTTTCCCCAGGTGTCCACCCAATTTCCAACCCCAAAATCATCCATCCTTCTTTCCCCAATTCCCTGAGCCCAGACAGCCTAATCCGGGAGAGGGGAGGCCAAGGGTGGAGGGGTACCCAAATCTTCCCAACCAGGGGTACTACCAAAGAAGGGATAGCTACCCTTCCCGGGATCAGCCCAGGGGAGAAAACAGGGCCCCGTATCAGCCTGAGCGGGTTTCCCAGTTAGAGCGCCAGGTTCAAAACATGGCGCGGGATCTGGGTCACATACTGAGGGCGCAGCAGAACCCTCAGAACGGCATGCCGGCGCAGAACGCACCCAACTCTGGACCTGGTGCCCCAGAACAATGACGGGGGCAGCACCCCGATAACACACCGGTTCCCAGGGAGGAGGCACAAGGGGAAGGGGGGTGTAAAGCCTTGGAGGAAGCTTCCTTCCTCACTTGTAAACAGCCCCTGGAAATCCAGGAACCGGAAACAAAATCTCTTGCCCCTGAAAGTCTGCCTCCTAAGGAGCAGAGGGGGGGTAGGAGAAACAAAAGACCCAAACAGACTCAGTTTGAGGAGGAGGTACAGATCTTCCAATTTGAGGGAGAGGGATCCTCAGAGGATCCTGGGGAAAGGATCTTCTCCTTCAGAGAGGGGGGAACTCCTCCCAAAGAAAAATGGGTCCCTAGGGATGCAAATCCAGACTGGGGAGATGTGGAGACTGAGCTACCGCCGCCCACCATCTCATCCCAGAACCAACAGCAAGAAAATCCCCTGGTTCAAACCCATCCTGGTGACTGCCTCCAAAAAGGGGGGGGCGGCCCGGAACCGGAGCCAGGGGAACCCACAATGGCTCTGATCTCCAGTTGCCAACTTTTTCTTTCAGATTCCAAAGGCTCTCCACAGAATTCTGCCCAAATCTCTTCTCCAGCGATGTCCAAAACCAGAAAGTTAGCCCACCAGTTGTCCAAAAATGTGCATTATCTGTGCCCCCTTGAGGAGAAGGAGGGAAGATACTATGCCCCGGTACAAGTACAGGGGCAGGGTACAATTTTGGCACTGGTGGACACTGGATCTCAAGCTACCCTTCTGTCCAGAAGGGCCTTTGACGAACTGAATGCAGGAAGGGGAGAGAATTACCAAATTCCTCTCACCTCTCTTCCTGGACAACTGCAGAACTTTGACGGGAAGGAAATTCCCGTCGAGGGGACGGCAGATTTGGACATTAAAATTGGGCGACACAAGTTGAAACACCCGGTCATAGTTGTGACCCCAGAGGGCACCCCTTGTTTACTAGGGAATGACCTCCTGAGAAGGTTGTCACCCCTAATAGATTGCGTAAACAAGGTCCTCTGGACCCAGACTAGCCGACCAATAAAATTAAAACAGAGTGTCAACCATGTTAGTTTAAACGGCACCTGCCACATGGTTGAACAAAAATCTGACCAAGTAGAATTTCACTTCCAGAATAGCCAAATTCCAGACGTGACAGTAATAGCAGTAGGACAACAGACTGGTGATGGGGGGTCCTCTCTATTTCTGAAAATCAACCTTCCTTCCAGTCTAAAGTGGTACTCCACGCTGGAAGGAAACACTCTGAGATTCTATACCGATCCACAATCAGAAACTCCCACTCCTATAGTCCAGAAAGATGTGAAATCAGCTCAGAGCCTGGCTGATATTCAGCAAATTGGAGAGCAGTTGTTCATCCCTGTCCAGTTAAATGATGGGAAGGACTCTGTTCTCGCTCGAGTGTGTGTGAACAACGGTAAGAGCTTCATCAGCGAAGCCATGTTCCGCCAACTCCCAAAAGATCCAGCCATTCCCACATTCAAACTGATAGACAAATGGGAAATGGACCTGGAAGCGCCTAATTCCAAACATCTCCTGCCAAGCAGGTGTATGCTCAAAATCTCCATTGGCAACAAGAGCATAGTCCACAATTGTTGGGTCGTGCGAGACGTCCCTGCCGCCTTTTACTTAGGCAGTGACATTCTCAATCGCTTTGCCATTAGTTTGGACCTAATAAACTTCAAAGCTTGGTCCCGATTAGCGGATAATCCCATGGGCTTTGATGATCCAGAAAAAAGCATTTAGGTCAGCTCAATTGCTACCTTATGCAGTTGAAATTCAGATCAAAGAGGAAGTCACCATCCCAGAAAGGACCCGACAATTCTCCCTGGAAGTGAAAGTTAAAAGAGGACAATATTTGCAAAACCCTGATGCTTACATACATCTAAACGCTTCTCTCCAACAGCAAGGGTTGGGGGTAAACCCAACTCCATTAGTCAACATAGAACATGACACCATTCCAATAGAGGTGGATAACAGCGACTTAAAGAGTATTACTCTAGCCGCAGGCACCATTATTGGAATGGCGGTTGATGACTGACATTTTTCCATAGACTTAGTAAATGAACTGTTAGGACCAATCCCCAAGGACTGTTTTGACAGTGACAGTGAGGACAATACAACACCAGACAGGATTTTTACCCGGCATGGGGGGAACTTCCTGGTGTACACTTCTTGCCCTTATGGTAAGGAAGATGTGACTTGTGACTTCAGGAGGGACGAGGTGATTTTCCAGGTCCATGAGGGCTGCCTTTCCCACCTGAAGCCTCCAGTCCAAATCAGCACTCTGACCAGGGACTTCTCCACCCAGCTGGAGGAGGCCGCTGAGATAGCCAAACCAGAAGTCTTTCCAGGCTTCAGGCAGATGGTGGAAGAGAGAGTCAACCTAGCTGATGCCTGTGTGACTCTGGAACAAAAGCAAAAGTTGAAACAAGTTTTCTTGGATTTCCAAGATCTCTTTGCGGTAGACTCATATGACTGTGGCCGCACCGACATCCACACAACAACAATCCCCACGGACCCTGGCATGACTCCTGTGTTTGTGAAGCAATATCGCTTGCCTCTCGCATCAATGGAGTCCCTTACTGAAATAATTAAGAACCTTGAGTCCCGGGGAATAATCCGTCCCGTCCACAGCACCTTCAATAATCCGGTGCTGGGAATATTAAAGCCAAACGGCCAGTGGAGACTCTGCGCTGACCTCAGGGAGCTCAACAAACGGGTCCATACTTCCCGATGGCCTCTGCCCTACATTGACCAAGGGCTGGCCCAGATCCAGGGGTCACAGGTATTCACTGCAATAGACCTGACCAATGGATACTGGACTGTGCCGGTCAGTAGGGAGGACCAATACAAGCTGGCTTTTACCTTTGGGGGCCAGCAATACACATGGACCCGGACTCCCTTCGGATACCTCAACTCCGGTAATGAGTTCAATATTTTCCTACATAAGGCCATGCCCGACCTGGGTGCGAGGGGTAACCTGGCTTATGTAGATGATGTCCTCATCAAAAGTTCATCTGTGGAGGAACACATAGCGGAGATCCGTTATGTTCTGACCCAGTTGAGGGCCGCCGGAGCAAAACTTTCCTTTCAGAAAGCACAGTGGTGTAGAACCCGTGTTAACTTCTTGGGGCATGAGATTACTCCTCAGGGTCTCTGTCCCCAGGAAAAGAAAGTGGAAGCACTTCAGAAACTGAAAGACCCCACAACTCTGCGGGAACTAAGGAGCCTCCTTGGACTGACTAATTACAGCAGAAAGTTCATTGAGGGCTACGCAGAGATCACCAGACCCCTGATTCATCTCCTGAAGGGGGGGGTTAAGTGGGAATGGGGTCCAGAACAAGCCGAGGAAGTAGACAACTCAAAAGAAGCCTCTCACAAGCGCCTTGCCTAGCTTACCCTGTCAGAAACAAGGAGTTCTTCCTGGAGACGGGGTTCTCTAATACGTGCTTGACGGCAGTATTATACCAAAAGCATGACAAGGTCAATAAAGTAATCTCCTATGCGAGCAAAACTTTATCCTCTGTGGAGGAAAAATTCAACGATTGTGAGAAGGCACTCCTGGCAACGGTGTGGGCATTGAAGAATTACCGCCCGTTTATCCAGGGGGAACACATCATAGTGGAGACTCCACACCAGCCTCTGCAATATCTCCAAAGTGACAGAATCCGGGCCGGAAATGTGAGTAATTCCCGAATTACTTCCTGGATTCTGTCAATGCAAGGCTTTCCTGTGGAGGTCAGATATGGCCAAAACAAGAAGAGTCCCCTCGCGCAAGGTCTTGCTGACTTGCATGATTGTGCCAGAGAAAACTGTCTCGAGGACGAAAGTCTAAAAATAAAGGACAACCCGGAGGCATACCTTAATTCCCCACACAAAGTCTTTGAAGAAGACAAGTGTGAGGGAATGCCCACTGTGTATGTGGATGGATGCTCTTACCATGTTGACAAGGACGGGGAGAAAGAACTGGTGGCCGGTGTAGGGAATGCATGGGTGAATGAGTTCCCAGAACCCTCCGCTGGATACAAAATTGGTCCCCGAAGTAGTCAGGTGGCAGAATTGATGGCTGTGCATCAGGCCATCCTCACTGCTGTCCAGCATCAACTCCACGAACTGGTCATAATCACAGATTCGGATTACGTACGGAACGGGTTCGTGGAGCACCTGGTTAATTGGAAAACCAGAGGCATGTTATGTGCTAACAACAAACCCTTGAAACATGGGAAGTTGATCCAAAACATTGATGATCTGGTCACCTCGAATGAGATGACCATCTATTGGAAAAAGATCAAGGGTCATTCCAAAGTAGAGGGACCAGACAAAACTGGAAATGACTTAGCTGATCAGCTGGCCAAAACCGGGGCCATCCAAGGGGATCTAATTGAGATTGAGTCCCTATTGGGGGAAATCCAGGTCGCTGCTATCACTAGGTCCCAGACAAATGCTCACAACGACCTTTCAATTGCACAATGGAGCAAGGAGACCCCTGATGCTGATTTGATTACCGCTCAGAAGGGGGATCCAATTATTGGTAAGTTTTACCAACACGTTGAGGACCCTGAGAACTTTCCCCTGACGGATACCGATTACACTGGGAAAGAGGACCTAAGGGTGTTGATGAAATGTCCAAAAATGTTCCGAATCCAATACGGTTTGTTGGTAAGGAAATCCAAAGCTGGCCACGATAAGTGGGTGGTTCCTACCTCATTCCGAAGCCTGATGTTAAGTCACGCCCATGATGCGGCCACCGCCGGTCATAGGGGGTTTCACACAACACTGGAAATCTTAAGAGAGGTTGCATACTGGCCACACATGGGGCAGGACCTCGACCAATACTTGAAGGGGTGTCTTGTGTGTGCACAATTTCAGCCATCATCCCTCACGCACCGTGCGCCTCTCCAAAAGAGGGGGATGACCCTGCCATGGTCAGATTTACAAATCGACTTCGTAGGCCCCGTGATTCGCTCGGCTAGGGGGAATAAGTACATGTTGACTGTGACATGCTTGTTTACCAAGTGGGTGGAATGTCTCCCAGCCCCAAATTGCAAGGCAGAAACCGCAGCTGCCCTGATGATTAACCATATCTTTTCCCGTTTTGGTCTACCTCAAAGGATTGAGTCAGACAGAGGTAGCCACTTCACCAGTGAAGTAATGACAAAGATGTGGGAGATACTGGGGGTCAAGAGAAAGCTACACATTGCTTACAGGCCAGCTTCTTCTGGAGCAGTGGAACGCTACAACTGAACCATTGTGAGCATCTTAAAAAAGTTTGTGGCAGATTCTGGGCCAAGTTGGGATATCCGATTACCTCTGGTCCTAATAGCCATCAGATCTACCCCTTCAACTGCAACCAAAATGTCACCATTTGAGTTGATGACTGGGCGCAAGATGGTGCTTCCGCAGCATTTGCTCTATAGGACCCAAGAGCAGACACTGATAAATGCCTCCACTACTCATGAGTATGTGGAGAATTTAAGGAAACACCTTCAACATGCTTTTGCTTATGCTCAGCGGAATCTAGAAAGATCGGCTGATAGCATGAAGACCCATTATGACCTGAAAACTTCAAGGAAGGAATATCAGGTGGGAGACCGGGTATATCTATACAACTTCCAAAGGAACCAGGCCAAGCAGCGCAAATTTTTGCCTACATGGAAGGGACCCTTTGAGATCATCGACAAGATCTCCCCTGTGGCCTACAAGATCCGCATCCCTAGAGGCGGTTTGGCAGAGGGGGAAGACAAGTGGGTCCACATAAACCAGTTGAAATGTTGCCATCCCAGGCACACTCTGCAACAACTGGAGGAATCCTCTGGAATCCTAGCGGGTACTGTCTCAGACTAATTCAGTTCCAACTATAAAACATACCACATCTAGTCTCTAAAATATTGTGATTTGCATGAAACTGTCTCTTAGTTATACTGTTTTTTTTTCAAAATAAGAATGTAATGTTTCGTTATGATGAAATGCATATGCTGCCCCACTATCTCAACAGTGGTGGAAAAATGTCTATGAATAGGTATTGCCGCTCTTCCTTTGTCGTCCTAGGAGAAAGAAAACCTGGAGACGGGACAAGGAGGACGAATCGGAGACCGGGAGCCGAGACGCAACGGGCCCGGGGTACCGCCCAATCTTCCCATCAGGACCGGCGAGGAGAACTGATCGATCTGACCGGATGGAGAGGAAGATGCTGAACTGTGCCATCTACAGAATTGGAAGAAGATAATGTGGACATACCAGCGCCAGGGTTCAAAACCTCCCTTGCAACCGACTCCCCCTCGACTCAAGTCAAAGCGCAGTCGGGCGGGGGGGTTTGTGGAGGGTTTTGACCCATGTGGAATCATTAGACGGGGTAAATGTGGGGATTAAGCTGTCGCTGCCCATCATTTTACCCCAGAACAAAAATAAATCATTGGAGTGGGTAAAGATGGGGATGCGCTGTCGCCGCCCATCATTTCATCCCAGAATCCAGGAGAGCTGCGCAGTTGTGCGCACACCAAAATGGTTACCTAACTTGCCACCCACCAGTGTAAAGAAAGATCTTTGTTAACAAAATCCACTGTTACTGATGTCAAAAAGTTGCTGAAATCGTGACTCATTGGACCACTTTAAAGATTCAACCCTTTTGTGGGGTTCCACATAACCATTTTACTGTAAGGAGCCCCATCAAAACAATGTTAAGCAAGGATTTACTACCATGTAAGAACCATTCCTGTTTAGAATGCATTAATCCAAGAAAATCCCAAAATTGCATGCAGTACCAACAAAATCCTCAAGGGGGCGCTAGCGGTCTAAACTCTGACAGGAGAACTGAGTGCAGTTGCTGACAAAGGGATTTGACTCAGCTGACTTCAAAGGCTGCATTTTAATTAAAAATTAGCCACATGCTGTTCCCAGAGGCCTGAAGCCTGGGAAACCCTCTCACCTCCAGAGCTTCACACCAGGAGTTAGAATCTCACATGACCTCTTGATTGATAGAAGGCAGACTGGCTGGGAGCTTCCCAGAGACCACACAATGGCCCCTTTCCTCTGAAAGGAATATGTTGATTTTACTGTTTCCTGTCAACAAAGGCCTGCCTGCCCGGAGGACACATGTGACTTACCCACCCAAGTCTTGGAGGCGGACTCCAACACTCTGAGAACTGACTTGAAAGCAAAATATATATTTTACAAAAACACTGATAACTCTTTGTAATCAAATGACAGAAATGTATAACTTTAAGAGCCTTAATTTAAAAAATGTACCTTCAATTCAAGCCCAAACTCCAATTTGTGTGACGTTCTGGGGCAAAACCCTGCTAATTGTTAATATTACAGACACTGTGTTTAAGTTAGACAAATGAAAATTTACTGGAGTATGTATGGACAGGCCGTGTACATGTGTACAAATCTGGAGAAAAATCTGATGTTGCAAAACCACTAAAAAGGTGCAAATATTGCCATTTCTGAATGCAAGCCCCCAGGAAGAGCAAAGTTTGAACAGGGGATACCTCCTGTGATATGTGATGGGTGCGTGTAATTTTAAAACAATATGTACCTCTGCAAATATGTATTTGGTTCAAATCTAGATTTGTGTGCAAGTTGACAGGAGGAGTGGACTTTCTGCAGGCTGTAAAATGACATCACTCTGACACAATTTAGCTTCCCCAATCAGGGGAGAAATGAAAGCTTGGCCAATGACAAGTGGAGAGGGGTAGGGTCTAGTGATGCTGCTCACACACACCCATTTTAAAAACACATAAAAGCAGAGAGACAGGACAGATGGGGACCTTCAAATCCATTTGCAGCTGGAAGCTCTGCCGGGAAAATCCATACTTTACCTCCATCAATTTCCAGAGAAAGCTGTGCAGAAAGATCCAGACTTTAAATCCCTCAATCTTCAGAATCCAGAGAGAGAGCAGACCCAGATCACTGTGAAGTGCAGAGACCAGAGTCCAGTTTAAAACCTGACCAGATCCGTGGCGAGGTCCATTCCACTCAAGAATATAGTGTGAGTACCTAGAAAACTGTGCAGAACCAATCTCTTAGTTAACATAATATAATTCAATTCTATTTTAATCTAAGTAGAACTGCCTCCTAACTGTCACCTGTCATTTGCAAAGCTGTCACCTGTCATTTTCTAGTTGCAAGCTGCACTTGTCTTTTGAACTTCAAAATTTCAAATCTGAAAAACGACCTTTATTCAACCGCTCATATCTCCGCGACCGTTTGTGCTAGAGACTTGCAGTAACTTTCATCTGGAAGCTGAGATCCTAGGCTTTCATAGGACCCCAAAACGATATTGATAGCCCTTGTAGTTCTTCTGTAATCGCGCCAGACGCATTCGCGAATTTTGCCGCGATTTGCAAATTTCTTCACGTGTAAAAATCTGCTGCTGCTTGCCTTCCGTTGCAAAAATTCGTTTGCAACCTGACAACCATTATAGAGCATTGCTAAAGTGATCCTGAACTTATTCAAAGCATATACCACTCACCCTGAACCTCTAGAGGGAATTAAAAGCATTTTAGCATATTTTTTCTTCATTTCCAGCACATTTAAAAGCATTTGGGCCTGTGTTTTCAACTTCTGTAGTCTAAGTTGCTGGGTGAACTGAATTACATTTGAATTGCATTTCTGAGAATTGTGTGCCTTCCTTCCATTTCCTTGCATCGCATAAAAGGGGGGGTGAATTGTCCAAGAAAGTGATTACATTGTCTTTTGCTGAAATCCTATCAAGTTATTTTCTTTACTGCATTTCATTCCACATTGCATCCATTTGAAACTATAAAAGTATTGTTGCTATCTTATCCATTTCATGTCAACTCCTTAGTGATTATCAAGAAGTGTGCTAGTGCCAGATTCTCTGTTGTTAATCTTTATCATACCAGATTAAGTGTGATATCCAATTATTAATTTATTATAAAGCGTGATATAGATATATATTGCTTTACTTCTCAAATAAACCTTTTAACTTGCAAAACAGAACTACTTCTTGGCTCAGTGGGGTCAGGGGGATTCTGAGAGAGGGGTGTTATATAGGGGTAGTCATCCAGAACGCATGAACTGGACATAAAGATATCTCAATAAGGGTTTTCATTCAGTATTCTAGACTAGGCGTTGACTTGGCTGTAGTGCTGAATTGAATCCTCTTACAAGCTTTACCATTTAGAATCTTCACACTCCTCAGGTGCCCTAATGTTTAATCTGAACAATGCTCTGCTCAATATGTGTATTTGAGGGGCACCATTTTAAACCATTTATCACAAGCTCCTTTAACCTTCAAGGGAACCTCTTGTGTAAACATAAGTCTTCAGCTTGCTCTCAGCAGTTTGTGGTTAGGTGCTTTATATGAGATATGATATTTTAGTGGTAATGTCTGGTTTGGGCATAGATATTCAAAACATGTTCTTAGTACTTGGGGCCCCGTCCTGTACCTTAGCGGGTGCAGACTATCATTTTGGAGTGTTTTTTACAGACTTCTGTATGCTTGCATGGAAGTCTTAGCATGGTATGCAGCATTAATTTGGTGTGGTCAGCTTTCCATGGCCTCCGTATGAGCTTGACTTCTTAATTTTACAGTTTTCCTCTGTTCTTTCTGTGGTGCAGTGGGGTATCAAATGATGCATTTGTTGAGTTGGATGGGGCTGTGTCGCTCATACTGGCTCAGCCATTGGGTGGATGTAAGGTGTTGGAGCTTTCTGAATAGCTATAATTTGGTTCATTTTCCAAATACATTTAGTCAGAAATCAGAGAGAACTCAATTATTCTTTCTGTCTTGACTGTTTGGGCTCCGTCAGTACCCAAGTTGGATGGCGGATGTTAGGCGAACCATGTCTAGGATCTCAGATTTGACCACATTTAGGTATAATCAGTTAGATCATATTCACTTTTGGATATTGATGAGGCCAGGTGTAATGATTTGGAGGGCTTTAAGATCTTTGCTGAATTGCTAGGTGACACGAAATTACCTCTGTTCGCAGGTGTATAAGGATGAGTAGTGGCTAAACCACCTCCTCAGCCCCCACACTTCTACAAACCAACAGTGACCCCACTCATAAAGGTAAAATGGGCACAGCCATGAGATATCCCTCCTTCACCTTTTGTGGTAACGTGGGCCGATGGAAGGCTATACTCTCAAAATGGGTGTGAATGTGATCCAGTAGCAACCCAAACAGCAAAGTAGCATAGTCCAAAATAAAAGAATGTCCAACCAAGGTTCCATAAATATACATTGTAGTGTGGCAGTCGCGGCACTATAGTTGAGTATCAAGTACCATAAGAAACCCAAAAAATGAATTGCTAATAACTTTTGATTCGTACAATGGATTTGACTGAAATTGTGCAAACAAAATTGTACTTACAGCCCCCCAAAACCACCCAGACTGGACATTTTGGGAAAGATCAATTAAAAAATATAGATGTTAATAAGAAAACAAAAAACACAGTTTTAGCCTAGTCCTCTTTCATTTTTCCATAGAGGAAAAAGTCAAATAGTTGCTTGAGCACACAGCTTTGACTCGATTACTGCAGCACATCTGGGGATATTGTGTCCCGTGGTTTTTTAAATATTTTACGAAGAAGGAGGTGCCCCCTTCTTCCAAAATTATAATGATATCTCCCATGGTGGTTTGCAGCAGAGAGGCTGACAGGAAATGAAAAAAGCAGCCTTTTCCTCCCAGAATTCTATTGCCAATAACATTTGACATGCTGAATGAGTTTGGAGGAAATTATCAAAGCAAAATGTTTGTCAAGGGCCCCCCAAACTGCCCATTTTGGGAACAATATGTTATAAAGTGACAGAATTATTAAGAAAACAAAACACCACGCTTGTCAGATTTGGACCAAATAGGAATGACTTGGGCACAAAGCATTGACCTAAATATCTTGATTAGTTTGGGGTAAATCCATCAAGTGGCTTTTAAAATATTTGATGGAGAAGAGGATGCCCCTGCTCCAAAAACCCTTTATATCTGCCTTTATGCTTTTTACAGCAGAGAGGCTAAGTGAAGCTAACAAATTTTGAATTGCTGGATGGATTTGGATGACATTTTCTAAACAAACTATTTATCAAGAGCCCAACTAGATTGGCAATTCTGGGAATGATTCGTTATAAAATTAAAAGGTCATTAGGAACACATGAAAGCTCTGTTTTCAGCCTACTTGCATTCATTTTCCCAAAGAGAAAAAGTGCTGTTTTTGATAAGCCGTAGCGTGAAAACCACTAGGCATATTTGGACCAAATAAGAAACAATATGGGCACAAAGCGGTGACTTAATTTCCATGACTTGTTTGGGGTAAATCCATCAAGTCGTTTTAAAATATTCGACAGAGAACGAGATGCCCCCTGTGCCTCAAATCCTTTGTATCGATTTGGTGCTTTTTATGAAAACTTTGAGAGACGCTAATAACGTTTGACTTCCTGGATGGATTTGGATGACATTTCCTAAACCAAGGGATTGTCTAGAGCACCCCAAACTGGAAATGTTGGGTACAATTCCTCAAAAAATGAAAACGTTAAGAATAATGTGAATAGGTATAGTGACCACAGCATGTATAGTGGCCACGACCTAAGGCTTTTGAGCTGAACTGTGGCAAAATGTGCTAAGTCAAGGAATAGGCTGGCAGCTACTTTGATCAAAGGGGGAGCTCATTGTGGTTGATTGCAGCTTTCGGGTCATGCAGTTCGATTGGCTCACCAGGGTTGGGTCAAGTGTCGAGTCAGTTGAAAACATTGGTAACCACTGTTTCAGGTCTGTGAGGGATGCTTTGCTCCAGCCGTTTGAGTCAAGGTCTGTCGGATCAATGCAGTGATCTTTGTCCTCCAATGCAGGGTTCGAGTTGGGCCAAAGTCATGGGCAGGTTGTTTGAGCCAAACAGGTGACATGCTCTGCTTGGCATGATGCAGCAGCAAGCAGGTTCCATTGATGCAAAGCTTTGGTGAGTGTGGGGAACATTGTTTGAAATGCGGTTCAACCGGTTCAATGTGGTTCAACCAGTTCAATATGGTAGAAGATGGATCCTGGCTGATCTGGCCCTCCAGATGCGTTGAGATCCATGTCAGGGGCTCTAGGACAGAGTGAGTCCTTTCAGGTTCTGTTTCCCCAGCCTATGGATGTTTGATGCCTAGTGGCAGGTTCTGGTCCTCAGCAAGAGCCACCCCAAATGTGCCCTGGGATTGGATAGGGTGCACAGAGTTTGTCTCTGCCTTGGAATCATTCTTCATCTCAATAGCTTAGGGTTTTGGAAAGATTAACTCTCCCAAATAGGTCCAAATGATTTCTTCCTTTAGTCCTGGATGGTCCAAAATGGAATCTGATAAGGATTGGGAGACCCTCTCTTTTATAAGCAAATATCCAAAGATGATTGCACAAAAGCAACCCTGCTTTAAGGGGTGCAATCCCTATTGTTCTGACAATTATGGTTTGCCTGCTTTCATCATACCCAAAGTACTTTGTGCTAGAGCAAGTGGAGGAAACATGAAGGAATGAGAGGTATGGAGAGAAACAACATGGTGGAAGCATTAACCAACTGTGCTGAGCTCCCTTGGTTTACACTAAACACGGCCCTTCTCTGACTGATAGCATCAAAAGCCCTTTGCTATACAGCACAGTGGTGTGATGCTAGTCCTTTTTAGTAGGGTGTGCCCTTTGATTCCTCTTTCCTGAGACAGCTCCTGTCCTGCTAGATAGCAGGATAGTAGCTCTCCTAACTATGTGGTTTTGGAACATGGGTGCCTATTTCAAATGCAGCCCCTTTGCTGAAGAGAATGTGATGTCACCCTAGCTGTCAAGAGGGCCCATTTGACCTCTGAACCACTGGATTGCAGGTACTGCTGATCAGGTTGGCTAATGCAACAGGGCACAGGGCACAGGTGTACACTATACCTTTGGCAGAGTTTCTGGTAAGGGGGGTCTAGCAGGAGCCTTGTGAAATCCACAATGGCAAACAAAAATCAAATAGATTAAAGTTAGCCTCCTGTCATGTCACATGGCCCCAATTTAAAGCACAATTACCTAAAAGTACATCCCTTCAGAACCAAGGTGTATCCATTATAGCATTAGTACCAGTCAAGCAGAGAGGAAACTCTATTATAAAAGACATCCGGATAGGTTTGCCAGTGTGGGTTGTGTGAGTAGTAACCGAAGAAAGGGGGGACCATGAAGATTGGTGAGAAAGAGGAGTATTTATTATTTGTATTTATTTAGCAGTTTTTGAAGGCACAAACCTAATCCCCAAGGGAACAGAGTCCCAAACAACAGTACGAAACTCCATGAAAGGAGCAATGAGAGGAGGAGCAGAGAGCTGTTGATTGGAATGAGAGTCAGGAGCAGGTTAGTGTAAGAGAGAGGTGACACCAGGCAGAGAAGAGATGCTGGAGAATGGAGGAATGTGGAGTAAGAGAAGTTGTCATCAAGTGGGGGAGTAGGCTTGGAAGAGTTGTTAGAAAGGTGGAGTAAGCAAACTATTTTCCAGGCGTTAGAGACTGGTGGGAAGGCTATGAAAGCGGTTCAACCAAGAAGACCAATCTCTAGGAGGTGAGAGGAGATGGAGGCCCTGAACACTTCTGGCAGAGTGGAACAAGCTAGGGGGAAATATTATCTAAGACGGGGAGGTGGAAGGAGGTGAGGTATACATTTTAGCCAGTGAAGACACAGAGGATATAGCAGGCCGGGTCGGTTCAGAGCAGAAGTCAGAGGGGGCAGGCGGAAGTTCAAGATGGTTAAAGGTGAGCTTACGTTAGGAGGGGACAGGAATTGTGTGCTTTTGTGGCTGACACTGAAGCAGCCCCTCTCTGCAAGGAAATGGTTATCTAACCAAGAAAACCCCAGGCCTGAAATCTATGGGATTGCCAGTAAGGGGGCCAATCCTGGCAAATCTCAACCACTGTCTTGACATCCTGGAGGCGTCTCATTGGCTGATCCAATCCCGTAGTGCACTGGCCACAGAAGGCCCACTTGTGTACTCAATCGACAAGGTGTTGAAAACCCCCAGCCCAATGACAGAACATGGTTGATAGTTGGACATTCGCGTTGGGGTATATGGACCCCACTACTGGAACTGGTGTGAGATACTTTCCTTTCTACTTATGATGATAGACATCATTTACCTGTCATTTTCTGTTACCTGTTTGAAATAAATCCTTGTGTATCACCCAAGGCTACTGGCAGGTCGCCCTCTTTGTGCATCCCAACCTGGCTACTTAGTCATAGGGTTTATGGGTAAAGCGGTTCTCTCCTAACTACTCGTAAACCCTTTGTGTGGACAGTTCTCACCTTGCACAAATCTCACCTTTTATCATCTCCATATTCCACTGGTAGCACCTTTCCCTAACCGCTATAATTTAAGCCAATTAAGTGCAATTATGAGTCATTCTTTTCTAACCACATAATGACGCCTACTTGTTAATTGCTGGCAAACTGTGAGATGAAGTATACCTTTGCTCTGTTGCATTGTGGGTATTGCACAGTAGCCCTCCTTTGGGGAGAATCCTGCAGGTGGCAGCAGAAATGATCTGTGTCCATATATCATCTTTATGCATCACATAATGTCAGGGAACAGCAAGAAAGCAAGCAATGACAAAGCCAATATCTCTAGCTGTTTTTTTTATTCTCTCCAACTTCTGAATGCTAAGCATTAAGACATGCTGTCTGCTGTGAATACAAGACAATCTGTAGTGAGGCAAGGGGGATGGGTCCATTGGCTTTGAGGTCTCAGGACTACATTAAGATCATGAGGCAACTAGCTGAAACTGAATGGGGACAAGACTGAGGTGATGGTGGTGGGTCCCCCCTCTAAGACTTCTCTGTGGACTTCTGCGTTCTGGCTGTCAGCTCTGGGTGATCTTCGCTCTCCGGTTACGTTGGTCAAGAATTTAGGAGTTGTGCTATCATGGACATTATTGATGGCTGGACAAGTGAGCATTGTCTGTAAAACGGGCTTCTATCTGCTAAAGCTTCTTCGCAGGATCATGCCTTTTCTACCGGAGGCTTTGCATCCTGAGGTGGTGACTTCTTCAATCTCCAGCCGTATTGATTACAGTAATGCCTGCTACCTGGCTCAACCTAGGGGCTTGATCCAGCAGCTTCAGCTCTTGCAGAACATGGCAGCCAGAGTAGTGACAGGATCAACATATGGTACCCATATTAGTCAAGCAGTGATCTGTGCTTTAAACTGACTACCTGTGGCTAAGAGGATCAATTTAAATCCCTATGCCTAGTAAATCGGGCGTATTACGGTGCTGGGCGCTGAATTTCTCCAGGGTACATTTAGGCCTTATATTCCAACTAGGTCCTTATGATCAGAAGCGGCCAATCAGATCATCATTCGAAATTTCAGAGCGCTTGACTGGGTGGCCATGCTTTCTCAGTTGCGGCTGGCATCTTGTGGAATGGTTTACCCACAGCAATGCGCAATCTAACAAATCATATGCAGTTCTGACGTGTGCTAAAAACTATCCTTTTCTAGAGTGGCGGTTGAGTACCCTGTTTAATGTCCTAGCGCCAAGGTGTCCTTTTGGTGGATGTGCGCTTTATAAATAATGTTAACATAACATGAGGGGACAGATGGATTTGAAGTCTAAAAAATGTGTGGGTACATCAGGCATACTATATTGTAAAATGTAATTTGCATAAGGTGACACATAAAGAACATTAGTTCTTGTGAACATCTGGAGCTATATTTCAGCGGAGAGGGCATTTACACATGTGTTGCAAAGAATAAAAGACGCCCATCTTGTATTGTCTTTTAGCTGAAATATAGACCAACGATCCAAATTGGAACTAGAACAGGGAACACAAGGCCTAAGCGAAAAGGTATGTCTTCTGTGTGTCTCTCTCTCTGTACTCCTGGTGCATGCAGTACTGCTTGTGTTACATTATGTCTGTCTTTCTTTTCCAGGTTCTACCCTTACTAAAGGAGAACTATACATAATGTCAGAAAAACTAGGTATATCATACCAGTGACTAAATACAGCACATTACTGTAACCACATTCCCCGCAGAGATTCATGCATTGTAGTTGAACATTCCTTTTACAGGAAGTAATGTCACCTGAAAATGTTGGTAATTATCATCCAGCTTTAGGAACAATTTAAAACAGTTATGAAAGGACCAAAACCAGAAGGATGTACTACTTGTTAGGAAAGATTTCCATTTCATGTGTAATTTTCTCTACAGTTGTGTACCCCCCAACTTTTTGCTTTGTTCAAACACCATAGTCTGACTTTACCAGAGAAGCCCAGCTTTTTGCTGCACTCCTCTGAGCTTTTCGCTCACTTTTTATGGGGAAACTGACATGCCCCTTGGGTCTAGTCATTTTCAAAGGCCCTAGATACTCTCGAAGGATTTTTAGGAGAAGTGCAGTTGTGCCTTGGCCCGGGCTGGTGACAGCTTATCAGTTTGCATATTTGTAATCCTTTCTTGGCAGGTAAACCATGATTACTGCGTTTGGCATGGTTAGGTAGCCTAGCTCCAAAATGGACACGCAACGAGGTTCTTTGTCCTGTCCTTTGGCCCTCTTGCCCCTTCACCTTCCCCAGGTCGAGCCGACCTGTGTCAGTCCTTATTTGGGCATGCATTTTCCTGCGAATCGCCAAGCTTTCTCAGGCTTCTGCATGCCTTGTGTGCGTGCCCCCAGGATGTAGGCTGGAACGTCTGGTTCCAATACACATCCTGGGTGCCAGAGAGTCTGGAGTTCTTTGAATGCCTGGGACCACCGTGGTCCATGATTGGTCACGTGTGGAATGCCTGTATGTGAGCAGATCTCCCATTGGGTATTCTTCGTTTTTGGCGGGAAGGAGATTCTGGATAAGAGAAGGCACCAAAAACCCATACAATGTCGATCTCTGGAGTTCTCACTGAACAAAGGATAGGATCCAAGTATCCTCAAACTAGAAAGCAGAGTCGAGGAATCGCTTGTGACCCGCTGCAAGGTTTGGCACCCTGAGCCTGCTCTTGTCCTGCTGGACCCCTCTGCATCTGGTCGTCCTAGAAGGTCTGCGAAGACGCTTCGACCCATTAGAATAGTGGGACCAACTATTCTCAGCACTTTCATCTTAACCTGCAAGTAAGCCTTTTTTTGGAAGTGTCCCAGGGCCAACCAGTGGACCGACCAGCTTGTGCAAACATTTTGTCCTGATACCGCCGCCCTTGAAACTTGGCAAATCGCAATCTCTGTGTTCACAGGCACTCTCACACCAAATTTCGTACACTTGGCGTTCCCAGGTCTGGAGTAAAGTGAGTGCGCCCGAACCAGAGTTCACGCGGTTGCGGTGTTACCCAGCCGTGGTGACGAACTTTGCAAGTTCATTGCAGCTGTGGTCCTCTGTGCCCTGAAGCCTGCTGCAGCGGAACTGGCCCCATCTATCCACCATGAGCGGAGAAATCACCACTGTCCCGTAGGGGAATCAACACTGTATCTTTGTCGCTGAAAGCCGCAGAGCCGCAAGATTGCTGCATTTGAACCTGCAACCGAAGTGGACTCGACTGCTGAAGTTTGGTCCGGGTTGTGCCGGGGGTCAGTGAATAATTGCAACCCTAACCGGTGGCACCTAGCGCATCCTACCATTTTTAAGCACGAGTGGTCCGTGAGGGCCCCTCTCCTTTCCACTGCTGTCCTCAAGTGGAGGCCCTCCTCGAATAGTAGGAACCTATTCTACATCACATCACCTACCTTCCTGAGCTGCTACAGCCCCTACCAAAAACCCTGTTTTGCCCATTTGAACTACCACATGTGCCAGCTTCGCAAGTACATTTGAGCATTAGGCTCCCCTCATTTTAGGGATTGGTCTGCCTTTCAGTTAGGATTATTTTTGATACAGAAGGGCCTAAAGACTATTTGCACTGCCTGCTTCCTTCCCTGTCTAGGTCGTGGACCCATGTGTTGCATTCATCCTTTGGACCCCTTTTGTCTTGTATATATGTGTCTAGATATGATTGCATTGGTTTAATAGTATTGCTGTGATTTTCTAACTGTGTGTTGAATTGCAAAGGCCTTGGAATAAATGTGTTTGTATTTTTGAGATATATACACCTGACTGGGAGTGATTTGTAAGTGTACTTCACTCTCTGTGCTCATTGAGGTCTTTCAGTCATCCTCACCCCTCCTGAGACCTAATCTTGACCGCCGCTATAGCTACCTTGATTGGTCTGGCTTGTCCAAAAGGTTACCCTGTTCCAAGAAACTAGTTTGGCCTCCTGAACCTCTGCCAACCAGGTCAGAGTTCAGAAATCCATCTTAACACTACTCGCAGAAGCAGAAATTGGATGTGTTCACAAAATGATCTAATCGCAAAGTTATCTGATTTGCTTCTGCCTTTGTGCTTGTTGTGGAAGCCCAGCTAAAGCATATTAAGCCCTCAGCCATTTTCCACCTTGGAAAGAGAAGTTGTGAAATGTCAGGGGTGGGAAATGGTTAAGACTTAACATGTGTTAGCTGAACTTCCACACCAGTTAAAAAAGGCAAGAGCAAAATCAGGTAGGCTCCTTAATGGATACTTTGGCTCACCTTGTGATAGCACAGACTAAATTCTAAGTTTTACTCTAGGACACGGGATGGGATATGCAGAAATCCACACAGTTCACCACTCCAATAATGTTTCATACAACTCAATGTCCTCTTCAGAGTATGAAATATTATTATTCATAGAGCTTCAAGTCCAATTTGGGATTTACAAAGGACAAGGGTGCCAGAAAGACAAGAAGTTCAAGCAGAATGAGAACCCAGGAGGCGGAAGTAGGATACAAGGGCACCTGGTTTACACCAATGCAGATGTTCATTAGCAGGTATAATAGCCTGCGATAGAGTTTTCAATTTACAGCTAATTGTGGACAAGTTTAAAGCAGAGTTTGCACACACATGCTTCAGGTTATCCTCAGAGATGGTTGCCATGAAAACAGCCCCAAAACCACAGGGATGACTGATAACTCTTGCAGTTGCCCCTTTGATGCACCTCCTCTCAGGGAGCGGCACACCAATGAGAAACTGGCCCTCCATCTGTGGAGTGCTCTCTGCTCAATCTCTCCATGTGTGTATCATCCATGGAGTCACACAGTTACCATTCTCTTCTGAGATTCTAGTGTGATGAATCAACTTCCAGGGCACCAGTGGTTCAGGAATGAATATCCATTTCTAAACCATCAATCAACCCCACACCTCTAGTACACCAAAAGGGATTCGAACAGATTGGAATGCAAGTGCATTATAAGACCTCCTTGTCCACTTTTTGGTAACATGGACAGAACAGCAGGCTTATCTCCGCAAAGTTGTGGATCGTTGATTAGTTGCAACACAGCGAAAATACAATTATTGCCCAATGATAAATGGACTGTCCAGTCAAGGTTGTATACAAATATCTACTTTATTATTACTACAACAGACAGTTCTAGCACACTACAAAATACAACCCATCCTGTAAAGGAACACAGAACACAGACAGTTTCATGAAGGAAAGGGAAGCACTCTGGATACTGACAGGAGGGTAGTTGTTAAAGTAATCAGTCTTCCTGTTCAAGGTTATTTGGTTTCAGCACCAAGGGGGCAAAAGTCGTAACTGTCACTAAGGGCCTTCAGAGAAGGACCAAGGGGACATAACCACAATGTACCTGGTGCAGAAGAAGTTCTTGGTGCTCAACAGCATCTAGGTGGTTCCTGGGCACTTTGCAGCCCTTGAGACAGAGTAAGTGGCAGGAGACAGCTGCGGGTACCAGGCGGCAGGCAGTTTGACAAGTGAGGCTGGACAGACGTCTGCAGGCTGCCCGGCATGGCGACTCGGGCCAAGAATCACTGTATCCGTGCTGGGTGGTGGATCTGGAATGCTGGTTGAGGCGTCTCAGACGGCTCTGGTGACTGTGGCATGACAACAGTCAGCAGTGCAGCCAGATGTGGTTCAAGGACTCAACTGTCTCGAAAATGTCCTTAAAAGATGGATACTGGATGATGCTTGTGTGGCACTACTCCTTACTTCTTCGCAGGGCACGAGTCCCTTCAAGGCGGATGGCCCAAAGCTCAGGAGAGTTTTTGCAGGCAACAGCCTTGTCCTTAGTTCAGATATTCTCTTGCTGGCAGAACCTAGCAGGGCACGCTGTGTGCTGGCTGGGTACTGGTGCTGGAGCTGCAGGACGGGTCCACGGAGTCTGGTATCTCCCTCTGTTATGTGGGAGATGTTTAGGGGAGGGATCTTGCTTCCCTCTTGGAACTCCTGGCCTTCCTTCACTGGCGGAAGATGTAAGGTAGACATACCTTCAGCTCGGGTCCAAATTAGTCCTCTTCCTACTCCTAACAAAGTCTTCAGATGATCTGCTAAGTGAGGGGTTCAGCCCTCTTTTAAAGCCAAATGTGCCCCAGTGATTGGTGCAGGCTAAGCCCACCTTAATGAACCAATCCTGAGTCCCCACCAACAATGTTCTGTTATGTATGAGGCCAGGACCAGAGTGCTCTGCAACAGCACAGACAAGGGGGTGACAACATATACCTAAGTCCCAACCATCTCCCTGTCTGTTATAGATCAAAGTGTTTCTCTAGTTAACTGAGCCCTCTGTGACTCTTGATTAAAGTGCAGGGTTCCCTTGAAGTTTGTGCTGGGAGCCGACTCCCTTTCTCCCCAAAACCCTATACTTCTCTCCTCTGAAAGGGGTCAGATCTGAAGGGGTTTGCCTACGGTAAACAGTGGACCCAGACATGCATTGCACTGCCTTTCATACAGAGGGGTGGGAACTAGTTTCAAGTTGACACATTGCATACCAAAGGGGTGTTAGCCCCACCTTTCCTGTTGTCTGTTCCGGCAACCAAGTCCCTTCAGGCTAGCATTAATTATCTCTCATTAGTATGCACTGCCGCCAGCCGGAGGACAAAGGAAAGCAGATACATGGGACCTTTGATATTTAAATTAGGCTGCCAATGATGGAGGAAGGTGTGCCTTCCCCCTCCTTGAGATGCTTTGATGTACATTCCAGCTGAATGTGACAGGGGAAGATGGCACCTGCATGCTGTGTCTTCCCGGAGTACATCTGACTATGCGTTTTGTGCGGGAAGCCGATGGACTGTTTATGGAATGTCCCCACACAGTCCTCAGAGGTTGGTTTCCCTTCATTCCTTTTCATTATTAAAAAAGAAAATTTAAAATGGCAAGCTCACTCTACCCGTGCGGTTGGTCAAATTCCTCACCTGCCCTCCAGCCTCAACATGTGAACCACCACCCTACTGAGGGTCTGGTTTGTCATCAAGGTGAAAGTACCGGCTGAGGTCATTTGTATTTCCATGCTGGGAGCCTGGCTTGTGCTGGATGTACATATCTAATCCCTGTAAGGATATGGCCCACTGCAAAAGCTCAGGGTTCTCCCCTTGCATGGCCATTAACCATTGCAGAGGCCTGTGGTCCATCTGGATTGTGAAATGAGACCCAAAGATGTAGGATTTCAGCTTCTGCATGGCCCACACAAGAGCATATGCCTCTTTTTCTTTGACAGCCCAGTTCCTTTCCCTTTTTGTTAACCACCTGCTAATGTAGGCGACAGGCTGCTCCAACACTGCTCCAATCCCAAAATCACAGACGTCTGTCTGGATAATGAATTCCTGATCATAGTCTAGCACTTTCAGAACTGGGGCCCTGCACAATACTTCCTATACACCCTGAAAGGAGGTTTGACAGGCAGGGGTCCAAGTTATCTCCTTTGGCATCTTTTTGGACGTTACATCATTCAGGAGCAAATGCAATGTTCCCATAACCTCTGATGAACGACCGGTAGTACCCGGTGATTCCTAGAAAAGCTCTCACCTGCGTCTGTGTGGTGGGGATGTCCCAATCCTTCACAGCCTGTACCTCTGCTTCAAGAGGTTGTTTCTTACCTCCACCGGCCAGGTGGCCTAGGTAAGTCACGGTACCCTGCGCTATCTGGCACTTTGTGGCCTTGGTAGTCAGGCCTGCATTCTGCAGCAGCGCCTGAAGCACTTGTTTCAGGTCGATACATGAGCCCCCCAGGTGTGGCTGAACACAGCAATGTCCTCTAAATAGGCGACACTGAAGTTTTCCAGTCCAGACAAAACCTGGTTAACCATCCTCTGAAAAGTGGCAGGTGCGTTCTTCAATCCGAAGGGCATTACAGTGAACTGATAACGCACTTCCGGGGTTGAGAATGCCGACCTCTCTTTTGCTCCATCTGTCAAGCCAACCTGCCAATACCCCGCTGTGAGGTCAAAAGTTCTCATGTACTTGGCAGCGCCGAGCTTGTCAATGAGCTCATCTGCCCGAGGACTGGGGTGAGCATCTGTCTTCATGACAGAATTGTGCCCCTTATAGCCCACACAAAAGCAAACTTCAGTTTTCCCACTACTGGTCTTTTTAGGGACCAGTACCACTGGGCTAGTCCAGTTGCTGTCGGATGGCTCTATCACTGCTAGGGACAACATCTTGGAAACTGCCTCCTTGATGGTGTCCCTGAACTTATAGGACATCCAGTGAATTCTGTTCTTCACTGGCTTAATGTCTCCAGTGTCCACATCATTGGTGCACCAATCCGCATGACCAGGAGTCAGAGAAAACAGACCGGTAAACTGTCCCAGTAAAACAGTGACAGTCTGTCAGTTGCTGTTCGGTCTCTCCCTCAGTCTCTCCGTCCATCACTAACACCATGACCAAGTCATCCCTGCTATAATGGGGTTTTAGCCAGTTGACGTGAAAGACCCTGTACATCTGTTTAGGTCCTTTCACGTCAATGAGATAATTCACCTCACTGACCTTTTCCAGCACACAGTAAGGCCCAGTCCACTTGTCCTGAAGGGCACTGGGTTTGAAAGGCTCCATAATCCACACCCACTGGCCTGGAGAATAAACTGTCACTGGGGCCCTTTGGTTTTGCCAGTGCTTCAGCAGCTCCTGACTGGCCTTTAGATTCTTTTTTGACTGTTCCATGTACTTTGCCATTCTACACCGAAGGCCGAGTACATAGTCCACCACATCTCGTGATGGGGATGAGAGTTTGCTTTCCCATCCCTCCTTCACTAGACAGAGGGAACCTCGTACAGGGTGTCCAAACAGAAGCTCGAAGGGACTTAACCCTACTCCATTCTGTGGCACCTCCCTGTAGGCGAACAGAAGGCATGGCATGAGAATATCCAATTTTCTCCTCAGGTGCTCTTCCAATCCACCTACCATGCCTTTCAGGGTCTTATTGAACCGCTCGACAAGCCCATTGGTTTGTGGCTGGAAGGAGGTAGAGAACCAGTAGGTGACGCCACACTCTTCCCACATAGCCTTCATATTTGCTGATATGAAGTTTGATCCCCTGTCATAAACGACTTCCTTGGGGAATTCAACGCGGGAGAATTTCCCAATCAGAGCGTTCAGAACCACGGGGGCTTTGATGCTCCTCAGAGGGACAGCCTCAGGGTATCTCGTGGCGTGGTCCACCACCACCAAGATATATCTGTTCCCTGAGCGGGTTTGATGATCCAAAGGACCCACAACATCCATGCCTGTTCTCTCAAAAGGTGGCCCAACCACGGGTAGTGGAATTAAGGGGGCCTTTGTGGCACCATCTGACTTGCCAGAAGTTTGACAAGTCATGAAGGACCGGACAAATTCCTTAACTTTTACGCCAAACTGCAGCCAGTACAATTGCGCAGCCAACCGGTCTGATGTCTTAGTCACTCCCAAGTGACCTGCTAAAGGAATTTGGTGAGCCAAATACAAAAGGAACTTTCTGTGGCTTTGGGGAACCACCAACCTTCTAGTGTCCTCACCCTCAGAATCCTTTGTCTCACTCTACAGGAGGCCACCCTCCCAGTACACTCTGAACAGTCCAGGAGCCTCGCCCTTAGCATGCTCGGCCACCTGCATCTGCAGACCCACCAGAGTGGGAACTCTTTCTGGGCTGTGTAGGAGCCAGTCTGATCTGGGCCCCCAGCTAATGCAAACTCATCCAGCTTGGGCAGACCCTTCAGATCTGTGCCCACCTCAGGTTCCTGCGCTGCACCAGGCAACTCTGAAGTCACAGAGTCCCCTGCTACCAAAGTAGAGTCCTTCATAGCTACTAGCCCCTCTCCCACAGGAGTAGGCAACTCAGTAGTCTGTTGAATTGGACTCGGGGAACCGGCCACGATAGCCTTTCCAACAGGCCCCCTGGAAGCACTCCAGGTCCTAAGGCTCTGAGAGCATTCAATCTGGCGATCTTTTTGGCCCTCGATCATGTAGCCGCTGCGACTATATTGGGATCAGGAAGATCATTACCCAACAGACTTGGGACAGTGATGGAGTCTTTAACTGCTACATGGCGCTGAGGCGTTTCACCTCGCCAGCTGAACTCTACAGGGGGCACTTATTCTTACCATCAAATCCACATACGCACAAATCAGGCCCAGCAATATACTGGCCTGGCCGTACCCACTGCCGGGTGACAGTGGTCACGCTAAACTCTGTGTTTCATACAGCAGGAGTTTTGTGTCCATTGATGTACACATGCTCTACATAGAGTTGAGTATTATTGGGAACTGGGTTCTCTTCTGGAGATCCGGTACCGTTCCCACTCAGTGTAACCAAACCACATTCGGCCATTCCCTGGCCTAGCAGGAAATCCTCCTCTGAGAGGCCCACACTTATGATTGTCTCTTCCACGAGTCCAACATTCACTATGGATTCCTTGGGTAAGCCCGTGCAAGCAGGATCCCCTTTCGTATGGTCCAGCTTCTTAAACACAAAACAACCTTTGGGTGGTGAGAACTCAGGTGTCTCAGTGTTACGGGGGTCTGTGCTCTTGTTTTCGGTGTGCACGGCTGAACTAGAGTTTGGGGGTTTGCCTTTGTTCTTTTGGGGACCTGACTTTGAAGAGGATGGGGTTGGATCTTTGTCCTTCCCATTCTTGTTTGCTTTTTTGTCTGCCGATTTTTCTTCCGGCTTGGGTGTGCACGCCTGAGCCTTTTTCTGGACTTGAGTACTCACAAACCTGTCAGCAGCCTTTGCAAGCTCTTGTAGGTCAACTTCAGAATTTTTCAACACATTCTCACATGCAATCAAATTGTACATTCCTTTAAATGTGTGAACTTTGTTACCAGTAACCCACCCGCTCAGATATTTCAACAAGTGTGTGAACGTTTCAAATGTCTGCCCACTTTTCTATCAGAGCTCTCTGAAGCTCTTGAGACACTGTTCTAGGGTTTTACAGAACTTCTTGAGTAGTGCTGCCTTCATGCTCTCATAAACGGGCCTTTCCTCAGGAGTTAACTGAAGAATTGCATCAGTTCCTGGTGTCGGTAAGCGACTCATCAGGGCTGCACCCACAGTACCTCATCCACCTTCTGCAGCTGGAATGCCAGCTCGAGCACTTCAAACCAGTCAGAAATATCCTTCCCCACTTTATAAGCCTGCTAAATCTTTGGGGATGTGCCATCGGGGCTTACTGTTGTTCTCGCTAGAGGCGAACCTGTTGGCCTCTTTCTGCTCTTAAAGCGCCAGCTTGAGCAGCTTTATGGTGACCATGCCCCGCTGTTTCTGTTCGTCTAGCGCTAGTCACTTCTCCTCAAGCAGGAGCTTTCTAGACGCTACCTCATTTACAGCCAGAAAAATTACTGGGCCTCTTAGAGACAGTGCTGAGGCCTGGGACCTGCGGGATGCCACACTCGTCCCTGTCCTCACTGACACTCTTGAGTGTTTAGAAACCACACTTGCCCCCCGGCGGGATGATTGGTGAGAAACACTGCTCATGGGTAGGCTTAGCCCGTACCCTGGGGTCTTCTCCCCAACCACCCTTGCTTCTACTTGGAGGCTGGTCAGCAACTCAGGCTTATTAACCTTAGTGCTGTGTGGAAGTCCCCTCTCTTGACATAAGACGCAGAGAACATCCTTGGTCATGCCTTTTATAGTCTCCATGTCAAGCTCCATGACTATTACTATTACCTAGCAGTGACTAAACATTGCCTGCAACAGTACTTTTATCGTTGGGTGACTAAGCTGTGCCAAAGGCTACAACTGATCCGACGGCATGTCACCAATGAACCGAATCAACTTCCGGGGCCCAGTAGTCCAGAGATGAATATCACTTTGTAAACCATCAATCAATCCCACACTGCTAGTGCACCAGAAGGTATCCGAACAGATTGGAATACAAGTGAATTATAAGACCTTCTTGTCCAATTTTCAGTAACATGAGTGGAACGACAGGCTTATCTCCGCAAGGTGGTGGATTGTTGATTAGTTGCAACACAGTGAAAATACAATTATTACCCAATGATAAAAGGGACTGTCCAATCAAGGTTGTATACAAATATCTACTTTATTATTACTACAACAGACAGTTCTTGCACACTACAAAACACAACCCACCCTGTAAAGGAACACAGAGGACAGACAGTTTCACGAAAGAAAGCAAAGCACTCTGGCTACTGACACAAGGGTAGGTTGTAAAGTAATCAGTCTTAATGTTCAAGGTTATTTGGTTTCAGCACCAAGGGGTCAAAGGGTCGTAACTGGCTTTAGGGGCCTTCATAGAAGGACCAGGGGGGCAGAACCACAATGTGCTTGGTACTGAAGAAGTTATTGGTGCTGGACAGCTTTGAGGTGGTTCCAGGGCACTTTACAGCCCTTGAGACAGAGTTAGTGGCGGGTGACAGCTGCGGGTACCAGGTGGCAGGCAGTTCGGCAAGAGAGGCTGGATTGACGTCTGCAGGCTGTCTGGCGTGGCGGCTCGTGGCCAAGAATCGCTCTCTCTGTGCTGGTTGGTGGATCTGGAATGCTGGTCAAGGTGTCTCGGACGACTCTGGTGACTGCGGCGTGACAACAGTCAGCGGTGCAGCCGGATCCAGTTCGAGGATTCGACTGTCTCCAAAATATCCTTAAAAGGTAGGCACTGGATGATGCTTGTGTGGCACTCCTCCTAGGTTCTCTGCAGGGTTCATGTCCTTTCAAGGCAGGCGGCCCAAAGCTCAGGAGAGTGTTTGCAGGCAATGGCTTTGTTCTTAGTTCAGATACTCCCTGGCACTAACCACCTAGGAAGCTTGCTGGCAGAACCTAGCAGGGCACGCTGTGTGCTGGCTGGGTAATGGTTCTGGAGCTGCTGGAGAGGTCCTCTGAGTCTGGTATCTCCCTCTGTTCCCTGAGAGATGTTTAGGGGAGGGATTTTGCTTCCCTCTTGGAACTCCTGGCCTTCCTTCACTGGCGGAAGATGTAAGGTACACCGTACCTTCATCTCGGGTCTAAATGAGTCCTTCTTCTTACTCCTTTTGAAGTCTTCCGATGATCTGCTAAGTGAGGGGTTCAGCCAGTGATTGGTGTAGACTATGGCCACTTTAATGAACCAATCCTGGGTCCCCACCAACAATGTTCTGTTATGTATGAGGCCAGGACCAGAGTTCTCTGCAACAGAACAGACAAGGGGCTGACAACCTATACCTAAGTCCCACCCATCTCCCTGTCTGTTGTAGATCAAAGTGGCTCTCTGGTTAATTGAACCCTCTATGACTCTTGATTAAAGTGGAGGGTTCCCTTGATGTTTGTGCTGGAAGCAGACTTCTCATCTCCCCCAAACCAAATACTTCTCCCCTCTGAAAGGGTTCAGCTCTGCAGGGGTTTGCCTATGGTAAATAGTGGACCCAGACATACATTTCACTGTCTTTCCTACAGAGGGGTGGGAACTAGCTTCAAGTTGATGCATTACATACCAAAGACCAAAGGGGTGTTAGCCCCCCTTTCCTGTTGTCTGTTCCCGCAACCAAGCCCCTTCAGGCTTGCTTCAATTATCTCTCATTAGTATGCACTGCCACCAGCTGGAGGACAAAGGAAAGCAGATCCATGGGGCTGCTGATATTTAAATTAGGCTACCCATGCTGGAGGAAGGTCTGCCTTCCCCCTCCTTGAGATGCTTTGATGTACCCGGGACTGTCACATTCCAGCTGAATATGACAGGGGAAGACGGCGCCTGTTTGCTGTGTCTTCCTGGAGTACATGTGACTATGCGTTTTGCGCGGGAAGCAGAGGGACTGTGTGTGGAATGGCCTCACAAAGTCCTCGGAGGTTGGTCTCCTATCATTCCTTTTCATTATTAAAAAATCAAAAAAGCCCAGGCGAGTGCACTTTCCCGATGCGGATGGTTGAATTCCTCACATCCAGGACTGGAAGCTCACAGTGATGACAAGGGCTCTGTTGTGCGGCTTATAGTACTAGATTCTCTGCAGCATTTCAGTCTCTGTTTAGAAGGGTTAAGCAGAATGTGATGTGACATGGAGCCATATCCCACAGCCCCGGGACTCAGTGCCCAGTTCAGCAAGGGAAAGTAGTTCTTACCCGGGAGTCGTTTACCCTGAATGGTATTAGCTGAGCATGCAAGTATGCTGGAATGCAGCATGTGCTTGCTGTCTTACTAGCCTTTCTTAACTCACCAATCTCATCCTGTCTCATCCATCTGCATACTCTGTTCAGAAAAGTGACGCTGCCATCAAATCCCTTACGAGATGGTTTTAGGAAAGTAAATCTCAGCGGGCGACTATCCCAATTACCAAGATGGCACCACTGAGTAGACATTTCCACCTGCATACAACCCCAGCGCGGTTATACAATGAAGGTCCCCTCTTGCCTAGTCAAGGTGGAAGTCCACTGCACCATGAGAGGCAAAGGGTGGATCCGAGCATGCATACTCTCCTCCTTAGCAGAGGGGTTGGGGCCATTGTTCCTGACATGAATAAACAAGTGTTGCATGCTGGATACAAATCACCCTAAGGCCCTCACAGCCCACCCACTCTATTCCAAGGTAGGTTTACCCATTCCCTACTTCTGGAGCATAGTTACTTCACTGCCACCTTTAAGGATCACACATTTGTGATATAAGCTCAAAATATCTGCAAATTGATAGACCACTGAGCATATTTTCCCCATTCTTGCACTGTGAGGCGGTGCACCACCTGCTTTCTTGGAGGCGGAGGCAGAGTGCATGGTAATGGCCAACCTGAGTACAAGCTCTGCACAGGTAATCATTAAGCCATGCTGCCTCAGCTTGCGGGTTCCACCACCCACATGATGCCCACAGCCATGCTCAGAGCCTCTAAGCCCCACGACATACATTTTGGGCCCAAAGGAAACAGTCTGACTTTCAAGCATCACCCCCAGGTACAGGGAGTACTGACAACCAGTGAACCAAGGTGGGGAGGAGTCAGGTCAAAGGGTGCTTACCCCTGCCAACCTCAAAGAAGAAGAAAAAGCAAAAGGATACGCACCCGGGGGTGGAGATGGATTCCTTATACCAGGACTTTTCTTGCTGGGTTCCTCCTCCTCTGAGAGACAGTGTCGGATTATCCATTGGTCTAAGTAGGCACTGGACGGTGGGCCCCACGCCTTAAAGGGGCCCTGGCGCCCGCCAGTGCTTAATTTGGATTTTGGATTTGTGCCCACATTTCACCACAAACAAATTGACGAAAGATTAAATGTAAAGTGGTGTTGGTTTATTAAAAAAAAACAATTAAAACATGTTTTGTTTAATGTCATTAATAATTGTTCATGTTTAGTTTTGTGTAATACAATTGGTTTATTAAAATTGTTGGTTGCTAAAACTTAAAATGTATTAGGAGATCATTTGCTAGGGGGCACCGAAATTTCGACTGCCTAGGGGCTTCAACATGGTTTAATCCGGTACTGCTGAGAGATAAATAATTTCTTGGCAGGTGTATTGTTTTAACACCAGTAGTGTATTTTTCTCTACTGTGGTATTTGTTTAACTGCTGCAAATTAAGCCTGTAGCATGAAATTGTCTGTTCTGCCCATAGTGATTTTACCGCCAGCCATGATTTAATACCTCTGTCTCTAATGACCTAACAGTGCCTGGTTGTAATTGACACTGTTTCCCACTAAGTGGTAATTTGCCAGCCAGCACCTTCTGTCATTTCTGATACAGCACACCTGGTGCTGGTCTGGTTTTAAAACTCACAATTCTCATTACCTGCCACGTTGGGCATTGTGATGCAGATGTGCAGTGCAATCCCTGAAGCCTTCAAAAGTGTAGCGCGGCCAAAGGCCTGTGGGATAGCTGCCCCGTGTACGGCCTTATTACAGAAAGTTGCGCAAGTTGAGGAAATAAAAGAATATTTCTCAGCTGGGAAAACTGAAAAAATAATCAAACACATGGATCACAATGGCCCTCATTACGACCCTGGCGGATTTTTACCGCCATCGACGGACTTTCCGGCCATGGCGCAAAGTCCCTTTACGCCATGGCGGATGGCGGACTTACCGCCCCATTCCGAGGTCGGCGGGGCGGTAAGTCCCCATTGACCCATTTACCCTTCCCCATTCCCATTTCGGCCCCATAGGGCTCAATGGGAGTAGGGAAGGAGTTAATTACGCCACCGTAAAATACGGTGGCGTAATTAACACCAAGGTCCCGGAGCGCCATGGATTTTTCCGCCCGCAAAAAGCGGGCGGAAAAATGACCATGGCGCTCCAGAAACTCGTAGTTGGCGGTAAGGGGTCCGCGCAGCTAACGCTGGCGCAGACCCCTTAGCGCCAGGGTCGTAATGAGGCCCAATGTCAGCCGGGGACACACTTTAATAGAACTCATCATAAACACGGCGCAGCTTGCAGTGAAGAAGAGGGCTTTGAGTGTGTGGGGGTCGGGGGGTGGAGCAGTCGTTGCACATTCACATTTTTATGAATGTGCAGCGATCACGGCACATTCATAAAAAGTAGATAGGACGGGGCGTGGCTCGGAGCTGCCGCGAGCGGCATGTCTTCTTAGGAGCTCCTGCCTGGCCCAACGCTCTGTATGCAAAAACGCCATTTTCATCCTCCGATTTCCGCCGCAAATGAGACACAGAGTGGGGGAAGGTCCGCTGCAGCTGCCAAGCGAGTTGGACCCGGGCTGGCTACCGGATTCTTGAGTTCGGATCCATTTTCGGGTCCAGAGATCGTCCGGCAGCAAGATGGCGGCCAGGTCCCCAGACTACATGAAGCTGCGGTGAGGGGGAGGTGCAGGCGTATGGAGACAACCAGCACAAGCCGCCGAATGAGCTGAACATGTTAACCCGCACTGCCTTAAAGAAGTGAGCCGTTTGCCCGAGGCTCTAAAAGCAGGTCCTGGAAAGATCACACATTGCCCAGTTGCACGTCTCAGGGGAGATCCGGAGGAGCCCAGCGTCGGAGCGGAGGGGGACCCCGGCGAATGGCGCTCTGATGCGGCGCAGCTTCAGCGGGGCTCCAGCGCACCTCGTCCATCCCATAATTTGGCCCCGACGCCACACAACACCCCTCTGCTGTCGAGGCTCTGAGCGAAGCAGCCTCCACCACTCGATGAATACCGCAGATTGGGATCCATCCGCATCCAGCACCCGCGGCAGAGGGGCGCCTAGCCCCGCTCCCATCTAGGGCTCCACTCGCACTGGGGTAAGCGGCTGGAGACCTGGGGAGGCGGTGCTGCAACTGAATAGAGCGGCCCAGAAACTCTGCGCGACCGGCTGAAGTGGTGGGGGGGCCCCCGAGCCGATAGCTGTGCACTCTCCGAACAAGCAATCGGGCGGTTTGGCCCGCTTATGTAAACACTAGCGCTTCCGCGGCACTGGAGCCATAAAGCACACCCAGCCGGCCATCAACTGATCGGTGTTACTACAAGGTTGACGTCTCCGGATTGCAGATCAGAGAAGCAGCCGCACATACACTGCAGACCTGTCGCCACAAGGTGAGGAGTGGGATAAATGGGGCCCAACTGAATCAAACGGGGCTCCCAGCCTGTTAGCCTTGGATTCTCATGTCCCCATACCCTGTGGGCCCCAATCAAGTAATTCCCTCCTGAATGCCCACAACAGGGTCCCGGGGCTGGCGACTTTAATTAACAGCATCTTCAGCAGCACTTCACAGGATTCCCTCGGAGGCTCAGACTATACTGCGCAGTACCCCCCCCCCACTACCACTTGGACTTTGGAGGCTCACCTGGCCCCTGCATCCCCCACCAAGCCTGGTACGCAAAAACAATCTTTAGGGGGAAGAGCGGGAAGCATTCAGAAACAGAAAATGTCTAGGAGCGGGAAGACATCCAAACAAACGGACATTGCGGCTTTAATGGCCAGTTCCTCCACCGAGCAATTCAAAAAAGGGGGAAGCGCCTGAGGGCCTCTCCAGTGAGGCCGCATCCACCACCTCCGCAACAGCCCATAGCCCACCACAAATGGTAACCAAAGCTGATCTTCAGGAGCTACTCACCGCGCTAACGAAAGAAATTCAAAAGAGTACAGAAGAGGTAACTAAAAAAATTAATTCCCTGGACAAAAGAGTAGTGGAGGTGGAATGACGGACAGCGGAACTCGAATCAGAGGTATGCGACCAAAGATTCGAAGACATGCTCGACAGGGACAGAATAAAAGCTCTAGAAACGAGATGTGAACTCATAGAGGCCAAACAAGAGGACACAGAGAATCGCTTGCAGAGAAATAATATTCGCTTTTGGTGGATTCCTTCATCTATACCAGATGCGGAGCTACAACGTTATGTCTCGGAACTGCTTAGGTTCATCATAACCCTTCTGGACGAAGCACCTCTGGAGCTGGATCGGGTACACAGATCGGCTCCGAGATCGGCATCTACCCTTCCCCCAGATGTTCTGGTAAGGGTTCATTTCTTCCAAATCAAGGAGGAAATTATGCGCGAAGTGAGACAAATGGGCCAAATCACCTTTCAAGGATCTACAATATCGCTGTATCACGATCTGGCGAACTCCACGCTTCAGAAGGGAAGATCCATGCGAACATTTACGGAATGGCTGCGGGGGAAAAAGATCTCATATCACTGGGGGTTTCACATGGGAGGGTGCCCAGAGACAAATCCATTCGCCGAAAGAGGCTGACAAATTCTTGGGCATCGGGAGGTCGAAGGGGGAATCAGATTCTGAAGAACCATCCCAAACTCAGCACAGAAAGCCCTCGGACAGACTGTGGTCGAAACCTGCCCGACGGCGCAGACCTCGCGGCCCCTCCAGAAAAAACTCCAATCTGGGATTATTAATTCAAAGACCCATCAGAGAAGGCAGGTCCCAGAAACTCTGGCAACGAACTATGGCGATCTGCGATAGGTACAGCGGAGGGACTCAATCCGTTCCTAAGAAGCCTGGAGCCTCACATTAGGAATTATTCTCAGCACGGGACATTGGAGAATACCCTGGCAGTGCGAGTATACCATTCTAGTTCTAGTTCTAGTTCACATTTTGTTCGGTGGCCCAGGTGGCCACTATTGGCGCGTTGGCGCCGCCAGTTTCCCAGTGGCATTAGGATGTCGCTTTCCTACTAGTTCAATTCAAGGGGGTGGGGGTGGGGGTGGGGAAGGGGTCACCGAAAGACAAACATATGTCCTGGTTCTTGGATCTCCATCTGCTCGATCCAGCGTTCAACATCACATCACGTCTCAACAACAAAACCAACGAGGAATCACCAACGCAACGACTTAGCTTCGGACTGGGAAGCTCAGTTTCAACCAGCATACATAGGTCCAAACTCAGCTGAAGCAGGAATAGGAGGTAATGGCTAACACAAGCGAAATAGTGATCCTATCGTGGAATGTTCAAGGTCTTAATTCACCAAGGAAGTGGAAATCAGGCGAACACAGGCTCGGGCAATTATCTGGAGACATTGGGCCTCATTACACGGTAGGCGGTGAGCCATGGCGCTATTAGCGCCATGGCTCATGCCGGTAAAATACCGGCACCGCCTTGGCGGAAAGGGGATTTACCGCCCCATCCCAAGGTTGGAGGGGCGGTAAATCCCCCTTCCGCCATTGCCCTTCCCCATTCCCATTTCTGCCCCATAGGGCTCTATGGGAATGGGGAAGGCGCTAATTACGGCACCGCAATTTTGCGGTGCCGTAATTAGCTCCGAGGTCCCTTAGCGGGTTGGTATTTAACGCCTGCAAAAAGCAGGCGTTAAAACTCCAACCCGCTAAGGGACCTCGTAGTAAGGCGGCAGGGATTTACCGGTACCGGTATTTTACCGGTGCCGGTAAATCCCTACCGCCTACCGTGTAATGAGGCCCATTGTATTCCTCCAAGAAACTCATCTACTGCAAGAAGACAAACACTGAGTAAGATTCAATAGGTACAAAAAAGCGTACTTTGCCACTTCCGGCCAGAAGAAAAGAGGGGTGGCTATACTCCTGAGTGACAGGATCCTTCTATCAGAAATCACAATAAAAAGGGACCCAAATGGGTGCTTCCTCCTACTCAAGGGGCTATTTGAAGAGCTCCCCATCACCATTGCTTCAATCTATGGTCCCAATACGGCCCAAGCCAATTTTATTACAGACCTAATCCCAACCATCCTAGCATTTCAAGAAGGTCACCTAATCATGGGCGGGGACTTCAACTCCATGCCAAATCCCCAAGTGGATAAGACTCTACCACCCACTAACTCTGACTTCGTACAAGCACTATCACTAGCCAATCTACTCAGGGAAACAGAATCCGTAGACGCCTGGAGGCTTTTTAATGGGACCTCAAGAGACTACACCCATTATTCCTGGGTTCACAAAGGTTTCTCGAGAATCAACCTCATATTGATAACAGGGGTTCTCTACCCATTCTTAAATAAAACGGCAATCCACACCTGCATGATCTCGGATCACACCTGAGTGACTGCAAACGTGGCTATATCGTGTCAAAAGCGTCCAGCTCAGAAACACTGGAGGCTGAATGACTCTCTTTTACTAGACGAATGTATTAAAATGGAAGTCGCGAACACAATATCCAATTATTTTAAGGAAAACACCATGGAGGCCTCTCCTATCAATATCATCTGGGATGCGATGAAAGCAGTTGTCAGAGGCTCCCTGATCAGCGCAGGGGCGGAGCAGTGAAGAGTTTCGAACATAGCAGCAGCCAAGCTGGAGGAAAGAGTGAACCAACTAGAGGCCAAACTGAAGCAGCGACACTCCAGAAAAGTAGAGAGAGAGCTGAGAAAGGCCAAAACAGCGCTGGAAATGCATTGCGCTGATCGTACTACCAAATCCCTAGCCTTTACGAGGCAGTTTTATTATATGAAAGGGAACAAAGCGAACAAAGTGCTAGTGCAAAAACTGAAAAAGATCTGCAGCAGAAACAATATCCTCAAAATAGCCGGGGCGGATGGGAAAATACCCCACGCTGAAGCGGACAAAATTGACGAACTGTCGAGATATCACTCAGACATTATGAAAGAGATATCAACAGCGTATTTGCATTCAGTACCCATTCAGAATTCGACTCAGATGGAGCACCTCGAATCACCCATCTCGGCGGAGGAAATCATTGAAGCCATCAAATCTCTTAAATCCACGGCTCCTGGCCCAGATGGCTTATCTGCAACCTTCTACAAGAAATCCTCCAGAATCCTAGTTCCCCAGTTGGTAACTCTATTCAATTCTTTTCTGTCATCGGGATCTGTCACTGGGTCAATGGCGGAGTCGCTAACAGTTCTGCTGCACAAACCCGGGAAAGCACCCAAACTGACCACCTCTTATCGCCCGATTACGCTTATGAACAACGATGGTAAGATTTTTGCTAAAGTTCTGGCGGGCAGGCAAGGCACGGTCCTACCAAGCCTGATTGACAGCGACCAGACAGGGTTTATACCAGGGAGGGGGACTCACGATAACATTCGGAGAACAATAGACATTATCGAAAGTGCCCATAGATCCAGGGACAGAATGGCAGTGATATCGTTAGATGCTCATAAAGCCTTTGATTTGGTGGACTGGGGGTACCTTCGGGCAATCTTAAAACATTTCAGATTCGGCCCAAACTTCATCACATGGGTAATGGCCAATTACCAAACTCCCACTACACAGCTGCGGGTCAATGGCATCAGATCCGAAGCAATACATATATCAAGGGGCACTAGACAGGGGTGCCCACTCTCTCCCTTGATTTTCGCTTTATGCATGGAGCCTTTTGCAGGCAAAATTAGACAGAACACAAGGATAAGGGGGATCACGGTAGGAAACCGCAAATACAAAATTGCATTATATGTGGATGACATATTAATAACAGCGTCAAATCTGGCATCATCCCTTGAGGCCTTATGGGAGGAGATTAATGAGTTTGGGGCTCTATCAGGGTTCAAAACAAACCAAGATAAATCATCAGCCCTGGCGATCAACATTTCGAATCAGGAAAGAATCACCCTCAGGCTTCTAATGCCGATCCCATGGGCGAAGGACACAATCGAATACCTAGGGGTATATATCACTAAAGACCCGTCCCACCTGTATGCAGCTAACTTCCCACAACTTATTAAAGATTTTAAAAAAGACTTAAAGAACTGGTCTTCCCAAGAAATCTCCTGGTTTGGGCAGATTACTGCCATAAAAATGAATCTGATCCCTAGGTGGATATATTTCTGTACAGCAATACCGGCCCGCGTCCCGGGCCCAGTACTAGTGGACATACAAAAGAAATTTCAAGAATTTGCCTGGGGGGGAGGCCTTGCATTAGCAAACGAATAATGATCCGGGGTAAGAATCAGAGAGGGCTGGGAGTACCAAACATAGCTAGATATACCCTAGCGGCTCAGCTATCGCACGCATTCTCTTGGGTGCAAGAAGCCGATGCGCCGAAATGGATGCAAATCAAAGAGGGCTTGTGCCTGGGCAACCCCACGGATCTCCCACACCTCCCAGAGATGAAAGTGCAAACAAATAGAGGCCCCCTCTCTGCCACAATAACAATTGTCCGATGCTGGAGGGCAGCAGCACGGAAATGGGGTATCCGGGGCGCTCTGGGCCCCCTAACTCCTGTCTGGAACAACCCAGATTTTTCACCAGGCTGCCTCCCCAGCAGCTTTCAGTCTTGGAGGGAGGGCAGGCTATTCAAAACGGGCGACTTCCTGGAGGAGGGTTCTCCCATCTCATTCGAAAGATGCAAATCAAAATTTGGGGTAGATGAGCGGGAGAGATTCCATTACACCCAAATACGGCAATGGCTGTCTCACAGGGCGGTTCGGGAGAGATGTGCCAGAGAGATGACAGCTCTGGAAATCTCCCTCACAACTCCAATGAAAAGAAGCAAAACCTCCACTCTGTACCATCTCCTGGATAGGGCCGACCCCACGAGAAAAGAAAGGTACATGCTCGAATGGGAGAAGGACCTGGGCCCGGGAAATAGAGGTTGAAGAATGGGCAAAAATCTGAGCCAGATTGCACAAGAGTTCACAATGCATTACAAATAGGGAGGGAGGCTACAAGCTCTGCTATAGATACTACGTGACCCCAGTCCAGCTCAACAGAGCCAATCCAAATATCCTTTACCGCTGCTGGCGTGGCTGCCCCACCCCTGGCTCCCTATTTCATATGGTATGGACCTGCCCGAAGGCGGAGGCATATTGGAAGGAGGTGATCAAGCACATCAGGGAAATCACCGGCCTCTCCATACCCTGGGATCCTGGAATCATCCTCCTGGGAGAAACGTGGGGGGGAGCACTCCCATTCTCAGGGCACATTCCCCGTCTATGTACGCACTTACTCCTTGCAGCAAACATTACACTGGCCCGGTTATGGAAAAATGAGTACGGACCCTCAGTAGCATTATGGTGGTCCAAGTGTTGGGACATCGCGGTCGCTGAAAAGGTAACTGCAATCCGAACTGGCACGTTCAATAAGACCTTGAACACTTGGGATCCATTTATGGACTATGCAGCCAGATTCCCAGCGCTGACTAGAAGGCCACCACTCACTAGATGGCTACAAAGCAGCCCACTCTATTAACCATCCCACAGACTTAAACCATAGCCACTCAACACATGAATCCCTACATAATCACCAAGAGTGAGCATGGTCGCGGAAAATAGAGTGCAGGCTACCATCGGCCTATTCCTTGACATTCATATGAATCTGTGTTTTTGAACTGAAGCAATTAATGATCATTGTGACGTTGTTGATGTCGTGTCTATCTGTAAAACCTAGTAAAATATAGATATGAAAAAATAAAAGTAGATAGGACAGTAGTCTCGGAGACTAGAAGCCTACAGGTTCAAGAGCAATGGGCGGCAGAAGTGGATCAAATAAATACCACGGAATTTAATGTATTTTCTGCAGGATTGCACAGCGTGGTAATGCACCTGCTACAGAGGGTTGAGGGGGTTGGGGGGTGGTTGTGTGTGTGTAAACTTCAGGTGGCCGTTTTAAATCCAGGCAGTGTGTCGACAAGACCAGTCGAAGCGTGCAAGAGGATTAAACAAAAAACACTGAGTTCTGTCATAAGAAAGGGCTGATTTCTTCCTTATCTTTTTGATGAGAGCGTGTTAATACACTTGCTGCATATTTCCGTGCACATACTTCCGGTTTGTGCACAGAACAGAACACATGGGTTTAACCTGTCACCCTCCTGAAGGGAACGAGTCTCAGTGAGGTGGATACTTTTAAATGGGGATTTGTCTGGACTTTTGGGTCTCTCAGAAGGCTGGAAGGTATTCGGAAAGTTAGGCCAAGCAGACACCTCTAGCCCAGGTTCAGAAGTTCATCATTCTCAGGCGATGAGTCCAAATCTTTACATGGGTTGTTTCATGACAGGCCGCTAGCTGGTAGGGTTGAAATAGAGGGAATGACTCATGAGAAGTAGCTGACTCAGCCTTTCACTCTTTCGAGAGTGATATTGAACAGTAGAAAATTATGCTCGATCATATTAAATGAGGAGGTTTCATAACAGGCCAGTCTCTACGAGGAAGCAGCAGGGCCGTGCAAGTCACCAGTAAAACAAGCAGTTGCATATGAAAGAGAAATGGTTGTGGGTGTGTCAGGTGCAAATTAGCATTTCATCCTTGTGATGGTGATAGGATCATCACAAAGAAAGCCTATGTAATAGTACATGTGGTCCACATAATAGTTAGCAACAGGCACCACCAATGAGGCACCAGTAGGGCTGAGGAGGAGCCATTGACACGTCAGATGTCCCCGACTCCGCATTTCATCATTTTAACAGCAATACAATGTGTATCATTATTGTCGATGATCTGCAATGGGGTATTTCATCAAAGCCTGGTTCTTCTGAAAGGCCCATAGCACTACGGCAGAGTCAGTTACATGTTAAAGGGCCTCCTTGCCTCTAACAGAAAATGATAGTATGAGTAATCCTGTGCGCCCATCAGCACACAGAGCGAGAAAAGCACTAAGAAAAACAAAAGTAAACACCTTCCTTATTTCTATGTTAACCCCCTGTTGCCCACTGTCAAAATACAAGAAAGGAAACCTCCAGCCTGCCAACTCCCCCAGGGCAGTGCCTCTCTACAGAGAATGCAAAGCGCATGACATTTTGCACAGAAGCAGCTGCACTAAACCTCAGATGCAAGAATATGATTCTGGGGCAATGGTCCACTAGAGACGCTGGCCCGCGTTAGAAAGGATGTAAGGCTTTGGCCTGCTGTCACTGCACGGAGCACGTCCAGAACTTAGGCTGTGCTCTCTTCAGCCAGACCTGAAGGGGCACACGCTCCAGCAGCTGCAGGTGACAGGAGCAGATCTCCCAGGTGATGGATTCTCAAGGGGGACGGACCTGCTCCTGCTCCTCGGAAAGCCCCCCCACCCCCCCGCAGACACGCACCACTAATAACAAGACAGGCAACAATAATCACTAAGAAAACAATGTCGACGCAGGGAACGATTCTGTAAGCAACACAAGTGTGAACGTCAGTCAAGACTGTACATTACTTTACATGTCGTTTGCATCCGACAGTAACATTGCATATTGTAAAGGCCCAATTAGAAGCGTGTTACTTTGGGTTTCAATATCAAGAACTGAAGACATAATTAAGATGGCATGGTGACCTTTTCGGCTCTGGGGACGGTCTTGGCACCATATAGAGCGCAGCATCGTTCTCTTACTTCAGCAGAGAACGCAATCAGTGCCCCAGGCGGGCCGGTGAGATCTAAGGCTCATTAGAGGAAGATAACAAAGCGGCGAGGCTTTTGTTGTGCACATTGGCTTCTATTTCTGGAACCTGGGCGAGTCCCCACGCTGCTCAGTGAGCAGGTACCTCAGTCAGGGGTCAAGGGTCAAGCATCTCACGTGTTCTGAGAACCTGCTGTGCTGGGCGACGTTTGCAGAAATACTGGGCAGATTTTTCAATTACAAAGGTTACTAGCTCTCTGAAATGTCACACTTCTTTCTGTGGGTTACAATGCTATCTTCCATAACTAGTGCATAATAAATGAGAACAGCGCTGGATAATACGAAGCCGTATTAAATTAGAGCAAGGGCATCACAACCTCTTACAGTAGAGTTGTATGTTTTCAATGGCAACTCCAATTATAATGTGTTTTCTCTGTCACCAGCGATGCATCTAAGCAGCACATATGCCATAGCTACTTTCTGTTTAATCACAGAGCATTCATAGTACAGGCAGGAACAAGACTATTCATGTTATAAGGCAGGGGTCTGCAGCATTGGGCTCTCCAGATGCATTGGACTACAAATCCCACCAGTCTGAGCCAATGTAGTCAATGGAAAGCGAACATGTTAGTCGTAGTCCAAAACAACTGAAAAGCCGCAGGTTGCAGACACCTGCTCTGAGGTGTTGGCAGAACCATCGGGTTCCTGCTGCTGCCAACTTCCCTGCTTGCCTACTGCTGATCTCCTATTACTTCCTGCAAACACAACTTCCTGCAGCAAGATCCTGGGGGCTGCTCTGTAGCACACCAGCCACCCTCCTTTGCATCCAGCATGGTTAGGTGTCCTCTAGGACCGAAACTGGAAACTCAAAAAAAAGCAGGTTACCAAATGGCAAACTCTGTGTCCTGGTGGAGGGGGTGCCTGCCTGTTCGGTTAAGAGGCAGGCAATAACAAGCCTCACCAGTGCAGCAAGCTGTGGGGAGATCTGATGCAAGGTCACCGGTGGGAACCCTGCAGCTTGGAAGCCATTAAAAGCATTGGCAAGACTTCAAGAGACATGATGTCTGCATGCTATTTGATGGCTGACGCAAGAAGTGCCGCGCCACAGGAGGCGGCCTGTGACACCACCACCACAGGTACTGCGGCAGTGGGAAGAGCTGGGCCTCACAATCATCTACATGGGAGGCATTCCAATAGTTGGAGGCTTTGAGAAAGGAGGTGATGATTACATAATACAGAACACTTCTCTATACACGCATGAGAAGACATGTATGCTGTGCCAGGTCTCATTTTGATGTCGGAGAATGATGTAATGTATGTGAAAACATTTAATTGGTCTTTACTTATCGATTCCATATTCCGTTTCGGGTTTCCTGCGCATGGTGGCAAGTCCCCCTCGGTTTACTTCCTCGCGTCATCGGTGTGTTGATGCGGCTGGAGATGCAAGAATCCCTCTGGGCGCTGTCTGTTTTTGTATGCTAGCAAGGAGCAGGTGGAGTCCATAGGGAGCTGCTGTAATAACGGCCTACCTGTGTCACCATGGCGACAGCCATCACAGATCTCTGCCGAGCACAGGCAAGGTAACAGATGGAGGCCATTGTTGACACACACACACACAAATAAGGGTGGCAATATCTATATGGGTACAGCAGTAACCATTCAACTTTCCGCAGGGTGCCGCCCCGCAACTCACAGACCCTCAACTGAGACGTAGTATTTATGATCATAAGAATGTGAACGCACAAGAAATATTGCACAACTTTATTTAATCAAGTGATGCAACATAAAATATTAAAGTTCTTTTGAATATTTAATGTTGTTTTATATAACCTCACGACTGAGGGAAAACTGATCACCTTTGTTCAAAGTAACTGTTATGAGAATTCCAAATTGAATTCTATTTGATCCGTTAGTCTTGAGAAAGCCCGAGCATGGGCGAAACTGTTAGCCACACAGTCGGCACAATTCATATCTACCTGTCATTTGACAGTTTGTGATTTGTTGGCACAATTTGTATGCACTTGCTATTTGACAGTTTGAGAATATCTTTTACTCACCAGTTTACTAACACAGCATTTGACTATGTACTAAAAGTACATTCTTTTTCTTATTCCCATTCAATATACATGATTGCTCGTCATATGACTAGTCATTTTGTTAACCTGGAATTGGGTGTGCGCATTTATGATAAACAACATTTCAAGATCTATTTGAGTATGATCTGAGAAAAACCCCATGATGAATGAAGTGGGAACAACTCGCCTCCACCGTCCCGTACCCCAAATCCGTCCTACAGCACACATGGGCTCAGGGATCCTGATTTGGTCTGGCATGTCACGTCAAACATGGTCACATGTCAAGTCTTCAGTGACTACACAAGGGTACCTTCTGAACAATAAATCCCAGAATGCAAAACAACAACCCTATAACTGGACTAGCACATCCAAATGTGAAATGGTCTTTGCATATAGGTCAATGGTAAAGGGGATGGTACAAGATGTGAAGAAATGTGTTTCACGCAAATGGATAGATTAAGGAAAATGTATACGATTTATCAATGTTTAAGGCAATTGAATCGCCCCTGCTATCCCTAATAGGATTCACAACTCTAGATTTGACATCTGCACCATTTGAGCATCAGTATATTTAGTGCATCCAAATGTAACCCTCAATGTCGCCTTGCAATCACAGGGAACATGCTCAACGGTTTACAATCGCTACTCTTCTGAATTAATTTAACTCCCAGAGTATCACAGAGACTAACAACGTAAGTGAAGAAATGGGTGGTACGCATAATCATGAACGTAATTTCTGACATGTACACTGTAACCATATGTGGCAGCCTACATTCTCACAGGGCACTTTCCCTTTCAGGGGCACCACAGGATGCCATAGAGAAAGCAGTTGTGGATTCCCGTTTAATGGATCACCCAGGAAATGCAGTCCTTAAAATACTGCAATGGAAGGGCAGGGTTGGTGAAACCAGAAGACAGAATTCCCTGGTAATGTAAGTGTTTTGTGGGGCTGTGGGGTGATCAGTGTAGTGGGGGGCAGCCTCGAGGGGGCAGGAGGAGAAGGGATAATGAGCACAACATGGTGGGTTTGGACAGGGCAAGCGGGCCGGGGAAGGCAAGATGCTGCAGGGACGCAGGAGCAGGCGGGGAGGGGCCGCTTGGCATGAAGGGTTTGGGAGGTCAAACCCACTGATGGAGCCATAATCCTGCCTGTTGGAGGATGCTTTGAGGTGGAAAAAGGCGGCCTTTTGGGGGAGCTGTCTCCAATGGACAGGCTAAGTATATAAAACCAAGAAAGCAGCAGAAGACGCCACATGCCAGCAATCAATCCACCGTGGCCCTTGTACATACGAGGAGACACACGCTCAAGATCTGTTGTCACTACAGGGTAGAATACCAGCTTACCCCGGCCTTCCAGTGACTATGGTCCATGCACCACCAGCAAGCCAACCACCACTGTCAGCATAGGCATTTTGGTAATTGAGCAGCTCAGGAACAACGTGGAAATGCCACCAGACTGTGTGTCTATGCATGTATGTTTTGGGTTTTATATTGCCAAAACCTAGTTGTGAAGCAACAGAGCGCTATACGCAAGGGGATACAGTAACAAGGTACAATAATATGGACACAAATAAAAAATGAATTATTAAGGGTCCACTTGGCAGGGCATAGGCATAAAGAGAGAGAGCCGACACAGGGTTACAACACAGGATACACGCACTCTCCTAGTGGGGGTCTCTGCAGCACTTGCGGTGTGGGTAGACCCTGCCTAACTAGGTCTATGGTGGCCCCGGCCCAGCCCTCACCCATCAGATGAAGGCTGGGGTGTTCCGAACGTGGCACACAGTGCTGCTAGGAGGCATTCTGCATCCGGGTCAGTATGAGTCAGTGCCAAATGTGGCATATGGCACATGCCACAGCATATATATATAGAGAAAGACAAAGCTAGAGTGTAGATGCTGGGGGTGCAGAGAACAATTTATCACATAGGGGACCAATCACAATTAAAATATAATTTTAATGATGAGTCAAAGAAGTTAAAACAACCAATTAAATAAAGTGGTCCATAATACAAAACATACAATATTCCAAACATCAAAGCAAAAACTAAAACAGGAATTACGTAACAGACTAGTTCGGCTAGTTATAAAACCAAAGTGTTGAGAGAGCACAAGTGGGTACCTATTAAACAGATTATATAGTACCCTACTTTCGTAAGCATCAATGTGTCGTAAGTTTGAATCTCTGGTTAAAATACAGAGAGGTATCTCGACATGTTTCTGTTCCTAAAACAAGTGTGGAACATTCATCAGGAGGAAATTATTAACGTAACCCAGTTACAGTTGACATATAGCACATAACAGTGAGCACTCCCTAGCACCTGCGGGAATAAAACAGAAAAAACAAATAGTTAGCTCTTGAGTAGCAAGATACTATGAGAGGTTCATAAAGTATGAACGTAGCGTACATCTGGGGGAAACAAATACCTCAAATGACGCCTGTGGGTGCTCGCTACTTGGAATAGTAGGAGGAGGAAGACCCCGTGGTCAATCCTGCAAGAGATAAAAAATTACCTTATAAGCATAATAAGTTGCTTCCAGGAAAACAAAAATTGTGTTACACACACAACAACCGAAAAGGAGACCAAATTGCAGAAGTCAAGTAATGAGTAGTGAGTAGTGGATGTCACCAGGATACTTCAGAGGTACGAAGGTTAGCGGAGGTGGATCTCCGAACAGAAAAAGGGGGTAGGATCGTTTCATCATAGGTAAGATAGAAAACCGCTATGCTAGAAGTGTAGATAAATAAAGGCTCCACAATGTTACAACTACTAAGGGGGCCATGCATCGCTCCGAAAGGTAGAGGGTAAGGTGGTAGACAGTAATGTCCCGAACCCGAAGATGACACCCACGGAAGTGTTACTATGGGGTATAGAAAAAACCCATACTTGTATACCTTGGGAAAACTCGTAAATGCTACAGTTCAGCGGGAATCCTTCGATCGACCCTAAAAGAGCAAGGACACATCCCAGCGGACCTAGGGTAAATATACGCTCGTTGCCCATCTCTTACAAACTTATTCAAGGGTGCTTAGGGAATAAGCACAAAAAGTTCAAAAATTCAAATCGCTTACCCTCCACCTAATCACCGCCAGAGGATAAGTGCTCTGTACTCAAAGGGAATGACTCCCCGAATAGCTCAGGAGGCTAGTCACCAAAGCTAGCAGGTAGTCATGGTTACCTGGTAGTCCTACCTCTATGTTTATTGAAAAAGCCCAGAGCCTGGAAAAACAAAGATCACGGTGGCGGCCATCTTAAGAAGAAAAGTATGTGCCTACAAGTCACTGGACCTTACGTAAACGGAGGTGGGGAGAGAGTAGCAGAAGATCAACATGGGAATGTGCACGACCTATACAGGTTAGGGAGGCAAATGTACAAACATCATAGTGATTGAACAAGAAAAAAGCATAAATGGTGCTAAATATTCTGCCAATCAATCGATTCATTGAGACCAATCACATCACTGTGCAGCATATATATCATTTTTTGCTCCATCTTCAGCAGTTTCTTTTCTCGTGCTAAAAAATTAGTTCCTTTGAGGGCTATTAGAACAGTCCATTTAAAGTCCTCATGATTATGCTTGAGCAAGTTGAAGTGTTTCACCATGGGAGCATTTTCAGTCTTATTCTTCAAACAGCTTCGATGTTCCATGATTCTGGTTTTGACTTTGCGAGTGGTCTTGCCCACATAGTGTAGTCCACATATGCAAGTGATCATGTACACCACAAACTCAGTATTACAATTTGTCAAATTCTTTTGCGTCCAGAGTTTTGAAAGGCCAACATCAATTGTTTTCGTTTTGGAAGTCAATTTACAGACACCGCATGAGCCGCAGGGGTAATGCCCGGTGGTATCGGGAAGGCCCCATAAAGTGGTAAGTCTGGGTTCCGAAATGTAACCACATTTAAGTTTGCTATTACTGACTCTGTTGCCAATAGTGGTGCTTCTTTTATATGCAAAGATAGGTCGTGGCATACCTAGAGAAGTAGTTTCAAAGATTTTCCAATTTTTCTTGATGATGTTGGTGATTTTAAAACTCTGGTCTGTAAAGGTGTTAACACAGACAATACGATCATCTTTGGGTTTAGCCGGTTTTGGTTCAAGCAATGCTTCGCGATTGTTATTAAAAGCCCTTTTTGCAGATTTTTTCACCAATTTTTTGGGGTAGCCTCTTTGTCTGAGTTTTTTACTGAGACATGCAGCCTCGGTCTCATATGTTTCTTTGTCCGAACTATTCCTTTTTAGGCGTAAAAATTGGCCAAATGGAAGGTTATCACGTAAATGTTTTATGTGATGGCTCGAATAGTCTAATAAGGAATTCTTATCAGTCGGTTTGTGGTATGGTTTGATTTTGAGAACCCCATTAGATGAATAGATGGTGAGATCTAGAAAATTGGTGGAAACATTGCTCGAAGTCATGGTGAACTGGAGATGTGGATTCAAACTATTGAGCCAGGTGAAAAAATGGTTGGCCTCATCAGCAGTACCTTTCCAAAGTACCAAAATGTCGTCGATATAACGACTCCATTTAACAATGTTGGTATTGAAAGGGTTTGAATTATTGTAAATATGGGAATTCTCAAAAGTCTCAACATAAAGATTGGCTACACTAGGAGCCATAGTCGCCCCCATTGCTGTTCCCTCGATTTGTTGGTAGAATTTACCATTAAACTCAAAATAGTTGCGTTTGAGTGCAAGTTCAACACACCAAAGGATAAACGATGTTGGCACGGGGTCCTTATCTGTGCGAGATAGAAGTGTTTCTTCAATAACATCCAAAGTGGCTTGTTGCGGGATATTCGTGTAGAGTGAGACAATATCCAGGCCCAATAGCAACTGTGTGGTAGGATCGAAATCATGGTTTTCATAGCTATTGATGACATCTCTGGAGTCTTTCAGATAGGATTGCATAGCTTGAACATATCCTTTCAAATAATGATCAGCAAAAGTGGAGAGGGGTTCGAGGACCGAGTCAATCCCTGCCACAATCGGCCTGCCAGGAGGGTTGATAAGAGTTTTGTGCACCTTAGGTAGGGTGTAAAACGTAGGGATTTTAGGTTTTTTGTTTACTAGGAAGTCTGCTTCCTGTTTTGAAATCCATTCTCGATCTTTAGCCTTAGAGACTTTGTCAGAGATAAGTATAAATAGTTCTGGGGTAGGGTCCTGTGTAAGAACACAATAATAGTGATTATTACCAAGTTGCCTTTCGCATTCTTTAATATAATCGCTACGATTAAGGATCACAATCCCCCCGCCTTTGTCAGCCTTCTTGATGATAATGAGTGGATTTTTAGATAGAGAATCTAGGGCCTTGTGTTCCGCCTTAGAGAGGTTTTGGAAGGATCTCTGGTGTTTATTCTCGAGGGCGGTGACTTCCGCCATCACTTTCTTTTCAAAAACCAAAGATTCTGGAGAAAAACTCTGCGGAGGTGGGTAAAATCTCACCATCTATTCATCTAATGGGGTTCTCAAAATCAAACCATACCACAAACCGACTGATAAGAATTCCTTATTAGACTATTCGAGCCATCACATAAAACATTTACGTGATAACCTTCCATTTGGCCAATTTTTACGCCTAAAAAGGAATAGTTCGGACAAAGAAACATATGAGACCGAGGCTGCATGTCTCAGTAAAAAACTCAGACAAAGAGGCTACCCCAAAAAATTGGTGAAAAAATCTGCAAAAAGGGCTTTTAATAACAATCGCGAAGCATTGCTTGAACCAAAACCGGCTAAACCCAAAGATGATCGTATTGTCTGTGTTAACACCTTTACAGACCAGAGTTTTAAAATCACCAACATCATCAAGAAAAATTGGAAAATCTTTGAAACTACTTCTCTAGGTATGCCACGACCTATCTTTGCATATAAAAGAAGCACCACTATTGGCAACAGAGTCAGTAATAGCAAACTTAAATGTGGTTACATTTCGGAACCCAGACTTACCACTTTATGGGGCCTTCCCGATACCACCGGGCATTACCCCTGCGGCTCATGCGGTGTCTGTAAATTGACTTCCAAAACGAAAACAATTGATGTTGGCCTTTCAAAACTCTGGACGCAAAAGAATTTGACAAATTGTAATACTGAGTTTGTGGTGTACATGATCACTTGCATATGTGGACTACACTATGTGGGCAAGACCACTCGCAAAGTCAAAACCAGAATCATGGAACATCGAAGCTGTTTGAAGAATAAGACTGAAAATGCTCCCATGGTGAAACACTTCAACTTGCTCAAGCATAATCATGAGGACTTTAAATGGACTGTTCTAATAGCCCTCAAAGGAACTAATTTTTTAGCACGAGAAAAGAAACTGCTGAAGATGGAGCAAAAAATGATATATATGCTGCACAGTGATGTGATTGGTCTCAATGAATCGATTGATTGGCAGAATATTTAGCACCATTTATGCTTTTTTCTTGTTCAATCACTATGATGTTTGTACATTTGCCTCCCTAACCTGTATAGGTCGTGCACATTCCCATGTTGATCTTCTGCTACTCTCTCCCCACCTCCGTTTACGTAAGGTCCAGTGACTTGTAGGCACATACTTTTCTTCTTAAGATGGCCGCCACCGTGATCTTTGTTTTTCCAGGCTCTGGGCTTTTTCAATAAACATAGAGGTAGGACTACCAGGTAACCATGACTACCTGCTAGCTTTGGTGACTAGCCTCCTGAGCTATTCGGGGAGTCATTCCCTTTGAGTACAGAGCACTTATCCTCTGGCGGTGATTAGGTGGAGGGTAAGCGATTTGAATTTTTGAACTTTTTGTGCTTATTCCCTAAGCACCCTTGAATAAGTTTGTAAGAGATGGGCAACGAGCGTATATTTACCCTAGGTCCGCTGGGATGTGTCCTTGCTCTTTTAGGGTCGATCGAAGGATTCCCGCTGAACTGTAGCATTTACGAGTTTTCCCAAGGTATACAAGTATGGGTTTTTTCTATACCCCATAGTAACACTTCCGTGGGTGTCATCTTCGGGTTCGGGACATTACTGTCTACCACCTTACCCTCTACCTTTCGGAGCGATGCATGGCCCCCTTAGTAGTTGTAACATTGTGGAGCCTTTATTTATCTACACTTCTAGCATAGCGGTTTTCTATCTTACCTATGATGAAACGATCCTACCCCCTTTTTCTGTTCGGAGATCCACCTCCGCTAACCTTCGTACCTCTGAAGTATCCTGGTGACATCCACTACTCACTACTCATTACTTGACTTCTGCAATTTGGTCTCCTTTTCGGTTGTTGTGTGTGTAACACAATTTTTGTTTTCCTGGAAGCAACTTATTATGCTTATAAGGTAATTTTTTATCTCTTGCAGGATTGACCACGGGGTCTTCCTCCTCCTACTATTCCAAGTAGCGAGCACCCACAGGCGTCATTTGAGGTATTTGTTTCCCCCAGATGTACGCTACGTTCATACTTTATGAACCTCTCATAGTATCTTGCTACTCAAGAGCTAACTATTTGTTTTTTCTGTTTTATTCCCGCAGGTGCTAGGGAGTGCTCACTGTTATGTGCTATATGTCAACTGTAACTGGGTTACGTTAATAATTTCCTCCTGATGAATGTTCCACACTTGTTTTAGGAACAGAAACATGTCGAGATACCTCTCTGTATTTTAACCAGAGATTCAAACTTACGACACATTGATGCTTACGAAAGTAGGGTACTATATAATCTGTTTAATAGGTACCCACTTGTGCTCTCTCAACACTTTGGTTTTATAACTAGCCGAACTAGTCTGTTACGTAATTCCTGTTTTAGTTTTTGCTTTGATGTTTGGAATATTGTATGTTTTGTATTATGGACCACTTTATTTAATTGGTTGTTTTAACTTCTTTGACTCATCATTAAAATTATATTTTAATTGTGATTGGTCCCCTATGTGATAAATTGTTCTCTGCACCCCCAGCATCTACACTCTAGCTTTGTCTTTCTCTATATATATAGGCTATTGTTTTCCTGGACATAGACAAAGTATACTTAGCTATTTGTTTGCAGCTATAAGTATACCAGGCTTCCTCTTAGTATAAATGATTCATAGTGGCTATCGGTCACAGGAAACCTTTACAAGTGGGTGGTATTTTGTGCCCACACACAGCAGTCTTTGAGACCCGGATCCCCCTACTTTTACCTCCATAATGGCAGAAGATAGAACCTTAGCTTATAGTGAGGACTACGCAGCAGCCCTTATGAAAGCTATCTCTATTCTTGATCAGGATGCCATCAGGGATAACACACAAGAAAAAGATGAATGGAACGAACTGATACAGCTAAGAAAAAGGCTCACACGGACGGAACTTCACGGAGCGATCATGCTTGAATATCTCAAGAATAAAGCATTACCCCAAGGACTTACTGTCATGAATGAACCAAGATTGTTCCTTGACAATGAAAAGTTTCGAGTGCAATGGAGTTATATAGCGAATCGCTGTGGTCGCGATTGGTTAATTCTGATTATCGATACCGCAAAAGAAACATCTACTAAGATAGAAATCGAACTACTCAAAATCGAAGAAAATATACAGAAACTACTACCACTTGAACATTTTAAAAAACAACTAGAAGAGATTGAGAAAGATCTTAAAGAATTCAAAACAACTAACACGAGGGAACGCATCCAACGTATGAAAAAAGACCTAGCACGTTTTGCACATGAGAAAGCTTTCCCGTATGTAAAAGACGACTATGTCAATAAAACCTTACAAACTAGTGGTCCCACCCAACGCAACAGACGAGTGAGGTTCCGTAACACCTCATACAGCACAAGTAATGACAGCAGTGACCCCGATGATGCGGGAGAAGGAACTTCCTCGGAGAATAAGACAACCAACAAAAGGGGCAGAGGCCAGTTCACAAGACGGCAGAACAGCAGAGGAAGGAGGAACAATCAGGGCCGTTTTTTATACCAGGCCCAGAACAGAAACACATGGGACGACGGACCGAAACAAACCCGAAGCGGGAGTCGCTTCTGATTAACCTCTCTGACTACATACTTACAGAAACGGAACAACAAGTCCTTAATAAGGGACTTGGATACGTCATGACCAAACAACATGACCCTTTCGAATTCCGTATAGAATTCAAACAATTGATGAGGAAAATTCATCTCAAAGAATTCTTCTCTCTCGAAACAGAGAACGTCTATGAAGGACCCCCCAACTGCACGGGTCTACGCAACCCTTCCACATTTTACCCACCTCCGCAGAGTTTTTCTCCAGAATCTTTGGTTTTTGAAAAGAAAGTGATGGCGGAAGTCACCGCCCTCGAGAATAAACACCAGAGATCCTTCCAAAACCTCTCTAAGGCGGAACACAAGGCCCTAGATTCTCTATCTAAAAATCCACTCATTATCATCAAGAAGGCTGACAAAGGCGGGGGGATTGTGATCCTTAATCGTAGCGATTATATTAAAGAATGCGAAAGGCAACTTGGTAATAATCACTATTATTGTGTTCTTACACAGGACCCTACCCCAGAACTATTTATACTTATCTCTGACAAAGTCTCTAAGGCTAAAGATCGAGAATGGATTTCAAAACAGGAAGCAGACTTCCTAGTAAACAAAAAACCTAAAATCCCTACGTTTTACACCCTACCTAAGGTGCACAAAACTCTTATCAACCCTCCTGGCAGGCCGATTGTGGCAGGGATTGACTCGGTCCTCGAACCCCTCTCCACTTTTGCTGATCATTATTTGAAAGGATATGTTCAAGCTATGCAATCCTATCTGAAAGACTCCAGAGATGTCATCAATAGCTATGAAAACCATGATTTCGATCCTACCACACAGTTGCTATTGGGCCTGGATATTGTCTCACTCTACACGAATATCCCGCAACAAGCCACTTTGGATGTTATTGAAGAAACACTTCTATCTCGCACAGATAAGGACCCCGTGCCAACATCGTTTATCCTTTGGTGTGTTGAACTTGCACTCAAACGCAACTATTTTGAGTTTAATGGTAAATTCTACCAACAAATCGAGGGAACAGCAATGGGGGCGACTATGGCTCCTAGTGTAGCCAATCTTTATGTTGAGACTTTTGAGAATTCCCATATTTACAATAATTCAAACCCTTTCAATACCAACATTGTTAAATGGAGTCGTTATATCGACGACATTTTGGTACTTTGGAAAGGTACTGCTGATGAGGCCAACCATTTTTTCACCTGGCTCAATAGTTTGAATCCACATCTCCAGTTCACCATGACTTCGAGCAATGTTTCCACCAATTTTCTAGATCTCACCATCTATTCATCTAATGGGGTTCTCAAAATCAAACCATACCACAAACCGACTGATAAGAATTCCTTATTAGACTATTCGAGCCATCACATAAAACATTTACGTGATAACCTTCCATTTGGCCAATTTTTACGCCTAAAAAGGAATAGTTCGGACAAAGAAACATATGAGACCGAGGCTGCATGTCTCAGTAAAAAACTCAGACAAAGAGGCTACCCCAAAAAATTGGTGAAAAAATCTGCAAAAAGGGCTTTTAATAACAATCGCGAAGCATTGCTTGAACCAAAACCGGCTAAACCCAAAGATGATCGTATTGTCTGTGTTAACACCTTTACAGACCAGAGTTTTAAAATCACCAACATCATCAAGAAAAATTGGAAAATCTTTGAAACTACTTCTCTAGGTATGCCACGACCTATCTTTGCATATAAAAGAAGCACCACTATTGGCAACAGAGTCAGTAATAGCAAACTTAAATGTGGTTACATTTCGGAACCCAGACTTACCACTTTATGGGGCCTTCCCGATACCACCGGGCATTACCCCTGCGGCTCATGCGGTGTCTATAAATTGACTTCCAAAACGAAAACAATTGATGTTGGCCTTTCAAAACTCTGGACGCAAAAGAATTTGACAAATTGTAATACTGAGTTTGTGGTGTACATGATCACTTGCATATGTGGACTACACTATGTGGGCAAGACCACTCGCAAAGTCAAAACCAGAATCATGGAACATCGAAGCTGTTTGAAGAATAAGACTGAAAATGCTCCCATGGTGAAACACTTCAACTTGCTCAAGCATAATCATGAGGACTTTAAATGGACTGTTCTAATAGCCCTCAAAGGAACTAATTTTTTAGCACGAGAAAAGAAACTGCTGAAGATGGAGCAAAAAATGATATATATGCTGCACAGTGATGTGATTGGTCTCAATGAATCGATTGATTGGCAGAATATTTAGCACCATTTATGCTTTTTTCTTGTTCAATCACTATGATGTTTGTACATTTGCCTCCCTAACCTGTATAGGTCGTGCACATTCCCATGTTGATCTTCTGCTACTCTCTCCCCACCTCCGTTTACGTAAGGTCCAGTGACTTGTAGGCACATACTTTTCTTCTTAAGATGGCCGCCACCGTGATCTTTGTTTTTCCAGGCTCTGGGCTTTTTCAATAAACATAGAGGTAGGACTACCAGGTAACCATGACTACCTGCTAGCTTTGGTGACTAGCCTCCTGAGCTATTCGGGGAGTCATTCCCTTTGAGTACAGAGCACTTATCCTCTGGCGGTGATTAGGTGGAGGGTAAGCGATTTGAATTTTTGAACTTTTTGTGCTTATTCCCTAAGCACCCTTGAATAAGTTTGTAAGAGATGGGCAACGAGCGTATATTTACCCTAGGTCCGCTGGGATGTGTCCTTGCTCTTTTAGGGTCGATCGAAGGATTCCCGCTGAACTGTAGCATTTACGAGTTTTCCCAAGGTATACAAGTATGGGTTTTTTCTATACCCCATAGTAACACTTCCGTGGGTGTCATCTTCGGGTTCGGGACATTACTGTCTACCACCTTACCCTCTACCTTTCGGAGCGATGCATGGCCCCCTTAGTAGTTGTAACATTGTGGAGCCTTTATTTATCTACACTTCTAGCATAGCGGTTTTCTATCTTACCTATGATGAAACGATCCTACCCCCTTTTTCTGTTCGGAGATCCACCTCCGCTAACCTTCGTACCTCTGAAGTATCCTGGTGACATCCACTACTCACTACTCATTACTTGACTTCTGCAATTTGGTCTCCTTTTCGGTTGTTGTGTGTGTAACACAATTTTTGTTTTCCTGGAAGCAACTTATTATGCTTATAAGGTAATTTTTTATCTCTTGCAGGATTGACCACGGGGTCTTCCTCCTCCTACTATTCCAAGTAGCGAGCACCCACAGGCGTCATTTGAGGTATTTGTTTCCCCCAGATGTACGCTACGTTCATACTTTATGAACCTCTCATAGTATCTTGCTACTCAAGAGCTAACTATTTGTTTTTTCTGTTTTATTCCCGCAGGTGCTAGGGAGTGCTCACTGTTATGTGCTATATGTCAACTGTAACTGGGTTACGTTAATAATTTCCTCCTGATGAATGTTCCACACTTGTTTTAGGAACAGAAACATGTCGAGATACCTCTCTGTATTTTAACCAGAGATTCAAACTTACGACACATTGATGCTTACGAAAGTAGGGTACTATATAATCTGTTTAATAGGTACCCACTTGTGCTCTCTCAACACTTTGGTTTTATAACTAGCCGAACTAGTCTGTTACGTAATTCCTGTTTTAGTTTTTGCTTTGATGTTTGGAATATTGTATGTTTTGTATTATGGACCACTTTATTTAATTGGTTGTTTTAACTTCTTTGACTCATCATTAAAATTATATTTTAATTGTGATTGGTCCCCTATGTGATAAATTGTTCTCTGCACCCCCAGCATCTACACTCTAGCTTTGTCTTTCTCTATATATATAGGCTATTGTTTTCCTGGACATAGACAAAGTATACTTAGCTATTTGTTTGCAGCTATAAGTATACCAGGCTTCCTCTTAGTATAAATGACATGCCACAGCATGTCACAGCAAGCCATGTCTCCATGGCATGGATTAGAGAAGATTTTGTGGCATGCTGTGGCATGTGTCACGAGTAACATTCAGCTCCTACCCCGAGCCGAACGTGACATGTGACACATGCCACAGCATGTCACAGGATGCCACTTCTCCATGGCATGGATAAGAGCAGATTCCTTGGCATGTATCACAGCTCCTGGCCCTTCTCCTCTGACTTCCGTGAACTGTGTCATATACAAGAACCAGGAATCTCTCCCAGCTTCCTGGTTGCTGTCTGTGTGCAGCGCGGAGGAGCCAGAGGCCTGGACTGACACAGCAGACAAAAGCTACAGCGGGAAACAGGCAAGAAGGCTTTTTTTCTATGTGTAATGGGAGTATTCTGCATGTGTGATGTGCATGTCGGATGTATGTATATAGCATGGGTCAGTGGTGTGAAGTATGAATGTGATAGTGTGTGTTTAAATATTCTGGGTGGGTGCATGCCTTTATGGAAAATACAATGTGAGTGGATTTGAGAGAAGGTTTATGAGTGAGTGACTGGTGGGTGAATGAGTATGAATGTGATAGTGTGTCTGAAAGTTCAGGGTGTGTTTGAAAGTTCAGGGTGCATGGGTGGATGCCTGTGTGGAGAATACAGTTTCAGTGGATGTGAGAGAGGGTGTATAAGTGAGGGACTGGTGGGTGAATGTACACATCTTTAAGTGACATGACATGGCATGGTTTGTTGCATTTTCGGGTATGATATGATATGATAGGTTATTTATAACATGCTTAATACCCAGAGGTTTCTAAGTGTGGACCCAGGGATCGAACCTGTGTTTCTCCGTGTCGTCTTGCTTCCAAGGCAGGCACGTTGCCCTGAGCTATCCTCCCAAGCCACCATTGGGTAAGCCAATTTCATGTGTGTTATTACATGGCTAGACTGGCAATATTGCCATTTGTTACTGTGTCATGACATTTATTACTGGGCATCTTTGATAATGCAAGTATGATAAGTGGTAGTACATTAAAAGACTGACATTTTGGGATGGCACTTATAATGGCCAATCTAACAGGAGTATGTTCTTACATAGGGATACTGGAATATATTGGCCGACCCAGCTTTGATATTTTTTTAATAGTATCATTAATGTCCTTATGCACAAAACAAACATGACAGGGTTTGAAATTAAGATTCAATGAACAGGAGCTAAAACTAGCTACCGGATGTGAGGCATCACCCAGTTGGGGAACAATGTAGCAAAAATCCAGGGTGCTGCAAATTTAAGTGAGAGCTTCATTATGTTTAAATGTGTACTAGATGTGTCCTAATTCTTAGTTATTAGCATTTTCAAATGCTCAAAGTTAATGTAACATATGCATGTTTGTAAGGCTCCAATTGCATGGGGAGCAAAAAGTAGCTTCTGCTAGCTGTTGGTTTCAAGCTAAAGAGGCTCTCCTAGGCTAGAAGCAGGAGCTAAATAGATCCGAGCGCCTGTCAATTTCAGACCCTGCAATGAGAATACTCTTATATGGGAATACGTGCCTATGTTAGTGGAGCCAGAATGGAAATGTATGGGCACAGCCAGCATGAAAATGTTTTTTTATACTGGCATATATTGTGGGGAAAAGGCATGAAAATACATTGGGAAATGCTCCTGTGAAATTTGGTGACTGGCATCTATTGGGGTTTTTCATGAATTACCCTAGAAAACCGATTGCAAACTGTCTGGCCTTTTACCCAACATTTTAAGCCATTATTCAAAACACTTTCTTAGGTTGGAATCCCCCCGAACCTGTTTTCTTTGGTTTGGACTCCCTTGCTACGCTCGGCCGCTCTCGTATACTTGGGCCAAATATTTTCACTCTCCAATAAATCAACTCACCAGCCACCGGCCCTTCTTTTTATGCTATGTGAAACATCTAAGCTTTTATTAAAAAACGTACTTCACCTGGAGCAGTGCGTACCCCTGCAGCGGCATAATCATCATGGACATTGCGCACATGTTTGGTCCAGGATGTCCCAGAGTGTGGCATGCACCTTGCTTTGTTAAGAATCTTAGGGGAGCCCCCTCAGAATGGCTCACAGAGGGCGGGGGGCACATTGTGTGCTACACCATTAGATACAGTTAGAGAGGGAAAGGTGAAACCTGTCTAAATTAAATTTTCAGTGGCCCTGCACCTGTGGCGCAGTCTGTTCCCCGCCAGGTAGGCAGGTACCTATTTCACATGAGGGGCTTACAGCCCAAATCCTCCTCCCATCTTCTCCACCCCTACTATCTAATTGCTAGGGTATTACTGTCATCCGAAGTATAATGATGACACGGAGTCAGCTATGCTGCTGGGCTGTTGCGAGCAGAGCAGAATGTGAGACACCTGGTAGGTACCTACATTGCACCTGTCACTGGAGCTTGTGCAGCAGGAACTGCAAAATGCAAACAACCTGAGGGAAGCAATGTTGGAGGAAGCCCGTGAAGGAGATAGATAGCCGGGCAATGCATGGAGGCCGCTGCTGGTCGGGCTAAAACTGCAACGGCCCAAGCGCAGGGCCCACGTTGATGTGCAGGCACAGGGACATCAGCCATGGGAGGATCCCAGGCAGCCCCAGAGCCTGCCTTCAAACACATTGTAGCTCTTGTTCATGACTCATGCAGCACCGTTGCATTTCTTGGTCACTCCAACCTCTACCTTATAGATCATCGATGCCAGTCTGTGGAGCTTACGGTTGCATGCCACCTTGATAGGGTTGATAGTGCACATAGAGCTGGCCCTATAGAGAATAGTGCACTGAGTTAGAAGGACTCAAACCTCTACTGTCCCCTCCTCATCCATCACCCTCAGTGCCACAGCAGAGCCCAGACATGCCCTGTTGACCTTTCACACAGTAGGAAAGGTCACCCAAACACTCCTATCAAGAGAAAATATTACATCAAGTGGATGTTCTTTTTTTCCCCATCCTCCGGGACATGTTTGCTTTTTCCAATTCCCCTGGAACCTCTACATTTGTTGAACTTCAGCCCCCTCCCCGATGATGTCTTTCACCTGCCTAGTATGGATTCTGATTTTGGACCCCAATGCCTGATTCGTTTATTGAACCTCCAACAGACTACTTTGTTTGGACCTGATGGATTGCTTTGCTTTTTGTTCCGCCATGGATTGATTCTTCTGTACTCTGCTCCCTTGCATTGCTTTTTCTGGACCCCTCCTGTATTACTTTGTTTCGCCATATTCTAGATTGAGATTTTTCCCCCTACATTGCTTGGTTTGGACCCCCACTAACTTTCTTTTTTGGACCCCTACTTTTCTTTCCTGGACCGCTATTTCTTGAACACCCGTTGCACTCGTCTTTTGGATCTCCCTCTATTGACTGCTTTGTTTGGAGCACCTCGATTGCTGTTTATGCCACCCCCAAGGTTGACTTATTTTATTGTGAATTTGCTTGGTTTGGCTTTTCCCATGCAACTCCTTACCTTCGCTTCCATCAACTTCTGTCCACTCACGCCCAGTTTCATAGACTCATTTCTTGTAATCCTCCCAAACCCTCTAGATGCAGTATTTTTTTTCATTCTTTTCAAATGAACATTTGTATTAAAGATTCACAGGAGGCATTGATAATTGATATGAGTGAACCATGTATAACTAAAATAAACTTTGTTCAGGAGATGAAACACTACGTGTGATCACCAAGCCATAAGTCATTCACAGTATGACAAAGCCCTTTATCATGACATCAATTAATTCATTAACTATTAATAACATTTTTCTCAGAAAGTTCAAATGAAGATCCCATCGTAATAACGTAAATGCTCTCATAATTTGGGTCTATGTACGACTGCCATTTAATTGGACTCTTAATGAAACTGGATGAAAGATGACCACTGTAAGGGTGTGGAAAGAGGAGATTGGCACACAGGTGGTATGATTGCTATCAGGGACTTTTATTAAACAATATAAGCGTTGGTAAAATACCTTCCTGACCCGAATACTAAAAGGGGTTTCCCTGCTTCAAAAATAATATTCTTAGGAGTTTGTCAGGATTGTCCAAATAAACAAGTCCACCATTGTGTCCAAAATTCCTATTTCCAGCACTCACACTTAGAAATTAAACTAATGTGAAAAGGGGAGGTTCATTTGTCTCAAAGTTCTGTCCCATTCAGAAAAACACAAAGTTCCAAAAAGGTGCAACAAGTAAACCTTAAAAAGGATGTATAACCGTACTCCCAGATTGCTGTGCCCTCCGAATGTTCAATGAGGGGCTTTCCCCGTTCAGTGCTCCCAGACAACCTTATCTGAAGATTATCATGCCCTCTGAATGTTCAATGAGGGGATTTCCTCTTTCAGTGTTCCAAGACAACCTTAGCCCAAGATTGTCGTGCCCTCCGAATGTTCAATGAGGGTAATTTGCATTCAAGGATTTGCTTTCAGTGTATTTTCCAACTTTGCTCTTTCTTGCTTAACTGCGACTGCTTTGCCGGTCATAGCCAACCTGGTGTACTCTCCTGTCAGATACTGTGCACACAAAGATTGCTTTCACTCTTTCTTCATGTGACCCAGACTCAATTGTGGTCTTTGTGTTTAATTTCTATTACTACTGCTCCTCCTTCTTTTTTGGTCACAGCCAACCTGGTCTATTCTCCTCCCAGGTACTGCGCACACAAAGATTGCTTTCGCTCTTTCTTCATGTGACCCAGACTCATCTTTTCAATTGTGGTTTTGTGTTTCATCCTTCTTTTTTGGTCACAGCCAACCTGGCCTACTCTCCTGCTCCGTACTGTGCACACGAAGATTGCTTTGGCTCTCTGTTCATGTGGGTGTGAACCCTCAGGCTTGCCTTTTTATTGTTGTCTTCCTGTTTTTCTTCTACTACTACACTACTCTTTCTTTGGTCACAGCCAACCTAGTGTACTTTCCTGCCAGGTACTGTGCACATGAAGATTGCTTAGGCGCTCGCTTCACATGGTGCCTTGTCAATAAGGCTTAGCAAGCAAGCCGTGATTCTGTAAATGGGCACGGGTCCCAGACTCTCCTTTGTGCTCCTGCCTTCTCCTAGACTTCCTGCCAAATGTCCCGGTCTCCCTGACCTCTCTGGAGAGCTAACCGGTTCTTCTCTGTTTCTTGCGGGTGCATCAGGCATCCACAGCTTTTGTTTTCTGCTTCCACAGTTTACTGCAGCTCTGCGCTGACTGTGAGCTGCATGTCTCAGCTTCTTCGGGTGTCTCTGGCTTCCTAACAGGATGGGATCTCAGCCTCCTGTCGTTCGCCATTGTTTGTCTGCAACAGGGCCTCTGGGGGTGCCTTCATCAGCAGGTAAGCTTCCCATTCTCGGTGCTCTCAGCATCCTTTGTCCTGCACAGCGGTCAGCGTTCGAATCTCCTGTTTCCTCCTGGGAGGGCTTCTCTCTTTAGGCAGTCCTTCTTTCCTTTTTACTAGATAAACAGCATTAGCCATTCTATGGCATCTAGTTCTCACATTTTGGTTCTGCAGAACCTGACATATAGAGCCCTGCCCCTTCCCCATGACAGTAGTGAGGTCTGTATTCCTCACTGTGTTGTTGTTGCTCTTCCTTGTCCCAGTATTATTTGGGTAGTGTCTTTGTCTACTCTGCAGACATACATGGAAGTGTGTGTGGTTCTGTCTTGTGCATGGTAATAGGGAGGTTGGGGTGAAGGGAAATAATACTGCATATTTCCCAAGATTTCGTCCCTCATCCCATAGGGGGTTCTCACCCCATGAGATCCACCCGCTGAGTACCAGCCACAGGGGACTATTGGGTAGTGACCTCACCTGCCTGGCTTCATGAGAAGGTGCTTCCCCCATAGAAGCCGCAACGACATCCTGGGATTTGTCACAACACGTTGAAACAAATTTGTGATCTCCCAAGTTTGGTTGACCAGGTTTGGATCTCACAATGTCTGGATGTTTTCTAATTTTGGCAATGGTCAATTGAGCCACCAAATGCATCTATGTAACCAGACTAGCTTCTGGGCCTGATATATGGTGAAAACTATCATCGTCAACATTCCCAACAGAATCACTTTATGGTCCCACTATAATTCCATATTGATGATTTGATTGATGTAAGGATTGCTTTAAAAAGGCTATACCATATGGCAAGACCACCATAGATAACAGTGTATCATCGGTTTATATACATTTTCGTTTACTTGAGTGAATATAGAAAGTTTGCCTGCCCTCAACCAGATGTTCTACCATGAGGTGTCACCTAGAACCACCTGAAGGTCTCCCACTTTGTCCATGTCAGAATGTTTGAAAGAGACTGCCAGATCTGTATATAGCTGTGAAAACCTATGTGTTGTTAACCAAGTATGGTAGATGTGTTCCAGCCCCAATGGTCCCGACTGCCCCAATGGAGAGTGCCAGGTTCAGAGGGCCAGTGACACAGCTGTAGGTAATATAAGTCTTCCCCCATAGATAGTGCTCAGCCCTCTGGTGAGGGATGCAAAAGCATGTAACTAAATGGCAAACAGGGTTCCAAATAAAGGATAGAGCAGCCCTCTCCATAATGGTTGCTGTGGCAGAGCAGTCAGGCTTAACTTAAGGGTGAGAGGATGGCTGGTAGTGAAGTACATTTATTCCCCAAAATTACCCTCAAAGAATACACTACACTACACTGGTGAACTGAAAGGTTTGGACCCCTATCCTACTCCTAGCCCACACAAATTCCCTTTCTGTCCTCTCCTCTGCACTGGACTCTGTCAAATCCTTCTCCTTCACAAAGCAAATCTCCCCCTTCAAAATCACGCCCACAAACTTTGGTCTACCTCCAAGCTTTGCTCACACCTCCCAAGCCAGAATCCATCACCTCCTCTCTTTCTGCTAAGGACTTTGCCCCCTACTTTTCCTCTAAAATCTCTAAAGTCCATGAAACTCTCACACCCTCTCTCCCTCCCAACCCTCCTTCTGTCTACCACCTTACAACTTCCTATCTCTTCTACCCTTAACTACATCTCCCCTACCTCTTCTGATCATTGAATTAGTGCCCTTCCTTCGCAGTAACAACCCATCTTGCACTCATATCCACTGACCCCTTTGTTCCATAAATGGCCAAAGACTTAGTCTCATTCAGCTGCCCTTATCTCTCTGAGCTCTTTAATGTCTCTCTCTCTCTCTCTCTGCTTGGCTCTTCCCTACCTCCTCAAAATCTGCAACTCTCAACCCTATTGAAGTAACCCCCTGCTGACCCAAAGATCCCAGCAATCTATCACCCAGTTTCCCTCCTTCGCCATCATTCAAAGGTCCTTGAGCAGGTGGTCTTCAACCAGTTCACTAAGCACATTGAGGAAAATGGCCTTGGTGATCCACTTCAATCTTACTTCAGTAGTAAACAATCCAGCAAGATTGCACTCATGTATGTCTCCAACCTTCTCTCCAAGTTCTCTTCTATACTCATCCTTTTGGACCTCTCTGCCGCTTTTCAAATCTGTCAACTGTCAAAACTGTCAACTATTTCTTCTCCTCACTCTCCAAGACCTTGGGTTTGTAAACCTACTCTCACCTAGATCGGCCCCTACATGGATGCTGAATCCTCTAAAATCACCCCGCACTCGCAAACCTGTGACCCGTCCTATCTCTGTTGGCATCCACCAAGGACCAGTCCTTGGACCTCTGCTCATCACCTTCTACACCGCTGCACTCCGAAGATGTATTTTGTCCTTTGGCTCGGCTACCTTTTTACTGATAACACTCAAATCTTGTTCTCCTTTCCCCCTCCAACCTGGTCATTTTTAAATGGATTACCAATTATCTCATTGCAATTCTTCACTGGATGGCTGTCTGCTGCATCAAACAAAACTCTTCAAAAACGGAAGGCATCTTTCTTCCAGCTTCCAATGCCATCCCTACACTACCCTCTCATATCTCCTTCCTGCCTAACCTTCTTGCTCCCTCAGCCAAGGCTCAGAACCTTGGGTCCGCCTTGATAGTGACCTCCTACTGCAACAATTCAACATCATCATCTGCTGCATGGATTAACCTCCTCAACATTCGGAAAATGTGGCCTTTTCTCACTAACCACTTTATGAAAACTAGCATTGTACTCGTGTGCTCAAGCCTACTTCTTGGCCTTCCTCTCTACTTCTTCCTCCCTATAGACAAAGTCGTCAACTTTGCTACTTGCTTTCTTATATATATTTTTCTGTTTGTTTTGTTCCTTTTATACATCCCACTTTTTTACACCCTCATAAAATGTCTTGCCACTTGTCCAAACCTTTGTGCTATTTTACAGGCACCCTTTGTTTAAATGCCTCTGCCATATGTATATGTGTTATTGTACGTCATTTCTGATTGAAATTGCAAATAGCTGCAAATACAGAAAATATACATATAAAATATCTTGTAGGTCAATAATTACTCTGAGTGAAACGTAACACATAGTAAAACACAGAGTATCTATAAAAACAGTAACTGTCAATAAACACCCCAAACCATTCCTAAACTAAATGCTTGCCCACTCCTTGCTGGTAGGCACAGTGAGAAGTTAAAGGGTGAGGCGAAAAGGAAACCTTAGACAGTGAAACCTTAGATTTACAATCAGGACCCAAAATTGCCACACAGAAAATACAGTCACAGTATTCCTCATACACTCTAACACATAGTAACATACATGTAACACATGTACACTACACAGTAATATAACTTCTAGAGGGATGAGAAAAAAAGGTTTACACAATAGTCAACAAAGGCCAGAAGGCTACCAAAATGTCGGATACATTCAGTATTATGCTACCCAGACTGACAAGGTCTTGCTATACTCCAAGGAATTGGCACAGAGTAACTAGTAATGATTCAAATTAACCTAGCACATTTCAGTGTTTAAAATATGATTTAAAAATGATTTTAAATGATTTATGGAATCATCGGGGTGGAGGGGAGTCAGGAAGGGAATAATTTCAATGTTCAGATTAGTACCGTAGAAAGTAAATACATTTTCCTTAAACACCATCATCATGACAGGTGAATTTGGGTGTTGCACCATTACACAATAAATAATGCGGGAGCAACTACGAGTTGGGTAAATCTCGCGGTATCTGGCAACTACCACTGGATTTACAGACTCATGCCAATGGATTAGGAGTCTTTGATTTAACTGGGTACTTAGAAGCGGCACAGATTAGTTTCACGTTTGACTTGTCAGACTCCTAAACTCATAATAAATGGAAATGTTTGGAATGAGTCAGTTTCTCAGCACCTTTGGGCTCTCTCCTCTGGAGAGCCGAGAAAAGAAATGCTATTTACAACCCAAGCCCTTTCAACATGTTGGGATGGGGTCAAACGCAAGAGGCAAGCAGAACGTACTCACCATACCCGACTCTGAGATAATACAGACTTCCCTGCAGGCTATCGTCATGTCATTTTTATACACTCGGGGCTTGGGGTCTTCTCTCACCTGGGTCAGTTATATAGTAGAGGCAATCTTAAATCCTTAGAATAATGCATTACTTCAGTATCCCTACCTGTTATATCAAAATTAAATTTTTGGGGTTCTGCTGTGCCATTTTATGAAACCCTTAAACCTTTTTTATTTTTTTCTCCTTTGGTTTATAGGATATATGACTTAATATTGTGGTCAGAAAAACATCTACTGAATCCCTGTGCCAATGCAACCCTATTTTGGTATATGGTCCCATGGTAGCCCATATGGCTCCTATGCATCAAGTGGTAATTAAGCACTCCATTTTCTCCCTAGGGTGATTATATTGGCATCATTTACTTTGGTGAGTAGACTGGTGCCTGTAACTTAGTTTTGGCTTCACCAGGGATGCAGCCAATCTTACTTTATTAGTAGCCCAATGTAGCTTTTTGGTAGCCATTGTAGTACTGTTATATTTTTGTAAGTCCTGCTCTTGGGTGTTTCTGGGCATTTCCTTTGATTGGGGTAACTACAAGGCAGGCCTAAAATGGGCGTTATGCAAACCGGGTCTCACTCTGAACCCAGTTATGCAGCATCTACTGTGGATTGGGTGGGGTTAAACTGATCCCTAGCCCAAGACAGCCCAATACAAATACTGTCTGGGTAGACCTGGGGGTTGGGTGGATTTTAGGGCTAGCCTGATTGGCTGGCCACCTAAACATTTGTAGGGGAGCCCTTGTCTGTGACTGTAGGGTTGGCTTAGACCGGCCCATGAGTGAATGGGTGTATCTAGGAAAGACCCTGCCACTTGCTCAATTCTGCTGTTATTCTGGTACTTTGCTTATGTGCCTGCTGGAAGAATTCTACCAGGAAGCTGGGCTGCTGCAATTTTAGGACCAGGACTGGTCATACTGACTGGTTCCTGCGTGCTTAAACTTAGCTATGGTTTTCTTTTTTGTCTGCTGAACATCCTTCCTAGGCTGTCCTCATCCCCATGCCCTAGTCCGCCTCATTAGGTTCATGATCAATAAAGAAGCAAAACAATTGTAAGTTCAGAAAGTTATGGTGACTGAATATATACTTTATACACGAGGTGGTCCCGGTGAAAGCAAGTTGCTCCCTGAATGAGTGGTCAGACCAGGATCTCTGGTAGATCCAATTTTGCAGAACAAATTTAAAAGGAACTAAATGCGGAATATCAAATGTCTTTTGTCCATGTTTTGCATGGAATTAAATATAAGATGGAAAGAATAACAAGGTTTTAAAGCCAAATAAGTTCAGCAATCATTGAGACAAAATTGTGCCCCCGCCGCCTTTTAAAGCACATCACTGCCGGTCACTGGCAGCAGAAGCAGCACTGCAGAATGCTGTCAATTATCATTCTACACTGGCACCAGAGCTCCTGCCTCTGCTGCTCCAGCAGCTGGCTGAAAAAGGGAAGAAGACAGTAGACACAGTTGGGAGCAGCTAACAATTGAAAAGTAAGAACATTACATTTAAACACCATCATCGTGCCATACGCATATTCAGGTATCGCACCATTGCACATTAAAAAATGTGGGAGGCATTAGGAGTTGGGTAAACATAGCAGGATATGGCAAATGCCACTGGATTTACCGCCAGATTCGATGTTACAAACCACCATCAGAAATCTGCCAGTTGAGAATCCTGAATGTCTCCTGGCAGTGTGTGTAATATATTTCCATAGACTAATGAACTGCACTTGCCTCGGCACTCCCTCCACCACTGGAGGTTGCACTTACCTTTCTTTCCTCATAGCACTTCACCTGCTGCTCTCCACAAGTACGACAGCACCTATCCCATACCCCTCTCCCTTCTGCCCTTGCACGTTCTGCACACTCACAAGGCATAGTAGATTTGTCTTCCCCTCCCCATTGTCTCTCTTATATTGTTGTATTTAATTATTTAACATTGTTGTAATTTAATTGTCTATCATCCTCTGGCCCCTCCCTGTTGCCCTGTTGGCACTTTGAAACAGTATTTGCTTCCTGTATAAGCGCCTAACAAGTGAACAATAAACTATGGTATCTAGAAATACCACCTGCCTCCAATACCACCTTATTACAAGCTGCAAATCTGCCCAGATTCAAGCCAAAAGCCGAACATGTGCCACTCAGGTTTCTATGTCACCAACATCGCATCCCCCCCACCAATGACAATATATCCCCTGCACCTCTGACCCCCTCACCACCAGAATTCCCACACCCATTGCCCCATCATGCGGCTAAGCCAATGGGCCTCATTACGACCCTGGCGTTAACCATGGCGCTATTAGCGCCATGGTTGACGCCAGTAAATTACCAACTCCGCCATGGTGAATGGTGGAATTACCACCCCATTCCAAGGTTGGCGGGGCGGTAATTCCCCATTCACCATTGGCCCTTCCCCATTCCCATTTTTGCCCCCATAGGGCTCAATGGGAATGGGGAAGGCGCTAATTACGGCACCGTAAATTACGGTGCCGTAATTAGCTCCTAGGTCCCTTTGCGGGTTGGTTTTTTAACGCCTGCTAAAAGCAGACGTTAAAGTGCAACCCGCAAGGGGACCTCGTAATCAGGCGTTAAGGGTTTAACGGCGCTGACACCTTTTACGGCGCCGTTAAACCCTTAACGCCTGGGTTGTAATGAGGCCCAATGAGTCCATGGCAAAAGGTGCACAACAGTGCAGATTGCATTATTGCTCCTCATGGGGCTTATAATGTTGATACACATCAAAGTGATACGATGCAATTGAAGACAGGTGCATGCAGGACGAACAACATGACTGCAATGGGATGATGCTGGTAACATTGAGATCTCTGCCAAAAGCAGCCAATATACCTTACACTCCTCTCACAGGTTAACATGTCAGAAGTGTGGCAAGATGACATAGGGTGGAAAAGTAGTCACCACAAGCGATGCATTACATGCAGACACGTACAGCGACAGATGTGAGCTGCCCTGGCAAGGCAAGAAAGAGACCACTGGCTACTCTGCCTGGCACCCAACACCTGCTTCTGTGATATAGTCACAGTGTCAATGACAGATAACACACAGACTGTCTGCAAGGGTGACAATGTCATTGGGCAGCATGGACCTGTCTCTCACAATGTATGCCCTGGATGCATAAACTGCATGGAGTACCTGTACCACTTTATCAAGAGTAACCTTGATTTTATTTGTAAGTTTGATGAGGATATTGCCTTGCGTTGTCAAAGGAGGATCTTAACTGCCCAACAGTGTTTGAACAAAATATTCACTGTGTACTTTCTTCCAGAGGCCCCTGGGGAGACATGACCAGTGTCCATGAGGCATCTTATTCTTATTTTTTTTTCAAGTTTTTTTTTTTAAGGCATCTTATTCTTGACAGTTGTTTCACCCTTCATGGAGACTTTCTTAAGTAGTGGAAAGATGAGGAGAGGGGTCTGCAATACTTTTTCTAGATTTCGAGATTAAAAGTGAATAACAGATCTTCTGAAGAGTGTTTCAATTTGAATGAGTAGGTTTCATGACTGCCATCATGTCCCTATCCTCCATGACTCCTTGGGTGTAGGTATTCGATAGATACTCCGCCCATATGTTTAAGTCACCTAAAAACAGATCTGTTAGAATTATATGGGGGATCAATTAGGTGAGCCAGAAAGGAGTTCTGTCTCTATTCTAAGGGGAGGGGTAATATATCAGAGCTGACACCAATCAGCTGCACAGGCTGGACAGTGATGCAAGTCAGTAATCGATGCACACATGATTCATATTTTGAGCTACGAATATTCTTGCCAGTGATTAGATCATGGAAGGCGATACCCTTCTCTGTGTTCATGAATATGACATTATAGTTGTCTGGCAGGAGATTTGCAATGTGCATCAGAGATGATTCCCTCACCCAGGTTTCCGTGATGGAGTGAAGGTGCAGAGATTTGCACATGGTCAGGTTGTGGACAGTCACAGAATTTGTAATGTTTGTCCTTGCAATGAGGAGTGCACCAAGACAGTTTGTGAGGGTAAGGATGATGTTTATTTTTGGCCCCCATTGATTCTGTGTTTGATTGTCTAGCAATAGGGACCCAAAAATAGATATGGGTTGAAATTGCAAAGAAGTTGTCGCTTCTAACGTCTTCTAGTGGAGAGCGTCAGCCAAGGGTATGATTTGATGGTGCGCTCCATGCATGGCCCTGTGGGGAAGTTGTGACTGGATCTTCCTGTCCATTTGTTGAGGGTCCTTGGGAGGTATGATATGAAAGCCACGTCCTTAGAAGGAGATATAGTTGTTGTTGGGGAATTTCGGGGAATTTCAATACAATGGAAGGGCTTTGAGGTGTTAGTGTCGGCTATATTGTTAGTAAGAGGCATGTATGATACTAGGATTCTGCCTGGGCCAATGGCAATCTGGGGGACTTTAGAGGCCACCCTAGCCAGTTATGTAGTGTGGTGTGTCTTTCTAAATTCCTGTGTGGTTTCTATTAGCCTGTTAAATCTAAGTTCAAACACAGTCACACTAGATCCTTACATTCTGGCTGTGCAGATGTTTATCTCGAGAAAGATGTATTTGTTCACCGATCAAGTTCTGGCTACTTTGAGGCCTCCTGTGAGGAATTGCATTTAACCAGCCAACATAACGGGTGAGGGAGAATATAGTACATGTAGGTAGAGGGGGCACTGGACAGTTGAGTAGGGGGGTTAATATGACTGGTTACATATATGAGGTCAAATGGCCTAAACCGGACATCTGTAGGGAGCTCCCTAATCTTTGCATTTGCCTGACAGGTTAGTCTGCCTGTTTATCTGATGAGTCCTACTGAGAAATGATGTATGTGCCTGTTAGAGTCCCTACGCCTCTCACGATTATGCAGCACAAAGACAATCTATTCACCAAAGGCACCACATGTGTACGTTTCTTCCAACAGCAGGTTATGTGGGTTCCACTAGTTGCAATGTTTGTGTACAATTGTAGGGCTGTGCAGCCTGCTGTACTCAGCGATTGTCCAAACTAAGAATCCCTGTGTAAACTCCAGGACCGAGTCTAAGAGTCACACATTGGGCCTCATTAGGACCCAGGCGGATTTCGCGGTGCTAAATGCACCGCGAAGCACGGCGGAAAGCCGTCGATAGCGCCATGGGGGTTGGCGGATTTACCGCCCCATTCCGACCTCGGCGGAGCGGTAAATCCCCAATCCCCATTCTGCCCTTCCCCATTCCCATTCTTGCCCCATAGGGTATAATGGGAGTGGGGAAGGAGTTAATTACGCCACCGTAAAATACGGTGGCGTAATTAACAACGAGGTCCCGTAGCGCCATGGTTTTCTCCGCCTGGTAAAACCAGGCGGAGAAAACCTCCATGGCGCTACGGGAACTCGTAGTATGGCGGAGAGGTACGCCATGCACTACGCTGGCGTAAAACCCTCTCCGCCAGGGTCCTAATGAGGCCCATTGTGTGTTAATCAAAGAAAACGCTCAGGAAGTTCCTCCTAAGTACGAGGGGACCTTAGTGGTAACCACCAACTCTGTTTTATAACATATTTCAGTTGTTGAAATTGTCATAAACAGGGGGGGGGCACTTACCTGTAAGGTACACCCAGAATTTAGGAAGAATTTTCTGAATGGTTTGTTTCATTGTTACATAGCTCCCCCTTAGTGCAATTGGGGACACTGGTGTGAACCAAATACATATTATTACTATATATATGTATTTATTTTTTATTTATATATAGATATATACATTAATGATTGTAAATTAATGCTTGATTAAGTGGTGGCCACTTTACTGGTTTACTATTTTGGGATACGAGTGTTGCCATGTGTGACCATAGCTACTGCCTGCCTCTGAAAGCAAGAGGCTGTTGCTTGAGGCTTGAATGGTGTTTTGACACAAACATGAACCCACACCTGGAATACAAACTTGAGAGGCCCAGGATAGTTTGAATGAGGTGATGCTCAGTAATTGGACAGCTGAGTTGACATTAAGTTCTCAAGCTTCCCTTTTTATCACATGATCTGCACTAAAACCGTGTTGAAGCTGGGGACAGGTGCCAACAAGTCCAAGAAGATGCAAGACAAATCATGCAGGGGCTCTGACAGACCTACCGGCCTCCAAATACTCCTTCCTGTGCACAAAGCTTTGCAGTGTGCACTCACAGCATCCTTCTTCCATCAACCAGATGGTGACCTATATGGGGACTTCTTCCATTAATGTTGTGGGGAAAGGCAAATTCACAAGCCCTAAAGAGCCCTTGCCCTGAGACACCTAGCTGTATCCCCTCTGTGTATCCTGACACAAAAAGGGAAGGGAAGCGTTGTGTAAGGGAAAGGGTAGCCAGCAACATCTACGAACTGTGGCTGTGCCAAGTTTCTTTCAAGGAGGTGACAAGATCATTGGCACTCCAGAGAAGTCCCCTTCAAGCACCCGCTGCATCCCAATGGCATGCTGCATTGCCGTCCTGAAACCAGTGCCACCCTAGACAACTAGAAAATCCACCAGGGCTCCATGAAGCATGTCAACGTTTTTGTTGGTAACACTTTAACACTTCAGTGACAAGCAGGGTTGCGTGAGGCCTGGGGCCATACATTTATTGAGGACCCCTCAATATGTTTTCACTGGCTTAGTGGCACAGACTAATAAGACTGGCAAAGCAATGTAAACAGCCTATTAACCAGAGGGAAAGGACAGACGCACACCAAAAAGGTCCAGAGGAGAGGTATCCACGTTGACGACACTCTGCTTTGATGCAGGGGGAAGGTAGGTATCATGCTCGTGATTTACAAATCCACACTAAACTAATTTAGCACGCCGCAACCTAGATTAGTATACGGCGACATAGAATACCATGGTACAGCAAAGTACAGTGTAGCATGGAATAACACAGCATATCTTTATATTTCATATTGTGCTACAACAAACCCTAGTGTAGTATAGCAGGGCCCAGGGTACCGGATGCTAACATAGTGTAGCATAACACGACATATCCTTGTAAAGTGTAGCATAGCCCAGCATGCTCTTTCATAGTAAAACCTATCATAGCATGTTCTAGCCTTGCACTGCACACCACATCATGCACCTGCCTAAAATGGCATAGCACAGCACAACTTAGCATAGGATCACATAACAAAGCAAAGCACAGAATAGAATTACATAGGCTAGCCTGGCGACGTAACACATAGCAGAATACTGGCAATGAAAGCATAACGCAGTCTAACACAGCATTCTCTAGCAGCATATAGAACAACTCAAAATACTCAAGGCACAATACCGCCTAGTTTAATATAACACAGTATAGTACAGTATAATGTGTCCAGTTGTCATCACTCCTTCCCCAGCAACAACCTTGTTTGCCACCTGCCCTCCCCAACCCCCCAGCAAAAGTGAGGAAGGCATGTCGGTATCATCTCCAGAGGACGCCAGATATGAATCAAGCTGAAAGGAATTAACCAAGTTGTTACTTTCCCATTGTCTGCACAATGCAACAAGCGGAAATGCTGAATATTCCCCGAATTGGAATAGGAACAGAGTGCAGGATCAAGCGTTGTTGCTAGCAGCCTTGTGTCATGCAGGAGGTTCCCAGAGGAACACCAACCAATTAGGGTCGAGGGGGATTTGAAGTGTAGCCGTTTCATGATTGCCCTCGTGACGGCCCTGGCGACAAGGACTGTTTGAATGGACATATATGGTCGGAGGTTCTGAAGAAAGCCTGACCAGAAGGTTCTGACGTGTAACAGTGCACAGTTTTATGAGAACCGGCCCTCTTGCTGTACTAAAATGTTGGACATCAGAGAACCGAAAGGTGATGGCTGGAAGGTTTTGAATCTATCATAACCACTGGCACAACTCTGGGCAGCACTCTTGACCATTGTTAATATTATTATTATTACTATTATTATGGTGTTTATTGAGCGCTGACCTAGCTTTGAGAAGCAACCAAGTGCTTTACAGAGGTATACAACAATACAGATACTCAACAGAGTGCTTTACAGAGGTATACAACAGTGCAGATACTCAACAGAGTGCTTTACAGAGGTATACAACAGTGCAGATATACGTCGGGGGTAGGATACAGTGGGGCACAGAGGAGGGGTATAGGGTGGTGGGGTACAGGGTGGCAGGGAGGGGTGAACGGCATTTAGCGAGTCAGCTGATCCAGGGGGCAACGTTATTTTCTGAATTGTAGGAGCATGGGGCAGATTTTGATGCTAACGGGGATGAGGTTCCATAGTCTTGGCAGAGAAGGCTTGTTTTCTGGTCCTTTCCTTTTACAGTGGCAGATTTCAAGTCTGCACATGTCCTGGCTTCTGGTGGTGTAATGTCCGCCAGAGATGCTGAGTTTCTCTGTGAGGGAACTGGGTGACTTGAGGGTGACTGCCTTATAGATGATGCAGCAAGACTTGAAGGTGATTTGTTACTGCAGTGGGAGCCAGTGAAGGTCGATGAGGGCCTGGGTGGTGTGGTCATATCTGCATAGACCCTTGATGAGCAGTGCAGCCGCGTGCAGGACATTTCTCAGGGGCACAAGGGATGACGATGGGAGGCCCTCGAGCAGGGGATTTCCCCCATCCAGGTGGGATACGACCAGTGCTTGAACAGTGGATCTAAAGCTGTCAGAAGGGAAGAAAGGGTTGACTTTCCGGAGCAGGGAGAGCTGATGCCAAGCTATCTGAGATTTCTGAGCTATGTGTGTCTTGAAGGAGAGGTGTTTGTCGATGTAAAACCTGAGGGACCTGGCCTAGGAGGTGAGCTTGGGTGTGAAGCTCTCAGGATTCATGGTTGGTAGCCAGGTCTGTATGTGTAGGTGTTTTTTGTTGTCAGTGAGGAGTAGTAATTCGTTCTTGGAGGGGTTTAGCTTAAAGTTTGCAAGTTAGCTTCAGGTTTGCACTGGACATCCAAGACTGGATCAGTGAGAAGAAGGTTTTAAGCCTGTGGATGTTCTTGATGGATTCGATCTTGAGGAATAGCTGGGCCTATGGCTGCAGAGCTGATGTTTATGTGCTGGCAAATCTTGCTGATCTTGTCGATGAAGAAGGTGTTGATGGCAGTGTTTTTTTTAATGGAGTGTGGCAGGGTGAAGTAGCGGGTTGACGCAGTGCTTGAACGCTTTGAAGAGGGTCCTGCTTTTGTTGTGAGCTTCTGCTCTGGTGTTCTAATCGTAGGAGGCCTCGGCAGTGTTCATTAGTTGTCAGTGGGTTACTCACAGTTCCTTGAGGAGTGCTAGGTTGGATGCAGTCCTGGAGCGGAGCCAGGTTTTCTCTTGCTTCCTGATGACTCTTTTGCATCAACTAGGAAGATGTTGTTGGCATGCGTTAGGGATGATGGAGGCTAAGACGGTAGCAATGAGTGCTTTCAGTAGAGAGTCACAGTTCATTTGGGGGTGTTTGGTCCATGTGAGATGGAGGTTGGCGAGGTCTTCCCTGAGTTCTTGAAGGACCTAAAGGTTTGTCTCCTGGGTTTCAGCTGGGAATGCTTGACTGGGTTGGTGTGCAGGATGTTTAAAGGCATGGCCAGGTGGTCATACCTGTGAAGCGGGAGTGGGAGAGGGAGTGGTGATCTGTAGTGGAGGGAAGGCAGTGCGGTGATGATTAGGTTGAGGATGTTACCTTACCTGTGAGGGATTTTCATGTGCTTTGTGAGGCGGAGGGTGTTTATAAGGCTGAGGAGAGCTTCCTTCATTGTTTTGGTGGCCTTGTTGCCTGGGAGGTGGAAGTTGCCTAGGAAAATGTTGTTGTTGTGCGTGAGGGTCATGGTTATGACCAGGTCAGTGAATTCTCTGATCAAGACAGTGTTGGATTTGGGTGGTCTGTAGATGAGATAGAAGGTGACTGTGTCCACCCGGGAGAGCAGGAAGTGGCAGGAGAGGACTTTGCAGGAGTCAATGTTTTTGAAATAAAGTCTAGTGCAAGGCCACAAGGTCTTGTGGATGACTGTGAGGTCTCTGCCTGTCTTGTTCCACCGGTCTCTGTGTTGGATGCTGTAGCCAGCGGAAACAAGGACATCTAGGATGTGGGTGGAGTTGGGTGTTGGCAAGATCTTGGTGATGAAGATGCCATAAGGGTGTGTGTAGTGATGAGGTCGACGATGTCTGCTGCATGGGTGATAGCTGCGTGGACGTTGGCGAGCATCATCCTCCGTGTTGTGGACAGTGAGGGTGTGCTGATGGGCTTGATGCTGATGTGGGTAAGATTGCTGCATTGCAGAGTCCATGCATTAGATGATGGGCAGTCACAATGGCATTGCCTGCTGATGGTAGGGATGGCCTGTGGTGATGGAGGGAGAAAGTACATGTCAGCTCATACTTACCTGTTGTCTGAGCAGGGGTTTGGGCCCTGGGTCCTCCCGGTATGAAAAAAGGTCCAAACAGGAATTGCCCTTTTCTTCATCTGCCCATCCCTTCAGACTCCCGGGCAAAAGACAACCTTGATCTAAGAGTTAGGAGCAGAAAGGAAGGGCCACATGACCTGGATCCACTTGCACCTGCTCACCAACTGCAAAAGGAAAAGAGGCTGGAGGGCTGCTTAAGTAGGGAAACAGCATGGCAAAACAGAAAGGCACCAACAGTTTAGCAGTGATTGACAAGTGGGCAGGGCTTAGGCCATGTGAGCTAGTTCCACTTGCACCTACTCACCAACTGAAAGGCTGCTTAAGTAGGGAAAAAGGGCAGCAAAGTAGGAAGGCACCAACAGTTTAGCAGTGATTGACAGGTAGGCAGGGCTTAGGCCATGTGACCTAGATCCACTTGCACCTGCTCACCAACTGCAAAGGAAAATAGTGTGGAGGGCTCCTTAAGAGGGGGAAGATGGTGGCGAAACAGGAAAGTACCAACAGTTTAGCAGTGATTGACAGGTGGCTGGCGCTTAGACCACGTGACCTAGATCCACTTGCACATGCTCCCCAACTGCAAGAAACAGGGGCTTGAGGGCTGCTTACGTAGGGAAAAAGGGCAGCAAAACAGGAATGCGCCAACAGTTTCGCAGTGATTGACATGTAGGCAGGGCTTAGCCCATGTGACCTAGGTTCTCTTGCACCTGCTCACCAACTGTTTCTTCAGCCTTACAAGCCATTACAGAAGGGGAAAGCCCATAGGCAAATTAGGCTTGGTCTAACCCCAAAAGTGGCATGGTCACATTCCTTCTGCATGAGACCACAAGTGTCCCCAGACATGTTTTGGCCTCATTGGGTGTCATCAGTGAAGAGTAACTTGGGTCTCTACGTCCATCAGGCGTGGGATCCACTTCTGCCAATACTGTCCCACTCAGGGGTGACTTAATCAAAAACAAATGTTGATGGCTGGAAGGTTTCAAGTCAGTCATAACCACTGGCACCGCTCTGGGAAAGCCTGTGGATCAGTGTTTCTCAGCTTGCCAAGCCATTACAGAAGGGCAAAGGCCATTTGCAAATCTGGCCTCTTTTATGTTGCTATGTGCATCAGAGAATAACCAGCCAACTGCTGAATTCTAGTGCCCAGGATTCAGCTGAACACTGCTCCTGCAACATTTGACCTTGCATCAAAGGAGTGGTTTCATACCGCTGAGAAAAGCTGACCGTGAGTTCCCTGAAGGGAGCATTGACCAATTTATTCAATAGATCCGCCTGCTAAATTGCAGTTGAGAAAAATATCAACAACAGACTCCTGCTGCATTGAAACACGTTGGGGAAAATTACAGTTGATCAAAAAAAGAGGCCACCAGGTGTGAAACTGCATTGTAGTAACCAGAGAATCCCTGCAAAAGATTGTTGATATATTTGGACACTAAGAAGAATACAGAGAATTTGGGAACCACAAAGATACCTCAAGGGAAGCCATTAACTGACTTTTTTGGCTTTCAGGAAAACCCTGAATGTATATGAATTAAATGTCTTCACTTTGCACGGCCAGAGCTACAATATATGTAGGTGTGCTATCTGACAAGGTATGTATCACAGTTACACGCTGTCCCTTAAATTCGACTGAAGGGGTCATTTTCATTTACGACTCGTCCCTCATTGAAACAACATAAATTGAACATGTGCAAAGCACAGCCCATTCCAGCCAAGCACATAATAAGTGATTATTTGTGCGAGCGTCTAGTCTATGAAGTCACCTCCACTATTTCAAGTGCCTATATTATGCAAGGTTCTGCCTGATTGTGTAATGAAACGTCAGTCCAGGCTGCCTCAGTGCTGTGAGGCCACACCAGTGATAGGTATTCTCTTCATAAATGCTATATCACATCTATCATTTGACCGTGCATTCAGGAACAACATGTGCTAACCCACACTGAAATCAGGACTGCTCCTGGAGACCTTTTAACCCCTTAAGTGCCAAGGACGAGTATTCTCGTCCTTTTTGCGTAGACTTGCATAATAGGTTTGCATTAAATGACTAACTTGCTCTTGTAAATAAGTTGATGTACTTTCCTTCTACAAATACATTTGATGCTTTTGATGTATTTATTTATTGTGTTATTGCTTTGATATTAAACTTTACACCATTAACACCACTAACATCATACAAAAATGGACAAAATGCACAAATACTTTTAAAAACACACAATCTATCACATTTATTTCAGCAAAGGTACAATTCTAGATAACTAGATGTAAGTAGATGTAACAATAAACAGCGGAATCATAATTATAATTAAACAGCACTACATTTATATCCAATTCATGCCTCATTCCAGTTGTTAAAAATCATTTAACCAAAATGAATTACATTGAGAATTACTGAGTTTTGGTAGCAATCGTAACTAAAAATATTCTTCTGAAATAAAAGTCACAAAATACACAAATAAAGCAAACATTCCTGATCTCAAAATCGAAGTACCTGGGCATTCTGTACACAAGTGGTGTAAACTTTCACAGCAGTTATTTCCCTGTCAGAAACGACTAGTTTGTTCTGTCCTGTCAAAGCCAAGACAGGCACCCACGACTTCCCAGGTGGGCAGAAGATAAGGTCAAAATCTCATGTAATAATCACATTCATATTTACCAGGAACATGTCCTATGTAAAGGGGCATCTCGCCAACAGCAGGAAGATCTTTTAAATAATAATGAGGACCTGTCCCTCAATGACTACTGATGTTGACATAAATCATAATTTTCTTTTTAATGTTTTTCAAAGATGTGTAATATGGGGGGGCGCTGTTGCGCGCAAGAGAAAATGGTCGCTCTCGTGTGAGCTCCGGCGTGGACCAAGGCCGTAATGCTGACATAAGCGTTTGCGATGACCGGTTCCTGACAGAAACTGTATAGAATGTGCGGCAACATCGGCGGAACATACTGGGAAAGTTTGGTGTCTGGCAATTGCAAAATCTCAGAGGAAAACCGGTATCCGTATCCCACGTGCAGAGGGAAGCGGCGTCTGAGGACAGCCGAGGAGCGAGAGGAGGAGCCTGGCGAGCGGCAACGCGGATACTCGCTGGCAACGGACGGCGCAACAATCAGCTTGGAAAGGCCGTGGGCACTCCGCTCCTCGTTGAGCGCCCGTGTGTGGCCCCCCTCAGTCCCCCCCTCCGCCCCAGACACTCAGCGATCATCGGGCTCCTGCGACCACAACCCAGGAGGGTGTCGCACACGGAGCACACGCGGGAGCTGTGGTGTGCGGCCCGTGCGAACTGCGGAGCCCCCGGGGAGTGAACTGCAGAGGCCCAGACAGACTCGATCAGATAAGTGGGGCGGCCACAATGGGGGGGAGGCACAGTGAACAGTATAATCCCCTGTGTGGGACAAGTTTTATGCGTACCCCCAGAACGCCGGTGATCCTCCTCTCTTACCCCCCCAACAATACCTCCGTGATACGCACGGACCAGATCCAGGCCAACACAGGCTTCCCGTGGACAACTGTAAATAACAGCTACAACTCCCTATGAGCACGTAACTCTACGGCGGGGTGTAAGCTAGCCTTGTTGGTGCGTGGCCATGGGATCCTGACTCCGTCACATTTATAGGAGGGCAGGTGGTACCCCTCCATTCGGCACGCTCCACCAGAAGTAAATCAGTGTATCATGCCATAGAAGCGAAGCGTAGAAAGTGGCACATTGCAGTTCATATCACAGAATAATTGGCCCCGAGGAAACAATGCCAAAGGGCTTCGGCCCCAAGAGGAGTAAGGGTTCCATTGATAAATTCACAACACCACTGCAGAAAGAACCTGATGTAATGGTGGCGGAGAGCACGCTCCCACACGAACAGCAGACCCCCCCGGCAACGATGATGGAACCCCAAGCAGTCTTCCTCGCCATGCAACAGGGCTTTTCGGCCCTCAATGACAAACTAGATGGGATAACGGCGAACGTGGCGGCCATCAAAACGCAACTGGACAAAACCACTTTGCGCATGACCGAGGCTGAAACAAGAATCTCGGCCACGGAAGACACGCTTGAAACCCTGAAGACCACGGTCTCGAAGATGGCAATCGACCTGGGGACTGTGAAGTCCAAATGCGAGGATTTAGAAGCGAGATCAAGACGCAATAATATTCGAATAATTGGTGCTCCAGAGGAAGCGATAAAAGCACCCATGGAAAAGACAGTGGAGGAGCTCTTGCGTACCCTCCTGGGCGACCCTGATGGTCACCGATGTTCATTATTGAGCGGGCTCACAGATCCCTTGCCCCGAAGCCGAAGCCAGGAGCCTATCCTAGGCCTATAATTGCCCGAGTGATGAACTACAGGGATAGAGATTTAATTCTGAGGGCTGCAAGAGAAAAGAAAGAATTACGTTGGGAAGCTAATATTATACGCATTTTTCCAGACTTTACCCTTGCGGTACAACAGGAGAGGAAGCTCTTTACAGGGGTCAAAAAACTGCTACGGGAAAGACAGATTCAGTATGCTATGTTGTACCCAGCGAGACTCAAAATCCATTTCCAGAACAAGATCCACTTCTTTACGTTCCCAGAGGAAGCTGCAAACTTTGTGGAAACACATATTCCTGCTTTGGCTGGTCATCCCAGGATAGGGGAAACTTAACGATATTTGTGATTATGTGAAAATGGGCATGTTTCTGCTATGTAATGTACAATTCCTGAAGCAATAGCCGCCTCCCCCGGGGACGGCCTTTATAGGGGGTATATATGACCGAATTCACAGGATTTGTTAAATTGTGATGCCCCCACAGGTTTCGATATATGTGTGAGCAACCAAGTTGAACCGGTCTACCTTTTACCAGCCTCAAGATGGCATGGGCACTGGAACACGCCGCAGATCCCCCCCTGCAGCAGGTGCACAACCAGTGATGGGAAGGGAGGGTTGGGATCCTATGAGCACAGTTAAAGTTGGGGAAACTGTGAGGGTGGGGGGAGGGGACAGGTTGGGAATGTTGGGTTATGGTTATGTTAAGGATGGTAGTAAAATAAAACGCACACAGGTAATGAACACGATGACCAACAAGCTCCTAATAGAGACATGTTTTTTGTACATATTGATAACTGCTTCATAGGTTATGGCTGGAAACAACGATGAAAGTATCAAAGTATTAAGTTGGAATGTCCGAGGCCTGGGGTCCAGAGTCAAGAAGAGGAAAATCCTGGCATATATCAATAGACTGGGCACTAAGATCATTTTTCTACAGGAAACTCATGTGGGACCTCAACAGGGGGGACAACTAATTCCGAATTGGGGAATGCACCAGTACTTCACAACATACTCTAAACGGGCAAGGGGGACCGCGATTCTAGTACATAAAACCCTCCAGTTTAAATGTATAGAAGTGATATGTGATCCTGAAGGGAGGTTTGTCCTACTCCATGGCACACTTTGCAATAAGGAGATAGTTCTCCTAAACATATATGGACCAAATGTGGACGATCCAGAATTTTTCTCCCAAATATTTGAGAGGTTGGCCGCCTACCCCACGGCGCATTTAATATGCGGTGGAGACTTTAACACTATTTTAGATGTCCATACAGACCGCACATCGACACAGACTAGGGCACTGACCAAAGCAGCGCAGACTATAACTACACATATGGTAGACTTAGGTCTGAAAGACATCTGGAAAACACTAAATCCTACTAAGAGGGAATATACATATTACTCGACGGTGCATGATATGCACTCCAGAATAGATTTGTGGCTGGTAGATAATGTAGTCCTTTCCTGGGTCCTAGCAGCACAGCATTATCCCAGAACATATTCAGATCATTCCCCAATCCAGTTAACATTACAAATTCCTGGCACTGTAGTAACGCGACCAATGTGGAGATTTAAACCTGCAGCGTTGCGTGACTTGGTCTACAGGAACGCTATAGAACAACAAATACAGGAATATTTCGAAATCAATGAAAACTCGGTGCCCAGTCAAGCAATAGTATGGCAAGCATTTAAGGCCTACATAAGTGGAAGCTCTATATCGACAGAAAATGGAATTCTTGTAGACTGAACAGATTGGAATCGCAAATAGCCTCACTTCAATCTCAATATGCAGAAACCCCATCAGCTCACCTCAGTTCCAAAATGAAAGCAAAACTAGATGAATATAATGAGGCAGCAGATCAAGAAATCTGATTTTTTGATAAACCAGTTGCAGCACGCCGATATGGGGAGGGTGAGCGCCCCGGGAGGTTGCTGGCCAGGACAGTGAAGGGAGAGAGGGGACCAACGATCATACCCTGCGTGCAAAGACCAGATGGTTCGGTAACCACTGACCGAGACGAGATTGAAGAAACGTTCCATACATTCTATAAAAGTCTTTATTCCTCGCAATCTGATTTCACAGACGAGGAAATTGATCAATACCTGTCACAAATACCGACAACATTGCTGGCCGATGACACTAGGGAATTGTTAGAGATGGCAATTACTGAGGTTGAAATGTTAGAGGAAATAAAGGCATTACCCAACAGGAAAGCACCGGGCACTGACGGTCTAGGGGCTGAGTTTTATAAGGAGTTTGGTCCCCTACTGGTCCCCAGATTAATGGCAGTATGGAGTGAGGCCCTACATAAAGGAGAACTCCCCGAAACCCTAGGGAGGCAGTGATTACGCTGCTACTCAAGCCGGGGAAACCCCCTGAGGAGTGTGGGTCGTATAGACCATTATCATTAATAAATACCGATGCAAAGATCCTAGCAAAAATACTGGCAACTAGACTTTGATGCCGTATATGGTCCATGAAGACCAGGCAGGGTTTATTAAGGGAAGGTCCACTGCAACCAATGTTAGAAGGTGCCAGAAAATTTTAGCCACAACACCCCCCGAGGTCCAGGCCGTGGCGGTTTCCTTAGATATGCATAAGGCTTTCGACGCGGTTTCGTGGCCCTTTCTCTTCGGGGTTCTGCGCAACTATGGGTTCGGCCCCAACTTTCTGAAGTGGATAAAAATACTGTACACATGTCCACATGCAAAAATAAGAATCAATGGGGTTTTAATAGATAAACTGGAACTGAAGGGGGGAACGCGACAAGGATGCCCATTATCGCCATTATTATTCGCATTAACCTTTAGCAGATATCCTTAGGGCACGGTACAGCTCAGCAGGACTCAGATTAGATGGTGAATTAAACATTATAACTTTATACGCAGATGATATTCTGTTATATCTAAAAAATCTGGATCGAACCTTGGGCAAGGTACTGGCGGAGGTTAAACGGTTTGGGGAACACTTGGGTCTACGTCTTAATTCTAGAAAATCAGAGATATTCCCAATCACAGAAGATACACCGCAACCACACAACCTATATGGTCTCGTCTGGAACCCTACTCATATACTTTATTTGGGTGTACACATTGCCAGAACAGCACAGCTCTCCTGCGCCTTGAACTATAGTGTACTCATTGATGCCCTGTGCGTGAAAATAAAACGTTGGAGCGCCCTCCCCAAATCATGGATGGGCAGGATAGCACTAATTAAAATGATTATATTACCAAAGCTTTTTTATCTGTTCAGCACAATACCGGTCTGGCCGGGTCGCTCTTTATTTACCACACTGACTGGCGCGTGCACCTCGTTTGTATGGGGAGGACAACCCAGAGTGAGCTGGAAAAAGCTGACTGATACATACTCCAGAGGAGGGATGATGGCACCTGACCTGGAGTTGTATTATCTGGCTGCACAGGCACACTACGCCTCCCAATGGGCTACACAATTCCTCAACCCTGAGACCCCGATGCCTGGTTATAAAGAGCGCAAAGCAATAACGGCACTCCACAAAATGAGCAGATCAACCCCCAAGCACTATAATACTATAGAACCAGCGAAGGTGACGACCACTGCATGGGCCAAAATAGCCGATATTTTCGAAACCAACAGGCTATACCATCTGAGTATGCCACTCTGGGGAGACCCACAAACACCCTTCAGTGCAGATAGTCAAGTCGCGATGCATTGGACATCCAGAGGGATCACCCAGTGGGGACAACTCTTCCCTGACCAGAGCTTTATCCAGTGGATAGACATCAGAGAGGTTGTGGGGAACACGAATAGATATAAACAGCAGTATACCCAAGTGCGAATGGCTATACAAGAAGCATGCCCCACATTCTCCAGCGAACCAGAGATAAATATAGGTCTGGGCTATATGTTCACAGGGGGGACACAAAAAGTCTCAGCGGCGGCATTGTATAAGCTACTACTTCAAACGCGCCCTGTAGAGAATACCGCAGCTAAGAGTCAATGGGAACAAGACCTGGGACAGCAGTTCGATGACCAGGAATGGGCACAGATTTGCTCGCTCACCAAGCAAATATCGTGTAATTCCAGATATAAGGTAATTCACTACAAAATAGTGCAGAGAACACATTATACCCCAGCAAAACTTAAACAACTATATCCCAACATGTCGGGGACCTGCCCTAGATGTCAGACAGAGGATGCAAATATTTATCATATGTTATGGACATGTATAAAGCTAAGGGGCTACTGGGAAGAAATCTGCGCCGCCCTAGATGAGATGGCTGACCAACCACTGGAATGGTCACCCAGGATATGTTTGCTGGGAGCAGTGGGGAAAATGAATCCGACTTGGCGTAGACTGTTGAATTTGAGCCTACTAGTAGCCAAAAGGGCAATTTTGATGAAATGGAAGAGGGCATACCCCCCAACTAAGGCTGATTGGGACAAGGACATGGTGTGGACTAATGATACAGAGGAACTCTACATAGACTCGGTGCTACCCCAATCCCGACCAAGGAACATATGGGATAGATATAAACAATACCTGTTTGATAAGGCAGAGCGAGAAGACTCAGGATTGGAAGTTAATTGAATTTGTAAAAAGTAATGAAGCATTGTGCAATATATGTAAGCATTTATGTTACCTGTGTGCAAGAAAAATAAAGTTTTAAAAAAAAAAAAGATGTGTAATATCGAGGCTCATTTTATCTGGTCAATTCGGACCGAATATCAGTCAGAATTCCTAGGCATTCATTTATGTGCATAGAAAGAGTGGGAAACCACCCTCATTTCTCAGCAGACATCATGGGGCCAGATTGCAGAAAATGTGCACTGGTGCAAGTGCAAAGTTTGCACAGTATTAGCACTAGGGCAAAGTTTCACTAGGGCAAAGTTTGCCCTATTTTTAAAAACACTGGCACACATTAAAAAATCATTGAACCTCAACAAGTTCAGTTTGGCATATTAAAAGTTCCAGGGCTAACATTTTGCTTGTGCTAAAAAGATATATTTTTGATGCATTTTTGCCTCAGGGCAAAGTTTGCCCTAGTGCTGATACTATTCTGTCTTAGCACTAGGGCAAACTTTAGTGCTAAGAACGCAGCCGGTGGTGCTGAATGCTCAGCAAATTCACTTAAAATAACATTATATAGCAATTGGTTCCACTTTCTTCCAGTTATATAGAGTTATAAACAAAAGTTTACACAATGACCCAATACCGCGGTACAGTTTTCTCATAAGGCTGGATAGACATGTTCACCCTGCAGCTTAGAAAGTTGATTCTGTCACAGATTTCTCTTACTGCACCAACAAGGGGAGCCAATTCATGAATTTTTCGGGGGATGCCGCAGCCCAGATTTTAGGGCAGTGACATTGAAAGGGTATTAATAGTGTGAGACAAAGCACCTGCATACCCGGCACCCCTCGAATCAACTTATTCTGGGATTTTTCCACAGGGGTAATTGCTATGTGGCACAGGTAGTGTAACTATATTTTCCACACATATCATTTTTAATGTGTAAAATCTATGTAGACAGTTGTGTAGCACAAAATCTGGGGGCCCTCCTCCGAGGCATGCTGAAGGGGCCTCCCCTTAAGCTCCTTAACAAAGTGCGGGGCAGGCCACACTTTGGGCCTGCACGGACCATCACGTGTGCGCAATGTCCATGATGATCATGTGCCGCTGGAGGGGCATGCACTGCTCCAGGGGAAAGATGTAAGCATGTTTTTTAATGAAAGCTTAAATGTTTCACCTAGCACAGAAAGAAGGGGGTAATGGCTACCCCCAAATATATCATGAGTTGTTTTATTGAAGGGTTTAAATATTTGCCACAAGAATGCGATTGCGACTGAGTATAGCGAGGGAGCCGAGCCAATGAAAAACGGTTTGGGGGTTGGGGTGATTGTCTCCCTACCCAGAGAATTTATTTTGCATAATGGGTTAATATGGTGCACTATAGAGCACACTTTCTGTGAAAAATTGTGTAACAGGCCAGAAGATTTGATATCATTTTTGTAGGGTAACTTGTGAAAGAATCTAATAGATGCAAATCACCCAATGTGCACAGGAGCATTTCCCAATGAATGTTCATGCCTTTCCCCGCAATATATGCCAGTATAAAAAACCTTTCTGAGCTGGCTGTACCCATATATTTCCATACTGGCTCCATTAATATATGCCAGTATTCTCATATAAGAACATACTCATGTTTGCCTTGCGCATAATGTCAGTAATTATACTATAAAAAAAATGTCAAAGCTGGCTCTGCCAATATCCTTATATAAGAACATAGTCCTGTTGGATTGGCCATTAAAAGTGCCATGCCACAATAAAAAACATGTCCAAACTGGTTACAATGTAGGCTAGTCTAGAACTGTAAGAACACTTATTGAGCATGCTTTAACACGGATGCTCAGTAAAACAAAGTCATGATAGAGTAAGAAATAACTAGGCTTGTTGCACCAAAATGACAGTCTTCTAATGGAATACCACTTATCATGCTTGCTTTATCAAAGACACCCAGTAATAAATGTCATGCCACAGTAAGAAATGGCTAGACTGGCTCACCAAAATGCCAGTCTAGCCATACAATAACACTTATCATGCTTGTTTTATCATAGATGCACAGAATACAAATGTCATGGTAACAGATGACAGTCTAGCCATGTAATAAAACACATGAAGTTGGCTTTGCCCGAAAATGCCAGTAAAACATGTCCTGTCACTTAATGAAATGTCTAAAATGCTCCAGTGATCCCAGGCCTCACAGAGCCTGCTGACACACACACAATCGCATACATCCCCTTTCACCCACCAGTCACTCAACCATACATCTTATTTAACTTTCACTCACATTGCATTCTCCATTCAGGCATCCACCCAGAACATTCACAAAAACAAACACATTTGTACGCATTCACCCCCAGTCACTCACCCATATACCTTCTCTCACATCGATTCCCACCACATTCTCCACAGAGCCACCCACCCACCAGAACATACACACACACAATCACATTCATACTCATTCACCCGCCAGTCACTCTACCATACATTTTCTCTCACACCCACTCACACTGCATTCTCTGCACAGGCACCCACCCACCCAGAATATTCAAACACCTACATAATCAGATTCATACCAATACATCAACTCACACTGAATTCTCCATACAGGCACCCACCCACCCAGAACATTCAAACACCCACATAATGACATCCATACCCATTCATCCAACAGTCACTCACCCACCTCACTCACTTCTCTCAGGTCCTCTCACACTGGATTCTCCACACAGCCACCCACCCACCCAGAACATACACACACAATCGCACTAATACTCATTCACCCACCAGTCATTCACCCATACCATATACATACATCTGGCATGCACCTCACACATGCAAATATAAATATTCAACTTTGCATCGACAACAAAAACACAATCTTTTCTCACGTGTTTCCCACTAAATCTTGGCTCCACTGTGTCACTAGATGCGTCGACACACCTCCCTAGGCGCGTTAGGCCCCGGCCCAACTTTCATTCTAATGGGTGAGGGCTGGGCCAGGCCTCCCTCCCTAGACCCGATGTGGAGGGACCCCCACACCGCAGGGGCTGCGGGCCCCACACTACGTCAGTGTATGTAAGCTGGTACTGTATTTACAGTCCTGAAATGCAAAATGCCATTGCAGAATTTAAGTCACTTGCCAACACTGTGTGTCAGTAACACAGCACAGTGTAAAATATACTCCCCAAAGCACACGTGCACAGGATGCAACGTATCACTTAGCAGAAATGTACTGCCACAAAGCCATGCAGGACTTACTTTGTTAGCCGATTAGCAGGCAGTTGACTGGGCAAGGATCTTAAGGAAAAGCTTCCATTAGTCTGACTCACAGACTTGTGGGGTTTGTGTTTATTTATGTTGCAGAGTTAACACACTATTGCCATTATCTGTGTAGATGTTCACTGAATCCCTAATTCACGGTTGCCCAACATAGGGTTCATGGAGATTTCAGCAACAACTCCAAAAGAAACCTCGATTCTAAACACAAGAGCGTTGCCCTCTATCTGCCCGGGTTAATGTCTGAGTCCTTGCGATGGGATGCCAACAGAATCCCTCCTTGATATTTCTGCAATTTTGTTTCAGGAAAGGGAATTTATTTTTGTTCATGAAATATTGGATTTTCAATCAGGTGTTGCAGCTGCATAGCATTAATGACTGTAGTGACAGTAGCACGGAAAGAGAAGGAAGGAGCACAGTGTTGGTGGAAAGGGCCTTATGAGGCAGCTACTTATTGAGTCACATAAAAGCAGGGAGGGTGGTTGAAGAGTACAGGAGTGCGTATTACCTTGTACAGAGGGCGTCGAACATCAATTGGACAATTCTGTATCACTTCATCAACAATGTCTGATATCGGCTGCATAAAATCAGGATTGGCAAACTGGAGGACAAAAATATAAAAAATACATTTAGCAGAGATGTCTGTAAGTTCATTTATCACAATGGCTCGACTGTGCGAGAAATTGTTGTCGATTGAGTACTAACGCTAGACAAAGAGAAATGCTTGAATAACATTTCTCAAGCGCTTATGAAGCAGCAGAAACGTTTAAATAACCGTTACCAAGCAGTGGCACACATTTCTCCACCACAAGCACTTCATGTAGTCTTTTAATCACTGGGTAAAGATTTTAGAAAATGCTCTGTGACCGTTCATTTGGTTAATTTATATTGTTCGTGCCTTATGCATGCCTGGGTAGAGCTTAGTAAATTCTCACTGGAAGCAGTTTGCTTGCTTAGTCGGTGCTTAAGAAAGGTCTTTCATTTTGACTAGGGCAGAGACACTTCCATAGCGTTTCTACGAGGCTGTAAAATGGTGGCAGCCTATTTGTCTGCTGGCCAATCAAGCAAGCAAAGAAGCCTCCTTCCTGTCACACAGGGCACTGCCAGGAAGGCCAAAGTACAGAGCACACTACCGGTTTCAGCCTTCGAACGCCGCCGGGAAAATATGAAGGTTGGCACAGCTGCTTCTGTTCATCGTTTACCTTTTCCCTCGGGAAAACAAAAGGGCAGGTGCACACCTTATTTTGATGAGGGGTTATGGGAAAATAAATATACCTTGCATAGTTAGTGACTAATGTCGAGGGAGTCTGGAGTGAAGTGAAATATTCCAACCCAGGCAACAATTATACAGGTGCTTCAGGGCAATGTGCAAGCCAGGCTTTTCGCGCCAGCATTCTTTTCTCAAACAATAAAGTTGTTAAGGTTGCCAACACGCCTGGGCAGCGTCATGAGACTTCTGGTGAGAGTAAAAAGTGGTCGCAGAATAGGAATTTGGCAGAGGCTTGAGAAAAAAGCTGGAAGAGCATAACTCGAGGATTGTCGCCAGGGCTGTCACGAGTTTTTGCAAACCTACTGTGGTGTGCCACCCCCTTTAAGACATTGACTCCTTCCCAGTGCTCGCGCTGATGTCACGGCTGTGTCCTTGTGACTTACTCAATAAAAAGGATGAGCGGTTTCTCGCTCATCAGTCGAGACTAACAGACTCCTGCCTGCTGTGTAATTCTTTCTGCAGCGCAATGCTGGCTCTGCGTAGCAGGCAGATGGGTCTTTCCTGCATGGCCCGCCAACAGGACAGTGCCCCTGCTGGGCAGCGCTGTCCCTGATGTCCCCCCGTGTGCAGCAGAGCCCCTGCCGGGCTACTCTGCTGGTGTGTGCCGGTGTCCCTGCTGGGCAACTCCGTCTGAGTTGGTCGTGATGGCAAGGCCGTTGAAGCTCCCATATGACTATGGGCTGACAGGGGTGCCTCCCTGTCCTGTGTGCACCGTCTGAGTGTCCCCCAGCACATATACACATGACCCTGGGTCCTGGGTCCAGGCATAACACCTAGGTCAAATAATTTGCCGGCGCTCAGCCGCATCATCAGAAGTGGTCGGTGGGGCCTGAGAAGTCCATCCATACTCACGGAGGTGTTACTTCCACAAAGCTGAGGAATTCAATTACCCCCAGAGACAATTCCTCCATTTCCTAATTAGGTTTTACCGCATTACAGAATGGGGACTGACCACAGTTTATAATCAGGTTAACCTTAATTCAAGGTATTTAATTAATCTCCTAAAAGGTACATTTTTTAATAATAGTGGTTACTATTTATTTATTTATTGTGATATAGTTTAAATTATAAACTTTACACAAAGCAAAAGAAATAAATATCATAAAATTAGAATATACAGTAAAAAACAAAGATAAAATATCATCTTCTTGAGTCCAATGTTGACCATACAGTTATCTATAATACATATATTAATATACAATTGTTCAGTCCCTACAATTATTGAGAGTGTTATGTCCAGTCTGACTTCAATAATAGTGGTTACTAGTTTGTCATTTCATCATGTAAACAACAGGTACCGTTACCAAATACAATAGCATTCATTTAATAAACCTAAAAAAAGGATGAAAGGTTGAGCCGTCCCGTCGCACTTTAAACGTTAATGTGAAGGTTACACACATTCCCCCCCCCCACACACACCTCCAAACATTTCTGAGAATATGCGTGCACTTGCGCACACGTTAAAGGAAACATGTGCGAAGATCCCACAAAGGGACCCCGGAAGGCGCGTTTCCCAGGTTATAGATGTGCACTTGTGCCATGCAGCAAGGTGGCCGCTTGAGGGATGGATCCAAATTTACAAACAAGATGTGCTCACAAATGCGTAGCCATTCGCCAGCGCAAAGATCAAACTAGGTGCAAGCAGAGGTGGACAAGCCAAGACATTTATAGGGTGAGCCAAGCCAGAGCCGAGCCGGACGACTGGCTTGCCCCAAAGAGCCAAACCAACAGCCATGCCATGGGAAAAAATATGTGAAAATACCCCTAATATATTCTGTGAATAACAGAAGTGATATAATGATCATGTTTTTATCATCTCCATACTATACTAGAAAAAGGATACATTTTCCTTATCTTCACGAAACACTGGACTAGAATGTCTCTCGTCTGATTATTTCACATCATTACCAAACACCACTTCCACCTGTGCCCAGCCAGAGCTCTGTCTTCATGCGCTCTGGCTCCCTCCATGCATTACACGGAGCGGCATGTGTACTTACCGTGGCCTGGTCACATAGAATCTCGGTTCTATATTCATTTATTGACAGTCATTTCTTTGATGTTTTTTGCCGAATTTCCCCCTCCCCTGTTAATTTTACACTATTCCCAACCCCCTCACCCGCTTCCCCACACTCCTTATGTTTTTTCGATAACATTTTTCCAAGAAAAAAAATGGGCATAAAAAACATTGAAAAATTGTTTGTCGGTAAATGAATGTTGTACCAGAATTATACTGAAAGCATCATAAAGTGCTATCACTGAGCTTATTCATGTACCAGGCCTGGGGTTGGATAGAGAGCAGGGGATTTGGGTAACATTGCAGGTTTGCAGGGACAGATGCAGTTTTCTCACGATTACTTTTCCTGCCTAAAAGGGCACCTGAAAATGACTGAATTTCGGCTTGGTGCATCTTTGCAGCTTTGCAATGCCATGCAAAGCTCTTTGTGTACTCAATATATCTTGGGCGAGAGGAGAGGTAACTCAGGCCTTTCCTCAAACAACCCAGATTGCACCCATTCATGTAGCCGTGTTCGTTCTCGCAGAGGGGCGCCTATGACTATTTTTTGATTGTTTAAGGGACTTTGGTTTACTCACCCTAGGTTTCCTTGCTCACTGCACTCAGAGAGGCACAGCTCCACTTCACTGATGAGGCCCAACAAGTCTGAAACTCGTGTATGGGGTTGCTGTTGGTACTCTTGTTCAGAAGATATTTGCCAAAGCATTTCGGTGCTGGTCTGCCCATGTGGGTGGGACAAAGACAGATATGCAAATGGATATTTCCCTTCTTTAAAAGGTTCATTGAGCTTAAGTGTGGCAGCGGCCTCTCGAGTGGGTACCTTCCCAAAGAACAGGTCATTTAGCCGTGTTTGTTCTTGCGGGGGGGGCGCCTATGACTATTTCTGGATTGTTTAAGGGACTTAAGTTTAGTCACCGTAGGTTTCCTAGGGTCATCCAGACATGGACCCCTTGCTCACTGTGCTCAGAGTGGCACAGCTCCACCTCACTGATGAGGCCCAACAAGGCTGAAACATGTGGCTGGGGTTGCTATTGGTACTCTTGTTTAGAAGAGATTTGCCAAAGCATTTTGGTGCTGGTCTGCCCATGTGGGTGGGACAAAGACAGATATGCAAATGGATATTTCCCTTCTTTAAAAGGTTCATTGAGCTTAAGTGTGGCAGCGGCCTCTCGAGTGGGTACCTTCCCAAAGAACAGGTCATTTAGCCGTGTTTGTTCTTGCGGGGGGGGGCACCTATGACTATTTCTGGATTGTTTAAGGGACTTTAGTTTAGTCACCGTAGGTTTCCTAGGGTCATCCAGACATGGACCCCTTGCTCACTGTGCTCAGAGTGGCACAGCTCCACCTCACTGATGAGGCCCAACAAGGCTGAAACATGTGGCTGGGGTTGCTATTGGTACTCTTGTTTAGAAGGGAATTGCCATAGCATTTCGTTGCTGGACTGCCCATGTGGGCGGGACAAAGACTGATATGCAAATAGATATTTCCCTTCTTTAAAAGGTTCATTGAGCTTAAGTGTGGCAGCGGCCTCTCGAGTGGGTACCTTCCCAAAGAACAGGTCATTTAGCCGTGTTTGTTCTTGCGGGGGGGTGGCGCCTATGACTATTTCTGGATTGTTTAAGGGACTTAAGTTTAGTCACCGTAGGTTTCCTAGGGTCATCCAGACATGGACCCCTTGTTCACTGTGCTCAGAGCGGCACAGCTCCACCTCACTGATGAGGCCCAACAAGGCTGAAACATGTGGCTGGGGTTGCTATTGGTACTCTTGTTTAGAAGGGAATTGCCATAGCATTTCGTTGCTGGACTGCCCATGTGGGCGGGACAAAGACTGATATGCAAATAGATATTTCCCTTCTGTGAAAGGCACAGTGAGGTAAAGTGTGGCTGCGGACTCTCGAGATGGTACCTTCCCAAAAAACAGGTCATTTAGCCGTATCCGTTCTCGCAGAGGAGCACCTATGACTATTTGTTGATGAAATGACACCCAACGGCACATCTCACAGCATGGCAAATCCTTAAATTCCCAGGCGTAAGCATTGGGCGGAAGGAATTCTTTGAAGGGTGACAGCAAGAGAGGGGTGAGTGAAAGGTAATTTAACTAAAAATGAATCTAGGAACCTCATTGTGCCCTCCAGAGGTATGGTAGTTTCCATTTCTACAGAGATGTATGTAGAGCGTTGAGAGAGCCGAGCCATTGGGAAAAAGCCATGTCAAATAGGAAGTCTGGTATTTTTTAAATAAAAGAACTGACATAACACAATAAACTATACAAATAACTCTTTAGCTATCCAGAGTAAAATAAAAATGTTATTCATATACACAACACTGTTTTTATACAGCAATTCATTCCACTTCTTAGCGCTATCCGTGTAAGTGTTCACTGATTTAATTGTACTCATTTTATCCACCTCCAAAGGATAAAGGGCTGAATAGCCTCGCTGGGATTTCTACCAGTGTCTGTGGGTTGCAGATATTTGCAACATGTGCTTAACGTGTTGAGCTACCCTAACATCGTTACACGTGCATACCTTCTCTGTGGAAAGTTTGGCCCGTCTAGACTAAACCTGCAGCTTATTTTTACAGTCTGTTTCACTGAGGGTGGTTGTGGATCGAAGATACTGGGCCTCATTACAAGTTTGCCAGTCCAGAAACAACAGTGCCGGTAAGCTTACCGGCACTGCTGTTTCCGGACCGGCAAACTACGAGTCTGCTGATGGGTGCCGTTTTGCCCGCCAGGTCTGACCCTGGCAGGTTTAACGGCACTCGCCAGCAGACGTTCACGGAAGCACCGGCACCGTTATTAATGGTGCCTGTGCTTCCGTGGTCCCCATACCCATGAGTCCCTGGGAATCGGCATCAACATTTTACCGGCGCCTGACTGACCGGACTGCCGGGGCTGTAATGCAACGGTTATTCCGGCAAGTCAGGCGCCAGTAAATCATTACGGGTCCGGCAGCTACCTGCCGGTTTTTCCGGCATGGTTTCTGCCAGACTCGTAATGAGGCCCATTGTATCCCTTTTTCAGATTCACAGCCTTGCACATGACTGCCAATCATTTTATTTCCCAGTTCCCCTTTGCGCAGTTTCCTTGTCAGATTTTATGCCATCGTAAAAATGAATATTACAGTGGATGCATTGCAAACAAGCAGTTTGTGTTAGGCAGCAACTTGCCTGTACAGCATACAGTCCATGGGCATGCTTCTGTTAGGTTATGCTGATATTAGATGTATGTATGCAATGAGTTCTGCTAGAGTCCTTCTCAGTCAAGGGCTTGTTTATGTTTTATTTCATGGAAGTGGCAAGGTGAGGCTGTTCGTTGCATTCTGAGAAGACAGTATTTGCTACACTTTGCTCCACATTTAGAGGACTGCTGTCTTAAAAGGAGGATGTCACCCACAAATGAAATTCTATGCGCTGCAGAAATATTGGAATTAGTCCTTTTAAGAGAAATCGACTTACAATGCACTGAGGAAATTCAGTGTATGGCGACCTCCTTCTCATCTACTTGTTCAACAAATATGTACGTCTTCCTCAATCTCCTCATTTTCATCTCATTCTCGCCCCTCTGGCCTTATTTGTCTATTGCTTATCTGTTCACACCCTGTGTTTTTCCCTTATCTTGCTCTGCCCTCTCTACCGCTGATAAGCCTCCCATTATTTCTAAACCATCTCACCATCTGCCTCTTTTTTTCTCCTCCAAGCTCCTACCTCGTGCAATGAGAATGCACGTAATGTATGGTTTGGCTCTTGTTTAGCTCTTAATGTCTAGAGGGCTTAGAGCCAAGCCAGAGCCAGGCATTTGGCTTGAGCCCGACTCAAGTCCTGATTGGCTTGCCCACATCTAGGTGCGAGGGAAAGTGAAACCCAAAATAAAGCCATTCATGTCCCTTCTATGAAATGCAGTGACTTTGGACAAGAGCTTCATTATCCACTGCTGACTCACATACATTTCTACTCCTCTTTTACAGCTAGAAATGTACATTCTGGATGTTTGCAATTTAGAATAGAGGGCCCTTTAAGCTCTGTTGTGCTGAATTATGATTCATTATGGAAGGGCTCAGATGCCTGCCCTGAGCCCACATAGGATATGAAAGCAATGAATAGCTATAGATCAGGCATGCGCTGAATGCTAAGCTACTCGTGAAGGCCAAAATGTGCACCCTTCCACCACCCGCGCGGCATTCCCCAAATGCACAGGTCACCTTTAAGAATAAGGGCATCAGTGCATTTGTTGGAATTGAGCACCTCTGTGATGCACATAATTTGTGCTTCACAGCAGTGTATAGTTTGTTATGCTTGTAACATTAAATAATTGTTCTCAAAGAAATATTGTGTTTCAGAATCCATTGTGGTATTAAATTGTGAATTTTATTTGTTTGACTTTTGAATATCTATAAGTTTTACCGCCCTTGTGGCGTGTGTAGAAAGTGTGCAGGGGACGGGAGATCCCAAATTTGGGTTCTCTTCTCTTTCTTTATAGTGTTATGTGAATCAGGTTCCAAGTGTGTACATGGAACCAAGGGATGAAAAGATTTAAATAGTAGTAGTGCAGTTTTTTCCATGTCACTCAATAGTATTCTGCATGCAAAGAAACGGTTGAGTAAGTAATCTTGTCAAGGACTATCCACTTTTCCTGTGTCCTCAAATCCCACAATAGAGCTCTCAACCTATTTTCTGTAACAGCTGTCTTTATAACTCATTTCATTGTGAATTTCTGCACAGTACTTGTAGTTTTATTTTCACATCATAAATGCAAGAATAAGATCACTGTAAGATCTCCACCAGGTTTTATTACACTGATTTAAGACTTAAAAACAGACAACAAAGGAAACTGTGAGATGAAGTCACAAAAGCATTTGCTTATAGTAACTGCTTGACAAGGACATATGGCGTGATACGTCAAGTTAGAAAGAGCTCTGAATCCCTATCAGGCAACGTCATGATACATATGAGAGGGAACGTGGTAACAATCAGATGCAAGGGGTGTGGAGTTGGTCTCGGGACAGGCTGGTCCCCTGCGCAACCAGTTATCTGTGGTCAAAGTTTGGCCTGCGGCCTAGAACATGGTTTTGTAGGGGAGACAAACTCCAAGGTTCCCAGGAGGTAGTAAAAGTTCTTGGCGGGGTTGCAAAACCTTGTTAGTTGCTGGCGCTGGCACGGAGTTGGTGCTCCAGTACTGTCAGAAGACAGTCACACTTCAGCCTTGAGTTTTAGTTGTGTGTTGCTATTTATTGATTTAGGTGCAAAAAGACACACATGAGGCACATGGGTGGTGAAACAGAACACAGCCGACGCGCTATTCAAACAAAGTCTTTCTCAAGGCAATTGGGTTGTCGTGGTGCTCGTACTGGAGCGTTTGGCAGAGTCACCCTGGATAGGGTGCTGGTTCCTGGCTTAGTAGCTCATCTGGGGAGACATCTGCATCCTGAACTGGAACCACCCGGGGTTCAGAAGGAAATCGTTCCCAGATGAGCTACTACGCCAGGAACCAGCACCCTATCCAGGGTGACTCTGCCACCCGCTCCAATACGAGCACCACGACAACCCAATTGCCTTGAGAAAAACTTCTGTTGAAACACGCGTCGGCTGTGTTCTGTATCACCACCCTGGCACAATGTGCCTCAATGTGCCTCAACTAACAAGTTTTTGCAACCCAACCAAGAACAATCAGGTGCTCTGTGATGCAGAACAAGTGCATCATAATGAAAGTTGTTATGCTGGCACCCATTTTGTAGAAGCAAATGGGACTGTTTAAGTTGGCAAGAGATTTGGTGAATGATGCTTTTAATAGCTTGTTTTTCCATGCTTCTTTGTACATTCATGTGTTTCCCGATTGTGTTCAAAATAACATTGTGTTAGTTACTTTTCTGTTCGGAAGCTTATTAATATTATTAACTAATCTCTACGAGTGGAGGAGAGGGAAACCTTGCATCAAGCATTAAAAGTGACAGGTGGCCACGACCCTTTTCAGGTCTAAACCCCTCCCTTTCTGGTCTAAGCTCTGCCCCTTTCTGTTCCAAGCGGAAGTCTCAGCTTTGCCCACGTGCTGTCCCATACTTGCTGTTTCCTATCAGTGGTAAGTTCATCTTCCGGAAATGACACGTTGTTGATCTTGAAGTTCTGATAAAGCTATGGAAGTGGCCCGGACTTCCTGTTCAAGGTACCCCGAAGGCAGAAGTGGCCGAAACCCTCATTCTAAGCATTCCCCAAGCATCACATCCTCCCTGGGTTCTCACAGGAGGAAGTGACTTATCCGCATCACCCCAGCCCCCCCAGACTTCCTGTTCAATGTCCCCCGAAGGCGGAAGTGGCTGAAACCCCCATCCTATACATTCCCCAGTATTACAACCCGCTGTCCCTGAATATATTGAAGTAGACAGGAAGTGACAGGGATTCCACTCCACCCATGTGGAGAGGCCTATTACTAGCCATGTCTCCAGTGTTGTGTATATGAAGAGGTATCAGGGGCTATCGCGATAACCAGCACGCACATTGTTCCTCAACAACAAAAAGACGTTTGTAAAAATGAATGCACACAGTGTTCCTTTAACGTGTAAAAATAGACATTTTATTGACAAAATGTGTACACAAAAGGGGGAAAAAACACACACATGAAATACATCTGCAACAATTATGTTATATAGAAAGCAAAAAACAAAGCATACATGTCAAATACATATGCAAAATTAAATTTGTACAGAAGGCAAGAAAAACACACTTATTTCAAAGACATTTACATTATTTGTTTTTCACTGAATGGAAAAAATACACAGATCAGAAATATCAACGTGCATTAAAACATGTATACAATGTTGATGATAACTCTTCTAAAGTATATCAAATGGCTAACCAGCTCACCAGTTTCTAAAACAAAATGTCGGGATGTCCCAGCCAGAGGGTCATCAACATCGGCATCAGAAAGTTAATTATTCAGGGATATCTGTGCAAAGAAAGGTGAAGTTAGATGTTTTGAGCTGCAACCTAAAGCCATGGCTGGTAGCTTCTTTGGGGTAACCTGGGGTTTAAAGTTGCAGTCTTTCAACGTTTCCAAGAGTTCTCAGTGTTCAGCATTACCCACCAGGGACGCAGGGATGTTTAACTCAGCAGCCATCTGCATAAAAATGTCCCAGCCCCGCTGTGGTTTCTGTCGTGCATGGGGGTGTGTGAGACTCTGAATTAAGTCATGAATGCTTGCATCCTGCAAGGCTTCTCTGCATTAGATAAATTCCCCCTTCTCTTTCCAAGATGCGGTAGTTTTATCTACCCCCATTTTAGCTAGCAAGAGTTCTGCATTTCTCCTGTGCCTTTGACTGATGGTGTTCAAAATTCCTTGAACTAGGGGGTCCTCTCGAGGTGTTGTTTCATTAGGCTTTTGGACATTTAGTGCTTCAGAATACGGTGCATACAGTGTCAATGGCCCTCATTACGACCCTGGCGGAAAGGGGTTTACGCCGGCGTAAACCATGGCGCACCTTTCCGCCTGAGTACGAGTTCCCGTAGCGCCATGGTGATTTTTACGCCTGCTTTTTGCAGGCGGAAAAATCCATGGCGCTACGGGACTTGTTGTTAATTACGCCACCGTAATTTACGGTGGCGTAATTAACGCCTTCCCCACTCCCATTATACCCTATGGGGCAAAAATGGGAATGGGGAAGGGTAAATGGGGATTGGGGACTTACCGCCCCGCCAAGGTCGGAATGGGGCGGTAAGTCCGCCAACCACCATGGCGGAGTTGGCAGCTTAGCGCCATGGACCATGGTGCAAATTGCACCATGGTTCTCCGCCAGGGTCGTAATGAGGGCCAATGTGTTTTTTCTACTGATCCCTGAGAATTGCTGTATACAGTTTAGCTTTATCATATTCTGATAAATTGTGACGGTTTAGCCTTCATTTCCGAATCCAGGCTTAGGGTCTCGGTTTTTTTAATATCCTGCTCTTGAGGGTGTGCCCTCCCTCCTTCTCATCCCCCTTGCTCAGTTAGCTCACTGGTCGCCTGGTGCACCTCCAGAACCTTGCAGGTCCCAGGCTCCCCCGCAGTCCTGCACTTGCCTCCGGGCCTCTAATCTGTGCCTGGAACTACTGCAGTGTGCCCCATGATAGGGGCAACCACTATGCACTTAACCCTGGCCACTGGTGGACTGGGTGCACTTTTCCCCCTCCCACTCCTGCGCACTTCCTGTTCTGCACACTTACTCAACCTTGAATGTTCTAGGCCCAGCAAGTCTGTCTGTCCCATCCTCCCTCGTGTCTCCCCCCTTCCCTCTAGTTTTGGTCTTGCCTGAAAAACTCATGCATAGGCGCATTAGATAACGAACCACCAAGCAATCTGAATTGTTCGCCAGACAAGTACTGTAGTTCATTATCTGTATGTTCCCTTCCCTCTTCTCCCCCTTATTTTATTTTCTCCCCTCACCCTTTGTCTAGCACTTCACTAGTCGATATGCCTATGTGCCTAGTATGCTAGCTATTGTTGTTAGATCATTCGGAAGGTTCAAGGCCTAAGAATGATGACTATATTCCCTTGTTCCCTTCCCGCTTTGAAGCGCGTTGAAGCACTTCACTTGTGTATAAGCGCAATACAAATAAACAGTTACAATTACATGCTCCTTTTATACAGATTGAGTAGGTGTGAGCTCACCTTGTCGCCCAGGGACTTTCAGAATTCCACAGGGAGCCCATCTTCAAAGACACATCATAGAGGCCTGTGTAATCGGTGGAATTTAGATACTGTTCTTATACCGTGCATAACTCTCATTCCATCTGATACAAATATGCCTTTCAAATTGAAAAGAAGACAGTTATCTATACGTTTAGTCTTTTGAATGACCATTAATAAGCCACTGGGACCTACCCCGCCTTCCTGGAATCGATCATTGGTAATTCCAATATTTAAGGGGGACTGAAGTGACCCTATGAATTACCGACCGATATTGACCTTTAAGATCTGCTAGAATGGCATACGTTATACCGGGAATGGCTAGTAGACTCTAATCTCGCAGTCCCAACCCCTATTCATTCTCTACCAGCGACCATTCCCCCATTTACCACCAATTTACATCTTGTAAGAACACATCAAGATGACCATCGTAACTGGTGGCCCTAAATTAACAGGCATAGCAAATTAAGAATACTACGACACACAGCATTCTGAGGTTGTCCCCAGATAATCGAAATGGGGAGATGTGGGGAGAGAGAGGGCAGTACCTGGGATGGAGGGTGTAGAGAAGGGACAATGGCTCTCGGGGTGTCACCCAGATAGTATGAAGCGGCGGCGGCAGATAGGCAGGGGAACAGGGCGCAGAAGAGATCCATTTCAGAACTCCCATTGAGCAAAAAAATGCTGCAAGCAATCTGTTCATTGATTCGTTGGAACGTTGCGACAGCAGCATACAACACTGGTGAAAACGTTCTAAAAAAGCCTTTCATTAGTTATCTAAATAAGGACAACACCTACATGTATATAACTCTGGTATTAGGCCTGTTAGGCCTTTTTTGTAACCCCTTAAGGACTCTGGAGAAGAAGCAAGCTTCGTGGGGCATGAAAGTGTGAAACCTGGTGGGAGAATGTATTTATTTTCTGTAGTCTCTCGTGTCAGAGATAGAAGTGCCAAGAATCAAGAAAGGAGTAAATCAAGTTTACAGATTAAAAGACTTTTGGAAATCATGTGCATGCAGCAGCATACACAGTTAATTTGTGAAAGACAAGGTATTGCTGTGTCAAGCAAGGATTCTTTTGAGAGCTCCATGCAAGTCCTGTTTAGAGTAAAGAACCCTACGCCATATGTGCATGTGATCACTAGGAATTGGGCATTGGGTATGCAAGTTGTCAGAGGGTGTAGCATCTGAAGGGAGAGGTCAGAGAGCAGAGAATTACGTTGCACGTTTGATAAAGGAAGTTCAATGAGTGCACGGTTCTCTGCATGGTAATACAGGGAGCGCAAAAAGGTACAGTGAATAAGTCCAGGGTGAAGATAAGACTTTAACAAAAGGACAAACTAACAATTTTATTGAAGGCAAGACTATGGAACAAGCGCTAAGAAAGAACAATGTGCATCCAGTGTAAATAAATAGAAATCTTAGTTTGAGCCAGCTATTAGAGATCTTTAGGGTTAGTTGGAATAGTTTATTTATTTATTGTTACATTTATATAGCGCACTAAGCCCTGGGGCACCAAGGCCGCTGTTACATAACCAGTTGCTCTCAAGAACAGAGTACTTAGATTTTAAAACATAACAGATGTCTTGAAATAAAAGTTAGGGAAGGTAGTTTAGTAATAGTTGCTAAGACTGGTTACGTCATTTAGAATTTAGTTTGGAATCAGTTACTAATCCCGGTAACATTTAGGAACATCAGATTGAACAATTAGTTTCTGAGTCAGGAAACATACACCTCTCCGCTTTTAGCAGAGATGATCAGGTAAACAAGGCTCTAGACTAGAGGGAAGGTGGGAGAATTTAAGTGGGGAGGATTTACATTGTTACAATTGGTAATGTGTGTGTTTCAGATCTAAAGGTGAAGAAGAAACTGGTGAATGGGAGTCTGATGTTTGTTTTGTTATCCACCTCCCCTTCCGTCCCTCCAGCCCCCCAGGGGTCGTGTATGAAACTGCAACAGTCAGTTGTGGACAGGACAGCCAGGGAGGGGTGTGTGGGATTCACAGCAGAGAATCCCACAAGAGAAAGAAAAACCCTGACAAGCAGGGGAAGAGAGTACGAAGAGGGGCAGAATTGATAGAGAGTGACATCAATCAGAGAGTGAGACAGGACGGGAGAAGGAGAGTTAGAAAAAGGGAGAGGAGAGACAGAGAAGACTACAGGGAGCAGAACAGAGGGAGTAACATGGTCAGGGAGAGGAGAGAAAGAGAGCAACATAGAGACAGAGCGGGAACGTGAACCACAGTGTTTGACAGTGGCACCTTGAAAATCATGAGGTCCTATCTGACAACCCTGGGGAGTGTTAGGCTAGGGCACCCACAAGTAATCCCTGGAGGGAGACAGATTGATATGGCTGATTGTCTTATGCACTCATCGAAATCTAGTGTTAGATAGTAGGCGTTACTGATCACTAGCTGGGAAATCTGGAAGTTGGGAATGCCTTGGTTAGGGAATTGGGAGCCCACTGGAGGTTGACATGTATTCCAACCGAAGCCGAAGTTACGCAAAATGCACCTTTTAGCAGGGGCTTTCTGCTTAGATATTTTGCACTCTGCAACTTCCCTGAGAGAGGTTGTTTTTAAGGGTCAAACGCAAAACCTTGCTATGCCCTACAGTTTGTGGATAATGGTACTGTGGGGTACAGAGTAACAACAGGGAACGACTGCAAGTTAAAGAAATGGTTCGGTAAAAAATGTTATTGCCCCTACGGGTCGGCCATGTGTTTTTAAGCCTAAGTCGCTCGATTTTAGAAAAACTTCCTATGGACCTTACCCGAGTTTTCGTCCATTAAACACACGCGAAAACAGGCATCAGGGAGCTGCTATTTTGTGATAATCCTATCACTTGCCGCACCGCCCTGGATGACCTGCTTTTGCGGCACTAAATCATATCCCCCGCCCCTGAGCCTGACATTATCAAAACATTCATATTCCCCACCTCACTCCGTGACGTTACTGTGCTGCGTAGGCAAACACGCCCAGTCATCTTCTACGCGCCTTCACACAGAACCCGGAAACCAACATAGATCAACTCACAACACAGCGCACCACAATTCGGAATATGAAACTACTTTAAAATCAAACAGCAACACATTTGGTAAAGTATATTTATTTGACATTAAATGTTTATAGAATATTCAGCAATTGCCATATTAATTTGGAATGCCATTTATTTTCTTTTATCTCTATCCGCAAAAACTGTTCAGTTTTATCGTGAGTCACGCGCTGTTCCTGTATGGTACACAGGGTGTAGGTTTTCGTTAATAGAAGCACTTTGGTCGCACGGTGAACCGCAAGGTTGTTCCATCCACTAGGCTACAGGGCCAGCGTAAAGGTTGATATGTTGCTTCTAGCCGCTAGTACTGCGTAAGGGCATATGGGCCCTTGGCGATCGTCCCATAAGATCGTCAAAGTGGTGCAGTTGTTGACAAGAAGCTGCAGCTGGCGGTTGAAGAAGCCGGCTGCCGGGGTCTGAAACTGGTGGCAGTAGCAGTAGGGTAGGATATACATGTTTTGAAAACATAAAAATTATAATTAGTCTCGCCAGCCGATCTTTATTAATATTATTCATTTTATTTATTACGGCCGATCTGAAACTATTTGCTTGCAAGAATAGTGCAATGGAGTATGTTCGGCTCTAAAATCAATGCGAAAAGTAACGAAATAAATCGAGGTTAGCACACAATGAGAAACGACTTTTTGTCTACATGCGTGTGGAATGTGGACCTGCATGCCCATGTGCCACCTGCAAGGATGATCCCACAAACGTTTTCCTAGCTCTTCATTCATTCATTTATTCATGCATCCATTCATTAATTCTTCATTCCGGTATAAAAGCGTCTAAAGAGTTACTTACATTATATTTGCAATTTCCATTGTGTCTCTGCGTAATGCAGTCCGTAAATCCCACTGTGCTCTTGACAACGATTTTTCGTATACTGAATTAACATGAAACTCGGTCTAGTTTCTGCCTTATCGTCTCTTACGTTATTGCACCCCCCTTCAAATGAAGTTCTTTCGGCATGGTCCCTGTCTCTCAAGGTCAAAAAACAATAGAACCTTATACTGCCAGTGCGAGTTGTGGGCCTCTTCAGGCCGCGAGATGAAAATCAAAGCTAGACCTTCACTAGAAATTAGCATACATTCTTTCTTTACAACATCCCATAGTAAAGCCATCTGTGAGTTTCGAATCCATCTATGTACTGCGCCTCAGTGTGCAAATGCGAACTGGCTTTCCTCCCATCTGCAACGGCTCACTTGGCGCGTTCTAAGGCCCCTAATTTTGTTTGTTGTCTGCGAGCTTTGCAGCCCCAAAGAACCATAACTTTGGAGACATTAAATTTTTGGGGGAAGGTCAGAGAAAGTACAAAGTACCCGAGGAGTTGAGTTGAAAGTGAGATTGTTTGTTTGTTTTATTATTTGCAATATGCAAGGCTCCCCTCGGTTAACAGTGCGCAGCATTTACATGAGATTACAAAAATTAGTTACATCAACAAAAATATATACATACACATATAGACAAGGTCAGCAATATGAGGTGAATAGAGAGAGAATTCCAAGATGACACCCAGGTTGTTCGCCACCTAGGCTGGTGAAGGTAGGGGTTAGGGTTAGCATACTTTGTATGTACACTGTACAATAACATTTATTTACAAAAAGACAATCGTATTACAATTATTTAAACCGGGATTTGTACTTCACAACCAGCTCTCCTTTGGGTGGACATGGCACCGTGGCAATGTTTGGTGGCAATGGATCAGTGCTCTGCACAGAAACGTTCAAAATTCCATATCTGTGCTTCTCTAATACAGCAACAATAAGGCTTTTGACAAAGTCGAACTCCATTTCCTCATAGACTGGTTTGATCACCCATTGCTTACTTCTTTTTGAAAAGGCCTTAGTGTAGCGAGGCATCCTTACATTACCTGTAGTCCTAGATTGCTCACGGCCGAGATTCTCGTTATGGGCCAAGATGGCAAGTAGAGTCCTATGTCTCATGCCCTGTATGCTGAAATGCAAGCGCTTTGGCCTGTACTTTAGGCACATATTGTGGAACACCTCCAAACCTCCTGTGTGACAGAATACTGTCAGTCCACTCAAATCTCTGATAGAGTTTTATCGAAAAAAATCTTCTCAATGGCTTTGTGTGTCGGTGAAGATGGAATCAACCACTTCTTCTTCCGTGCCTCCACTGGGGACAAAGGGCCATGTTCACATTGGTGGAAATTTAGGTTTTCTGACCAGTGGTGCACGTTGGTATAGTGGTGCATCAGTGACCGCCATTTTTCAAGTAGTATTTCCACTGACCCTTCACAAGTTTTGGAGCTCCACCAAAGATGGTTGCTGATAGACTGGGACCACTCTGAAATACTTTCCAAACCTTTTTTTTTCCCTGCAGCCGAGATTTTCTTATTGATTGATTTAGCAAGATGCCATACGTCAAATTGATGTTTAATATGTGGGAACTGCTCTCTCATTGTCTTGGCAATTGAAACGTGTCTGTCCGTGGCTATGAGGTCGATGTGCATTCCCCTCGATTGTAGATATTCCACTGATTTTATAAAACCTAGTCTCTCCATGGCCACTGAGGATGTACACTGTGTTACCTGCACGACCACCGAATTCACAATTTTCTTACTATCCATGTCCTGAAAGTGGTAGGTGCAGTACTTGGCAGAAAATCCAGGGCTGTCGCACTGTCCATCGACGGCTAGCTTGAATCGTTTGCCTTCGAATGTACTTGCTAGAGACAATTGTTCAATTTTCCAAGCATCACTAATGGCCGGAAACAGATAATCATGTTGGTATTTGTAGTACTGCGTTTTTTAAATGAAATGGGAGTCCCACAAACTGAAAGAAAGACTCTAACTTTCTAAAACTGGACCCACTAAAAAGTGATGCAGCTGCACAGAGTAGATTGCCTGCTGGTAGTTTCCCCAGCATCGGTTGTGCAGACCATGAGAACGTATGATTTAATCTACAGGCGGCATTTATTTTGACGTTACTGCCTTTTTTTTGACGAGTGACATGAAACAATGGCTTCCCACATACTTTCCCTCTAACGGAATGCCCACATTTCAGCATACTTATAATATTCATCAAACAACTGTCGAATACTATGTATTTGCCCTCTTTCATTAGACTGTCATCCGGCGTCAAAGTTGTTTCGGCCTGTGACGTTGAGGACATATCACCACATTTGAAAGAAATATCGCTGCTATCAAGTTCTGATGCATCAGTGAATGCTGCTGCTGGTTCATTCTCTGTCATTTCAACATCTGCTACTTCAACATTGATGGGAGAACACAACAATGTCGACAGCTTTTTTGGTGGCAATTTTTTGGCGGGTGTAGATTGTGTGAATTGATCTGCGACTACTTCAGAGCTATCTTCAATACATCCAGTATCATGTTGTTTTGGTGGTGCGGTCGCACTGTAGCAATGGTCCAATACAACTTTACTGGATTCTCCGGACACATTAATTTCATGTTCTGGCCATTGGACATGAGCATCTCGAGTCTCAACACACGGCATCTGAATTAATAGTTCCTCCATAGTGTAAATGGTCTGGCAAGCAACATCTCTCATTCGCTTCACTGTCTGTGCATGTATAGTTCGGACACCCACGGGTAACTAGAGGACAGATTGGAAAAGGGATGTTCAGTTTAAACACAAGACAAAGAATAGTACAATTGACTGGAAAAAAACATAAAATAGTCCCCAGCACAAAAAAAATTCCAAAATTATGAACTGTTTGTAACTAACCTTATTTTTGTTTCTTTTCTTTGCAACTTTTTTGACTCGACCTTCAACATCTGCACGCTGTTGCTCCGATTCGTATCTGCATGTCTTCCCTTCCTCTTGCGCTGCAACGACTATGTTTTCTGTATCCGCATAGACAGCACGGAATGAGGCTCCATCGACTCCCTGAAACATAGTATTTTCATTAATGTGTATCAAAATATTGTTAGCATAAAACACACGTGAGGACGAACACACAGGTACATCTCAATAGCCAAACACGATTTAAACATTGTGTGGAACAATCAAACGACAAGTATTCGAGCTCTGATGACCTAGTTCGATGGAGTTGTCAGTATCCATACCTCTGGCTCTGCATGGACTGCCACGAATGATTGTATTGAAGAGGAGGCATCAGCAACTCCCTGAAACACAGTACTTGCGTTAGTATGGTTTTCATATTGTAAACATAACACACACTTGGGGTCGACTGCACAGGTACATATAAAGAGATAACCACAAATGCTGCATTGTCTAAAAGAATCAAGGAATATTTAAATATGATCAGATTTAATCGACTTATTTCTCCGATTTCTTTACATCTGCATCATCTAAATGGGATTGTGTGATTGTAGTCGAGGCTCCATCGTCTCCCTGAAACACAGTACTTGCGTTAATAGGGAAGAAAGTATAGCAAATGGAATCACGTTATATGATCATGCTTGATGGAGCTGTCAGTATCCATACCTCGTGCTGCTGAAGAATATCAATGGATGTTGTAAATGTGGTGCACACTGCCGAAAGCTGTTGTGCCGATTCGTATCCACATAGTCCCGCTTCCCCTGGAATTACTGGAATGTCAGGCTCCGCATCAAGTGCGTGGGTTGACGCTTCAACAACTGCCTGAAACATAGTATTTGCATTAGTAAGGATTACAATATTGAAAACACAACACACACTTGGGGTCGACCGCACAGGTACATATCAATGGCTAACCACGAATGAAACATGGTGTAGAACAATCAAACGACAAGTGTTCCAGTCCTGATGATCATGGTCGATGGAGCTGTCAGTATCCATACCTCGTGCTGCTGAAGAACATCTAGGGCTGTTGTCAATGTGGTGGACGCTTCAGCATCTCCCCGAAAGACAGTACTTGCATTAGTATGGATAACACTAATTATAACTGAAAACAAACACCAGGGGACAACAACTAAGGTGTATATCAATTGGAAAGCACTAACCAAACAATTGGTAAAATAATCACACAATACATAAAAACTATTACTTGACATGCATAAAACAAGTCTGTAGCGGAATAGCCAAGTATGACTACCTGATACGTGCTAGAAGTGGTTGATAACTGCGGGCACGTCACGGATGTAGAATGTTCTTGCTTCAGATTCAGTGGATAGTCAAGCAGTTGTAAAGGTAAATTATTGTTTGATAATGAAATGCAAATATTAAAAAATTGCCATGCAAACCGACAGAATACTTGAGAATAATGCTATTGAAAATGTGCAATATAGTACAGTTCCCTGTGCCCATAAATAGATTTCCTTTGGGGGTTATAAAATCGAAAAATAATTTATTGATAAATGTCATTATTCAAAAAGCTATACACTCATGTCAATATCGAAAGTATTACAAGGGAGTATTACAAGGTACACAACACCTAAAATATCAATTAATCCATTCGGCTACCTACACACTACCGCAAGGCCTAAAGCTAAATCCGAACACTTGACTCACCAGTGGCGGAATGTGGACGAATAGAGTTGGAATAGCGTTTGCGAGAAATGTTCGAGTCGTGCACAGTTTATTCTTCTTTGTTACCCAAGATGTGTTGTACATGTTCGAGGAAAAGTGCAGGACTGCAGATGTAGTATCGATCACCCCTCTTGTCCTCTAAGACTTGTTGGACTCTACTTTCCAGCTCATCCAGTGGATATCCGCAATGTCTGACCCATTCTCTTATTCGATCAACGGGAATACATGCATTGTAGTGCCTTCAGATTTAGCATGGGTCTTCGAAGGGCAACCGCTAATCGAACAGGCAGGCATTGTTGAAAATTCTGAAAAGTAAATATCAAGATTATTATAAAACCTTGATGAATAAAAATGTCATAAAAAAGTAAATGAACCATACCATGTTCAATACAAGGTTTGTTTTGGTCACCGGAACTATACCAGTTCATTATGTGCGGCTTAGTATTTGCATAAGTTACAGAAATGTTTTAAATGATGTGACTAAACTCTGAACATGTGACTTGTCCCTTGGATGTTCTGTCTTGCACGAGAAGGAAACATGCTTACATTACAGACTGGACCCCCCGAAGGATGCAATTCGCTGACAATTGACACAGATGAAAATAAATAGATCTATTGATAGCATAACAATTGAAACTCAAGTCAATAGCAATGAGACCAATGACCATAGCACTATTGGGTACTGTAATCGCAAATAGATAGAAATGTAAAAATGACCGAAATATGACTAGGATACATGGCCTTACCTTGACCAACAAACAGTTGGATTCAGCAGGCCGAGCAGTATGTTGCATGAGAACAGGTAGATGGCCACAGGTAGCACACTGACGAGTTTGCTCAAAGCGGTCACAGATAGCACAACGACGAGCAGATTAGCATAGATCTCAGTGCTTCTCAGGTAGAAGGTTCAGGAGTTGACTTGCAAAGCACAAAGATGTTCTCATGAGACATATCAAGTGGTTTATAAGGTACTAGAAACAGGGGTGTGTTTGTGAATGAATGACGTGTGTATGTTGTGGTATTATGTGGTTTGCTGGGGGGCAGCCTGCCTCAGGGGAGGCCTGTCTGGAGACACGGGGTCTGAGGAGGCCATGTGAGCAATGGCCCCTGGGCGTGGGATATCTTTTGAAGTGTACATGCTGTTTGGCACCCTGGCCGTTTGCGCCTGTGACAGCCCCCCATGCCAGCGCTCATCCCCGGGTGCGAACCACCTTTGATTGAGGGGGGTGGGATGGATGGGCCGGTGGGCATGCAGGCAAGTGTGTGGGAGCGAGGGGCCATCAGGCCCCTCTCATCCTTTACTTCTCATTAGAAACTCGGACCAAGTGCCTCCAGTAGTGGGTTCGCCCCTTGCCCTTATGTGATGTTAACTTTGGTTGACATTCTCGTAGATGGGACCACTGAGCAGGACACAGGGCATCCATTTTTGTACCCCCTTTCCACTCCATCTTGGTGACCAGGCCTCACTGCGCAGAGCACATGGCCCCCACCCTCGTTCCCACTCTGACTGGAAAACTCCAGAGGTATTTGCAACAGCTAATAAATGTAACACATCACTCTTCCTCTGAGATCACTGTCCTGCATGTGAACCAGCCTGAACTAAGCACATAGCTCGTTCAACTCCACAAATGTGTCCTTGCCCATGCACCCTCACCAGTGGAAACTTTCTGCCATTCTGACCCTGTGTCCCTGCAAGGTATTCTCTTCATGTGCCAGACCACTGACCACGCCATGATGCCCACCTAGCAGATCCCCAACTAACATTAGACCCCTACTTCAGTATATCGTTGCCTATCAATCACAAATGCCACATACCGGAGATTCTTGTGAGCACAGACCCACACTTCAAACAGTGTATTATAGTGGTCAAGACCCTTAACCTAAGGCCTGTATAATCCAATGTTGATTGATAGTATAGATATATGTGTGACATTTATAGAGACATAACCGACTGAAAGACTTTGAACAAGTGTTATTTAGTGCATGCATTATTGAGAATATATTATGTTAGCTTAGATAGTGACCACCCTGCTTCACAGCGACCTGACCTTCACCCATTCGGAGCACAGATGTCTGACGTCCATCCTTGAATGGAGACACACTTGATTCATTTAAAAAATCGAAACAACCATTGTTAAAATATATGTGGTGTTTTATTTTGTATCTTATTTTGATGGCACAAAAATACAAGACTTTACACATTGTACAGGTCAGGTTGCAGCACAGCGAGAGAAAATCCCCTGTACTGACCGCTGTCACTCGGGAACGTTTCTCTTATGGCACGAACGGCACAGGCGGGTATTACTCTTCGAACGCGGTGTCCAAGCCTCCCGTGAAGCCACCATGTAAAGGAACGATAGGCCACCAGCCGGTACCACCTGTGAAAAAGAATGATACAAACTGTTTTTAAATGAACAAGATAAGTTTAATAAACGTTTGTTGTCAATGACAATTCTTGTAACTAATGGCATTCTGCTCGGACAAATGCTATCTAGACACTACACACTATTGAACGACTTTCATGCGTTACAATGATATGTATATGTAATTTTGGATATAGTAGAAGACCATGGGCCTCATTATGACCCAGGCGGTAAGTTACCGGCTGGGTCGTACCTTTACCACCATGGCATAAACTACGTTTACGCCATGGTGGTTGGCGGACTTACCGCCCCATTCCGAGGTGAGTGGGGCGGTAAGTCCCCATTAACCCATTTACCCTTCCCCATTCCCATTTTTGCCCCATAGGGCATAATGGGAGTGGGAAAGGCGTTAATTACGCCACCGTAAATTACGGTGGCGTAATTAACAACAAGGTCCCTTAGCGCCATGGATTTTAACACCTGCTAAAAGCAGGTGTTAAAACCTCCATGGCGCTAAGGGACCTCGGAATCAGGCGGTAAGGGTCGGCGCTGTTTACGCCGCCGTAAACCCCTTACCGCCTGGGTCCTAATGAGGCCCCATGAGATAGGAGTGGCATGACAAGCAGAGTATACTTACTCGTTACTCGGATTACGAGGACGAACAGTTGCGCGAAGTTCGTGCATAAGCACCATCATTATCCTCAACACGGACCGTGTGAGGCAGGCTGCCCTGAAGTCTGGCAGCTTGGTGATGCATTGCGGTCGTGGCTCGCCTTCCGAAATGTAGGCCAAGCATCCCGAGTTTTCACAGCAGCAGCAGTTCTCGTCCTCGGTTGGCATTAGCTCACACCGATTGCATGTGCACCAGATGGAAACACCGTCCATGCGACTAGGTCCAGGCTCTTCAGCTGTTGAATCGTCCTCCCAACTGCTGTCCGAAGCCCCATCATTTTCGCGTGTTTCCCTTTCCAGTAGTTCCTCCTCGGTATACTCGGCCTCGTACATATAGAGCATTATTGTAGCCATTGTGTGTTAAACAAACTAAAATAATTTATAGCGGTGGTACTGGTATCTGTTCACACAGGCTACAAGCAACGAAGGTAGCAGACCAGAGCACAAAAACAAGTCACAGAATACTCAAAGTAACAAAGAGAGAGGAATGGAATCGAAAATCTGCTGCTGTGCGTTGTGAAACAGTCTGTTTATACTTATTGAGGAAAGAGGCGTCCTGCCATTTCCATGGCGACACGTCATTAGCTGAAGCGCAGCGAATGTTGACACGAGACGTGCTTTGGAGTTGTGAAATGGGCGGTACGCGTCTGCTGATGACAGGCTCAGGGGCGGGGGATATGATTTAGTGCCGCAAAAGCAGGTCAGCCAGGGCGATGGGGGAAATGATAGGATTATCACAAAATGGCAGCTCCCTGATGCCTGTTTTCGCATGCGTATAATGGACGAAAACTTGGGTAAGGTCCATAGGAATTTTTTCTAAAATTGAGCAACTTAGGCTTAAAAACACATGGCCAACCCATAGGGGCAATAAACATTTTTTACCGAACCATTCCTTTAACCATTCAGAACCTCCCCTTACCACTTTTGCTACCTTGACCTGCATGAAACTATGTGAAAAAATGCATATACATACTGCAACAAAGAGATCAAAGTTGTCACTTTAGACTAATCTGCAATCAGTGCAATTGCTACCATGACATGATGGCTATGAGTGAGCAGAGCCCTGCCGAACCCTATACATGCTGATCTTCTAAAACGCTCACAGCATGACTGTCCCAGCATATAGTTCCCTTCCCAAAGTGGTGATGTGAAGGTGGCCGTGAGGGCTTGGTGTAATGCAAAGGGAGTTCGTCACTGAGGCGTCCGTGTAGCTTTGGAGGTCATGATACATCAGAGCCAAACGGTACTCCGCTCCATCCAGCGTGCAGTCATTGAGTTGTCTCCTAGATGACTCGCGCCGTTGTACCCCATTGGGAAACGTGCAGACAAGGCAAGGGCATTCATTGGCTATAGAAAGTGTGTCGCTGCACATAGATAAGTGACACTTCTGCCGCTTCAGACCACTGTCTTATGCTTGGACTTCGCTAATGTACTTGGTGACCAGGTAAATGTGGTCCTTTTGCACATCATTGCAAAAATCCCACTGCATAATTTATGCACAATCGGCTATTTTTCGGCACACCTACCCACCACCCCACCACCTCCTCCCTCTGATCCCTTCCATCTCCAGACACTTTCCAACATTTCTGCAGTACTCTCTGATCCGGAGGTAAAGCATGTGTTGGTAAGTTATTCCTTTGTTAACTTTATGCTATATTTATGTTTATGTCATGTGTATGTTACAATATATGTATGTTATGTTTTGTTACTGGGATGTATACCATGGTCCGCTGCCATGTGCACTGTCCCTAGGCGCGACAGTGGATTTGAAAGAGTGGGGAGGGGCTAGGTGAGTGGATAGGGAGTTAGCTTTGCTGTTGTGTTGCTGTGCCTGAGGTCTGCACGTGGGTCTGTTTCTAGGATGTGTTGTCAGGACTGAAATAGACATTGTTTGGGGGTGTGTAGCGTGCTGCTATTTGGTGTGTTCAATTGCCGTGTGCATTTTGTGTTTTGGAACATACCATTTGAGCATGTTAGTGTGGCGAGCAGTCAGTTGCGGCCTGGATGGGCATTTGGGCACCCATTCAGTCATCTTGGCAATGGCGCTCCTATCATAGGGCAATGGTGAGGTGAAGTCCTGAGGCCCCCTGGAATGGTCAGATGTTCTTAGCAGTGGACAGCATGTGGAACAGGGTCATACATCACACTGGGCGAAGGCATACAGGAGCACGCACCGTTGGGGTCGCACAGGTGCGAATCCCTGCAGGCAGAATCAGTGGGGCCCCAGGGAGCAGTACATTACAACGTAGAAAGTAGAATTGTAAGCAGGTTGGTGCAGGGAGCTAGCAATCAAGCCATGGCAAGGGGTAACATGGCATTGCAAGGATGATATAAGCATGACAAGGCAGGACAGGCATATCAAAGCATCAGAACGTAAAGTCTAGCCTAACAAGACCTAACAGGGCAAGATGAACCCGGTCTCCTGCCCACACTCCTACCAGTGCCCTATGCAGAACGGTCCCATTTCACTTTCTCGCGCTGTCACTGCCAAACCCTGTTTCTCTTTCTCACGTTCAATTGCTCAAATAGATACATTGGATCCTGCAGGAAAGAAGGGTCACAGAATTGGCTGATGACGGGAGGGGTCAGGACAGGCACACCACTCATTACCCCACGCAAAGTTGTGACGGTTATAGGAGGCATGAACTTTCGGGTTCAGAGAGGAGCTGCCTGAGATCTGGAAACCCCAGGCACCACATAGCAGATTAGCTGGCAGGCTAAGTGCCAGCTCAGTCCGCACTTTAACTTGCTCAGGTGCTGAGCGCAGCGGCTTTTTTCATGCTCTTTGCTTGTCAGGGCAACGCAAAGGCGTTTGTCAAATGTTCATCATGCGATCAGGGCAAGGGCCAGAACCCCTGTTGTTTCTTCTAGAAGTTTAACCCAGTGACCCCAAAAGGCCTGAAATCTCCTCTCATGAAGTCACAGTCCATAAATAAATCAACACCCTCCACATCCTGCTTATGCACCCCCTCCCTTGGTGTTGAGGACGCCCCTTATTTTTGGCATCAGAATGATGCTGAAACTCTGCAGGGTGCTTTTTATGGGAAGGTTTATGAGATGAGGAGCATTAAGATAAAAGGCGGAGTGTGGATTCATCGCAATGCTCCACAAATGCTGGCTGCACCGTGTCATGGCCGGAGGAGGGTGCAGTGGCTGCAGGAAGGTGAAGAGAAGCGTGCTGACAGAGATCGGAAGAGGGTTTGGGGATCAGAGTTCTGGAGTAGTATGGCAAGCCAACAACACTTCCTTCTCGAGCTTCCAATATCTCTTACTAAGTGCTGACCGGTAATGTCCCCCTCTGCGGGTTCTATTGCGATTAGTACCCTGACAAGTTGTACCATGCTACTAATAGTATTTGTTCCCGAGTTCAGAAACGGCATGTGAACAGTTTCACAACTCGAGGAAAAAAATGCAAATAAAATGGCTACGATGGAATGGGGAGAATGGCCTACACGTAGTCCCTTCTGACCTTTCCATGGTGGCTAATCACGCAGCAGAGATGTGTCCAGTACTGTTCCTGGCGCCAGCGAGAGACAGAGCAACGTAGGTAAGTGTGGTTGTGGCAGGTAGGTGAGCGGATATGTTGAAATGGGGTGTGGGGAAATGGGCAGGGGACGCGAGGAGCACACTTACCTTCATTCCCAGTGAGGGAAGATGGTGACCTACCGCTCTGGGGAGGCTCGGAGCGGGGTCTTTCCCTGTGTGTTAAGGACCCAGTTCCAAGTCTCCTCATTGGCTGGGAGGCCACCACACCCCCCTTGTCGGGTACTAATAAACAATTACATCCTGTAAATATATATTTTTCTAAAAAAACATCTATTAATTAGAAAACAGAACACCTATAATTAAATTATACACATGTAATTCGAAAAGCAGCGCTTGCGTTTACGTAGGCTTTCGTTTGCAATTTAGTGTCAGCACATAAAATCAACAGCAAATAGTTAAAGAAAACAATATCGGTAATAATAGAGAAAATAATTATTTTAAAACGTTAGCTTAGCTCACAGTCTGTTCTCACAACCTGTTAACAGAACCTGTTCCAACTCTGGCAATAGATGACCTTCCAAATTCAGTTTTCACGGTGGTTAATGCACCTTTTAATCGCCACTAGGTGGCAATACGACATCTACTTTTAACATATTCCACAATGCCAGGAGACACAGAACAGAAGCAAATAGACCACGAAGTCAAAACGCTGGCATCCCACCCGCACGATGTGTGTTCCAGCGAAGGGCATGTGCCAAAGTGCACAGACGCTGTTGCCATTCAGAAGAGACACGGGTGCTGGGAGGTCTGTTGTTAGTAAAAGGCACAAAAACATCGTTTCCTTACCTCGGGATGAAAGAAAATTTCAGGTCCTAGGAACCTTTCATAGCCAACATCTACCACAAAGGGGCTCTTGTGGATGGCGTGGGTGCCCATGTACTGCTTGACCCATTTGCGCGGATCGGCGTCATACTTGGTGAACTCCTTGACCATATCAGGGCAGATGTAACAGTACTTCTCCTGCAAAAATCACAAAGTACATGTGTATTCTTAACTGGGCGATGGCTCTATTGCACCTAATCTGCATACGGCTCCTTGGACAGCTACATATGAAGTGGGACACCAATGAGAAGTGAAACAAACCAGGGCAATTGTCACCAAGGTTCCACGCACAGAACGCAAGATCACACGCTGCGCTTGCAGCCTTATGGGCTCATTAGATGGCACAATGAAAACAAAGTGGTATGGTATGTGCACACTGCAACAGTGACGAGCCACGAGAGCGTTGATTTGGGAAGAATAATTGGCCACAATGCATGCATATGAGATTGTATTCGTAAATATGTTTCATGCATGTTAAAATACCCCTGTCACTCATGATCTGCACCCTCCCCTTCATAAGCATTCTGGCTATAATACTGATGTGATATGATATGTTACATGCTAAAGATATTTGTAACGCGCACCATCACCAACGGAGTTGGCCCCAGTCGCTCTGGCAAACCTGCAAACGAGAAGGTGGGATGGGTTAGTAGGGTGAAGAGGGAGTAGGATAGTGAGAGGAGTGGTGTTCTGTTGGCAGCCTCAACTCGGTATACACCGTGTGCTGAGCGTTTGGTGCGAGTATCGGAGCGATGTCAGTCCTCGTGTGCTGTTAGTACCGTTTAAGTGTTGTAGTGGTGTGGTGAAGTGCATGCGGCTTGTGGTTCGAGAGGTGGTTGTCTTTGTTTTTGAACGAGATAAGTATGTAGAAAGTTTTGAGCTTTTTTTGGTTAGTGGTTTATAAGCTTTGCAGCTTATCACAGTATGCCTGAATGCCTGGATTTCGGAAATCCTGTCAGGTGCGAAAGCGGCTAGACTTGAGAGTCCTGTACAGTGGGGGAGAGGCCCACGCCCAGCAGTGTAATTGAGTATATACGATATTTTATTTATATCGCGCTCCTACACAAGTGTTTCAGAGCGCGACAAGGCAAGGGAGGGGAACAAGGGAGAACAAAACAACGATTTTACTAGGCCCAGTGACATTCAGCACGTGCAAGTGCATGGGAAAGGGAAAAGGGGAAAAGTGCATGGAAGAGGGGAGAAGTGGAAAGTGCGGAACAGAAAACAAGCCGATAAATAATAAAGAAAAGAAAATAAGAGGTGGTACTGCAGCCAACAAGTGGCAAGTGCTGAGTGTAGCCGAAAGGGTATGTTGGATAAGTGCAGAAGAAAAGACAGGGCGTGTGGGACTGTATGGGTACAGATACAGACCAAAGTGCAAGGGGTGGCCCGGAGGTAGTGCAGGAGGGTGGCAGGGTGAGCAGGTACCTGGGCCCGAAGGACAGAGGGTGGCCAGGTGCACAGTCCCGATAAAAAATAAGAAACAGACCAGCAGGGGGAAGGGGGGCAAAGGCCGAAGCAAAGAGGAAGGTCTTGAGGTACTTCCGGAACCGGAGATTGTTCTCCTCAAGAATACTGGAGACTGGACAAACATTCTCGCCTTTAGCACTTATGGGGGGGAGGGGTGATTCACAAAGTTTGCAGATGGATCCTTCCCTCTGCTGCCTCCTTTTCATCCATTGGTATTCAGAATCTTTGCTGGCTTGCCTTGCAGTTAAATCGCAGTCGATCCAACAGCTTCAACACGCCACCCGACCTCATGACGTCACTATCAACCTCTGCATGATGCAGAAGCTGTATGCCCCTAATTGTGAGTTGGGTTTTAGCGCCAGTATAAAAAAAATGCTTTTAAGCAATAAACAATAGATATTTGCACAGGCGAGGTTTGATTTGCACTGGCGCAAAAGCCGCACTGCGCGCACAAGCTCCTGTAATACTGTGCCACAAGTCTGCCTCTCTATCAGGTGGGTGAGCAATGTGTTTGTTGGACGTGTGGGAAATATGTGGGATGGCTTGCTGTCAATCTTTCTCTGTGGGGGGGATCACCCAGAACAAGAACATTACTGTGTACCAAGGTTTGCATTTTGGACCTCGAAGTCCAGTCTTCCAAAATGGTCTCTTGGCAACGCAAGGGTTGAAAAAGATGAACTGACGTTGACAAGAACAAAGAGCAAGAAAAGAGCCCCAGGGGTGCCTGAAGGAAGAAGAACCCTGGCCAGGGGAACTGGGCAGATTAAGCAAACAACCAAGTTTTCAGATTCTTTTTGAAGGATTCTAAATTAGAAACATTTGTGCTATTTACGACCATCGGAAGAGCTTCGCGCGATATTGAGTGTAATTAACAGATAAAAAGTATAGATAGTGTTGATAAATATTTTCCTATCCACCCTCTCACCATAGTCAAGGCTCAAAAATGGACAATAAATGCAACTGCGAATTAACCAAATCTACTTTCCATATCTCAACGGGGGCCCCTTCGCCGCCTTACCAGATTTTCCCAGGCACGCACCTTTCAGGAAATGGCTCCACTGCTGCAGGGAATGCTGGGATTCAGTGGGGAGGGACTTATAGACAATTAAACTGGAGGGTCTTGCATTGTTGACACAACAGGTTGCGAGATAAGGAGGTCCACATCTCCAGTCTGCAAGGGGACACATGCTCACGCTTGGCTGCAGAATTCTACACCTAGGTGTGTGGGGCGACAGGGAACATGCAGAACAGGCCCTCTTAAGCACTTTTGGTGCCTAGGCCACAAACACCTTTGCCCCCCTCCTCCACTGAACCAAAGAAATGAGGGGTTCCAGAATGTCTGAGCGTGCCCCTCTCGTCTCAATCACAATGCATAGCTTGAAATTCTGCCTAGCAGCGATCACAATAAGCATGGGGAACTCACCTTCAGTCCTCTTACCCTCTTCTTTCTTGCGGAATAACAATGAAGAAGGACAACATTAGCAGTCCACGATGAGGGTACTTGTTTTCTAGCATAGGTACAGGAGACTATTATCAATAGCAGCCACGAGGAAGTCATACCTGCCATAGTATGCATGTAGGACACATGTTGCATGAAAAATGTGCACAAAACCCAGAATAGAGGACTCAGATGAGCTGCCTCACAGAATTCAAGTTCTCCAGCCTGAATACAGGAGACCAATTGGAAGCAAGGAGAAAGCTACACTAGTGAATGCAGATTTGAAACACCAGATAGTTGTCCTTAACCAGACAGACTGAGATAAGTAGAGGGACGTGGTGTTCAAGTAGTGTTGCCATTATAGAGGTGTCCAGTTAAAGTTTCGAAAACAAAAGGATCGAATGCCAAAGGTTAGAGTGCATTCGACCGAAAACAAAAGGATCGAATGTTTTTTTAAATGTATATATTTTTTTTTGCTCTAGTTCAGCTTAAAAAAGGTGTTTAAACCTTTTTTGTGTCAATAAGCAGACCTTGAAATATGCTCACCATATGCCTGTGATAGCTGGTATGCGCTCTTCTGTCTAGGTCTTCCACTTAAATGGGCTACCCAAAAATAAAGAGCCAGAAATTGGCTGAGCATGCAATCCTTTTCACAGAAAACAGCACAGTACTGCCAGTGATATGAGATGATTTCTCCAGGATCTCTGTATGGTCTGCTGGCAAAGCCAGGATAGAAGCATTGGCGCTTTGGATCCAAAGTCTTGAAATCGGGTACCTAACCACCTCTCCAGACTAACAGTTTATGCCCATCATTGGGGGAGACTACCCAGGCTTTACAACCCCCTGTCTGAAGGAACCAATTTCGAAACATTTATAATTATGATGCTATGTTATTTTTCTTTATAGCAGGTGGTTTTTATGTATCTGGGGCAGGTAAATGCAGGTTTATCAACTTCAGGCATAGCAAAGACTAGCTCAGCCTTGCTGGATTTTTTTTTAAATCTTGCATATGAGCACACTTGCCTGCAATGAGTGCTTAACACACTGGGCTATAGTCTGAACCATCGTAACACTCAAATTTATCAACGTGCATTTCAACTTTGGCTATTGCATGTTCAATATAATCCCCACAGACCGGGGAGAATGTTCCAGACGTGTTGCCATACTGAGGGCACAAACTATTTATACCACAGTGAACACAGAAAGCCTTACAGGGTTAGTTGATCAGATCATAAGGTACTTGTCAACAACAGTCAGGCAATAGGTTGAATTGAAGGTTAGACATACGTTAGGGAGAATTCTCAGAAATGTGCTAATTCCCTTTTACCTTTTCTTGTTGGAAAGGTCATTCTTGAGATTTACTCTGTGCACCAAACCAGGTTTGGTCCTTTTTGTCCGTTTTGTCTTTGGCGGGATTCATGAGAGAAACCCGCCTCTGGATCCACCGTGTCTGGCAGGGCAGGAAGCGTGGGAGGTGCCGAAAACTCCCTGTGCTTAGTCTCCTTGGTTACGGGAATGCACCCAAGAGTGATTGTCTGGCTGCTGTGTGATTGACAGCTAGGCTATGAATGAGAGAAACCTGCATAAAAGGCAAGGCTTTTTGCTTGGGAGGCAGAGTCGACCACTGGACGAAGGAATCTGAAGAAGAACTTGGAAGAGACGTCTGCTGCAACTCTTGACCCGTTGGTTTTCAAAGTGAAGCCCTGCTGCTGTGCTGAAGCTCCGAATTCGCCTCCACTAGAGAAGACCTGCAAAGGACGACTTCTCCCCTTGGGTTGGTGGGACCAACTGACCGCAAGACAAGCTCATCTGGAAATCCTCTCGGAGCTGGCTGTACTTCCATTGCTGCTGCAGGAACCGAAGTGCCAAGGGGAGGAACACCAGAATCGAGTAAGTGTCTTTAAGTCGGACCCGAGCTCCAGGAAGATCCTCCAGCCTCCCGGGAAGCAGGACTGACCAAGCCTGAGCCACCTCAACAGAGTGCTGGACCCCAGATGGAAGGAAAGTCCATAATGGTATCCGAGAACCACAGTGGTGCTATTTGCGAGAGGCGCAAGGAGCTGAAACCGCGAAGTGCCGCTGATCTGAAGTTTGCCCATTGCTGCCGCCGACCTTCAATTCATAGTGCAGGAATCCCCAGACATCCTCCTCCCTCTTGTTCCCTCGACTGAGGCCCAGTAACAAAAGGATCTGCAGACCTACACAGGAACAGAAACCAGCTGGAACCAAAGGTAATGTAAAACTAAGGGGACTCAGTTGAGACTTGTCTCCCTTGCTTTACAGAGTTGCTTGCAGCTTTGCCCCTCACAAGACTAGCATCTTGTGGATCTAAGTGATTCAACTTTTTCTACAAAAACGTCTAAGACATTGTGCAAGACTTTTATTTACCTGCAAGAAGTGCTTCAGCTCACCTAGACTTTTGGTCAATTAACATTTGCTGCCTGGCTCCCTGAAAGACTCTTCTTACCTCTGACTTTGTGCTTTACCTTTCCTCCAGGAAAGGGTTAATATACTTTGCATTGGGGTTCAAAAGTACTTACATTCTTCAGAATATTTGTTTAACCTTTGTTCTATTCCCAAACCCTTTTCTTTGACACCAAACTCAGTATTGCTCTAAATGTACCAGTGATATATTAAGGTCCACAGTATCCTATTTATTTAAGTCACCTCAGGGTGTCGGAAGAATCTGTGTACCATCCCAAATGGGTACTTGCTGATTTAGAGAAAATAAGAGTGTATTTTGAAGTGTATTTTTGTATTACTTATATATTGCTCCCTTCTGAAGAAGGCTTATTCAACTCATTGTTAAATAAATTAATAATTGTTTAATCAAGAAACCTTGGGTGTAAGAGTTTATTTGAATACTTGTCATCGTGATCCTCTGTATAAAACCCCTACTTCTCACATTGCCCCCTGCTTGAGGTAAGCCTGGCAGCTCAGCCACACTACCAACCAGTGTAGTACAGACTTATACCAAAGGTTGGGTTACCTATTGCCAGGAGGACAAGGTTGGTGTAGTCTCCCAAAGGGTACTGCATACAATCTTGCCTACAACATACATGGACTTACCGCTTTTTTCCCGCCCTCTGTTTGGCACAAAGGGCCTCATTGCAAGTCTAAATGAAAACAGGGGAATGCATTCCCTGCGCTGAGCCAAAGCGTAATTTGGGGGGGGATGTGCTGCAAGACCTCCCTATATCCTATGCCCTTAAGTTCAGGGCACAGGACCGATTTACCTGCACTATGAGCACCAGAGTGTGCAAAATATCAGAGAACATCTACCTGCAAGTTTCAAACTGAGTTAATTTATTGAGTTTTTCCACAAAAAGGTGCCAGTTTAGTAACAAGCATTTGAACACTTTTTCAAGGCATGAATGTGCACACTGGTGGTTCGATCATTGAGTTATTTACTCCTTGGTCACTCATTGACCCGCAGCTTTCCTGCCCAACAACCACTTGGTAAGGAGTTTAGGGCCTGTTTGGTGTCTTTTTGGAGGGATCTCTGTGTGTCTTTACTGTGATTTCCAGTCTGTATTATGATCGGGACTGCTCCTAGAGTGCACTGTTTGTGGTCTATTCCTTTGTTTCTGGCCTTTTTCCTTTCCCCTTGTATCCCCATATCAATGGGCTGAGGCAGTCAGGTGCCCCTGGCCTTTTATTAGCAGCCTCACTTACTGCTCTCCCCTGCTTTCCTGCTTGTAATTCATAGCCATCCTGCACAACAACCACTTGGTAACGAGTTTAGGGCCTGTTTGTTTCGGGCCTTTTTCCTTTCCCTCTCCCACTCTTAATTTCTTAAGCATTGCTTCAAGGGCAGCCACTCCCTGGGCAGCCAGGCAAAGGGCAGTGGCAAAGGGTGCATCCTGTTAGCCTCTTCGCCTTGCACCCCAGTCCTGTCCATAGTGTCACCATCTTTTAGGGCAGATAAACTCATTATACAGGTAAGGTGAATCTATGCTTACATTTTCCTCTGCATTCCTAGCGCATAATTTGACTGAATGTACTAAGTGCATCTGTACCAGTAAATCTGTTTGGATCCTGATTTCTATGCCTCAACACCGTATCACACAGCTAAATTAAATCATCATGCTAGCCACACATATATATGGCTAATTACACGGAAGCTAACATCTGGTGCAAAAAAACAGGTCTAACTCACTATGTTATTCCTGACACATAACATGTTTAGACTCAATTGTGTTTGTGTATGCACATTGCAACTGTTTATCTTGTAATATATGCCCCTGAACACCCAGACTAAGTTGTATGAATCATTGTGTTCATCTACACAACAATTCTAATTTGTATAGTTAATTATACTGCTGAACCCATAACCCATAGCTAGACTGGGAACCAAGCTGACCCATGGAACCTCCTCTGCTCTGCACCTTTAATCTCAGTGAAATCTACCATCAAGAGCCAAGAAGTGACAACACCCTCACTCCCACTCTCCACCCCCTCATCCCTCAACGAAGTCCTCACTACTAAAATGTTGCATCCTTACACTCCAACAGACAAGCCTCCGAGGTCTAGTGTACTTAACAGATGCAGACCCTATCCATCTTCTATCAACAATCATGCTGTTCATTTTTGCACTCTACAATCCTGGGACAATCCATATGACTAACCTTCCCAGTCAGTAACAACTATAAACAGTATGCAGATGTTCATATTGATACACAGGTAACAGGTACTTCCGAATTGCATCCATCAACACCAAAGGTTTCTGCATCTGCCTTCCTGCTATCCGACTGTTAGAGAGAATTTTCATTTCTGTGCTAATTCCTTTGAGCCTTAGAGACCCCCAGCTCTTTTTCTGGATTTAGGAATTTTTAATTTTAAAACTTCTGAGGGACTGTTAAATCAGATCCCCTATGTACTAAACAAGAGAGATGTGCCCAACAGTATTTGTAGGTCATATAGCTTATAGATGAAAACCAATGTTAAAAACTGCCATAGCAAGGGTTGCAAAATATTGCTGGTGGACTCAGCAAACAGTTTAATTGACTTGCAATAGGAGATCCATCCTGGTGAGGATTAGATCCTCCTGTCCCTTAGCCTGGGTGGGAGGAGTGTTAGGGAGAATTCTCATTTCTGTGCTAATTTCCTTCAACGTTAGAGACCCCAGCTTCTTTACAGGGCTTAGGACATTTTAATTTTAACCCTGGAGTGAGTGAGACCTTTTTGGCACACTCTGATGTGTTTTTACCTGATTTGGATTTTGTGTTTTCACTGTTTTTGGAATCTGGCAAACTTCATCTGCTTTTTGTATGGTGACACACAGCACCTTCAGTGCAGTGTCACAGAGAAATCCTTTTAGATTTATTATAAGATTTAACTACATTTTCTTGACTTTACTTACCTTTTCTCTTTGTGGGTCCAGCACACACCATTTTATGTGGAGTGCTGGGGGGTTACCTAGTAGCCCCTTATCCTGCTCTCTCTTGTAACATTTTTATGCTACCGTCAATACTTTAAATGGCTGGTGGCAGTGGTTTATTTTTTCCTACCATTGTGCTTTTCTACTACAAGCTGAACCCTCAGCTCCAGTACAGCACCTATGGGTGACAATTTTTATCAAAATGGCCCATGTTTTTTTTTTGTCGCCATTTTCTGTTTGTGAGGTCTTTCTTGGGTTTTACTCTGTGTGTTGAGACAGATTTGAGCCATTTTTTTGCCTTTGGGGGGCTTCAGCCCTGAAGCCCACCCCTGGCTCCAGTGTGCCTGGAAGGACATGATGTGAGGGAGGGTCCCGAAACCCCCCTGTTCTTTGTTGCTAGGAATGCCTAACTGCAACTAGTCCTGATTGGCTGGCTGGCTGTATAATTGACAGCCTAGGTTGTGCATGAATGGAAGAAACCTGCTTAACAGGCGAGGGTTTTGGGTCTACAGGAAGAGTAGACCACTGGGAGAAAAACCTGATGAATAAACCATGAACGAAGCTTGTTGCAACCTCCTAGATCTTTGAACTGCCCAGTGAAGCCCTGCTGCTGTGCTGAACTCCTTGTTCACCTCGACAGAGAAGCTCCGGACAGAACAACTTCTCCCCTTGGGTTAGTGGGACCAACTAACGTCGAGATGAACTCCACTAGACCATCATACCTGACTTGGTGTGCCTCTCCATTGTTTCGGAAGCCCAATGCCAGGGGTCAAGTGTCCATAGTTAAGTGCAACATCTGCCTCCAAACAAATCTGGCTAGAAGCTCCAGGAGACTCCTAAGGACCCACCAGAAGCAGGATCTCCAGATCCAGAGTCCTCACATCAGAGTGCAGGACCGAGGGAGCAAAGAGAGTCCAACCGGTGTCCAAGATCTGCAACAGTGCTGTTTGATAAGCACTGATACTGTGAAGTGCCGCTGAACTGAAAACAGCCCGTAGCTGCTGACGGCAGCAGGAGCCCTCCAGGCGTCCTTCCTCATGTCCCCACGACTGAAGCTCAGGAACAAGGATCTGTACCGCTGTAGCAAGACAGAATCCAGCTCGACCACTCACCTTCAAACCAGAGTTTTTGTTTAAGCTTACCATTTTTGCCTTTTAGCCACGCTCTTCTCAGTTGGGCGTTGTATTGGCTAACCTTTTAGAGTTGATTTTAACTCTCTTTTCACAGACTTAACAGCTTGTGACCCTACACATGATTGTTTCTAAAACTCTCTAACTTTGTGCAAGACTTTGATCTAAGAAGTGCATCAGATCCATAGACTGTGTCCCAAATGACTTTGGCTGTCCTGGCTCCCTGCAGACTCTTCTAGTCCATTGACTTTGATACTGTTTGTCCCTTGGTGTAGTAGGTTGGTGTATACTATTACTGCTGGGAAAGGCTTATCTAGATTTCATTGGAAGATTTAGTTGTCCTCACATATACTGAGAAACTGTCTAACTTTTTTTTCCTTCTCTAACCTTTCCTTTCTGAAGCCTCAGTATAGTATAGTATACAAAGTATACTAGTGCGATATATAAATGCCATTACTGTCCTTATAATTGAAGTCACCTTATGGTGTAGGAATTGTGTAAGAAGCATATGCAAAGATTATCCACTAACTTGTTTTGATTCTGGAAAGTAATTTTAAAATATATTTACATTGTTACAACGAAGGGCCTTTTTAAAGAACGCTTATTTAAAAATGGATGTTAATTATTAAATAAATAACTATTTATAACTGAAACCTTGAGTGTAAGTGTTACTTGGCTACTTGTATTTATGGATTTCATTAGTACAGCTCTACAGCCCACATTTACCCCTGGCTGCTCAGTCACACTACTAACTTGTGTAGTATAGACCTATACCAAAATGTGAGTTACCTAATCCCAAGCAGATAAGTGTTGTGTAGTCTCACACAGTGTGACTGCACCAATTCTTAACTAACACCGACAAACACACCCTGCTCTCCTTTCTTACAGAGCTATGCGCAGCGAGGCCAACATTATTGACCGAAGTGTGCTATATAAGAGCACTTTATTTTACATTACATTGAATTGAACGCTGCATATTCACAGTTCATATATAGTTGTTTGTTCTGTTGTTTATGACTACGAACATGAAAAGCTGGTCGTTAGCTTGTTAAGAAGCTCACATAACCCTTGTGAAGTTTTGTATTTTGGACCTTCATGTCAAGAAATTAGTTACCGGTCTCTATGTAGCAGACCTGTCTCTCAGCAGACAGTATGGTATAGCGCCATGGCACTAAGGGAAATGCGCTCTTGTGCTTTCTAATTGCCCTCCTGTGCAACAATTTCCAGAGTCTGCATTATGAGTATTGGGGTGCAAAAAAAAAGTAGCGACAATGATGGTACTGCCACTTTTGCCACACTGCCATATTATGAGGTTTGGGGTAATGTTGAAAACAAGCCTTGCGTGGCTGTTTGTCCGTCACATTGCCTCCAATAAATGGAGGTTTTACTGCTGACAGACAGAATTACTAAATGCAGTAAATGTTCCGAAACCCCAATCGACTCCAATGGCATTCCAAAATGCAGACTAACATCTCCACTGTAGCACTCGCAATTTGTTGGATTTTTGGTCAGTGTTTTCTGAATGTGATATAGTTTGGCTCACAAAAATAACCCTGGAACAAGAGTGAGAAAACAATGTAAATGAGGCACAGTATACAGTTAATGAGTCAGGCTATCCAGTAATTACAAAATCTAGTACAAAAGTGAAGAATACAACTATTTCTGGATACAAAACAAGTCCAAAGTCTGAATTTTGAACAGAATATGCCCAGTCTTGTGCTGCACTAGATGTGGAGCTACATTGCTGCCCTAAATAAACATTGCATCTCAAGTATGTGCCTGGAAAGAGAATTGATTCGGTAACAGGCCATTGTGTTTAAAGTATAATTGTAGAACTTGTGTTGGTTAACACCATGTCAGTGTTTTCCTATGTACCCCTTTGAGACCTCAAAGCAATCATCATGGTTGGGTATGAAAGCTTCGGTTGCTACTACACAAGCCACTCCAGCAACACAAATACAATCCACCATTATCACAAAAAAGAACAATTAAATGTAATTTCTATTCAAATGCTATTGCTTGGTTTCCCTGCCTCAAAACTAATCAACGTAGAAACTAACAAAAAGTTCCTCCTTTAAGGAGAATGGCCCCCTTCTCCTTCTTCTTGGGTAATGTTCAAAAGATTGTTCTCTTAAATCAAATTTACCAGGGGGAATGAGTCCCATCCCCTGGCTTGTGGGTTTCACCCAGTCCTTCCACAACGTTACCTCCAGGAAAATGGCTCCCTTCTCCAGGTTCAGCTCCTTTTACTCTTCAATAGAGCGAGAGGGGCTGACCCCTTCCCCTGGTATGATTTGGAAAACTTCACAACAATGCCAGGGGGTATGACTCCCTTCCCCTGGCTTCTTGATCTCCTCCCTTAGTTCAGGACTAAGAGAATGCCTCCCATCTCTTGGTATGCTTTTGGCACAATTCAAAACGGGGCCAGGCGGAATGACTCTCTTCCCTTGGTGTTTTTTGGCTTAAGTCTCAGTTCAGGACCAAGGAAATGCCTCCCTTCTCTTGGTATGTTTTGGCACAGTTCATCACAAATCCAGGTGGAATGATTCTCTTCCCCTGGTGTCTCCAGTTCAAGACTCAGTTCAGGACCAATAGAATTTATTTATTTATTTATTTATTCGCATTTGTTAAGCGCACAGAATCAGCCCTGAGGCATCGTGGCGCTGGTTACAGAATAGCGCTGGTTACAGGGAAAGCGCGTCTTAGTTACAGCATACAGAGGCATACATGCATACAGTTTGGGCAGTAGCAATAGTTAGCAGTGTGTGCCTGAATGGCAGTAGGTAGAGGAATTCTAGTTAAAGAGAGAGGTTTTGAGTTTTTTTCTAAACGCTGTGAGGGAGCCTTCTGCTCTTAGAGCGTGGGGGAGATTATTCCAAAGTTTTGGTGCTATGTAGGGGAAACCCAGCCCCCCGGCTGTAATCTTGTGGATGCGTGGTACAGTGAGTTGGTTAGTGTAGCAGAGTCTGGTAGGTCTGGATGAGGTCTGTCTGAGAATGGTGTCTGAGAGATATGATGGTGCAGTGTGGTGGATACATTTGTGGGTAGTAGTCAGTACCTTGAAGGTGATGCGTTCTTTGACAGGGAGCCAGTGAACTGATTGCCTTGCCAGTGAGATGTGGTCCCTTTTGGAGATGTTTAATGCTGCTCTTAGAGCGTTATTTTGGGTGACCTGGAGTTTGTTTAGGTTTTTTTCAGAGGTGCCGGCTAGAAGTGCATTGCAATAGTCAAGTTTAGCGCCTATGGTAGCTCTTGCTATTGAAAGGCAGTTTTCTTTGGAAAGGAATGGTTTAATGGCGTTGATGAGTTTAGTGCTTAGTGCAGATGCGGAGACAATGGCACTAACTTGTTTGTCCATGGACAGGGTTGCATCAATGTAGACCCCTAGCGTTTTCACAGAGGATAGGACTGGGATAGTGCAGTTGTCGATGTTGAAATTGGCATAGCAGCTGTCTAGCCTGGCCAGTGTGGATTTTTGGCCGAGGATAAGGATTTCAGTCTTATCCCCGTTAAGACATAGGCCGTTAGTGGCCATCCAGGCTTGAATGGTGGCATATATGAGTTTTAGAGCTAGGGCGTCTTTGTGGTATGAGCCTGATAGAGGGAGGAGCACTTGGGTGTCGTCGGCGTAGTTGGTGTAGGCAATCCCAAGTGCATCAAGTTTCTCGAATAGGGGCTTAGTGAATAGATTGTAAAGCGTAGGTGCTGTACAGGAGCCTTGAGGGACACCGCAGTGTATTATGGATGGTGTTGCGCTCGAAATGTTTGAAAAGACTTTCATGGCCCTCCCTTCAAGAAATGAGGTTATCCAGGAGGTGGCTTGGTCAGAGAAATGTGCGGAGTGGGAGAGGTGTGAGGTGAGGGTCTTGTGGTCCACTAGGTCGAATGCCGCAGAGAGGTCGAGGAGAAGTAAAAGGGCGGGTTTACCTTTGTCCAATATCTTGGTTATTTGGTTTTTTAGGTCCAGCAAAGCAGTCTCTGTTCCATGACCTTTGCGGAAGCCTGACTGTCTGGTGCCTAGGATGGAGTTAGATTCGAGGTATAGTTGGATTTGGCTGTGTGCCACTTTATCTAGAATCTTGAGAAGGAAGGGGACAGTTGTTATAGGTCTGTAATTGTTAGGCATCGTGGGGTCGAGAGTGGGCTTTTTTAGAAGTGGGCGCACCCAGGCTTCTTTAAGACTGTCTGGGACAGAGCAGGACTTGAATGAGGCATGAATGCCTCCCTTCTCTTGGTTTGCTTTTGGCACAGTTAAAAATGGGGCCAAGGGGAATGAATCCCTTCCCTTGGTGTTTTTGGCTTAAGTCTCAGTTCAGGACTAAGAGAATGCCCCCCTTATCTTGGTATGCTTTTGGCATCGTTCAAAATGGGGCCAGGGGGAATGACTCCCTTCCCTTGGTGTTTTTGGCTTAAGTCTCAGTTCAGGAGCAAGAGACTGCTTCCCTTCTCTTTATATGCTTTGGCACAGTTCAACACAAGACCAAGGGGAATGACTCCCTTCCATTAATGTCTTTATCAGAACTCCGGATTTGGTAGCATACTTGATATATTTCTTACTCAGTACTTTCAACTTCATTCACACTTTATCACTTTGACTGGTTCTCAACAAAGTCCCAGATCTTGTCAGGGTCTCAGACTCTTCTCTGATGATCAGTGGTTTTCCTTCTCCCACTGTAACAAGGATGAGTTCCTCTGATGCTTTCCATTTCTAGTTTGGGGCCTGAGACCCTTCTCTGGCATTCAGTGGTTTTATGAGCTCCACTGGGACGAGGAAGCTTTCCCTGGATGCTTCCCGCTTCAGTGGTTCACTTTGTGTCCCCACCGGTCTCCTATGCCCCCTTTTACTTTCACGTGGGTTAGGCACTGCTTCGGTTCTTCCAGGGATGGGTCTTCTGCTCTGCTGCTTCCAGGCGCCTTCTTCTTCGGTCGGCGGGCTACACAGTTTTCTTGCGCATCTCTTACCATTGCAGTTTGGTGTCTGTGTGCAGGGACGTCATTTCTCCAAAATGCCTGGGGTAGTGGGAGTGACATCACATGACCCTTGACCTCTGATGACATCACAGGAAGTGATATAATTTGACCCCACCCTGAAGTGACATCAGGGGAAGCAATGGAACCTCTGCCCAACCTTTCCCCCCTTGAAAAATCAGGAAGTGGCATCACAAAGCATTGTTCCTAATTAGTATTACGATAAATCTGGTTATGATATCACCCATTTAAAACATTTCATAAAGCATAGCAAGACCACAATTCCATTCTACGTATTACATCATAAAACTTCGAATAAAAATTTGATGCAGAGACATACCATATATCATGTTGGCTGTAGCTTTATAGGGAGCCCAAGACAATGCTCATCATGTGAAACCAACCAAACGCTTTACCACTTCCTTCCAGACATAGTCGGCTGCCCCTGAGATCACAAGGTGGTTTGCCCCATATAACAAAGACCAAAATTGGTCACCCTGGATGTGTCACAATTAGAGACAAAGCTTGGATATGCCCTACGATATGTATGGTTGAGGGAGGTTCATTGGGTCAGTATATGGAGGCTAGATTCAATACTGTAATGCGATATACACTTCATACACGAATGAATCACCATATGTATCGTTAATATCAGTTTGTATAGGGGCAAATTACCAAATTACTGTGAATGCAAGCAGACGTCCAAGGCCAAATGATAATGATGTGTTATAAAGCAGTTACGCTTAAGCGCTTTGTATAGAACAAATATACATACAATATCACGGTACTCATTTATAGACCTCAGAAATATGAAAGGCTAAATCGGCCTTGCTGGGATTCTAACCTGCAACCTGAAGTTCACACACACACATCACAGCAGTGAGCGCTGAACCCACTGAGCTATATTACCAGCTCTAGCTAACTTACCGGTTATAGTAAAATTAGCAATTACATGTCTGAATGTTGTCAAAGTCAGAAAGCAAATTACACTCTCTAGTGGGCACCAATAAACTGGTAACTGAGATTTAACAGCAGGCCATTTCATCTGCAGGTCTGGTGCAAAGTTGGCCACATGTGAAGCCTGTGTGGATCTACTTTTCAGGCTTCAGAGGTTTGCAAACTACATACCATTGGGAGGGTTCATAACTGTGTATTAAAGAATTTAGAGTAGCGCAGGGAAAGCAGCGCACTCACACGGCATCTCATACTCTGGGCCACTCATTACCTCATACATGTAAACAAACATCCTGAACAGCATGCCAGTGAGATAGGAAAGATAGACACATCAAAACAAAGCATTAATCGTAGAACAATGAAATCAAGGGCACTTGATGTGCTATTATCAAACATTTCTACACTGTACGCAAGCTTATAGGACACCAAGATGGAATGTCTTGTAATGATCATAACATAGACAACGGCAAAACAAAACATGCTATAACTGCAACTTGCGAAAAAAAAGCAAAATACATATAGTTTTTGTCTGCATTGTGAATTTGAGTTGTTTAAGAAAAGACTAAATCAGACTAAATCAGTGACTAACCCCCTGAAGTGTGCCTAAAATAAACCTTTAATGAAGAATTCCAGAAAGACTATTTATTATTCCTATTTTTTCTTATTTGGGGTCACTGCTCAAAGTGTTACATTTGTGAAACGCCAGTTTTTTTTAAGAGCCCTGAACCAGAAAGCCAGCCACTCCAGAAATAAAGAGAAATAAAGAGCCAAATGGTGCTGGCCAAAAGTATTTTTTTAGGCTTAGCCAGGGAGACCACAGGGGTAGCAAGGGAGACCTCAGGGTCGCAGTTGAGACCCCCTAGCATCCTCCAAATAACGTCCCTGTTTCTGAGTCGGTCCATTTGGTCAAGGCAACGCCACCACTCTTCTTTCCAGGTTGGGCAGAGTGGTCCACTCCTACAGAGTCCCGGGTCAACTCTCTCAGCCTCTCGCCACTGTTGCTGCTCTAGATGCTTCTGTCGGGATTCAAATCTGCCGGATTTCTCGCTCCTCGAAGACAACGTTGAGTTTCTTTTTTGTAGGACTGGTCCCGCATGCGCTTATTATCAACACCTGCAGTGCACAATCGTGTGATGCCTTTCATGATTTCTGGTGAGCCACCTCGTGGCATTACTTGAAGGTGTAATCTTCATGCTTCTGATGTTCTTCCTCATCCAAGTCCTTCGTACCTGATGGGTTTCATAACTATGACAATAATACATTTGTGTGCTCTCTAAGGAAGGATTGGAGGTGGAGTGTAGGACTAGGGAATGTGTGGAGGTGATGGGATTTCCAGGGCTGCACCCCAGGTGGTCGTCCTTCTCCCCAGAGGGGGAGTTCCTCCCCATTAGGTCCTCCTGCATTAAACCAATGGGGGCTATTGGGTAGCACCCTCCCCTCCCTAGCCTCATGACAAGGGGCTCTCTCTTGGGGAGAAGTGACGACACTGTGAATCGTCACATACCCTTCCCCTAATGCTGCTGGCTTCCCCATCTGCCTCTAAGGGAAATCAGGAAAGGAAATTGACATTTCCCTGTTTTTTGCCCTTTCTGTGTTGGACATGAAAACAGCAAGCCTGGAGATCAAGGAACCAGCGCAAAATCCTAGGTTTTGTTTCTTTCCATAGGCTGAGCCAGGTGAGTGGTGCGCGGGCGGTTGCCAATATGAATTTCCTCCCTGTCAGTTAATATGTTAAATAACCCACTGCCCATTTGATTTTTAGGGCCTCGAATTCGATGGTGGCATCATTCTTTCCCTTGGGAAGAGCTTTCCTACTGATCTATAAAAATTGATGTTCAATCCCCTCTTGGTATAAAACGGCCCCTATCCCTACCTTGGCAGCATCCAATAACAGGATGAACTCTTTATTGAAATTGGGGACTTTCAGGACAGGCTCACTATACAAGATGTGTTTCAATGTATCAAAGCTAGCCTGATCTTCTTTCTGCCACTGGAGTTTTTGAGGCTCTAAATTTTTCTGTTTATCAGTGAGGCAAGATGTTATGGCCGAGTAGAAAGGCATAAACCTTTGGTAATACCCGGCAAGCCCAAAAAGCCCTGTAGGTAACTTTTGGTCTTCGTGGAGGTTTTCCCTGTACAGTCCTGTCTTTTTCCAATTGGGGTTCCAATGGGGATAGCCCATTACCCATGAAAAAGCCTAAATACTTTACTGCTGACTGGGCTAAATTGCACTTTTTGGGATCAGTGGTAAGGATGGCTTGCCACAAAGCACAGGTGATCTCATAAAGTGAAACATGCGCTCCCTCAAGTTTTGCAATGATTTATTATATTGTCCAGATATGAGCCACAGAAATGGGAAAATGGTGGCAGTATCTGGTCCATTAGCCACTAGAAGGTTGCTGGGGCTCTATGAAGTCAGAAGGGAAGGATTTTAAAATGAAATAATCATCTGAGGGTGGGGTAGGCCATCTTTTATTTATCTGAGGGGTTCAGTGGCACCTTCCAATAGCCCTTGGTTGAATCAATCGTGGAGATGTAGACAGCTGATCATAGTCGATCATTGAGGTTGTCAATCCGAGGCAACAGATAATTGTCAAACTGGGACATGGCATTCAACTTGCAGAAGTCTATACAAAACCTCCACGAGTGATCAGACTTAGCCACAAGGACTATTGGAGATGACCACAGACTCTGTGACAGTTCACTTGTGTCAGCTTCTAACATTTTCTCTACCTCCTGGAGAACCTTGCTTCTGGAATTCAATAAGGCCTCAGATTAATTTCTTTGCCTGGGGGTGTGCAAATTTAGTGTTTAACACCTTTCATTCACCCGGGTTCATTACTCAATGCATCTGGGAACTGATCCAGTAAGTCCTGGATGCCGTGTTCTTGTCACTCGGGGAGATCAGACAGAGGGAACCAGACTATACTCAGTCTTTTCCTCTGATAATAAGGTGGCCATTAGGACAGAGGAAGATTCTACCAGGCCCTCCTTCCACTCCTTTCGGAGTTTGATGTGGTATATCTGAGTCGTACGTTTTCTGTCTGGTTGAGCTAACTTATAATAATAAGGAGCTGTTTTTTCAAAGACTTCATATGGTCCATACCACTGCGAAAGCATTTTGTGCTCTGAGGTGGGTAAGTGAACCAAGACGTTCTGCCCAGTAGAAAAGGATTTTGATATTGTTTTTCTATCATAATGACCATTTTTGGCTTTCTTGGGCCTGTTCCAGATGTTTTTGGACTGGGTCCCGCACGATAGACATGTGCTCTTTATGCCTTTGGGCTGTTTGGGACATAGGTATGTCTGCCTCTTCCCTTTCCTCCCAGTCTCCTGGAGCATGTCTAATACATCTCTGGAGTCGCGTCCATTACAGAGCTCAAAAACAGAAAAACCTAAAGAGGCCTGGGGTACAAAAGGGGCCCACGGGATCATTGTGTCTCAGTTTCATCCTTCAACTTCCACTAGCTTTTCAAAAAGTTTTGCAAGGTTTTATTAAAATGTTCCACTAAGCAGTCTATCTGAGGATGGCACACAGAGGTGTGTAGGGTCTTTACCTGAAGGATCTCCTTTACCCCCACCATCAACCTAGAGATAAAGGTACTCCTTTATTTTTGGGAAACCTAACCATGACAGAAAAAGAATGAGGTGTTTAAGAATCTGCTGTGATGTATTATTTCTCAATAGGAAGGCTTCTGGATACCGGGTTGCATAATGTAGAATTACTAGAATATACTTGTTCCCTTGCTTGGAGAGCTCCAATGGGCCCATGATATACATACCAATTCTAGAGAATGGCACCTCTATTATCAGGAGGGGTTGTAGTGCTTTGGGTCGAAGGGAGTGTGGAATTGTTTTCTGGCATAGAGGACAGGTAGCTCTGAAGTTCTTAACATCAGCGTAAACCCCAGGCCAGTGAAACCTGTTGATAATCTGCCCCTGTATTTGGCTGTTCACAAGTGCCCCGAAGGCAAATGGGTGTGAGCTAACTCAAGAAGAACCCTTCTATGACTTCTAGATACAAGAATCTGGATCTTGATTACCCTGCCTGTGATAAGGTCTCCGCTGTACAACAGACTGTGTTTTAGAAAAAAAAAAGGCCCGTCTTCAGACCTTCCTTCCTCTTCAGATACTACTTCGTAGAAGGCTTCTGACAGAATAGAGTATTTTCACTGAGAGAAAGATAGGTCAGAAATGATTTCTGTCTCTTCTACAGTAGTTTTTGGGATTAGAATGAGATGGGTTTCTTCATCAGCCTCGCCAAAACCCTTGGTTCCCCTCTCTGTAAGTTCTTGTTCCTGAACATTTATGGTTTGAGGAAAGAGGACTGCTTCTAAGATTCCCCGGGCAATTTTCTCACCAGCTTTTACGTGGTAAGGGTGTTTCCCATTATTCTGCATTAATGCCTTTTATTAAAGACCACTAACTTGAAGACCACATCTTTGCATTCCAATATGTTTTGGAACCATGCAAATCAGTGGGATAAACACACAAGAACTCAACTGCAGTCCTCCCACCAACAGCCAATCAGCAATACACCTCTATCCCATACTGTCATCCCACAGAATATTTCTTTTGAATCAACATTCTAGATGCCAAGCCCCTGCTCTGTTCCCTATAGAAATACTACCCCTACGCACCAGGTGAGTTGTGATGGAATCCTTTAAGCACAGACAGAAAATGTGTCAGATACATGACAGAGTACGCTTGCCTAACACTAACCTGTCAGTAACGGTTTCTGGTCTCTTGCTGTATTGTTTCATCGAAAACCCTGGTTTCTGCTGGTTCATGAGTAAAGTCGATGCCACTAGGATATTACAAGTCAAAACTGCTTTTCATGCAAGGCTATTCCAAAGTTGTGGGGCAAATATAGATCAGTCCGAGAGGCAGAAAGAACACTTCACCATGGACCTGCAGGCTAGTGGATAGAGCACTGACTTCAGAGATTTTCCTGCACACTGGTTTACCTTTCTTTCCCCTGGCAGCCAACAATAGGGGTCTCAAGCTCTCAGTTTTCCTAGAGGGCAGCAAGCATATGATATGATATGATATGATATGATATGATATGATATGATATGATATGATATGATAGGTTTTTTATAACCGCTTAATACCCAGAGGTTTGTAAGCGCGGACCCAGGGAACGAACCTGTGTTGGACCATGTCGTCTTGCTTCCAAGGCGAGCACGTTGTCACTGAGCTATCCTCCCGAGACAATGCAGACATGCAGTCAGGCCCCTGGCCACTTTTCATACGCAAGGATTTTAAAGCAGAGAACGCAGTGGAGTTGACATCTGGAAGAAAGTAGAGGAAATTGTGGCACACTAGCAAAGCCATGACACCAACAAATGTGATTTGCTGGTGCTGACAACGGGTTGAATATCCTTGCTGTCCTATGAATTGGTAAGACTATGCATGTTCATGCCTTTCGGTATGTCCTTCTCTTTGTGGTGACATATTTCATTGTTACCTTCCCGTAATTAAGGACATGATTGCAATGGCCCAGAAGATCAGTGTGAACCTCAGCCAGTCTTACGGGGCAAGGAATGTGGTGCACCAATGGCAGGTGTGCAACAAGTTGACCCTGCCAAACCTAAACACTGCAATTGCCAACCGTAGGAATTATACTTGGCAAGTGTTGGACCGGAAAAGTGAAAAATGGAAGGCCATCACTGATTATTGAAAAAGTTCCAGCCATGCATTTAATAGGGTGTACTTTACACCAACACAGTGGCAGCTGTTAGCTGATGCTTTTATGTGCATAATCTTCCTGTCTCTACTCTTCAACCTTTACAACTTATCCAGAACAGGACTGCAAGACTTGTCCTTGGCCTCAAGCCCAGTGATCATATCTCTCCAGCTCTGAAATCTCTTCACTGGCTCCCTGTGGCTGCAAGGATCAAGTTCAAGAAACTCTGGATCATCCACAAGGCTTTTTGGGGCCTGGGACCGATCTACCTCCAACATTCTCTTCCAAAACATCTTCCTTCTCGAGCTCTCAACTCATCCACCTCCGAATCTCTGAGGGTCAGACGCTTTTGCAAGTGGAGAGTTGGGGGCAGATCTATCTCCTCGGCTGGGGCCTCCCTCTGGAACAGCCTCTGTGCCTCTCTAAAAGTTGAGCAGAACCACCTCTGGTTACAGTAGCAACTCAAGACTATCCTTTGCGCTTCCACTTTCTCTCTTCCTCTCCCCTGCTGAGGCACCGGACTGCTCCGCACACTTGTTACTTGGTCACCCTCTGAACTCGGGCCCAAGCTCCTGCATGTCCAGTTGCCCTTGGGCTCCCCAGCACTTATGGGTCTGTATCTGCAACTCTACAGTCTCTTCCCGCTGCACTTATGACTGCTGGCTGCACTTGTGGGTTAACTGCACTTCTCCCTTCCCCTCCCCCCAGCACTTCTCCCCTTCCCAATTCCTGCACTTGCGCGATCTGAATGATACAAGGCCTAGTAAGATTGTTATTTTGTCCTTCCATTGTTTCCCCCTCCTTGTCTTGTCGCGCCTCGAAACACTTGTGTGCAAACGCGATATAACTGCCACTACATATCATATCATATCATATCAACTCATGGCTTTTTGAGGAGGCTACCAAGTGTGTTAACCTGAACAGAGCATCACTTAATGAGGTACTGCCACTGATGTACCTGCTAGAACTCAACCTATTCAACATGATAAGGGCATATACTTTTGGCTAGTGAGGTGGATACAGTGCAGCTGGTGAGGGGGTGTGCTCTCAACTGGATCTCTACATACTCCCAATAAAATATAACACACATTACCACCTAGCCTTGTTTGGTGATCAAATGCTTCAAGCTCAAAGAGGCTAACTTTTAGATGTATAAGAACTCAGACAATCCAGCAGAGGCTGGCAGAGTCTGACACAGGGTCTGGAAGTCAATGCAACAACCTACTTACTCAAAGCACCAGCGATCTCAAGAAGAGTCTTCTTCATCATCAGAGTATACATTTCCATTGTCGCCTACACCAATTGACCCACTTTGACCCTTCTCCTGTGAACACAACTGACTATAATGATAAGCTGGAGATGAGGAGCCTGTGAGGTACAATATTCATTCAATTGAGTATAGAGAATATGTATGGATCTAAAAGAACATATTTCAGACCTGCAGCAATTCAGATGGTGGATTCATATCTACCTGACGCATGTCCAATGAGTAAGGAAGATGATCCACTACAGTACTGGTTCAGTAAGCGGTCGGTCAGGCCATAGAATCTCGGCCAGTGAACATTCTAAGCAAGTCTTTTCTGTTCCCTGGGCTATTGTATCTTGCTGCAGTAGAAGACTGGCAGTGCCCCATGTAGAATAATTAACATGAATTAAAATGAACTGGCACTACGTTGAAACAGACTGTGGCAATCTATCTAGCCACAGCCAAAAGAACTACTCTGAGGATGAAGACTTGGAGCCTGATCTACAAAAGGCTTTTCAGTTGTAGTGTGCCCTTGTAAAATGCTTTTGTAAATCAGGTCCATGTTCTCTGCTTCAAGTTACACAGTAAAACGTGGATGGGGTTGTTTTATTGTGGTTTATGGTTGTGAAATGGCTAAATCCAACGAATGACTGCTGGTTTGGGTGAGGTGTACCTGTTTTATCATGATGAGATGCCAATAACAGCCAACCAAGGGAACACAGTTAACAGTGTATTTGTCTGTGGTTGAGCCTTTTCTAAATTCTGCTGTGCTGTACGTCATTGTGGGATACAGCATGCTTGTCCAGATGTGACGGAATTCCATCAGCAAGAGTGTGAAAAGTTTTGCTTTTTTGATTTTTAGTAAACAAATTATGCAGGTAATTCTGTTTCTGAAAGGGAAATATGCTAATAGGAGCACACTTTCATAACACCCCATGTCACAATTATAGTACACTACATGTGTCTTTGTGAGACAGTCTCCAGTCTCCTCCAGCAACAGGTCCAAAGATTGCAAGTGCATTCTTAACAGATGCTAACAACAGACACTGGTGGCTTTTTACTTGTCTAGTCCCCAGATTCAAATTGTAAAAATTGTATATGCTCGTCAGCCTTATGGCAGGTACAACTGTAAAACATGCAGTGGAGATTGCCACTCACATTGAGGAGCAGGACATAGATATATGCGCGATCACTGAGAATTGGGCACATTTAGCAGCTGGTCCTTCGCTCAACTTAGCCATTCCATTAGGATATGGAATGTTTAGATGCGATAGAAAAGATGGCAAGGGTGGGGGGTTGCCATTATACATAAATTAGCTCGCAACATCTGGGAAAGTAGAGAATTTTTAATGGATGGTGTGGATTCTCTCTGCATTAAAACTAGTTTGAGCGCAGGGAGCACGCTAAACATTCTCCTGTTATATAAACCACCCCATATAACGAGTGACTTTCAACTTTTTTTACTTGCCTCTGTTAAAGCAAACACAGAATATTTGCTTTTGGCAGACTTCAATCTATGGTTTAACCATAAGGAAGATAAAACTGCCCTTGAAATGCAAGAAGGTCTGCAGGATTTAGGCTTTATACAACGTATTCAAGAGTCCACACATAGCCTGGGCCACACTTTAGACTGGGTAGGTAGTCATGAAACCAACATCAACAATATATTAGTATCTCCATGTCCCTAGTCGGATAATTTTTTCTTGAATTTTGATATTATTGTAGATTTTCCCATCAAACTTAAATGTCAGAATCTCACTAAAATACCGCACCGGAACCTACATTTTCAACACTATAATTGATCCTATAACTGATACTCCGGAAAACCTAGCAAATAGGATTTCCTCCAACCCAGAAAGTGTTGCTAGCACTCTAGCACCTATAAAAATAAAAATGATTAAAAATGAAACTAAACATAACTTATGGTATACTTCGGAGCTTCAATCTCTGAAATCACTAACCACTAAATCCTACCATTTATGGAAGAAGCATAGTACATCACTGCTTCTCAACAAATACAAAGCCTCTGTCTCTACTTACAAAAAGGCTATTCTTAAAGCCAAATCTAGCTTCTTTAATGACAGAATTCACAGCACAACACTAAAGAGCTCTTTCACATCTTGAAGGAACAAGAAAGAACTAACCACACCACTCCAGATAGATCTATCTCGGATGATGTCCCCTAGTGCAACGTTATGCAACAAGCTATGCATAAAAAAATAGATACCATCAAGGAAAATATATTGGAGAAAAGTAATAATTTAAACTGCACCAAGGCTATATCTGCGGATTGGTCCTTTCATAGATCACCGACCATCCCAACTTTTAATCTATCACTTATAACAGATAAGGACTTAGAAACTATTATTAACCAACTAAAGCCCACAAGAAGCAAAAATGACATCCATAATACTATGATAATTAAGACCTGTGCCCCTTCCTTAATCACCTCTATCTGTCAATTTGTCAATACCTCTATATCTACCGGTGCGGTCCCTCAGGAACTTAAGAAATCATGGGTTATGCCAGGGCTCTCAGTCGATATGCCAAATGATTATCGACCCATTACCAACACAGCGTTTCTACTTAAGATTCTTGACTGTGTGGCCTATATACAAATTGCAGACCACTTAAAGACCTACCCCATCCTAAACGACCATCAGTCCAGATTTTGTGTCGGATATGGCACTGAAACCGTGCTTCTTGAACTCAAGTCTAAATTAATGGCCCGTATGGATAACAAGGAAGCATCTTTGCTCATGCTGCTTGATCTCTCTGCGGCCTTCGACCTGGTGGACCACGATATCATGGCCACCAGGTTGTGTGAAGTGGCCAATTTCTCCCCGCTGGCCTGCAAATGGGTACTGTCATTTCTCAATAATCGAGATAGTAGAGACTTTTGCAGCAATGCTGAATCTGAGTCTATTGTAACAACTTGTGGTGTTCCGCAGGGTGCTTGCACTTCCCCCTGTTTCTACAATATATTTACGGCTCCTCTGTTCGCAATGCTTGATCATGAAAACATAATATTCACCAACTACACGGATGGCACTCAATGTGTCATCCCGCTCTCAGGCTCCCACAGTGTAGACGAAATGGCCATTTATAGAGTTTTTACTCTAATTGAAACTTGGATGTCTACAATAAGCTAGCACTGAACAAATCAAAAACCGAATTGCTTGTCATAGGTTCACCACATACCACTAACAGACTTGGTGCACAGTATGATAACTTCCAATTGGGAGAAGAATCCATTAAACCCTTAAAAAAAGTGAAAACTCTGGGAGTGACCTTTGATCAACATATGACCATGAAACAGCATGTCAGTAGTCTTATATCGTCATGTGCATACTACATTAAACTTTTAACACATTTAAGGCCTCTTATTTCACAGGATAATGCAGAGACTATTGCGAGAGCAATAGTAGGCTCAAAAACAGATTACTGCGCTAGCCTCCTTATGGGAATCAATAAGTCTGATTGTAACAGGCTGGAAGTATGTCAAAATGGGGCTATCAGAGCCGTCATGAAACTTAAATATAGAGACCATGTTACGACAGCGAGACGTGAGCTCCACTGGTTGCCGGTGGCTTCCAGATTTCTATTCCGAACCCTGACTATCGTACACAAGTGTAGATATGGAAACATGCCTGGATATTTACAACAGCTTCTATCCATAAGAAATAACGCGAGAACATTAAGGTCGAATGATCTGTACCTTCTGTCTGAATCAAAGTGCCACACTGTCAGAGTAGCCAATTCAGCCTTCGCTTCTAATGGACCAAGGGATTGGAATGCTCTTCCTTTAAAGATGAGATCCATTGATTCCCTAGAATTATTTAAGAAAAGATTAAAGACCTATCTTTTCAACTAAATGACCCTGAGATGCTTCTAAAATATATTTTCCTGTGGCGTTGCCTTATTGATACTCCTTTTTGTTATCTGTTATATTTGTCATGTAGTGCCCGCACGCCTTCGGGTCTATGGCCGCACTATATAAATGCATTAAAGTAAAGTAAAGTAAGTAAAGTAAATATAAGCCATGCCTCGTTATTGCACGGTGGCTACATGGGTCACACAGTTATACAGCCAGAGCAGTCATACTAGAGTTAACTAGGTGAGAACTGCTCAGCTATGACAGGGATGTGTATTAGCTGTGCAGGCCATGTGGGGAAATGGGCCGACAGCTGCCCTCTGAAACTCTTGGATGAAGGGCAACACCTTCCTCCCAGAGCACAGGAACCCTCTCCAAGAGATTCCCTGGGAATCGGTGCTTCAAAGGCAGTACTGACATAACACATTGGGCCTCATTACGACTCAGGCGGTAAGGGGTTTACGGCGGCGTAAACAGCGCCGACCCTTACCGCCTGATTCCGAGGTCCCTTAGCGCCATGGAGGTTTTAACACCTGCTTTTAGCAGGTGTTAAAATCCATGGCGCTAAGGGACCTTGATGTTAATTACGCCACCGTAATTACCACCGTAATTTACGGTGGCGTAATTAACGCCTTCCCCACTCCCATTATGCCCTATGGGGCAAAAATGGGAATGGGGAAGGGTAAATGGGGATTGGGGACTTACCGCCCCGCCAACCTCGGAATGGGGCGGTAAGTCCGCCAACCACCATGGCGTAAACGTAGTTTACGCCATGGTGGTAAAGGTACGACCCAGGCGGTAACTTACCGCCTGGGTCGTAATGAGGCCCATAGACTCTAACACCATGGTGCTGACCACTGGAGTCCCACTGAAGTCTACAGATATGGGTAGAGGGCAATGTTAGATTAGCCAGAGAAGAGAAGTAGGCTGAGCAAGAGGTTCCACCATCTTGATTTCTCCTAGGGTTCGTTATACTTCCTGTCCCTACCCACTTCCTGCAGACCATCCCACTATGGGTATGATGTCAGAGGAAAAGGACACTTGTGGCAACAGCCTGGAGTAGACCTCATACAGCAGGCTTGCTTTGGACCAATCCTCTGTGACATTACTGTTGCCTTCATTGATTCATCTCAGAAAAATGAATCACCACCTCAAAGAGCACCTAGAATGCTGTTGAGCCCCAAAGACAAGAAACCAAAGGTATTTGAAGATGTTCTGTCCAACTAGACTGCCTTGAAGGACCTTAGTGACTTTTAAGTCCCCCTTTGTTGTCTTTTAAAGGCATATCATTGAGCACCTCTGCCAATTAACACAGAGTCCCCTTTATTCTTAAAGTCTGCATTCTCTGTGTTTCCTTTACAGTATTAAGTAGTTTTCTTTATTGCTTGCATTGCTAGTTTTAATTAAAGTTCCTCCTTTTTTTAGGAACCTTATGTTGTACTTTTATTTTGGTACCACCGTACTATTGTTGTTTGAGTTGCAACTGTATCAGCTCACACTCCTGAAGATGTAGTCTGCTCCCGGCCTTGTAACCAAAAGAGGCGAAGGGGGTACACTTTACAGACTGTGACTGTTTCAGCTTTATAATTAGGATCACTGCTGGTGTGAAGATGAATAGGTGTTTTACACAGTACTCAGCCGTGTACTATTGCAAAGCAATATTTAGTCACGACAGATATGCTGGAAGATGCTTTTTACACACCACTGAAGAAGGTTACCGTGGCAGCAGGGTATCAGGTGGAACATGCCTACAATGTTTTTTCATGCATTACAGTTGTACCTAACGAATACTGCCTAGTCTTTTTGTCCCAACACACATCCTTATCGCAAAGCATGCAAACAAATGCACACACATCTGCATGTACCTTCTGTTCAGGCAAGGGAAAATACTGTCACACCGGGAGAGGCACAGAGGTGAGCATTGTGGGACAGCACCCTTTTATTTGTCCCCTCATCGAGCCCACCTTGTCCCAACACATCCACTCATTCAGCCTCTTCCTTCCCCTGGTCCTCTGGCCGCTGCACCTTGCCCTCCTGCCCCTCTTCCTACTCCTGCCCATGCACATCCTCCTGCCCCTCATCTGCCTCTCCTTACCTTGCATCTGCCCTCTTCTGTTCCACCGCCTGGGGCTCCTCGTCCTCTCATGTTACCTCTCCAGCTGCCCCATAATGTCTTCCTCCTGCTGCCCATCATCCAGCTTGTTATGTTTCCCCTTCTGCTGCCTCTCAATGCCTCACTCTTCCTGTTCCACCTCCTGCTGACCCTCATCTTCTACTCAATGTACTCCCTCTGGCTGCCCCTCCATTTCTGCCTTCTTTTGTTCCACCTTCTGCTGACCCCTATCTCTGCCTCTTCCCAGTCCACCAGCTGCTGCTGACCCTCCTCCTCACCCGAAAAAAAGACATGCTTACAAACAGATCAACGTGTACAATGACCATAATGGGGTTGGGGCACTACAGGAAAGGTTTTCACAAAGAGCTTCTTCTAGTACAGAGGGTTTTGCACTTAATTTCTATGTGTCTATATTGTGTGTGGTATAAAGGAAAGGGATTCAAAATAATAAAAATGGCAAAGGTTTCTTTTTTCTTTTTTTTCTTTTTGTGAAGTAGAAGGACGGGCATTGGGGGAATTACAAATGCAAAGTGAGGTACATTAATTGGTGCTGTATGATATTGACTTTGTTACTTCATACTCACTATACAAAGTTTCATTTTTAAATGATTGAGTCAGCGCAGACTTGTCAATTCTCAAGAGTGTATTGCTTACTATACAAACAATGCTGAGCATGGGTTTAATGATATAGTTTTGGGGTCCTGACTTTCACTAGGCTTCCTGCTCTACCTGCCATATTCTCAGGCTGCAGATTCATATGCTTTCAATACACCAAAAATCAATGGATGCCTATAGGGGTGCTGAGTTCCATCAAAACTCAAAAGGGAAAACATGTCCTAAGTGTCTTGAATACGTTTAGTCAAAACGATGTACGGGCCTATCTAAAGCACCACCTTCAAAACCCAAAACGGCTTCCCTAAACCAGCACACATCTCAGGGATATAGTCAACATCACACTTACTGCCTTCTAATCATAGGAATATGACACCCAACATGCGTCTTTGCTTCTCTGTGGCAGGGTTATAGCACCCAGCTATACACTTCTTGTCCATCTCCTACAAGCAAGTATTTCCTTACTCCCTGATCAGATTTTTTGTTGGGCTGTGATAGTCTCATCTCCCAGTCATAGGTCACCTCGTGGGCCACACCTATCAGCCGTTAACAGACTATTGGCTCTTCTTTTGATCTCCAGGGGTGATCCTGTGGTCTCCCCCACAGTGCTGGGGGCCCAGTGTAGTTGAGTGCCACATTAAATGTAAGTATTGTGTCTTTAGAGATATTAAACAGAACAAAACCTTGAAATCCGCAGCCCAAAAATGCTTGACACAACTAGAGAAAGATCAGTGAGCTGAGACTGTTTCAGCAGGCAGGGAGTGCATTGGTGTGAGAGATTTGTAGGCTGTGGTGGACCATTAGGTTAAGGCTGGTTCTGCCACAAGAGAGGGTTGGGGGCAGGGGGTACAATCAGCCAAATCTAATAACAACTGTGACCAGAAAATGCTGCAGTCGCACCACCAATCCCAAGAGCAGGCAAATTATCTCAAGAGTCCCAGATGCCACCTTCAACCCGCTGAAAGTCGTCCAGCAGGCTGCACCATGCCCCATTACAGAACCAATAAAATTCAATCACATCAGGGATCACGACACCTTGCATCACTGACAAAGCAGTCACACCCAAAAGACCACTGTATCTGACCAAGGCACTCACAATCTCTGGATGCCAACGAACAAATATAAACCACAAAATCACCAGGATGGAAACAAAGAAATGAAAGGGGGGACAACAGGCCTTTTCTTGCTACACACCCTGACTCTGGAGCAAGATACCAATGCAGATAACACTGGCCCCCTCCACCCTGGACTTCAGGAAGGACCTTACTCTTTAAAGAACACCTCTGTATTTGCTGATTGCTCCATGTAACACTGCACCTTGTCTTCTATAAATCCCATACATACATACATAGGTACAATAACATTCCACAGCTGCTGCTCATTATTGGATAGTTTGGCCCAGTGAATGTCCTGGGTAACTATAAAAGCTCTGGGGGGGGGAGACCAAAGGGAACGCTATTGGAGAAGTGGAACACCGAGCAGTGAAGAGGTTGACGAGCAGAAGACATTGACGTTGAAGGTGAAGGAGGCAGTGGATGTGGGAAAGGAATTGAAGGTTCAGGAAAAGGTGGGGAGCAGAAGGAATTGAATGTGCAGAAGGAGACGAAGAAGATGAAGATGCAGAAGGAGGTGGAGGTTCATAGGAGCTGAGGAGGAGGAAAGGTTGTGGAAGGAGCTTACAAGCTTGGATAAGTGGAACATCAACTAGACGCAGAAAGGACAAATGAGGTCTGAGAAGGTGAACATCAAGGAGGAGGGGAGACAACAGGCAAGGTTGGAGGCATTGGAGGAGAGAAGTGAAGACGTTGAAGCGGGAGGGAGTGGAGAATGAAAGAGAGTTAAAACAGCTGAAGAAGGGCAGACCGAGAATGTGCTACTATGAGAAGAGAAGATTTTAAGACGAAGTGGAGGAGGAGAGGAAGACGGTGGGAGGTCTGCAGCAGGTTTCCGCTTTCTCTCTTTCTTTTGGCTCTCAGTGATGATGACCCCTGTCTGGCAATTCAGTTGTTTGTGTGTATTTGGGGGGAAACAATAAGGCCACTTATAATATGAATTCATCACAGAAGGTAAATGATTAGTGCTGAGTTGTATTGCATGCTGTGACAATAAGCGTAATCATATGTAACTAATAACATGCTTTTAAGTGCTCATGCCAGGATGCAATGCAATAGTAACCCACCAATAGGGAACACTATCAAGGAACAAACAGAGAACATGAAATGATGCAGCTTAGGGGAAGTCATTTAAGTATAATAGCAAAATACCCTTGTTAAAACTGCAGAATCGGCACTCAGGCCTATTTGCTGTGTCTCAAATGTTAAATGTATTACATGCACTTCCTCTGCCTGTGCAGACTATTATCGTCTCAGAATGTCAAGGGCTCTGAGCGACTGTTGGTTTTCCCCTTGTTCCCAACCTCCTTGAGCGCTTTGAAACACTTGCATGTGTATAGGCGCTTTATAAATAAACATTACCATACCATAAAACTTAATACAACTAGATCACTGGACCCAAATCGTAAACATAATTACTGATACAGTTAGTTAAGTACACTGTAACGAGCTAGGTGGGTGGCAAAAAGCTACACGATCAAGTTAGTGAGGTTATGCTGACAGTATGCGAATGGTCTCTTTTCCCAAATGCACTTCTTGCCAAATGTTTTACCTCTTTTTTACCACAGATGGTAAATATGGATAAGGTATATAGAGGGGAGGTGGAAATGGGGTTTGCGGGGATTCCTCTCCCGCTTTCTGTGGTTAAAGAAAAGAGGTCAAAATGACAAAATAAAGTTAGCAAAGTTGTCATTTGGCAAAATAAGCCTTATAAATCCATAATGACACACCCACAAACATGACAATAATTGTGTATTTTTATTCCGCAGCTTGGATCCAGTGCAGCTGTTTCTGTCACTATCTGCTTCCCCCGGGGTCTATGGCGATTGGTCCATTGTAATTACTTTTGGGAGTGGGGGTTATGGCAACAGCATTCATGCTTCTGTGATTGCATGCTTCACCCACCACTCTAGAGTCAACCTTACTGTGGAGCTCAGGTCAGAAGCATGCTTGTCTTCTTGCCCCCAGGGATCCTCCTCATCGTCTGCCATGTTTAACACTTGTATGGCCCCACTTATCTACTCAGACAATCTAGAGGTGGCCCGAAATCCTATGCTGACAACATTCAGTTACCTTTTCAGCATGTGAGGATAAGGGTCTAGCCATGAAATTATCAAACATGCCTGAACAAAATCAATGACTGGATGCAACAAAATAGCTCCAAATAAAATGGATGCCTTGATAATTGAGCAGGAACACGCCTCAGAAATCAAATGCACCCCTCCCGACTCCACTTCTTGTCAGAGAGACCATGACTTCTAAGCAGATACTAAATATTGTAGGGTTCACTCTGTATTTCCTCAGATCCTATGACATCAGTGACTCTATCTTTGCCATGTGGAAACGAAAAATAATTCTCTCCTTCATCCCTAGGGTGGCGAATTCAGCAATATGCAGGGCCCTCAAGAAACTCTAGCAAATGTCATAAGTCAGGGTCCACTTACACCCATTACTGTTCTTTCAGATCAATGTTTGATCTTCAAATATTTCAGTGATGATCCCCCCTCTTCTTTGGAAAACCTCTTCGTGTGATAATTGTCTTTTGGGAAGCTGAGGTTGGCTGAAAGAACATTTCCTAAAATACTCAAGTTAAAATGTGTCAACAGAACTGACAGTAAATATGTGGTCTGGCCTGCTTAGGCCGCCGGAAACTGACAATGGCCTAATTGTCAGCAATACTGTTAGCACTCATCATTGCCTTGGGTTAGTTTCCAAAATGCTAGTCTAACTAATTTCAGACTAATGATGCCAGCATCATTGGTTTCAGTCCTACACTGCAGTGTATTTATCCCTTTTTAGGTATTTACCACTGAGCAAATGGATCAAGTACTGCTGCCATAATTCGCACCAGCAGCTGAGTAATGAGATTTAAAGATATCGCCGCAGCCCTGTTCTCAGCCAAGTATAGGGACTAACTAGGCTGTTTCCAGTACTGAGAGGGTTTCAAGTCAGAGAGGGCGAACACACCCCAAGAGTTGCAAGCCATCCGCTAAAGAGGGTCCACACTGCACTGTCAAAGTGGGGCATGCTCACGCGCTAATAAAGAAAACGGGTGACAAAAAAATAAATACTACATGACACAGTAACGAAAGCACCCATGCACTATACAAAAATTCAACGATCCCACATAATGAAATAAGAAAAAACAACACGGATAATCCCTATGTAAAATAGTCGTCGTGCTTCTCCGAAAAGATCCCAAGCGTATACATACTTATTCCACTTTGGTGCTAGTCATATGTTGGAACGGGGGCGAAACGGGTGTAAAATAGTCATAGGAAATTAGGCATGCAGGTGTGTGCTAGCCAGTAGCTTTACAGGCGGCATGCTGCTACTTTCTAGTCCAACTCGTCCTCGCGTTTACCTTGATGGCCTTTGCGGTCTCCAGCGATTGCTCGGGTGGAATCCCCGCTTCCCGCTCCCTCAGAAGCTGCTGGATGAAATACGTGACGTCTCTTCCTGCGATCGGGATGTGTTTGATGCAGCTGCCAATGACGTATCCTTCCGCCTGAAAATGCACAGCACAGAGACACGTTTGTTCCGCTGGCTAATCAAGTCGCAGTTGGGTAGCATTCATTAAGCGTGAAAGGAGGCCCTTATCCTGGTCACTAGGGTGTGAGCTGAAGGGAAATGCAGTCCACATCATTAATATTAATTACACTATGAGAATTCGCATGATGGCAATAGTGTTCGTTTTTTTTCGCACCTCTGAGTGCATCCAATAAACTGCACACTTGTGGAAATTAATAATGTTGGCTACATTGTATTTCTGTGTTTTTTGCTCAAGTGGTGCTATATTGCAGATGGAAATAACGGAAGTGGCGAGGGTAAACTACAGTGGGTTCAAATTAATGTTTTTATTGGAGGAGCGTAAATATTCCCCCTGAATATGAGGTGCAATTTAGCGTGGTGAGGGGGCCTAAACCAACAACGTTTTTTGGGGGTTGGGGGTATTCTCCCCATTAAAGAACATTTTTTAAATATTGGCTTAAAATCATGCAATTTCAGTACATGTTCAGTGAAATTAGGGTAAAAAGACATAGGGCCTCATTACGAGTGCGGTGGTAAGGGTTTAACAGCACAGGTAAGGATGCCGGTGCCCTTAACCCCTTACCGCCACATTCCGAGGTCCCTTAGCGGGTCCCGCTAAGGACGGCTGGTTTTACCAGCCGACCTTAGCGGGACCCGCTAAGGGACCAGGGAGCTAATAACGGGCCCTCTATTTGTGGGCCCGTTATTAGCTCCCTCCCCATTCCCATTGAGCCCTATGGGGGCTCGAATGGGAATGGGGAATGGTTTTCTGAATGGGGACTTACCGGGCCCTGCAAGGTTGGAATGACCCAGTAAGTCCCCATTCAGAGAACCCAGACACGAGTTTAGAGGTAGCCATGGCGCCAATAGCGCCATGGCTACCTCCAAACTCTTAATGAGGCCCATAGTTTGCAATCGGTTTTGTAGGGTAAGTCATACAATTCCAATAGATGCAACAATACACCAACATTGCACACTTCTTTTCATGATGCCTTTGCCCACAATATATGCCAGTATAAAAACATGTTCATGCTGGCTGTGCCCATACATGTCCATGGAGTATGCACCAATATATGCCAGTATTACCATGTGAGAGCCTAATCATGTTGGTTTTTCCAGTCCAAAATGCTATGCCACAGTTAAGAAATATGAAAACAAAACAAGGGGTTGGGGAGCCACATAAATCATTGACTTCCGGGGCCACTGTAAACTATAACCATGCAGGCAGTGTCACGTGAGATACATTGGAAAAAGAATCTGTAAAAAAGAATTCAAACACCTGATTACCTCAGCAAAAGCACTTAGAGAACACATGGTTTAAGACTAGATTTGATAAACAGGTTAGATTTATTCAACATCATAAAACCACAATATTCATCAATGTAAAACACGACAGGCCAGTCTCTCTCATACAACAACATTAATCAATAAACATATTCATCATATCACAATATAGAAAAATGAAAATACAAAAAAAAGAGAAAACAAACATCACAATTCATCAAAGACAAAGACAAGCACGCTTTCGCAAAGCGTGCTTGTCTTTGCCACACCTTCATTCTGGACCCATGTAGTCCTGTGATAGCTTGTCTTTTAAGTTCTTCACGTTGATCTATTTATTTTCAAATTTGTTTATTGGCATTTATTAATGAACACACTTGTAGGATAACATATGCCAGGGTACAAGGATGTTGAGAGTTAATGAGGAAAAACAACAACAAACAAACCATAAAACATTAACTTTCTCCCAGTGATTCTGCGTGCTAAGTTGGGTTGGTGTCACCAAGTGGGTCGGGGGGGAAGGGAGAAGACCTATGAGAAAGTGTGCTTTTCTTTGATGCACTTGGATTCTGGACTTTTTGACTTCTCATATTTAGTAGATTTTTTTATGAATCGCTGAAAACGATTATGTCATCCAGAAAGACAGCAGAGTATGCGTCATGGGGTTGTAATAAACAATCCATAAACCTCTGGAAGGTTGCTGGTGCCCTGTGTAAGCCGAACGGCAACACCTTGAATTATTACAATGCCTGTGGACTGGAAAAGGCTGTTTTTCCCTTATTTTAGGGCTTTAATGGCATCTGCCAGTAACCCTTAGTGAGGTCAAGTCTGAGGGAGTTTGCAGTGCCGAGTCTTTCTACAAGTTCATCTACGCGTGGCATTGGGTACGCCTCATATATACGGATCAGCTGTTTGAAGTCCAATCATGTGGATCCGTCTGGCTTTGGGAGCAATACTATTGGCGAACACAAAGGACGTACTGACAGTTCTATGATCTCCATGCAAAACATGTCTTCAATCTCGTCTTTCACCATCTGTCGACCGGCTTCTGGGATTCTATATGGTGTCATCCAAACTATCTTAATAGGCGTGATTTGGAGTGTTCAGCTAGAGTGGCCCACCCAGGAACGTTGGAGAACACCCGGTTATGGGTTTGGAGGGACTCCAGTAATTTCTTTTCATGCTGACAATTTAGCTCCCCATTGTATGTCATTTATGGTAGCCTTTGTCTTGAAACAGAATAAGTCTGTATCTTCAATGGGTTCTGTTGAAATAAGGCCTATTGATTTCTCCGGTTTAGTCCGTTCTTGCAACAAAATAGAGTGGTACACTTTTTCCAGATGTTTGTGTTCTGGATGGGACACCACGTAATTGACATCACGTTCTGCATGAGACACCACGTAATTGACAGGAAGGAAATAGTGGCATCTTGTTGTCACTGGTGGGCCACAGAATCAATACTTTATCGCCAACCTTGAAGGTTCTCATTCTGCTTTATTTTATGCTACTGGGCTTTTCCCAGGTTTTTTCTAGCCCTCTCTCGCAACCTGTCGATATGACCCCTTAAGGCTTTCACGTATTCAGTGAGTGGTATCTCTTCTTTCTGTTCCCACTGTAACAAATTGAGGGAATTCATCCCTTCTCCCCCAGGGGGAGTCTCCCAACCCTGTGAGGCTAGGGTGGTGAGCCTGCTTTGCAACACCCCCCCTACGGGTCGAGGCAAGTGGGACCTCACCAGGAGAGACTACGCCTTTGGGGACAAGGACTCCAGTTCATGTGAGGAACTCCCTGATGGCCTCCACGTGATGGCTTATATGAACCTACACATGATACCACACTGATATCCAATCTATGAAAACCATCCTCATCACATAAGGTCCTTCGCATCAGCATGACTACTAAACATATGACCCACTGCGTAAGCTGTATCGTTATGACCAAGTGCATTAGCTGTAACAACAGAATTATGTTTTGTACTATTCATAATATGCCAATGACTGCTACCATTTCTGTACCTTTGTAACTAAGCTCTTGCAATTAACAGCACCTCAATGCACCTGGGCTATTTGCACACTATATAAATATAAATAAATAAATAATGTGAAGTTATAATATGAATGACAAGAAATAGAAGTATCCCTTTAAATTCAAGTCTCTAATGGACTGCAAGGAGGAGGCTAAAAAGGGATGCAAGACCAACAAGAGAGAGGAGAGAGAAGGCCAAGAGCAAAGAGAAGGCCGAGAGGATAGAGAAGGCAGAGAGAAGAGAGAATGCTGAGAGCAGAGAGAGGGCAGAGAGCAGAGAGAGGGGCAAGAGCAGGGAGACGGTCAAAGGGAGAGAGAAGGCCGAGAGCAGAGAGGAGGCTGAGAGCAGAGAGAGAGCAAAGACCTGAGAGACACAGGGAAAGCACCATATGCATAAAGAAGAGGAAGAAGGCGCGGCTCTGGTAGAATGCAGAGCCAATGTACGACAGAACTGCTGCAGCGCTGAACCAGGAATGCCAAGCAACCCACATGCAAGAGTGGAAGAAAGCCAAGCAAGGCAGAGGAGAAAGAGTGGCGATGGCATGACCAAAAAATCTGAGTGGTGAGCAGCCTGACCGTACAACAACACTGAGGCGATTCAGGGGAGTAAGCGACTCCCAACCCGAATCACAATCCATGGATGTCCAGATATGAGAATGGCACATCCAGGAAGGAGACCCCGTGGAGAGCAAGCAGCGGAAGGGCAACAAGAAGGAAAGAGAATACAAGGCCCTGCAGGTAAGTTAAGCGAATAACGTCCCAGTACTAATGGGAAAACTACCGGAAATAATCCAGTGGAGCAGAACTGTTTGAGTGAGATAAGAAGAAATACAAAAACTATAGAGTGAGAAAGAATTAAAAGTGAAGGCATATCACTTTGGGAAAAAGGCAAGGCCCACCCCATATCTTGAAGAGAAGAAAGAGAGCACAAGAAATGGTCTACCGAAAGGAGTAAGAGAAGTGAGAAAAAACTTGTGGCAAAATACGAGTACCAGGAGAAGGAAGTCATTCTCCTGACCTTAGTTAGTTAGAATAGTGGTGGGGTCAGACAGCTTAGATTGGGAAAGTGGACAAAATTGTTTTTGGACATTCATCCTGATTAACAAGCACCTTAGTTAGAAAGATAGGCAGGGAACACCCCATCGTTATAAAGAGAGATAGGCCTTATTTTACTTTAAATAAACTTCACAATAAGAACATACCTTTAGCGCATTCATGTCTTTCTTCTGATCCTCCACACAACTCTTCTCATACCAGGTCCAATATGGTTCTTGGTTATGGGCCGAACTGAAGTTCGAATAGAGAAAAACCTGTGGAAGATAGTGGGGTGTCCCTCAGAACTATGAGCACTAAAGGTAGGGCTTATTCCCAGTTCTTTCCTTCCGGTCCGATGGCCTGTCAAAGCATCTGCTTTATTGTTTTGTCATAGCGTTCCACCAGACCATCCTTTAATGTGACCCTGGTTCCACCGGTGCTTTAGAGACTTGTTGCGGCTTCTCCCTGTCGCGCTGTGGTATCAGGCGGTCTGCATGACTTTCGCACCCCATTCCAGTCTCAGCTTCCTGCAGCTGAAATAAGGTGAGGTCCTTTGTTAGGATGGCGTTGAGGAGTTGTGTTGGTCATTCTAATCCCTGAGGGACACTACCTCACAATGCCCAGTAGAAAATGTCATGCCACAATAAAGAAACATATCCATACTGAACCCACCAATATGGGCCAAAACCACAGAGGAACACTCATTATGATGCCTTCACCCTTGACACTCTGTAAATAATTCCATGCCAGAGTAAAGACGTCTGTCCAGGCTGGACTCCCCAACGTTGGCCAATACCATGTAGGAATTACTAATTATGTTGCATTCACCTTGATACCAGTCAAAAATGCTATGGCACAGAAAAGCAACATGTTGAGCCTGGACACACCAATGAGGGTCAAAAGCACATAGGAAGACTCATTATGCCGCCTTCACCATTGATGGCCATTACAAATGCCATATCTCAATAAAGAAATGTACAGACTGAACCCACGAATGTGGGCCGGTACCACTTAGGGACACTTATTATGCTGCCTGCAACCTTGATGCTCAGTAAAAAATACCATGGCACAGTAAAGAAATGTCCAAACTGGACCCAACATAGTGGGCATGTTCCACATAAGAACACTCATTGCTGCCTTTACCCTGAATGTCCAGTAAACAATGGCACAGTAAGAGCTGCCTCCTTCCGCACACCTCCTTCCACTTCCCTTCCATCTCCCCTCCCACCAATCAGAGGCTTGCTCTCAGGGCGGGGTACACACACATCAGCATTCACTCAGCATCATTCATTGTTCATTCACTCTCACGTTCACAAACACGCAAAAGCATTCATACAGCATACACTGTTCATTCACTCTCACATTCACAAATATGCATTCACATTCATACTGCATTTATTTTCATTCACTCTCACATTCCGCCGCTCTGCACACCCATACAGCGTGCATACGCTCTCTAATTCATGCTCTCACTTACAAACACAAACCATTGCATACACATATACAAATACTTGAAAAAGCTCAGCCTCGCGCTACCTGCTGCAATGAAGGCGCTCAGTCTCCTGTGCAGCATACAACAGGAACCCGGAAGCAGAGAGTACTTCCTGGCTTCTGCATATGTGTTATGGAGCCAGAGCACCTCTATCACACTGCTAACTGGACTCTGGATTTGCAGGGAGGTACAGAAGTAGCCCCTCGCACATTCAGCCCTGCAATACCCCAGCCTGCATCCCTAATGGTCCGTGCTCTTGGGCTCTGGAGCCTCACCTACTCCATGAGCACCATTTTTGTGTGTGTTAAACAACACCTTCAGTGCAGTAACACATGGTTGTCTTTTAGACTTCCCTCTGACTCCATTTTTCTGGGACTGACTACTGTCTCCCAGAAACATGTAAAGTTGCCATTAACTTTATGTAGTCTCTTTAAACTACAGACCCAGTACACCCCATCTTACATGGAGTATTGGAAAGGGTTCATTCCTATCCCTTTTTGTCTGCGTCTCTTGGAGCACTGTTTCTCTCCCTTTACATCAAGACTTGGCTGGTGGCAGTGGTAACTACCCTAACATTTCTACCGCGGTTATCTTATATAACCATGGTATTGTTTTAGGCTATTATAGTAGCCGCAAACATAAACCCGCTTGACCAAATACATTTTATATTGGCTCCGGCTGGGTTTAGTCGCCATTTCTTTTTGTTAAAGTCTTTCTCGTGTTCTTCTCTGCACGCCAATCCGGGGATGATTCCTTTGTTCGCCGTCTTTTCGCAGGCTTCTGCGAAGAAGCCCTCCTTAAGGCGCCTGAAAGTCTGGGTAGGCAGGATGTGAGGGAGGGGTCTTCAGACCCCTGCCATGGGTTCCCTTGGCAACCCAAGTCGCAGTCCTGTTTGATTGGCTGGGTGACTGTCCTTGCCAGGACAGCCCCCCTACTGTGTGATTGACAGCCAGGCTGAATGAATAGGGGAAAACTGCATAAAAAGCAGATCTCTGGGACTGCAAAGGCAGAGTAGCCACTGGAACGCAAGAACCAACGAAGAGCTGACAGCTGACTCATTCGTTGAAGAGGACCCCTTCAACGAATGAAACGCCCAGTGAAGCCCTGCTGCAGGTCCGAATCGTCAGAATCCACCGACAGTGAAGATCCTCCAGGAAACTTCTTCCCTTGAGCTGATGGGACCCAACCAGTTCACTCAAATTGCAAGCCAGGACCCCTCCTCTGGTCGAATTCGCTGTACAGACCTACAGTGGGCCGGATAGCCAGGAAGTTCGGAACCTTCTTGGGTTTTAAGGAGCGCACCTTTTATTTGTTGCTTTGCTCTGCTGCTGGTTTCTTCCCTGGGAAGTGCAGGTCCCTCCAGTCTTCCTACTTCGTGTCAGTCCGGCAGTCGCTTCAGGAACCGTGAGCCTGCAGGAACTACCAGGAACGTCCGCCTCAGCTACAGCTTCCTCTCCGTTTTAAGGTACTGTGCAAACCCGGTTGTTCGTTTTGTTCAGCCGCGGGGAAAGTGTGTGAAATCTTTCTCCAATCCAAGGGCTTGTCCTTCTCTTCTTAGTGAATGAACTTTTCTACCACCCAACCTCGTCCGAAGTCCGTGGCACAAACTTTACCGCGAACAACCCTGAACCGCGTGATCTTGAACAAAAGACTTTTGTCCTATTGACTTTGGCCCTAAGCCTTTTCTACCTGATTCTATCACTGTAGTTCCTCTTGTTCTATTGCCCTGAGTACTTACCTGTTGGTGTGGTTCAATTTCTATTAACTTTGTCTTTCCCTCCCTTTTAAATTGCTGGAGTGCCATTTTGCTCCCACTTCATTTTGTGAGCTTAACTTGTCTAGGATTTAAGGGTGTGGTGTATTAAGAGTGTGATTTGTAAACTGATTATAATGGTGTAATGTTATACAACTGAAGAGTGAAATAAATGTATATTCTTTTACTTGAAAACCTTGAGTCAGTGTTTGCCTGAACCATAGTAATTGCTGTCCTTTGTGTAACTATTTGATACTGCTCACTTACTCTTGAGATAAAACTGGCTGCTCCGCTACTGCTACCACTTTAACTGTGTAGTACAGTATTGTACCAAAGGTGAATTTGTACTGTCACTTCTAGTCTTAATTGTGTGTGGTGTTCCCAAAGGGTACTGCATATAATTCTGCCTAACACTGGTGTACAGCGGTGAGGATCAAAGTATAGTAATTACGGTTAGAGTGCTGCTATTACCTTGGATCAACTAACCACAAGGCTAACATCACCAAAAGCAATATTAATTATGTATAATATGGAAAGCCACAGTCAGGAGACCCTCCTGAGTTACACTGCTGATTGTTTAAGAAACATGTGTAAAGAAAGGAATCTCTCTGCCAAAGGCAAAACAACTGGATTGATTTAAAAGTTGTTAAAGAATCCAAGTCTAGGGAGTGGGTCTGAAATGCCTGTCTCTCTAGCAATTGTGTAAAGTATTGAGGATGATAATGTGTCTGTCAATGATGAGTTGGACGAGGTAGATGTGTTTACGAATGTAAGCCTCTCTGCCCCCTTGCCTGCTCAGCAACCTCAACCCTTGCCCACTGGGACCCCCACAGGTCCTACACTCAGTCCTGAATTCCTTGCTCTGGAGAAAATGAGGCTTGAACTGGAATTCAAACGTTTAAATACTCAAACTGAACAAAAACACCAAGAACTTAAGCTCAGAGAAATGGAGTTGAATCATGAACTAGAAATTAAAAGATTGTCTCTTGAAAATGCTTCTCTCCCAGAGTCTTCTCCTAAGAGACCCTGTATGCCTAAAGAAATTGTGGGTATTTATGAGGTTAAGCTTGATATTTTGGATTGGCTGGCAATGTTTGAATATAACCATGGGATTCAAGGTCTCTCAGGGAATCAATTGCTTCCCTGGCTCTTCGCTAGGCTACCCCTTGTTGCATCTGATGTTGTAATGGAGTTAGGGGAGGTGGATAGGATGGATTATTGAGTGTGTGAACCTAGCTTTAATTGCTAGATTTGGGAAGACCCCTTCCCAGTACCTTAAGAGGTTTAGGAGCCTCAAAAAGCATGATGGTACCCCTTGGGCTACCTGGGTATGTGAGTGTTTGAAAAACATAGATGGTTGGATTAAGGGTTACAGAGTGAACACTTATGAAGAAATGAGAAATCTTGTTATGTTGGAGTCTATTTTTGATGTCTGCTCTCCTGAGCTCAGACAGCACTTGGCGTATTCTAAGGAGAAAGATCCAAAGAAGCTAGCTAAGGCTGCTGACTTGTGGTTGCCAACAGGGCTACTCACAAGGATTCTGGGGCTAGTCAGAAAAAAGGATGAGGGGAAACAGCCATAGTAAGACAACAAAGAGAATTCCAATCCAAAAGAGGGCCACAAACAGCAACATAAGGGTAAACCACAAGGGAAACCAAAGCAGGCTAGTGCACCATCTGGACCCAAACCAGATGGAGGTCAGAACAACCCCCATTCATCAAAACATTTGGGAAATGTTATGTTTGTGGGTCAACTGACCATGTGAAAGGGGATCCCAGATGTAATTGTAAACCTTCAGGGGTCCACACTGTCTGCTTAGCCTTCTCCCCAGAGGAAGAAGTACCTATGGCAAGTGGAAACTTTCACCTACCCGCTGAAGAACCCATGAGAGTCTCAGCTAGTGTTTCTTTTGTGTCTCTGGGCTTATGGGAACAACAGAACTTAAATGTCTATAATTCCATCCCAGATAATACTAAAGAGTATTATAAAGATAATGTTCTTGTGAATGGTCAGGAAACCCCTGCCATCAGAGACACCGGAGCCAGCATAACGGTGGTGGATGAATAATCTTTCAAGGTGGAGGATGTTGCTAAGGCACCCAAACACCTCACCAAGTTAGCTGGAGGCCCTGTGCAAATGCTTCCCCAGTTACCAGCTCTCATCCAGTGTAATGATATGACTGTCAAAATACATGTTAGTGTGCAGAGTGAAGTGCCTGGGAGGGTCCTGTTGGGTAATGGCCTGAGAACTCTTGGAGTTGTGTTAAGCACCCAAGGCCTCCCAGTAAAAGGAAACAGGAGCTCACTAGGTCTGCAAGGGAGATAATCTTGAGTGGCTCTCCAGAGGAGCTGATAGAGGAAACTATCACTCCCACTCCACAGGAGTTGCTCACTGCCATTTCTAAGAAAACAGAGGCAAAGGGGAAACTCGAGACCTCCAGGAAAACGTCAGACAGCACCCCTGTGCTACCAACAAGGACATCCCCAAGATTGTCCAAAGTCACACCTGTGACTACTCCACCTGCTGAGGCAGAGTGTGAGGTGCAACCTTGTGTGGTTGAGCCAGTATCTGAAGAATCAGATCTGGAAGAAGACATTGTCTTAGTTGGAGATATTGACCCTGTTGAACATCCTGAGCTGCAGTCTTTACTGGCAGAAGGTGGACCCAATGGGGCAGACTTTAGCAAAGGATAGAGAGAGTGTCCTACTCTTGAAGGTCTTCGACAACAGGCTGCTAACCAACTTGATGGGCAAGAAGTTGGAAAGCACGGGTTAAGCTGGGAAGATGGCCTCTTCTACAGTGAACCGACTGAGTCTATCCCTGGGGACTGCAAAAGAATTGTAGTGCCCCTTGCCAACAGACTCCAGTTCCTACAGTTGGCCCATGAGATACCTTTGGCTGGTCACTTGAGTTTCAAGAAGACCAAGGAAAGGCTCTCTCTCTACTTCTACTGGCCTAAGATGGGTGCAGAAGTTGATAAATTATGTAGGAGCTGTCACACTTGTTAAACCTCTGGCAAGAGTGGAGCCAAGAATGTGGCACCCCTGGTGCCTCTCCCAAAGGTGGGAGTTACTTTTGAGAGGGTGCGCATTGACATTGTCGGTCCCCTTGACCCTCCCACATCTTCAGGGAACAGGTTTATCCTGGTTATAGTAGACCATGCTACAAGATACCCAGAAGCCATACCTATGAGAACTGTTATGGTTCAGGCTGTGGCTAAGGCTCTACTTGGTATTTTTACCAGAGTTGGGTTTCCTAAGGAAGTGATATCCGACAGGGGATCCAACTTTATGTCCCACTATATGCAAGCCATGTGGAAAAACTGTGGTGTCACTTACAAGTTCTCTACAACCTACCATCCACAGACAAATGGACTGGTAGGGTGGTTTAATCATACTATGAAGAGCATGATAGGTGCTTTGGAAGAACCCCTTAAGAAAAAGTGGGACCTTCTACTGCCATGCCTTCTCTTTGCATATAGGGAAGTCCCTCAAGAGGGAGATGGTTACAGTCCCTTTGAACTTCTCTATGGCCATCCAGTTAGAGGTTAATTGGCGCTGATCAAGGAGGGGTTGGAGAGTGCTCCTTCCCCCAAGCCAGTCAGAGTGACTGACTATGTGATAGGTCTGGAGAGGAGAATGTCACACATGATGGCAGAAGCAAGTGATAACTTGAAACCAGGTCAGGCTCTGGTCAAACTTTGGCATGACCAGAAGGCCAGCATGGTTAAGTTCACTGAAGACCATCTTGTATTAGTTATGGAGCCAAAAAGGCAGAGGGCCTTGCAGGACAAATGGATAGGACCCTTCAAGGTTGTGGGCAAACTTGTAGAGGTGAACTATTTGGTGGACTTAGGCAGACCTAAGGAGGCTCCCAGAGTCTTTCACACCAACCGTTTAAAGGCCTATGTCTCGAGACCAGAAGTGGGAGCTTTGCTTCTAGCTTCAGCTCAAGAGGAAGAGGAGAGTGACCCTCTACCTGACCTCCTCAGAGGACAACCTTTAGATAAACACATAGAAGGAGTTAATCTCTCTTCTCAACTGACTTCTGAACAACAGGAGGAGTGCAAAGTTCTGTTGAATCAATTTGCCTCCCTGTTTTCACTAACACCAGGCTTCACCCCTTGGGGCCAGCATGATAGTCTCACTGGTGACTGTTTACCTGTGAAAAGCAGAGGTTACAGAATGTCAGAACGTGTGAGATCCCACATCAAAGGAGAGGTCAACAAGATGCTTGATCTCGGGGTTATAGAGCCATCTACAAGTCCATCATCTAGTCCAGTTGTTCTAGAACCAAAGGCAGTATCCAAGGAGTTGAGATTCTGTGTGGACTATAGAGCTCTAAATGCAGTCACTAAGACTGATGCCCATCCTTTGCCAAGGACAGATGAACTGGTGGATAGACTTGGTTCAGCCAAGTACCTCAGTACATTTGATCTAACCTCAAGCTATTGGCAAATAGCACTGAAAGACCATGTCAAGAAGAAAACTGCATTTCCTACGCCAGCATGCCTCTACCAGTTTAAGGTTATGCCTTTTGGACTAAAGAATGCACCTGCTACATTTCAAAGGATGGTTAATCAAGTTCTGAATGAGATGGAGGACTTCTGCATGGCATACTTGGATGACATTGCAGTGTTCAGCCCTACATGGAAAGAACATATTGATGACCTGGGATATGTTTTGCAGGCTCTTTCGCAGGCCCAGCTGACCATAAAGGCAAGCAAATGTCAAATTGGTCATAGTAAAGTGGTCTACCTTGGTCATGAGGTAGGAGGAGGTGAGATAAGGCCACTGCCTAGCAAAGTACAAGCTGTGCAAAACTGGGCCACCCCTACTACTCAAACCCAAGTGAGAGCTTTCCTAAGTCTCACTGGGTACTACAGTAATTCCATAGAGAACTATGGGTCCATAGCTTCTTCCTTGAATGTGATCTCCTCTCCAAAATTCCCAAAAAAGGTTAAATGGAATGAGGAGTGCAATCAAACCTTTGAAAACCTGAAGAAAGCCCTTTGTCAATCTCCAGTCCTAAGAGCTCCTGATTGTCACCAACCCTTCATTGTGCAGACAGATTCCTCCAATATAGGTATAGGTGCAGTCCTTAGTCAACTGCATGAGAAAGGTAGGGAGCACCCCATTTGCTTCATCGGTAGGAAACTGAAGGAACCAGAAACAAGGTGGGCAACCATAGGGCGTGAATGTTTTGCCATTGTGTGGTCTTTCAAGATGTTTAGAGCATACTTGTATGGATCTACTTTTGTGATTCAGACAGACCACCAACCCTTGAGATGGTTAATGCAAATGAAAGGGGAGAACCCAAAACTTCTAAGATGGTCAAATGCCTGCAAGGTTTTGATTTCACCATTGAGCACAGATAAGGATGTCACCACCAAAATGCTGATGGTCTCTCTAGGATGTTTTTAACTGAGTAGAGGTAGAGATTCATCCAGGATTGGATTAAATCCTGCTGTCTGTCAGTCTGGGGGGGGGGCAGTGTTAGGGAGAATTCTCATAAATGGCTAATTTCCCTTACCTAATGAGTCCCTCAACAGCTTTGCTGGATTTCTAGGATACATTTTTTTTCACCTGGTAAGAGTGTGAGCGTTTTTCCCACTCTTACATGTGTTTTGCTGTTTATTTATTTACCATTTGTATGATCTTGGGCTTTGGAGCCTCACCTACTCCATGAGCACCATTTGTGTGTGTGTTACACAGCATCTTCAGTGCAGTAACACAGGGTTGTCTTTTAGACTTCCCTCTGACTCAATTTTTCTGGGACTGACTTCTGTCTCCCAGAAACATGTAAAGTTGCCATTAACTTTATGTAGTCTCTTTAAACTACAGACCCAGTACACCCCATCTTACATGGAGTATTGGAAAGGGTTAATTCCTATCCCTTATTGTCTGTGTCTCTTGGAGCACTGTTTCGCTCCCTTTACATCAAGACTTGGCTGGTGGCAGTGGTATCTACCCTAACTTTTCTACCGCCGTTATCTTATATAACCATGGTTTTGTTTTAGGGTATTATAGTAGCCTCAAACATAAACCCGCTTGACCAAATACATTTTATTTTGGCTCCGGCTGGGTTTAGTCACCATTTCTTTTTGTGAAAGTCTTTCTCGTGTTCTTCTCTGTGCGCCAATCCAGGGATGATTCCTTTGTTCGCCGTCTTTTCGCAGGCTTCTGCGAAGAAGCCCTCCTTAAGGCGCCTGAAAGTCTGGGTAGGCAGGATGTGAGGGAGGAGTCTTCGGACCCCTGCCGTGGGTTCCCTTGGTAACCCAAGTCACACACCTGTTTGATTGGCTGGGTGACTGTCCTTGCCAGGACAGCCACCCTACTGTGTGATTGACAGCCAGGCTGAATGAATAGGGGAAAACTGCATAAAAAGCAGGTCTCTGGGACTGGAAAGGCAGAGTCACCACTGGAACACAAGAACAACAAGGAGCTGACAGAAGAGGACCCCTTCAACGCCTGAACTGCCCGGTGAAGCCCTGCTGCATGTCCAAATCGTCAGAATCCGCCGACAGAGAAGATCCTCCAGGAAACTTCTTCCCTTGAGCTGGTGGGACCAACCAGTTCGCCCAAACTGCAAGCCAGGACCCCTCCTCTGGTCGAATTTGCTGTACAGAGCTACAGTGGGCTGGATAGCCAGGAAGGACGGACCCTGCTTGGGTTTTAAGGAGCGCACCTTTTATTCATTTCTTTGCTCTGCTGCTGGTTTCTTCCCTGGTTAGTGCAGGAACCTCCAATCTTCATACTTTGTGTCAGTCCGACAGTCGCTTCAGGAACCGTGAGCCTGCAGGAACTACCAGGAACATCCGCCTCAGCTACAACTTTCTCTCCGTTTTAAGGTACTGTGCAGACCTGGTTGCCCGTTTCGTTCAGCCGCGGTGAAAGTGTGTGAAATCTTTCTCCAATCCGAGGGCTTGTCCTTCTCTTCTTTTTGAACTAACTTTTCTATCACCCAACCTCGCCTGAAATCCGTGGCACATACTTTACCGTGAACTACCCTGAACTGTGTGATGTTGAACAAAAGACTTTTGTCCTATTGACTTTGGCCCTAAGCCTTTCCTACCTGATTCTATCACTGTAGTTCCTCTTGTTCTATTGCCCTGAGTACTTACCTGTTGGTGTGGTTCAATTTCTATTAACTTTGTCTTTCCCTCCCTTTTAAATTGCTGGAGTGCCATTTTGCTCCCACTTCATTTTGTGAGCTTAACTTGTCTGGGATTTAAGGGAAGTGGTGTGGTGTATTAAGAGTGTGATTTTTAAACTGCTTATAATGGTGTAATGCTATACAACTGAAGAGCGAAATAAATGTATATTCTTTTACTTGAAAACCTTGAGTCAGTGTTTGCCAGAACCATAGTAATTGCTGTCCTTTGTGTAACTATTTGATACTGCTCACTTAATCTTGAGATAAGTCTGGCTGCTCCGCTACTGCTACCACTTTAACTGTGAAGTACAGGCTTGAACCAAAGGTGAATTTGTACTGTCACTTGTAGTCTTAACTGTGTGTGGTGTTCCCAAAGGGTACTGCATATAATTCTGCCTCAAAGACCCTGAAGCACTCTGTGACTGCCGGTTGCTCAAATCCAGTTTTCCTTTTGAATAACGAACTTTCATAAAACAAGTGGATGATTGTGATGCATACCAAGCTGATAAAAACCAAAGAAGTTGGCATAAAGAGACTGCCAAGATTCCATCTGAAGGAGGTGACTGTTGCATAGTGGGCTATCTTAAAAGCCAACCACACAAAGGGGAAATATTTCCAGAAGTGAACTTAAACCAACATTGCCAAAGCCAAACGGGGCTCATATGTAGGCAACTAATAGACATCAGGGTTGACAAAGCAGAAAGGAAATAACTGAGCCTAATAGTGTATTTGAAGAATATTGCCCAGGTCTGAAGAATGTTTCAAACCCACATTGCCAAAGCCAGAGAGGTGTGAAGGAGAGAAAGAGTTATTATCAGCATTTGGTTACTAATTCAATGGTGGAACAAGATTGGCAGGAGGGCTGCACTTCCGATACAAGAGGTCAGGAGGAAGGGAGCATTGCCTGCGTGGTGAAAACACTTGGGTTTAATAAATAGTACCAGTGTGATTCTTCTTCCACTTGAAGACATTCTCAAATCTGATTGTGTAAAGCAGAAGACATTGTTAAAACATTTGAAATTGACCCTTACCACAAACGTATTCAGAACTGGTAATTTGACCTGGTAATGGATTAAACCAGGTCATAGAGCTTTGTACTAATTGGTTCTGTTTGGGTAGGGGAGTATACCAAATAGAAAGCTGCAGTGGTTTGTTTTGGCTGGCAGGAGCGTATACCAGGTCAAGAGTTTTTTGACCATTGGTTCTGGCAAGAGTTCACCGGAGCAGGAAGTTGTAGTAGCAGTAAGCCTAGCATGAGAGTAAACCAGGTGGAAGTTCATTAAGTACTGTGGTGGGGTAAAACATATGAAGAAGTAGTTGAAGAATCATTGAAGTGTTTTGGTGTAGTAGTAAAACTAAGGTGGTGCCAAAATATCCTGACAAAGACATCTGTTTTGAAAGCAGTTGAAGAATCACTGAAGTGTTTTGGTGGAGTAGTACTGAAACTAAAGTGGTTTCTCAACATATCCTGACAAAGACATTTGTTTTGAAAACGAAGGAAGTTCTGAAATATTCTTTGCTGATGACAAGAAACTGTTTCAAGATTTTTATTTAACTAGACAACATTGACAATGACAACAAGCTTTTTCAAGATTTTGGCTAGAGCTTTGATGAACATTTGTGAATCAGCTTTGGAATCTAAGTTGGTGTTGTGTCTCAAACACACATGCATGCACAGAGGATGCGGACAGCAACGTTGTGCTTCCAATTTCTGTATTCACTAAATCCTAACCAACTTGTCCCTCCCTCATCCCCTCCCCTTTCCCTCCTCCCCTGGCTTCCGCTTTCCCCTTTCAGTCCCTCCCTCTTAAAGGGGCTGCACTCTTTTTCTCTGTAACAGTTGGAACTTTTGATTGTCAAGTTGGATTAAAAGAGAACTGAAACAAACCTTTCTGTTATGATACAGGATTTCCTTGTCCGTTTTGAACAGTTAAAGAAAAGCTTGCTTGAATCTGGGGAAGGGAAGTTCTCCCAGATTATCAGAAGAAGCAGCTATTGTGGCGTGGATTACATTTTTAATATTGTTGTTGTTACACTACCATATATGTCCTTGTTGATTTGTTGTATGAGTGTGAGAGACAGAAACTATATTGTTAGAGTGTTTTCTTTAGTTTGTTTTAGGCAGGGAAATACTTGTGAGAGTAGGGATAGGGAGACTTGTATCCAACCTTTCAAATCTAATAAAATTACATGGTTTGGAAAACGTTCCCAAAGTAGTTCACCTCACATGTTTGACCTCTCACACAGCAGTGACAGGTCACAGGTACATTGACTTCCCCCAAACATCTGGCTACAGTTTACCTTGTTGCTAAAAGCAATTATGTAATGAGCGTGTTTCCCTTCTGTGTATAGGGAGAGATCACTTTCAGTGGCATACCAAGGCGGCCAGGATCTTTGGACAACTCTATGCCTATTATCCTTCTCATCTTCGCAGACTTTTCTTCCCAGGTGTTTGCAGGCTTGGGACACTGCCACCAAACACATAGGAAAGGTTCTGGCCACATCGCAACTCAACACTTCTTGCAAAACTGTGCTGCAGGATTTGCAGTTCAAGATCCATTGAGCTGAACTTGCACCCCCTGAAGGGGAGATTTGGCTTTCGGTGTAAGACATGAGGCGATTACCAATGCAGTCATCAAGCATGCTAGAACAGGCTGATGTGCTTTTGGGAAGGGATGCCAATGCCGATACTAGCCAGAATACACATGGCCTGCATTTTGCCCATTGACAGTAGAGAGATCAGGCTGGGTGTCACTCTCCTAACCCAAACCTAACCCAACTCACCTTCATGACTATACCAAACACTCATCTCTCTAACCAGCACCTTAACTGAATGCCCCCTTCAGGAACACCGGATGACACTAACAGCATGACTGTTTTTCATGCTCACTTTGTGGCCGAGGAAAGAGTGCAGCTGGACTCTCGATGATAATGGGAAAGATGATGACCTGATGGTGAAGAGGGTGCTGAACTCCCTGCCGGGATGAAGTACTATCTTGATAGAGGTATGTAAATGTGCAATGGCTGTGAAGGCAATACTGGCCTCTAGTTATGCTGTCCTACCCACGCACTGTGCACCATGTGATGCCTGTATCACTTGTTTACTACGAGTGCAAAAATGCGGGGTCTCCCGCGCATATACTGCACAAATCAGAGGAAAGAAAATGCACAATTTTTGTATTCGATGTTTTTTTATTCATCCATGATGCCCATCCATGTCTTTGGACAGCTGCATCGACCTTCTCTATGGACACCACTAGCAGGTGCATGGACAGAGCTATGTTCTCCATGATAATTACTAAGTGAATAAGACCTTGCATGTGCTTCTGTGCAATGTCTACAAGGACCCCTGGATGTGCCGCCATGGCTTTGATCTGTGCAGTAGCCTGGCATATAGCTCTGCATGTCTCGTTGTATATGTTTCCACTTCATGCACCCTAGGGATGGTCCCCAGCATACATACTTTGTATTGGTATGTGCTCTCCAATCTCAGACTCCTCCTCAGTGACAGTCACATCATCCAGCAAAGGGGCACTTGATATTGGGGCATCAGAGTCATCTCCCCTATGCCCCTGCCCTAACACATTCACTAGGAGGCTGCCTCCCAGCTGCAGCGTCTGCACAACATCTTTGGTGACAGCCACTGTGGAGCAGGCAGTAATGGTAGCAGGTGTAGGGTGTTTAGGTATCCTGGTAGCACTCTTGGGATGTTCGACAGTGCTGTGCAGCAACACACTTCTGTAGTGTCAATGTTACCGACCGGCAGTGGTCGGCAGTGGTAACTGTAGTGGGACTGACACTGTACTGGTGGTGGTGTTTTCTGCTTAGGCAGGTAGGGCTACAGTGATGGTAATGGTAGTGGTGCCTGGGCAGTGGTGTCGTCATGTTGATGGTTGTTACAGCTGTGACATTTAGGTTTTAACGTTGAAATAACATATTACAGTAAGTTAGAAACCACCTGACTTCCTGCCTTTGTTTATAAATTGTTCATTCCATATTTTAGCCGCAGTACAGTTCATGATTCAAGCATATTATTCACAACTCTTGGCCATTTGCGATTCAAAATTCTTAATTTTTATAAAAAACAACTAGCATATTGAACAACTGCTCGCGGATCTTCCCCAATAGGGCCTCGTCATTATGTTGTCTACTAGTAGATTACCTAAATAAAATCCTGTGTTCCTTGTGGTAGGTCAGAAGAAGGTGGCAGACAAATATTTTCCATTGTTAAAGGATGTTTATTGAAACAATAATGAAAATGCATAGCTTTCCCGACTGAAAGGACTTCTCTACCTAACACAACTAAACTAGGGTGCTCGTCATCTGGTCGAAAATCCAAAGTAAGTCTGTCCTCTGTCCAAAAGCTAATCCTTACTGACTTTATTACTTGTATTAAATAACTAAAGACCAAAAGAATGACTCCTTCCTGGGATTTGCTTTGCCAGCAAGTACTTCTCAATGCATGATTTTAAAATATCTTCTTGCTATTTCATGCACCAGTTTGTTCAGTTTTGTGAAAGGATTTTTCCACCTTTCTTTCTTTAGTTCTGGTTTCACCTTCAGGTTTCTCTCTCTAAATGTGTCTTGGTTACTACTTTCTATCTTTTGTAATATCCTTGTCTTCGCTCTGGGATTTCTATAATGCACCCAGTGACCTGTTTCACTTCCTTTGTGGGTTTTCTATTCACTTGGATAAATTAGCTGAGTTCCTGAACATGTTTCATTCTTCTTCTTTCTATAATCACTGAGACGTGTATATTGCTCCCCTGTGTGATTCTCACTCTTCTTAATGTCCTCACATTTACTGAGATGAGTAAGTGAAGTCCTTTTGTGATTCTCACTCTTCTTACTGTATCCAGATTCACTGAAACAAGTAGGCTGAGTGCCTTTTTTACTCTCACTCTTCTTACTATATTCACATTCAATGGGACAAGTGGACTAGTCCCTTTGTGACTTTCACTCTTCTTATTATATTCACATTCACTGGGACAAGTAGGCTGAGTCCCTTTGTGACTCTCGGTCTTCTTATTGTATGTGTCTTATCCCCCGGGTATCCTGCTGTCCCTGTTACCTGCTGTGTAAGAGGGCTCCATCACTGGGTCAGCACTCACCCGTGGCTTTCCTCGTAGTTCATCAGAATGGCTCCGGCTCTTGCTTTGTTTCCTTGTTCCGACACACTTCGGTGTCTTTCTCCCCGTGTGTTCTCGGTGTGGAAAGGTGTTGCTGTACCTTTTCCTCCCCAGCCACCACCAGGTAAATACTCTCTCTCAGTCTTCACTTGAGTCTCGGGTGCGTCCCAGCCACGGCTTTATCTCTCCGTGGTTGGTTCTGCACTATCCCTCCAGGGACTGTGACTGGATTTGCAAGCATCTTTGGAGCTGCCACTCGCACAGAATAGCTCGGGCACTGCTAGCTTCCTGCTGCTTGCTCGCATTGAGAACATCGTTCTGTCCAGGTCACTGGCTTCCTCCCAGCTGGTTCGAAACTCCCGGGTCTCACTCTCTGGATCTCTGGCTCCTCCTCCTTTTATGACGCTGCTCTGGGACTGGCCCAATTTCCAGTAGTAGTCCTTCCTTTGTGTCAGAGTTACGTTCATCATAACTCCTTCGGGTTTCTTCGTTCCAGTGTCAAGCAATTCTGTATTCTTCCTTACTCCTAGGTTTTTACTCATCTCAGTGTCAGATAAATAATTATCTTCTGCAGAGATGTTGAAATAAAATAACATATGTAGGAAGATTCTGATTTTCTTGAGACTAACATAGCCTTAAGTTTCTTTTGATTGGAATAAATAGGGAGTTCCCCATCGGAACACCAGTCCTTGTCCCAGGAGGTGAGTCTATGTGAGGTCCTGCTTACTGCCACCCCTATTTCGTAGCATGCTCACCTCCCTGGCCTCAAAGGAAAGACTCCCTCCTGGGCAGAAGTGATTTGTCACATCCTGTTGACTACTTACTTTCCCTTTCTCCCTGCCACCTGCCTCCCATGATCCACTCGTAATATCTCCCATGCTTCAGAACATTGTTATCCTCAATTAAATTCTAGCCTCTCAAGGGGGCATATCATCTGAGTGGAAGAACATCATCGGCATCAGCACGTTCAAATAATTCCACCAGCATTCTATCTGTGGGTCAGTAAGACACTTCCATGCCATAGCAATTCTGAGTTTTGCCAATACGCATGCTAAATCCATCATCTTTTGTGAAATACATGGCAGCTTGTGGGCAGGGAAACATTCCCAACAGACATGCCTCAAGTGTCCACTTAAATTTGGTTATACCGCCACGGCTCATTCTTGTAGCTATAGCTTGCCGGAACTGTTGTATAACCGTATCCCCCCCAAAAAACAAGTATATGATGTCCACCACTCCCTTTGTGCATCTGGGGCACCCAGTGTCTGTGGACCCAGGGAATTTTGCTGTTCGATGTGGTGTCATGTATGCCTAATGCAGCACATGTAAGTGGGTTGGATTAAATCTGGCATTCCTGGACACCCACTTGGCATACAGCACCACATTTGCCCATTCCGTCTCTGTGAATTCTCTGCCTAGGTCCTTTTCCCATTTGGATTTTACTTTGAGGACTGTGTGCTGCATTCCCATTAGCATTCCCCCATAAAGTCTGGAGACTCCATGACCTCCCTCGGATGGGTCAGATAATAGCCCTAGTGTGATGTATTCCTCTAGATTTTCTAGAAAGCCTTGCCATTTGGTCCTAGCATTATTGAGCATACTCATAAGTGTCAGAAATTGCTCAACGTGTATCCCGCCCTCAACCATCAGGTCAGAGAACTCAATCAGTCTTCTTTAAACAAATCCCTGCATACTGCAACCCCTTTTGCTTTCCACTGAGAGGCTAATGGTGTTGAGATCCTCTTTAACGTGTCTGTACACTGCTGCCAGGGGTATATATATATATTTTATTTCTACCGTGCCATAGCCCGCAGGCATTCCCTATTTGGGGAATAAAGTTCACCCAGTCCTAACACGCTGCTTGGTTCTTGCCCATATTCTCTTACCTAGCTGTAATATGTGCGAGCAGTCATGCATTCTCTCGTCTGCTAGTCACAGCACCTCCTTCAGTAGATACGGTCTTGCTACTTCTTTTAGTAATATTGTGTCCAACAAAGCTTTGTCTGAGAGCCATCAATTAACAGATTGCAGTTGCCCTGCCAAGTAGTACAGCTCGAAATGTGATAGTTCAACCCCTCCTTCATGTAATCTCTGCACATCATGCTAAATCCGATCCTATGTCTTTGTGATCCCCATATACATCCTCTCACTAGGGCATTAAGCTCCTTAAAGAAGGGCCTAGGGATGTAAATGAGAACATTTATAAAGTGGTTCAATAAGCGAGGAAAACCCACCATTTTAATTAGCGCTGCCCAGCCCATCACTGACAGTGGAAGCCTCCTCCAGAATCCCATTGACCTTACTATTCCTTTCCATATTCTCAAGGTGTTCAGCTCATGTGAGGCCTCCACTTCATGGCATATACTTGAATGTTTCAGTGGCCCATTTCTACCTCAGGTCTGGTAGATTTGCTCCATCCATGCCCACCAACCGTGCTAGCAGGAATGGGCATGATTTATCTCAGCTAACAGTGACACCCAAGCTCAGAGAAGTTATCCAGTACCTCGAAGATGTACAACAGATTATCCTGTGGGTTTCTGACCTACAGAAGCATGTTATCCGCATATAAGGAGACAAAATGTCTCGATCCGTCCACCATCAGCACCGCCCCTCTGAATTCAGTTCTTAAGAACTCTTCCAGAGGTTCCAATGCCAGTATGAAGAGCATAGGGGACAGTGGGCAATCCTGTTTTGTACCTTTCGGTATGCCTCATTCCCCGGATATATATTTCCCAGGTTTACTCTTGCAGTGCTTGCCTTATATATTAGTTTTAGTCACTGCAGGAACTCTGACTTCCTGTCTTTGTATCCTCATATAAGACAAATGTTGTACTGCACACGATTTGGGCACATTTTGTCCCAAACTGTTGTGAGTTAGACAGCCGTGTGTCTTCTTATTAAGTCAGGCCAAATGCCTACCTTAGAGGAGGAATATGTACTTTGCAGACTGAGACCTATAATGGTATTGTCCTAATATAGTTCATTTGATTAGAACAAAGTAATCATCCAGAAAAATAGTTACATATTTTTGAGACAGTAACAGTCTAAACATTGTGTATAGGTATCTGATAAAGATATTTGTTTAATTGCTGTTTGTAGATCAGATTACCAATATTCTTATTATAATCACAACATTGCCTTTACTAGAATACAAATATGCTGATAAGGAAGGCAGAACACTATAAAAGAGTATGTGGACTGGCTCCGCATATCTAATCAATAACTAATCAATCTTTAAAGTTGTGACATAATTTATATTAATGTATGATTCATTTAGCGCTCATCACAAAATGTAAAGTGTTTAGTTGGACATATAATGTATATACTACCACCAAAGAGAATGTGTCATCTCTAACATAAATCTCAATCTTCTCACCTCTCTGATAACTCTATGAATTCCAAATTTTTGATGATATGTCATTGTCAAGGTAATCGTGTTCATGTGGGTGACTCTTCCTCTCCCCTTGCTGGTGAGGTTGACTAAATTAATAGGGTAGAACAAAGAGTATGCGTGTGCTGCACTAAAGACGTAGTTAATAGATGTCATCATTTGGACACAGAATGGGCATTAACTCACCCTGCAGTTGCTTCCTGTTTCATCTGGAGCATGGTGCTTTCAGGTATCTAGTGTGGGTTGGATTCCATCCTGAAGAGGCTAAAAAAGGTTCTGCTTAGGATTGTAATTGTCTTCTTAGCTTGAGTAGCAGACAATTTGGTTATTTTGTTGTGAATGTTAGGTAGGTTACAGTGAATTATATCTAGCTCATAGCTTACAGAACCTAATATCACTGGACACAAGCCCATCATGTCTCCTCTTCCCCTCTGCTACCACTTACCCCATGTTCTCTCCAGGGATTTTTCTATACACGTCTAGCTCTTGGTGCCGGCACCTCTGTCAGCTGGATTGGCAAAACCAGTGTTCTTTGTTGATACAGGGATTGTTTCTTACAAACAATTCTGACGAAAGTCTGCACATTACTGGGCCAGCTTTATCACCTCACAAGTCCATCACTCAACAGCTAACTACCTCTATTTCTGTGCTTCATCATGTCTAGATATTGCCATCACAATAAAACTCTGCTCTAAACCGAGCTGTACTCGCCTGAATCATTCACTCATGTTTTCCAGTAACTAATCACATTTAAGAAACACGCACCCACTACTGAATTCTTACTATCTGGCTCTATCTATCTTAACTTCTAATCCGACCGAGGTGAAAAGGGTCCTCTTTGACCTTGATTGGCCCGCAACGACTTACCTATTTCACTCTTACTCTTCCATGAGCCATCTATCCCATGAGCATAAACACAGAGGGAACCCTTCTATATTGCTCTCCCAAATTCCTTATCGACAACACAGGGCTGTACTTCTCAGGCTACATTGGAATTTGCTTCCTACGAAAGAGATTCTGCTTAGGAGAAGCATAATAACGGAGGTTAACAGTGGATGTAGATTTTGGAACTCAGCATTTGAATCAATAAAGCACTTGGTACTTGATTGTGAGGCAGTACTTGTATGCAGGACCAAATATATGGGGCCTCTTTTGATGTATCGCACAGGATGCACAGATGAAAACGTATGGAAAAGATGTTTAAATATCCCGAATGTACATGAAAGCTTAGCAGTTTCAGGATTTATCAATAGGCTTAGTTTAATGTAACTCTTGTTTTACTTTATTGATGGACATCCGTTTTGGTTTATCTTGTTATTATGCTTATCTTTCCCTGTGCTTGGTACTCTGGCTTGCTTATCTGTAACTTGAGTATATTTTGATGAAATGTCATGAAAACTTATTTGCTTTTCTTTGGGCCTCATTACGACCCAGGCGGTAAGTTACCGCCTGGGCCGTGACTTTACCACCATGGCGTAAACTACGTTTACGCCATGGTGGTTGGCGGACTTACCGCCCCATTCCGACCTTGGCGGGGCGGTAAGTCCCCAATCCCCATTTACCCTTCCCCATTCCCATTTTTGCCCCATAGGGCATAATGGGAGTGGGGAAGGCGTTAATTACGCCACCGTAAATTACGGTGGCGTAATTAACTCCATGGTCCCTTAGCGCCATGGATTTTAACACCTGCTAAAAGCAGGTGTTAAAAGCGCCATGGCGCTAAGGGACCTCGTACTCAGGCGGTAAGGGTCGGCGCTGTTAACGCTGCCGTAAACCCCTTACCGCCTGGGTCGTAATGAGGCCCTTTGTGTTTTGCGCTTCAGTTTTCTGATCATTTGTTTTAAATGTTGTCATGCTTGTTTTTATATTTATTTATGACTGCTTGATTTGTAAAGGTTTAATTTAAACCAAATACAATAAAACATTTTTTTACAAAAATCTATGTTTGGAAATTGATAACATTTATTGATACATTCGACTGTGTATGGCTCGGTTATTGGATGATGCATAGAATTGTGCTCACTATAAGCATGCATGAGGGGAACAGCACCCTAATGCTTGCTATTCATGCACTCATTGGGCCTCATTAGGACTCCGGAGCTAAACCATGGTGCTATTAGCACCATGGTTCATGCCGGAGTCTGCCATGGCGGAATGGGGAATTACCACCCCATTCCGAGGTTGGTGGGGCGGTAATTCCCCATGCTGCCATGGCCCTTCCCCATTCCCATTTTTGCCCCATAGGGCTCAATGGGAATGGGGAAGGCGCTAATTACGGTACCGCAAATTGCGGTACCGTAATTAGCACCAAGGTCCCTTTGCGGGTCCCTACTTTAACGGCTGGTAAAAGCAGCCGTTAAGGTCGGGTCCAGCAAAGGGACCTCGTAATTAGGCGCTAGGTGTTTAACAGCGCGCAGCCTTTTACGACGCTGTTAAACACTTAGTGCCTGGGTCATAATGAGGCCCATTATGTGCGCAGTGCATGTATTTGCCCGACCAGTGATTTCAAGCACCAACATCCTCACTGGCAAATCCCTTCACGCCATCCGTGTTCAAAATAATACGTTATTTTTCTATCCTGATCAAATTAGCAATGCTAACAAACGGACACCTCTGAGGGTAATGCTTTCTCGCTGAGGTTCTGGGAAAAGTCGGCGTACTCACTTTTTAAGCTAATTCCACCTGCTTTGGATTTCTTCGACTTACCTAGGAAACATCACTGTTACATTCACTCAGTTTGGGATTGGCCAGCACAGCAAATGTGCATTTCCTGTGACCTCATTTCCTATCCTACTACCTCCCCCTGCTGATAACTTGTCAAGGTTTGCAATCCACTATGAGGAGTGGCATCAGACTACAACATGCTCCCCATTAGCTGTCCTGGGAACAGTATTGCTGCGGTGTTGCTGTAAATTTGGAATGCACGGTAGCTTAACTGATGAGATTTGAGTGTGCCTGCCCTCGTCAATTTCCAAGCTATCAGCGGTAATCTTGCAGAATCAGATTTGTAGAAGTACAGTGTTATGTTGTAAGCATTTCTGTGAAGCTGGCGCCATTTCCTGTGTCATCCGGTCATACACAGCACGCAAGTGTGAGTCATGAAGCTCCAACGTTATGCGTCAATATAAAACAAGAACCGTCCACACGCTCATGCAGGGGAATCAGAAACGGGGAGCACACACATCTATCGCCCCTGCCACCATACCAAGTAAGGCACAATAACCGATGAACTAGGCCTTCTTGTGCAACAACCCTAATAACTGCTGGCTCATATTCTCCCCTTCTCATCACCGTTGGCACGTCACTTCCACTCCTCCTGTGTTGCAGTAACGGGAGTATGTTTACGCTTTTAGATTAATCCTCTAGATGTTTGAATGCTGTCCCTGCTCCAATTGCCGCCGAGACTGCTACAAATATGTTTCCATACAACACCTACCGTCTCTGCTGCCACTATTTGCCATGGTCACAGATTCGTCTTCACAAGATCTGAGGTTGGCACAGTGGCTGAACAGATTTAACAACTACTTTCAAGCCAGCATAGAGATGCATTGTGAAGTCATGAGACCCCTTCTCCATCCCAATGGTGACGACTTCCGTGACTTTTTCAACTCGCTCCCAAACAGTGACATCAACACGGACTATGCCAATGCTGAGATTCGTGCCTATGTAACACGTGGCTGTAAAGTTATGTTGAAATATAATACATAAGCCCTGCATCACCCTGCCTTGGAAATGGCGCAAAACCATGACTTGGCAGACTCACGTTCTTCGGCTATGCGGGAGGCGGTAGAAAACACAGAGCGGAGGTTCTTCTGTCAGACCGTATACAGGCAGGCTTGGACTGGCCTATCGGGCAATAGGGCAATGCCTGAACCAAAAACACAAAGTGCTAGTGTGGGCCAGTTGTTACTTTACCAAGCAGTTAGTAGTTTTGACCAGTGTTACTAAATAAATATTCTTTAAAATGCACAATTTGCATCACATTTCATCCAACCCCCCCCCCAGGTACTACTTAAACAGTCTGTCACAAAAATAACTAATTGCCATTTGCAACTGTAGGACACTTTTTCATTGTTACTCGAGACAATGCTATGCCCCAGTTCGACCTTGTGTACAGGGATGCAGTCCATCTCGTCATCATATTGAGTATGCCCACTGCTTTCATGACTTCCAAAAGAGGGGTCCGGGATGAGCTTGGCTACCTCCACCCAGGGTGTGCCGTTCAAACATTTGAAGTGATATTTGTTGAAGGTAAGTGACTCTTGTGAGTCTTCAGCTGTCACAAGAGTTCCTTGATGGTGTACTACCTTTAGATGGTGGCTTCAAATGCCAGCTCGGATTTCGCTCGGGTGCTAGTTCTGCACCAGCACTTTGGCACCAACTTCAAGGCATGGCTCTTTGGCATGGCATACTAGGCTGATATGGTTGTTGGCCTGCTTCCACCGAACATCAGTGTCAGCTAGGTCATGCCGGGGAGGAGAATATATGTGTTGTGCATTGGGATGGTAGTCCTTACTGACGATTGTATTTCATTGACACCAGACTATATCCAGTAGACAAATGTGAAGTGTAACGATAATTTTGCAGGAATATTTATATTTCATATAAAGGTTTTTATGATTCTTGTTGAGGATTCTAATCAGTTTGTTCACATAAAACTCTCTGCATCCCCATTGTCTTATAGCCAGTCTGGCGTAATTTTCCAGTTCAAACTCCTAGCTTGTTGAGGTATTCACGAAAATTAGCAGTTTCGAAAGGTGTGCTGTTGTCTATTGTTACTTCGTCAGGGACTCGTGTGTGGCTATGACTTTCTCCATTTTGGGGATCACAGCACTAGCAGGTATGGGATCCCCTATTTTGGTTTATGGTATTGGGAGAAGTCAATAAGAACAAATGATATCTCCCATTGGTCAGGGATCAGCCATAGGACCTCTATTCTGGGCTGTCCTCCTCTTTCAATTGTTGATTTTGGGCGCTCGCATTGTAGCTTGGAGGCATTCGTCATCATCAGTTGCAGTGACCAGATCCTGTATCAGTATGGCCCTGGGCGTGGCAGCCTAGGTGACCATGATAAGGTGTTCTTCGGTGTAACCCGCGTCCGTAGCTTCAGGAGAAGTCATGACAGTGGATGTTTTAACAGGAAATCCGCTGGGTTGCTCACACCCGGGCAGTACCCTAATTCAAAGTTGTACCTATGTAGTTGTAAGAGTTATTTCACTTCATTCTTGGCAGTGGTCTTGAGTGGGTCTCTGAAGGATGGAAATCAATAGACATCTGTTATGACTCTGTATGAGTGTCTCTAGGTGTATAAGGGAAGGTGGCAGGTGCCCCAGGTACCGACATTGCCTGTTCTGTTTAAGTGAGGGCATGACTCGCGAATGCCACTGCCTGTGATTGCCCTCATTTCGCAAGTTGAGTTAGCACAGCACCAAGACCACACGGGTTGGCATCTACCAGTAATTCTATTTGTTTCTTTTTGTCAAAGTATGCCAAAACTGTGTCACTACACGGGCCTCTTTAGTGTCTTGAAAAGCCTTCTGGTGTTTCTACATCAATTTCCAAGGTGTATGGGCTTTGGTGGGGTTGTGAAGAGTCTCAGTCATAGCCACCAGTCATGGGATAAACTGCCCACAGTAATTGGCATTCCCCAAAAAAATGCGTAATTTGGTGACCGGTTGAGCCATGGCATAGTCTTTACATCGTTCACCTTTTTCCGGTCGGTTTGCATGCCTTGTCAGTCTAAAATTCAAGTGTTGATTTGAAGAATTCTCATTTCTCGCTGCGTACCGTTAGAACGTTGCACTGTAATCATTGAAATGTGGCTTTCAGTTGCTGTAGGTACTCCGCCTCTGAGTTGGAGTACACCAGGATGTCGTCTTGGATGTTAATGATTCCTTTGAGTCTGGCTGTGGTGCTTCAGATGGCATTTGAAGAACTTTGGTCATTGGGTGGAGTCTGGAGCTAAGCCTATAGTACCGATGAAGGACCGTGTGAGATGAGAAGGCAGTAATGTTTTTGGATTGTTTGTCTAATTTGAATTGGTGACATCCAGCTTTGAGATTGAGTTTGGAGAACATCTTCTTTCGGCTGAGCTCAGCAAGTATGTCATTGACCAGCAGTGTGATATGTCTTTGTGTTCAGATGGCTCTGTGGGGCATGTTCACACATAATATGGGACACCCAGGGCATAGGACCGGTCACCTCCTCGATTATGCTGGCTTTCTCCAACCTGTCAACTTGTCAAGTTCTTTTTCCACTTTAGGTTTAAGGTGGAATGGAGTGCCGGCGGGGTTTAAGAATGAATGGATTACGGCATTACTAAAGAACCCTGGACTGTGTCCGAACACAGCAGCCAATTATCGGCCGATCACCAACACACTGTTTCTTTTAAAAATGTTTGATCGTGTGGCTTACATCCAGATATCCGCTCATTTGAATGAACATATGATTTTAAACAAATGGCAGTCAAGTTTTAGGCAGGGGCATGGGACTTGAGCAGGGCAACCGGACCTTAAGTCCAGGCTACTAGATTCCATGGATAAAGGTCAATCCTCTTTACTCATGGTGCTAGATTTGTCTGTGGTTTTCGACCTGCTGGAACATGCTATACTAGTCACCAGGTTGAAGGAAGTGGCTCACTTCTCAGATAGCTCTGCTCTGTGGATCACCTCTTTTTTTGTTTATGGTGTACCTCAGGGAGCTTGCTTGTCGCCATTCCTGTACACTGTGTTTACAGTACTTTTCTAAACCTTCTTGAGAAAAATGGCATGGCTTTTATCAACTACGCAGATGACATTCAATGTGTTATCCTGCTAACAGGTATACATTCAGAGGATGAAAGCACCATTAACAAGGTGTACAACCTCATACAGACTTGGATGCTACAGAATGGGCTAGCATTAAACAAAGAAAAAACTGAACTCATGCTAGTAGGGACCCAGAACAAAATAAAGAGATTAGGGCCAGACTACAAGGGTTTCTCTATCGCAGGGTGCGATATTGTGACTAAAAGGAAAGTGAAAACATTAGGTATTTTACTTGACAAGAACCTGAACATGAAAGCTCAGGTGAGCAGCCTGGTCTCCTCTTCGGCCTACTATTTAAAGCTGCTAGCTCACCTGCGGCAATTTATTTCTCAGAAGAACTCGAAAATAATTGCAAGGGCCAGTGTGGGGTCTAAAATAGACTACTGCAACAGTCTCCTAGTTGGCATTCCCAAATCGGAATGCAACCGTCTACAAGTTAGCCAAAAAAGGGCAGTGAGAGTTGTTACCGGTCTCAAGCGGAAAGACCACGTCTCTGATGTGAGACGTGGTCTACACTGGCTCCCAGTTGAGACCAGGATTCAATACCATTTACTTGAAATCACTCACAAATGCTGTGCTGGATCCATGCCAGTTTACCTGAGTGAGGTGCTGTCTGAGAAACCTAATGTAAGACTTTGTAGGTCTAACAATACCAATCAGCTGAAGATGCTGGCCTGCACATCTAACAAGGCCATGAACTGTGCGTTCTTCATTGCTGCACCTAGAGCATGAATGCCCTTCCACAAGACCTTAGAGAAATGCGTTCTACAGCAGCTTTAAAAAATAAAATCTGAAAACGTTGTTATTCTTCTGTGGACAAATATGAATTGATGACCTTGTACTAGTGTAGCTGATTGCGTACCTCTTTTTCCCCAGGGAATGAGACATTTTTGTATCTGTGTTTTTGTATGTTTATTCTATGTGTCCCCGTAAACCTCAGGGTCCTTGATGTGCGTTCCAAATCAAATGAAGTAAAGTAAAGTTAAAATTGTATCAGTGCTGTAGGTATACACATTCAAAGGTGCGATCTACATGGAGTCACACTATTTGATTCTCTAAGCATCCAATTCCATCAAACACACGTTGGTACTCATCAAGTAAGTCTTCTACATCTGTTTCAAGGAATTCAAACGTAAACTGTATGAGTTGAAGTGATTCAGCAGCTTTGCAGCTCAAAAGCATGTTCTTCCCCCCTTCTGCTGCAAATTCTTGTTCTTGAGTTTGATTCCATGAAATAATTCGGGTGTGAATACACCTTTTAAGTGGACTTGAGTCATACTTCCATATCTGAAAATGCATAGCTTCATTGGCTGGAGACATGATCTAGGTTGGAGAAATGTAATTTGGACTCTAGTAGTATGTTAACAAAAGCGCCAGTGCCAATGACATTGGATATGCGCATGTTGTTGATGGAGGGGTTTGGATTTCTGGCACATTATTTCTTGCTGTATTGTGCGCATGAATAAGATTTAATCTTTGCCAGATTCATGAGTTTCCAGAGTCGTGTCTTCATCAGGGAATGACTCTACTCTTCTTACTTTGCCTTTTTTTGCTGCGCGTGTCATGTTCGGACTTGACCTGCACACTTTGGAGACGTGGTTTAGCTTGTTGCACTCTGGCATATATATCCTTTGGCATGCATTCTTGGAGATTGTAGGGCAGGCATCCACAGTGTGAGCATGTGTGCATGGGTGCTGATGATTTGGCGTGCCTTCCAGGGTGTTGTAGTTCTTGTGCACCCACCTGTTGCATGATGCTGCATTTTGAGTGTTGCTACGTCTGTAGTGCTTGTACATGATCAACCGCGTGTGCTCGTTCTGGCGAATGATGGTCAACTGATTTAGAATTAGGGCATGGCTGAGGCTATTGAGTTAGCCAGTTCATAATTTTTTGAGATTTCCAAGATTTTCTGTAACGAGATGTAGGGTTTGTTCAAGATGTTTCTTCACAGTTGGAGGAACAGGCTTGTATCAATTGTGCCCTTATTTCGTCATCGGCATCTGTCAGTTCTTAGAACTTCACTGGGTGTTGAAATCTGGCATGGTATGGGTCGAGAGATTCACCTGAATTACGGGTGGCCAGCTGGAGATTGAAGTGTTCATAGTCGGGATTTGTTTGGGTTTTTAAAATGTGCCGACAAAGCCCAAGTAGAAGCATCATAATCATAGTCACCGCCCCTGTTGGGAGGGAGTTGAAAAGTTCATGCACTTCTTCATCTGCCAAATGAAGTCGAGTCGATCCCTTGAACCCTGGCGCTATCTCTCTGAAAATGGAAAGGTAACTGTTGAGGCAACCTAGCCATAGTGTTCATTGTGAACGTATGGGGGATGGGCCTAGTCTCATGTATAACAGTGGCATGGGGTTTAGTTGCATTCCACTGCGCCCTGCCAAAACTGTGGGTGGTGCTGCTGCTCACTCAACTGCAGTGACATTTGTGTCTGATGATGTGGGCTGCTGCTGGATCAGGGATTACTTTCTAGCCGCCTGCATTGTGGTGCGGGCTGGTTTGAGAAAGATCTATCAGGATCTGCAGTTTACAGAAGCTGAAAGTTATCTGCAGTATTGTCCCCCTCTTTTTTCGATCTTCAATAGGAGGACTCACCGACACCACAGTGAAGTTGTCTGCGGGTGGTGGGCACTCAGCGTTAACACTGTTCGAGCAGCACTACACATAGCAGGATGGAGAACAATTGCAGGCTTTTCTCTGCTAGAGATCTCCTGCTCGAGCCTAGGCATCTTTATTTTAGCATAACAACCACCTCAATCGAAAGATAAGTCTGCAACTGGAAGCAACTCCACTTACAGTCACCCATCGATGAAATAACCAACACAAAAAAATATATATTCAATGATAGAATTGCAAAGGCCAGCTCCAATACTAAGGAACTGTTCACCATCCTCCGCGAAATGGAAGCCCCAACTCCACCGGCAGACACTGTCCCGAAGGACAAACCATGGTGTACTGCAATTCAAAAAGCCTTCCTAAACAAAATCACCACACTCCAACAAGAAATAGCAATCAAAAAAGCTTCTCTGCCCCCCTCTGAGCAACAACCAGCCCCTGACACAGGTGGTAACACAACTACACCATTTACCTTTAAAGAAATCTCTATTCTTGACACGAAAAAAGTCATTCTCTCTCTAAAACCAACTAACTGCAAGGGAGACAGTTGCCCGGCACAAATTATAAAGGATGCGGCTAGAGACCTTGCCCCATTTATCTCCAAGCTCATAAACGCTTCCTTCAGAACTAATACAGTACCCAATAACCTTAAAGAATCCTGGGTCCTCCCCCTGCTTAAAAAACAAACACTAGACCCTACCATCCCCACCAACTATAGGCCAATTACCACTGTCCCCTTTCTACTTAAAATCATTTATAGAGTAGCCTATATTCAAATTCAGGAATACCTAGAAGCTAATCACCTACTAGGATCACGACAGTCTAGCTTCCGCCCACTCCACGGTACAGAAACTGCCTTGCTAGACCTTAAGACTCAAATTGACGAGTTGAAGGACAAGGGACAAGCAGCTATGCTACTTCTTCTGGACCTCTCTGCAGCATTCGACCTAGTGGATCATGCAGTCTTATGTAACCATCTTAGGTCGGCGGCGCACTTCTCAGGGGAAGCAATAGCCTGGGTCCAATCCTTCCTGGCCAACAGGACAATGAGAGTCTTTTCCCCACTAACAGCTGCTGACCCAACTCAAATCTCCCGTGGAGTACCCCAGGGATCCTGTGTCTCACCCACTATGTATAATATCTTCACTAAGCCTTTGTTCGAGAAATTGGACAGACTGGGTATCACCTACACTAATTATGCAGATGACACCCAGATCCTCATTCCCCTTTCGGGCAACTTTTTGGAGGACACAGCCTTAGTGAACAGAGTATACCTCCTCATTCAAGCATGGATGGCATCTCACGGCCTCTGCCTGAACGACAATAAAACTGAGATACTAATCCTAGGCTCTGAAACCAACATTAAAAAACGTAGCCCTAACTATCCCGCCTTCAATATTGACAACAATCTCATCAAGATGATGCCAGTGGTCAAAACACTAGGCTTCTTTCTTGATGCCACTCTCTCGCTTAAGAAACAAGTCAACTCACTCGCATCCTCCACAGCTTACAGCTGTAAGCTTATCCGAGCTTGCAGACCATTCCTTTCTACCTCGAGTTGCATCACCCTCGCCAATGCCCTTGTAATGTCGAAATTAGACTACTGTAACGCTCTCCACTCAGGTGCCAACAAAAATATCATCAACAAAATACAAAGAATGCAAAATAATACCCTAAGAGCAGCCCTGAATATCCCCATGAGAGAACACATCTCTGGTGTTAGGAGAGAGGCTCACTGGCTAAAAATAGCTGACAGGATACTTCTAAAAACAGCCTCCCTTACCTCCAAATGCTTAAACAACTTGGCCCCACCCTACCTTGCTGAAAGGATAAATAGAAGATCGTCCACACGTCCAACGAGAACAGCCAATGCCCATAGCGTGGAAACGCCTAGATTCAAACGTGTCACAGCGGTAGGATCTAGCTTCCCAGTTATTGCAGCACAAACCTGGAATGCACTACTGCACAACCTCAGAAAGGAACAACCATTTCCTAAATTTAGACTCAATATAATTAAATGGCTACAAATGAATGACTGTTAGCTTACCCTCTCGGTACCTTGCACTCCTGTCTCTGCTGCATGTTCTCTTAACTTGCTTCCTTCTGTATGCCACTGTAGCTACCCTGGCAGCCGATTTTCAAACTGTTTTTGTATATTATATGCTTCTATGTACTCATTTGTAACCAAGTTTAAGCTGTCTTGACCTCTACTGCGTCCGGCTACCTAATGGGTTTGACGCGCATTACCAAACAAATAAATAAACAAACAAACAAACAAACAAACAAACAAACAAACAAGAACAAGAGCCAGGAATAATACTTACTGCACATGATCCTGGCACGACCATCAGCGTCTATCATGACTAAACTCCTGATGACATTCTGGGTGGAGCTAGGACACCTGCAGAACGACGCACTCTAGCAGCACGCACTGCTACTTCTGATGGTCATGCAGTTGCTGGCAAACCTAGAGACAACCTTTGCCAGGCAAGAATCGTGCCTCAGCGGCTAAAAGACTATGACCTTGAGAGACGAGTAATCAGTGCCCAAAACGCCACGCTGTGCATTAATGCACCCCGTGTCAGTCCCTGCTTGGATGCTGTTTTGACTTTTTGAGAGATTTTATGTTGCAAGCCATGCATGCACCCAGACAGGGATGAGTCCTGACATGTGGTTAACTCAATATAATAAAGGGCCCTTTCGAAAATAGAGGGAAAGCAAGCCGAGTCGAAGGACAGGTTGAAGAGTTGAGCGAGATGAGAGGCCACTACAGGGGCAATGTCGTTGACTAGCTGAGGAACAAGAGGGTCTGATGGTGCACAAAAGGGGTTATCTTTCACCGGTAGAGATAGGACTTTGTCAGTATTAGTGTGCCTAAAGTGCTAAACAAAGGCAGAGGATGGTGGTAGAGTAAGTGGAGTATAGAATGTGGGAGGAGGGAGTGTGCGGAAGGTCAAGAAAGAATCTCTGATTTTGGAAGGTTTTTGCAGAAAAGTATTGAGATAGGACATTAGCTGTGAGAGTGGAGTTCATAGTCATAGGTTTAGGAGGAGTGAGGAGTGAGTTTAGGGTGCCCTGTAGCCGGCAAGGATGGTTGGATTGAAAGTCAATGAGGATGAAGTAGAACTCAGTTTTTGCTCTATCAAGAGAAACTTGAGAGAGTTCAGGGCAGAGAGGTAGAGTACAGGTCCTCATGCGAGTGGGAAAACACCTCCATTTGCACAGCAGCTGACTCATGTCTGTGCGGAGACAACGTATGAATGGGGTGGCCCATGGTTGAGGATGCTGAGACTTAGTAGTGAAAGTTAACAGTGGGAAGTGAGAGGAGAAGGAGTCATATAGTAGGAATTGGAAGCTGCAGAAGGCAGTATTAGTGGAAGAGGTATAAGGTATGAAGGAGGAGAGTGATAACTGTCAGTCCGAGAGAAAGAGAGGAATGACAGAAGGTTTACATTTCCTTTTAGTGATAGGTCAGATAAGTGGTTAGGAGAGGTCAGAGGGTGGAAAGGAGTTATGGGGGGATCACTGGAGTGACCAGGTATGGACGATTGACAGTAGTATTAGTGGCTGAGAGAGAGGGAGGTAGAGATGAATAAGAAATCCAAAGAGTTACCCCTGGTGTGGGTAGGTGTGTTATGGATAAAGCGGAAAGCGTGGTCATGAAGAAAAGACTGACGTTCCGATTTCTAAGGTGGTTGGAGAGAGAGGTTTAAAGTAATCTAACTAAATTAGGTGATGTTTAGTGGAAAGAGAATGAAGGAGTTGCCCAAATTCATCAAGGAATTGTCCAGTGGGACCAGGAGGGCAATAGCTGGAGATGATGTGAACTGAGTGAGGTGGAGCAATAGTAGAGATGGTGAATTCAAAAGAGGTAGGAGAGGACATGGCATTGGAGATTTGTGAGGTGTTGAGGTGGAAAGAAAGTTCATGCCGGACGCCTCCACCTCTGCCAGTCATACGAGAAGAGTGAATGAAGGATTATTTGGAGTCGTGTAGGGCCGCCATCATGTCAGTATCAGATGGAGAAATCCAGATTTCAGGTATAGCAAGGGGGTGAGCTGGTTTGAAAGTAGTGATAAAAGAAGTTTTGTTGCATACATTCTGAGCATTGCAGAGTGCAATGCTCAATTGATGTGGTAAGGAAGAGTAGTTAAGTCTCAGAGGAAGTGAGGCGAGGTGGATAGGTACTATGGAAGGTTTGGTTAGCTCATCAATTTGTTGGAAGTAAGAGGCGCGAGAGAGATGGAGTAGTGGACCTTTCGAGATGTGAGAATTATGATAGGGGTAGGAAATAAGGAAGTTGTAGCGTGATTGGAGAACCACAGAGTGGAGAAACCGCACAGTAATCAGCATGCTAAAGGTACTGACAGGTGCAGCTGGGAGGAAGGCAAAAGCAAAGGCTCATAGACGAAAGGGCAAAGATGCTGGTCAATCACTGGTCTTCCTGCTTCACGGTTCCACCCTTTCCTAGGGAAATCAGAAGTGATGACACACGCTCTTGCCGGCTAATCCCCTGGTCTATCATTGTTTGGTCTCTCGGATTTTGTCCCTGCGGTTGCTGGCATGAGGCGATTTCTTCCTGATCAGTGTTTTAAAATTCCTCTCCCACTACTACCACACCAGTTATCTCTGTGCATACCACCACATGGATCTTTGATTTTCTTTTGTTTGTTACTTATTGTTTATTAACACTAGTTTCGCACAAAATGTGCTTTGTCTCCACTGGGGCTCTGTTATCGCTCTTCTCCACTGTGGCGCTGTCATCGCTCTACAAATGTATGTACAGCCTTGAAAGCACTGTTTAGGATAACTATTGGTATGGCTAGTGGTAGGTGGCAAATATTTATGAATGAGCATCCTCCTAAGTGTTCTGTCATTATTATCTCCTTTTGTAGGTTACTGGCATTGTGTGTGTCTTTGAGGCAACTCGTGGCCTTTACTGTCAATGTATTGGACATGCCCTAGTCTTGACGGAGCTATTTTTGCTGTGTCTCTTTTGGGTTAAGTACTTTTATGATTATGATTGCGTTCACTTGCAATGGTGTTCACTGTATGCTGTCCTTTAGTATTTGGGTACTTGAGACTGCACTTGACATTGGGCTGCCAAAACCGGTTGACTTGTCCAAGGCTTGCTTATAGGATAACTGACATCTTAATGATTTCTCCCTCGAGCCTCTGCCATGCTGAAGCCCTATAAAGACATAGGCCCTGATGCTGCCATAATCATCACTGTCCAGTCACAATCAACGCTGATACCAGAAATGCCATTTCATTTTTTTCATTTGTGAGCTGTAGGAAGACTCAGGGGGGAAGTGGAGGGCATGGGGGGGCAACATATCCTCCCTATGACTCGGGGGGCGGGGGAGGTTCCGCGGCACTTGCCACGTCTGCACTGTTAGCCAGCATGGAAAGATTACAGGCAAATGGGTTCCTGAAGGGTGATTAATTATGACAAATGAGCTGAGCACTTGACGAGCAATGAATTAGGGGAGAACCAAATGAATTCATGTGGAATTTTAAATGGGCTTTGGGATGTTTGATGTATTGTAACTCGGTGCAAGATTAATTTAAACAGTGAGCTGCACATTTAATGAGCTTTTCAATACCGCAGTGTGGGCAGGAAGGATAACGAGAAGCTGAATGAGGTTAGGGGTAAGGAATGCGACACACTAGGCCAAAGATGGGTAGTTAGATGAAAAAGACCACTGTACAGAACAAGCAGCAACCATGCTGGATACCCCTAAGTGCCGGGTTAAGATCCTCTCGGACCTGTAGGCACCAGGACATTGGCAGCCCTTAGCTATAGATTTAAAGATGACAGAAAACTGTTTTCATCAGTGGCGGCTGGAAAACGTTAAAATCGGTGTGATCCCCACATCCGCAGCAAGGTATTGGGGAGGTGGGCGGTCTAAAGAAATGTATAAGTTATCTGTAAAAATGGTGCATTTCACTTCCCAATTTTGAGAGGACATTGGATAAACAGCCATATAATTTGCAATTAGTTAAAAATATGATACATTACAAGATTTGAGATGCCATGTGTGGAACAGTGCACAGGCACATTTATACACAACAAATGGTGCATGCGCCCATGGAGAAGATGTGGGCCAGATAGAAACACTGCATTCACAGCAGACACATATCTGTGCCACTTCACTGATTCAGTGCTTGCTACAGTGTGCCACAGCCACCCTGGGAAAAAGACCAATTGTAAATGTGCCAGTATGCCGAGAGATGTATTTATTTATTTATTTATATAGAGCACCAAACCCGGAGGCACTAGGCACTTATGCTTAAGAAATTGGTTGCAGTGCTTATGGTTACAGGTCAGAATGAACAAGAAGTAGTTACATCATAAAGTGCAATGAAGTGAAAGTCGTTACTGGTATTAGGTTACAGGCAGGATAAAACAGAATGTAATTACTTAACAAGAGTGCAATAGAGTGCAGGTAGGCACAATGGAGTAGCCTAGCCCCATGTTGCAAGGTAGCTACGTCAAGGGTGCAGTAGGGTGCATATGGCCACATTCATGGAGCCTAACCCCTTGTTGCAGGGCGGCTGCGAGACAAAGATGCAGCAAGTCAAGCAAGTGGGCAAATTCGAGGAGCCTAACTCCATGTTGCAGGGAGAGCAGCTAGATACTGAGTCACACAGGCACATACATTCAACAGGGGGGAAGCTAGATACGGAGTACAGTCACACAGGCACATATATACAACTGGGGGGCAGCTAGATACTGAGTACAGTCACACAGGCACATACATACAACTGGGGGGCAGCTAGATACTGAGTACAGTCACACAGGCACATACATACAACTGGGGGCAGCACACAGGCACATACATACAACAGGGGGGCAGTTAGATACTGAGTACAGTCACACAGGCACATACATACAACTGGGGGCAGCACACAGGCACATACATACAACAGGGGGGCAGCTAGATACGGAGTACAGTCACACAGGCACATACATACTACATGGGGTGCTAGATATGGAGTACAGTCACACAGGCGCATACATACAACAGTGGGGCAGCTAGATATGCAATACAGTCACACAGGCACATACATACAACCGGGGGGGGGCAGCTAGAAACAGAATACAGTCACAGAGGCACATACATACAACTTGGGGGCAGATAGATACGGAGTACAGGCACATACATACAACGAGGGCAGCTAGATACGGAGTACAGTCACACAGGCACATACATACAACAGTGGGGCAGCTAGATACGGAGTACAGTCACACAGGCACATACATACAACATGGGGTGCTAGATATGGAGGACAGTCACACAGGCACATACATACAACAGTGGGGCAGCTAGATACTGAGTACAGTCACACAGGCACATACATACAACTGGGGGGGGAGCACACAGGCACATACATACAACAGGGGGGCAGCTAGATACGGAGTACAGTCCCACAGGCACATACATACAACTGGGGGGCAGCACACAGGCACATACATACAACAGGGGGGCAGCTAGATACTGAGTACAGTCACACAGGCACATACATACAACTGGGGGGGGCAGCTAGATACTGAGTACAGTCACACAGGCACATACATACAACTGGGGGGCAGCACACAGGCACATACATACAACAGGGGGGCAGCTAGATACGGAGTACAGTCCCACAGGCACATGTATACAACTGGGGCAGGGCAGCTAGATACGGAGTACAGTCACACAGGCACATACATACAACAGGGGGGCAGCTAGATACGGAGTACAGTCACACAGGCACATACATACAATAGTGGGGCAGCTAGATATGGAGTACAGTCACACAGGCACATACATACTACATGGGGTGCTAGATATGGAGTACAGTCACACAGGCACATACATACAACAGTGGGGCAGCTAGATATGCAGTACAGTCACACAGGCACATACATACAACTGGGGGGGGCAGCTAGAAACAGAGTACAGTCACACAGGCACATACATACAACTCAGTGGCAGATAGATACGGAGTACAGTCACACAGGCACATACATACAACGGGGACAGCTAGATACAGAGTACAGTCACACAGGCACATACATACAACAGTGGGGCAGCTAGATACGGAGTACAGTCACACAGGCACATACATACAACATAGGGTGCTAGATATGGAGTACAGTCACACGGGCACATACATACAACAGTGGGGCAGCTAGATACTGAGTACAGTCACACAGGCACATACATACAACTGGGGGCAGCTAGAAACAGAGTACAGTCACACAGGCACATACATACAACTCGGGGGCAAATAGATACAGAGTACAGTCACACAGGCACATACATACAACAGTGGGGCAGCTAGATACGGAGTACAGTCACACAGGCACATACATACAACATGGGGTGCTAGATATGGAGTGCAGTCACACAGGCACATACATACAACAGTGGGGCAGCTAGAAACAGAGTACAGTCACACAGGCATATACATACAACTCGGGGGCAGATAGATACGGAGTACAGTCACACAGGCACATACATGCAACGGGGGCAGCTAGATACGGAGTACAGTCACACAGGCACATACATACAACAGTGGGGCAGCTAGATATGGAGTACAGTCACACAGGCACATACATACAACATGGGGCGCTAGATATGGAGTACAGTCACACAGGCACATACATACAACAGTGGGGCAGCTAGAAACAGAGTACAGTCACACAGGCATATACATACAACTCGGGGGCAGATAGATACGGAGTACAGTCACCCAGGCACATACATACAATGGGGGCAGCTAGATACGGAGTACAGTCACACAGTCTCATGAAATTATGAAGTTCCAGCTTGATCAATGCCCTCAATTACCCCCCCCCCCTCCTCCTCCTCACCTGTACTGGTTTCTTCTGTGGAACTCTCCATGGATATTGCTCTTCTTTCTCTCCAAGCAGTGTCCTGTCTTTTTTTGTGAGTTTAGGACAAGCTCCACTGGAGGCCCCCTTGCCAACTAGCTACCTGCCAGGCAAAGGGACCCTCAGGGAGCCTGCCCCCAAAACCAGGGAAAAGCTTGGCTGAAAAACCCTGGAGTGCTGGGATGTTGACAGCACTGTTGATGCCTTGGAAGGAAGGCTTGAAGAAGTTGATTGTAGAGCGGACTCCAGCTCCCAGAATGCTCTTCAGGAAGCAGATGGTGATAGATCCGATAGGAAGAGTAGGAGCGGGCAGAAATGAGGTCTCCGGAACAGAGTACAGCAGTGAAAAGACCCTCAGAACGAGAGCCGGGCGACGCAAGCAGAAGGCAGGCGAGGCCCAGGAAATAGAGAGGTAAGCAAGGAATTGAAACTCCCGCACCGAGCCGGAGGGAGAGAGTAGGCTCGGAGCACACGGGAAGCTCCCGCGCCGAGCCAGAGGGAGTGAGAGGCTCGGAACACACGGAAGCCAAACACACAGCAGGCAATAGAAGGAAGGAGGACAAAGGAAGAAACAGGGAGCATAAGTTGCTTTGGAAGAAACACAGCGTATAAACCCATAGGGGAAAACAGGGTTGCAATGCATCAGCACCATTGTTCGACGCTTACTTATACGCGTCCCGTCGTGCGTGCGTGCATGAAAAAGACTAGACCGCTACCTGCGGAGCCGAGTCAGCCCTTCTTCCACAGCCTCCACAGTTTCCATGGCGTGCGCATCATGACAGTATAACCCCTTCGCCAAGGTCCTCCTCTGGGTTTCCTTGGATGGTGTCGATGGAATAGGCGCAGGAGTCTGGATGCGCGGAGGTTCCTGGCTGGTTCCCATGATCTTTCTGTCCAAAGGTAACCCTTCCATAGTATGAGGTATTGAAGCACTCCGCGCTTGTATCGAGAATCCAAGATGCTGAATACCTCAAACTCTTGGGTGTCATTCAAACTTGGAATCTTTCTCTTGATCGGTCTTGAATAAGGATCTGGTTTGTAGTCCTTCAGAAGGGAGGTATGGAATACTGGGTGTATCCTTCGTAGGGAGTGTGGTAGGGTCAGCCTAAAGGGCACCAGATTGATCTGTTGTTCTATGGTAAAGGGCCCGATATATCTAGGAGTGAATTTACCTGAATGCACTCACCTGGGCAAGTATCTAGTAGACAGCCAGACCTTATCACCGGTTTTCCAAGTTGGATTTGGTCTTCTGTTCTGGTCAGCCTATCTCTTATATGTCTGGCGACTGGCTGATAAGGTTTCTTGAGCCATTTTATGAGTTTGTTTCAGGGTGTCCAACAGTTGGTCAATCATAGGTACATTGGTGGACTGAGAAGCGCAGAATGGTATATGTCTGGGTTCGTACCCGTAGGTACACCTAAAAGGACTCATCCCAATAGCAGAATGTTTGGTCTTGTTGTATGAAAATTCTGCCACCGATAAGAGATGATACCAATTGTCCTGTGTTTGGTTACAGTAACATCTCAGATACTGTTCAAGAGTGGCATTCAGGCGTTCGGTTTGTCCATTAGTCTCTGGGTGAAACCCCGACGATGACACCCTCTGAATCTGCAATTGTTTACACAAAGTCGTCCAAAACTTGTAGTTGAACTGCGTTCCTCTATCAGACACTATTGAGTATGGCAATCCATGCAGTCGAACAATCTCTTTCAGGAATATTTCTGCTGTAGTTTTGGCAGATGGTGTGCCTTTGAGGGGGCAAAATGAGCTAGCTTACTGAAAGAGTCGACAACTACCATGATCGCTGTACATCCTTCTGATTTTGGTAGTTCCACAATAAAATCCATGGATAGATGTTGCCAGGGTCACGCAGGGAGTTTCTCTTGTTGGAGGAGGCCCAATGGCTTCGCTGTACTATACTTGCTCTGCTCACATGTGGGACAGGAAGAGAAGTATTCCACAGCGTCTTTGGTCATTGTAGGCCACCGAAGGTTTCTTTTCAACAGGTCCAAAGTAGCTGCACGACCCTTGTGTCCAGCCATGGGTAGATCATGACACCAAGAAATAGCTTGGGTCTGTAAAGCTTGGGTTGGTAAGTATACTAGATTTCCTTTGAAAAGGTATTCCTCCTTGTGGATCAACGAAGGGGTTTGGATATTGGACACGGTTTTTTTAGCTTCTAATACCTGTTGTAAAAAGCTATTAATGGTCCCGATGAATTTCTTCCCACTTAACAGGTATTCCTGGTCTGTATATTTCCCTGATTCTTCTCCATAGCTGCGGGAGAGGGCATCTGCTAAGTGGTTCTCTTTCCCTGGCAGGTAAGTCAAGTCAAAATCAAATTGGGAAAAATATTTAGCCCAGCAGGCATGACGTGAGTTTCTGCATTCCATCTGCTGGAGTATACTGAGATTCCTGTGATCTGTCCGAACCTGAAACGGGTATCTAGCTCCTTGCAACAGGTGTTGCCACTCCTCACAAGCTTGTTTGATTGCCAGCAGTTCTTTTTCAATCACCAAATAGTTCTTTTCACTGGATGTGAGTGTCCTAGAGTAATAGGATATAGGATGTTCGAGTTGGTCTTCCTTCTGTTGTAGAAGCGCTGCCCCAATAGCCCCTTGTGAGGCGTCCGTTTCGACAATAAAGGGCATAGCTTGGTCTGGTTGCCTGAGGATAGGTGCAGAAGTGAAGGCTTGTTTGAGCTGGACAAAGGCAAGATCGGCTTCAGGTGTCCAGTTAAATCTCGTCCCTTTCTTCAACAAAGTCGTAATGGGTAGGACTATGTTGGAGAAACCGGTAATGAACTTCCGATAAAAATTTGCCAGACCCAAAAACTTCTGGATATCTTTTACAGAGTTGGGAACAGGCCAATTGTTGATGGCAGCTGTCTTGTTAGGGTCCATTTCTATACGATTTTCAGACAGAATAAAGCCCAAATATGGAACCGTAGAAACTTCAAAAAGACATTTTTCGGGTTTGGCTAGCAAATGGTGGTTGCAAAGTCTTTTGAGCACCTCCCTTACATGAATACGATGTTGTTCTATGGTTGTTGAGTAAATCAAGATGTCATCCAAATACACCACCATAGTTTTGAACAAAAGATCACTGAACACTTTATCCATAAATCTTTGAAACTGGGCTGGTGCATTAACTAACCCAAAGGGCATCACATTGTACTCAAAATGTCCTAACGGAGTACGAAAGGCGGTTTTCCATTCGTCCCCTTTTTTTATTCGTAAGAGATGGTATGCCCCTCTAAGGTCTAGTTTGGTGAACCATTTGGCCCCTTGCACTGCTTCCATGATCTCCTTTATCAAAGGCATAGGGTATCTGTCTCTAAATGTTTGACTATTCAGACCTCTAAAGTCAATACAAGGTCTGAGTTCCTTTGTTCCTTTTTTAGGAATAAAGAACAAAGAAGCGCCAGCTGAAGAAGTTGACTCTTGAATTAAACCGTTCTGTAGGTTTATTGCTAGGTATTCCTTTAAAGCTTCCTTCTCCGGAAGGGACAAAGGGTACATTCTTCCGAACGGAACCACTGCATCAGGAATGAGATAAATCTTGCAATCTTCAGCCCGGTGTGGTGGTAGTAGTCTAGGTTGGGTGTCCGTAAAGACATCGACAAATTCTTGATAAGCTACAGGAATGGAGTTGATACTTCTTGCAGGCACTGCACTTCCTTGATAAGATTGTCGCCCTTCTTCAGACAGGCAGGACTGTAAACATAGGTCTGATCTGAATTCCACCGTGTTGGTTCCCCAGTCTATTCCTGGATTGTGCTTTCTTAGCCAGGGGATACCCAGGATAACAAGGAAGTGGCCTGCCTTTATCAGATCAAATACGAGTGTTTCATGATGAGTCTTCATCTTCACCGCGATTTCCTTAGTCTCTTGTCGGATGAGGCCGAAGATAGTGGGGTGCCATCCACGCCTTCCACGGGTATTGGTTGTAGCTTTTCTCTCCTTGGAACGGCGAGTTTTTTAGCCCATTGATCGTCCATAAAGTTCCCAGCAGCTCCGCAGTCTAGAATAGCTAGACATTCTACAGCTTGGGTTGGTGTCCGTTCCAGTATGATCTTAAAGACCATTAGCTGATATGAAGGATCAATAGCTAAGGGTGGATTCGTAACACAGGGATTAGCCAGTGAAGCCCCTTCCGTGTCCCTGATCAAGGTCTGGGCCTTTCGTTTCCCGACCTCCTAGGGGGCACCTCGGGACAATCTCTTAGAAGATGCTTCTCAGAGCCGCAGTACATACACAAACTCAAGTCTTTTCGTCTCTTTCTTTCTGCAGCATCAAAGGACCCCTGGCTGTGCCGATTTGCATCGGTTCTTCGGTCTGAGGAAGAGACCTCTCAGTAGTAACAGGTGGGTGGGCAGAGGGAGTCGGCAGCATGCTTGGTTTGAATTTCCTTCTTTCTGCCTGTCGTTCAGAAATCCGGTGTTCTATCTGAAGAACTAGGGCTACCAGTTCTTGGAAAGAAGAAGGTCTGGCCACCCGGGAGAGTTCATCTTTTAAGTCTTCATGTAATCCTCTTCTGAAGATCGTTTGTTTTGCGGAGTCAGGCCATCTGGTCTCCTGAGCAATCCTCTGGAAGTTTGAGGCGTAAGTTTGTAAATCAGAATGGCCCTGCTTGATGTCCAAGATGTTTTCATAGGATGTGTATAACGCTTCTGATCTTTCGAACCTTTCACAAAATCGTTGCACAAAAGTGTTGTAGTCATTCAACACTGGGTCAAAATCCATAACCAGCGGGGTAGCCCATGCCAGAGCATTAACCCCAAAATCCGAGATGAGGAAGCCAACCTTTGCCCGGTCAGACTCATACATCTTAGGGCGGAAAGTAAAGTAAATCCTACATGCGTCTAGGAATTATTTTATTCTTTTGGGGTTACCTTCATACTTTCCACAGGGTAACGGCATAGGTGGAAGATCGCCCCAAACGTCTTCTCTTTGAGTTATCTGTTGCCTCATGGTCGCATTGTCAGCCTTAAGAGTGGTGTTTTCAGCCTTCATAGTTTGAAGCTCGGCGGTAATCCCTTGTATGGCATTGACCAGTTCTTGATACTGTTCTAAGCTAGCCATCTTGGGGCGTTGCAAACTATCATGAAATGATGAAGTTCCAGCTTGATAAATGCCCTCAATTACCCCCCACCCCTCCTCCTCCTCACCTGTACTGGTTTCTTCTGTGGAACACTCCATGGATATTGCTCTTCTTTCTCTCCAAGCAGTGTCCTGTCTTTTTTTTGTGAGTTTAGGACAAGCTCCACTGGAGGCCCCCTTGCCAACTAGCTACCTGCCAGGCAAAGGGACCCTCAGGGAGCCTGCCCACAAAACCAGGGAAAAGCTTGGCTGAAAAACCCTGGAGTGCTGGGATGTTGACAGCACTGTTGATGCCTTGGAAGGAAGGCTTGAAGAAGTTGATTGTAGAGCGGACTCCAGCTCCCAGAATGCTCTTCAGGAAGCAGATGGTGATAGATCCGATGGGAAGAGTAGGAGCGGGCAGAAATGAGGTCTCCGGAACAGAGTACAGCAGTGAAAAGGCCCTCAGAACGAGTGCCGGGTGCCGCAAGCAGAAGGCAGGCGAGGCCCAGGAAATAGAGAGGTAAGCAAGGAATTGAAACTCCCGCACCGAGCCGGAGGGAGAGAGTAGGCTCGGAGCACACAGGAAGCTCCCGCGCCGAGCCAGAGGGAGTGAGAGGCTCAGAACACACGGAAGCCAAACACGCAGCAGGCGGTAGAAGGAGGACAAAGGAAGAAACAGGGAGCATAAATAGCTTTGGAAGAAACACAGCGTATAAACCCGTAGGGGAAAACAGGGTTGCAATGCATCGGCACCATTGTTCAACGCTTACTTATACGTGTCCCGTTGTGAGTGCGTGCATGAAAAAGACTAGACCGCTACCTGTCAGCCCTTCTTCCATAGCCTCCACAGTTTCCATGGTGTGCGCGTCATGACACACAGGCACATACATACAACAGGCGGGGCAGCTAGATATGGAGTACAGTCGCACAGGCACATACATACAACAGGGGGCAGCTGGAAACGGAGTACAGTCACACAGGTACATACATAAAACAGGAGGGCAGCTAGATACAGAGTACAGTCACACAGGCCCATACGTACAACAGGGGGCTGCTAGATACGGAGTACAGTCATGCAGGCACATACATACACCTGGGGGAGCAGCTGGATACGGAGTACAGTCACACAGGCACTTACATACAACTTGGGGGCAGCTAGATACGGTGTACAGTCACACAGGCACATACATACAACAGGGGGCAGCTAGATACGGAGTACAGTCACACAGGCATGTGCATACAACAGGGGGGAAGCTAGATATGGAGTACAGTCACACAGTCACATACATACAACAGGGGCTCAGATAGATACGGAGTACAGCCACACAGGCACATACATACAACTGGGGGGGCAGCTAAATATGGAGTACAGTCACACAGGCACATACATATAACAGGGGGGCAGCTAGATACGGCACATACATACAACAGGGAGGGCAGCTAGATACAGATTACAGTCACAGGCACATACATACAACAGGGAAGGGCTGCTATATACGGAGTACAGTCACACAGGCACATACATACAATGGGGGGGCAGCTAGAAATGGAGTACAGTCACACAGGCACATACATACAACAGGGGGGCAGCTAGATACAAAGTACAGTCACACAGGCAGATACAGACAACTGGGTGGGGGGGCAGCTAGATGCATAGTTCCACCCAGTCGCGTTCAGACAGCAGACATGGAGCAGACAGGGGCCCAGGAAGTGGGCCTTTGGTGAGGGGGCCAGCTAAAGCCTGCCGGTCCCCGATTGAATAGAAGAGATGGAAAGATCTCATGGCACCAGCTTTCAAGGCTAAGCTCAGAGGAATAATGGAAATAATGCGTCCTGTGCTAGTTTGCAAAATAAAATCGTCCAAATTCACGAAACGAAACCGGGACTGGAGGAGCTACTCACACATGACATGGGACAACTTGGGAGAGTCTCCTGCTTTTGCCATAACCTGCTTCCACTCACCCTTTGTAACGCTCACCTGGTATCCACGGGGACGTCACTCAGCCTGTTCTGACCTCTTACGACCTCAAACCCTTCCCTGGAGGCTATTCGACTGGAGACTGGGCCTGAAACACAGGATTGGTAGAGTTTAACTCCCTATTGTCTCTGTGTGCTTGAACCCCTTCTTCCCCGGAGTCCAACCATTCCCTTTGATCCACAGCTCACCTTTTTTTCTTGGATAGTGTGCTCTCCGTCCTGATTTCAGTGCAGGGGCGCATTGATTGATGCGGGCTCGTTGCTGCCTATTTACTTCACTGGCAAGAGTCCGACAGGTAAGTATAATGAGTCTTTTGAACAGTTCTCTAACTTCGTTCCTTTCCTTCCTTAGATGATGTCCGGCGTCCGGGGATGGCAGCGCGCTGCTGAGATGAGTAGCGCTGAAGGTGAGTGAGAGCGCAATGCTCGATGCACCCCTTACGTATTTGCATTGAACTGACTTCTTTTTCTGTGTCTTTTAGGTGCCATGACGTTTTCATCGTGGATGCCGGTTATGAAGAACAAATGCGGTGGGTAAGCGCGGTATGCGGCGCCTCTAGATGTTTCCACGCTAACCCGGAGTGTCTTTTCCCTCTTGCAGATGGATGAGAAGTTCCGGAGACAGAGATCCCCCAGAGCGGCTGGGATTCAGGTAAGCGTTTGAAGCTCGTACAGTATTTAAAAATAAGGGAAGATTTGCAGAATGCTTACTAATGCCTTTTTTCTGTTCTTTTCCCTTTTCCTTAGGAAGCGGCGTGCCAGGATGGGAATGACACCGCCGAAGATGCCCGCCGAACAGAAGGAGCGATGAGTGATGGGCAGAAGCGCCGCAAGGTAAGGCTGTTCCTAACGGTGTTCTTGTTCTTACAGGAGCTGAGCGCAGAAGAAAGATGCAGGCCTACTGGAGACCGATCCGAACACGGGGAGTGTCACGCTGCAGGTGCAGAAAACGCAAAGCATGTTTCTCAGCCTGGGTGTGGCTTAAATAGTCTCTGGATATCCCAGGTGTCTCTGGGCTGAACCACACCCAAAAAACTAGACCGCACATGCAGTTCTGGGAACCGAAATAGGTGGGGGCATCCATCTTGTCCCCATCAATGCACTACAAGTCCAATCCCTAATGTTATCCTATGGGAGTGAGTGAGTCTGGTGCCACAAGCGCCAAGTCTGACTCCAAATGGGTCTTTGGAGGGATGGAGAGGCCCTTGAGCACCATGTAGGTCATCGTGCCCTGGCTCCAGCCTGACATCATGGAGGGCTGGGGACATGAGGAGCAGGAATCATGGCACCCTTTGATAGTTCGTTATTTTGTTCTAGCGGGCTCATGCCGCATGACTCTTTGATGGACTCTGAGTGTAAGGAATTCGACCATCCACCAGGGGAATGTGCGCTCAACTGGGCTTTTTTTGAAGTTTTATAATTTAAATGAATGATGGGAGATCAACCTTAGAAGCGTGTGGGGCTAATCTGCACACATTTTCCTCTGCTCACCGCACAACAAATACATAGTCAAGTGCACTCTGTGGTGGAAACAGCCTAAAGGCACAGTCCTCCCTGTCACATTTAGCTGGAATGTGACAGCCACAGGTACATCAAAGCATCTAAGGAAGGGGGAAGGCAACACCTTCCTCCGGACATGGCCAGCCTAATTGAAATATCAAAGGTCCCGTGGATCTGCCCTCTCTATTGTCTAGGTTCTATTGGTGGCAGCACATGCCGATGAGAGTTAATTGAAACAGCCCTACGATAGGCCTGATCGAGGAACTGACAACTGGGGACATGGCACAAATGCCTCTTTGATGTTTACTGCAGGGAACCCCCTTTCAGAGGGAAGAAGTATGTGATTTGATGGAGACAGAAGTCTGTTCTCGCCATAAACTTCAAGGGAGACCTGCACTTTGATCAGGAGTCACACAGAGCTCAATTAACCAGAGAGACACTTTGATCCACAACATACAGGAAAATGGGTGGCAAGCTGGTTATGAGCTCACGCATAACAGACGATTGTTGGTGGGGACCCAGGCTTGGTTCATTAAGGAAAGCTTAGCCTGCACCAATCACTGGGGCCCATTTGGCTTTAAAAGAGGGCTGAGCCCCTCACTTAGCAGATCTTCCGACGTCTTTGAAAGGAGTAAGAAGAAGGACTCATTTGGACCCTAGCTGAAGGTACAATCTGCCTCACAGCTTCTGCCGCCAGTGAAGGAAGGCCAGGATTTCCAAGAGGAAAGCATGATCCCTCCCCTAAACATCTCCCAGGGAACAGAGGGGGATATCGGACACAGAGGACCCATCCAGTAGCTGCAGAACTGCTACCCACCCAGCACACAGCGTACCCCGCTAGGTTCTGCCAGCAAGTTTCCTAGGTGGGAAGTGCCAGAGTGTCTATGAACAAAGGACCAGGCCGTTGCCTGCAAACACTCTCTGCCCTAAAGGATGACACAAGCCTGAGAAGAAGCTAGGAGGAGTGCCACGACAAGCATCAGCCAGCGACCATCTTTTAAGGACATTTTCGAGGCAGGCGAGCTCTCAAACTGTGACTAGCTGCACAACTGACTGTTTACACTCTGCACTCACTAAAGATGTCCGAGTTGCCTCGACCAGAGTTCCAGATCCACCAACTGCCTGCTGCCTGATACCAGCAGCTGTCTCCTGTCTTGAACTCTGTCGCTGAAGCTGCAAAGCATCCTGGAACCGTCTCGACGCTGTCGAGCATCAAGATCATCTCAAGCATCAAGTATATTGTGGTTCTGTCCCCCTGGTCCATCTCACAAGGCCCGTAGTGACATTTACGACCCCTTGCTCCCTTGCTGCTGAAATCCAATAACCTTGAACCGTTAAGACTGATTGCTTTACCTACTACTCTCCTGTCAGTAGCCAGAGTGCATCCCTTTCCTTTGTGAAACTGTCTGTCCTCTGTGTTCCTTTACGGGGTGGGTTGTATTTTGTAGTGTGCTAGAACTGTCTGTTGTAATAATATTTAAGTAGATATTTGTATACAACCTTGACTGGACAGTCCCTTTTACCATTCAGTAATAATTGTATTTTCGCTGTGTTGCAACTAACCAACTATCCACGACCTTCGGAGATAAGCCTGCCATTCCGTCCATGTTACCAAAATTGGACAAGGAGGTTTATAATTTACATGTGTTTCCAATCTGTTTGGATCCCTTCTGGGGTACTAGAGGTGCGGGCTGATTGATGCTTTAGAAATCGATATTCATCCTTGGACCGCTGGTGCCCCAGCAGTTGATTTGTCAAACCAAGGCACAGTCACTTCACCATCTCCACCACTGCAACTGTCATCGGTGTCTATGTCACCATCCACATAGTCAGAACAACTCTCTTGCAAGATCACTGCATCAACTGGTTCCTCATTATCCTACTTCTGCAAGTCTCCTGAAGTACGATGAGTTTCAGGTGATGGAACGACCAGGACCTTCAGCTGACACCATGGACCATTGAACAGCTGTTACAGTCAATGAGCTGGAATCAAATGCCGACACATCCTCTGCCCTTAGGTTGACGTACCAGCAGAGTCACTCACTTGTATTTTCAATTCCTTAGCTCTTCTCCTCCCATCTGCATACCTCTTCATTTTCATTTTTCTTTTGCTTGCATCGCCCCTTATGTGACAGGGGTGACATTCAGGGTTTGCCAGGGTTCACAACTACTACCATGTGGTCTCCCTTGCTACCCCTAAATATATATTTTTTTAGACTTGTTTTTTTTATGCAACCTCCTGGTTGGTGGAAAGCACCATGTGGCTCTTTGCTTGTGGAGTGGCTGGCTTTCTTGTTCAGGCCTCTTAAAAAATAACAGGGGTAACACAAGTTTTACACTTTCAGCAGTGACCGTAAATAAGAAAGAATAGGAAATGCTCAGAGGTCCTTGGCCCCGTGTCCTAAACCGGGCGCATACGCAAGGCCGATAATAGCTAGACTTATGAACTACAGGGACCTGGTACTGAGAGCCACGAGGGTCAAACAAGAACTGAAGAAAGGGTCCAATGTGATCCGCATATTCCCTGACTACACCATGGCAGTCCAGCAGAAAGACGAACATTTATGGGAGTTAAGAAGATTCTCAGAGAGCGCAAGATCCCCTACGCAATGCTCTACCCAGTTAGGCTTTGGATGCAATACAACAACTAGACATACTTTTTTACATTCCCAGAGGAGGCTGTTACCTTTGTCTAAGCTAACATTCCACTGCCTGACAAAGAATCTCCAGGTATTGGTGAGAGAGACGACTGATATCCTTTGATTGGAAAGCAAATGGAACAGCAGCAACATGACTGGAGACCTCCAGGACTGGCGAGTAATGGAGCAATTATCGGACACACCCACCAAGAAATTTGAAATTCCTTGTCAAGACTGGTAGAACTGCACAGATCGGCCGAATTCATTATGTGCACTGGTAAAGTTATAAAAAGATCAGATGCTATAAAATATAAATTAATAAGCTAGCTCGTGGATCCCGGCCTTCACTGCAGCAGCCACCCCCCATGCAAGTGCATAGCTTAGTGAAATGGTTAAGAGTGGGGGGCGGACGGGAGAATGTTGGGTCAAGCATAGTTGAAGTTTCGGAACTAGGGAGGGAGGGGGAGAAGGGAACAGTTGCGGAGTTAAAGTTAAAATACTGCACAGACTAGAAACATTATGTTACTGCAACAATGATAGAACATTCAATAGTGTGAGAGTGAAATGTGCTTGCATGAAAGGTGATGGCTGATAAAAAGGAGGCCGAAGTCAAGCTATTGAGCTGGAACATGAGAGGCCTAGGCATGCCAGTGATAATGAGGAAGGTAATGGCATATGTCAACAGGCAAGGGCACAGATCTTATTCCTACCGGAAACATATGTTAGAGCAACAAGCACGTAAATTTGCAACGGGGTGGGGAGAACACAGATACTATACATCCTACTACACCAGAGCCCGGGGGTTATGATACTGGTACAATGATCGCTCCCATTTACCTGTTATGGAACAGAGAGTGATCCGAATGGCAGATATGTGGTTCTACATGGCAAACTGGGTAGCACCGAGATACTATTGATCAATACATATGGCCCCAAAATTGACGATCCAGAATACTATCAGGAAGTCTTTCAGAAATGCGCCAAATAACTGACAGCCCAAGTTATATGTGGAGGAGACTTCAATACCATATTGAATGTGGAGTTAGTGTAAGAGGATTCAATTCAACACTACGGCTAAGTCAATGCCTAGTCTGGGATACTGAATGGAAACCCTTATTGATATATCTTTATGTCCAGTTCATGAGTTCTGGATGACTACCCCTATATAACACCCCTCTCTTAGAATCCCCCTGACCCCACTGAGCCAAGAAGTAGTTCTGTTTTGCAAGTTTAAAAGGTTTATTTGAGAATTTAAACTATATATATATATATATATATATATATATATATATATATATATATATATATATATCACACTTTATAATAAATTAATATCTGATAGTACACTTAGACATATGATGTTGATCAACAATGGGTAATCTGGCACTTGCACACTTCTTTACAATCAATGAGGAGTTAGTATAGGATGGATAAAGTAGCAAAAATACTTTTATGATTTCAAGGGGAAAAGCAATGAGGAATAAAATGCAGTACAGAAGTACTTGATATGATTTTAGCAAAAGATAAGATAATCACTTTTTCTCTGGCAATTCACCCCCCTCCCCTATGCAATTTAAGAAATGGAAGGAGATGGAAAGAGGAGCACACAGTTCTCAGGAATGCAATCAAATACAATACGAAATTCAGTTCCCCCCCAGCAAGCTTAGAGGAAACAGGTAGGAGTTTGCAACACAGGCCCAAAATGCTTTTAAATGTGATGGCAATGGATGGGAAAATATGCCAACTGATTTTAATTCCCTCTAGAGATTCAGGGTGAGTGGGAGATGCGTGTTGGTATTATTTCAGGCTCACTTTAGCAATGCTCTATGAGTTATTAAGAGACAAACGAATTTTTAGCACAGGAAAGCAAAAAGCTGCTATCTTTTTACAGGTAAAGAAATCAGGCCAAATCGCAAATCGCGGCAAAATTCACGAGTGCGTGAATCGTGATTACGGCAAAAGTATAAGGAGCAAGTCGGTTCTAGGTCCGTTGGAAAGCTGAGATTCTAAGCTTTCAGAGGAAAGTTAAATCTCGTTCCTAGCCCAAACGGTTCCAGAGATATGGACGATTAAATAAAGGTAGTTTTTCGGATTTAAAGTAAACTCAAAATGACAGGTGACAGCTTGCAGCTTCAGAATTGACAGGTGACAGTTGTGCAGCTTTACAAATGACAGATGACACGATTTCTAGGAGGCTGTTCTACTTAGGTTAAAATAGTTTGGATTAGACTATTTTAACTAAGAGATTGGTTCTGCACAGTTCTGCTAGGTACTCACAATATAAATTTGAAATAGGCCTCGCCACGGATCTGGTCAGGTTTTGGACTGGACTCCGGTTCTGGTCTCGGCACTTCACAGTGATCTGGGTCAGCTCTCTGGTTCTGCTCACAGCAGTCTAGCCTCTCTGGATTCTGGATGTAACACTGTTTTCTGGGTACTGCTACAGGTTCTGGAGATTGATGGATTTGAAGTCTGGATCTCTGGATGTGAAGTCGTCGGTCAGCATGCTCCGCAGCAAATGGAATTGAATGTCTCTACCTGTCCCAGCAGTCTCTTTTTATGTGTTTTGGAAAGTGGGTGTGTGCGTTGGTCATAACTAAACCTGCCCCTCTCACTTGTCATTGGCCCAATTCTCCCCTCTCCCATGATTGGGGGAAGGAAATGTGAGTCAGAGTGATGCTGTAGGTTTTATGGTCAGAGGAACCTCCCCTTGTCAGATTGCAGACAAATCTATTTCTGAACCAAATACATATTTATCTATGCACCATTTTTCTAATATTATACAGTTAACACAGTTAATATTATACAGTTAACATATTTTCTGTAGCACCAAACCATCCGATCCCTGTCTTTGTACGATGTCGTGTCCACTGATGACAGAATTCTCCCCTTTTCATCCAGATAACGACCTCTAAACCTTTCCAGATTTTACACAAATGTGCACCAGGGATATGGGCTACAGATGATAAAGTGTCAGATTTTTAACATGCATACATTTGGAGTGAGACCCTATTTTCCGCTAGCAACCCCCCAGAATACACCACAGGGTCCTAACGCCTCTTAAAATGTTCACAGAAAAATCACAAAAATAATGATATTACTTATATAATTCTGACAAATCCGCACTATGAGTTATCTATCTTTTTAAAATTATGCTCTGGTCAAAAAAGGGGTGTGGCTTCCCACATCACAGGGTGGAATAACTGGTTTATCCACTTCCCCCAAGCTCAGCTGCTAGCAGAGGCACTGCCCCTCCCAGTTTCCCCTAAGAGGAAGCCACTTTACGACGCCCCCAATATAAAATTTGCCTGAGTCCAGGACAGGCCTTTGTTCAACTCCCTGTAGTCCCCAGCTGCCACTCCCCTTTCAATAAACAGGGCCATGTGCCCTCAGGATGCAGCCAGGCCTGGCAGGGAACACAGCTGTTGATCCAGTTTCAACTCCTGTCGGGGGTAGTTGTCAGGCAGAATCCAGTTTCATTAAGCAAGGTTTGAGCTAAATGTCACTTTTTGTTCCCAGTTTTCTACATTCAAATGAAGCTGACAATTTTTACCTGTACATTAAATAATTACTTCCTTCAAGTCATTTCAGAATATAGTTTTACATTGTATCCACCTCTTAGCAAGTCTTTCCTTGGTCTGGTTTTGTTTCATTTGTTCAGTTTTACACAAAACTCTGGTGGTTTTAAAACGCCGGCTTTCTGATAATGGTGAGTACTGGTAATGCAACCATTTTTGGGATTAAGAAAATGAATTCCCCACAGTTCTGAGTTGCTTTTTTTTGCAATCAGCATTGCCATTCCCAATGGTTTCAGGCTACTGTGTGTGTAGCCCAATGGTGGTTTTAGGCAGTGCCCTCCTGTGCTCACAACATAGGCAAACATGGGTGGCAGCCTATTCTTCATGTTTTCCCTGTGCACTCTCTGGGGAGTTCTGGCCATCATGATGTTTTCCATGCCAGTACTGGACAGTTTTATGGTAGGGCTTGGATGCATGGGTAAAATCATCCCACAAGCCCCCCCTCTTGCGATGGCCATTCTGTCCTTTCACTGATGGAACTCACAAGATCTGGGATGTTCACCTCCTCTTCTTCCAATTCCATGGAGGGCACAGTTCAGCATCTTTTCCTCCCTCCGGTTGGATCGATCGGTTCTCCTCGCCGGTCCTGATGGGAATATTGGGCGGTACCCCGGGCCCCTTGGGTCTCTGCTCCCGGTCTCCGGATCGTCCTCCTTGGCCAGTCTCCAGGTTTCATCTCTCTTAGGATGATAAAGCAAAGTGGCAATACCTATTCGTAGACATTTCTTCACCACTATTAATGGTGTGGCGAACATATACATTTTATGAATCAGAAGATATGAACATATGCATTTTCTTTTTTAAATTATGAGACAAGAACATATATATATATACACGGATCACAGAATTTTATATGCTATATGTGGAATATTTTAGGGTTGGAACTGAATTACTCTGGAGCGGCCCCCTCTGGGATTCCAGTGGATTCCTCCAGTTGTTGCAGAGTGTGCCTGGGATGGCAACACTTTAGCTGATTTATATGTACCCACTTGTCTTCCCTTTCCGCCAAACTGCCTTTGGGGATGCGGATCTTGTATGCAACAGGGGAGATCTTGTCTATAAATTCAAACGGTCCCTTCCATGTAGGCAAGAATTTTCGCTGTTTGGCCTGGTTCCTTTGGAAATTGTATAGATAGACCCGATTACCCACCTTATATTCCTTTCGGGTAGTTTTTAAATCATAGTGGGTCTTCATGCTCTCGGCTGATCTTTCTAGATTCCGCTGAGCATAGGCAAAAGCATGTTGAAGGTGTTTCCTTAAATTCTCCACATACTCATGAGTTGTGGAGGCATTTATCAGTGTCTGCTCTTGGGTCCTGTAGAGCAAATGCTGGGGAAGCACCATCTTGCGTCCCGTCATCAACTCAAATGGTGACATTTTGGTTGCAGATGAAGGGGTAGATCTGATGGCCATTAGGACCAGAGGTAATCGGATATCCCAACGTGGCCCAGAATCTGCCACAAACTTTTTTAATATGCTCACAATGGTTTGGTTATATCTCTCTACTGCTCCAGAAGAAGCTGGCCTGTAAGCAATGTGTAGCTTCCTTTTAACCCCCAGTATCTCCCACATCTTTGTCATTACTTCACTAGTGAAGTGGCTACCTCTTTCTGACTCAATCCTTTGAGGTAGACCAAAACGGGAAAAGATGTGGTTAATCATCAGGGCAGCTGCTGTTTCTGCCTTGCAGTTTGGGGCAGGGAGACATTCCACCCACTTGGTAAACAAGCATGTAACGGTCAACATGTACTTGTTTCCTCTAGACGAGCGGATTACAGGGCCTACAAAGTCGATTTGCAAATCTGACCATGGCAGTGTCATCCCCCTCTTTTGGAGAGGCGCACGGTGTGTGAGGGATGATGGCTGAAATTGTGCACACACAAGACACCCCTTCAAGTATTGGTTGAGGTCCTGCCCCATGTGTGGCCAGTATGCAACCTCTCTTAAGATTTCCAGTGTTGTGTGAAACCCCCTATGACCGACGGTGGCCGCATCATGGGTGTGACTTAACATCAGGCTTCGGAATGAGGTAGGAACCACCCACTGATCGTGGCCAGCTTTGGATTTCCTTACCAGCAAACCGTCTTGGATTCGGAACATTTTTGGACATTTCATCAACACTCTTAGGTCCTCTTTCCCAATGTAATCGGTATCCGTCAGGAGAAAGTTATCAGGGTCCTCAAGGTGTTGGTAAAACTTACCAATAATTGGATCCCCCTTCTGAGCTGTAATTAAATCAGCATCAGGGGTCTCTTTACTCCATTGTGCAGTTGAAAGATCATTGTGAGCATTTGTCTGGGACCTAGTGATAGCAGTGACCTGGATTTCCCCCAATAGGGACTCTATTTCTAGTAGATCCCCTTGGATGGCCCCGGTTTTGGCCAGCTGATCAGCTAAGTCATTTCCAGTTTTGTCTGGTCCCTCTACTTTGGAATGACCCTTGATCTTTTTCCAGTAGATGGTCATCCCATTCGATGTGACCAGATCATCAATGTTTTGGATTAACTTCCCATGTTTCAAGGGTTTGTTATTAGCACATAACATGCCTCTGGTTTTCCAATTAACCAGGTGCTCCACGAACCCGTTCCGTACGTAATCTGAATCTGTGATTATGACCAGTTCCTGGAGTTGATGTTGGACAGCAGTGAGGATGGCCTGATGCACAGCCATCAATTCTGCCACCTGACTACTTCGGGGACCAATTTTGTATCCAGCGGAGGGTTCTGGTGACTCATTCACCCATGCATTCCCTACGCCGGCCACCAGTTCTTTCTCCCTGTTGTCGTCAACATGGTACGAGCATCCATCCACATAGACAGTGGGCATTCCCTCACACTTGTCTTCTTCAAAGACTTTGTGTGGGGAATTAAGGTATGCCTCCATGTTGTCCTTGATTTTTAGACTTTCGTCCTCGAGACAGTTTTCTCTGGCACAATCATGCAAGTCAGCCAGACCTTGCGCGAGGGGACTCTTCTTGTTTTGGCCATATCTGACCTCTACAGGAAAGCCTTGCATTGACAGAATCCAGGAAGTAATTCGGGAATTACTCACATTTCCGGCCCGGATTCTGTCACTTTGGAGATATTGCAGAGGCTGGTGTGGAGTCTCCACTATGATGTGTTCCCCCTGGATAAACGGGCGGTAATTCTTCAATGCCCACACCACATCCAGGAGTGCCTTCTCACAATCGTTGAATTTTTCCTCCACGGAGGATAAAGTTTTGCTCGCATAGGAGATTACTTTATTGACCTTGTCATGCTTTTGGTATAATACTGCCGTCAAGCACGTATTAGAGAACCCCGTCTCCAGGAAGAACTCCTTGTTTCTGACAGGGTAAGCTAGGCAAGGCGCTTGTGAGAGGCTTCTTTTGAGTTGTCTTACCGCCTCGGATTGTTCTGGACCCCATTCCCACTTGACCCCCCCCTTCAAGAGATGAATCAGGGGTCTAGTGATCTCTGCGTAGCCTTCAATGAACTTTCTGCTGTAATTAGTCAGTCCAAGGAGGCTCCTGAGTTCCCGCAGAGTTGTGGAGTCTTTCAGTTTCTGGAGTGCTTCCACTTTCTTTTCTTGGGGACAGAGACCCTGAGGAGTAATCTCATGCCCCAAGAAATTAACACGGGTTCTACACCACTGTGCTTTCTGAAAGGAAAGTTTTGCTCCGGTGGCCCTCAACTGTGTCAGAACATAACGGATCTCCGCTATGTGTTCCTCCACATATGAACTTTTGATGAGGACATCATCTACATAAGCCAGGTTACCCCTCGCACCCAGGTCAGGTATGGCCTTATGTAGGAAAATGTTGAATTCATTGCCGGAGTTGAGGTATCCGAAGGGAGTCCGGGTCCATGTGTACTGCTGGCCCCCAAAGGTAAAAGCCAGTTTGTATTGGTCCTCCCTACTGACAGGCACGGTCCAGTATCCATTGGTCAGGTCTATTGCTGTGAATACCTGTGACCCCTGAATCTGGGCCAGCCCTTGGTCAATGTAGGGCAGAGGCCATCGGGAAGTATGGACCCGTTTGTTGAGCTCCCTAAGGTCGGCGCAGAGTCTCCACTGGCCGTTTGGCTTCAATATTCCCAGCACCGGATTATTGAAAGTGCTGTGGACTGGACGGATTATTCCCCTGGACTCAAGGTTCTTAATTATTTCAGTAAGGGACTCCATGGATGCGAGAGGCAAGCAATATTGCTTCACAAACACTGGAGTCATTCCAGGGTCCGTGGGAATTGTTGTGGTGTGGATGTCGGTGCGACCACAGTCATATGAGTCTACTGCAAAGAGATCTTGGAAATCCAAGAAAACCTGTTTCAACTTTTGCTTCTGTTCCAGAGTCACACAGGCATCAGCTAGGTTGACTCTCTCTTCCACCATCTGCCTGAAGCCTGGAAAGACTTCTGGTTTGGCTATCTCAGCGGCCTCCTCCAGCTGGGTGGAGAAGTCCCTGGTCAGAGTGCTGATTTGGACTGGAGGCTTCAGGTGGGAAAGGCAGCCCTCATGGACCTGGAAAATCACCTCATCCCTCCTGAAGTCACAAGTCACATCTTCCTTACCATAAGGGCAAGAAGTGTACACCAGGAAGTTCCCCCCATGCGGGGTGAAAATCCTGTCTGGTGTTGTGTCGTCATCACTGTCACTGTCAAAACAGTCCTTGGGGATTGGTCCTAACAGTTCATTTCCTAAATCAATGGAGAAATGTCGGTCATCAACCGCCATTCCAATAATGGTGCCTGCGGCTAGAGTAATACTCTTTAAGTCACTGTTATCCACCTCTATTGGAATGGTGTCATGTTCTATGTTGACTAATGGTGTTGGGTTTACCCCCAACCCTTGCTGTTGGAGAGAAGCATTTAGATGAATATAAGCATCAGGGTTTTTCAATTTTTGTCCTCTTTTAGCTTTCACTCCCAGGGAGAATTGTCGGGTCCTTTCTGGGATGGTGACTTCCTCTTTAATCTGAATTTCAACTGCATAAGGTAGCAATTGAGCTGACCTAAATACTTTTTCTGAATCATCAAAGCCCATGGGATTATCCGCTAATCGGGACCAAGCTTTGAAGTTTATTAGGTCCAAACTAATGGCAAAGCGATTGAGAATGTCACTGCCTAAGTAAAAGGCGGCAGTGACGTCTCGCATGACCCAACAATTATGGACTATGCTCTTGTTGCCAATGGAGATTTTGAGCATACACCTGCTTGGCAGGAGATGTTTGGAATTAGGTGCTTCCAGGTCCATTTCCCATTTGTCTATCAGTTTGAATGTGGGAATGGCTGGATCTTTTGGGAGTTGGCGGAACATGGCTTCGCTGATGAAGCTCTTACCGTTGTTCACACACACTCGAGCGAGAACAGAGTCCTTCCCATCATTTAACTGAACAGGGATGAACAACTGCTCTCCAATTTGCTGAATATCAGCCAGGCTCTGAGCTGATTTCACATCTTTCTGGACTATAGGAGTGGGAGTTTCTGATTGTGGATTTGTAAAGAATTTCAGGGTGTTTCCTTCCAGTGTGGAATACCACCTTAAACTGGAAGGAAGGTTGATTTTCAGAAATAGAGAGGACCCCCCATCACCAGTCTGTTGTCCTACTGCTATTACTGTCACGTCTGGAATTTGGTTGTTCTGGAAGTGAAATTCTACTTGGTCAGATTTTTGTTCGACCATGTGGCAGGTGCCGTTTAAACTAACATGGTTGACACTCTGTTTTAATTTTATTGGTCGGCTAGTCTGGGTCCAGAGGACCTTGTTTACTCAATCTATTAGTGGTGACAACATTCTCAGGAGGTCATTCCCTAGTAAAAAAGGGGTGCCCTCTGGAGTCACTACTATGACCGGGTGTTTCACCTTGTGTCGCCCAATTTTAATGTCCAAGTCTGCAGTCGCCTCAACGGGAATTTCCTTCCCGTCAAAGTTCTGCAGTTGTCCAGGAAGAGAGGTGAGAGGAATTCGGTAATTCTCCCCCCTTCCCGCATTTAGTTCCTCAAAGGCCCTTTTGGACAGAAGGGTAGCTTGGGATCCAGTGTCCACCAGTGCCAAAATTGTACCCTGCCCCTGTACTTGTACCGGGGCATAGTATCTTCCCTCCTTCTCCTCAAGGGGGCACAGATAATGCACATTTTTGGACAACTGGTGGGCTAACTTTCTGGTTTTGGACATTGCTAGCGAAGAGATTTGGGCAGAATTCTGTGGAGGGCCTGGGGAATTTGAAAGAAAAAGTTGGCAACTGGAAATGGTTTCGGGTTCTGGGCCACCCCCCCCTTTTTGGAGGCAGTCATCAGGATGGGTTTGACCCTTGGGATTTTGGTATTGTCGGTTCTGGGATGAGATGATGGGCGGCGGTAGCTCAGTCTCCACATCTCCCCAGTCTAAATTGGCATTCCTGGGGACCCATTTTTCCTTGGGAGGAGTTCCCCCATCTCTGAAGGAGAAGATCCTTTTCCCAGGATCTTCTGAGGATCCCTCTCCCTCAAATGGGAAGACCTGTACCTCCTCCACAAAGTGGGTCTGTTTGGGTCCTTTGTTTCTCCTACCCCCCCTCTGCTCCTTGGGATGCAGGCTTTCAGGGGCAGGAGATTTTGTTTCCGGTTCCTGGTTTTCCAGGGGCTTTTTTACAAGTTGGGAAGGAAGCTTCCTCCAAGGCTTTACACCCCCCTTCCCCGTGTGACTCCTCCCTGGGAACCGGTGGGTTATCGGGGTGCTGCCCCCGTCATTGTTCTGGAGCACCAGGTCCAGAGTTTGGGGCATTCTGCGGTGGCATGCTCATCTGAGGGTTCTGTTGAGCCCTCAGTATGTGACCCAGATCTCGTGCCATATTTTGGACCTGGCGCTCAAGTTGTGAAACCCGCTCAGGCTGATACGGGGCTCTATTTTCTCCCCTGGGCTGATCCCGGGAAGGGTAGCTATCCCTTCTCTGGTAGTACCCCTGGTTGGGAAGATTTTGGTACCCCTCCAGCCTTGGCCTCCCCTCTCCCGGATTAGGTTGTTTGGGCTCAGGGAATTGGGGAAAGAAGGATGGATGATTTTGGGGCTGGAAATTGGGCGGATACCTGGGGAAAAAGTTCTGCCCAGGATTTGGAGAATTTCTGCCCTCCTGGGGGAAGTTAGAAGGGAAGTTCCCTGGGTTAGGTGCTTGGCTGGATCCCCCCCCCCTTGGGCTGGAGTAGTCCACACATAACCCAGGATTGGTCGGTTTCCCTTGTAGCAGGGACTTACATAGTCAGGGGAGCGGGGGACCCCATTTGTGGGACTACCTCCTCGACTCCCTGTCTGTGACTGGCCCGAGGGCCTTCTGGGCTGTGAATTGTTTGGTACAGGCAGGTTTTTAGGCCCCCCATCTCCAAATCTAAAACGGGGGTAACCTTTACCTCTGCCACCTTGGCAGCAGCAGGGGTGCTGTTGGTTTTGGGGTTTTTCGGCACATTATTTTTATTTTCGATGGGCTTCTGCACCTCATAGATCCGGGTAGCCTGTTCAATGACCCAGTCTAAAGATCTTTTCTCATGAAAATCTCTCACGAGCTAGGTCATTATGTATTTGGGTAAGGCATGGAAAAACGTGTTGATAAATTCTCTGCTATCCATGCGCACCCTTCTGGTGGTCTGCGCAAAAGCACGCTTTAATTCTTGCACAAACTCTTGTGGGGCCTTGCGAGCCTCTTGAGGATTTCTGTGCACAGAAAAATGTTTCAAGATGGCCGCCCTGTATGTAGACCACCTTGAATGATTTTGATCCTCCAGCCCCGCAAAGAAACTGGAGTATTCTGGTGAGAAGGTCCACTTTACATATTGAATACAGCTTTGGCTGTCCTTCAAATGGAAAGTCTCCATCATTTGCTCATAGAGCTCCAAGTGTTCCCAAACAGAATACTTGGCGTTCTTATGATAAGGCGTGATGACACTCCTTAGTGCCTTTATTTGTTTCAATGGGTCCTTAAGCAAGGCCCTTTTTGCCTTATTGTCCTTTTTGGTTCGGGTAAACCTGGTCCATTCATCCCCTGACTCAGAAGTGCTGCTCCCAGAGGTGCCCGTCTGATCTTCCAGGTTTTCCCGGATTCTGCGAGCCTGGGAATGGCTGGCAGAATGTGGGGACCTGGTCTCCTGTGTCCTGTAATGCTCAGAGGAGTCTTCAGACCCCTCCTTGCTGCCAGGATTTGATGGGTACCCCCCCACTGACCTAAGTGGGCAGAGGTTTTCAGGATTCCCTTAATGGGCCTACTCTCCTGGGGTTCCCCACTAAATTGCACTGTGCTTGGGTGCCCATACCCGGATGCCCGCCCATCCATTCCTGGGAGGTACTGGCCTATGTGCCCCATACTTCTAGCTGGAAAGTAATCTGCTATCCCCGTGGCCCTGGGCTCATGTGCGCGAGGGGACATGGGGGTGGCAGAGTCCAGGGACTGGGAGAGATGAAGGCCTCTGGTACTAGGGCTCCTGAGGTTATGCTCAGGAGTTTCCCTTTCCCAGCGAACCTCATCTCTATCCGCCCCTGCTTCTTGTTGCAATGCAAGAGCCTGCGCTTTCAGTTCCTCAGTTAAGGCCTTTCTAGACTCACTCAGTCTCTCCTGCATCGCTACCTGTTGCTGGAGCCTATCATTGTGCTGACAGAGAGCCTCATTTTCTCTCTGTGCCTCCTGATTGGTCCTGGAGTACTGGGCCAGTCTCTGCTGCAGGAGGGTTACCTCCTGAGCTGTGTCCCTATTGGCCTGCTCCTTTCTTGCCAGAGCATCCTCCACCCTCCTGGTGTGCTCTAACAAGTTCTGGTGTTCTTTCTGGAGGTCACCCAGTCCCTGGAGGGCCAGGTGATTTTCTTCCATTTTCCTTTTTAAGTGGCAGACTTCCTGCCATAAGGTATCCCTTTCCTGACTAAGAGCCTGCATCTGTGCCGCCAGGTCGTCCCTTTGCCTTTGGAAGGCACCAGCTTTCTGGCGCTCCTGGTCAAACTCTGCCTGGGTATCCAGGTCTTTCAAAATCAGTTTATTGCTCTCTGCCTTCTCCCTATCTAGGTGGCTTTGCAGGGTGACTACCTGCTCGGCACATGCCCTATTGAAATCTAATTGTTGCTCCAGCTTTTTCTGGCTCTGCAGTAGGGAGTCCAAACCTTCTTGGTACTCCTTCTGCAAGGCCAGAAATCTGGTATCCTGGTCAGCCTTTTCCTGTTGCAGCATATCCATATCCTCCTTTATTTTAGTGATGTACTGTCTGCTATCATTTTCTGAATCCTGGCTCCTCTGCAGCCTCTGCTCAGAAGAGACCAGGTCAGATTGGGCCTTCTCTAACACCATCTGTTGCCCATTTGCCAGATCTTGGCCTTCAGCGCATTTGTCCTGCATGGCTCCCATATATAGATACAAATATGCCGCTATCCTGGCAATCTTATTATGTTCCTGTGAAGTTTATACACAATAATTGTAAATAAACACAGTTAAGCGGGGATTGTATTTTAACTTGTTCCCAAGGTAACTTTTATTACCAACATATAACTCTTCTAATTTTTCTATCTTTTCTTTCAGAAACCAAGAAAAAAAAAGGATACAGGTGGTCTCCCGATGCGTCTTCTGGTGAAGACAGAGTTTTTCCGGCCAAGCGGGACAGAAGATTTCAGGTAAGTCTTTGTGAATCTTTGTGTCTTCTTCTCTTTGAAGATTATAATACTGTTTGGGTCTTTTCTCCTATCATATGCTCAGATTCAGTTCTCTTCTCGGTGGTTTTACAGTCTTTGCAAATTACTCGTTCTCTTACTTGAAATAGGGGTGTCTGTCTTTTATCGGATTTTTAAACAATATAGTCTTTATTCTTTCATGAGTTCCTTATTGGATTTAAATGAATAATTCTCTTTTTTATTCATGAAAGTCTTTAAGAGAATATAGCTCAGATCTTCATATATACTTCTTTCTGTAACTACATTGTCGGGGATTACACATGAGGTAAATTGTTACCTTTATTCTTCTTACTCTATTTTATTTTCACTCCTCATCCTGTACCTTCGGTTCATCTGGTATCAATTCTTCCCCCCTTAGTTCATTTATATAGTGACTGTACTAGTCCTTTCGAGTTAGCGACTCCCCTTAATTTCGTCTCATGTCCATTTAAAATGCACCCCTTTTCTCTCTCTTACCGGCTACAGATTTTTGCTTCTGAATGTCTCCACTCGACCTCGACTCTGTCTTTCACGTCACTTTGGTCATTCAGCGCTTCGCTCAGCTCGACCTCCTCTGATCGAAACTCCTCCCCTCGGCGCTCTCGGTATTGTATCAGCTGCTCGCCTTCGCGGCTCTCGACGACCGCGCCTCCTTCCTTCGGCGTTCCCGGGGTGGATCAGCTGTTCGTCTTGACGGTCTCCGCTGAACGAAATTTCTATCCCCGGAAGGCTCACCGGGTGATCAGCTGCTCGGCTCAGCGCGGTCTCCGTCTATACGAGCTTCGCCCGCAGCTACTCCCTTCGGCAGATCAGCTGTTCCGTCTTGCGCTGACTCTTCCCCTCTTCGGCTTCTCTCACCCTCACAAGGGACAAACTGAATAGCGATTTCCAACGATCGCATATAATATTAATTTCTTTAATTTCTGGTTAACTTGGTGCAACGGCACAACTTCCCTTTTTCTCTTCTTCTATCTCAGTAAGCCCAGTTCAAACCGTCGCTCTTCAAATCCTCCTCTTCGGTCTCCTGGCAACCAAAAAAAACAACAACAAAACAAAGAAGGGACAACTGTTGTCAGAAAACTTCATCTCCATCCAATCTTCTCTGTGATTGGCCTAATGACCTGTCCATTACTCCCTTCAATCAGATATCCTCAATTAACCCTTCATATGGCCTTTCTGCCTAGTATTAACAGAGCCTGAGCCAGCTGGTGTCTTTGTTATAGAATCTGCTCCATTTTTGTCACATACCCTCCCCTCTAGTCCCTTACGCTTGGTAAGGGAATTGTTCCGGGATAAGAAATCTGCCTGGGCCATTAATTTTCCTGGACGATGAACTGTCTTGAACGTAAAAGGTTGTAGTGATAAAAACCATCTCAGTACTCGGGGATTAGTATCTTTGTTACGTGCCAACCATATAAGAGGTGCGTGATCAGTCACCAGTGTAAACTCTCTTCCTAATAAGTAATAGCGTAATGTCTCTATGGCCCATTTCACTGCAAGACATTCCTTTTCAATTGTAGCATAATGTTGTTCATGCGGTAAGAGCTTCCTGCTTATGAAAAGTATGGGTCTTTCTGATTCATCTTGCCCCTGAAACAATACCGCTCCAAGACCTGTTCCCGACGCATCTGTGTGTAGTAAGAACGGAGCTGAGAAATCTGGACATTTTAAAACGGCTTTTTCAGATAAAGCATTCTTTAGGTTATTAAATGCATTCATTGTCTCTGTTGTATACCAGTCCTTCTTCTTGCTGGACAGGTTTTTCAACAGATCTGTCAGAGGTGTTGCTATTGTTGAAAAATGGGGGATGAACCTTCTATAGTACCCAATAAAACCAAGAAAGGCTCGCACTTGTCGGAGGTTTGTAGGAAATTGTAAGCCTTTTATGGCTTTCAGCTTGTCTTCTTGTGGTTTAATTATCCCCTGTCCTACAAAGTATCCTAAATATCTAGTATAGAAATTAGCCATGAACGTTTTCTTTGGGTTTATGTGTAGACCGGATTCTTGTAATAGTCTAAGTACATTTCCCAAATGGGTTAAATGATCGTCCCAAGTTTGACTGAAGACAATAATATCGTCAAGGTATGCTCCTACATATTCTTCCTGTCCTCTAAGAATTGAATTCATGAGCCTTTGAAATGTTGCTGGTGCCCCATGTAACCCAAAAGGTAAGACTGTAAATTGGAACAATCCCGATGGTGTGGCAAAAGCAGTTTTTTCTTTATCCTCGGGGAGTAACGGTATTTGCCAATATCCTTTTGTTAAATCTATAGTTGTTAAAAATTTAGCTTTTCCTAGCTTGTCTAGTAAATCTTCTATTCGTGGCATAGGGTAGGCGTCGAACTTGGAAATCTCATTCAATTTCCTAAAGTCCATGCAAAAACGAACTGTTCCGTCAGGCTTCGGCACCATTACTACAGGTGATGACCATTCACTATGAGAGGGTTCTATTACGCCCATCTCCAACATTTCTTTGATCTCTTTGTTGATCGATTGGAGTTTTGTCTCTGGAATTCTATAGGGTCTAATTCTTACTACTTCTCCTGGCCGAGTTACAATACGATGACACACCATGTTCGTTCTCCCCGGTAAGGAAGAAAAAATATTGGTAAATCTCCTTACCAACTTGAGGAGTTCTTTCTTCTGTAACTCAGATAGATCTTGATTTATGTTTAACTCTTCCAGTCCTAGATCTTCTTTTACCCTTGGAAAAGGTTCGAAAGATGTCTCCTTTGTATTAATCACTGCCACCGTCGTTATAGGTTCTACCCATTTCTTTAGTAGATTCACATGATATGTCTGTGTTGGGAATCTTCGGTCATTTTGTCTCACCTTGTATGTTAGTGGACCTAGGACCTCTTCAATCTCATATGGGCCTCTCCAGGCGGCCAGCATCTTGTTCTCAGACGTCGGGAGTAAGACTAACACTTTATCTCCCTTGTCAAATGTTCTCAATCGAGTGTTTCGATTATAGTAGTATTCCTGTTTGGTTTGTGCTTGTAACAGATTTTCTTTGGCAATGTTTTGTAACTTTTCTACCCTCTCTTTAAGTTGGTAGGCATATTCAGTAAGGGAGATCTCTTGACTCGGCTCCTCTTCCCAGTTTTCCTTCAAAATATCGAGTAGCGTTCTCACTGATCTCCCAAACAGAAGTTCAAAGGGTGAAAATCCTGTCGATGACTGTGGGGTATTCCTTAAGGTAAGGAGTATCCATGGTAACAACCTGTCCCAATTCTTTCCTCCCGGCTCTCCTGTTTTACGCAACATTTGTTTTATGGTTTGATTGTACCTCTCTACAAGGCCATCAGTTTGAGGATGATAGACCGCGGTTTTTAAATGCTTCATTTGTAGAATCGTACACACTTGTTCCATCACCGATGACATGAAGTTGGATCCTCTTTCCGTAACAAACTCCTTCGGTATTCCCACTCGGCTGATAAAGGGTATCAAGGCATCACATATACTTTGGGCACTAGTAGACCTAAGAGGAAAGGCCTCCGGATACCTGGTAGCATAGTCGACAATTACTAAGATATATTTATGACCTCTTGATGAGGGCTCCAAGGGGCCAACAATATCTAATCCAATCCGATGAAAAGGTTCCAACACTACTGGCATCGGCTGTAAAGGTGCTTTCCTCACATTGGCTTTATTTTTCTTCTGGCATTCTGGACATGCTTGGCAGAAACGAGCCACCTGAGCATATAGCCCCGGCCAATAAAACCTGGCAAGGATCTTCTGTGTGGTCTTCTCTGTTCCTAAATGACCTTCACCAATTTGTAGATGTGCCACTTCCAACACAGTTTGATAATATTTCTTGGGAACTAGCAACTGTTTCAGAATATTTCCAGTGGCATCCTTGCTAGTTCGATAGTATAATCCTTTTTCTTTAACAAAAGAGGGACCATTTCCCAATACCCCTGAGTGAACTGCAGCCCTAGCATTTCCTAATAATGGATCTATTTCTTGTGCCATTCTGAAGGTATCTCCCGCTTCGTCAATTTTCCAGTCAATTGCAATGGGACAAACATTTTTCTCTGCCCAAACTTTCTTTAACTTTCTTAACTCAGATTTCACTTTCCTTTCTTTATTTGAAGGCTCTGCAATTGTCTCATGGGCGAAAGGGGCATTTCTTAACCAACTTTCTTCTATCGACTTTATGATCCGTGAAAAATTGGGAACATCGGAACCAATAAGCAGAGGCTCTGGTAATACTGGCATTATGGCTGCCCTCACCTCCATCTGTTCCCCGGCTACCTTTAAACTAATCTCTTTGGTTGGGTAAGGTCTGACATCTCCATGGACACAACGTATGGGAATTAGTGTATTCGGGTCCCCAGTATTCCCCACAAGTTCTGTACTTACTACTGTTTGCAAACTGCCGGTATCCACCATGGCTCTTGTAGGTTTCCCATCCACTTCTGCTTCGCAAATATACGAATACGATGTTTTTGGTATTGTTGTTCCTTCTTGATATTCTCCTTCTCTGGGAACCTCCATGTTTCCCACGTCCATAGGTTCAGCTTTAGCTCTTTTGGGACACATTCTTGCTAGGTGTCCCCACTCACCACATTCAAAACATTGTATGCCTTTTGGTACCATACTAGCGGGCCTGATGCCTACAGGACTCTCACTCGTTGGTCTCCCTCTAGGAGGCTCCCACTCTGGCTTACGTAACATCGAGCTCGGCCATCTTGTAACAGTTGTTGTTCTGAGAGAATGGTTATTCCAACTGGGTGTGGAGGTTGGTTTGTTGTTTATCGCATATGACATAGTCCTGCCTTGTCCAGCCTTTTGATAGGCCGAAGCGATGTTAACAGCTTCAACCAGGCTGGGTCGATGATGTTGGCGCACCCAACGTTGCATTGGTAAAGGTAAGGCTTCAACAAACTGCTCCATAACAATTTTCTCTGACATCTCATGAGTGGTACTGGAGTTAGACTGCAACCATTTCTCTCCTAACTCTTTAACTCTATAAAACAGCTGCCTCGGTGTCTCTTCGGCTTGTAGCTTGACTTCTCTAAATTTTATCCTATATGCTTCTTCATCATGTCCCAAGCGTTCCAGTACTACTCGTTTCATATCCTCATACAGTGTTTCGCCAGTTGGATTGGCTGCTTGGTAAGCACTCTGCATCTCACCTGTCATGAGGGGTGCTATGTAGTGACACCAGCTATCGTTTGGCCATTGAGCGTTCCTAGCCACTCTCTCGAAGTTCACAAAGAAGTGAGCTGGGTCCTCTCCCACTGCATACTTTTATAAGACTGATGCTGGAACCTGGGAATGTCGTCGTACGGTGGTCGCCTCCATTAATTGAGCTTGTTGTAGTTGTATGGCCTGTTGAAATGCTTGTCTATCTGCTTGGGCTTGTTGGTTCTGTAACTGTAACGCCTGTTGAAGTAATTGTTGCCCCTCACTTAGCGTTTTAATGAGTTCTTCCATGGTGTTCGTCTTTATATCCCACTTCTGACACCAAATTGTGAAGTTTATACACAATAATTGTAAATAAACACAGTTAAGCGGGGATTGTATTTTAACTTGTTCCCAAGGTAACTTTTATTACCAACATATAACTCTTCTAATTTTTCTATCTTTTCTTTCAGAAACCAAGAAAAAAAAAGGATACAGGTGGTCTCCCGATGCGTCTTCTGGTGAAGACAGAGTTTTTCCGGCCAAGCGGGACAGAAGATTTCAGGTAAGTCTTTGTGAATCTTTGTGTCTTCTTCTCTTTGAAGATTATAATACTGTTTGGGTCTTTTCTCCTATCATATGCTCAGATTCAGTTCTCTTCTCGGTGGTTTTACAGTCTTTGCAAATTACTCGTTCTCTTACTTGAAATAGGGGTGTCTGTCTTTTATCGGATTTTTAAACAATATAGTCTTTATTCTTTCATGAGTTCCTTATTGGATTTAAATGAATAATTCTCTTTTTTACTCATGAAAGTCTTTAAGAGAATATAGCTCAGATCTTCATATATACTTCTTTCTGTAACTACATTGTCGGGGATTACACATGAGGTAAATTGTTACCTTTATTCTTCTTATTCTATTTTATTTTCACTCCTCATCCTGTACCTTCGGTTCATCTGGTATCAATTCTTCCCCCCTTAGTTCATTTATATAGTGACTGTACTAGTCCTTTCGAGTTAGCGACTCCCCTTAATTTCGTCTCATGTCCATTTAAAATGCACCCCTTTTCTCTCTCTTACCGGCTACAGATTTTTGCTTCTGAATGTCTCCACTCGACCTCGACTCTGTCTTTCACGTCACTTTGGTCATTCAGCGCTTCGCTCAGCTCGACCTCCTCTGATCGAAACTCCTCCCCTCGGCGCTCTCGGTATTGTATCAGCTGCTCGCCTTCGCGGCTCTCGACGACCGCGCCTCCTTCCTTCGGCGTTCCCGGGGTGGATCAGCTGTTCGTCTTGACGGTCTCCGCTGAACGAAATTTCTATCCCCGGAAGGCTCACCGGGTGATCAGCTGCTCGGCTCAGCGCGGTCTCCGTCTATACGAGCTTCGCCCGCAGCTACTCCCTTCGGCAGATCAGCTGTTCCGTCTTGCGCTGACTCTTCCCCTCTTCGGCTTCTCTCACCCTCACAAGGGACAAACTGAATAACGATCGCATATAATATTAATTTCTTTAATTTCTGGTTAACTTGGTGCAACGGCACAACTTCCCTTTTTCTCTTCTTCTATCTCAGTAAGCCCAGTTCAAACCGTCGCTCTTCAAATCCTCCTCTTCGGTCTCCTGGCATCCAAAAAAAAACAACAACAAAACAAAGAAGGGACAACTGTTGTCAGAAAACTTCATCTCCATCCAATCTTCTCTTTGATTGGCCTAATGACCTGTCCATTACTCCCTTCAATCAGATATCCTCAATTAACCCTTCATATGGCCTTTCTGCCTAGTATTAACAGAGCCTGAGCCAGCTGGTGTCTTTGTTATAGAATCTGCTCCATTTTTATCACAGTTCCTCTTTGGCTTTAGGGGCCATATATAATTCACTCAGGGCCACATGTAGGGGACCCTGATCTCCCCATATATTTGACCCTGTTTCAGTGACCTGTTGCGCGATTGCCTGCAACCAGACCGTTTGGTCCTGATGAGTCCACTCACCTCTCACAAATAGCTTATGTAAGAGGTGCTTCCTCGCTATTTTCATGTCTACCACGGTTGTCATTCTGGAATTTGAGTTCCTTCCTGACTTACAGATGTTTGTATTTTATTTTGCAAAACAGACCGTTTCCTTAGAGCGTTCCTTTGAGGAGTGCTTTACAGCGTAACACAGCGTGGTGATCCGACCGGATGTATGTCTCCCGTCAGTTAGCACACTGTATTAATCTGCACAAGTGATAGATCTAACCCAGAATATCCCGGCTCGAGCCCCCACTTTGTAAGAGGATTCAATTCAACACTACGGCTAAGTCAATGCCTAGTCTGGGATACTGAATGGAAACCCTTATTGATATATCTTTATGTCCAGTTCATGAGTTCTGGATGACTACCCCTATATAACAACCCTCTCTTAGAATCCCCCTGACCACACTGAGCCAAGAAGTAGTTCTGTTTTGCAAGTTTAAAAGATTTATTTGAGAATTTAAACAATATATATATATATCACACTTTATAATAAATTAATATCTGATAGTACACTTAGACATATGATGTTGATCAACAATGGGTAATCTGGCACTAGCACACTTCTTTACAATCAATGAGGAGTTAGTATAGGATGGATAAAGTAGCAAAAATACTTTTATGATTTCAAGGGGAAAAGCAATGAGGAATAAAATGCAGTACAGAAATACTTGATATGATTTTAGCAAAAGATAAGATAATCACTTTTTCTCTGGCAATTCACCCCCCTCCCCTATGCAATGTAAGAAATGGAAGGAGATGGAAAGAGAAGCGCACAGTTCTCAGGAATGCAATCAAATACAATACGAGATTCAGTTCCCCCCCAGCAAGCTTAGAGGAAACAGGTAGGAGTTTGCAACACAGGCCCAAAATGCTTTTTAATGTGATGGCAATGGATGGGAAAATGTGCCAACTGATTTTAATTCCCTCTAGAGATTCAGGGTGAGTGGGAGATGCGTGTTGGTATTATTTCAGGCTCACTTTAGCAATGCTCTATGAGTTATTAAGAGACAAACAAATTTTTTGCACAGGAAAGCAAAAAGCTGCTATCTTTTTACAGGTAAAGAAATCAGGCCAAATCGCAAATCGCGGCAAAATTCGCGAGTGCGTGAATCGTGATTACGGCAAAAGTATAAGGAGTAGCAAGTCGGTTCTAGGTTCGTTGGAAAAATGAGTCCACTCACCTCTCACAAATAGCTTATGTAAGAGGTGCTCCCTCGCTATTTTCATGTCTACCACGGTCGTCATTCTGGAATTTGAGTTCCTTCCTGACTTACAGAAGTTTGTATTTTATTTTGCAAAACAGACCGTTTCCTTAGAGCGTTCCTTTGAGGAGTGCTTTACAGCGTAACACAGCGTGGTGATCCGACCGGATGCATGTCTCCCGTCAGTTAGCACACTGTTTTAATCTGCACAAGTGATAGAACTAACCCAGAATATCCCCTCTCGAGCCCCCACTTTGTAAGAGGATTCAATTCAACACTATGGCTAAGTCAATGCCTAGTCTGGATACTGAATGGAAACCCTTATTGATATATCTTTATGTCCAGTTCATGAGTTCTGGATGACTACCCCTATATAACACCCCTCTCTTAGAATCCCCCTGACCCCACTGAGCCAAGAAGTAGTTCTGTTTTGCAAGTTTAAAAGGTTTATTTGATTATTTGAGAATTTAAACAATATATATATATCACACTTTATAATAAATTAATATCTGATAGTAGACTTAGACATATGATGTTGATCAACAATGGGTAATCTGGCACTAGCACACTTCTTTACAATCAATGAGGAGTTAGTATAGGATGGATAAAGTAGCAAAAATACTTTTATGATTTCAAGGGGAAAAGCAATGAGGAATAAAATGCAGTACAGAAATACTTGATATGATTTTAGTAAAAGATAAGATAATCACTTTTTCTCTGGCAATTCACCCCCCTCCCCTATGCAATGTAAGAAATGGAAGGAGATGGAAAGAGGATCACACAGTTCTCAGGAATGCAATCAAATACAATACGAAAGTCAGTTCCCCCCCAGCAAGCTTAGAGGAAACAGGTAGGAGTTTGCAACACAGGCCCAAAATGCTTTTAAATGTGATGGCAATGGATGGGAAAATGTGCCAACTGATTTTAATTCCCTCTAGAGATTCAGGGTGAGTGGGAGATGCGTGTTGGTATTATTTCAGGCTCACTTTAGCAATGCTCTATGAGTTATTAAGAGACAAACGAATTTTTAGCACAGGAAAGCAAAAAGCTGCTATCTTTTTACAGGTAAAGAAATCAGGCCAAATCGCAAATCGCGGCAAAATTCGCGAGTGCGTGAATCGTGATTATGGCCAAAGTATAAGGAGCAAGTCGGGTCTAGGTTCGTTCGAAAGCTGAGATTCTAAGCTTTCAGAGGAAAGTTAAATCTCGTTCCTAGCCCAAACGGTTCCAGAGATATGGATGATTAAATAAAGATAGTTTTTCGGATTTAAAGTAAACTCAAAATGACAGGTGACAGCTTGCAGCTTCAGAATTGACAGGTGACAGTTGTGCAGCTTTACAAATGACAGATGACACGATTTCTAGGAGGCTGTTCTACTTAGGTTAAAATAGTTTGGATTAGATTATTTTACCTAAGAGATTGGTTCTGCACAGTTCTGCTAGGTACTCACAATATAAATTTGAAATAGGCCTCGCCATGGATCTGGTCAGGTTTTGGACTGGACTCCGGTTCTGGTCTCGGCACTTCACAGTGATCTGGGTCACTGCTACAAGTTCTGAGGATTGATGGATTTGAAGTCTGGATCTCTGGATGTGAAGTCGTCGGTCAGCATGCTCCGCAGCAAATGGAATTGAATGTTTCTACCTGTCCCAGCAGTCTCTTTTTATGTGTTTTGGAAAGTGGGTGTGTGCGTTGGTCATAACTAGACCTGCCCCTCTCACTTGTCATTGGCCTAATTCTCCCCTCTCCCATGATTGGGGGAAGGAAATGTGAGTCAGAGTGATGCTGTAGGTTTTATGGTCAGAGGAACCTCCCCTTGTCAGATTGCACACAAATCTATTTCTGACCCAAATACATATTTATCTATGCACCATTTTTCTAATATTATAGGTCCAGTTAACATATTTTCTGTAGCACCAAACCATCCGATCCCTGTCTTTGTACGATGTTGTGTCCACTGATGACAGAATTCTCCCCTTTTCATCCAGATAACGACCTCTAAACCTTTCCAGATTTTACACAAATGAGCACCAGGGATATGGGTTACAGATGATAAAGTGTCAGATTTTTAACATGCATACATTTGGAGTGAGACCCTATTTTCCACTAGCAACCCCCCAGAATACACCACAGGGTCCTAACGCCTCTTAAAATGTTCACAGAAAAATCACAAAAATAATATTACTTATATAATTCTGACAAGTCCGCACTATGAGTTATCTATATTTTTAAAATTATGCTCTGGTCAAAAAAGGGGTGTGGCTTCCCACATCACAGGGTGGAATAACTGGTTTATCCACTTCCCCCAAGCTCAGCTGCTAGCAGAGGCACTGCCCCTCCCAGTTTCCCCTAAGAGGAAGCCACTGTACGACGCCCCCAATATAACATTTGCCTGAGTCCAGGACAGGCCTTTGTTCAACTCCCTGTAGTCCCCAGCTGCCACTCCCCTTTCAATAAACAGGGCCATGTGCCCTCAGGATGCAGCCAGGCCTGGCAGGGAACACAGCTGTTGATCCAGTTTCAACTCCTGTCGGGGGTAGTTGTCAGGCAGAATCCAGTTTCATTAAGCCAGGTTTGAGCTAAATGTCACTTTTTGTTCCCAGTTTTCTACATTCAAATGAAGCTGACAATTTTTACCTGTACATTAAATAATTACTTCCTTCAAGTCATTTCAGAATATAGTTTTACATTGTATCCACCTCTTAGCAAGTCTTTCCTTGGTCTGGTTTTGTTTCATTTGTTCAGTTTTACACAAAAGTCTGGTGGTTTTAAAACGCTGGCTTTCTGATAGTGGTGAGTACTGGTAATGCAACCATTTTTGGGATTAAGAAAATTAATTCCCCACAGTTCTGAGTTGCTTTTTTTTGCAATCAGCATTGCCATTCCCAATGGTTTCAGGCTACTGTGTGTGTAGCCCAATGGTGGTTTTAGGCAGTGCCCTCCTGTGCTCACAACATAGGCAAAAATGGGTGGCAGCCTATTCTTCATGTTTTCCCTGTGCACTCTCTGGGGAGTTCTGGCCATCATGATGTTTTCCATGCCAGTACTGGACAGTTTTATGGTAGGGCTTGGATGCATGGGTACAAACATCCCACATTCGACAGAACATCAATCACCCCCTGCCGCTAAATGGAGCAGCACGCACAATACATACTCATATAACGGATCTGGGACTAAGGGATGTCTGGCGTACATTACAAGGGACACAAAAGGCATATGCCTATTACTCTTCGGTCCATGACATGCCTTCGAGGATAGACCTATGGCTGATATCCCAGAAGGCCTTGGGATGGTCGGCAGACACCAAGATACTACCCAGGACCACTCACCGATATTACTGACGTTCGAAATCCCGGAAACCACCCCTAAAAGAACTCCATGGCGGTTGAAAGCGGCCGCACTCGCGGACCCAGTATTTAAAAGTAGCCTATCGCAGCATGTCATTGAGTTTTTTGAGAATAATGACAGACCAGTAACCAGACAGGCAATGATATGGCAGGCATTTAAGGCCTACATCAGGGGCATTGCGATGTCCGCGGAACAGGGGGTACTTCGGGAGATACGCAAGGAGCTTTGTAGGAAGGAGGAGGCGATAGTCAACCTGCAGTCGCAATACGCGACTAATCCGACAGCACAAACTGCTGCTGATATTAGAATATGGTTAGACGCAATTCCGGGCAGCGGCATATAGGGAGCTGCATTACTTTGACAGACCAGCTGTTGCACGGCGGTATGGGGAACAAGACAAGCCGGGGAAGCTATAGGTGCATATCGTGCGAGGGGAAAGAGGGAGCACGAATATCTCATCCATAACCAGGCGAGACGGGGTAGTGGCCACCAAACAGGAAGAAATTAGCGCTGTGTTCTATGTCTTCTTTGCCAAATTATATTTACCCAAAAGCAAAGCCACAGACGATGAAATCGACATCTACTTAGGGAAAATACCAACCACTCTACTATCCGAGGCAACTCGAGAAGCTTTGGATACCCCACTGACACTGAACGAGATAAAGGGAGCCATAAGATCCCTTGCGGGTGGGAAAGCTCCTGGAACAGATGGGATAGGAGGGAAATTCTATAAAGAGTTTATAGAGATACTTGCGCCCCGACTTCACTCACTATGGACTGAAGCGCTGGAGATCGGTACGTTACCGGACACCACGCGCAAAGCAGTAATAACCCTTCTACTCAAGCCGGGCAAACCTCCCAAGGACTGCAGCTTTTATTGCCCACTGTCTCTTATAAATACAGATGCAAAAATATTTGCGAAGATCCTAGCAACCCGATTAAACCCCATCATGCTGCATATGGTACACGAAGACCAGGCTTGATTTGTACAAGGCAGGTCCACAGCATCTAACATTACGCAGTGCTATAACATAATACCGAAAATCCGAAAAGAAGACAAAGGAGCTGCAGTCGCTCTAGATATGCAAAAAGCTTTTCACACAGTATACTGGCCCTAATTACGGATTTGGTCCAAATTTCATTAAATGGGTCTGTATACTTTTCACCCAAGCCTATGCAAGAGTATGTGTAAATGGGATGCTGTCACAGGCCCTTGAACTGGCAGGAGGTACAAGGCAGGGTTGCCCACTGTCCCCACTACTATTCGCACTAGTAATCGAACCACTGGCTGACCTGTTAAGGGCGTGGTACAGTTGAGTCGGTATAACGATAGCGGGAAGAATAGAGCTGATAACTCTATATGCTGATGATATTATGCTATATGTAAAAGACCCCGACAGATGCCTGCAAAAGGTATTACAGGCTGTTCAAATATTTGGAGACTACGCAGGCCTCCCACTAAACACTGCTAAATCCGAGATAGTTCCACTAATGCCGTCAACTGAAAAACCTGCAGAACTTCACACACTCAAATGGGCACCTCTAAAGGGTGAAATATCTGGGTGTTGAAATAGCACATACAGCACAGCAGGTGAGCGCCTTTAACTACAGTGACCTAATAGATGCACTATGCGCCAAACTCAATCGCTGGGGACAACTCCCTATTTCACGCATGGATCGACTAGCATTGATAAAAATGATTATACTCCCCAAGTTATTCTACTTGTTTAACAGATTGCCGGTTTGGCCAGGGAGATCTAACTTCACTAAGATATAAGGGGCATGCTCAACGTTTATATGGAAGGGACAAGCGCGGGCGAGCTAGAAACGGCTCACAATGCCGTATGAAAAAGCAGGACTTATGGCCGCTGACTTTGAACTGTACTTTCTGTTGGCACAGGCCCACTACGCAATGTACTGGGTAGAAGGGGGTCCCGAAGCATTGCACGTGACACTAAAAATACAGGGGGAAGACCCGGCGGGCCTTCTACATGGGCTGGCAGGAGGGAGGGCAAGGAGTGATAATCAATTGGATCCTGCCATGGTCACGTGCAGGGCATGGTCCAGGCTACTCGGCCAACCCAGAAACACTGTGATATACAACCCAGACATGCCTATATGGGCTGCACCCTATCTACCCCTGACTCAAGATCCCGACCTGGTAGCACACTGGCGTGACAGGGGCATACACCAATTTAAAGACTTATTCTATGAACAAGGCTTTATTAGCTGGAATGACATCAAGGTGATAGTTGCCAACACTCTGCTACAGAAACTACAGTACCTAAGATTGCGTTCAGCAATAGCGACTGTGTGGGAGGGTTTCCCCGATGAACCCCCGGCACACCCAAGCTTGGGGTATTTACTCACACCCAGCGCAACAAAGAAATCAGCCTCAGTACTGTACAACATTACACTCTCCACCAGGGAAACTCTGACACCAGACAATACAAATGCGTGGGTTAAAGATGTGGATATGGCCCTCACAGACGCATACTCGACACAAATATGTAGATTAACAAAACCGATATCCTGTAATTCAAGGTACCAACTAATTCACTATAAAATAATAGACAGAGTACACCTCACCCCAGTCCGACTCAAGAGTATGTATCCTACATCTATGGGGAAATACCCCAGGTGTGGGAGTGAGAAAGCAGGAATGCTACACATGTTGTGGTCCTGTAGAATGCTCACTGAATATTGGTCGGATGTGTCCAAAGCAATAGAAGAAATGCTGGGTCAGCCAATAGACCGGGTACCTGGGATTTGTGTGTTGGGCTATGTTGGTAGAAAGAACCCAATCAAGAGGAAACTATTAAACATTGGTTTGCTATTAGCTAAACGGATGATATTACTGCATTGGAAAAGTAAAGACCCTCCAGTGATGGAAGAATGGATGAGAGCAATGACCTGGGTGAATGATAACAAAGAGGTATATTCTATTTTATTATATTTATTTGCATTTGTATAGCACAAAAAATCTTACATGAAAATGTAATTGAAAGTACAGGTGACCGAAAGAGTTCTCTTAGGTGCAGGTGCATAGAAAGCCAGTGACTGGTACATGAAAGGTAGGTAAAACTGAAACAGTCAGGTGGGCACGCAATCAGTAGCACATCAGAGATCACAAGGCAGTGGGACATGACACTTATACAAAAAGCTTGGTTTTGATGGCTTTACGGAAAGCTTGGTGGGACTCGATCATCCTTAGGTGAGAGGGGAGAGCCTTTCAGTGAGTGGCGGCCAGAGTGGGAAAGCTAGATCCCCCAGCGCGGATTCTGAGTGACTTGGGAGTGATGATAGTGTTGACACAGCTTTTTCTCAGGGGCCATGTGGGGTGTTATTAATGATTCTTTGGGAGAGGTAGGGTGGTGCCAGGTAATGAAGGCATTTGTGTGTAAGCGAGAGAGTTTTAAAGATGATTCGCTCTTTGGCTGGGAGCCAGTAAGCCTGTCTCCGTACTGTAGAGATGTGGTCTTTCCTTGATGTGCCCATAGCCGCTCTGAGGCCATTGTTTTGCACCAGTTGGAATTTAGCAAGGTTCTTACACGAGGTCCCTATGAGGAGGGCATTGCAGTAGTCCTACCTTGATCCAATTATTGCCGTAGCTATGGTAAGGCAGTTCTGACACGATAAGAAAGGCCTGGCTGCATTGAGAACTTTGGAATAGTAGGTGGATGAGGAGGCAACAGCTTTGACCTGTCTTTTATGGTCAAGTCCGAGTCAAGGTAGACACCAAGTGTCTTAACATTATTGGAAGCCTTGATGGGGATGTTGTTAATAGTAAAGGACATGTATTGCTGATCCAGATTGCCCAGTGTAGTTGGTGAGCCAATTAGGAGAATTTCCGTTTTCTCACTATTAAGTCAAAGCCAATTATCCGCCATCCATGACTGGATTGTGGAGTATATGGTGGTGAGGGTGATCAAGTCCTCATTGTAGTTGCCAGTGAGTGGAATAAGCACCTGTGTGTCATCCGCGTAGTTGGTGTACGAGATGCATAGAGAGTCCAGGATGCTGAATAGGGGCATAGTGAAGAGATTGTAGAGGGTGGGTGCAATGCAGGAACCTTGTGGTACTCCACATTTGATGATGCTGGGTGTGGCAGAAGCTGAGTCTTAGAAGACTTTCATGGCCCTTTCTTGGAGAAAGGAGGTAATCCAGGCACAGGCTTTGGGGGAGAAGTTGGCTGCAGTGGCAAGATGGCGGCAAAGGGTGTTGTGCTCTACCAGGTCAAAAGCTGCTGATAAATCAAGGAGCAGTAAGAGCGCAGGTTTGCCTGAGTCTCTGTGATCGTCCATTTGATTCTTTAGGTCTAGAAGGGCCGTTTCAGTGCCATGTCGTGGGAGGAAGCCAGATTGCCGCAGGCCTAGGAGACGGTTGTCTTCGAGAAATTTCTGGATTTGCAGATAGGCTGCTTTGTCAAGGATTTTTAGGAGGAACGGGACGGTGGTAATGGGCCTATAATTCCCTGGAACCGATGGGTCTAGGGATGGTTTTTTGAGGATCGGGCGAACCCAGGCTTCCTGGAGGTCCTTAGGAACAAGGCCAGTTTTAAACGAGGAGTTGATAAAGGCAGTTATGACGGGGGCGAGGAGGTGTGCAGAGTCTTTAATGAGTTGTGCCGGGCAGGCATCACCCTTACAATTCGGGGGTTTGAGAGTTTTGAGCAAGGCAATGACTTCCAGTTCGGTCATTTCTTTGAAATCAAACGGGGGGGACGGGTTAGAGTTTGAGGCTGCCTATTGTCACCAACATCCCGCCCGAAAGACATCTGGGACGGTTTCAGACAATACCTGTTTGATAAAAGCACAAGTGAGGATAACCAAGACAGGGTAGTATAATGTGAGAGCTAAACACTCAATTGTATAATTGTATATCCAAGTGAACCGATTATATGCTATGTAATGTGGAAAATCTGTGCAAATTAAATAAAGTTTTAAATAAGAATGAATAGGAATAACAAATAATGTGTCTTTCTGGAATTCTATACAATAATTGCTAAACTCATTAACGGTTTATTTCAGGCACACTTCAGGGAGTGAGTCACTGATTTAGTCTGTTCTTAAACACCTCAACTCAGCCTTTCATTCTTCTGAAGTCGATAAATGAGTATCAACAAAGGTTGGGTGATATTGTATGTATATTTGTTCCAAATAAAGCTCTTAAGCGTAAGTGCTATATAATAACATATCATTATCATTTGGCCATGGACGTCTGCTTGCATTCACAGTAATTTGGTGTTATGGTCCTGTACACACTGATCTTAACAATACATATGTGATTCATTCTTGTATGAAATGTATATCACATTATGGTGATATCGTAACCATATTTTTCGTAGTGTACTTAGGAACAATGCAATGTGATACAACTTCCTGTTTGTCAAGGGGTGAAAGGTTGTGTTCTTTCGCTTCCCATGATATCACTTTAGGGTGGGGACAAATGACATCACTTCCTGTGATGTCATCAGAGGTCAAGGGTCATGTGATGTCACTTCCTCTACCCCTGGCATTTTGGTGAAATGAGGTTCCTGTTATCTGAGCCTTCAAAATCAGGCCAGGACAAGTCACAGAATTTGCTGCCTGTGGCAGCTGTGTTCGCATCACTCTGCCAAACATCAGTTCTGAAGGGCATACTCCTTTCAAACTATGCAGCGTGTTTCGGTAGTCTCTTAGCAGTGTGCAGATGGCTTGCATAAATGACCCTCGGGTGATGGCGCATACTTGAAGAGTGCATTTGATATTTTCCTTCTGCTTGCGTCGTCCCTTATCTGAGCCATCAAAACCCGGTCTGGACAACTCACAGAATTTGCTACCTGTGGCAGCCGTGTTCGTACCACTCTGCCAAACATCAGTTCTGAAGGACATACTCCTGTGTTTCAGTGGTCTCTTAGCAGCGTGCAGATGGCTTGCATAAACGACCCTCGAGTGATGGAGCACACTTGAAGAGTGCGTTTGATCTTGGCCAAGAAACGTTAGACATTGCAATTGGCCTGAGGCCATAGAGTGGTGACCCTTCGATGTGGAAACACCAAATATTCCACAAACATAGCGAACTCATGCCCACTGAAGGGCGGACCATTGTCAGACTTTACAATGACGGAATACCATAATCAGCAAACATTTTCTCAAGAATGTGAATTACGGCATGGGCAGCAGTGGAGGAGATCAGATGTACCTTCGGAAAGCAAGATATCTCATCAATCACCACCACAACGAAATTGCCATTTGTCAACAGCCCAAACATGTCGACCGCCACTTCATCCCACACTTTCAACAGCAATGGTGTCATCTTGGGAAGGTGCTAGGAGCCACTAGCTTACAAATGACACAAGTTTCAAGAGTATTCTGTATCTTAGTATCCATTTTTGGAAACCACACCTTTGTCCTGAGCTGTCGCTTAGAGGAAACAATCCCTCTGTGCCCTATATGCACCAGACCAATTACTTGAGCCTGCAGGGACACAGGAATGGTGATTCTCTTCTCCTTTAGCAACAATCCTTGTGGAGAGACTGACAAAACTTCCTTTAATAGATGAAATATCTTTAATAGTTTCCGCTCACTCTCAAGAAATGTTTTATCGCCACTTTGCGATTCACCCCACTTCCCTGACTTCACTTTATCCTTGACCTGTGTCAGGACTTTGTTCTGGAGTAGCACCTTAATGATCTCTGGGGTGGTCATCGACTTCGGAAGAGCATTGTCTACAATGTAATTAATGTACTGTTCCGATTTGGATGACTGGGCTTCTGAAAATCTGCCAGGTTGTAGTCTTTCCCTGGTCAGTGTATAATGTCGAAGCAATATTCTTGTAGCCGAAGCCCCCAGCGTGTGATTGCGGAGTCATTTTGACATTGGGCTTGTCATTTATCGTCATAAGGGCCAGATGGTCCGTGACAATAGTAAATTTTCTCCCGTATAGGAACAGGTGATAATGTACACCCAAACTCTCTTTTTCAGGCTGTAATTATGAACATTCAGTGACTGACAAACTTCAACTGGCATTTGCAACAAAGTGTGAAGGCGAGGAGGATCCCAGCTTGAATTGAGCTAGAATGGCATCCAAACCTACTGGACTTGCATCCACAGTTAGCTCTGTCTCCAGATCACAGTCCTAGTAGGCCATGCAGGAGGCTGACGAAATGCAAGATGTTATTTCCCTGAAAGCTTCCTCACACTCCTCTGACCATGCACATTTTTGTCCTTTGCCAGTGAGAAGTCCTAATGGTGTGCTCACTGAAGCAAAATCCTGGATGTATCTTGTGCTGTGCAATTACAGGCCATGCCCAGAAATGACCGTACTGCTGACATTGATGTGGGAGTTGGCATGGCAACTAAAGCTTGCACTTTGGAAGGATCAGGCTATAGACCTTCACTTGAAAATATATGCCCAAAGAGTTTTAGTGTCGATTTACTGAATTCACACTTGACTGCATTTAGCGTCAAAATATAGATTCTCTAGTGCCATGCACACTTGTCGCAGAGTGTCATAATGCGCTTCCTCTGTTGCCCCAAATATTAAAATGTCATCACTGTATTTGAAGCACAGGTGAATGTGCCTGATGATTTGATGAATTTCGTTCTGAAAGATTTCAGCTGCTGATAAGACCCCAAAGCTAAGTCTCTTGTACCTAAATAATCCCAAATGTGTTGTGAAGGGTGTAATATAACAAGATTCAGGTTGCAGTTGTAACTGGTGGTACCCTTTGTTTAGGCCCAGTTTCGGGGACACCTTCGACCCATGTAGCAGATGCATCATATCTGTCGTTCTTGGGGACATATACCTTTCTCTTTCAATAGCTAGGCTGGGTGCTCGCATGTCCATGCAGATTCAAATTGTTCCTCCATTTTCTTTTCTCCGCACAGGGACGATGAGAGAAACCCATGGAGTGGGCCCTGATACATGTTCAATGACGTCTTGATTCAGCAATGATTGTTTTTTTCGTCTTCTACTTGTTTTTGAATGTTCAAGGTGATCGCCCGATAATGTTGTGCAACTGGTTTGACATCGGGATTGATGTGTAATGTAATTTGCTTCTCCTTCAATTTACCCAGCCCAGTAAAATGCAAAGGAAACATTTTGATGATCATGTCTTTGGGGTCTGTTGTGTAGGTCGACATGATTTTATACATTATGTGCACCAACCCCATTTGCATGGCTGATTTGAAACGGAGGATGCTTCCTCCTGGTACCTCGTCTTTAACAACATACATGACCAGCTTTGCAGACTTGTCTTAGTATGAGCAGGTTGTGTCAACCATCCTTTTGCATTCTAGCGGTGAGTTTGATCCATAGGGATATATGTTGATGTCAGGAGATAGATGTTTCACAGTGCGCCTGTGCCCTCGGTACGTGTCTTCATTTATCACGTTGACTGTGGCACCTGTGTCAGTTAGGAAATCTTGTGCACTTCCATTTAGTTTCAGCAATAATGTTGGACTATATTCTATTGCCATCTTATTTCCTATGGAATGGACATATCTCGCCTTGCGATTACCACCCGAAGATGAATCAGAGTCGTCTTGACGTTTGGGCGAGGCTGCTATGTATCTTATCTTCTGACATGTCGACTTTCTTCTTGGTTCTTCCTGAGTGGACACTCTATATTTCTCTCTCTTTTCTGTGTATCTCCTGGACCTGCGTGGGGACTCTTGGCGTCGGCCTGTGGAGCCCTTACAGCTGGCGGTGGGAGACCGCCATTTTCTCAAACGAGGACTACCTGCGCCTCTGCCAGAGTTTCTGTGGTCTGTAGATCGCTGGTTGTATTTGATGTTCTTGCACATGATTGAAAATTATTTTAACCTCCACAGCCATCGCACGAGTGACCAATCGCTGGACATAGGCCGACATGAGGAAAATTGTAGAAACAACCATTACATTTCTGTTGCTCCTTGTTGACTGATTTATCTGTCACTTGTATCTGACATATGGGCGCTGCAGTCGTTGTCTTTGTTATTTTGTATGTTGCCCAGGGACTCTGCCTGCAAGGAGAGCCCTTACGAGTATTAACATTTCTTCTAAGGGTCTGGCTTTTTTGCAGCATTTTTTTTCCAGAATTCAGCAGATTCACAGCCTGCAATTATTTGCGGCTTTAAAGCTTCATCCGTGAAAATCATACCTGCAGGGGCTGGTGCTCTGGGCAGGTCAGACCTGCCGGGAGAAACGGCCTCTGCAGGCATACCTGTAGTCTGGCGGTCTGGAAAGGGGGCCAGTACGCTGCTACTGGCACCTTTATTTCTGGACCGCCAGGCTTGTAATGAGGCCCAATGTCTCGTACTATTGGCCCTTTTGGCTCTTCTCTTACCCCGGTGGCATCAATGTAGATATATAACTCTTTTAGCATCTATTCCAGCGTGGTGCCAGACAGCTGCTGTCTGAAATGTCAAACGGTGGGACAGCCTGTAGCTGCAATGACTCATGCCCCCCATCCCCTCTGCTTGGAAAACTAGGGGAAAATGTCAACAGAGTGGCCTTGACCGTAATGTCTTCACTCTCGGACATGATTGCTGTATTGTGTGCTTTTACTCACAGGGCTGTGATGATATCTGTCTTTGCTGATGCCTTCTGAATCGTGTGTGTATGAGGGTTACTGTCTTGCCACCGGGCCTGTGGATTGAGTTGCCCTGATGTGAAATATCACTGCACTGCTCTTCAGTTCTCTACAGGTGGTAGGCAAACAGACAAGGCACTGGGTAGTAAGAAAACATTCAACAACCAACACGGATGACCTGGCCACAAGCCTTCAGAACGTGCAATGAATGAATTATTTCTTGCACAGTAAATGGGCCCCTCTCGAAGTGCATAGTCAGAGGGGGCAGGGGTGCTTAACTCACGTGCTCTCTCCCCAGCAAATCCACTGCACAGATGACAGACCCAGCTCCCATGAGGCCGTTGGAACCAACAGGAAGCATGGGGCCTGCCCAGGGAGCCTGCCGGCATCCGCCGGCTAAGCGCGGTCCTGCACATGGCGATGACGCACCCCAGGAGCACACGGAAGCCGCTCTCTGCTCGTCACCAATATTATGTTTGAGCGGGTGCCCGCATCAATATATATATATATATATATATATATATATATATACACAGTCATGCGGCAATGACGACACAGACAAGGAGCCCGGTTGTTGGGTGATCTTCTTTATTCACTGATCACTTCTGCTCTGCTTTCAGCACACATCCACATGTGACACAGCCCACGTTAGAGGCTGGAGAGACATAGAGAGGGGACATGGTAGGAGGGACATAGAAACAGGACATTACAGTAGTGAAGCCAAGTGAAGTAGCAACATGAGTTTATGGGATGAGCGAGCTATCCCAGGAGGATAGCTCAGCGGCAGCGTGCTCGACTTGGAAACAAGGCGGCACGGAGCAACACAGGTTCGCTCCTTGGGTCCGCGCTTAGAAACCTCTGGGTATTAAGCGCGTTATAAATAAGCTTTCATATCGTATCCTTGCATCTGATCTGCCTTATCACCCATATCAGTCAGGTTACAGACTTGCCAGCAATGCTTAATTTGTGTGGGTATTTTCCAGGGCATAGCCGTGGCCAGGGGCGTTGCGAGGGGGGGGCTAAGGGGGCTATAGCCCCTGATCTTTTGGTTGTAGCCCTGGATAGAATCTCAGGAGCTACAGCCAAAAGACTAGCTAGCCCCCAGTCCCGACATCAGCTTAGCCCCAGGTCTTTTCCAGACCTAGCAACTCCCCTGGCCGTGGCACCGATTTCTGAGCCCCTGCACTTATTGTCTCAGACTCACTTTAATTATAAAGTGGTAATAGCCAGTACATCCATCAACCACAATGAGCAGGTGCGTGCTGTATTGTAACGCCAAATATGTTGACATTGTGGGGAGCAGCTATGGGTGGTGGCAGCAGTGGTGCCCACCAGCAGTGCCAGAGCAGTGCTAGAAAATGTTTGGGCCCTGGCACTTAATTTGTTTTACAATTTAAGCACTGCTTTCCAGTGTAGCAACACTCCAAATACCACATTCATAACCTTAACCTTTCAACAACATGTGGCAATTCCTCTTTAGTATACCCTAGTGTTCCAAATCACTGCTGGGAACTGACCCCATGTGGTAAAGATCGCATATATGCAGTCGGGGTTGTGTAGGGAACAACCCTTTGAATGCTGGGACTTAAAATTATGCTTCCCCCCACCCCCACCAGAAACATGAGCCTTCAAGTTCTAACATACAAAGTCACATTAATTAAAAATCCAGGAATGGATAAAGTTCACCCTGAGGGACTGGAGCCGTTCACAACTGCGGAATATGAGGTTGTTAAACGCATTTTAACCGTAGAGGAAATTAAAACAAAATTTTCTGATTTAAACCTTGTATTGTCGACAAGTGGAAATATGGATCTACCTGGGGTTGCAGGTCCTCTGCGTGTCATGCACTTGCCTAACATTGCATTTTGCTAGACTGCATTAACAGTGGGCTGCACCCCTCTTCTGTGTCTATGCGATGTCCTCAATTAGTGAATAAAAAACGAACAACAAGTATACAAAAAACGTAGCTGGATTTGACTAAAGCACAAAACAAATTCCCAAACAAATGTATCATGTCATGTTAGGGATTTTAAAAACACCTGCACGTACATCAATTGCAAAACAAAAATGTCAGTGAATGCGAGCCTTGTAATCACTGTCCTGCAGGCTTTTAACCTTGGGAGGCCATAGGGATGGGCCCAGCCTGCCTACTGGTAATCTGGCCCTGATGCATAGCAATAGAAACAGATCGGACTACGGAAAGCATGGAGGCCCAATGCATGACAGGTGGAGCAACAGCGATATGAGCCAGTGCTCTCCCACTTGCACGTCTATCCCCCAAACAGTGATGCAACTTGAGGTTTTGGGAGCTTTTGAATGGCTGCTGACTAATACCAAACTGCTTCCACCTTCGAAACACATTTGTGGGTATGATTGCTGCAAGAACGCTTCATTTGAAGCACTGGCACAGAGGCGCAAGTAGGTATGACATCTTCTCGAAAATCATCTGACTAAGCCACAAGAGCTTTCCTTTCAGGCCTCCTATAGGTTTCTCTCACAAGTTATTTGCCTATATTGGGGGATGTATCCACATCCGCTAAACCAGGGGGTGGTAGGAGTGCACTCTGTTCCAGAGATACCATTTATGTTTTGGGCTTCTGCCACTTCTTGCATGATGGTGTGTGGGGACATCACATGATCGCGGGAGCGTGTTCTCGCGAGATCTCGCTCCACGGGATCTCGCGAGCCCACGCTCCACGGGAAAACATTCCCGCTTCAGAGTTGGCACTCGGCCAGCTGAAGCGGTCACAGAGGAGCGCTGCTCCTGATTACAGGAGAAGAAGCAGTGAGCCTCAGAACTCACACCACAGCTTCTAGGGCGTAACACCACAGCCACAGGAGGCTTCATGGGGGCCCTAGAAGTTTACAGCGTGCCACCGGTGAGCACAACCTTTCCACAGTGAATCAACTGGGAAAGCACAGGACTTGATCGCAATGAACTGTAAGTAAGCGCCCAGCGCCACCAGGCTACCTTAGAGCCTTTCTCCCTGTTGTCAGTCAATAAAGACTGTTAGAAACCCTACAGCATCCTGTCATCTATTTAGGCCACAACATAACTGGCGACGAGGATACCAGAAGTCCCACGGACCCACCATGCAAGGCGCCACACCACCCCCTGCGTTTCTCCCCTTGCCAGGGACACCGGCAATTCCTTGGATGCAATGGGAACCCCTTTTCTCCACCTACTTGGAAGCAGTGGGCGGCACGCGATATGCCCCCATCAGGAAGAGGGCGATTCTGTTAAATGCGTTAGGGGTTGAAGGTCAGCGCATCTTTGCCGGCCTTAGCAAAGGTGATGTGTAGCACCCGGTTGGCTCTTTGGGCTGGACCTCTGTGCACTGTATGCCTGACGTGTAGAGTAAGATGTCTGCAGATAGAAAATATGGGGTTAATGAACTGGGGTTATTGGGGTGTCCCTATCTCTTTCCTCTTCTCCTCTCCTGTAGACCCCCAAAGGTTAACGCTCTCACCTTAGGTAAGTGAATGCCGAGCTCTCCATCTGCCTCAGGGCAGGGTGCTGTAACCAGTTTCTTCACTGGATAGGTAGCGCAGGCCTCTTGACTTCAGAGGACTGCTGTCCGTCGTTTACTGCACGAACGGTAAGTTTCGAGTCATTCAAATGTCTTTAAAGTCTTTAGTAATGATGTCTCTTGTTTTGCAGGGTTCCGGCGATGGCGGATGACGGGCTGAAGTGAGTTGAAGATGGAGCCCGTGTGAGGAATAGAAGCGCCTGGAAGCACGTAAGTAAGCGCTTGTTGCCTGCTTCACTATGCGCTCTGTCTTTTTATTTTGCAGGTACGAGTTCGGAGCGGCTGCAGGGTGCCGGAATACCCACTGGATTAGATGTGGAAAGGAGTAATGGCACGTGAGTATTAAAGTTCCCCAATGTCTTTAAACGCACCTTGTTTTGTCTTTCAGATGCGGGATGCAGCGCCGAAGACCTCCGGAGCGCACGAAGAGTAGGTAAGCCTTTGCCTTTCAGATGCCGGAATGCTAACCTGTTCTTTCTTGTCTTTATAGGTGTTGCTGAAGACTGGATTCAGGATGGTAAGCCTTTGCCTTTCAGATGCCGGAATGCTAACCTGTTCTTTCTTGTCTTTATAGGTGTTGCTGAAGACTGGATTCAGGATGGTAAGCCTTTTTCCTTAGGCCCAGGACCGGATGCAGAAGACACGATGAGCGTTCTGCTGCAGAGGTTGCAGAATAACGCAAAGCAAGATTCATCCACCGGGTGTGGTTTAAATAGCCTGCTGTAGTGCTTAGGTGTCTCCTTCCACAGCCACGCCCAAGTAAGAAAAGAGTTCCTGGTAAGAAAAGAGTTCCTGCCTTCCAGAAGAGTTCCAGTGTTCTGAATCTAGGGAGTGGCTCCAGCCCCACCCAACAGGAAAAGTAGTTCCAAACAGAAGAGGATCAGAGGCTCAACTGGCAGGCAAGTAAGCAGCATGGTCTGCTGAAGGTAAGTCCACCCAAGCATTATGAGCCCGGCGCTTCCAGCGCTGGGACTGGGCATATTTATGAGCCTGGTGCCACTGGCGCCAGGACTGGGTCCAAAAGGTCCCAATTGGGACTGGTTGGCACTCGGAACCTGGGTTATGGATCTGCTTCCAAGGGAGTTGGGAAAACCCTGACCTTTTGGAAGCAGAGATCATGACAGTACCCCCCCTCAAGGCCCCTCCCAAACCGGGCTTCTCCGGGGGTTTTGGCTTGTCAGGAAATGTTCGGTGAAATCTTTTGATTAGGCGAGGAGCGTGGACATATTCAGCAGGTTCCCAGGATCTCTCTTGGGGGCCGTAGCCTTTCCAGTCAATTAGGTAGAATAGTTTAGATTTGGAGATCTTGGAGTCCAGAATGCTTTTGACTTCAAACTCGAGTTCTCCATCCACTAGGATAGGTTTTGGAGATTTGGTTAGTCGGGTTTGAGGTTGCACGGGTTTTAATAGAGAGACGTGGAAGACCGGATGTATCTTCATGTGCGGGGGCAAGTCCAACTTGACCGCTACTGGGTTTACTATGGTAGTGATGGAATAGGGACCAAGGTATCTTGGGTTGAATGTGCGTGGCCCTTTTAGAGATAGATATTTGGTGGATAACCAGACTTGATCCCCTACTTGATAGTGAGGGGCTTCCTTCCGATGTTGATCTGCTCCTTTCTTGTATTGTTCTTTAGCCCTTTGAAGGTGAGAAACAGCTTCCTTAAAGGCTTGGGTGATTGTAGAATGCAGGTAGTCTACTGCTGGTGTTTCAAGATCTTGGAGGGGATCCAACTCCGAGGTTCGAGGGTGACTGCCGTACAAAAGAAAAAACGGGGTTTTCCCAGTTCCCGAATGGACAGAGTTATTGTAGGCATACTCGGCTATCCAAAGGATGTCTTTCCAAGTTTTTTCAGTTTGTTGCAGCATGCAGCGTAAATACTGTTCCAGAGTTTGATTGGTCCTCTCGGTTTGTCCGTCTGTCTGAGGGTTGTGACTGGTCGATAGTCTCACATCAATTTGAGCCGACCGACAGCAACTTCGCCAAAAATGAGAAATAAAGAAATACCTGCGGCCGACAATGACGTCGAAGACGACGATGTTTACAAAGAAGCGACTCGTCGCATCATGAAGAGATTCACCAATAAGGAGAACATTGTACTGCACAGGCTGAGATTCTACACTCGCAAAAAGGAAGGGAGCGAACCCGTGGATGACTACATCACCAGGATGAGGGAACTCGCTTCTCTTTGCACCTTTGGGGAAAATGCAGAACAGGTTATCTGCGACATGCTTGTTGTCCACACCAACTCTAGGAAAGTACAGGACAAACTCATCCAAGAAAAGGAGGTCACCCTCGATAAAGCCATCCAGATTGCCAGGGCGGAGGAAGAAAACTCCAGCAGACGCAAGGAGGCGGGAAGTCACCTGCCTGTGCCCGAAATGGCGGCGCTACAATGGAGAGGTCGCAGAGACAAGCATTCCCGCGACGGCCCCAAAGACAAAAGTCCCAGGAAAAAGGAGGCACCGAAATGTTACAGATGCGCCAGCTCCAAGCACATGGCAAACGACCGCGACTGCCCCGCCAGGAATAAGGAGTGCTCCAAGTGCGGACGCTTTGGCCACGTGGCTCCGGCATGCATGTGGCGGGAGAAAACTGTTTCCCGTGTTGACGGTGACTGCACCTCAACTGATGATGATGAACTACAGGACAGACCCATGGTTGTCATGGTCAATGCCCCCCATGCCAGAAGAAAAAAGCCCCACTGCACCATTAAAGTGGACGGAATGGAAACGCGCGTCATGGCTGATTCGGGATCCGACCTCACCATTCTGCCCATCAACACGTACAAGGAGATGATGGGACAAGAAAAAGTGGAGATTAGATCAACCAGACAAAAAACGACCGTGTTTGGAGGGGCAACGGTCGACCTTTTGGGCTACATCAAAGCCCGGATCGATTTTAAAGGGAGGTCTACCACCACCAAAGTGTATTTTTCACCCAAAGGTCCAGCCGTGCTGGGGTGGGATGACCAACACAAACTCAGCATGAAACTAGATCCCAGCACTCCGGAACAGGTGCTCATGATCTCGTCAGGAGCAGCGCAAAACTACAAGGAGATCTTTCCAAACCTGTTTTCCGAGAAACCGGGAAAAGTGAAAAACTTTGTCCACAAGATTCGGCTGAAACCCAACGCCACCCCGGTCAAGCACAAAGTAAGGGCAGTACCTGCCACCGCAAGACCAGCTTTGGACGCCCACCTGCGGAAGATGGTCGAAGAAGGAACCATTGAAACCGTGGAATCCTCAGAGTGGCTGAGTCCGGTAGTATTAGTAAAGAAAAAGTCCAGCAACGACCTCAGGATCTGCATCGACCTGAGAAGCCTGAACTTAGAGGTGATCACGGATAGCTTCCCACTCCCCAGTAACAATGAGATTGTCCTCATGATGAAGGAGGCGGCCATTTTCTCGAAGCTGGACATGCGTGATGCCTATCACCAGATTCCTCTACACAAGTCCTCCCGCCCCCTGACGCCGTTCATCACTCCTTTTGGCACCTTCCAATACACCCGCATGCCTTTCGGGTTATCGTCCGCAGCATCCGCATTCCAGAGGATGATCAACTCCCTGCTTAAAGGACTCACCAATGTCTCATTCTTCCAAGATGACATCCTGGTGTACGCCAAAGACAACGAGACCCATGACAAGGCACTCAAGTCAGTCCTGAGCAGACTTCAGGAGGAAGGCATTCACCTACGCCATGAAAAGTGTGTCTTCGGGGTGAACAAGGTAGAATATCTTGGGTACTGCATCTCGAGTGACGGGGTAAGCCCCAAGAAGAACCTCATGGAGGCCATTACAGAAGCACCGGCGCCGATGTCCAAAGAGGAACTACGCTCATTCTTGGGCCTAGCCGAGTACTATGCCAAATTCGTCCCCAGGTTCTCTGAGACCACGTCTCCCATGCGGGAGCTCCTGAAGAAGGGGGCAGCTTACTCTTGGGGCCCAGAACAGGATGAGGCTTTCGGCGAAATCAAGAAAAGGATTCTACACGCGCCATATCTTAAACCATACAACCCTGAATGGGACACCTGCATCACCACTGATGCCAGCGCATACGGCCTGGGGGCCAACTTGACCCAGAAGAAGGGCGACACTGAGAAAATTGTGGCGTTTGCATCCAAGGCATTATCCTCATCCGAGAAGAATTACTCTACGGTAGAGAAAGAGATGTTGGCATGCGCCTGGGCCGTCGACTATTTCAGATCATACGTATGGGGGACAAGATTCAAGTTGATCACCGATCACAAACCCCTAATTCACATGTTGAGCCCGAGCGGCACCAAGACGGCCACCCCCAGACTGGCCAGGATCGCCGCAAAGCTCCAAGAGCATACCTATGAGATAGAACACATTGCGGGCTGGAAAAACGCACAGGCGGACTGCATGTCCAGGCTCCTGAACCAAAGCGCCCCCGGCACCACATTCCTGGAAGACGAATGTGTTGTTGCTTCCATTGGCGACTTGAGGAACGTCGAGTACATGGAAATGAGCGAGCGCCACTGGCAGGAAGAGTTCGAGCAGGACTACGCCTTAAGGCACGTAAGCACCTGGGTTCGAAATGGATGGCCCAACGAGAGAGCGATCCCCGAAGGCCTTCGTCCCTACTGGAAGGTGAACGAGGAAATCACCGCCATGAACGGTCTCATTCTCAGAGGTGATCAAATCATCCCACCCAGCGGAATCCGCAAAGTCATACTGTGCAGAGCACACTCGGGCCATTTAGGGTGCAACATGACCAGACGAAGGATACGAGACGCATACTGGTGGCCAGGCATGGACCAGTACGTACGGCAGATGGTCGATAGGTGCCATGAATGCTCAAACAGCGACAAGCGCCTAGCCGTGAGGCAAGCCCCCATGCTGCCCACCGAAGTCCCCAAAGGGGTGTGGCGAAAACTGGGTCTGGATTTCATAGGGCCGCTGGACAACATTCCCCCAGAGCACAGGTACGGGATAGTCATGGTCGACTATTTTTCCAAATGGGTGGAAGCTGACTTCACCTCAGACATCACCACAGGAACAGTCATTGAAACACTCACCGCCATATTCCAGCGGGAGGGCCTGCCCGAAGAACTCGTCACGGACAACGGAGTCCAGCTAGCCTCCAGAGAAATGGAAAAATTTCTCAAGCTCAACAACATCCAACAGCGGAAAGCAAGTCTATAACACCCACAGGCAAATGGCCTAGTCGAGCGGGCAAAACGCTTCATCAAGGGGGCGCTACAACTGGCTCACGCCTCGGGCCTAGACCCATACAAGACAGTCAAAGAAGCCGTAGCGGCCCACCGTCTCACCCCCAACGCCGTCACAGGTGTTTCACCTTTCCATCTGCTGAGGGGGAGAAGGGCAGCATCCTCACTGGTACCACCATGGCTCCAGCAAGTGAGGGCCGACGAAGACGTTGACATGGATGACATAATGTGCCGCATGCAGCGCAACAAAGAAGCAATGAAAGCACAGGGGGATTTGCGCCGAGCCGCTCGACACACACAAGTCAACAAAGGGGATCTGGTGAAGATACGACTTCCCCACAAGGACACCTCCACTGGTTCCAGATACAGCAGTCCCATAGAAGTCATGGAGAGAGGGACAAACCACATCTGCACCAGCGATGGCAGGAGATGGAATCTAGAAAGGGTAGCCATGTACCGCAGGAAAGAAGACACTGTACACTCACTAGGAGACACTGGAGGAGATCAAGTCTGCCAAGAGTCATACGAGAACCATCACCTCCCAAGTAGAGATACCATAGAGCCGCACCATCACAACGACTTCGCAAGCCCCATCCCCCCAACAACACCCAGGGAATCACAGCAAAGAGCTGGACAAAGAGAACCTGAATCACCAGTACCTTCCCAAAGACACTTCATCGATCCCGCTCCATACCCCGATCCTGGCAGGCCCCAGAGAGAGAGAAGGAAACCCAGGAACTATGCGGACTTCATCATGGAGTGACCACCCATCCTTTTTCCCAGCAAAGGAGGTGTGTGGGGACATCACATGATCGCGGGAGCATGTTCTGGCGAGATCTCGCGAGACGGGATCTCACGAGCCCACGCTCCGTGGGAAAACGTTCCCGCTTCAGAGTTGGCGCTCGGCCAGCTGAAGCGGTCACAGAGGAGCGCTGCTCCTGATTACAGGAGAAGAAGCAGTGAGCCTCAGAACTCACACCACAGCTTCTAGGGCGTAACACCACAGCCACAGGAGGCTTCATGGGGGCCCTAGAAGTTTACAGCGTGCCACTGGTGAGCACAACCTTTCCACAGTGAATCAACTGGGAAAGCACAGGACTTGATCGCAATGAACTGTAAGTAAGCGCCCAGCGCCACCAGGCCACCTTAGAGCCTTTCTCCCTGTTGTCAGTCAATAAAGACTGTTAGAAACCCTACTGCGTCCTGTCATCTATTTAGGCCACAACATGGTGTTATCAAAATATTCACAATATGTATAAATCATTCACTTTAATATATTTAATTTCTCAAAAGCTACAACGGATAATGTGTTTCTACTTGCCATCTGTCCTGCAATATTTAAAGTTAGTTTCGTTTTGTACTGTGCCTTTTACCTAATTGCATCTAGGTGGGTTAGATCATTATCAAATAGAAACCATCTGTTTTGAGAAAGACATCCAGTTAAACAAAGGATCATTGTCATAGGCAGCTTAACGGAACAGATACACATTCTTGGTTAAACACAATGCTTTCCATTGTCAGGGATTAAGGACCTTTCTATGAATCTGCTGTTTGACATTGCACTTAACAAATCGGCCAGGAATCCATCAATCAATTAAATAGTTGACTTTCAAATTAACTAAAACATAAGACCATGTTCTGGCCTGAATTTCCAATGTAATGCCTGCATTTAAGGTTACTTTTGAAGTTTAATTATGAAAACCTGGCTGACGTCCTTTGTGCTAAAATGGAACGCTGCAACCAACTCCCAATTTCACTTATTGGCCGGTAGCGCCAGTAAAAATGATCATACTCTCTAAGCTGTTCTACCTCTTTAGCACAATACCTTTCTGGCCGGGAAGATCCTTGCTTTCGAGATGTTCGGCGTTTGTGTGGAAGGGCCAGGTACCAGCATTTAACAATGCCATACGAACAGTGGGGGGTGGGTTGGGGGAGGGGGAGCTGGCAACTCCTGACTTCAAACTGTACTTCTCTGCAGCACAAGCCTATTTTGCGGTATACTGGATGGTGGGTGGACCTGATGCGTCTCATGTGGCACTGGAAAAACAAGGGAAAGACATGGCCTACCTCTTAAATGTGCTGGCTGCTGGGGAGGGGGGGTCAGCATGCGAAAACCAAATGGAACCTGTACTAGTCACGCAACAAGCATGGGCCAAATTGGTCAGTCACCCCAAGGGCACCATAATGTATAACCCTGATATGCCTATATGGACGCCCCGTAACTACCCCCATCGCAAGACACAGGCCTGGTGGCACACTGGTGGGACAGGGGCATACTTCAATTTAGGGACCTATTCCACGATGGTCAATTCATGACCTGGGACGCTATCAAGACATGTATAGGCGATACCCCACTACAGAAGTTGCAATATATAGACTGTTAAAGGGGAGTGGGAATAAAACCTGGGGATCACGCTCACAGAGCTGCACTGGACCCAGATTTGTAGGTTAACAAAACAGAGTTCATGCAACTCCAGGTACAGGCTAATCCATTTTAAAATACTGCACAGGGTGCACCTCACTCCAACCTGTCTTAAAAAATGTTATGTGGCGGCTGAATGAAAGTGCCCAAGATGTGGGAATGAGGATGCAGATATATTGCACAGGCTATGGTCCTGTGGGGCACTCACTGAGTATTGATTGGGCAGAGGTGTGTAATGCATTGCAAGAAATGGTGGGCCAACCAGTGAGCTGGGATCAAGGGTCTTGTCTACTGGGCTTTGTATGTAAAATGAACCCTGAACAGTGCAAACGCCTTAATCTGCTTCTGTTATTGGCTAAACTTGCCATACTAATGCGATGGAAAAGCAGAATGCCCCCCTTTTTGGAAGACTAGGTGGACGATATGTCGTGGGCAAATGATAACGACAAAGTTTATTCTAGCCTACTGCCCTCAGCAAATCGCCCAAAAGACATATGGGGAGGATTCCATAATTTTCTGTCTAATAAAAGTGAAGAGGGGGACAGTCAAGACAAAGAGCCATACGGCCTGTGTGAATGTTCGCCTTAACTTGAAACTACAGTAAATCCAGAATAAGATGTAATTTAACCTTATGAAAAGTAATGTTGTGACTCTGTGCAAAAGTTAAATAAAAGTTTAAAAAAAAGGTTACTTTTGAAGTTTGAATTTCGAATATAATGCCTGCATTTTAGGTTACTTTTGAAGTTTGGAAATATGGTCAATAGTCTTTTCTGAACACAACTTCTTATTTTATTCTATTGATGCTGTACGAAAGAGCTGAAGTAATGGCTGTTTCTACACAAACACATGGGTACGTGTGAATTAGAGCTCATAGAATGTGACTGCAGCACGATAACCATATTCTGTCCCATGTAACATATACATTTGCAATTGAAACCTTTTTACTTCTAATAGAAATCGGACAATGTGTGGGTCTATTAGCAGACACTATGTTTATGCTGTGATTTAAAATGAGTATTCTCACTTTGCAATTAATTGTTGTCCTTTTCTATCTAGAATACTAAAATTCAAGTTGCACAAAATATTCTTCAGCATTGGATCTTTCATAGATTCACATAGATTCACATGCTGTGAAAATTCCCTTTCGTCAGGCTGGGAATCCTCAGTAACATAGAGCAATTTAAATTTAAACTGAAACGTTCAGTTACTTTTGTGCTCTATTACAGTCATTTTGGGCTGTACTACCCACAGCCAATAGGAACACCTCCCTTAGCTCCTTCCCTGTCGGCCATCTTCAGATCCTTTACCGCAGGTTTGTGTTGGGAGTCCTCATATTTTATCTTTGACTTTCCATCATCTGTGCCAGTTTGGGCCTACCTCATGGCTGAATCCATGAGGAAGAGCCTGTTCAAGGCATGTGCCCGCTGTGGGCTGAAGAATGTCTACGTAGAAGACTACCACGACAGCTGTCTTTACTGTCTTCACCCCCACTGTGTGATCAAGGAATGCGAGATCTGTCAGTCTTTCTCCAACAAAACGCTGTGTGATCGTTACCATCGTCTTGTTGCGTGGCTCGAGGATGCGCAGGGCCTTTGAATCCGCTTCTGTATGGAGCCATTCATCTCTACGGCAGGGCAGGATGACCCAGCGAACCACCTCTAGCAAGAGGTTTAGGTCAGATGAAGACCACCCCAGAGGCAAGAAGAGGCACAGGGAGGCAGGACAACAACAAGTCAAGGTCGTCTCACAAGGACCGGTCATCGCCTAAGGTCAGTGCCCAAGGGGGTTAGAAGGAAAAGAACAGACATAGCCCTTTCCCAGCCCGACGGAGGCAACCCCTTGAAAAAAGTCCTCTTCCAAGTCTGGGGGCCACTCTTTGTCATTGACGGTCAAATCTGCCCTATCGACATCGTCCTCAAAGTCGGCGCCGACTAACGGGGTAATTCATGGAATAAATGTGTGCCGAAAAGGGGAGCGCAAGCGTGAAAATCGCAGCGCACGCGTGCCAAAGCCGCGCACGCAGCCATTGATTGATTTATGGAATGCGCTGCGCTAGTAAAAGCTGGAACGTGTGCCAAATCCATGGGTGGCACTCGCGGGCGCACATGTCACTAAACGGCATGCGCTACGTGCACAGGGAAAGCGCACATAGCGTAGCGCACACAAGAAAAGTGGGCAGAACACGGAGCGTAACAAGCGGAATGGGGAACAACACATGAAAATGTGGGCGTTACGTGGGACGTACAGGAGGTAAATGCTCGCAACACATATTCATGGAATCAAACAGGGGAAAGGCGTGCGCCAAAAAAGACGTGCTAATCCAGAAACACATACGCCAGCAGGAAGCAGGTGTAAGCAGCCCTGCGCAGCATAAAAGTGTGCGCAAACAACAAACAAGCTCAGACGCTAGGATGAACATACCATTCCTCGCAGCAGTGGTCGTGGGACACGCAGGAGGAGAAGGATAGCCAGGCCCCGCATTTTTTTACCCAGGACCAGCCTTTTTGGGATGCCTGATGACCAGGTGTATGGGAGGTACAGGTTTCCACTACACATAATCCTAGACCTGGTGAGGGGGTGGGAGGATGACCTCACATCACCCACCCTGTGCTCGCAAGCACTGAGCCCCTTGGAAAAGGTGCTCAATGTACTGCACTTCTTGGCTACTGGTTCATTTCAGCGGACAAGTGCCATAGTGGGGGGGGGTGTCACAGACCACGCAGTCACGCTGCCTACACCAGGTGTTGGCCATCATGACTGCGCGTCCCTCAGTCCGCAGGCACATATACATGCCCCAAACACCTGCAGAAAAGCAGGCTGTTGTCCAGCAATTTTGCGGGGTGGCACACTTCCCCAAAGTCCTAGGTGCCATTGATTGCACCCATGTGGCTCTACGTCCACCCAGGGCCACTGAGCATATCTATCGGAACCGCAAGCACTGGCATTCCATCAACGTGCAGGTTGTATGTGATGCCAAGGGAATCATCACCTCAGTATATGCCAACTATCCAGGGTCCAGCCATGATAGTTTCATATTCAGAATGTCACCCATAAACCGGGACCTGGAAGCTGGCCGGCATGGCGACACATGGCTAATTGGCGAGTATAAATGCCTCTGCACATGCATGCATGTCACAAACTGAGAAATGGGAAAAGCCCACTAATGACAACCATTATCACCTCCCCAGGGGACAGTGCCTACCCTCTGAGCACCTACATGATAATGCCAATTTCGAACCCCACCACACCACCTGAGGTAAGATACAACACAGGCCATATTGCAACCCGGGGCATAGTGGAGCGCACATTCAGAGTGCTCAAGTCCCGCTTTCGCTCCCTTGACCGCTCTGGTGGGCAGCTGCTATATGCGCCCCCAGTAGTGTGCAGGATCATAGTGGCAGCATGGGTCCTGCACAACGTTGCAACCCGGTGGGGCGTGCCAGTGGACATGATGGTGCCCCCACATCCCCAACCACATGCACAGCCACTGCGCATGGGAGGTGAAAGGGCATGTGGTGAGGCAGCCCGGACCCAGCTTGTGGCAAATTACTTCACCTAAAATCCCACCCCTGCAGAGTACACACAGGCCTGATACATACCAGCTCGCAATCAATGATGATGACAAAAGGGGCAGTCAACTGTCACAACCATACCAGCCTGAGATTGTTCAGCTGGAAGTGCTACATTGTGTGCACCCCTAGCTAATCAAAGACACCCAATGCACAAAAAGGCACAAATTCATGCAGCATGAAGGACTACCCCCTTGCAAAATACCACATCAATATAGTGGCATGTCACGCAGCACCTCCCCAACACACCATGGCATGGCATGCAATGTGAAAGCAACCGAATGAATGCACAACACATGACACAAGTGTCACAAAGTGCACTGTCCTAAATGGAAACAGGCCACAGACAATTTGCTCTCAATAATGAATACAAAAACAACACACATGAACAATTACTTACCAGTAAGAGAAAACATCAGTACATGGTCAAACAGTGGCAATATATCACAATAAAAAATAAAAGTAGTGCAAGTGTCACAACCTGACTAAGACAGCACATCGACCCCTTCCAACTGCAGATTGTTGCTGGAAAGCAAATGTATCAGTGAACTGCATACAACATGAACTGCATCTGCAAAGTAGATGGGCTTGTTAAGACATGAAGAAGGTACATGTATATAAGGAAAAAGTCATGGATGTAGAACCATACATAAATCCACCATGCAGTGGAGATTTCTACAACAATACCCACTAGGGATGTATACACAGTTTTGACTACAGACTGTCCACACAACTTATGGGAGTCCAATGTCACTGTGTAAGTTACTGTCACTTGGTCACACCCTTTGCAAGCCCATGAAAAGGGGAAGCAGGAGGGGGGTGTGTGTCAGGAACCCAAGCATCTAACCCAAAGACAGGACAAACCTGCATGTGCCCAGCTGGAATACACAGTGGATGCATACAGGAGCCACACAAAGCACCACACTGTTAAAAAAAAAAGAAAAAGAAAAAATGGCCATGTGTGGACCAGGGGGATGGGACACCCAGGAGGGACGAGGTACAGGGTGCACGCCAACACCCACATGCGTGGATGTTGAGAAAAAACAAAAATACCTCCATGGGCTCATGGCCTGCATGGCTACGCTGCAGTGGGAGAACTGCCATCGCTGTCATCACCCTGTGGTGGTACATCAGAAGGGGGCCGTGATATGGGAGACAGACCACGCAAAGCCCTGGCATGCTCCTCCATGGCAGCAAACATGCGGGTGTGAAAGGTTTGGTTCTGCAGGATGATGGTACGGAGATCCCCATGCAGCACCTCACGGGTAGCACACATTCCTGCCTGCATGGCCTTGCGTGATGCCAGGATCTCCTGACGAGTTGCCTAGAGCTCAGCTGAGATTGTACGTGTCAGCTGCTCCAGCTGCTGTTCTGCCCTTGTACTGCGGGACACCTCAAGTTCACCCAGAGTATCTCTCAGGGACCTGCGTTCTAACTTGAGGGCTTCCCTGTGGACCTGTAATTCTACAAATATGGCTGTGCACAGAGTCTCCAGTCCAGCCCGTCGGTCCCCGTCGGACGCCAACATGTCCTCCCTGTGTGAGTGGCAAATGGAGTCTGTTGCCTGCTGCTGGAGCTCCATCTGCCTTTCAAGGAGGAGAATGGAAGTGGCCACCCTATCCATTGCATGAGCCATCATTTCACACAATGCCCCCTGTTGTGCTACTATGGTGTAGATGGAGTTCTCCCACACAGTATTGCCTGGTAGTGCACAGCCACCACGTTGGCGGGAACCACACCTGTTTGGGGCAAGGTGATGTGCACCTTGCTGTGCTGGCACTGCTTGAGGCTGCAGGACTGCATTCCTCCTTTGATCTGCTGGCCCAGGAACAGGAGCAAATATTGTGGAGTGTGGCCCTGCATCCGTAACCGCTACAGGTGGACTTTTCAACACTGAAATCCCCATAGAGGGGTCTATCCCCGGTGCAGGTGGTTTGGACAGAACAGCATCCCTGCCAGAAACACTCACCTGCGATGGCACATATGTCTCAATGTCCGATTCAGCACCTGATTCATAGAGGTCTCCGGAGGTGTACCCAGAGACACCCGTGGACAGTATGGCCTGTAGGAGTAATGTGTTTTCACCCACCACCACCCCACGTCCTCCACTGGTGCCCGGTTGTGGCTGTGAGTCCTCCTGGGTCTGCCCCATCTCCTCCTCCTCAACAGCATCAAGTGCCTCATCATCTGCAAAAACATGAAAGATAACAAATGGAAACAGGCATGAGCACCATAGCACACACACATAGGCATGACGAGGCAGAGATCCAGTACATAAATGACACATGTCCCACATGACAATAACTCTGGCATGCATGCACTGTCAATGAGTTGGAAGGGGGGGGAAAGCACACACTGATGACTGCAAGATGGAAACCCAACACATGTGCTGCATGTTGGATAGCAGTTGCATCAAATATTAGCCTGTGAGTGGCATGGACAATCCACATACATGACACATGCCAGCACACAGACGGCACGTACCATAGCCATGGCAGATTTGACAAGGACACCCAGATGGTAGCAAATTAGTACTGTGACCCTTCCATGTGAGATGGACATCATGAAATAAAACATGTAAAAAAGAGTGAGAAAACACGCATGTGCCACACGCTGCAACAAAGCCAGTTTTCACTGATGCAGGCACATGGATACATCAATGCTTGGTCAGTTCAACATGAGAGGATACAATTGTCATGTTCAACATTCAAACAGGTACCCAACATGATAGTGTGCAGGCCATGTGTAGGTGCACATTACTCAATCAGCCTGATTGTACAAAACTTTCCCCTAATAAGTCAATAAATGTGGGCCATTGTGTGGAGTAATCTATGACAGAAGTATGTCACATTTGGGACATTAGGCCACAAAAATGTCTGGTAAATATGCTAATCATTTATCAATCAGGCTGAATGAAGAGGAAAAGAGTATGAACAATGTTGTGGCAAGAGGACAACTGAAGGCCAAGTGGATTAATCATGTGCAAAAAGTGAACTGTGGTCAGAAGGGATACTATGAAAGGGAAACACAAGGCCGGTGAATGTTTTTGAGGGACCACATGGGTGACCCATAGCAGTCATGACTAGACAGCCTCACCTGGCACTCAACCAGAACACATCACCCAAGCAACATACACATGGATTGCACACACATGCATGGTCACTTGCCGGACATTGCTTCAAGATCTGGCAGGTCTCCCACGCCTTGGATCTGATCCTCTGTGATGAATGTTCCAGCGACAGACTCATGTTCAGTGAGTTGTTCCTCCTCTGGTGGAGACCCACCGCCAGTCAAAGTGGAGGCATGATTTGAAGCCAGCTTGTTCTTTGCTCTGTGTTTCAGGTCATTCCAGCGCTTAGAGCAATCATCAGCTGTGCGCTTCACAAATCCAAGGGAACTAATGTGGTCTGCGATGGTCTGCCAGTGGGCCCTACGATAAGCAGTCGTAGTGTTGAACCCTGCAGTCACCACCATTTCGCGGCCATGGGCCGACACATAGCCCACAAGTGCATCTAGTTCTGCATCATTAAAACTAGGCTTCCTTGACGTGCCGGCGTGGGTAGCCGTGTCTGGGGTCCCAGCCTGTACGGCAAGAGCACCCTTCCTCCTCTTAGAAGGTGGTGTGGACCCTGAGTGGCTTACGCCGCTCTGGTTGGTAGGGGCAGAAGCGCAGGTGGACTGGGCACTGGAAGTTGCCAAAGGCACAATGACCAAAGGTCTCACTGCAGGCATTGGCTGCTGGGTGATGTTGGCAGGACCAACCTCAGTGTGATGGACTTGGACCGACACTGTCCTGGCTGGGAGACTCGGAGCTGGGGTGGATTGAGCTGCAGCTGCCCCTGCAGCCTCCTCACCCTGGCTACTTGGGGCAACAGATGACATTGCTGCCCCAGATTCACGTGGCCTGGTGAAAGCATCTGTCACCGACACACGTGGCCTAGCCTTAGTGACACGGAAGTCAGCCTGGGAGTCATCCTGTGCCAGTTCTGTTGACAATATGGGCCGGTTTAACAAGGGCTGAGCTTGGATGGTGTCAGCTACATCTCCCCGAACCATTGGGGGGGCGTGGGGAGGGGGCATAGGTGTCCCTCATTGGTCCTCCACACACTGGCCTCTTGGGCCACCCTGCACATCCTGGCCATGTCCCCTACCGCGCCCACCTCTTTGAGGTCAGCCTCCTTTGCCTCCCTTACTGCTTGGTTGCCTCCCAACCATGGCACTGATGTTGCTGTGCGTATGGGAGTTGCAGTAAACAATTGTCCTGGGCAATTGGGGTGAAAGGGGTAGGGTACTAGATGGAATTCATACCCTAGTGCTCTAGCAAGGATTTCTGTGACCCCTGGGGGAAGATGACGGGTCACGCAATGCACAGGCACCCCGAAAACAATATTTAACATGCACGCAATCCCTGGTAGAGCATGTTCATGGAAAAATGAACCTGCACCACGCTGTGGCACCCAAAAACACACAAAAAAGCGTACGCGTGGTATACGCAGCCTACAATGACCTCTGAACGGGTACTCGACACACGGAGGTAACCACAGTTGGAAAATACATGCGCAACTCACCGTCTGCCTGGAAAAAGAACGTGAAAAAGACGCGCGTGTGCGCATTGGAAACACCCCCGCCAAAAGAAGAATTGAACGCTGTCTGAGTAAACAGGGAGTACGAACTGGAACCATTGTGAAGTTATCGCGTGTGAACTGACAAGAAGTACAAGAATCACCCGCTCGCTCTCCACAAAAAGCACGTACAAGAAAATGGCGTCCTACGTGTACCTTTTAAGCCAGCCAACACGTGCAACATCACTTACGTACGCGCTAAGGCCCTTTGCTCCAATTGCATGCAGTCACACCCGGACATGCAGTTTTTACACGTGTACAATCAACATGCACCCATGTTGAGGGAAACGCCCTTGTGCATCACGTCACAGACGCGCTTACGTGCTAAGGGCCTTTCCTCGGATTACACGCTGACGTGCAGTTTCTTCATGTGCCAAATCACTCCGTATCAAGCTGGCCACGGAACAACACACGGAAGACCACACTCCTGCCCAGAAGGCCATTTTCCAGCCCCCCAGAGCACTGAGCACGCTCCCACCTGCCATCTGCTGCTGCCTGCATGCCTGCTGCCCACGTGCCCTGCTATTTGGTGCCTGCACGTCAGCCATCTGCAGGGGTGCAGTTGCTGTGACCACCCCTGCTGGAACAGAAGACTCCCGACTGGGATACCATCGCTCCACAGCCCAGCCCCAGGACCCAGTTGCCCACCTACACCTGCCTCTGGGGTTGCCATGTCGGACACAACACCATCTGGCGCCACTGGCAACCCCCAGCCAGAGAGGCAGAGGGCTACCAGCTTCAGTGCCAGTGAAGTTGGTATCCTGGTGGAGCAAGTCCTGGGGCAGTATGATGCCCACTTTGGAAGTTCGCGCGCAGACAATGAAGGACAGAAGAGGATCTGGATGGACATCGTGACTACCATCTACGAGGAGGGTGTGGCAGTCCGCGACATTCAACATGTCCGGAAGCGCTGGGAGGACTTCAGGTCCAGGACCCTCAACAAGGCCCGGCGCTTCTTGAAGGAAGCGGATGCCAAAGGGTGCCGGGTCCGCCTAACCAACAACCATAGTGGAACCAAGTCTCTCTTCCTATGAAGATTTAGAAGAAAGGGATGGTGTCCTGTCATGTCACCTCCCTCTTCTCAACAATTCAAGACACCACCTCCTAAGGGGCAGCCTAGGTCACCAAATCAGAAGGCGAGCCTGATACGTCTACCACTATTGCACCCTTACACCCAACCCTCCAGCGGGCAAATTACCTCTAGTGAATCCTGCTCCACAGCCGCCTCCAACAAGGGACGTGTCGATGGACATTTTATCCACCCTTACTACTCTGGTGGCTACATTACAGCGAATGGTTCCAGCACCAAGCCCAGACACTGACCCAGATCAACTGGATGATGTGGCCTTCATGCACACGTCGCACACTGATGAGTTTGAAGATTTTGTCCCGGCCAATGGGTAACCTGATGAAGCCCCTTTTAGGGACTCACCACCAGATGAAGTGGGGTCTTTCCATGCACTCATGGGCAGGGCGGCAAAGATGTTCAGCCTCACCCTGGAGGAAGAGCACACGGATAGTCTCCTATACCAACGGAGGGAGCAACTGAGGAGATCAGTCATGTCCATTCCACTTTTGGAGGATGTTTGAGAAGATGGTCTTGTCACCATGGCACATCCCTCGACAGCTCTGGCTAAAAAGAACCACTTTGACAAAGAATACAGGACCCCAGACAGTGCCCCGCCTGCCTCTGTACACAGCCTAGACCGGATTCTCTTGTCTCTGCTGCAGCCAGGAAAAGGTCAGTCAACCCGTCATCTTCCTGCTCCATTCCCCGGACAAGGAAGGAAAAGGACTGGATGCCAGCGGCAAGAAGATCATAACCACTGCAGCCACTACCATCAGGGCTGCTAACGCTATGGCATTCTCACCAGATATGATCACGAGCTATGGTACAAACTGTGCCCCATATTAGAGTTTCTGCCTGACGACAAAAGAGGCAATGGACATTTTCCATGAAGGTGAGCTAGCATCAGACTATGCCATTACAGTATCTGTGGATATTGCTGACACAGGAATTTGCCAACTTGATAATGGGGCTGTCCTTTGTGACAAGGTTGGCTCAAGGCCACATATTTTTGTCCAGATGTCCAATCTAGAGTTGTTGACATGCCATTCGATGGCGCAGACCTGTTTGGAAAGAAAATAGACTAAAGTGGTTCCCAGGAGATGCGCTGTCCAATTTATTTAGTGTGTAAAGCTAATATAGGTTTCAAAATGAAAAATCAGTACATAAAACACATATATTAGTTAATTCATCTCAAATTCAAAAGGTTGGAACGGCTTCGGTCTTTTTCCAGGCAGGGCCTATTTACAATTAACCAATGAACCAGTAACCAAAAACAATCAATCAAACATCATAATTTGAAAAAGAGAATCATGAACCCAAATTAGATCAACAGAGTCAAATTATTGCAAATGAAAATGGGGAAAAACAAGAGGGAATGGAGAAAAGACATATTATACACGACACCCTGCAAAAGTCATTGGTAGTATAACAATTCCATTCATGCATTAAAACCATCATGTATATCCATGCATGCATTAAAACCATCATGTATTATAATCATGAAATCGAAGTCAAAAGAGAGGAGAAAAACAGAGACCAAAGTAAAAACACAATTGAAAAAGAAACGGAAAACAAAACCTAATTAGTATTGTGGACAAATCATTCTGTCAACATTCTTGTTCATACTGAAAATAAACCTGTTTAAATGCCAACTAATGCCAAGAAAAGCGTGACTGCTCAACTCGTTGAATAATAAAAGAGTCAAGATAATGGAATACTCAGTAACACCTGAGATTGACTCACCCTATGTCCTGCAAAACAGTGCTGTATCAAGCATGCAATTGGAATCAAAATAAATCTTGAACATTCAATGTCAAGTGCACCATCCATCTTGTTGGTGTTATTAGCAAAAAGTCTTGTATGTGTGACAAGGTCGGTGTCTGTCCCCAATGCAGTACCATGGAAGAGCGAACCAGGTTGTGCAATATTTTAATGAAAAATATTATTTGAAAGGTAAGTAAACATGCCTCTGGTGACCCAGCCAACGTGCATTGTGTGCGTCTATTGACTTAATTGAGTGATATGGGTAATGGATGAGCACCTGTTATCGAAGTATATTATGGTGACCATTTTGTGGCTAGTGAATAGCGTCTAGTGGTCATAAGTACTCTATACAGGAAAAGAAGAAGATGATATAGGTTAAAACTGAAAATACACAAGAGTTCTATATTAAGGCCTATTGTAGCCCAAGGTGTATTTACCTTGATTAAATGGAAAGTATCTTCCGTCGTATGTCTGAAACGGATCTCATGTCTCCTGACAGGTCCACTCATGTGATACATGTGACAGACAGAGGTGGCGTTGAGTAGTAGTTACTCCTGAAAATTAGATTCTAAAAAGGGGCATGGGGGCCAGTGACATCCTTTAAATGTCCAGATTTCATATGTGAAATAATATATATATATATATATAGCAATTTGAAAATGACAATGACCGTGATCACTCGTGTTATCCCACGTACGGTCAAAACCAACAAATAGTCTAGTCCCGATGATCAAATAGTTGAGCACTATATGACGCGTGTTCTCTGAACTGTGTGATGTCCCATATGTAATCTGTCTCAATGGGAAATAACATAAATGTACCCAGACTCGATTCCCTAAAAAGAATATTGATAATTTTTGAGTTACCTTTCAAACAAATACGTGTTAGAAGTAGCCTTGCACTACGGCAAGGAAATATGATATATTTTACCTTTTGTTTGTATCAATATTCTTTTTTCATTGATCATCGGGACAAGACTATTTTGCCATAGTGGCAGTAGGATGGGACCCAGCAGAGTTTGGGTCTCGCTCTTTCAGGATAGGCGCTGCAACATCCGCTTGGATGGGGGGCCTGCAAGAGAAAGCGATAAAAAGGGAATAGAAGGATGGAAATCTGGAGTGTACAAAAAATATATTAGGAAAGACCTAATTTAACAATTTCCTCCCTCCCGCCCCTCCAGCTTTTTTGTTTCTTGCACACAGGAAACCTCCCCAATTAAATTGCATGGATTGTGGGACACTCATTCATCACCAGGGCTAGCAGATGGCTTGAGGAAACCCAGGCAGGCATGCATTTTCAGGACACTATCACTTATTGGTGGGACAAACCAGGCATGCGCTGGGGGGACCTTCACGACAAGCTGGCCAGCCTACTGGGGGTCAGCTCCCCTTCCCCTGACTTCCTGATCATCCAACTTGGGGGCAATGATTTGATCAACTGGGCAGGAAGCCCCTGCTGACTGAAATGTGCACCTCCCTCAGATCCATTGCACACATGTTAAGACAAACAGAAGTCATGATGTCCGAAATCATCCCCCGACAACATTGGCAAGGTGCAGAGTCCAATAAGGCTATGGACATTTCAAGGCGCAAATTAAACAAAGCATTGGTCAATTTATGCCTATTCTCAGGTCTGAAATTCATAAGGCATGGGATCACAGTACACAACAAGGCTCTGTTTTGCAGCGACGGGGTCCACCTGTCCATAGAAGGCATGGACATCTTTACTAGGGATATCTGCTGGACACTGGCAGCAAAAGGCTGTTCTTAAATTTTTTTCCTATTTTGGAGGGGCCTTAGGGACTGCCAGGCAGCACCCCCTCAGTGTGGCGGCAGGGATCAGCCTCGAGTTGGCCCTATGTGGGAGTAGGGCCCCTGCTCACCTGATCCTCTGTTTCCCATAATATTTGTGCTATGTTTTTTATGTTTATTATGGTTGGTTTTCTTTTGCACCATAGCTCTTGTTACATAAAGCTTGTGGCCAAAGTTTTTCCACCTGACATCTCGTTTGGCCTCCTCCTTCATGGTACTGTCATTACTGTCATAAATGTCATCACTGTCATCTGGGTCACACTGCATGCCCCCCCCCCGCACTAAAACACTTCCGGGCTTATAGACATGGGCCCTCCGGAGGTGGAGGCCCAGGGGCATAAGCGGGGAGGTGGGGTTTGTTGTGGGTCCGGCCGGGCAGCACCTTCACAGGTGCTTGCCCATTAGCATGCTGGCGACAAGGAGGGCCATCAGGCCCCACCAATACAATGGGGACCCAAACATCTGGGCGCCCGAGACGGTAGGGGGGTGACAGGGGCAGGTGACAGCAGGTTGTCACTGCCCCTGACACCCCACATCAAAGGCCCCCCTCCCATCCGGATGGACGTGGAGGCGAGGGGCCTTTGATGATCAAAGAGGGGCTACCTTGCCCTCAGGACAATTTTGGCCTATAACTAAGGTGGGCAAGGTAGCCCCAGCATCTTTTTCTCCCCTGCCCTGACTCTTGCGTGGGCTCCCACAGACAAGTCAAGCTAAAAAATCCTACCCTCCCAACCCGCTTAACAGGAAGCCTAAACACTAAAAGGGCCAAGTAGAAAATCAGATGAAAAGAAAACCCTTTAAATAGGTCAGGGAACAACTTTTTTGCTGGAACTTTTTCAATGCATTCCTAACATTGTAAAGAAAAATCGCATTTCCAACATCTGTAAAATGAACTCCATCTTCACAAAAAAATCACACAATCAGACCTTATATTGTCATTCTCAAAAGATGACCTTCATGCAGCATTTGAAAAGCAGATACACCTTTCTTAACAAACTGCCTCGATTCTTCCATTTGTGGACTGAAACAGTTTGGACATCTCCATGTTTGCCTCTGATTCATTTCAGAAAAAAATATCTTTGCAGCAGGAAACAGTTCCATTAGGCTTTTCAAGAAATTCTTCAGCGCAACCTGCAAATATAATGGAGTCACATATCCCAAACTGTTCCCTCCACAATGCACAATTACAATGTCTGGACATTTAAAGTGAGCCATGCTCTGTCTCACAGAACGAGAACAAGCTTGCCCAGTGTAAGCCACAAACTGCATGCCACAAAACATCTAATTCTGACAATCCACTACTTCGAAAGATGCCATGATTTTCATCATACACCTTCAATGAATGAATTGAAGAATCTCCCAAAATCCACACTCTCTGTTTCCGCAAAGCCATAGCCATCTTCACTGCACACAACAATCAAAACAGCTACTACCCCCTCTTCCTGTAAACCATAACCAGAACACCTCATTGGCTAATCCCCAAAGTCCCCTTTCCATGCCAGGCATCCTTGAAAGACCCGGATGTGGCACATGCCGCCTGTGCACTACTGTGGTGTCCGCAGACCTCGTAGCACAGGGGCAGCCATTTTACCTTTTCCACTTTCATGTTCTCAACAGTCCCATATTGGATGCTTTTAAAGACTCACACTAACTGTACACCTAACACTGTCATCTGAGTTCAACACTTCAGATGTACACTTGAACTCTGAGAGTACATATGTCCTGTTAATCACAGCCATCTACATCAAAAACTACTGTGGAACTCTCCAACACTATTTCCAGATTCAACATCTGCATCTAAAAATACATAGTACAGGAATGCTTATATTTTGTAAAGTATTTTCTGCATCTCTTTTACAAATATATACATATATGGAGGGTTCCTCTTTGATGTCCTGGGTGTTAGTCTTAGGAGTGTATGGTGGTGGCACGAGTTATGGTTGTTTAGCTTACCATAAATGGTGAATTTCTGAGGTTTTTCGGTTCTACTTGTAACCATAATGCCCCTTTAACAAATGTTTTCATTGTCTTTCATAGGTTTTTATTAGTGCAACTTAACCATAACGTCCCTTTAGCAAAGTTTTTGTCAGTGAATTTCATGGGTTTTTGCCATTGCATGCTAATTTCTTACAACTTACTAATATCATACTTACCCCAATATTGCAAAATTGGTGCCAATTTACAAAGTTTCACCTCAAAAGTCTGCCATTCCCCACCTTCTAGAATAATTTTTAACACTTCTATACACTTTTTGTAACTTTTTCCACTGTATTTGCATCTGTCAACATCTGCGAAGGTCTGACATCATCGAGGACCCTCTGAACAGCCTCACTGGATCTCCCACGCAGCATGATGACGTGTTCGTGAACATGTCCGCACTTAGCGATCGGGTCTGTGCGTCATGGACTGTTCGGAACTGCACTTTTTGGTGTTCTAGCGACTTTCATGCTCAAAATGTACCCTTGCACAGCTCCTACACCTATTCTTACTCATTATCCACTAACAATCTAGCACATGCTTGGAAGAATATTAGCAAAACTGCTATTTATCTTTAAAATGGCACCATCTACTGCCATCCCTCCTCCCCAAGAGCCACCATCACCACTACCAACTGCAGGACAAACACAACAAAAACAGCACAACACTTCCAAAGATAATGAAGAGGACCAAGAAAAGGAGGTAGAGGAAGTGACTACCTCTTGCACCAAGAGAGAATCATGGGTGTGGCCGTTCTTTACCACTGTTGGGAATGTACCAAAGGCTAAAGCTGAGCGCAACGTTGTACTTAGTCATGGTCTACCTGGACAGTAATCCTACAGGACCACATCCATGTGCTGCCACACCCAATCCAACCACTGCAATGCTCTCAGAAAGGCTGTTCCTCTCTAAGCAAGTATTAGGCTATCTTCCCCCACCTCATATTGCGTAACCAGTACCAAAACCACACAGCCTACTTTTGTGGGGCACAAAATCCCACCAACTACCTTGCAAGCAATAAAAGAAGCTGTTGATCCATATCTTTCGAAGACAACAGTCCTCTGCATATACTGCAACACACCACTCTGCAGGGGGAGCATTTTCAAAGTGCTTTTGAAGCTGTAATCAAAGAGCATGAAAAACACTGCCCCTACCTTAGATGTAACACCCGTGCAACATTGTCCCCTGTCCACCTGCCCCTCTATATCACTGCTTGGTGCCTGTTCCCTCATTTCCCACCCCACCTTACATTGCAATCTTTAATAAACAAAACAAAAAAGGTTCCTTCAGGAACCACCTCTCACAGTTAACGAATAGAACAAAAAAGTAATCTTATAGAATACATCTACTTATATGTTCAATAAAGTAGATAAACTCAATAAGATTCTATCGGTTGAACTTCAAAGGGCCTCACGGCATTGATTACTTTTGACCGCCCCTAACGCTAACATCACTATATGCTCAGAATGAGCTCCACCTATTTCAATGACAGAGTCAGTGGGCAACGTAGCCAAATGTACTGGGTCATCACCAACGTCATAAATCTATCTTACGCAGAACAAGGAACTTAAACACAAACATCCACACCAAATGCAAAACTTTAGTCTTTTTTTTACAGAAATGATAGAACCATTTAATTTTGAAGAAAACAGCAATAGTGGGGACCGTAGGAAATGCTTTTCATTTTGACACAACGATGAAAACATTCACTTAAGTCCACAAAAACTTTGTTAACTTTTTCGAACACATTTCATAGCTACCGAACGTCGTAGCATTCAGATTTTCACTGAAACTGTCAACTATAATCTTCTACTGCCAAATCCGATCATCGATCCATCAATGCAAGTGTTTGTGGTCTCCACCAAAAATTATTTTCTATAAGAGACAAATAATCTGTGCACATGGTGCTCCATTACACATGGAGAAAATTCTGCTTTAAAATTGAAATAACACTTTCACATCTGCACTTTTCTTGAACCTGTATTCGACCATGTTGCTTGTTGTTACTGCAACCGCAAAAAGGACAAATTGTTGTCTGGTTATCATCCCACACAACACTTATAACATATCCGTTGTTGATAAGGATTGTCCAAACACTGTTGAAGAAGTCGGCCGGTAGTCTGAACCCATGACTCGCACAGAGCGGGAGTTTATAACTATGTAAAATGCATAACAGAAAAACATATTTCAGTAAGCTCTTTACAATTAAATATACAAATACATTCTTATTTTGGCTATAAATTAAAGTTGCACGTAACATGTACGATATCTACCCTTTGCGGCAAATTCAACATTCATCTGTAACAGCGTTTGTCATATGGCAGACAGGACACTTTCCACACTTCAATAGCTTTTACTTAAAATGTTGCTTACATTGCATTTTGAGAATCCCTTTTTCTGCAGTTGTTGTGGACCAACCGCTTTACAGCACAGTTTTCTGAAATAGAAACTCTACTTTCCGATGTCTGCTTTTAATACAGTGAATCTTATAATTTCTTTGCAGATTGTCAACACATTTACTCCCACAAATTATTAGGCCACTGTTTTGAAGGACACCTAATAATATCACCCTTCATGTAGCGTTCACAGCGTGCCAGAGTCAGTTTCATTTCTAGAAACACATGCCACAACAATTAACACTATTACTGGCAAACAATGTAGTACAAATACAACCAAATATTTCAAGTGAACCACATATCACAATATTTACTTTCATTTGACCGGTATCAAAGTGCCTGTTTACAATACATTTACATTTTCTTTCAAAAAGAACCTTATCCACAGTGCACACAAGCACGTATTTCCCTATTCGTCAATATTAATGTGCCCCCTGCTCTGAGCTATAAAAAGCATTTCCCTAGCACACCGTTGTAGCGGCAACATCAAATGTATCATGAAGAAAACTAGTTTGTCATAAAGAGCTGCAGGTAGTGTGTTTCCACGGGCCGGACAGCCTTGTTGATAATACAAGGATCTACAATTTCATCCTTAAAGCAACCACCAAGGCTGCACACGTTTTCCAGCATAATTGCTGGAACTTCAAAGAATAATACTGACAAAAATACAAATGCAGTCATCACGTAAAAGTGTAAAAATACGAACAGTGCAGTACAAGCTTACTAGCTTCTGTATAAATCTACTACCGCAATCATATCCAATTCTGCATTCATGCATGCACCCCTCATTGCCCTGTGCAGTAAGATGTAAATGTGCAAAGTCGCATGTTCACAATGCACATTGGCAATACAAATTCATTCACCCGTTACTTCAATGTTGGCTAACACTGTGGCACATACACTCTTCGTCTATTGCAATCTGCAGCCCCTTAGCATAGTATCAACTTTCCAGCGTGTCCAAATTCATTTACTGTATTCATTTATTTCTTCATTATTTGTGAAGCCCCTAAACCCTCCAAAAACATGTACACGTCGCCAGAAGACCAGAAAACAGTGGTGGGACCACAGAAGAAAACAACAATGATTTCATTTAAGTCGTTTGTAACGCACCTCCAGACACGTGTTTTCAGGTGCAACTTGACAAGCAGGGGAACAGCAAAAGGAAACAGAATAAATGATATTACAAAGCCTTCTGTCATTCATATCACGCAAGTGCAACAGAAAAGGAGAGCAGAAGTGGCAGGGGGATGCAAACTGAGAGTGCAATAACAAACCTCCAATAAGTGACGCCGGGGTGCCCAGTTATGTGCAAGTGCAAATAGGCATGGCACCATGTGCTTGCAAATACAGTCCATAGTGCGTGGTGGGCCCCGACACAATCCATGGAGCTACTGGTGATAAGGCAACCAAGTCCCCATAACATTTACTATTTGGCCAGGTAACCAGTTAGTGCAACAGAATGAAAACATCAGCAGGAGAGAGACCCGGCCCGGATCAACTAGACTAAAACCTACACGTCGTTAGAGATGCCATGACGACCTAGCCAACGGTCAGCACACCTGTACAAATATACACACTGGACACTCCCGCACCAATCTACACGAAGAATATATTCAGTGCTATGACGTAGGCGACAGACATACTCACGGACGTGCATCTTTATTATTTTCCATATAGGCTTTCAAAATGCAGAAACGCAAGACGCATCATGAACTCAGCTAAAAAAGCTTACTTACGCTTCTCCCAAAACCAGTTGCCACTATGAGAAATATAATGAAGACACGATACTGGTCATAAGACAATATGGCACTGTAACCTAAAGCGCCTGTGCACCAAACGGCTCCACTTATACACCAGGCCTAAGTAGGCCGCAAGCAAGAGCTTCCATGGACGTTAAAAGAACAAGAGTCAGGTTGCTGATCCTGCAGAATGAGCCCAGCGAAGCAAACAGCCAAGGTCGCAATGTTGCCAACCCACATTCCGAGAGCAAACCATCAAGGGCACGATGTTTCAACCTCGCACGCCGCACACCAATGTTAAAGACACACCTGCAAATTAAACCAGGCACACAGTGGAAAAACAATATTAATTGTGCAGAATTCTGCCTCAAACACGGTCCCACCTCACGTGACCAAGCCGAACCTGACAGGATGCCAAGCCCAGGAGGAAGAAAGCGTCTGGATCCCTCGTTACAAGACATAGGCAGATACAATTAAAAGACTCAATGGACATCTGCGACAGTGGGAGTAGTCGGCCGTCCAGCTATGAATAAGTCCTCACATTGTCTGCACGTACCCATAGCGATACATTGTTGCAAATGACAGGTACACCGAGAGCTGGGAACAGCGATGGTCCCAGGCTGGGAAGCTCACGGGCGCACCAATCAGAACATGGGGCTCCTATCACTGACACCATTAACTTTAACCAATCATCAGGGGTCTTCATGTAACAATTCTCATGTATCTAATTGTAGGGACAACCCAGATATATCACCTGACTAACCCTTGTCCACTAACATTGTTCTCTATACGTGTGCTATACTAACCCTACCACTCGAGCAACCAATTAAGAGTGGCGATAGGTTTTTTGCTAACTTTCCAAGGTGACGCAAGTAGCGCGTCATAATAAGGTAAAAAGGGCCTGCGAGCCCTACGATTGTGTGTGTGTCAGGACGGACGCGTACGCTCCTTGACCCATCCCTGCCGTTTTGCCTAATAAACAGCAGAGTCACCTTGCTTCTTGCGTGTGTCTCATACTCTATCTCATCTGGGATATACGGGAGGAGTTGGGGCCTCTCTGCCCTGAGGTCTGCGGACGGCCCGGCCGACCCCGGCAGAATTTCCCCCCCGACAAGTTGGAGGCACTGCTGAGATCTGTTTAAGATCCGCCTTTTTATTTTTTTTTTACTTTTTCCAGGCACTCCTGCTGCGAGGAGGCCCGGCGGCGCGGCCCCCTCTGCCGTTGCCCCCTTCTGAGGACTACAGGACCATCGCGGAGCTGCGAGACGACCGGACAGCGCAATCCAGATATTGGCCCTCGGGAGCCGGTTGAGAAGTATCCCGCCCGCAGTTGGCGAGTGTCCAGACGTGGTCCAGACGAGGGGAGGTGGCGAGCCGCTTGGAGGGGTGCACGCAGTCGAGCGGCCCCGCATCAAGAGAACTTGGTGAGCATGACACGCACAACAAGCAATGCGAAATTGTGAGGGAGGGGGGAGGAATTAAATAAGGGAGGAGGGAGGTGTTGCACAGGTGCGCGGCGAAGGTCTGACAATCTAGTGTTGGCAATGGAATGAATGGTAGTGGAACGAGTGCGAGAGCAGTCGGCTACGTCACGCGAGAGAGGGGGCGGAGCACGAAAACATCACGTGCGGCCGCTCGTAGACACTGATTGGCCTAGGTCGCGACCACGTGTAAGGGTGGGTGTGTGTGGTTTCCTACGATTTGGCATTTATTGATCAATGAGTAGATGAGGATCCCTATTGTTCGAGCAAGAAACTCGATAGGTAGATGACGTTTCCCTGTAGGCGGTAGCTAGTTAGTTGCCAAATACGGAAGATAATTGGCTGGTTAAGCCCTCCTGTTAAGGGGCGTATCACACGCGAGGCGACGCAGCGTGCGCAGTCCGATTATATTATTGATTTGATTACCTTGTTCCAGGAGTGACAGGAAGACAGCTGTAGGGTTAACGGGGGTAGATTGCAAGTGTATTTTGAACTTAAAGAATATATGAAGAACTTACCAGTAGCTCGAAGAGATCGGTGACGTCACCAGTAGGGCTTTCATAGGATATCGCGAGCACAAGGCACCTTCGTTTTAAGAGTGGTGGGGAAGAGAAATATGGTAAGGGAGTGGAAACGGAGATAAACGGTAAATGAGTTGATCGGGAAAGGAGAAAGGGGGGCGTGGCTGCGCACGGAGAACGCCGGCCACGGCAAGTGTAAAAGGGGGAGGAGAACGTGAAAACAGGACGACTGTATAAGAGCGTCATAAGGGGTACGCAGCCGCAGGGGGCTACGTGCGCCTCAGCTGCAGGGGGCCGTAAGGGTGTTGTATAAAGAAAGAAAGACAGAAGGGAATATACAAATGTAAAACACCATATTTTTTATAATGTTTATTAGCGGATTGTCGTAAGTCCCCAAACTTACGGGGCCAGGTAAACAATATAAGGTTGTATATTGTAAACTGTTAGTGAGATAAACTGCTACCAGATAGGGGAAGGGTAACAAGTGGAGCGCTACTATGTCATACGGGACAGGGTCGGGAGGGTGGGGGAACACCCTCACTACCCCACTACAACACATATGCACCACACTGCCACCCCATAGGGAGAAACTAATTAAGTACAGCATAGAATGGACCCAGGGGACGGATAACAAAATGCTAACACCGTGGCCGCCTAATGGTAGCTTCGATCCATATGCCCAACATTCACTGCTAAACCATCTACACAATACATACAAGGGGAAGAAGTTGGCAAACCATGTGGAGGTGTTTAACCTATGGAGGATGTTCCAGGGGTCCCGACCAGGACCAAATGGAATGTTCACTATGGGGGAAAAACCGGAAGAAAAAGAGATTAAGGAGGAAGGAGAGGATGGGAAAAAGGGGAGTGAAAGCAGAAAGAACACGGGGAACGGAGAAGGAGGAGAAAAGAATAATAAAGTAGATGACATAAAAAAGGAACCGAGCAACGAGATACCCATAACACAGGAAGCGAAAACAGAGGGAGGGGGGCTGTACCCTTTAAGAGAATTAGGAGAAATAGAAAGAGGACAGTTAAGGGCGGCTGAGGGATACTCGAATCCGGCATACAGCCCTCCACCATATGTGGCTCATAGGAAGATGCCAGTGGGAGAGGGGAGGACTGGAGAAGAACAGACTGTAGAGATAGGAAATGATGAGTGGGTAGCTGCACAGATATTATTAAAATTACGAGGTTCACTATCTGGAGAAGAGAAGGAGGTAGTAAAGAAAACAGACGAAGATAGTGCAAGGGAGAGTGAAATGAGGGGGGAAGAGCTATTACGGCAAAAGGAAGAGATTTTGGAGGAACGACTAGCAAAGCTAAGGGATGAGCAGAATGAATTGATCAAACAGCTCGAGAGGGAGGAGAGAGAGAGAGCGAGGAAAAGGAAAGAAGGTAAGAACGAATTGGAAAAAATAAGGGAACGGAATGAGGAGCAAAGGAGAGAAGCTGAAAGGGTAAAAGCAGCAGCAGATAGGGTATCAAGAGTAGTGCTGCGAGAGAAGAAGAGGGAAGAAGAAAAAAAAGAAAAAGAAATGGCAATATGGAAGAGGAGGTTACTATCAGAGACAACTAAGAAATATGAAGAAGGGAAGGTAATAGAGAGTATAGTAGAAAGAGAAAGGGTGAAATGGGAAAGGAAGAAAGAGGATGAAAGAATATTGGAACAGATGAGCAATGAAGTGATGGAGGAATTAAAACGGAAAAGGGAGGAAAATAGTAGGGAGATGGAGGAGAGAAGTGAAGGAGGAAGAGAAGATAGGAGTAGGGAGAGTGAAAGATGGGGGGATGTATATAGAAGCACAGAAGTAGCGACAACATCAGCACAAGGGGGAGCAGTTGGTAACGGAGAAAAAGGAGAATTGGACCTAATAGACTTACAAACAGTAACAATAAAAGGGAAAAAGGCCGAGTGGGGGGTGCCGTTTATGACTGACTTTTGTAGTGAGGAAGAAGAAGTAGTGGAGAGGGAAGGAAGAAAAAGTGAAAGGGAAAGCTTAGACAAACTATACCTCACCCGAACCAACATATACTCGCCATGGATCAGTAGGAGAAAGGATGAGCTGGAGAGAAGTGAGGAGGGAGAGCAAGGACTAGCGGAAGGACAGATACATGAAGCCACACCCTCCCCATCCCCATCACGCCCTCCCCCATCGCACCCTACATGCTCAACCACCTCACGCTTGTTGCGCAAAATAAAACTCGCGCCCTTCACAGACGAACTGACACCCTATGCATGTCGGCTTAGAGACCTCCCTAGTCGCAGGCAGGACAGACGAATACACATGCCCACATTAAATACAGGAAATGATGGAAGGAGGCGAAAGGATGGAGAAGAAAGAGTTAAGAGCAGGGGTAATAAGGACGAAATTGAAGATGTAGAAGAAAGGGAAGAGGAGGACGGGTGTGAGGACTCGATATTATGGAACATAAAGGGTGAAACGAGACACAACTTAATGCCACTTTTGGAGAGAGGAGGGGTTAGACTACAGTATGTCCCTTGGAAGCATACAGATAAAGAAAATATAAAATGTAGGCTTCCATCATTAAGTGGAGGTGCGGGTAAGTGGATATATGAAATGGAAAAACACACCGCAGGACAGAAACTGGCAGTAGGAGATGTAAATCTTTTAATATCAATATTAGGGGATAGAGCGGATGACATTTGGAAGAGAGCAGGATTCCATGGGGTAACAATAACAAACACATCGCATGATGGGGCACCATTCGCAAACTGCAGACATGCACTATGGCAGGCACTGAGGGTACAGTACCCAGACACATCAGACATAGGAGCAATTACCTCCCGGAAGATGCGTGAGAATGAAGTTCCTGTTGATTATATCCAGGAGATCCAAGAGAAGTGGCGCATGGAAACTAGAGAGCAATGGGATAAAACACCAGCAATATTCTATCACATACTAGTACAAGGGCTCCCAGAAGGAGTTCAGAAACAACTAAAGAAAGTAGTGGGGATGGAAGCAAAACCATGGCCAGAAATACAACTGACTATAGTGCATCACTGCAGGACATGCAAAGGAAAAATGAAACAAAAGGAAGAGGACAGGAAAACGGAAGAGGCTAAACTAGTACAGAAAAAACTTACTAAATACACAATGGAAGGGGCACTAATAACTACGCCCGCAACAATGGCCCAAAGCCCCACACAAGTAGTGGCTGCACAAGATTCCGCCCAAATACCACCTTCACAGACTATAACACAAAAGGCGCCGCCACTGAAACCATACACAACCAACATGGGAGGAGGGTACCCAATGCAAGGAGCTGGGTATTATAATTATAACAGGGGGAGAGGAGGATTTATGAGAGGGAGAGGATACGGATATAACACCCAACAGCAGATGGGAGGACTTAGAAATTCCTACCCCACAGGGCAACCAGTATACCAGGACAACACAGGGAGCTTCCCATGGCAGAGTAGGGAACCACCAGTGTGTTGGAGTTGTGGATTATTAGAACACATGTCACGCACGTGTAGAGTTAGGCCAGGAACACCATCATGGAGTGAACAGGGACAACCAAGGCCCTCACAAGAACAGCAGGGCATGCAACAACAGCAGACGTTGCAACAGGGAAATGAACAACAACAACAAATAACACAACAACAGCCACAGACATATTCACTGCCACAACAACAGGTAGCGATGACACAACAACCCCAAGCACAACAAACACAATTGGGTAGGGTGACGGTCTTGGGACACAACCCCTACACAGGAAATGGCCAATCATTGTACCCTCAATAGGACAGCCCACAGACGGCCTTGGTGTGTCCCATCCTGTCAGTAACATCTAATAGTGCGGAGGAGCCACGCATAGAGGTAACAATAGGTGACAAAAAATTATCATTCCTTGTTGACACCGGGGCGACCCGGTCTTGCATAAGGGAAGGTAAATTTAAGATGTCAGGCGAAGCCATGAACACCCAAGGATTCCCTGGGGCTAGAGGGTTGGTTCCCTTTACTGATAACATTCTCTTATCTATTGGAGATTATGATCTGTCAGTTCCACTTTTATATTATAGTGCCTCACCAGTAAATATACTGGGGAGAGACATAATGAACAGGTTGAATATGACGATCTCCTTTACAGAGGACGGCATAATTTGCTCTACTCCAGGGATTAACATGCTCACAGCACGACAGATTATGCAAGCATACTGCGGACAGACAGCGATTAGGGCTGAGCCAGTAGATGGCGAACTATTCCAATATTGTTATTGTTATTTGTTATTGTTATTTTGCATTTATATAGCGCCTTATATACCATCGGTATGGTCTGAAGGCGCTGGTAGGTTGAACGCCCTTGGGAACCGAGGTTCGGGTCAGTGGAGAGATTAGAGAGGGTCAAATGTGCGTGTGCGCACCAGGTATGTGTGCAGCTGGTGCGGATTTTCTGTGGTAGCTGCTTCCTAGCGATAGGTGTGGTGGTTGAGGAATCAGGAGTATGTGTTCGGTCTGGCAGGAGTTATCCAGTCCGAGTAAGGCAGCGTTAGGCCTGACGAGAACGCTTGGCTGGGGGTGAGAAACCAGCAATGTTTACTTAGAGTGATGGGGAGTGAGCGGCGGATGTTGATATGAGAACAGATATACCGAATGGTGTCATAGTATCTCTGTGTTCTACTTGAGTGGTGGTGTAAGGAGAGAGTAAGCGTGGGGTGTGAAATGAAGTATGCTCTTACAACGGTTCCTTGCGTTCCACATCAGAGTCTGCACATTACGCAATTCAGGGGGGTCTGGTCCGTGCGATGTGTTTTGTTTCTCATCTGCTCTTATGCACTATTCATCGGGTCAGCGAATTCTTCCGTATAGCGTACTCCTCTATCTAGCATAATCATGCGCTCTGGTCCATTCATTCATTTGTTTCGTGCGTTCACCCGCTCCCCAGGCTCATCTGTTACGCACTCATTCGCATCAGATGCTCATCCGCCACTTGTCAGTTCTGCATTCATCAGCTCCGTTCACTCTTCCGTACAATGTACTTAACTGTTTTGTGTACACTCGTTTTCTCGCTCTTATTTCTCGTTCGTTCGACGCATACCCGTTCTCTCGCCATACTCAGCCGCTTACTACACTCGGTCGCTCGACATACTCAGCTGCTTGCGATACTCAGCCGCTCGCTACATTCCGTCGCTCGTCAGATTCAGCCGATAGCTGTACTCAGCCGTTCCCTAAGCTCCTCCGCGGTCCATGTTCTTCCCCTCATTACACTCAACCGTTTTCTACATTCATGTGCTCTCCATATTCATTCAGCCGCATTCTACACTCGTGTGTTCTCCACATTCATCTGTCCACCACATTTATTGGCTCTTCATATTCGTTCGCTCTGTACGCTCACCGCCCTCCACAGTCATCCGCCCTCCACAGTCATCAGCCCTCCGCAATCATCCGCCCTCCGCAATCATCCGCCCTCTGCAATCATCCGCCCTCCGCAATCATCCGCCGTCCGCAATCATCCGCCTTCCGCAATCATCCGCCCTCCGCAATCATTCGCCCTCCGCAATCATCCGCCTTCCGCAGTACTCCGCCCTCCGCAGTACTCCGCCCTCCGCAGTACTCCGCCCTCCGCAGTACTCCGCCCTCCGCAGTCATCCGCCCTCCACAGTCATCCGCCCTCAACAGTCATCCGCTCTCCACAGTCATCCGCCCTCCGCAGTCATCCGCCCTCCGCAGTCATCCGCCCTCTGCAGTCATCCGCCCTCCGCAGTCGTCCGCCCTCCGCAATAGTCCGCCTTCCGCAATCATCCGCCCTCCGCAATCATCCGCCCTCCGCAGTCATCCGCCCTCCGCAGTCATCCGCCCTCCGCAATCATCCGCCTTTCGCAATCATTCGTCCTCGGCAGTCATCCGTCCTCCGCGGCCATCCGCCCTCCGCAGTCAACCGCCCTCCGCAGTCATCCGCCCTCAGCAGTCATCCGCCCTCCGCAGTCATCCGCCTTCCGCAGTCATCCGCCCTCCGCAGTCATCCGCCCTCCGCAGTCATCCGCCCTCCGTAGTCATCCGCCCTTCACATTCATCCGCCCTCTACAGTCATCCGCCCTCTACAGTCATCCGCCCTCCATAGTCATCCGTCTTCCACGGTCATCCGCCATCCACACTCATCTTCCAAAGGCATCCGCCCTCCACAGTCATCCGCCCTCCACAGTTATCCGCCCTCCACAGTCATCCGCCCTCCACAGTTATCTGCCCTCCACAGTCATCCGCCCTCCACAGTCATCCGCCTTCCACGGTCATCCGCCTTCCACGGTCATCCGCCCTCCACGGTCATCCGCCTTCCACACTCATCTTCCACAGGCATCCGCCCTCCACACCCATCTTCCACAGGCATTCGCCTTCCACAGTCGTCCGCCCTCCATAGTTATCTGCCTTCCACGGTCATCTGCCCTCCACAGTCATCCGCCCTCTACCGTCATCCGCCCTCCACAGTCATCCGCCCTCTACCGTCATCCGCCCTCCACCGTCATCCGCCCTCCACCGTCATCCGCCCTCCACCGTCATCCGCCCTCCACCGTCATCCGCTCTCCACAGACATCCGCTCTCCACAGACATCCGCTCTCCACAGACATCCGCCCTCCACAGTCATCTACCACAGGCATCCACCTTCCACATTCATCCGCCCTGCCCAGTCGTCCGCCCTCCACAGTCATCCGCGCTCCACAGTCATCTTCCACAGGCATACACCCTCCACAGGCATACACCCTCCACAGTCAACCGCCCTGCCTAGTCATCCGCCCTGCCCAGTCATCCGCTCTCCACAGTCATCCGCCCTCTACAGTCATCGCCCTCCACAGTCATCCGCCCTCCACAGTCATCCGCCCCCCACAGTCATCCGCCCCCACAGTCATCCGCCCCCCACAGTCATCCGCCCCCACAGTCATCCGCCCTCCACAGTCATCCGCCCTCCACAGTCATCCGCCCTCCACAGTCATCCCCCTTCCACGGTTATCCGCCCTCCGCAATCATCCGCACTCCGCAGTAATCCGCCCTCAGCAGTAAATCCGCCCTCCGCCATCATCCGCCCTCCGCAGTTATTCGCTCTCCACAGTCATCCGCCCTCCACAGTCATCCGACTTCCACAGTCATCGGCTCTCCACAATCATCTGTCAGCAGCGTTCATCTTCCACGCGTATTCCACTCGTCGGTACTCAGTCGGTCTCCCACTTCCGGCCTCTCACCTCCACATTCCTCCGTTTTCCACATTCTTCCGCTCTCCACACCCAGTCGCTCCCCCATTCAGTCACTGATACTTTTCTCTACTCATTACGCGCATCTGCTCTCCACGTTCTTCTGCTCTGTATGCTCTCTTCGCTCAACAAGCTCCTTCGCTCTGCATGCTCTTCCATTCTCCATCTTCCTCCAGTTTCTACACATAGCCGCTCTCCATACTCGGACCGCTTTCTACAGTCAATTGGTTTACACACTCATCCGTCACCCCCATTGATTTTGCTCGTATTATTCATCGGGTCTCCAGACCCAACCGTCTTCCAGACGCACTTGTCAACCGCTTTCATCCTCCACATTCATTTATACTTGTCTAGAATCATCTTTATTCATTTGCCCTTCTCACTCATCCGTTCACCACACTCATCGGCTTTCCAAGCTCGTCCACGCTCTATTTTTCTTTTGTCCAGTGATCAATTCGTGTTATTGACTTCACTGTTTAGATCTACATTACTCGTTTTAATTTCTTTTGTGAACATTTGATACAATCCGTTTTTTTTTTTTTTTTGCTTTTGGTATTGCTTTAGGTGCTTCGCTGGGTCGGTGTTATTTTGATGATGCTAGCACGGAACCGGTTGGTTTAGGGAAAGAGCCAGGTTTTCAGTAGTTTGCGGAAAGCTGTTCCTCGGTTAGCCTGATGTGGGGTGGGAGAGAGTTCCACAGGGTTGGGGCTAGGGCTGAGAATGATGCTCCGCCTAACCTGACTGAGTTAGTCTTAGGAATTACTAGGAGGCCGGCTGTGCTTGATCTGAGGGTGCGAGTGGGGTGATAAGCTATTAGTTTTTCTTGAAGATATTGCGGTCCAGTTTTATGTACTGCTCGATGGGTGAGGCATAAGGTTTTGAAAGCTACCCTACGGGCTACTGGAAGCCAGTGCAGTGTCTTGAGGGCTGGGGATACGTGGTCTCTTGGACCAAGCGCAAGTAACACTTTGGCCGCTGCGTTTTGTGCTCTTTGAAGTTTGTTCATTTGGTAGGCATGGATTCCGAGGTATAGGGGGTTGCCGTAGTCCAGCCGTGAGATGACGATTGATTGTACCGCAGAGACTCTGTTAGGAAATGATAGATATGGAAAGACGCGCCTAAGGTTTTTGAGGTGGTAGTGGCAGGACTTTGAGACATTGTTGACTTGGCGCGAGAGTGTTAGGTCAGAGTCTAGGGTGCATCCAAGATTTTTCACTGTGTTGGAGGGTATTGGTGAGTTGCCCATGGCGGTTGGCCAGGGTAGAGGGTGCGGGAGAAGATCTGGGTTGCCGCACACCATGATTTCTGCTTTGGAGGGGTTTAACAGGAGGTGGTTTTGGGTCATCCAGCGTTCAATGTTAAGGAGGCAGGATGCCAGGTCTGGTCGTGAGTTAGGATTTGTGTTCAGGAATTTTAGAATTAGTTGTGTGTCATCGGCGTAATTGTAACATAGGATGTTGTGTGCACGAATTATCGGTGGGAGGGTGGTCAGGTAGAGATTGAAGAGGAGGGCAGATAGACACGCTCCTTGTGGGACTCCTGTGTCGACTGGTCGGGCTTGGGAGGTAAAGTTGGAGAGTGTTGTTATTTGGTGCCTGTCTTTGAGGAATGAGGCTATCCATTTGAGGGCAGGCCAATATGGAACAGACATGGCATTTGCATGGATGCCAGGGATAGAAGGGAAAATATGGAGGAGGCCAGCTGCCTATCTGTTCAGACCAGAAACACCTGTTAATGAACCAGAAGGAAAGGTGGTTCCAATGGACATTGAGAGCATTATTGCAATGGCTGATTATATTGCTGTGCATGCCCAAGACAAAGAAGGAAGAGCATGGAGGGCAGTGATAGCACTAGCAGAAGGATGTAGGCTAACCCAGGTGTCAGATGAGGAGCTGTTCTCAGAAGAAAAAGAGGAAGGTGAAATGGTGTTTATGATGAGTGTAGAAATATGGCTAAAAGTGGCTCACAAACAAGTAGCACAGAAAATTGCGATGGCACTTGAGGTACCCGCATGCACCCCAGTCCCCTTCTTTAAGGAGGATATGTCAAAGGTACCCAAATCATTGTGGACTACTAGCCCTTATGACGTGGGGTGCATCAAAAGCATAGGGGGAGTAAGGATAAAATTGAAAAAAGGTGCAATACTTCCCAGAGTGAAACAGTACCCACTGTCAAAAGAGGCAGATGAGGGCATATATGAAACCATAACGGCCCTTAAAAACAATGGCATATTGGTCCCCTCAGAATCACCATGCAACACGGCTGTGTACCCAGTGCGCAAGGCTAAAGGGGGGTCTTGGCGCTTCATACAGGATCTCAGGCCCTTGAACAATATAGTAGAAGCAGAATATCCCGTAGCAGCAAACCCGGCCACAATATTGTGTGGCATTCCAGCAGAAGCATCACGATTCACAGTGATCGACCTTAAAAATGCTTTTTTCTCAATACCATTGCACCCAGACTCACAAGATCTGACAAGCTTCACTTACCGAAATACAAAGTGGAAACATACCAGATTGCCACAGGGGTATTGCAAATCACCCTCAATCTTCAATAGAGTAATACAGATGGATTTGGGTAACATTGAAGTGGAAAGCACAGTGTTGCAGTATGTGGATGACATAATAATTTGCAGTACAAACGAAAGTAAATGCAGAGAGGACTCCTTAAAGATGTTGACAATATTGGCTGAAAAAGGGTACAAGGTAGACATGGAAAAGATACAATACTGTCAAGAACAGGTACTTTACATTGGTCAACTTATATCCCAACATGGAAGAAAGATTGCACCACAAAGAGCACAGGCCATTTCAAGCAATCCAATGCCACAAACTGTGAGGGAACTGCAGCAATTCCTGGGGCTGTGCAACTACTGTAGAGCATGGGTATTTGATTACAGCTCGTACTTAGGACCCCTGCTTGAGGCTTTAAGGGAAGCTAATAAAGGGGAGAAAAAGTTGGGATGGACTATGGAAATGAAAGAAGCTTTTAGTGAATTGAAAGATGCGATATCAACTGCTCCAGTACTGGCATCCCCAGACTATGAGCGACAATTTTTTATATTTTCACATTGCGACTCAGCAGTAATGAAAGCAGTGTTGGCTCAAAAAACAAGCATGGGCTACAAACCAGTAGCATTTTACAGCGGTCACTTGGATCCTGTGATGTTAGGTCACTTCCCTTGCGAACAAGGTCTCGCTGCAGCTGCCTTTGCAGTGGAAAAAGCATCAGCAATCACCATGGGGTGCCCAACTACACTGTTTGTGGAACATGCACTATTTGCAATATTGAATAAACCTAAGTCCACCCTAACCACGCAGAGGGCATCAGGTTATGAGATCATTCTATCTAGAGCTGAACTATCAATTGTTAGATGTAGCACGGTTAACCCTGCAAGGTTCCTAGCAGAAGTAATTGAGGAGGGAGATTATGCCCATGACTGTACGCAAATAACTGAAATGTACTCATGTACTAGAAAGGTTGAAGAAAACGCACTAGAGGGAGGTGAGCTTTTGTTTATTGATGGGTCATCAACTATTGATCAAAGAACGGGATAAGGAGAACTGGGGCAGCAGTGGTAAAAATGATGGAGGTACCGGTGTGTGTGGCTATGAAATGTGTACAATTACCACAGCATTACTCCGCTCAAGCAGCGGAACTGGTTGCACTGATCTTGGCGTTGAAGGAAAGCTTTGACAAACGAGTAACCATATACTCCGACAGTGCATATGTTACATCCACTGTCCACTCAGGGCTGTCGAAATGGAGAAGAAGAGGGTTTAGGAGAGCTGATGGCACTCCAGTGCAACATGCCCTCTTATTGGCTGAACTAATTGAAGTAATAAATGACCCCCAAGAGTTAGCCCTAGTAAAATGCGCCGCACACACCAATGGTGAAGACCACGTCTCAAAGGGGAATGCAGCAGCAGACGCACATGCGAAGTATGCTGCATACTTTGGTGAGATATGGAACCCCCCAGAGTCACAGAGAGGGAGAGGGAGGGGAATGGCTAAGGAGATGTTGATAAGAGAAGGGTACACCCATCTCCCAGCCACGCAGATTATGGAGCTACAAGCGGCCGCACCAATGGCCGAAAAAGAAATATGGGTAAAAAGAGGATGCACAATGTCACCAACCGACGCACTATGGCGCCAGGGTGGCACTGGAAAGGTTGTAATACCATTGGCACTTTTGAACACCGCCCTGAGCCAACTACATCATCCAGCCCACACAGGCAAGGAAGTAATTGCAGCACGAATTAGAGAAGATTGGTTCTGCCCCGAGTTAAATTCTCATGTGTCAAATTTTATCAGCAATTGTCTCACATGTCAACAGTTTACGGCCGGCCATACCCTAAAAGTAATAAGAGGTACTATACCCCGGCCAGAGGGACCTTTTCGGCATCTCCATATTGACTATGTTGATGTGATCAACATATGTCAAGGTAATAGGTATATGATTGTAGTAGTATGCCCATTCTCTAGGTGGATTGAAGCAGGGCCCTGTTCACACCCAGATGCATTTAGAGCAGCTAAATTCCTAGTGAGGGAGGTCTTCCCAAGGTGGGGAGTGTGCGAGGTGTTAAGGTCAGACAATGGCCCACATTTCGCAAACGAAATGTTCCAGCACATCACATCCTTGCTGAACATAAAGCATAAATTTGCATGTGCATACCACCCACAGGCCAACGGTATATGTGAACGCCTGAATGGCCTATTAAAAGAGGCAATTGCAAAGATACAGCAAACAACAAAGAAGAGTTGGTTATATTGCCTTCCATTAGCCCTATTTGAGCTAAGGAATAGACCAGGGTCCGACCACCACCTCACCCCACACGAGGTGGTTACCGGACGTCAAATGCGCCTTCCCCTAACGCCAACATCAAGAGCATTTACCGACCACGAAAGCGCAGCAAGTGTTCTTGGTGATGAAATGTACCAATATGTGTCTTCTTTGATTACTAGTGTAGTGTTTGTGTCTCAACAGCTCGAGCGCACACGGGGCGGGTCTAACAGCAATCAACAAGAAGACGTGGATAAAGAATTGGAAAAGGAAAGACTGTGTAAAGTAGCTAAAGGTGACCACGTACTACTTCGCAATTTCAATAGGAAGTGGAACAGTGTACGATTCACTGGCCCCAATCTGGTAGAGGAGGTATCAACGAGAGCAGTAAAGCTACAGGACAAGCGTGACTGGAACCACCTACACGATGTAAAGATCTACAAACTCCAGACCCGCCCCAGCGCCACCGACAGGTCCATTGGGAGTACAGCAACAACATCACCAACGGAGGAAGAGAGTTCTACCACAGCCAACGACCCAATTGTTCCCATACCTTGTCACTCCCCAGATTCCCCGGAGACAATAACTGAAGAAGAAAGGGGTGATCCCCATACTGCCCACCCCATGGTCACACGCTCAAAGAGTAAAAATACTTCCGCCAGCTGAGCCCAAACCCCCTGCCCATTGACCCCTACCCCCAATACAGTAATAACCGAACTGAAGGACATTGCCTTGCACACGTACACACGTAAACACGTGAATGCTCTCTTTTCTCTTCTCTCGCACATGCAGGAACTGCGTATTATTGTATTGCTAAGAAAATAGATAACTAACAAATTCACTGCCCAGGAGTAGATGGTACCCCCAGACGATAACTATCCAGAAGAATTGTCACACCAATTTGTATATGAAATAAAAAGGCCAACGTACCTGAAAAGGAGAAGGGTACGTGTCTACTACACAGCATTCCTCTTGGCCATAGAATATTCAATGCCCCACCTCCACCCATACTTGCCTGTCCTAAGAGATAGATCACTTAGAGTAGCGTGGGAACAGCTCTTCGCCTGGGCACTGAATGACTATTTGATAGGGAGAGCTTAAAGAAAATAACAAAGAAAAAAATAACAACTAACATTTAATAACCAGCATTTTGAAAATTTTCAGGCGGGCAACTTTAACGTCGCAAGAATACGCTGCCAGGACTGCAGCAAGGTAAGAGCAAAATGCCGGTGAAATTAGCATATGTAATAAAACTAATAGGGATTTTGATGATCACCAGGTTCTTGGCTGCCTCTGTATGGCAGTACAGCTATGCTATTCATCTTATTGCTGCACCCAAACCTAATACACCCCCATCCCCAGCTGCAACAGGTGTTACGTCAGGTGATACTAGTAAAATTGCACACAAGCAAAATAGAGTTAAACGCAGCACATACTCAGATAATAAAGGTATTGATAATTATATACAAGATTCAGCACACGTCTCAAACAACATATGGTACCAACACATGACCCGCATTGGTAAGCAGACAACAGAGGACAGCTGCTACGTTTGCTCATTAATACCATACGCCATGAGCGCTTCTCGAACATTTGTTGCCACAGAAATAGATGAAAAGACAGCACGATGCATAATATACCTGGCATTGTTCCAAACGAAGGGAAGATTCCAAGGGACAGTGGTGCATATGGTGTGGAAAACACGAGACTCATACCCATATGAAAATAACTTCCTCAAGACTTATTTGAGTTACCACAAGAGCAGTCTACATGCTGAAGCATTCAAATACATAACAACTGGTCCTGCAAAAGGGGAAACAAAGAAAGTAACACTGCAGTATATACCATGTGATTGGTACGCCACTGAAGTTCCTGGTAAACAAGGATGTTGGGAGAGGCCACTGGTGACGATAACCGGGAAGGTGTACCTGGACAACAGTTGGGAGATAGGAGTGATTGGCAGCAACATGGTAACAAAAGAAACTATCTCAACTATTGAGGCACACAACCACAGATGTTGGACGACGTGGATCAAGTACGTACCCATGCTCACGTGGGTGGAGACGGATGAAGACCCAATAACAATACTGCCGCTGACTGCGCCTAAGGTATGCTACCAACATAAAGGAGAGGTGGACGTAGGATACAACACCAACTGTGCAAGCGTGATGGAGTTACCTGAGGGGGGAGCAGGAACAGCAGTAATAATGGACCATTATTGGGCCTGTGGAGAAAAGGCATACCATACACTGCCTCCCCTGTGGAATGGTGTGTGCACAATGGTGCACGTCAATGTACCATCACTAGTGGTACCCAAGAAGCATGTGAATGTGGCGAACTTTCCCAAAATGGATGAAGGGGACAAGAGAAAAAAGAGATCTGCACCACTTCAGGAGGAGCAAAGGAACAGGACCAACAGCAATGATACTGTCCTAAATAGAAGGAAAAGACAAGGAGAACCTCTGACAGGAAATTACCTGTGGGGAAGGTCGGAAACGGCACTCACTTCAATCCCGCCAGAACACAGACTATTCAGAAGAGCAGCAATGTTCTTCTCCTCAATAATACATCCGGGACTGCAGGCTTACGCAAACGCAAAATGGCTCCAGATAACTAGATGGGAACTAATGATGACCATCAATTCTACAGTAAATGGATTTAACGCAATAAAAGAGGAGCTGCGAGCTGTAAGGATGGTAGCACTCCGGAACAGATATGTATTGGACCTCCTCACAGCCATGGAAGGAGGAGTCTGCGCAAAGATAGGACAATCATGCTGCACGTTCATTCCTGCCAACGATGCTGACAACGGTACACTGACCGAAGCAGTTTCACAATTGGCCCAGATGCACTCCAAAATGATGGATGAAAGCAACGGTGTAAACAAGGATAAGAGCTGGTTTTCACTATTATGGTCATGGATGCCATCTTGGCTGTCAGATGGACTGAAAATTATAGTTGGTTGTACTATTTTGGCTGGAGCTACGCTGATCATAATAAGATTTTGGAAGGCCCGGAAGGCACGCACCACTGACGAGTTGCTTGAAATGGTCGGTATGCACCCCTTGATGCCAGCAGATGACGGCCAACACACAGGCATAATAATACAAGAGAGAGAGAAGTTGCGCAACCAGATCATCACCAACCATCTGGACCCACCATCGGTGAAGATCGAGAACCCAAGAAACCCCAGGAGCTACATAGGGAAATGGGTATACTGTACTCCTGGAGAAACCTGTGAATATATGTATTGGTCATTTGAAGATCATGTGAACCACTATGGACATTTAGGAGGAATAACTAAGATATGGAGAGTAAGAGGAGACAACGAAAAGGATATGTTTGTGGTCGACAAGTCGACCAGAGGGGGGACTGAAGTGGGAGAACGGAAGACCAGGCTCCCGTCCTTCACCTCTCGCGCTTGGCCTAAAGGGTCACGACCCAGACACCCGCCACGAGAAGAGTTTGCCCATCTACCAGACGACCAAATACCCTGGTACAGGAACATACGGATGTGTCCATCTACCTGCCCAGCAGCCCACACTAGCCATGCCGACACCTGCGGCCCGGATCAACTAGACTAAAACCTACAAGTCGTTAGAGATGCCATGACGACCTAGCCAACGGTCAGCACACCTGTACAAATATACACACTGGACACTCCCGCACCAATCTACACGAAGAATATATTCAGTGCTATGACGTAGGTGACAGACATACTCACGGACGTGCATCTTTATTATTTTCCATATAGGCTTTCAAAATGCAGAAACGCAAGACGCATCATGAACTCAGCTAAAAAAGCTTGCTTACGCTTCTCCCAAAACCAGTTGCCACTATGAGAAATATAATGAAGACACGATACTGGTCATAAGACAATATGGCACTGTAACCTAAAGCGCCTGTGCACCAAACGGCTCCACTTATACACCAGGCCTAAGTAGGCCGCAAGCAAGAGCTTCCATGGACGTTAAAAGAACAAGAGTCAGGTTGCTGATCCTGCAGAATGAGCCCAGCGAAGCAAACAGCCAAGGTCGCAATGTTGCCAACCCACATTCCGAGAGCAAACCATCAAGGGCACGATGTTTCAACCTCGCACGCCGCACACCAATGTTAAAGACACACCTGCAAATTAAACCAGGCACACAGTGGAAAAACAATATTAATTGTGCAGAATTCTGCCTCAACAGTTTCTGATGGGGAAGGTTTGCTTTTGTTGCAAGTAGATATGCTCTAGGTCGTGATAGAGTTTTGTTGTGAGCTATCTGGAGGGATTCCCTTCTACATCCTCTTCCCTCAAATTTGTGGATCATTAATTTTGCATGTTTTTCAAATTCAGTGTTCTGCATGCAATTGCATTTTATTCTCAATAGTTCACCATAAGGGATATTCCTAGTAACATGATTAGGATGGTTATTGTTGGTGTGTAGTATTCTATTGCCAACTGTTGGTCTGACAAATAAAGTAGTGTGATTGTATAATTTTCCACATATAGCTCCAGGTCAAGAAAGCTCAGTTTTGTTGTACTGTCATGTATTGTGAACTTTGAGTTGTAGTTGTAATTGTTTAAGAAGTTGTAGTATTGTGTGAGAAATTCCTGATTGCCATTCCAGATGATATATGGACCCCAATATGCTATTTGGTTGGTGGTTGTAAATGATGGATGTTGCCATGCAAATTCCAGTTCAAAATGTTCCATGTATAGGTTGGCACATACAGGGGCACATTTTGCACCCATGGCTGTCCCCTGTTTTTGTCAATAGATCTGATTATTGAAGGCGAAGATGTTATTGTTCAGAGTGAAGTGCAGCATTTCCGTTAACATTAGATTTTGTGAATAGTATGATATTGATCTTGATTTCAAAAAGTAATGAATGATGCTGATACCTTTGTTATGGAGAATACTGGGAAGTGACGTCCAAGGTAACTAATCTGTAATTAGATTCCCAAGAAATTAATTCTAGTTGCTGAATTACATGTTTTGTATCTTGGATGTAAGATGCCAGGCCTGAAGCTAATGGTTGAAGATGATGATAAATGTATTGAGAGATGGGTCCTGTTAAGGAGCCTATGCCATTAATAGTGGGTCTGCAGGTTGGAAATGTTTCAAAAGGTTTGTGGATCTTTGGAATGAAGTACATTGTGGCTATCATAGGAAATGAGCTGTGCATGAAATTGTGGGCATCCGCTGTTAGGAGTCCCAAATTGGTCCAATGGGTGCTTATGGTATGTCATTCCTCTATTAAGGTTTTTAAGGGATTGGTTTGTAGTTTCTCATAGCAGTCAGTGTCAGTGAGGTCTTTTAGTGCTGATGCTACATAATCTTTTGATTCCATTAATACAATTGGTGTCCATTTGCAGAATAGTCACAGTGCATAAGATACCTTTCTGGTGCACATGGTGTACCACACCTTCAGCATCTCCATCCACCCTGCCCCCTTGCGAGCACACAATCACAGGTGGCAACAGCTATTTATACTAGACGGGGGTATGTAAGGGTAAGACGAGTGCTGTAGACCAATGCATGTGTTATTGCACACCAATATGTAACAATACGCTTATATGTTTGAATGTGTAGTGCACTTACAGAAGTGTCTCACAACTGTTAACCTGCAGCTATTTGTAATATTTGTATTTAGTTTTTGTTTTTTTATCCAGTAGTTTTTTTTTCCCAATGACTAAATTTCATAATACCTCATATTACAAACACTTTATCCTCCCGCTACATCACGGACAATTACTTTACAAATATTGCTATTATGAACATTCTGGCCTTACTCCTACTACATTGCCTTTAATTACAATACACATTCTTCTACTGTAGTCATTGTGCCCAGTGCACATATTCTGGGGGGCATGGCCTGTGGCCACTGACCACAACACAATTAACTGAATAACAAGTATGTTTCATACACGGTCAACAAATGAAACTCACCCCCAGCCCCCTACAATCGAAATTATGTCCACGGGCACCAAAATTGACCACGAACCCGGTCGCATTTCCAAACCCTTTTTTCACCTATGAAAACAGCTCTACATTACCTTATTCCACTTCCCTAGCATTTATATCCCCTCTTTCAGCCATCAAATAACCCCAAATGTCTTTCTTAACCTGTCCGTTCAGAATGCTGCCCGCAAACTACTCCAGAGGCAGCTGCGGCACCTGCCTGGCCTTTTCCAACCTACAAAAATAGCCCCATATCATCTTTTTTCCACTCCTCCACACTTCCCAGCCCATCTTTCCACCACCAAATGACCCAAAATGTGTTTTCCAGAAGTTTTCATGTTATAAGCCATCTAAAATGGCTGCCCCCTCATGAGAAAATCCCATCAAACGTTGCAAAAAAATTCATATCTAGGTCTACAATCTTTTTGCAAACTGAATTGCAGATTTGTAAAATGGCACCACATTTATAAGCCTTTCAAATATGTTGGCCCCACCCTCTAATTTTTTTCCCTCTTGACAAAACAACACCACGCTTTGCAGAAGCATTCAGAGTCAGGTCTTAAATGAAATTCAAAAATGTCATGCAGTTTCATTGAGTGCTGCCAAAATTATAAGCCATCCAAAAACTGCTTTTCACCAACCCTGTTGTGCAAAAATAAGCATAGATGCCCCCAAATATCTAATATGTTCGTGAACATCGCAGGACTGCCCCGGACTGTTCGCGGACATCAGAGAGGAAAAACACCAGTTTTTTGGCTTCTTAAGGCCATATCCCATCCCATCCTCATTACCCCTCACCTCCCCAGAGATTGTTTCATTAGTTTGACAAGTGCAATGTTGTGTTTTTTAATGTTTTTACCTCAATGTTCGTGGACAGCAGCGTATCCAACATGGCGGGCATTCCCCAAAAATCTGACGCACCTCACGCTCTTCACCATCCAATCCAATCAGCGACTGTGTCCCATGACCGCGAATGGGGGCCCATTCATGGACCGAAAAGGCAAGTCAGTTCGTGGACCAAACCCAGATATCACTAATCTTTTTGTGCCTACTTTTTTGTCATTTTAAAAAGAACTACTGAACAGATTTACACCAAATATACAAAAGCACGCTTTTGGGTCCAAGTTGCCGCTCCTGCCACAAATTTGGTGAAAATCCGACCCGCGGTTTGGGCTGTAGACGTGAGCAAAATAATGTTTCCATTGCGTCTATGTGGAAGCCCCCTATACCTTTGCCCCCCTTGACAAAACCTCACCAAACCTCGCAGGAACGATCTGATGGGGCAATATACTTTTTTTGCAAAGGTTCGTGAGGATTCGTCCAGGGGGACAAAGTTATAAACCGGCCAAAAAGTGCTCTTCCAATGGGTTGAGCAACTTAACCATAACTACATGGCCGCTACCGCAGGCCCTATAACATATTTGATAAAAATATCAACTAATAAAATAGGCAACTTGATACAGCATATATAGAGGTAAGCCTCTTACCATTCATTCCTTCCCAGCCAAATCACAATCACATTACAAAGTGCAGAGAAATACATGGAAATGCTACTTTCTCAAAACCAGGCAGCGGAAGAATGCAGCCCAGACACAGGTCTGAGATTGCGTTTTAGGAAGAGGCCCAGGGGGTGCGTGCAAAGGAGTACAGGGAGTGGATGAATGCTGGGGTCAAGTAATTTGAAAGGGAGATGGTGGTGCTTGGATAGTTCTATCTAATGCCATCAACCACAATTACCTTTTTACCTTGCAGTCTTCTTGTTTGACTCTTCTTGATCAACTTATTTTCTCTTTTTTCTTTTAATGGAAGGACCCCCATAAGTCCCTCGTCCCTTCCCCACCCCACCTCCACTCCCTCCCCATAGTACCCCTACACACACAGACACACATATCTATATTTAATGAAAAAACTGACCGAGAAGAGCCAAAACAGAAGACCACAAGGTAAATGTGGTGGATGGAATCACTGCATACCATATATATTCAGTGAAAGAACTTTGTTAAAGGGACATTATGGTTAAGTTGCACTAATAAAAACCTACCAAATTCAGTGGAAAAGCTTTGTTAAAGGGATGTTATGGTTACAAATAAAATTGAAACCCCCCAGAAATTCGCCAGTTATGGTAAGGTAAGCAACCATAACTCGCGCCACCACCGTGCACTGCTAAGACTTACACCCAGGACATCAAAGATGAGTACACAATTTTTATTGATGACATCACTGATGACATAAGAATTCTGGCTCACTTCGTTTTGTTCACTGACATATCTAAGCCGACTGGTTTTCTTCACTGACAGTACACATTTTTAAATGGAAAAGCTGCCATATATGTAGAAGACGTTAGCCTTCTTGTATATTGTCGAAGTGCTTTCCTTAGGGATTAGTTTCAGCTCATGGTGCACAGATATGGGCCAATAAGCAGGCCGTGAACACTCAATTAATTTGCGTACTTGATGATGTACTGTAATGTTATTGAGATTTTGTATTGATGTTGTTTCTGTCTTCTATCCTGTAATGTGCCCTTATGTGCCTCTAATTTGTATGCATTGTGGGTCTTTATATGTATTGTTTGTACTAACAGATGTATGTAGTAAATCTTGACTTATTAGCTATGTATTCCATGGTCAACATTACTGAAAACCCTTAATAGATATCCTTCATTATTTTACAAGGAAAAATTACCAGAATAAAAATATTCTACTTCTACAATGTATGCTGCAGCCATTTCTTATGTATATGTATGATTAGGTTCTTGTATTAACAACAACACTGTAATATAATGTTTTGTTTAGATAAATAGGTTCTTTGATTAATTTGTTTCTGATTGATCTGCCGATCACCCTTAACACCTTGATACCAACATTATAAACACAACCCCTTGTAAGGACTTGAAAATTCGGATGTCATCTTTGATGTCCTGGGTATTAGCCTTAGCAGTGCATAGTGGTGGCCGAGTTATGGTTGCTTGCCTTACCATAACTAGCGAATTTCTGGGGGGTTTCGATTTTGCTTGTAAAATATCATATCAAATCATAACAATAACATCACTTTAACACAGTTTTTCCGCTAAATGTGTTAGTTATTAGTGCAACATAACCATAATGTCCCTTTAACAAAGTTTATTCACAGAATTTGATAGGTTGTTATTAGTGCAACCTATCCATAACGTTGCTTTAACAAATCTATTTCACTGAATTTCGTGGGTTTTTACCAGGATAATGAGAGAAGAATGGGTTTGCTCTCAAACTGCGCTCACACATGAAGTAACAAGCATATTGCAGATTAATTAAGTATTTTTAATCAGTGCCGTTGCAGCCTGACACGTGTTTCGAGCTTCCAGCTCTTCTACTGAGGCTGCTTATACAAAATTATAAGACATTTTTGAAAGACAAAAGCATATAACGAGCGTAGTTCAATAATGAAACAGACAAAGGCCCAGACCCAGGGCAAATAAGGCAGTTAGGGTATACCAAACAGAAGTATAGGTTATGATAATAGACAAATACACTGAATGCACAATACAATTCAACCCAATTCAGACAAGAGAGAAAAAATTTAACATAAGATGCGCATTTCGGTGGGAGAAAACATAATACATTAGAGAAACAGGGGGGGGGGAAAGAAACACTTTCCCCTTTTTACCAGGATACCCTTAATTTTTCTGCATGTTCCTTACATCATATTGACCCCACCGGCCCCCTGCCCCATTGTGATAGCCACAGAGTCAGCGGACTGCGCCGCAAATGTAGAGAGCAATCACAATGCCCAAAAGCACAGTGTCAGAATAGTGTGCATGTCTGTGGATTCCTCATCTACAAATGTGCATGTTCTTGGTGCTTCTTTTTTTAGTGTGTAGCACTATTGTGCATATGCATCATTGGCAAATGTGTGTCAATAGTGTTCCTTCTTTATGTGCATTATAACAGTTGCCTGTATGTATGCATCACATGCATGTTGACATAAGTCATCATTCGTCCATCTGCTCTCCATCTACCTTTCTTGATGTTCCTGAAAAGGCCTTTTTGGGGGGAAGGGGGAGAGTTCGGTGTTTAATTCTATTCACAGGTGTTTATCCTTCCCTTAACGTTTTCGTTTATGTGAAAGGTAGAGCGGCTTTTTTGTCTAGCAATATTTTCATACTTTGTTGTCCTTCTCACCTTGAACAGTTTTACTGGGCCATCGTTTCACTTAATTTCTATGTTGGTATGCTCTCCTTGTTTTAGCATTCTTTTTCCGTTCTGTTGTGTGTCCCACCCTCATCCCTCTTTCCTTCTGACCCTCTATTCCTTCATTCTCCCTTCCACCTTCCATCGCTCGCTCCATCCAGCCCTTCTCTCACCATTCCCCTCCTCATTCCATCCCTCTAACCCTCTACCCGTCTTTCCATTTCTCCCTTCCATCTTTTTGTCCTTCCTTGAATACGTTAGTTTCAATGCTATGGCCCTCATTACGACCCAGGCGTTGGACCATAGTGCTAATAGCACCATGGTCCATGCCGGTAACTTACCGGCTCCGCAATGGCGGAATGGGGAATTACCGCCCCATTCTGAGGTTGGCGGGGCGGTAATTCCCCATGCCGCCATGGCCCTTCCCCATTCCCATTTTTGACCCATAGGGCTTAATGGTAATGGGGAAGGCGCTAAGTACGGTGCCGCAAATTGCGGCACCGTACTTAGCACCAAGGTCCCTTTTCGGGTTGGTTTTTTAACGCCTGCTAAAAGCAGGAGTTAAAGTGCCACCCGTAAAGGGACCTCGTAATCAAGCGTTAAGGGTTTAACGGCGCCGCCACCTTTTACAGCGCCGTTAACCCCTTGACGCCTGGGTTGTAATGAGGGCCTAAGTGTCTTTGAATGCCAGGTGTGGTCAGTGGTAAATTTGATTCAATGTTATTTGGGTTAGTATGTTTCAATGTTACATGTATTTTAATCGTACATTTGTATCGCTGCTACGTTTCTTTCAATGCTAAGTGCTTTTCACTTCTTCATTTGATTTTTGGAATGCTACATTTCTTTCCCGGGCAAATGTTACATTTTGTTTCTGGGGATTCTGTGCAATGCTACTTTGTTTCCCACATTTACATTGATGTGTCATAGCTAGGCGTATTACATTTTATCACACAGTTAGTGTGCTTGAACGAATATATAGATATATTCATTTTTTTGGGGAAAAAGTGAATATCTTCAGTTTGGCTTGAGATTTCTTTTTCATGCATAACTTAACGGTAAGCGCTAGGTTTGTCCAAAATAACACAATCCAAGTAGACAATTTCGAAATATCTGTCCCCATAGCTTATTTTTTTAGCCTCTATGGAAAACCTAATGCAAACAAATACTTTCTTTCAACATCTTTTTTCTATGGAAAAACGTTCATGAAACTTCACCAAATTTGTCATGTGTGTTTGGATGTGGCTGGTGAATTTTCATGGATGAGGTCAAAAGTTTCCTTTCTTAAATGTCAAGTTTAACTCCAGAGTTGTGACCTCTACTCTTTAACACTTGTGAAATGAATGTTGTAAATTTACCTTAGGGAACATTTTGTAATATTATCAGGAGGCACAGACACTCTGCCCCTATATGGCTTCAGACTTTGCCCAGGCATAATAGGGTGTAGGATAACTGTGCCCTCGACATTTCCTCAGACACGCTCCGGGAACGGTACTGATGAGCAGCATGGCTGCAGACCATGCCCAGATCAGAAGGAACTGCAGTTAGGGTCGTTGTGCCTGGGGCAGGGCCAAAAGCACAGTGTCATGGGTACAGTGACCGCTCGGAAAGGCTGCACGCCGGTGCAGTGGACATGCAGGTTGGTTCGCTGTGCTCAGAGGTATGGCTGCAGATAATACCTGCAGGTGCCGCAGGTAGAGCAGCTGTGCCCTGGGCATGGACAATGGCCATGACCTACCTTGGCAAGGTCATTCCTGGACATGGCCAGGCTCAGCAGGCACATCAGTGTGGCCTAATGTGCCTCTAGAACATGGCCAATGCCCATGCTCCTGGCACATTGATTGCTGGGCAGACCATTCCCTATGGGCAAAAGCAAGTAGGTGTGATGAGCTACGGGCACTATGAACGCTGGGAATGGCCATAGGCATACTTGTTACAATGACAAAACAAAATATGTCTGATTTTTGCCAGTTATGGCTAGCAAAATAATCATAACCCACAACCCTACAAAGATGTCACACATTAGATCACAGATGACATCATCACTGACCACATCAAAGGAATCTGTATAGTCACACTTCGTAATTATTAGGCAGAGTGTTGGGGGAAATCTTTCCTGTGGAATACCAGAGGTCTGGGGGATCTGCCTGACTCTCAAGGGCCCCAACACCCTTCCCCAGAATAGACGGAGGACTCAGTCAACTGCAAGTTAGAAATGCGGTTGATTGCAAATAAAATTAATAGGGACCAGTACAAGACAATGAAAATTCTCTCATACCTCTCAGCCCTCCATGGCATGCGGTACAGTTTTGTACAAATGTGGCATCATTACCTGGGTCCTTCCCTGACAAACCTATCATCACAGAGGATAGGGTATCGAGACTACTACTACTTATAGGGGTACCCTATAGGTGTTATTCTACTCGTCCTTGCATGGCAGGTGGCTGGCCTTTCCCGTCCCCAAGAAACTATTACATTGTTGCAGAGTAATGGGCTTACCATTGTTTATACCCTTTGCTATCCACCCCTGGATTTCTAAGCTGTGATTGGTTAGAGCTGATCTCCCCAGGTCTGGGATTCGATTAGGTTCTCAGCCCTCTGTGCACATCTTCAAGGTGATGTGAACGATTATGTGTCTGCATTGTTACTTGTGTGTACCACCTTTGCCTATGAGAATGTGCTCCTTACGTTGCAACACTCTGCTTTCCTACCAGTGGTGACTGTCTATTGTCTCGTTTGGCTGAACCATGTGGTTAGGGACCACAAATTGGAGCTCTTCAGCTTGCATTTATGAGGATTTATTACATTTCTCTGCAGCTGGTCCCCTTGTCATCTGGAGATTGAAATGTGTCTGCATATCTCTGACCTTGGCCGTGAGCCTGCTTCGTGCTCTGTGCCGCCTGAATCAGCTCTTCTCTTCTCAGGCTCCATGGCTTTTGGGCCTTTTGTAATTTTCCTTAGACGTATAATATACATTTATATGTCCATGTTACTCTAAGTATTCTATACGTTTGTCACACATGTTCCTATCAGGTTCGTTCCATATATATCCATGTAGTCCCATAGGGTTGTTTCCAGTAAGCATCTGCAAGCTTGCTCAGGATCTCCTGTGCCTTGCGGTTCTGCGTTACTGCAGTTGGCTAGTGTGAAAATTAATAAAAGCATCGACAATATATATATATATATATATCTGTCCACTAGCTATAGAACTGTGTAAGCATGTTCTGCATGTATGTGAATGTGTGCTTGTGTGATGCGGTGCATACTGCAAATGTGCTTCTTGTCTAACGCTGCTATGTCGTGGTGTCACTAATGACATCAGCATTGTGGTTTCGTGGTGCTTAGTCGAGACTGTACATATACGTGTTTCCGTCCATGATATCTGTTTCTTCTCCTATACCTGTGAAGATGTGTACAGGCCGGCTGAGAGGATACCTTTCTGTGTACTTGTCAATCATTAGTGCACTCGGGATTCGACCGAAATAGGATGGGTGGCTGTGAGCATTTCTGGCTCTTTGTCTTGACATGAATCTGGGGGTGAGCAGGGGTATCTTTGGGGCCCTCTCTTGAAGAGCTTACTCTACAACTTGTCCAACCCATAATACCTATAACCACAGTGCACTTAAAGCTTTGCCTGGTAAGTCTTGTTCATTGACATGGCCTATGGCTAGAGTAAGGAACTCATGGTGGCAACAGTAAAGACAGACACAAGTGATCACAGTTCAAGGATGTTTAATAATCTGTATAAATGGGTTGGAAAAATACCTAACCTAAACCTAAATCTAAGATGGGAGAAAGCTATGACCATCAAATAATATTAAGTCAGTCCTAGTGGCGTCTTGTCAAATAAAAGGGCCTATACAAAAAATGTCACAAAGAAAGTGGGATAATGTTCACAAGAAAAGAAAGAAGTGTTCACACATGATACGTCACAATGGTATAGCCAGGGTTCTCCCTTGCCCACGTTTTTAGCATGGGACAAGGCAGGATCGTTGAGCACAGCACACTCCTGGGCCTCACCAGCACAAGGTTACAGTTCCTTTCAATGATAGAAGGACATCAATGATGTCTAGTGCCAAGTCTCTTTCCAGCAAAGTCTCTTGCCTTAGAAGGCCTGCTGAACCATAAATAATTAAAAAAAAGAAAAGAGTTCCTTTGGTATCTTTCACGCTGGGCTATTGCTCTTCGTCCCATGGGTTACCCCCAGCTGGGCTCTGATCCTTCTTGCAACGCTGGCCCCCCTCAATCAGGTTCCCTACGGCCTTTCACTCAAAACGTGTCAAGATCCGAGTCCACCTCCCCTTTCTCCTCACCTGACTCCTCCGAGGTAAGTACACAAGGATCCGTCTCAACCTTGCCTGGCTTCTCCTTAGTCCTTGGAACCTTGCCTTTCTGTGTTCTGGTCTTCTTTTCGTGAAGGTAAGGTCTGGCCCCTCCGGAGGCCACCTTGACAGAAGAGTGGACCTGCCACCTGGGAACCCCAGGGGGCCAGCCTCAGCTCTAGGGAAAAAGCCCGAAGGCAGAAAAAACCCTAGTCCATAGATGGGTTCGGAAGACAGGTCCTTTAGATGGTACAGATCTTTAGTTTGCAGTTCCAAGATGCCAGGTATGATGACGTAGTCAGTGTAGCTGAAGGCAGGAATCCAAGAAGCTAATGCCAAGATACGGAGTGGAAGGGTAGCAGACCCTGGGAGAAGGGTAGGTAAAGGAATGTATAGAAAAGAAAAGGTATACAGGAGTTAGAAGCAACAGGAAGGACTACTGTACCAATTCAGGGAGAAGGCAACAGGAATGCCTCAAGTAGTCTGAAGCAGCGCTGAACCACCGTGGCGGAACGGAAATGAACAACTCGCCAGAAGGCAGTGCGCCGAGAAGGCAGAAAGGTAGAATAAGCAACCGGGGCTCAAGAAACGCAGAAGCGGCAAAGCGCAGCGCTTCCGCGCCGGTTAAAGAAAGAAATTACCAGCCAGAAAGGCTGAGAGAACAGCCGATAGCAAGTCCAGCAGGGAAGCTCCTGTTCACGGACGCGGAACACAGTGCGAGAAGCACCCTTGCGGCCGGAGTTAGGATGGAGACCAGGTAGAAGTAAGGTAGATAGAAAGTTTAGAGCGAAGGAAGAAATAGGGAAGCGGAGAGGCACCGCAGCAGATATAACAGCGGCACCCGTGAACACAGAGTAGAACTGTAGCGAGCACGAGGACAATAGAAAGGTAGTGGACAAGGGATAAAGGGAAGGAACAAGGTGAAATAGAGAGTAGGAGGGTAATACACAGGATGGCGATAATCCAAAGTCGGAGCGTTGAGAAAGTGAAACAACAGATACAACGCGCCGAGAAGTGGGCGGAGCCAGATTATATAAGCTCCAGCGCCATGTTGGGCGCCATGTTGGGTGAGGACTAGACCGCTCACCGTCGGAACCGCCAGCGATTCCAATGTTTCCAATCTTGGGTCCTGACAGTATACCCCTTTCCCCTCGTGGTACCTCCCGGCTTGCCCGGGTGAAGGCGATGAAACCTTCTCAAGAGCCTAGGGGCATGAACATGGCTTACCGGTTCCCAAGACCTCTCCTCCATGGGATAGCCTTTCCAGTGAACCAGGTATTGGAGCCGACCTCTGTGGTATCTGGAGTCCACCAGATATGTGTCATGATACCTACCTCCAAGGAGCCAGGTCCGACCCAGCAACCCCAGAGGCAGGCATCATTTCCCACAGGGGAGTGCCAGCGGGCCCAAGCTGGGGCCCTTTGGACGCAGTCCTGGCGCCTTAGGCGCCAGGCTCATGTTGGACCTCTGTCCTGGCGCCTTAGGCGCCAGGCTCATAAAGCTAGACATGTGTTCAAGTGTTTTAATGTGCACTTACCTGATGCAGACCATACTGCCACATCCAGGCCCTCTTGAGGCCTGAATAGGAACTACTTTACCTGTGGGACTACTTTCCACCCGGGTGTGGTCGGGGAAGGATACATACCTGATCGGAGGAAGGATACACACTTGGAACTTCTTTCAAAGCTATTTAAACCACACCCGATCAGCAACTCACGCTTCGCGTTGTTCTGCTCTTCGCAGCTGGACGCTCACCGTGTCAGCTCCTGCATCTGGACTTCAGCCACGCCTGTCAGCATCCTGGGTCCCCTGCAAAGGGAGACAAGAGACCTACCAGCTAATCTGCACCACGGAGACATCACCGACGATCCTGAAAGGGAAGACATCATTTTTAAAAGCATTTCGTTACGATCGCTGCAGCGCTGCATTTCACTCACCTTTCCTGGGTTCCTCCATCTTCAGCAGCGATCATCCGGATACACAGCCACTTCCCAGAGCCTAGAGAAAAGACAAGAATAAGAGGTGAGAGAAGGAAGGGAATAGGAAAAGCTCAGTTTCCTTCTAAGACTTAACTGTTGGGTCATTCCCATTTCATTTTCGGGTCTTGCTGCTTCCAAGCAGGACCCCGGCCCCTATGGGGAAAAAAGACAAAGACATTAGATGAGCGAATGCAAAAACATTACCTGAGCGCTCATCTAGGACTTACCAGATCTTTACTGGAACTAGACGTTTCACTTCGGGTCGGCGCCATATCTCCGGCATTCCGAACCCCGGCCCCTATGGGGAAAAGACATCAACATCAGCGCTTTGTTGCAAGAAGTCTCCAAAGGAATCTTCATTCATCACCTGAAAAAAGACAATGAACATTAATATTTAAAGCTTGAACTTTTGAACTTGCAACAGAACTTTTACAGCGCCTTACCAGTATAATCAAGCTTACCTGAACTCCCATCCAACCTCAATCCAGTGAAGTAACTGGGTTCAACGCGCCCCTGCGTCAGAAGCAGGATGGAGAGCTCGTCCTTTCAGACCCTAAGGTCAGACTTCACGGGGGATCGTGGAAGGGTATCGTGGAGGGTTGGAAGAGAGTGGGAGGCTTGAGCATAACTCAGTCAGTAGGTAATACTCCCTTTTCACGCACAGGGGAATATTCCTGCGAGCCGGGGAAGCCAGAGTAGAGGGCCCTTCCTGTCCATCTTCAGAGTCCTGCGCTTCACCATTGAAGAAGCATCAGCACTCGAAGCCAGACCTGCGCCTCCGTGTGAATCAGGTGAGCGTTACAGAACGCGAAGCCTACCCACAATTTCCCACCCGGGCGCTATGGAGACTTACGAGACTGACCAGCTGGCCCAGCTTTTGGGGGAATTACGGGCAGAGGTGCACTCAGCCCGCCAGGAGACTAACGCTCTCAAAAGAGAACTGATCTTATCTAAGGAAAGAACTGATGACCTAGCCAAAAGGTTATTACAGGCCCAGGCAGGGCACACTCCTTTACCTAATTCCGGAGACATTTCCACATCAATGGGTTTGAGTAACCCGGTACAAATTAATCTACCTGGACACATGCCTTTGGCCCCGCCTGAACGTTTTGCGGGAGATCCCAAGAAATATGCCGTCTTTATGAACCAATGTCGTTTACACTTTCTATGCAGACCCGGAGCCTTCCCTAACGACCAGACCAAGGTAGCCTTTATACTATCTTACCTCAGTGGCAGTGCTGCCGATTGGTCTATACCATTGGTAAATCAGGATGATCCCATTCTCCAGAATTTTCAGGGCTTCCAGGCCAGCATGGAAAGATTGTTCGCTCGACACTCTCAAGGACAGGCCCTTGATAACGAACTACTATCCTTACGACAAGGTAATCAGGATCTTCTGTCCTACATAGCCACCTTTAACAGACTGGTTGTGGAAACTGGATGGCCAGAAAGCAAAAGGATCACATTGTTTCATCGAGGCCTGCGCGGAGAGCTTAAGGATGTTCTAGCTCAGATAGTAAACCCACCCCAGGTCTGCGCAGACTACATTGACTTGGTGGTTCAACTTGATCACAGACTTCAAAATAGAAAAGCAGATCGGTTCAAGTATGAAAACCGAGCACCGATCAAAACCCACGCTACCTCCAAGAGTACCGACGTATCTGAACCTATGCAAATCGGTGGTGTTAAAGGACCATTAACGCAGAAAGAACGAGAGAGAAGGCGGCAAATGCAACTTTGTCTGTATTGCGGGACTTCCGGTCACTTTCTTCGAAATTGTCCAGTTAAACCACTTAAGAAGGTGGTTGGAGCTACTGATAACGAATTAGTGACACCTGATTCGGAAAAAGACCTAGCCCGGCAAGCGTAGGGGTCCGCTTGCCGAGCTTGAAAACTAACTCTTTGACCTCGCATTTCGTCATGCCAATGGTGCTCGTGGACCCAAAACAGCCTCAGCAGTTGCATGCTATAAAAGCATACATCGACAGTGGAGCTATTGGAAATTACATAGACCGTGAATTGGCTTCCAGGATTAAGCTTCCTCTCCGCCCGAAAGTAACCCAAGATGTCATTACTACAGTAGATGGAACCGAAATAGCCTCAGGGCCTGTAACGCATTCCACTGTTGAAGTGACACTGGTGGGTCAGGATGGACATCGGGAAGCAATCGTGTTTGATGTGATCAAGGCCCCACAATTTCAAGTAATTCTTGGAATTCCTTGGTTAGAAACACATAATCCCAGAATTGACTGGCGAGCAAAGAAGATAAGTTTTCCTGATTGTGAACCAACTTGTTATCCAAGAAGTCCAGCTATGGGTCTAGCCACAGCAACTTCCACCCCTGTACAGCTACCATCAGAATACCAAGAATTCCAAGACGTTTTTCAGAAAGAACAGGCTAACACGTTACCTCCCCATCGGTTTTATGATTGCCAGATCGATCTGGTACCCAATGCTCAACTACCTTGTAGTAGGATTTATGCTCTTACGGAACCTGAGAACCTGCATTTGCGTCAGTATTTAGATCAGTACCTAGCCAATGGTTTTATTCGCCCGTCCAAGTCTCCTGTCTCTTCAGCTCTGTTCTTTGTGCCAAAAAAAAGAAGGCGACCTTAGAACGTGTATAGACTATCGCACCCTAAATCAAATAATGATTAAGAATCGTTATCCACTGCCCTTGATCCCTGAGCTTATCGACCAGGTGAAAGACGCTTGTGTGTACACCAAGTTAGATCTCCGAGGAGCTTATCACCTGGTGCGCATAAAAGAAGGCGACGAATGGAAGACTGCATTCCGCACCAAATTTGGGCTCTTCGAATATCAGGTGATGCCCTTCGGTTTGTGCAATGCACCTGCCGCCTTTCAGTACTTTATGAATGATGTTCTTCGGGAACTTATCGATGTCTGCGTCATTGTTTACATTGACGACATCCTGGTGTACTCTTCTTCAGAATCTGATCACAGAAAACATGTTAGGGCAGTTCTTGAGAAACTGCGCCAGCACAGACTATTTGCAAAACTCAAAAAATGCGTTTTTCATACCACAGAAGTTGAGTTTCTCGGATTCATCCTGACACCTCAAGGAGTCCGAATGGACTCGCAAAAGGTGGACGCCATCCTCAAATGGCCATCTCCAAGCTCGGTGAAGGGAGTTCAGAGCATGCTCGGCTTTGCCAATTTCTATCGAAGATTCATCCCGGAATTTTCCCGAACAGTCCAACCCATCACCGCTCTCCTAAAGAAAAACAAACGCTTCGAATGGACTCTTGAGGCCGAACAAGCCTTCCAGGACCTGAAAACCAAATTCACCTCTGCACCTGTATTGAAGCACCCGCACCCAGATCTCCCGTACATAGTGGAAACCGATGCTTCCAGTTCGGCCATGGGAGCTGTCCTGTCGCAAAGAGACCCAAAAACTAACCAACTACACCCAGTGGCCTTTTGGTCCAGAAAATTTTCTCCTCCTGAAATCAACTACACAATTACCGATAAAGAGTTACTGGCCATCAAATCTGCTTTCAAGGCTTGGCGTCACTACCTTCTCGGGGCAAGACACACCATCACCGTAATTACGGACCACAGAAACTTACAGTATTTAAAGACGGCCAAAGCTCAATCTTCACGACAACTCCGATGGGCTCTATTCTTTGCGGAATTTGATTTTGTAATTACCTATCGCCCTGGCTGCAAGAATGGAAAAGCAGACGCCTTATCCCGGATTGGCATGGAAGAACCTAATTCGAGCTTAGAACCTGTGCCCATCATACCTGAGCAAAGAATCTTAGGCTTAACTTCATTGCAATCTATTGAGGATATCCAAACGCAAGTAAAACAACTTCTAGACTCTTCAACCTTACTGGAATGGAGTCAAAAGGGTCCTCATTACACCGTTAAGGATGACTTACCCTACTTCCAAGAGCGGTTGTTTCTGCCAAGTAAAGAATTGCAAGAACTTGTTATTGCCCATCATCATGAATCTTTAATAGAAGGACACCCTGGTATCGCTAAAACGGAGGAAAAAATCAAACGCCACTTCTGGTGGCCTTCTTGGAGAAAAGACATACAGTCTTTTGTACTGTCTTGTGGAATTTGCGCCCAAAACAAGGCTCAAAAGAAAAGGCCAGCCGGCCTACTTCAACCCTTGGATATTCCACCGGCACCATGGCACACCCTGTCAATGGACTTTATAACAGATCTGCCTCCTTGTGCTGGTTACAACACAATCCTTGTAATTGTGGACCTATTCTCCAAAATGGCCCACTTTATCCCTTTAAAGGGTTTGCCTTCAGCTTCCACCTTGGCCAAGGAATTCCTGGAGAATATAGTTCGCATACATGGTTTCCCTTCCATTTTAGTCTCGGATCGTGGAAGTCAATTTATCTCACATTTTTGGAAGAAGTGTTGCCAACTAGCACAAATAGATGTGCGGTTATCCACCAGCCACCACCCCCACACCGACGGACAAACCGAGAGAACCAATCAGACTCTCGAGCAATATCTTCGGTGCATGTTACACCAATCCGAGTTAAATTGGAAAGACATCCTTTGGATCGCAGAATATGCATACAACAATTCAGTGCATTCTGGAACCGGACAAACCCCCTTTTATACTTTGTATGGTCACCATCCTCGAACCTCTGATCTAGATCCACCTCTGACCCTGGAAATGCCCGCAGTAAATCATCTGCATTCCACAATAACCCGAGCCTTCAAAGAAGCTGCAACTCATTTACAGCAAGCCAAGAAAAAGTATAAAGAAAACGCTGATTTGCACCGAAGTAAAACTCCTCCTTACCAAGTAGGAGACCAGGTATGGCTAGCAACTAAACATTTACCCCTCAAGGGCCCGCGAACCTTCAATCCCAGATTCATAGGACCTTATCCCATCAAAGCTATAATCAACCCAGTGGCCTTTAAACTGGATCTACCGTCCAACATGCGTATTCATCCAGTTTTTCATGCATCACTTTTGAAGCCAGTAAAACCAGTAAAACCGATTGTCCAAGCCTCCAGATCCAGTTCAAATTGAAGGGGAATTAGAATTCAAAGTTAAAGACATTTTAGACTCCAAGGTGGTAAAGTCGAAACTCTTCTATCTTGTTGACTGGAAGGGATATGGACCTCAGGAGAGATCGTGGGAGCCTAGTAACCATGTCCATGCACCTCGATTAGTACAAAGGTTTCACCGGAGATTTCCGAACAAGCCCAAACCCCCGGAGGGAAGAACCTTGGGAGGGGCCTTGAGGGGGGGTACTGTCATGATGCCTACCTCCAAGGAGCCAGGTCCGACCCAGCAACCCCAGAGGCAGGCATCATTTCCCCCAGGGGAGTGCCAGCGGGCCCAAGCTGGGGCCCTTTGGACGCAGTCCTGGCGCCTTAGGCGCCAGGCTCATGTTGGACCTCTGTCCTGGCGCCTTAGGCGCCAGGCTCATAAAGCTAGACATGTGTTCAAGTGTTTTAATGTGCACTTACCTGATGCAGACCATACTGCCACATCCAGGCCCTCTTGAGGCCTGAATAGGAACTACTTTACCTGTGGGACTACTTTCCACCCGGGTGTGGTCGGGGAAGTATACATACCTGATCGGAGGAAGGATACACACTTGGAACTTCTTTCAAAGCTATTTAAACCACACCCGATCAGCAACTCATGCTTCGCGTTGTTCTGCTCCTCACAGCTGGACGCTCACCGTGTCAGCTCCTGCATCTGGACTTCAGCCACGCCTGTCAGCAGCCTGGGTCCCCTGCAAAGGGAGACAAGAGACCTACCAGCTAATCTGCACCATGGAGACATCACTGACGATCCTGAAAGGGAACACATAATTTTTAAAAGCATTTCGTTACGATCGCTGCAGCGCTGCATTTCACTACCTTTCCTGGGTTCCTCCATCTTCAGCAGCGATCATCCGGATACACAGCCACTTCCCAGAGCCTAGAGAAAAAGACAAGAATAAGAGGTGAGAGAAGGAAGGGAATAGGAAAAGCTCAGTTTCCTTCTAAGACTTACCTGTTGGGTCATTCCCATTTCATTTCGGGTCTTGCTGCTTCCAAGCAGGACCCCGGCCCCTATGGGGAAAAAAGACAAAGACATTAGATGAGCGAATGCAAAAACATTACCTGAGCGCTCATCTAGGACTTACCAGATCTTTACTGGAACTGCACGTTTCACTTCGGGTCGGCGCCATATCTCCGGCATTCCGAACCCCGGCCCCTATGGGGAAAAGACATCAACATCAGCGCTTTGTTGCAAGAAGTCTCCAAAGGAATCTTCATTCATCACCTGAAAAAAGACAATGAACATTAATATTTAAAGCTTGAACTTTTGAACTTGCAACAGAACTTTTACAGCGCCTTACCAGTATAATCAAGCTTACCTGAACTCCCATCCAACCTCAATCCAGTGAAGTAACTGGGTTCAACGCGCCCCTGCGTCAGAAGCAGGATGGAGAGCTCGTCCTTTCAGACCCTAAGGTGAGACTTCACAGGGGATCGTGGAATGGTATCGTGGAGGGTTGGAAGAGAGTGGGAGGCTTGAGCATAACTCAGTCAGTAGGTAATACTCCCTTTTCACGCACAGGGGAATATTCCTGCGAGCCGGGGAAGCCAGAGTAGAGGGCCCTTCCTGTCCATCTTCAGAGTCCTGCGCTTCACCATTGAAGAAGCATCAGCACTTGAAGCCAGACCTGCGCCTCCGTGGGAATCAGGTGAGCGTTACAGTATGCTACTTCGTATTCTTCTAGAATGGAATGTACCTGGGCTCGACTCTTGCGGATGGGTCTAAGGAACGGGTCTACCTTGTACTCCTTGAGCAAAGAGACGTGAAACACCGGGTGAACCCGTTTGAGCCGAAAGGCAACCGGGTTGACCTGTTGGAGAATGGAAAACGGTCCAAGATAACGGGGGGAGAATTTTCCAGCATGAACCCATCTAGGAAGAAATCTAGTTGATAACCAGACTAGTTGTCCTGGTTCCCATGTAGGATTGGAAGCTCTGCTCCTATCTGCCCATCTCTTCTGTGATTGTTGGCTGAGTTGGTGTGCCTTCTTGGCGAGATCATGAACCTCCTGAAGTTCCTGTAAAACGCTGTCCAAAGCTGGAATCTTAGTGGCTAGGGAGCCAAACCCGAGTAGGTGTTTGGGATGAAAACCGTAAGTGCACAAAAAAGGACTCATTTGGATAGTGGTATGCAGGGTATTATAAGCAAACTCAGCTTGAGAAAGGAAACAATGCCATCTCTCTTGTTGTGTACTGCAGAAACACCGTAAGTACTGCTCCAGGTTCGCGTTTAACCTCTCGGTTTGTCCGTTACTCTGGGGGTGGTATCCCGAAGAAAGGGCTCTGTTGATACCCAGGGTCTGGCAAAGCGAAGCCCAGAATTTGGACGTGAACTGAGGTCCTCGGTCAGATACAATGGTCTGGGGTAGACCGTGTAGACGGACTATGTCTCGGAGGAAGATATCAGCAGTCTCAGAAGCAGAAGGAATTTGTTTAAAAGCTGAAAAATGGGCCAGTTTGCTGAATGAATCTATTGTAACCATAATCACCATCATACCCTCAGAAGGGGGAAGATCGACGATGAAATCTGTAGAAATATGTTCCCATGGTCGTGACGGTAAGGTATGTTGTTGTAGGAGTCCGAGCGGTTTACCAGTTCGGTATTTGTTAGAGGCACAGATTGAGCAAGAGGTAACATACTGATAGACATCAGTCTTCAATTTTGGCCACCAAAAGCCTCTTTGCAAGAGTTCATAGGTCTTTCTGATGCCCGGGTGACCCGACAGGGGGGTATCATGGCACCACGAAAGGACAAGCTTCTGGAGATCCTTGGTGGGAATTGAAAGGGCGTGATCATAATAGTACAGTCCATCCTTGCCTTGGATGACCGTGGCGGGTAGTTCTGCACCGGACTGATAATGAGGTATCAGATCTCGGAAAAAGGAGACAGTGGAGGCTAAGACTTTGAGATTTGGAAAAAGGCGGTCATGTTCATTGTAGGTTCCTGAACTGTTCCCGATACTTCGTGATAAGGCGTCTGCCTTTTTGTTTTCTGTGCCTGGGATATAGGTTATTATAAAGTCGAACTGTAGGAAGAAATATGCCCACCGAGCATGTCGGGCATTGGTGCACTCCATTTGTTGTAGAACTCTGAGATTGCGGTGGTCAGTTCTGATCATGAAGGAATGGGTTGCGCCTTGTAAGAGATGCCGCCATTCTTGGCAGGCTAACTTGATGGCTAAAGTTCTCTCTCCAAGACGGAGTAGTTCCGTTCACTACTGGTGAGGGTCTTCGAGAAATACGCCACCGGGTGTTCGTAGCCATCAGCTGTCTTCTGTAATAGGATGGCTCCTACTGCTCCTATCGAAGCATCCGTCTCCAGGATGTATGGTATGGTCTGGTCCGGCTGTATCAAATGGGAGCGGAGGAGAAACATTCCTTAAGGGTCTGAATAGCTCTCTTTTGTTCATCCCCCAAGGCAAACTTGACTCCTTTCTTGAGCAGGGATGTGAGAGGAAGCACTAGGTTGGAAAAGGTAGGTATAAATCTTCTATAAAAGTTGTCTAACCCTAAGAAGCTTTGTAGCTCTTTGATAGTGCTGGGTTTTCTCCACTCCATGATAGCCTTGACCTTGGCTGGGTCCATCTCTATATCTTCGCCAGATAAAACGAATCCCAGGTAGGATACGGAAGTGGTCTCGAATTTGCATTTTTCTGGTTTCACCAAAAGCTGGTGTTAAAGAAGACATTGGAGTAGCTTTCTCACCAGTGACCTGTGTTCGGTTAACGACGGAGAGTATACCAGGATATCGTCTAGATACACCACAACCGAGACAAACAACATGTCTGCGAACACCTTATCCATATACCTCTGAAAGACAGCGGGGGCGTTGACCAGGCCGAATGGCATCACCCGGTATTCGAATAACCCGAAAGGAGTGCGGAACGCGGTCTTCCACTCGTCGCCTTTTCTTATTCTTAGGAGATGGTAGGCGCCTCTTAGGTCCAGTTTGGTAAAATATACGGCTCTTTGCACCGCCTCCAAGATGTCTCGGATCAATGGCATAGGATACCGGTCTCTGATCGTAACCTTATTAAGCCCTCTGTAGTCAATACATGGACGCAGTTCGGGACTGTCTTTCTTTGGTATAAAGAATAAGGAGGCTCCACAGGCTGATCTCGACTCTTGAATGAGCCCGTTTTGGAGATTGGAGTCCAGATATTCTCGCAGGACCTTCCTTTCTGGGAGTGACAAAGGGTACATCCGCCCGAAAGGAATCACTGCTTCAGGTGCTAAGTCAATGCCGCAGTCTTCTGGTCTGTGGGGAATGAAGATCACGGGGTTGGATGCCTATGAATACCTCAGAGAATTCGAGATATTGAGGTGGAACTGCGGCTATGATTGTCGAACTCTGTGTAGGAAGTGGTTCTGCTTCGGGATGAGTGTAGGAAACCATGCTGCCCACACAAGTTGACTTACAAAAGAGTGAGTTGAAGCTCACTCTATTAGCCTTCCAGTCGATGTGGGGATTGTGTTTCCTTAGCCATGGAATACCGATGACCAGAGGGAAATGGGCCGCTCTGATCTGATCGAAGACCAGATATTCCGAGTGATGGCTCATCTCCATTCTTAATTGTATTGATTCTGTGGTGATAGGTGCGGATGACAAAGGTCGACCGTCTACGCCCTCTACCGGAATGGGAGTTATCTTAAGTTTGGTAGCTATGTGATGTTCTATAGCCCAGTTCGCATCCATGAAGTTACCTGCAGCTCCACAGTCCAGCATGGCAAGTACCTCAATGGAACTCGAAGGAGATAACCATAACCTGACTTGGAACACCATCAGGCTGTTTTCCTCAGGGTTGTTCAAGGTTCTTGAGTGGTTGCAAGGGTACTTGGCACTTCCCCCGAGACTTCCTTTGCTGTAGATCGGGGGTTGAAGTTTTCCTTCCTCCGGTGTGGCACTTCCGGGCAGTTTCTCAATAAGTGTTTGGCGGAACCACAATACATGCATAACCCGGTCTCTCTTCTTCGTTTACGCTCTTCTGGTGTAAGGGGTCCCCGGGTAGTTCCGACTTGCATGGGTTCTTCAGATGAGACGTTGGTCCGGGTTGCAGGAGAGGGGTTCGGTAGACTGATAGACTGAGGATTGCTCCTGAATCGTCCTTTTTCTTGCCGCCTTTCTGTTAACCGGAACTCAATCTGTAACAACAAGGTGATCAGTTCTTGGCAAGATACTGGTCGGGCTACACGAGCTAACTCGTCCTTGAGCTCGTCGTGGAGTCCTCTCCGGAATATAGTTTGTTGGGCTGAATCAGGCCAGTCTGCCTTAGCCGCTAGTCTCTGGAAGTGGGCGATGTAAGTCTGGACGTCTGTGTTCCCTTGTTCGACATCCAGGATAGCTTCTAAAGAGGAGTAGAATACCTCTGGTCTGTCGAATCGTTCCTTGAAGCCCTCTATAAAACGATCATAATCAATCAAAGAAGGGTCGTTTCTGGCAACAAGAGGAGTGGCCCAAGCCAGAGCATTTCCTGTGAGATTGGCAATGATGAATCCAACCCTAGATCTTGCCGATTCATAGGCATGGGTACGGAAGGCAAAATACACACCACAGGCATCAAGGAATTCCTTCATTCCTCCCGGACGACCGTTGTATTTGCCGAAGGAAAGGGGCATCGCAGGTAGATCTCCACGGTCGTCTCTATGTAGGACTACCTGCTGTCGGAGTGCTATGTTCTCTGTCCTCAAAGCTTGGACTTCAACTGTGAGGTTCTGCATTGCCGCCACCAGCTCTTGGTATTGTTCCAAGGAAGCCATGTTAGGGTTCGGGCGTTGTATTCTGTCAAGATCCGAGTCCACCTCCCCTTTCTCCTCACCTGACTCCTCTGAGATAAGTAAACAAGGATCCGTCTCAACCTTGCCTGGCTTCTCCTTAGATCCTTGGAACCTTGCCTTTCTGTGTTCTGGTCTTCTTTTCGTGAAGGTAAGGTCTGGCCCCTCCGGAGGCCACCTTGACAGAAGAGTGGACCTGTCACCGGGGAACCCCAGAGGGCCAGCCTCAGCTCTAGGGAAAAAGCCCAAAGGCAGAAAAAACCCTAGTCCATAGATGGGTTCGGAAGACAGGTCCTTTAGATGGTACAGATCTTTAGTTTGCAGTTCCAAGATGCCAGGTACGATGTCGTAGTCAGTGTAGCTGAAGGCAGGAATCCAAGAAGCTAATGCCAAGATACGGAGTGGAAGGGTAGCAGACCCTGGGAGAAGGGTAGGTAAAGGAATGTATAGAAAAGAAAAGGTATACAGGAGTTTGAAGCAACAGGAAGGACTACTGTACCAATTCAGGGAGAAGGCAACAGGAATGCCTCAAGTAGTCTGAAGCAGCGCTGAACCACCGTGGCGGAACGGAAATGAACAACTCGCCAGAAGGCAGTGCGCCGAGAAGGCAGAAAGGTAGAATAAGCAACCGGGGCTCAAGAAACGCAGAAGCGGCAAAGCGCAGCGCTTCCGCGCCGGTTAAAGAAAGAAATTACCAGCCAGAAAGGCTGAGAGAACAGCCGATAGCAAGTCCAGCAGAGAAGCTCCTGTTCACGGACGCGGAACACAGTGCGAGAAGCACCCTCGCGGCTGGAGTTAGGATGGAGACCAGGTAGAAGTAAGGTAGATAGAAATTTTAGAGCGAAGGAAGAAATAGGGAAGCGGAGAGGCACTGCAGCAGATATAACAGCGGCACCCGTGAACACAGAGTAGAACTGTAGCGAGCACGAGGACAATAGGAAGGTAGTGGACAAGGGATAAAGGGAAGGAACAAGGTGAAATAGGGACTAGGAGGGTAATACACAGGGTGGCGATAATCCAAAGTCGGAGCGTTGAGAAAGTGAAACAACAGATACAACGTGCCGAGAAGTGGGCGGGGCCAGATTATATAAGCTCCAGCACCATTTTGGGCGCCATGTTGGGTGAGGACTAGACCGCTCACCGTCGGAACCGCCAGCGATTCCAATGTTTCCAATCTTGGGTCCTGACAAAACGTAGCACTCAACAGTCTCAATGATTTTCAACAGCTATTCATTGCAGGCATCCCTCAGCCGGGTTCACACTTGTCGCCACAATGTTTACAGGTATATCACTGTAGAATCCCAATTTACAGGCATCCCTCTATTGGGGTCACATTAGCCAATTTCACAGTTCACTCCATTTTATCACATTGCAGGATTTACTTCTCTTAGCTTTTACCCTAGCCTCCCTCTGTCGGGTTCACATAGCTATTCTAACACAGTACAGTTTCCCTCTATATGTCAGAACTTTCGCGTGTACAAGGGGTTTTGCTCAACCCTTGTAGGACCACTTTGACACTTCACACCAGCCTCTCCTAAGGCTTCTTTGTTTTTGTAGTTTCCACCAAAACAACACAACTCAAAAGAGCTTCAGTTAGAGTCTTTTGAATGAGCGCCCGCGACGCTTGACCACTCTGCTTCTGAACCTTTTACTAGGCTTTCTTTAAAGTTCAATTACACAAATTCATTGTTCAACAAGGTTGCCTCCTGCATCTTGGGCCCAGAACAGTTCAGTTTTACTATTGGGAGTCAAGGATGACACCACGGTGACAAGTGCTTCTCCCTGCGTTGACTATCAGTGCAGGAGGGCCCTGTGTGTCGCTGACACCTGTCACACCACACACCAGCTGTGCTTCCCGGTCTTATGCTTTCCCTTTCGGAGCCTTCGCAGATCTGACTTGCAAAAGGCAAGTGCAATTCCCTCTTTGTCATCCCTCCAGGTCTCTCCGCCTTTCTCCTCTGCTTGAACTGCCGGTCCAGAATAACTGCTTCCTTGTGTGTTTGCCCTTGCTCGTAGTGTGCTTTTGTCCTCTGCCTTTTATTCCAGTGGGGAAGGGAAAGGACTGTCGGGTGTGCATAGTTATTGTTAATTGCCTGACTCTGCCTGACCCTTGTGTTGGGACATGTCAGGTAAATGGCCCTGGTGTTGGTCCATTGTCTGTCTCGGTGTAGGAAAGTTTTTGCCTTGGAAAGGGGTGGGGGGTAGAACCTCTGAGACTCTTACGAGGTAGGATGGGGAAAAGGTGTTATAAGAAAGAAGTACCGCATCTCACCCGTCGGTGTCCCACTTCCACTGCCCGAGGACCCCCCATCCAGGTGATCATCCCGCACTGGTCCACCCCCAGGAACTGGATCCAATAGCGATGGTCGTGTCCTGGTCACCTGGATGACAGATTCCCGGGGACTAGTCAGGGAGACACTCACACTAGGCACTCAGCACAATTCCATTTTTAATGACGCCCTCTGTGTACTGTTCTAAGGCCACTAGTTAGGGCCATGCCCTCTGCATGATTTCCTATACTCACAATGCACACCACCCCCCATGGCATTTGCACTGCACTAGGGGGGTGCCCTATGGTCATGCCCAAGCACAGCAATTCCCAAACCGGAAATGGCGTAATTCAATTGCATGTCTATATGGCATCTGAGTATTGGCCTGTGCTCATGCCCTATATGGAGTACCCAGAGCTTTGGGATTAATGCTTAGGGCCTGACCACAAAAACAGTGTCTGTATCTACAGTTTCCTCAGAGCAAGAACTATATTTGGAACATAGCCTGCCTCATTGACCAACAGTGCAGTTAGAACAGAGGAAGGCATGCAAACAGGCCCTGTCAGTACTGCATTTGGAGCATGCGCTCCTTTCATGCTGCAAACACAGCATGCATACCCTCTCTAGCCACAGAGCATGGCCTAAGAACATGCAGTGTGCAGTGGACATATCCTAAATGAAATCCTATGATCCCCTTTCCTTAGGGCGATTGCCCATTGCCGTTGTCGTATGTGATATCATTACTGCTGTCATTGTTGGTAACATTTCTGATGTCACACTGTGACAGTATGTGGGATGTCATCATGGGGGGATCGATGTGGTTGTATTGCGAACCATAACTGTTGAATTTTAGTGTTTTGGGGTTTTGCATTCTAACCATTAGGTTCCCCAACCTTAGTGCTTGGATTTGGCTCTGAATTTCTGCTTCCCACATGCCTGTAAATGGACAAGTAGGGAAAACGTTCCTGCGTCAAAGTGCTTTGGAACATTGCAGGCTTAAAGTAAAACAACACGTTTTCCAGGACCTGAAGAGCTCAGGCGTTTGGTGGGACATAATTTGTGACGGATGGTGTGTAGGGTCAGCATTACCCCTGTAGTGTTGGGGAGCGGCACCAACCGGGCGCGCAGGCAGTCCAGACGTCGTAGGACGCGGGGTTAGCTGTGGGGGGTCCTGCTGAAACAGGTCTGCTAGGCCTTCATCCTGCGAATCTTCCGAGGCCGTGGCAGTCGCACCCTCCAGGGCACCGGGATCACTCCTAGGCGCAAGCGCACAGGCACCCTCGTTCCAATCCTGAGGGCCGCAACTTGCACTTCTCCCCACACTGCCACCACCCACGTGATGATGAAAGGGTTAAAGGAGAGTACCTCGAGGCGCCTTGTGTCCACGTGGGCCGCAGAAGCGGGAGCGTCATCCCCCACGTGATGATGATGAGGGGGTTGAAGAGGGTCCTGAAGAGGATCCGTGGATAAATGTTCCCAAAACTTGAGCTTTGAAAAGGAATGGGCTGAGAAGGCCCAGCCACCTCAGTCCATCTTCCAGCTACAGCACGACGTCATCGTCTGAAAAATGGCCAAAATATCAAAATTCTGGCATGGGCCTGCGGGTTGTACTGCCCGCAGTCAGTAAATCCAAAAATTAGGCTTGGATGGCCTTCCTACTCCAAACCGGAGCTTTCGGAAGATCCTCCACCTCGTGCGCAAGATGGCCGCCAGCCGTGTGTGGTCCGCGGCCTCAGCGTGATGCGAAACATCCGCGGATGTTTCCTTCGTTGAAGAAAAATTGTCCGGGATCGCGCTCACCGCCGGGCCCGGGCATCCGACACTCGTCGCCACTGTTGGGGGTCTCTGGGTGCCCCCAATGCGTGCCCGCGAGCCCCTCCACCCACAGACTCCACACGGACACGTCTGTGTGCTTCGGGCTCCCCGGTCGCTCTAACGCGGCCGGGAACGCCCCGTTTATTTAAGGCGCACGCGGCGACGTGCAACGTCACGCCGCCGCGTGCGTATCCCCTCACGGGGCAACGCCACATGTAGCAGCGCAGCTTATAAAACAACAGCCTGAAGGTAAGGGGAAAAACAGATTCTCCATACAGTGCGCATAGTTGCGATAGACTAATAGAATGTTAGAAACTTCAAGAAACTGCAGCGTCTCAAATGAACGTTAGAGACGAGTGGTTCTGGGCATAGCCTGCAGGAACAGTTACTTAATTAAACCTGAATAAGAAGACACTGCATAGTTAGTTTTCAGTGCTCTCAGGTTGTCTTATGTCAGCAGGAGGGATTGGCCTATGGTGATCACCGTGGAGAACGAGGATCACGTGGCTGTTCCTCTGACAGAAGACAGAATGGAGATTGGAGGATAGGCACCCCCATGAGGTAACCGCCGCATACACTGAGGATATACCCACCTCACTCAGGAGGGCTGGCTTTAAAGGGTCACTCCTAGGGATATTTTTAGAGGGTTTTCATCCAGTACTCCTGACCTGACATCCCTGTGGATTGATTTGATCTGCGGATGACAGCAGCCTGCCCCGCATCACCACCACTGAGGTCTCTCTGAGACCTCCCTTTCTTCTGAGGATGTAGGAGAACCTTCCTCAGAATACTATTGAGCCAAAGCGCCCCTAGCATGAACAGCATGGCGGAGGGTCAGAAGAAAGGGCGAGGTCAATGATACATCACTGACAGGTCACTGACCCCACCATCACCCATTTTGAGTAAAGGGGGGCATCTGACTTTGCGACTTACTGCAACTCCTGATAGAAAGGATCATGGATGGGAGCATTAATGGAAGCAATCAGAAGCCGATCCCTGCCACATTCAGATATGTTTCTCCACCCCAGGTCTAACAGAAACATTATTAAAAAGCCCACAGTGTGAACTGGTGAGCTAGGACGATTGGAATGTCTAAAGGAGAGTATCCCTTCATTTTGGCTTTTTTCTTTGTTATGCATTGATTTGTGAATGCAGCTGCACTTCTCGATAACGTACAGGCATTTGCATGGTTGTGCAAATGTACACATTGATCGATGCAGTATGGGAATAATAATTGCACATTTCGAACAAACTGGACATTAGCAGAAATAGCACTTGTTCTTGCGGAAAGTCAGAAGTCTTTGCAGAAAGTTATTGCTTTGAAAATGTGTTATCTTCTGCTAAATTACTGAATCGCTAAGTTGGTCCTCCTCGCACGGCAGGCAGAGCATTGGAACTGAGTATGTCATCAAAAATAAGCCTCCGGTCTGAAAAGCCTATTACGGTTGAGTGGGTCTATCCATTTTTAATCGCCTTTTCTAGCACTACTGCAAAAATAGTCCATGCAAGTGGTCAAGTGAGACCAATTAATCTTCCCGCTCTCCACTTAAATGAGTCTCTGCTGATCATTTATAGAAGACACTATTCCGTTTGATCTGAATTATAATGTTTAGCCCCCAATTCACAGAAAATATATTCTCTAGAGCAGAGTTCTGCAACCTACAGCTCACTGTATGTTTTGGACTACTAATCCCATGATCCCTCGCCATTGACTAGGATGGCTTGTACTAATGTGAGTTTTAGGGCCTCATCAGAGCCTTGGTGGTATCCCAGCGGTAAATCCACCAGGATACCGCCAATGCAAATAGCTTTTCCGCGCAATTCAGTACGGCGCTATTAGCGCCGGATCCCGAGTTGTGGTAAGGATGTTACTCCCCATTTTATTGAGAGTCCATAGGACGCTATGGGGCAGTATTGGCGCAATTACCGCCAGCACAAATAGTGCTGCAGGAATAGCACCGCAAATGGGTTTTACCTCCAACAAGAACCTCCAACTTTCCACCCAAACTCGGGAGTGGGCAAAGCGGTAATGCGGCAGTAATAGCGTTACCGTCACACTTTTGCTGCTCCGGACAACCTGTGATGCCCCGCTTAGTCTAAAACATTTGTTGAGGTTGCAGACCCCAGCACTGCAGGCTATGTTTTCAACATTGGAACCAGCAGACCTGAGGTCTGTAAGCATGGCTTCCCCACTAAGCCAGATTGCGTGATTCTCCACAACTCACTTTTTCTCCCGGTGCATCCATGGTACACCCTTATGCAGAAATACTGGGAGCACTTCAGATGCCCTAAACTCAGGTATTAAGCACTATATAAAATAGTTAAACGGGGTCGAGGGCTTACTCTCCTGGTTGCCAGATCCCTGCACAGTCCGTTTCTAACACCAGAGCTGACTTGAGGGTCATGGATATGCATGACAAGGTAGGAGAGGTCCTGCATTGCCTCTCTCCGTATTTGTATTTATTGACTGCAAATGAGAAGTGCTTCACCAACAAGCCCTGCCCAAAGGGCATGCTGATAGCTGGAGCAATCCCATTGCTGAGTTCTATAGAAACCTTGAGTGATGATATAGTAGTTAATACATTCAAATAGCTAGTGGTGGTGGAGAAGGAGATAGAAACAGTAAATGCGAACAACACAAGACAAACTTTAAGTAGAAATTCAGCAACAACTGTGTTTACAGATCTCTACAGAAATATGCAATCCAGAGGTGATGGTGGCTGAGGATTGAGTGGGGGGGGGGGGGGTGATAGGAATGAAAGATGACGGCATGATTATGAGTGTGCTGGTACGGTAACAACGTACCGGTATTACCGCATACCGGCATGTCACTGCACCGGCCCACTCCAGATTTTGTGGTGGGGTGGCCGAATTTACCTGGAGCTCCAAGCTGTGGGTAATTACGGCACCACAGCACCAAAAAATGCAGTTATTACCATCACTGATATTACTGGTACTGTTAAGACCGGAAATTCCCCCCAAGGAGTCCCATTGAATGGGGAACTACAGCACTTACTGCTACTGGTAATCTGCCGGTAATTCTGACAGATCAAGTGGCGGTAACGGTATTACTGTTTAGTGGTGCCCCACCGGATTTACCAGTGGGATACCACCAAACCTGTAATGAGGCCCTCTGTGTCCAGAACCTGGGAGAGAGGCTCTTTCTAAATGGTGTTCTTGGGGCTATTCGGTATTCCAAAGGCCTTCATTTCAGGGCGTAGGGATTTCGAATGATGGGGATCCATGAGGTTGAAGGAGCAAAAACAGGAGAGAGGACAGAGTGGACAGTGGAATGTAAGGTCGAGGAAAGCTTGGGAGAAGAGGCTGCAAGAGGGTGAGTATTGGCAGATAGACTCAGCGAGGTGGGTGAGAGTTCAAATAGGGGTCAACATTCCATGAACAGGGGTGCACACAGATGGGTGAGGATCGTGGGAGGGTATAAAGGGTATTGATAGGAAAGTTCAAAACCTTGATGAGAGGAGCAAATGAATAGATGGGGATTCCCAAGAGAAGGCTCAAGCAAAGTGAAAGTGAGCATTTTGGTAGAGCTGAAGGTCAGATGGGGATGGTTTTACAGATGTTCAGGAGGTCAAGTCAAGCAGCTGTAGCAGTGAAGGTGATGAAGGTTGGAGAAGAATCAGTTTGTTTTTAGAAGAGTTGAAAATAAAGTAACACAACCTCACCCTGGGACAGATAGCATTTAGGTAGCTAGTGATGCAAGAGGACAACTCATGGCTGAAGGAAAGAGCAAACTATTTTGGAATCATATGACCTTGACTCCAATACCCCCTGTGTCCTCATCTTACTTGATCTGTCTTCTGCATTTGACACGGTTAACCATGCCATCCTGCTCAACCGTCTCCATGATAACCTGGGTATCACCGATAAGGACATGTCTTGGCTGAGCTCTTTCCTCTCCAATCAACCCTTCCAGGTCCAAATGGGGTCCTTCCTCTCCTCTGTCTCTATATCTACCTGTGGTATTCCCCAGGGGTCTAACCTTGCTCCCTGGCTGTTCAACCAATACCTTGCACTTCTTGCCCACCACATTGCTTCTCTCTACCTCAACTTTCAGTGCTGTGCAGACGACACTCCGCTCATTTTCAGGCTCCCTTCCGCCACCTCTTCTCCTTCTCTCATCTCTGACTGCCTGTCCGCTATCCAGGAGTGGTGTGCCGCCAACGATCTCTGCCTCAATGCCAGTAAGACTGAGATTCTCCTCATCGGCACACCTGCTCGCTCCTTTCCTGTTGCTCTCTGGCCGGCCGCTCTTGGCCCTCTTCCTTCTCCCACTTGTGAGGCTAAATACCTCGGGGTCATCTTCGACTCCACTCTCTCCATCTCTGCTCACATCTCTAACGTCTCTAAGAAGTCACACTACCAGCTGTACCTCCTCAGAGGTATTCCTCCTTTCCTCTCCTTCCCCCAGAAGCTCATTGTCTCCAGAGCTCGGGTTCTCTCTAAGCTGGACTACTGTAACAGCCTCTTTCTAAATCTGCCTGCTTCTACTCTCCACCCTCTGCAACTCATCCAGAACAGGACTGCGAGACTTGTCCTTGGCCTCAAGCCCAGGGATCGTATCTCTCCAGGACTGAAATCCCTGCACTGGCTCCCAGTGGATGTGAGGATTAAGTTCAAAACCCTCTGCATTGTCCACAAGGCCTTCTGGGGCTCGGGGCCTCAATACCTCCAACTCTCTCTTCCTAAATATCTTCCTTCTCGAGCTCTTCTCTCATCCGCCTCCAACTCCCTCAGGGTCAGTCGCTTCTCCAAGCCACGAGTTGGTGGTAGATCTCTTTCTTCAGCTGGGGCCTCCCTATGGAACAGCCTCCTTGACAACCTGAAACTTGAGGAGAACCATCTCTGGTTCCGGAAGCACCTCAAGACCTTCCTCTTTGCTTCTGCTTTGCTCTCCTCCTCCTCTCCCCTACTTAATTATAGACTGAAACTGCATTGGTCACCTGTTTCCCTCTGATCTTGGGCCCCGGTTCACTGCTCACCAGCTGCACACCTGCACTGCCTCCCGGGCAACCCCTGCACGTGGTGGCTGTTTTTCTGTATCCTTACAGTCCCCACCAGCTCCTGACACTTGATGTCTGCACTTACTCCTTTTATTTATTCTTTACTGTTGATCCTATGTATGGCACTGCCCCTCTCTGTTCCCCCCCACACTTACTCTCTCCACGCTCCCCTGCACTTGCGCGATCTCAATGTCACTGGCCTAGTAAGATCGTTGTCTTTATCTTCCGTCTGTCCCCACTCCCTTACCTCGTCGCGCCTTGAAACACTTGTGCATTGGCGCGTTATAAATGCCATATCATATCATATCATATATCATATATAGTATATATAGTAGAGCGCTCGCTTTGACATCCGTGCAGAGCCTGCTAACGCAGGTTCGAATCCCGGCGGGGCCAAACTCAGCCTTTCATCCTTCCGAGGTCGATAAATGAGCACCACACACCGTGGGTAATAATAAGCAGCGCTCAGACACCTGAGGGTTTGTAGTGCTATATAAATGCCAAATTAATATCATATCAGAGCTAATAAAAGAGTTACTTGCTCAAATAGTTAATTTAAAATAAAATGTAGTCCATTGTCAGACCGCAACACTCTGCACACACCCAATCTTGGGAACAGTGCACGCACAAAGAATTTGGCGCCACATGTGGCATTGGAGTGCGTTCATGGACCTGCCTTGATCCATCTAGAAAAGGAACATACCACTACCAGCATGTACCTATAACCGTTGCATGTCTGCAACATATCTACATAATCTATCTATAGATGCTGAAATGGGCCATTCGGTCTAGGAATTGCTCCTGTCACTGTTCGCAAAGTGTGCCTGCAGTACATTTCTGGCACACAATGCAATTCACAATAAACTGTGCCACATGTTCTAACAAATTTGGTGAAAACCAAACCTCTGCAAATATAGCAGCAAGACTCTCTCGAGTCGTATGCGCAGGGGTATCAGGTAATAATATCCCCATATATATGGTCGCCGTAAATAATATCGCCGGGAAAATGTTGTGTCGATATTATTTGGGTGACCATATATATGGGGACAGGGGCAAAAAAAAAGGTTTTTTTTAAAAAAAAAAGAAAAAAAAAAGTTTGGGGGTTGCGGGGGTGTCCCCCGCATGTTCCATGCAATAATGTCCCCACAAAAAACGGCCATTTTTCGGCAATATTTTTGCATGGCGAGATTTTTGTGGCGACATTATTACATGGAACCTGCGCAGGGTAGTGAAGCTGCTCCAGCACTACCCTCAATAATGCTAGAGGCATAACTGCCTTTCCAGTGCTATCCTGCCTCCAAATTGCCTCTTTGGGGGATAAAGAACACTCCTTTTCCTCCATAAATCTTGTTCTTCTCATGGAGCTCGATCTTGTATTTCAATTAACTGAACAATAGACAACATGTTAAAGCCCTCCTTTACCAACATGCATGGTCCTGTCATTTACTTAACACTTATTACTTCAAAATCAGAAATATTTGGGAAGTATGCTGTCTTTTTGGATTTTAAATCTGCGGGTTCATTTCTGCAAGAAATTACATCTGTTATTTTAGTATGCGATGCACATTTTATGACTGCAATATTCAATGGGAGTCTTAATGCCTGAATAAGCTTATCCGCATGTTGCACTGGAGTGCCATCTGCACGGAGGAAGCCCCTCCTTTTCCAGCATGACAAACTTGCATGTACAGTTCACGTCACATAGGCAGAGTCAGAGTACACCATCACCTCCTCATCCATATCTTTTGAGTGCTGTGATAAGTGCCACTAATCCTGCAGCCTGTGCTGAGCAATGCGAAGGCAATCTCGCGCTTGTAGCTACTTCAAATTCACTCTCTCAGTTCAGCTTTAGTACTGCTGACCCAGTATGCCTTTCGCCAGTAGTTTGATACATTTTTTGAAGAACCGTCAATAAAAAGAGCTACCCTCCGTCCGAGAGCATTTTCTCTAACAAAGGGAATATCATCATACAATTCTGTATACATTGTGCAGTCATGTACATAATCATCCTCCCCTACTGGTTCTGCTATGAATGTTGCTGGATTCACTATTCTGCATCTAACAATTTTGATCAAAGGGTTCAAGATAATTACCTCATACCCTGATGCTATTTGTGTGTTCAATGTACTTTTAGGTTTCTCTAGAATGGCAATGAATGCATGCTCAATGAATAATCTTACTGAACACCCCATTGTAATACTTGAAGTCTTTGGAATTGGAAATGCAGCAACAGCTAAAGTTTGTTTGCAAGGATAGTTCTCTTTCATAACTGGATCTAAACTCCAACAGTAATAAGCCAATGTTTTGTGTTCATTTCCTAATGTCATTTCTGTGTGAGAACTGCTGTCATGACTTCTCCATTTGAATGTGAAAATAAGTAAAATTCTTCATGATATTCTGAAATTCCTAGCACAGGGGCGATGCCGATTTGCCTTTTTTAATTCTCACATCCTTCAGTCATTTCATCTTTCCATGTTATCTTACTTTTGTCTACCAGTGCTTCTTTAAGTCCTTTTAAAAGTGGTTGAATATATGTGCTGTAATCGAAAAGCCAGGCCCTACAATAGTTACATAGGCCTAAAAACTGTTGCATTTTCCTAACTGCTTTAGGCTCTGAAGTCTTCATAATTGCTTCTGCTCTCTCAGGTGTCACTTGTCGACGCTCTTGAGAGATTAACTGTCCTATATACATGACTTCCTCCTGACAATATTCTAACTTTTCTTTGTCTACCTTGTATCCTTTCTCTGCTAATGTGGTCATGAGTCACACTGAGTTTTTCCCAGCAACTTTCCTCTGTCTCACTGCACACTAATATGTCATTGATGTACTGAATTGTTGCACTCTCGAGCTGTACATTACCCAGGTCCATCTGAAGGACTCTGTTAAACATTGATTGGGACTCACAGTAGCCTTGGGGCAAATGTGTATGTTTCAGGCGGATATTTGTATATGAAAAGGAAGTAATATCTTGTGAGTCCTCATGAAGGGGAATCGAGAAGAATTTGTTATTTAAATCTATAAGTGTAAAATGTTTAGCCTTACATGGGATATTACATAATATCATAGCAGGATTTGGAACTTAAGGAAACTCTGCTTCAATAATATTGTTTAAGGGGCGAAGATCCTGAATGAATCTAAATGACCCCTTAGTTGATTTCTTCACTGGGTACACAGCTGTGTTACGATGACACCAATATTCCTTGCTTCATGAAAGTGGAAAAGGTCTCAAATATACCTTCATCCGCTTCTCAGGACATGGGATTTTGTTTTGCTCATGGCAACATTGCTCCTGTTTTAAGCTTGATTTTAACTGCTCCTACTCCTTTCAATAGACCCACGTCATATTTATTTATTTTGATTTTATTGTGCATTTGTTAAGCACTTATAAAGTAAGTCAACTCTGTTTCAAAGCACCCACAGGGCAACAGGGAGGGAACATGAGATTGAAACAATAAATACAGTAGAGGATGAGGACAAACCTACTATGCCTTGTGAGTGTTGAGAATGTGCAAGTGCAGTGAGAAGAGGGGAAGTGGGAGTGGGTACTGGAATGTCTGTGCTCGTGGTCGAGGAGCGGATGAAGTGCATAGTATGGTAAGTGCTGTGCGACCAGGGGCTGTGTTGGGTAGATAGTGAAAGCCTACAGGAAGTAGGCTGGTGGGTGCCAAGGCAAGTGCTGCGAGGTTGGCAGAGTCTGGGGCAATGGAGTGTGGGAGGCCAGGACCCTGAAGGATACAAAAGAGCTCTGGTCACCAATCACAGCAACTGTGAGATTAGCAGAGGAGGGAAGAAGGGAAGGAGGAGGGGAAGAGGAAATCTTGAGGAGCTTCGGGAATTTGAGGAAGTCCTTCTCAAGATGAAGAGGAAGGGGGAGGCTGTTCCATAAGAGGGAGCCAGCTGAAGAAAGTGATCTACCTCCAGCCCTCTGTTTAACGAAATGCTTTACACACAGAGAGTTGCTGCCAGAAGACCTTAGAGATCTAGAGGGAGAGTATTTAGTAAGAGAAATCTGCAGATAGCATGGTACCACACACCAGACAGCCTTGTGGATTTTAATTTAATCTGTGCAGCAACCGGGAGTCAGTGGAGAGATTTTAGCACAGGAAAGATACAGTCCCTGGGCTTAAGTCCAAGGATAAGTCTTGCTGCCCTAGTCTGGATTAGCTGGAGGGGTGGTAGAGATGAAGTGGGTAGATTCAGGAGAAGGTTATTGCAGTAGTTAAGCCTAGAGAGAACCAGAGATCGGGTAATATTGAGCTTCTGGGGGAAGTGAGAAAAGGGAGAATTCCTTTGAGAAGGAAGAGTTGTAAGTGGGACTTATTGGCAATGTCCTGAGTGTGAGGGAGGAAGGAGAGAGAGGAGTCATAGATGACTCCAAGGTTTATGGCCTCAGATGAAGGAGCAGGGAGAGAGCACATAGAGGGTGGCCAGAGTGAGGGGAAACAAGAGGGAGCAGGGGTCCCAATGGGAATGATCTTGGTCTTGCTGGCATTGAGGCAGAGATTGTTGGAAGTGCACCACGACTGGATGGCAGATAGGCAGTCAGGGATGATGGAAAATGCAAGCCGGTCAGCAGGAATTTTGAAGGAGAGTTGTGTGTCATCTGCGGAGCACTGGAAGTTGGTGAAGAAGGAGAAAATGAGGAGTGCCAGCTGAGCAAGGTAGGTGTTGAAGAGCCAGGGTGAGAGGTTTGAACCCTGGGGGACACCACAAGTAGAGAAGAAAAAAGGTGAGGAGAAGGTGCCCAAAATGACTTGAGATGATCGATCACTTACGAAGGAGGTAAGCCAGTCCAGTGCCCGCTCCGAGATGCCCAGGGTATCATGAAGCCCTTTTATGAGGATAGAGTGGTTGACCATGTCGAAAGCAGAGGAGACATCAAGTAGGATGAGGACAGCTGAAGAGATGCAAGCAGTTCTTCACAGGTTTTCAGAAGAGCAGTTTCCGTGACTCTGGAGGCTCAGAATTCAGATTGAGGGCTGTGGAGACACTGACAAGTTCAGCATGTGAGGCAAATTGTGGATAGGCCAATTTCTCAAGCAGTCTCCCAAGGAAGAGGGTGATAGAAATAGTTTGGTTGTTGGCAGGACAGATAGGGTCTGCTGAAGGTTTCTTCAGGAGGGGGAGCACAACGGAGTGGTTGAGGGAGGTGGGGAAAGATCCATTGGCAAAAGAGTGATTGCAGAGATCAGCGAGTGCGGCAGCAAGAGGGCCAATGTTTCCATTGATGGTTCCAGAGGAGCAGGGGGAACATTGTTTGGAAGAGACGTTCATAGAGCGGACAACTCTGGTGACTTCATCAGGTGTGACAGGGGTGAAGGAGGTGAGAGAGGAGGAAGGGTGGTGTTTAATGGAGCCATAGAAGGCAAGGGAATGAGGGTCAGGTTGGGCGGGAAGGTAGCAAGGGTGCTCAGGATGTCTAGAGTTTTAGTGGTGCACTGTGTGGGCAGAGTGTTGCAGAGGGCCTGGGATGGAATAGGGGAGGAGGAGACTGCGGAAGGATTGGCTAGTTTCCTGCAGACTTTGAAGTGTTCAGCCGTGTTGTTGGAAGCACCAGATACCCATGCCTGGACCCTTTTCTGGAATCTGTATTGTTTTTGGAGCAGGCGGCATGCCAGTTTGTGAGAGGGTGAGCCTGCGGTTTGCCACTTCTGTTCCGCAGCTCTACACTGGTTCAGGGCTGCAAGTGCAGAGTCGTATCAGGTATTACGTTTGGAGGCAGGTTTCGGGCAGATCCTCATGACTAGGGAAAGAATGTCAGGATGTTTGTAATGGCCAAATGGAGGTTGCTGAGAGTCTTGGTTGGGAGGAGAGGGGTGGATGAAGGTGGATGCGAAGGCAGCAGCTGACACACGTTTAATCGGACAGATGTTCGAGAACAGGTTTGGCAGGGCTGGAGGAGGTGCAGTCAGAGGGCCAAGGGGACCCAAGTGAGAGGAGCGAATGTTCTGACCAAGAGAATGGAGTGACTAGAGGGGCGGAGAGAGAGAGGTCAGAATGGATGAGGGCATCCAGAGTGTGTCCAGCCGAGTGGGTGGGACCAGAAGGGAGAATGGAGAGGGATAGAGAAGTGCAGAGGTCACGGAAGAGGGTGGATGCTGTGACAGGGGAGTCCAGTTGGATGTTGAAGTCACTCATGAGAAGGAGATTGGGGGTGGTTGAGAGTGGGGAGGAGCAGAAATCAGCCCATTCAGAGAGGAACAGGGTAGTAGCGTGGGGGGCCTGTAGATAGTAGCAATGGTCAGAGAAGAGGAGGGAGAGATGACAAACTTGCATACCAGGCTCGCGAATGAAGAGTAAAGCTGGGTGGGTATGATGGAAGAAGGAACCCACTCAGGGAAGATTAAGCCAACCCCACTGCCAGCACAGTGAGTATGTCCCTTGGAAATGATCTTGAAGCCATCAGGGAGAAGGGAGTCAAAAACAGTGACTGAGCTGGTACAGAACCAAATCTCAGTAAGAGAGGGAATGTTGAGTTCAGTGTCTTCAAGAAGGAGGGAGATGTCAGCAGAGTTTTTATTGGCTTAGTGGGTGTTGAGAGAAGCCAGGTGAAGGTGGCCTCCGCCTTTGAAGGTTTTCTGAGGTGGAGTACAGGGGTGTGGTACACTAGGCAGAGAGAGTGGTAGGAGGCGACACAGGTGAAGGAAGGAAGTTAATGAGGGACAGAAGGTGCCAGATAAAGAGGAGGAGCTTGGGTTGAGGGCCCTGAACCAATAAAGTGCCTGTGTGGTATACATTAATGATGCAGCGTGATGATAAGAAGCCGGCCAAGAGGACTCACCACTTGGTGTCACCATTAATGGGAGAGGATGTGAAAGAGAGGAGAGTGGAGATGAGATGAGGAGTCCATAGACCTAGAGAAGGGACAGAGAAAAGGATGTTTGAGAAGACCTCTCTGGAAGTTGCACTGACATAGATGTCTGCAATGGGTAGTCCAGGGTTGGCTCTCAGTATGTCTTTTTGTGCTTTTTCCATCCAGACTTTGTAAGAGAAGGATGGTAGGTGACAGTGTAGCAGTTGGAGAAGATAGGAGAGATGGTGGTTACCATGAGGGTGGCAGAGGATAGTTGAAGGAAAGAGAAGAGAGGCTGCACTGCTAGTTCTGGTCCAGATCAAAAGGCAGTTGAGTGGGTACCGGAGGGGCACATGATGCAATGCAATCTGGGGTCCAGGGTGTTAAAAAGCACAACACCTAAGTTTGAGAGTCAAAGCAGGGTACAAAATGCAATGCAATCTGGGGTGCAGGATGTTGAAAAACACAACATCTAAGTTTAATAGTCAAAGCAGGGTACAAAATGAAATGCAATCTGGGGTGCCTGTCACCTTCTGGCTCGCCTGATTGGGCCTTTGATGGCAGAGGGGTCCAATCAGAGCAGGACAGATGGTCCATAAAATAATTGGCACTTTCTCCAAATCTTCCTGGAAAAATGGCAGTTTCTTTTTGACCATTGCCATTCTCTGCAGTATTTCTCTATTCTCCACTTTAATCCAATAAGTGAAACTTATGAAAAATACTAATTCTTCATCAAAATAATCATCCCGAAAAAGCTCCTCATCTGTTAAATCTGTCAATCTATATCCTTCCCTGAGGGCTATCACTGCTCTCCATTCTCTCCCCTCATCTGTTCCATGGATAACCACTCTTTACTCTATGAGCACTGCTGCTTCTAACTCTAAAGGGATAGCCTGTCCTTCTTCATGGGTATTTCTGGTCTAAACAAAAACTCTCTAAGTATTCTCAATATTTTACCCACCAACTTCGGTAACCACGATAATAAAACAGTCACTCCATACAAAAATACTTCTGGATCTAAAGGGACTCCTCGAAAGGCTTTCTGGCCTGTGAAGGCTAATATACATTTTTTCACATTCATATAATGTATCCCTGGAGTGGAACACACTATTCCCTCGTCATTGGAATTATTGACTGTGTCAAAGGTGGAGGACAGATCGAGGAGGATGAGAACAGATGGAGAGTTGGAATCAAAGTTTGAGAGCAGGTTGTCGTGGGTGTTCATGAGAGATGTTTCCGTGCCTCTGGCTGCTCTGAAGCCAGACTGGTGGTCGTGTAGACAGTCAGCAGATTCACTGTGATGGATTAGTTGGGACATGACCAACTTCTCCAAGAGTTTGCCAAAGAAGGGGGTAGTGAAGATAGGGCAGTAGTTAGCCGGCAGGAAGGGTGTGCAGATTGCTTTTTTAGGAGGGGGTGCAGCTAGAAGTGCTTGAGGGGTGATGGAATGGAGCCAGTGGTAAAAGAATGGTTACATAACTCAGCCAAGGGGGGAGCAAGTGAGGCAATGTTGTCCTTGACAGTTCTAGAGGAGCAGGAGAGCACCTGATTGGACAAGATTTTCATAGAGCAGACTGTCTTGGTGACCTCATCCGGTGCTATGGGTGAGAAGGAGGAGAGAGGGGGGGCAAGTTAGACCACAGTATAGGGGGAAGATTGTGGGGGTGGGGGGGTAGAAGAGAGAGAAGATAGGATGTCCTGAGCTTTAATAGTGAAGTGGGTAGCCAAGGCTGTGCAGATTGCCTGGGATGGAAGAGGAGAAGCAGACACAGAGGTAGGATTGGCAAGATCCTTGCAGATTTTGAAGAGTTCAGCCATGTTGTTTGTCGCCCCAGAGGATTGGGCTTGGATGTGGGCCCGTTTCTTGTAGCAGATGGAGAGTCTGTATTGCCTTTGGAGCAGGCAGCAGGCCAGTTTGTCAGAGGATGTGCTATTAGCCAACCAGTTTCATTCAGTGACTTTGCACGTGCGTTTGAGCAAAGCTAGATCAAAATCATACCAGCTATTGCACTTGGAGGCAGACTTCAAGTGGGTCCTCATGGCAGGGGTAAGGATAGCAAGAGTGTTGGAGATGGAGAGTTGAAGGTTAGCAAGGGAAGAGTCAGTGTGGGAGTCGATAGCAGGATTGAAGGGAGAAATGAAGGAGATGGCAAAATGTAGCATCTCTGCTCCTATGAAAGATGCACAGCTGCTTGCCTGCGCTGCTAATATTCTGTGCCTGGAGTGTGTCATGGACTCTTGCTACATCACACGGAATGGAGAATGCGGATTGAATTGCAACAGCTGACAGCCACGGCGGCTCGACGGACACTTACTCACTCCTTTATATTTTACATCTATTTATAAATAATATATATATTAATAAAGTTATTGTGGCCCTAATTGCCCTGAGTCTTCATCCTTCCCATTGCCGGTCAGTACACAAAAGCAGCTACTGACACTCACTTCATCAGTCGAATGACAGAGAAGGAAACTGGCAGTAGAGCCAGAGGCTTAGCCGGGGAACCAGGGAGCTCCAGATGGGAGGAGAGCATGGTCAGACCAGGAGAGAGAGGTAGTGAGAGGGTTAGAGAGGGAGATATCAGCTGTGCTATTAGAGACTAACATAATTCCAGATGTCCAGAAAAAAGCAATAATTATTCCCATATTTAAGAAGGGGTGTAGAGTGGGCCCCCATTGCTACTGGCCGATCTCTCTTTTAAATACTAATTTTAAACTATTTGGGAGATGTCTCTTAAACATTATGGAGGATTTGGTTACCGCAGAGTCTATCCTTGCTCCGATTCAAATAGTCTGTCACTCGGAACCATGAAGCAAGGACTAATCTTATACTTGTTGATTGCTCACTCGCTGTATTTAAAGCAGGAACCTGTCTAACTGGCGTTTATGGACCTAAGCACCTGCTTTGATAAAGTTAATCAGAATAAATTATGTCGAGTGTTTGGGTCTCACGGGTGTCCAGAAATGATCATTGATACGCTTATGGCTCTACATATCAACAGTGAGGCCTTTGTTAGATCTGGCGGTCTGGGTGATTGCACTCCTTGGTTCCCCATTCAATCAGGGGTAAGACAGGGGTGTGTACTAGCCAGATTATTGTTTTCCTTGTATATCAATAACTTGAAAAAGAATTGGTTGATTATAACGCAGATGTCCTCAGGATAGGAGGTTTGTCTATTCTGGTGTTGGTGTGCGCTGATGATTCAGTTCTTGTTGCCCGTACCCTTAAAGCCTTACAACTCCTCATTAATAAATATATGTCTTATATGGGAGATCTAGATCTAAATTTAAAATCCGAAAAAATCTGCAGTTATGGTTTGTCATCGATCAGGAAAGAAGATACAATTCTCTACTGTGTGGTGTGGCACAAACCCTATCCCTCGGTTTCTTTCTTTTCAGAATTTTTCACAGCTGAGGAACATTCCACCAAACAGTCCCTTATGTCCCTTATGAGACAGTTTTTGGGTGCATCTATAGTTTTATAAAACAGCATAAGCAACAACCAATTAGTATCATTAATAGTATCATTAAGTGGATTTATATAGTCCTCACATTGGGGGCTGTAGAATATGGTGCAGAAGTGTGGGGCTTTGCTAATCAAGTTACTGTTGAATGAGAAGAAAACTCTTCTTTGGTTAAATTGCCGGTCCTCCCAAGTGCGGCTCCAAATATTGCAATTCATACTGAACTAGGCCTAAACTTTGTTCAAGACGAGCTGGCCCTACAAGCAACTCTTCAGGCTTAGGTTCTGGTCCAACCCAATTGCTGTACTTAACCAACATATTATAACACACCTGCTCACCAAAAAGGGAGTCAAAGATATTAAATGGTTTTCAAACATACGAGAGATATTGGGAAGTATTAATGCTAATATTTACTTCTACTCCCCAACATTGTTAAAAGGTAAGGTGGGTCAACATCTGAAAAAAAGGTAAAAAGAGTGGGGAATGGATGCTGGGGAGTCCATTGAAATCCAAAAACACCACAAATAGACAATTTATGATACTGGCAAGTAATGCAATAAAAGACTACCTGACCTGGAATAATAACAAAACACTTAGATGTCCTATAACAAGAGCTTAGTTTTAGTGCTTGTTGCTGGGTGAAACTCTTAGCAAGAGATCAGGTCAGAGACTTGCGGCAAGATGCCGGATGTGGCAAACAGATCTAGATGATATGGCACATTTCTTTATCTTTTGTTCGGCTTATGCATTACTAAGAGAGAGGTTTTTGGTTCTGCTTCTTAAAGAAAATAGATTTGTGCAGCACCGTCCGGCCTTGTATTTTGTTTTGAATGTAGAATCCCCTTTAAAGGCATGGACTGTGTCACTTTATATACCTGGGGCTTGGAGACTTCAAGAAAAGAAAAGGAAGATGGCTTCTTTCATTTTCCTTTTCCTTAGCTGATGCTCAATTTCAAGTATTTTATTTATAATAACCAAATTAGTGAATGAAGTTATGTGTTTCTGTGATATGAATTGTGACATGAAGTGCTTGTGGGTAATATGCAATGTATTTTTATGATTATTATGGTTTTTAATGGCTCCATTCTAGATTCTATGTTTTATAAATAAGCCTCCAAATTGTATTTATGTTGCTTTTATGGTTACGTGGTACCTGAAATAAAGGTTATTGACTGACTGTATTGATACAGCTTTCCTGCAATGCTTTCAGTCAAGGTGATAAAACCACCTGGCATACTTGATCACCTACATAAAGAAGCAGTCTATTCTGGCCCCCTTATGTTATCGGTAAACAAAGTTTACCGACATACTCCTGTCCTGCTCTAACTTCTATTCTGGCATATCCCCCCATCACCACATCATGTGATTGTTCCTCCAAACTATCTGGTTTCAACAATGTTAGATTGGGGTCTCACCCCTAACTCAGTTCTTGGCTTCCTAGGATCCTCTTGTTATTCTAATACCTCGTGCTTTTACCCCCGCTTCCTTTTTGAGTACCCCATCCAACATGCCAAGGGGAATAGCTCAGGGGCAACACTTTTGTATTGGAAACAAGACAATGCAGCGCAACACCAACTCCACCAACTTTCTGTCTTCAGTTCTTCACAGCATGCCTCCAGCTTCAACTAATCCCTTCTCCACCATACTCTGCCAACCTCCTTCTTCAGATCTTTCCTAACCTCCTCCAGTAGCTCCACAATCTCCTCCAATAGATCTCCAACCTCCTCCTTCTTATGTTTCCCATCCTCCTCCACTAGCTCACAAGCCTCTTAAAACAAATCTCCTACAAGCTCCTTCTGGGGTCTTTCCCAACCTCCCATTAACGCAGTAACCTTTTTCCCATTAGTTCATCACTCTTCCTCCGCCTCTACAGCTTGCTCTTCCAGTCTCCTCCTCCAATCTGTACACATATTCCTCCTGTTACTCTCCATCTCTCACTAAAGGCCCTCCTTCTGCTACTCCAACAACCCACACACTGACTGGGTTGTGTCGCAGATCAGAAGAAGGACACGGACACTGTGATGACATTTCCAATATATGTTTATTAAATAATAGTAACAAGGCCTATCTTTACCTAAAACTAGTGGGTATTCCCTACCTATATGAATAACTTAGGTGTTCGTCAGTTGTAAAGAAATTGACAAAATAACAAAGTCTGCCATCCAAACTCTAAACCTAAATGACCCTACCACTAATCTAACAAACTAAGGCCAGGAGAATGACTGCCTTCTCCTGATTGTGTAATAGTCTGCTTTAACTTTCAGAATTCCTCACGATATTCAATCTTTAAATAGTCTCTAGTCACCTTCCATACCAAGTCTCATCATTCTCTCACAATATATATATTTTTTTCCACTATCTTGATGTCCTTTCTTGTACTTCGGTCTGTTCTTGGCTCCAATCTATTTGGCCTTCTATATTTTGGTAAGATATACTCTCCTGGGTGATGTACCTGTAGAGGAGCAGATAGACGCTATCTTGCCAGTTACCGCCCCCTCACCAACATCATATTTGAACAGTCGGAGGAAAGCCATAAATGGGACCCCCTGCATCGTTCCTATACCGCATTGAGTTTATGAGAGACGTTATGCACTCAAGGCAGCCATACAGAATGCACCCTGCCACTGAAAGTGTGGAAGGATGTTGCATGGAAGAATGCTACATGGAAGGATGTCGCCTGCCAAGATGTCAGAATGCATCAATGAATATTATGGACAAACGTTAAAGTGAAATCTGATGAGGAAAAAAAAAGTAATGTCATAAAGAAGATATATGAACATATGCTGAAACTATATGAAAATACTTAGAAGTAACGATGTAACTAAAGCACTAAGAGTAACATGTACCTAAAGCTAAAGTAATCATGGATCTAAACAAGATGAAGTAATTTACTGACCAATAACTGTTAATATGCAGTAATGCAAGGCAGAAAGAAAATGTATAGAAGCTTGCTCTAGAGGAAAATATAACGTAGCAACAGCCATAGTAGGAAAATGGACGCTGGCTCACATTGAACATAACCAAGCTACCTCAATGGCAGGCCGAGGATGTAAGTATTAGGAGATGCTGGAAAACGGCTCTGTGTGTAGAGATGACGATGAATCATGGTTGACCCCCGAGTTAACGATGCTATTTTCAAAGGATAAGCCTAGAGAACAAAGGGAGTACATGGATAAGCTCTGAATGTGGGACATTCTTCATAGATGAAAGAAGATGAAAACATCTGTGAGGGCCAAACTGTTGGTCAATTAAAAGCATACAAAGTTCATATGAGACAGAGTGAGGAAGTCTGTATAGGGCAAGAGGAGCAACAGCACCCTGTATAATTCAGTCAAATAGCAGTAAATGGAAGGCTGAAATGGACACATTTGTGGTCTCTTCACATGTGACTCAGAAGTTGAAAACAAAGGCTATTCATTAGAGCCTTAAGCTAAGATAGTGGTGTCCTCACACCCCCTTGAATGTTCCAGGACAGTGCGCAGACACAAGGTCAAACTACAAATGGAAGACTTTGGCTGATGACCTACCAATGAGAGATGATGGACTAATTGGGAAAATGGGGAGTAGTCTGATGGGATTCAAACACCTAGGTTTCGTTTCACGAACATGCTGCTAAGGAGCCAAAAGTCCAAGGTTGGGATAGTATGCTAACCAATCAGTGGGGATAAGGGACTACCTAACACACAATGTTGCAGAAACCAATCCACAGTTGCTATGTCTACTATAATCAGCACTATACATATTTAGAGGAAGTTCAAGACGTGCCCTAGAGATAAGGGGTAGCCAATGATGCACTAATCCTTATATGTTCAATAAGTAGTTATGTTCTCCTCACCAATCCCTTCCCTTGACAGGTTTTGTATTTTGAAACGTAGAATGACGTCATAGATGATGCATATTGGGGTATAAGACCTCCTTGCAAGCAAGTTTGTGTGTGAGTGTGCATACATCAGCCCGATGTCTGCCAGTTGACCCTGCTTTTTTCAATTGATAATAAAGTAGTACTTTGCCATATTCTTTGAGTCTGTCCAATTATCAGGTCTGGGTTCATTATTATAATTCCATATGGCACAAAATACACTTCAGGGTGCTAGAGTACATACCTTTTTTGTTTCTTTTATTTCATAGGCTTCTCTTGCCTTCACTTCGTAGTATTTCCTCTCACATAGGCCATACTTGGACTTTCTTGAATAACAAGGTTTCATCCCCTCTTCCCATGGAAACATTATCCCAGCTTTAATTACCTCTTTCTCAGGACCACTCGGGATGCTCTTTCTGAGACTATTATAGTTCAAGTTCATTAATGCTATATTTTGAGTTTCATCAATTTCACTGGGACAACTTGTTTTCCATGTTATATTCAAACATTTGTCAATTTTACTGAGACAAGTCCATTTCAAATTATAACAAATCCCTTACGGCCTCCCAGTCCTCCCGTTCTCCCATTACCTCTGTCCTTACAGGGGAACATCTCCGGGACCTGCAGTTGCTATGGACCATTTCTTTCTTCCCACTTCTTCGTCATTTTATTCTCGGCAGCTGGCTTTTCTCATTCCACTCACTTCTGATACCTGGATAGGTTGCTGCACTCTCAGCTGGGTGGTGTCGGCACTGTTGATGGGGTAGCCTGTCCACCACGAAGTATACATGGTCATGCCACTGCCAGAATCTGGGTTCTCTTACCCTCAGCTTCTGTCCATCTGCATACGCTGATGCTTCAGTCTCTCTCTCTCTCTCTCTCTCTCTCTCTCTCTCTCTCTCTCTCTCTCTATCTCTCTACCACAAAGCAGTTCTGAACTTCACAGGCTCTGTGACTCTGCTCGGCTACGCCTCTGTCAGGTGTTGTGTTTCCTGAGGGCCTCCCCTGCTGGCGCACATGCCTCTGTTGTTCTCCTTGTTCTGCATGGCCTCTATTTTCAACCTCCATTCAACCTGCATTCAACTGTATGATGTTTCCTAATGTGACAGATTCTTACTCTTGAGGATAATGGCATACTTTCAATGCGTCTTCAGCCAAACTTCTAAAGGTGGCTGTGTTTTGCTTAAGGAGCTCCCCAGCGGAATGGGAGACCTTGTCTCCAAAGCGGGAGTCTCTCCCAGTGTGGTTTCATTTGCCTAGACCCCTAGGGAGGGTCTTTTTGACCAGGCTCCCCTCCCTAGCCTTAAAGGCAGAGGCTCCCCTTTGGAGAGAAGGGAGGAATTCCCCAGATTCGTCACAGTTGGGAGCTCTTTAATAATGTAAAGACCCTTCCCGAGGCTGCCTTCCCAAGTGATAGTTTGCAGCAGTGATTTGATGGAAAGCTCTGTTGCCATTGGCTGGGGCTGCTCCTTTTCTGTGCAACTCCTGGGATTGGACCTAATGAGGTCTTAGTGATAGGGTAAGCATTTTGAATTTCACTGGACTGCCCTGTCTCTAACGGTCTGTCTGTTTGCATCCCTCAGCTCTGTGTTGATGAGGTCAAATCTGCTTTAAGACCCTGCTTTCTGTTATACCCCCTGGATGAACGACCACTCCCTGAGTGTTGGAAGAGCCAACAGTGTGTTTGTTTTATCTACTCTAATGTTTTGGTGTTTGTTCGGGGTCTGCAGAACCGGCAACAGATCTGAGAATCCCACATGCTTCAAATTCCCGATCTGTCGATTGCATGAATCTCAAAATTGGGCATGGGAACCGCTTGCCAGTTTTTCTCTGCAGGTTTGGTAGTCATTAGAAAACTGAAGTAGGCATAAAGTGACCAGGACTGGGTTTTTTAATGGGGTGGTGTAGAGGAGAAGCCAAGTACCAACAGGGGCACACACAATAACTAAAAAGTTAGATCAAAAATTCACTGTCTATTCATTTATCTAAAAAACAGGCTTTATATTGTTTTCCATACTAAACATTACATTTGTCAAAAAATATATATACAAAGTAGATCAGTAATTTCAATACAAAACATTCCTTCATGTTTTATAAATCATGAACATTATTCATCAATAGTTATTAGTACATTAACATCAAGTTTGACCAATTCAAATTGCATATTTCATTTGAGTGATGGAATTCTCAATTAAATTCACAATGTGTTGACTTTTCTATCATGAATATCCTGATATCTTGATAGTAGATAAGTTGTTGTCCCTATCAGATACACCGCGTTTCGTGGGGTTAACGTCCTTCTTCAGGTATGGATATCTGGATAGTTGAACTCTGTAATTCTAAACAAAAAATAAAAAAAGAAAACATTTTGTTTTAATTACCTATTCTAAGCTGTTAGTCATCTCATTTTAACTCTGTAATTATTTCATGGCTCTGCACTAACCTGTGATGTGGTTAGTCCACTAACTGATGCCTTTCAATTTTCTGATTCAGATTCTGTGAACAAAATCACTCTTGTTACACGGATATTTCAAATAGCCTCAAATAATGGTGTCGTGTGGGACAAGTCACTGGCAAGCGCTTTGTCCCACTCCAAGATCATTTATAATAAATATGTCACTTGTTTTGCTTTAATTTAGTATGTCGACTCACCTCATGTTTTTATAGTAAGTCTAGTTAATTTTGGACTGAATAATCTGAAGCATCTGTGCCTTGGCATCCCTCAGCTCTTAAAGATATTCAAGTTGCTGAAACGAGATCCGTGGAAACCTCTTTAGTATTAGTTTTATAAGATACCTTGCAGTATTGTTTAATTTGCGTTAGGTAACATACCTTACTTTATTCTGGTTGGGTTAATCTTCAAAATATCTTTCCCCATAAACTACATTTCCAGATGGTAAACCGCCGTTCTTATAAGGTTTATTGCCCCTCTTCGCTGATATCACTAATAGTTCTCCTACACACAAATACTACCATGCAGGTCAGACTTGCTTTGGGGGGCGATCTGTCGGCTAAATTCAAAACACACAGAGGATTGAAACAGGGGTGCATTTTGGCCGCCTCTATATTTAATTTTTTTATTTTTGATTTGGGCACTGCTCTTAAGCAGATAAGTAGTGACTCTCCGAGTATGGGTTTGACCAAAATCCAATATCTTCTGTATGCAGACGATTTGATTCTCATCTCAAAAACTCAAAGTGGTTTACAAAATCTCTTAAAAGGTCTGGAATTGTATGTGGATGCAAACCACCTAAATATAAACATGAATAAAACACAAATAATGGTTTGCAAATGGCACACGGGAGTAAAAGTCAAACCTTTCACATGGAAATTGCATAATTTGGCCCTTGTCAAGGTTCCCACATATAAATATTTGGGGACTTTGATCATTGACACTCCTGCAAACCCCAGTCAAGATTTGGAAATTAAGGGCAAACTTCAGACTTTAGTTGCCCAGGCTAAATTGTTAATGGGCAAATTTGGCAAATTCACAACAAAACATGTAGTAACTTTCTATGTGCAGAAAGTCCTTCCAATCTTAACTTACGGGTCAGAGGCCCAGGCCCCCAAAAAAGAAATTTGGTGGGATAGATTGGAAGCATCTTTCTGGAAGCAAGTACTACATGTTCCGGCAAGTACTCCGCTGCCGTTGATTAGGTTTGAACTGGGCTCTCTTTCTATTTTTTCGTATGTTACTTGGAAATACTGTGCATTTCTTCGAAAATGTCTTCTCTCTCTTGATCGCCCAGATATCTTGGGTCAGGTGGCTGTCCATCTATTAAGCAGAGATCGATTGTTCTCCCAACAATGGTGTAAGTTAACTCTAAATGTATTAGCTGATGCATCAATCTCGCTGGAGCTTCTATTATCAAATGAAGGCAGCGCAAAAAAAAAAATTCAACAGCATGATTGGTGTACTACCCAAAATAAATGCGTAACTTACAAAGATTTCAAACGGAATTTATTTGGTCACAAGCGTCACAGTGTCATGGCTGATTATTTGGTCAAATTTCCATGCTCCAAAATACGTCACAAGCTGCTTCGCTTTCGTTTAAACTTGTGGCCGACTCGAGATGTTTTGAAGCTATACTTCAAAAATCATTTGGAAGAACAAAATAGGTATATACACAAAGATCTGTGGCAATTCATCTTTTCATCACCTAAGCTAGTCATAAAGATAGCCACCATACAATTTCTGGATGCTGTATTTCCTAATGATCACAATAAGCTGTAGTCAAATCCTACTGAACATCAAAAAGAATACCAACTGAGTAGCCCAGACTGTTAAATTCATTTACTGAAATTGTTGTTTTTGTACAATGTTACTGGTAAATAATCATGAAATGCAATTTGCTTTGTTTTCTCTTGTATGTGGAAAATTTGAAAGGTTGATTGTATTAACCAAACAAATAAATATTAAAAAAATAAAAATAAAATAAGGTTTATTGCTGAGGTTTTGGGCTTTAGCGATGACCGTCTCGTCTGTGAGAAACCTGCCACAAGACAATTGTTTCTATAAGTAATGACGCCAGATATGATGTGTAACAGGCTGTATATTATCTATATTCGTAATCACAATATTTACAATTCTATGACAAGACCGGAGGCAAGCATTATGCTTTATCTTCTTTAATTCTGCTTAACAACAGCTTTTTAAATCTTCATATTTTTTTATAATATATATATATATATATATATATATATATATATATATATATATATATATATATATTTTATTATTGACTTTAGTTTGAAAAAAAATAAACAAAACTTTTTGTCACAAACTTTTCATCATTACCTTCCAATTTCCTGAGAGAGAACGAAATATATATTTTTTTCAAAAAGGTGCCCAACTGGCTCAAAAAACAAAGAAACAACAAAATAAACGTGAATCTAAACAAAAGCAGATCAACTACGTATCCCATGAGCCCCTGGCCTCCTAGTAGTCCAAGCCTCAGTCCTGTCCTCCAATGAGGTCTCCTCCTCTAGTATAAGTATCCATCTGACTAGGTGCCTTCCTCTTCTTTTTTTGCTGCGTTCGATAGCTAAGTACCCATTTACTTTCATTACTGTATTATTGACTGACAGCATGAGAAAATATTCATAATGTGCAGCGTAATTGCCACGGAGCGCACAGTGAATATGCTATGAATTTAGATATTTAAATATTAGTCAGCGTAGGCTGTATATATATTTAAATTATATATATTTAAATTATATTTAAATAACTCTACACGTCCGAAAAAGGTCGGCATTTCGAGTTTGTCTTGCTTTTCTAGTCACGCAAGCAGGCGGTCTCGCTTGTGCAAGGGCCGGAGAAATTACGACATGAGCGTGAACATTCCTGCGGCCTGAGGGAGTTTGTTTGGCCTGACAGGAACGTCTTCATGCGTAACGAGAGCCCGCGCATGCGCAGTAGGCTTCGCTTTAATAACGTTCCACTCGTGAACGAAAAAGAAACATCTTGCCACACCGAAGCAGCATTAGTCAGATAACGCGGCAGAATAAAGCATTCTCCTCACAATTTTAAAGCGTTTCCACAGACATACAGAGGCTGAACCCAGATTAGGGTTTTGGAAAAAAAAAAATAATAATATATATATATTTGACGTTATTACTGGGAAACGCTTGACCTGAAACTGCTGTGCATACAGGTCAATCCAACAGAGCTACAAGGTCTGCAGCTGCTCTTCCCTACCATAATTTCACAGAGATGGCCTCTGACAGACCAGTGGAGTACTGGTACGATTATAGCGACCAGGAGCCCGAGTTCATGGAGGAGGAGATCGATCTCTCACAAAGCTTTAAGAGAGTTCTGGGAGACTCTCTAGTAAAGGCAGTGGCCCAGGGGGTGCAGCCTATACAGGACAGATTACAGGTCCTGGAGGAGATATTGGGCACCAGAGCTGGCATGCAAGATGACCCAGGTGAGGGGACCTCCACTAGACAGCCTCTAGAAAATACCTCAAGGGGGTGTAAAGCCACCTGGAAGAGGAAACACTCTTCTGCCCCCCCGGGCTCAGAAATGGGGAAGAATGAAAGGCCCCTGGAGGCGGCTGATGCGTTCAAGAGACTTAAAGACGCTTTTTTATCAAAAACATCAGCTGTGCCGAGCCTTTTACCCCCTACCCAAGGGGCAGATAATATAGGGGACGCTCTCTCTTCCTCAGAGGAATACGACCAAGAGGAAGGACAGGAGGAAGCCAACAGCCTCGACAAAGAGGAAAGTAGAGAGACAGCGAGCAAAGCCAGCTCAGTGTAGATTACCCCAGATGAGGACACATCAGACATGTTTGAACCCGAGGCAATTAGACACCCCAGATCCACAGAGTGGACCGCATCTCTGAGAGTGGCAATCTATATGTCACAAAAGATCTGGAAACCACTGGAGAAGGAGACCAGATTTCGCCTTAGAGCGGAATGCCCAAGACCTGAACTCTCAAGCAAAGTAGCCGAGACCCCAGAAATGGATCCAAAGATGCTGACCTTTATTACGAAAGCTAATAAGGATGTTCGGAGGAGTATGGATAGAGCATGGAAGTCTTGTCAAGAAAAGATACTTGACCTTACAGGACCCATTGCTAAAATCATGGACCTGGCAGAGAGGTCCAAGGACACGGGCGAGACGGTGGACCCCTCCATTCTAGCATGATGGACTCAGCGGGCCGTCTGCTTGCTCGGAAACGCAAATAGCGCAATCTCTGCAGAGAGAAAGAGATCGATGTTATTAAAGATTGATAGTAAGCTGGGAGACCTAGCATCTTACGAAGCTGGCGAGGGAGCGCTTGGCTTACTATTTGGTGACACCTTCGTCAAGGAAATGAATGAGTTTATGGGAACTTACACAGCGCTTGAGAAAGCCCAGTCGTCAATAAGAAAAGTATTTCCCGGCCCGGTTTTTGCAGGGGCCGGCCGTTATAGAGGTCAGTCGACCGGCCGATACAACTCCAACGGGAGACCTCAGGCCCGAGAGCCGAGTACTGGGAATCCCGTCAGCAGGACGCTTTCTTTCCCAATAGAAGTAGAAGATTCAGGGGACTCCGAGGCAGAGGATACTACAGGCAAAACAACACCACAGGTGAGAGAAAAATCAGTTTCTCCGGTAGGCGCGGATCCCTGCTTTTCACGCACAATTGGCGCAAGCTTTCATCAGATGCTTAGGTGCTACAGACAGCTCAGGGATTCCACCTAGAATTAATTGCAGAGCCAGAGCAACTAGCAACCCCTCAGCGCATGCATATCGCTTTAGCAGAGAAGAACCTTCTAGATGCAGAGATTCGGGAGCTAACGCGCAAACAGGCCATAGAGAGAGCCCAACCCCACTGTACAGGTTTCCTCAGCAACATGTTTCTTGTACATCGAAAGGGCAAGGTACGTCCGGTTATCAACCTGAAGGAGCTAAACAGCTGGTTGATATACAGACATTTCAAGATGGAAGGAATCCATCTGCTCTCAGACCTTCTCAGGAAAAACAATTGGTTAGCGCGTCTAGATTTGAAGGACGCTTACCTCACAATACCCATAGCACCCCAGTTTCGGCCCTACTTGCAGTTCGAGTGGGAGAAGGAGATTCGGCAATTCAAAACCCTTCCTTTCGGCCTCGCCTCAGCACCCTGGGCCTTTACCAAGCTTTTGAGGCCTCTAGCGACAGCTCTGAGAAGCCAGGGGATTCGGATGATCTTCTACCTAGACGACATCCTGTTCATGGCAGAGGACAAGGAGAGATTGCAGAGCCAGGTACAATGGGCAACATCACTCATATCGGGGCTAGGATTTCTCATCAGCACCAAGAAATCAGTACTGACTCCAGCCAGAAGGATAGAATTTCTAGGCTTCACAATAGACACCAAGAAGGCCACATTAGAGCTCCCGACAGCCAAGATAAGAGCAATAAAGAAGGACCTGAGGACGGCTCTGAGGAAGCCGGTTATATCGCTTCGGAATCTAGCCAGGATAGTTGGACTCCTCGCAGCCTCTATCCAGGCGATCTTCCTGGGTCCTTTACATTATTGAGCCCTCCAGAGGCTCAAGATCAGGTACTTACAGAAGGGCTGGAGATACCATCGGTTAGTGCCGTTGGACGAGGACAGCAGAACAGAGCTCAGATGGTGGCCACACAATATGGAGGCTTGGAACGATTGCGCCATATTTGGAGACCTTCCAGAGCTCACCATAGAGTCAGACGCCAGCAGATCACGATGGGGAGCCAGGTGCGGACACACGGAGACAGGGGGAAAATGGTTGCAGGAGGAACTAGCCCTGCACATTAACTGCCTACAGCTCCTAGCGGGCTCTTTTGCAGTCAGAGCATTTACGAAAGACAGAGTGAAATGTTGCATCCTCTTGCGGATGGACAACATATCAGCGGTCAGGTATATCAACTAGCTGGGAAGCACGAGATCCAAGATGCTAGCGGAGCTAGAGAAGGACTTTTGGCACTCCTGTCTAGAGAGAGAGATAGAAGTCAGGGGTGAATATCTTCTGGGAGTGAGGAATACAGTGGCAGACTGGAACTCCGATACTTAGTAGACTCCAGCGACTGGAGTCTACACAGGTCAGCCTTCGACAAGTTACAGCAGAGATGGGGACCTCTACATACAGATCTCTTTGCCTCGAGGCTGAATTCACAGCTACCCAGATACCTCAGCTGGAGGCTGGACCCAGGAGCAATAGGCACAGATGCCTTGCTGCACTACTGGGGGGGTCACACACATTACGCCTTTCCCCCCTTTGCGATGCTGGCGAGGGCACTAGCAAAGGTGCGCAGAGACAAGGCAGAAATTGTCATAGTGACATCGGAATGGAGATCGCAAGCTTGGTTTCCAGATCACGGATTTCCCCTAGAGGATTTCTCACAGGCAGGATCTTCTCTTAGATCCAGCAGGAGCTCCTCACCCTCTGATTCAGGATCAGATGCTGACCCTCTTAGCCTGCACAGTTTCAGGCGCAGATGGTGCTTGCCGGGACTTTCAGAGGAAGCTACAGAGCTTATCAAGGTATGATGGGCCCCGTCCACAATCCGGAGCTATAATTCCGCATGGCAGGCATGGGATTCATGGTGCAGGGGGAGGAGTGCTTCTGAAAGCCTTGAGAACCGTAGGAGTGCACAGGTCGGCCATTTCAGCAGGACATGATTTAGTAGACGGTGTCCCAGTAGGAGAGCACCCGGCGGTCACCAGACTCCAAAAAGGGGTAAAAGTAAGCAAGCCTCCAATGCCGAGATACTCATCCCTCTAGGATGTTAATAAGATACTCCATCTATTCGAACAATGGCCGAGAAATGGCCTCTTATAAAAAAGACAGCTCTCAGGAAAGCTGGCTGCATTGCTATGCCTAGTGTCTTGTAGAAGGGTGTCAGATGTCAAAGCACTGGAGATCGATAGGAAGATTTTCTATCCGGAGGTAGTGGCGTTTAACTTAGCACAGCGTACTAAAACCAACTCCAGGATTATTACCTATCCCTACTTTCCCGACAATAGCAAGCTCTGCGTAGCGCAATGCATAAAGGCATATGAGGCAGCGAACGTGGACATAAGACCTAGAAATGTAACCCAGCTCTTGATAGCACGCAGAAAACTGTATAAAGCAGTTGCCCAAGCTACTATCGCAAGATGGGTGAAAGAAGTAATGGACATGGTAGACATAGATATTTCTGTATTCGGGGCTCACTCGGCCAGAGGAGCCATGGCTTCCGGAGCTTTTGCAGGAGGAGTTCCGCTGCAGGAGATCATGAAGGCAGCAGACTGGTCTAGTGATTCAGTTTTCAGAACTTTCTATTTAATGCCAATACCGAATATTGCAGCAGCAGTGGTACAAAGCTTTGAACAAGCATAATGCTCACCTCCGGTCTTGTCATAGAATGAAGATTGTCAAAGCGCATAGCGCAGGAAGTCTTAATTCTATTAAAGACACGGAGGCAAGCATTATCCCTCCCAATAGGAATTCTGGTGTGCGTAATAATGTACGTGTCATGACAGGAGAGACCTGTACAGGAGTTTAGCTGTTTTAAGCCTCAGTATGTGCTGTAGCTCGATCTGTGTAGTTAGTTATAATATTTGTAATTGCTCAACTATGAGTACAGATTTACTCATTTGCCAATGCTACTTTAAGAGACGTATGTTTACTTGTATTTCTCTTCCGAGTGCTCAGCAAGTGTATAGCTCCGTTCCGGGATGCGTATCATCCACGTGTTGATGCGTTGCTAGGCAAATGTTTTCCTTTACTCACGTGCGTCTCTTTAGTGACTCTCACTTGGACAAAGCCATCCGCCATATTTGTTGTGTGTATCATTACATCTGAGTTGTCTTTCTAATCTGGTTTACATTGCTAGGATAGTTAATTGGTGGCACAGGAAGATATGTATTATTCCGTATTCAGAGATTTAAAGATACTGAAGTTTCTTTATTCAATTCAGAGAGTGTAAAGATGTCAATTAATTACCCTCTTCCCTATTTATGTACGTGATATCAAGGTACTCTATTTGCGGTTTTGATCTGTGTGCCATTATAAGCACTGAGCCACTTGGTTCTTTTTGGTTTACTTGTTTTCTGTCTAAAATAACTCACTTCATACTGTACAGCCCTATCATTTGGAATACACATATGTTATTTTAATCATAATCCTTTGTCTTAAATCAACAGGTACAAAGTAACGTATGGTGATACAGACAATGAAAGCGCACTACATAAGTACTGGTTCACACTTCTAATCACAAGATGTATGTTAGCATAGATTGTTACTATACATGTTGCACAAATCATAAACTTGAAATTTATAAAAAGCCATTGTAAGTTCAGAATTTGAATGTATACATTCTGATCTCAGAGAGGTTTTTCTGCTCATGCGGATTGGTCACATATGTCCATAGTCCAAACATAATCAGTTATTTTCTGTACTATAGATAACAGGTGACATCACAGTCTAAATTCATCCCTCTAGGGTACATAGAGTCTAGCATGTCTATCCAGTAGAATTCTCTCTGTTGTAGAAGTTTCATCAAATTACCACCCCGTCTAGGTAGGGTGACATGTTCTAAAATGACAAATTGAATTTGTGCTACTGAATGTTTGTGTTCCTTGAAATGATGTGCTACAGTGGACTTTAATGATGATTTAAGAGAAAGGATTATGCTTAAAATGACATGTGTATTCCGGAAAAAGCAGGTTTCATATTCAGTCAGGGTCTGCAAAGTCACCACGTGTGAGGATCAATATAGTGAGAGTGAATAGTATTAAAACTAAACTAGGATAGTAATGCTCACCTATGAACATCCAAGGAAACGGGTAGTCACGATATACATCCAAGGTCACATACTGTCGGTTAAATCAGCAGAGCGAATTCTGTGATGCGAATAGTCGCAGCCAAAATCTGTGTTAAAACAAATTCAAGATGAATCCTTGGATGCTCATAGGTGAGCATTACTATCCTAATTTAGTTTTAATACTATTCACTCTCACTATATCGATCCTCAAACGTGGTGATTTTGCAGACCCTGACTGAATATGAAACCTGTTTTTTTCCGAACATAACTCCCAGTTACTCGTGACACTTTAGTTGTGGGTAATATTGACACCTGTAACCGGATTCTCTAATCATTACAGTTGATGTTCATCTTATTCCACACTACTCTTAATATTATGGCATTTCCTTTCAGATACAGCGCCGCTGTGGCTTGTATCTATTATATCTCAGTCGCCTTTGCTCATCGACAGCCCTGATTCTATAAGTTGAACCTGAAGACAAGTTGGGTCGCCAACTACTCCAAAATGATTTGGAATTTGGGACTCTACACCTTGAGAAGCCGACTATCTTAAATTAGGTAACTCCCTCTACTCAATTTGAATTGCATAGACCATATTGGCGGTTTTACTCTGATTGACTGCGCGCTTAAAACAAACAATAACTGATTGGTTAATTCTTTATTATGAAGCCTAATGCAAAAACACCTTTGGACGTTTGGTTCAAAGGATGGTTTATAGAAGTTACAGCTTGGTTGACAAAAAACATACAACTTGTCTCTGGTTCTGTTTATGGAGTATTGTATGAAACAAAATCGCTTTTTAGTGAGATCGCATAGGGAATAATTCATTTTAATCTGAACAATTTGTGATTAACAACAGAGAACATAAACTATCCATATAGATAGACATGTTAGAAATGTAGTTTGTTTACAGCATGATCACGGTTTGATCCAGACCTTTCTTTGTTTAACTTTTCTTACAGTCCTTTAAGGCCTATGAAGAAGAGCATTGACTCCTCGAAACGCGCCGCCATTGAAAACGGACTATTGTATTTGCTTTTTCTTGTATGTATTTTTATGAACCCATACTCTGTTGAACTTGCAACTTTGAGAATATACTTATACATAATTTTTTACAAACTTTGGTGTTGTGCTAATTATTATTGACTTGGAAAATAACAATACAATGTTTATATTTTACTTCTATACATCAGTAGTTGGTCTTACCAACACGAGATAGTGTGCAGGGGACGGGAGGATTCCTATGCTGAATCTTCTCCTTTTTCCTTGTTCTATGTAGGGGCCTTGTGCCAAGACCTCGGTTCCTCCCCCGCACCTTAAAATTTAACGATAGATAAACTGTAAACCATTACTTCTAAATAGTTACAACATTAGGAGTGCACCACTGACCTTCATATCTGTATGTTGGAAACCAGAGTATGTGACAGACACAGAACAGTTGAACCAACAAAGAGCAGAGTATGGACTCTGTGCAGTACCAGTGAAAATACTGATATAAAAGACAATCCTGGAGGCAAGCTCAGAGCTAGAGGTAATTCCGACACCCCACCATCAAAAACCGCTGGCATTACTGTGCCAGTAATACAGGAACCTCCTCCCATGGAGTGCTATGGGACTCTATGGAATGGGGAGTAACCTACCCTTGCTAGCACTTGGAATATGCCCGTAATTCCAGCATACCAAGTGCCGGTACTGGTATTACCATTTGGTGGTATCCCACTGGATTTACCGGCGGGATTCCACCAAACTCATAATGAGGCCCTAATTGTTTGAAATGTGTGAAGCTTAACACTCGCTCCCTAGTAAAACATGCTGCAGATATTGCAGACTACATTCTAACTCAGCACATTGACATCTTTGCTGTGACTGAGTCATGGTTGCATGATGCTGCTGGCCTGTCATTACCCTTAGCTACTTCTTTTGGCTTTCATATTCTTGGAGTGGATAGGCAGTCAGGCAAAGGGGGTGGTGTGGCTTTGATATACAAGTCATCTTTGATTTTTCATGAGGTTTATATTCAAGGTCCACCAGGCTGTGACATTCTACATGCTAAAGATTTAAAAGATCGTAACACAACAATCAATCTTGTAAGTACTTTTGTATCGTCCGCCCTCTGCTACGCCCGAATTCCACGCTCAATTTAGTCATATGCTGATTTCGATGCTTAAGCCCACATCTAAAATTGTGGTCCTTCGTGACTTCAACTTATGGCTGTGATAGAGAGCTCAGATACCATTGAAACTGCAGTTGCATCCTCGTTAAATGGCTTGGGGTTTACCAATCATGTGTTTGATCCAACACATATTAAAGGGAGGACACTGGAATGGTTTACCACTCCCAATGTTCACATTGATGAAATAGATCTTATCAGGTGACCATGGTCAGATCACATTTTTATACATATTAATATTGTATCTACCATGCAGCTAAATAAGACTAAACCAGAAAGAATTAGGGTTATGTCTGGAAACATGCAGACGTTAACACCTGAGGCCATTGTTGTTCCTGTGGCATTTCTTTCACAAAATGTAGTCAATTATGGGACAGCTGAAGAGCTTGCTTATGTCTACCAAGAGACTCTATCTACAGCGGTTTAACCAGGTTGCTCCCCAAAAACCTGACATGTCTTTAAAAAGAACTCTAAACCCTGGTTTTCCCCTGAAATTCTGAGAATGCTAGCTTGTACAACAGAGAGCTCTTTAAAATACTAAAAGAACTTGAAAACCCATGTCCATCGACTATTGAACTTAAGAAGGACAAGGACTGTTGAATGGCAGTCTAAGAAGCTATGGTTAATACAATAGAGACTATCAGGCAGAACATTGCTACTAAGTGGGCTAATCTAATGAAACCAGTGCTTGAAACTGATACTCTAGAATCTGATGCTACCAAAATAGGTTTTGTGTTCAGGCCTGTTACAGAGCCCGAAGTGACAGAGATTATAAACCAGTTAAAACCTACCTTATGTAAAGGTGATGTGTGTCCTGCTATGGTGGTAAAGGCATGTGCACCATCTCGTATTCCCATTATCCAGATTTGTCAACAAATTGGTCGAGGACAGCTCTGTGCCGTTGTTAAAGAAGCCAACTCTGGACCCCATGTTCCTACAAATTATAGGCTATTTTTTGCTGATAGGGTGGCAGAATTACCTCCAACTCCTAGCTGGAGCTAATTCCTCCACCCCACGGGAAAAATTGTACTTTGCCGGTGCCGAAACGTTCCCATATACAGTAATACCGGCACATAAATTCTGCACCGGCAAAGTCATAATGAGGCCCTATGTAACCATCAAAACATTAGGGAAATGCACATTGAGTGTAAAATTCACTCTTACAGCACGAGGCTGCTCAGAAGAATGCCTAATGAAAATATACAAGCCCTCCATAGTCCCTGGAATATTATATGGTCTAGAAATCTACACAGACAAGAGGTATTGTGGCTAAAAGCTCTAGAAGGTAAAATGTGGGGTTTAGTACTGGGATTTCATAAGGGTTTCCCTGTTGAGGCAACAAGACTTGAGCTGGGACTATTATCAATAGAAACATTGCTAAAGGTCAGGTAGCACACACTACTTTAGAATTATAATGAATAAAGAGGATTCTTTGCTGGGCTACTCTGGAAACATGATTGATCAAGCAATGTCGAAATGTAAAATCCTGACTAGATTCAGAGAACCATGCCTGACTTTTCCCAAGCAAATACATTGAGAGGTGGATCTTTCCAACGCATTAATCCATCTCAAGTCTCAGCTAATGAAGAAAGCCTCACTTTGGGATGGGGCCAATAACAGAGATTTAATACATTAAAAAAATCAGTCTTGTATACTATGCCAAACAGAAATTGAGCTACATGGCTCCATAGCAATATATTATTACTGTTAGCGATACTCCATTGAGAAGCTTTATTATGACATTGCAATTCAACCAATTACGGTCATTGATGGTGACTGGCACCCGACACAAAATATCAAGCTATGATACAAGTGTAGACTATGTAATGAACGTCCTGAAACTACACGCCACCTTCTCACACAGTGCACAATACTACAGAATCAATACATTAGACACAACCCGAAATATATGTATGAAGCAATCCCACCGCATAGCAATATCCACTGGGAGTACCTCGTATCTAGCATCTCAATTAAGATTATGCGAGCGGCAATGAAACTATGGGAAGATATTGGGCCTCATTCCGAGAATGGAGGTAGCCATGGCACTATTTGTGCCATGGCTGCCTCCAATCCCGGGTCCGGCACCGGTCTGGTTGAATGGGGACTTACCGGGTCATTCTGACCCTGGAGGACCCGGTAAGTCCCCATTCACCAAACCATTCCCCATTCCCAATTGAGCCCCTATAGGGCTCAATGGGAATGGGGAAGGCACTAATAACGGGCCCGCGAATAGCAGGGCCGTTATTAGCACCCTGGTCCCTTAGTGGGACATGTAAATGACATGTGGTCAGACCACAAGTCCTTTACGGTTCCCGCTAAGGGACCTCGGAATTGGGCAGTAAGGGATTACCGGCACCAGTATCCCTTACCGCCCACCTCGGAATGAGGCCCATTATGTCTATCATCAATAAACTCTTTGTACCAAAAGGAACTTTTTCATCTTTATTACACTGTATTATTTTAATTAATAAGTAGATTTGTTGGATTGAACTGATATATTTTGACAATTTTACAGATGTATGAAAAATATTTGGTGTGCAATGGTTGTTTACCAAAACACACCTTAAATAAAAAAATAATCATAATAGAAACATTATCCTGACACTTCTGGAGTTGAGAGACATCCCGGCACTTTTTGGCTTATTGCACAAAACACCCAGACTCGTTTATGGTGGAAAATGTTGCTTTAATGTGACAGGCCAAAGCTTACAAACAACTGCTTATCTGGCTCCCCTGGCCTTACAGGCTAACAAATATTTAATCAACTAATTATTAACTCAACACTTACAATTTCTTCAACAAATAAATAATTAAATAGTTCCCCTTCCTCCCTAACTATCCCTTGTTCCCTACCGTCTCCTTAAATTTCTCAAAGCGCCCCGCTTTCACGCCGGGGCCATGCTCCTCCAGGTTCAATACCTGTTCCCCGGGACAGCCCATTTGTGCAAACAGCACCACCTTTCTCGCGCTATCCCCCATTGTGCTTCCTTCCCCCCACATCTAAAGGGGCCATGCCACGGGCAACAGAAAAACCCTCCCCTGAGGTGTTCTTTCTGCCCCACCCCTGCCATTCTCTTCCTACTTCCAACTCCCTACCATATCTCGCACCAGCAAGGTCAAATCTGCCAAATAGTAACTATTCCTGAAAACTGACAAGTGAACCCCATCTTCTCTAAAGATCATGAAACCTTCATAAACTATTTCTTTATGTTCCAAAACCTTTACCGCAGCTGATGCACAACATTTTTCCATCTCTCTATTTATTCCCTTCCTAGCCCGCTCTATTGCTCCCTCACTTCTCGCCCCCCTCCAAACTCTCTGCGGCAACAACTTAGTCCAAACTACACATGCTTAGGCCACATTTCTTTGACCCAAACCAAATCCCTCTTCATTTTCCTAAGAAGCGCCACACTTGTATCTTTTACCAGATCATTTTCCCCCGCATGAATGATCACTCCATCTGGAGACCCATAGCGTTCCCTCAACCCCGCCAACATAGGCAGCAGCTGATCCCAGCGAAGCCCCCTATACCAAACCATCTTACCACTACCAACTTGTAGCTGCAACCAATTGCCTACCAAAAACCCTTTTCTCTGCCTCCTTCCCTGCCCACTTAACAATAGAATGGCCCACTATCCAAATTTGCGCAATCTCCCCAGGCCTCCGAGCAGCATCTGAAAAAGAAATTACAAATATCACTTACAAATCACAACCAACCACCAACATTAGACATTCCTAGGATACAACAAATGCTTTAAACATCCCCTTTACCCAGATCCCTGACATACCCCTTGTATCTCCTGGAATTCCACCGCCCCAAAATGTTCACCTTATCCTCCGATAAGCCCAACCTTTTACCTTCAGATGCTGCTCCCATCCTGGAAAAATGATTTCCAAACTACTCTGCCTTTTCCCCAAACGCTATCAAAACCTTGCGTAGCACCCCCAAAACTTGCACCGCTGAAACTGCTGCCCCATCCTCATGTTGAAAAACAAACCCGTCCTCCCTCTGCACCACTCCTTCGATAACAAACCTGTCTGAACTGGGCAAACATCCTTGCTCCCACGACCCAGCAGAACCCAAGAGCCCTTCCCTTTTTGATCTGTTTTAGACCTCTTGATCTTGATGTCCAAACCTAACTCAGTAAACTGGACCTCTTCCCAACGCAGGCCACTTACTCCACTTTTCCCCCCACCAGCGTAGCCATGTAAAGCAGGTCGCAAACAATTCTCCTTCCCAGGCCGACCAGCAAGCTCCTCCCACAGCCTGGCACAACCTTGTTAGCAGTTCCGCCGAAACCGGTCTCCTCTTGTCTTTTTCCCTCTTATTTTCCCTTGCCCATCCTTCCAACATCTTGCTCGCCATTTCTCCACCACTCAGCTGAAAACCCCAAAACCACTTCCCATAAAAAGCTACCCCTGCCAATTTCCCCACTATTGTTGCCCTAGACCAACCGCTATCGATATACCTCAAGAGGAAGTTAGTGACATCATCCCTTCTCCATTCTTCCACATCCTCCCTACTCTTCCAACTACGAGCTCCCCTCCTATGAAATTCTCCCAAGGTCTCCTGTATGCCTCTCTAGATGCCTGAGCCAGCAAACCCTCCACCAAAGACAGCGCTCTTAGCTTCCTATCTTCCACAACTCCTCCGGAATCCGCTGCCCTTCCTGTTCCACCTCTGGAGCCAATCCACGGAATCTCTGCCATTGAAAACGAGATAATGCATCAGCGATGCCATTTTCCTTCCCCGGCACATGCGTTGCCTTAAACACAACATTCAATTCCATGCAACGCAGCGCGAAATCATTCATCAGCCTCGCCACCCTCTGATCCCTTGCTGACTGCCTGTTTACCACATGAACTACGCATTCATTGTCAATGTTGAAATTAACTTTCCTGTTTTGCAACTCCTTTCCCCACGACTGCAATGCAACCAGCAACGGAAAGAATTCAAGAAATGCAATGCTCCTTCCCTCCTCCAACCAAAGCGATGGCCACTTCTCCACGCACCACTTTCCTCCCCAAAAGACACCAAAACCTCCTGCACCGCAAGACACCGGATCTCCCTGCAACCACATGGACACTCGGTTAACACTCTCCAAAAAATGCAGCCAAATCCTACAATCTTCTCGAATTGCACCTGATACTCTTACCCGATGATGTGGGCATTTTGCTCCCACCATAGATCGCGCCATTTTCTACAAAAGGTCCTCCCTGGTGCCACCACCTTGCATGCAAAATTCAAATGCCCCACCAATCTCTGCATTTCCACTAGCATTATCTTCTTGGCCCCACCGCTTTCTCCAGCAGTTCTACCAGTTTGCTCACCTTGTCGTGCGGCAAGCGCGAGGTCATAGCCATCGAGTCCAATTCAATCCCTAGAAAAGTCAACACCACTGCCGGCCCTTCTGTTTTGTCTTCTGCTAAAAGGAACACCCAACTCCCCCATCAAGTCTTGAAACAACCGTAGCATCTCCTCACACTCCCTCTCCCTGCCTGCCCCGCTAATGAACAGAAAATCATCTAGGTAATGCAGTACACCTTCACAACCAGAACTGTATGAAAAAACCCATTGTAAGAAGGAAATGAAACGTTCAAACAAAGCGCAGGAAATTGTGCAAGCCATTGGCAAAGCTTTGTCAACGTAGATGCGGTCCTCAAATTGCAATACCAACAGCCAAAAATCTTCTTGGTGCACCGGCAACAACCTGAAAGCCGCCTTAATGTCACACTTGGCCATGAAGGCTCCACACCCAGCTTTTCTCACCAATTCCACCGCCTGGTCCACACTTGCGTGTACCACCCTGCACTCCTCCGGCGCAATGAAATAGTTGACAGACATGCCTTCTGGCCATGACAAATGATGTATCAATCTAAATTCTCCTGGGGTTTTCTTAGGTACAACACCCAGTTGGGATTCCACTAAATCACCCGGCAGATCATCAAAAGGCCCCACTATTCTCCCCGCTGCTATTTCCTTGTCCAATTTCTGTCTTACCACCTCCACATTTTCTTTGGCGGACTTCAAATTTTCCGCCCACCGACGCACCCTTGGCCCCTGGTAACCCAACCTGAAACCTTCTCCCAAAATCTGAGCCCCTTCCCTGTCCGGGTAAAATTCCAACCACTTCTCCAACACATCCAATTCAATTGCCATAAAAGCCTTTACCCACAACCCCTCTGCCGGATCCTCTCTCCCTTCCCCTGTCTCCTTGTTGGAAACACTGCATGAGCAGGTGCTTCCCTGCACATTTGCTACATTCTTATCTGAACCTACATAAGTTCCTTGTGCAGCCGTCCTTGTTAAATGCCCAACATGCCGCTGAGGGCTGCCCTCTGCCTCCTCCCCCTGCCCCCTCATGAGCGGGGCGACCAAGAAAGGGCCGGAAAGGCACAGGCAAAACACTTGCTGTATGCAATGTCGGGGCAGGCCTCGTTGGTGCCATCCACTGCAGCCATAAATCCATATCTATTTCCCCCCAAACAGCCTGACTATCCTCTGCTATCCTTGCTCTAAATTCTTCGTCGTAACGCACCCAAGCAAAGCCATCAAAACTTGTAAATGCCTTTCTAATCACATCCATATATTTTAACAACGCCCCACATCGCTCTGGGAATTTCACGCAATAAACACTTGCGTAGATAATAAATGCTGATGTCCAATTTTCAATTGTCACTGGGACCCTTGGGCGCGATGCCAGTTCGCTTTCTTCTTCCTTAGAACCTTCCTTTGCTCTCACTTCCCTATGAAGCAGCTTAAAAACATCCACAAATTCCCCTGCCTGAATCTTCACCTTAGTTGCTGTCATCAAAGGTGCTCCCAAGGGTTTCGTAATGCCCATATATGGTAGCTTTTTCTCTTTTCCCTTCATTTCAACCTTCGTTTCTTTTAAAACCTGTACCTCGATCGCCACTGGCTCAATCAACTTATCTGTCTGTAATTCCACAGAGCAAATTTCTTTTTCCCCCATTCAATGTTCCAATAGCCTGCACACCCATCTCTCTCCTTGCCCCTTGCAAACCAGCACTTTCATTCCCTGCCCCCACTCTCTTGTCCCCCCTTTGCCATGCAGTTGCCAAGTCCCTAACCCTCTCACCTCTTTCCGACCTGCCATCGTCTGCCTGCGGCCTGACCTCCAGTCCGATGCTCCTCGTCTCTTTCCTTACAGGGCTCCTGCTGCGGGACAAAACATGTCAGCAGTCTCACACAGCCAATTATTCCCCCGACCATTTGCCCCTCAACCTCCAAGCTCCTGTCTTTCAAAATCTCCTCTGAAATCCCTTCTCACCCTCCCCTTCCTTATTCCCGCCCTATATCCTTCATCCCCCCCATTGCTCCACATATTCATCCCTCCTATCTTCATTACCCCTGAAATACCATTGATGTTGCGAGCACATGCTCAGGTTGCTTAGATCCTCTTCTTGTGAGCCCAGAGCGTCCGCCCCACCACTCCTTTGACGTTTTCTCACGGGGCCGCAGAAATCCCTTCCTGGTCCTCTTCTCTTGGGCGAGGTGTACACTCCTCCACCCTGCTGTCTTCGTCGCTAGGGTCCGTGCTGCGCCCTCTAGACTGTCCTCGCCCCGTTCGAGGAGGGGCCATTCTTAAACCCTCTCCATATTCTTCCTCTGAAAGAGCAGGGGCTGCTCTGTGCCCTCCACCCAAACTCCTCCTAGCCAGGGGGGCCATTCCGCGCCCCTCCCTAACCTCACTAATTGATGGGGACTGCTCCCTCCTTCTCCCACTTACACTCTTCTGCATGTACTTTCCACCCTTGCCCCTCTGTCCTGACACCCCTTTCTGCACCCCTACCCCACCAACTTCATGCTCCGGCCTACCTACGCCTTCCATGGACCTCCTAACCTCACCTGCATCCTCCCGATCATTCTCTCCCACAACCCTATCCTGCTCCTCACCCAAGAACAATTCCCCCCTTGATGCTGTCAATCTCCTTTCTCATCTTCCTCCCCCTTGATTCACCCACTTCTTTCCTACCCGCCGCAGGGTTACAAGCTACTACTGCCGCGAGAGCCCCATCTGTGGCTGCCTTCCGCTGCGACCTCCCCCCTCTTTCTTCCATTTCCCCTGTAACCTCAATCACAGCCCCCTCCAGCTGTGCCTTGGATGCCCTACTAATAATCTCCAAAGCCTCCCTGAGGGCCTTAGCATCCACCAGGCCCTTCTTCTTAGCACTCTCACCCACCATTCTACTTAAGCAGTACAAATGCGCACTTGAGCACTTCCTTGCTGCAATACCTAGCTATCCCAGAGCCTATCCCCTTAGCAAAAGAAGAGGAATACACCAAAACACTATACCAGAATGGCTCCCTACCTATAAAATCAAAACTTGGAAATTCAAAACTAATCACAAATAAAAACATACACTCCAAATTAAGAGTGTACTTCTAAATGATTAATTAATTAACCAGGAAGGTCCAGAGGAGAAAATAAAAATAAAACAGATGTGGAAACACTAACAACTGGAAGATACATATATATATGCTTATTCCTGATAGCAGGAATTACATTAATAACCTAACCTAACTCTTTTTTTAAAAGTTTTTTTTTTTTTATATCTTGCCCCCAATAAAAGAAGCCACTTAAAGAGGGGACCACAGGGCTAATAAGCCCATAAAATATCACCCCAGACCACCAACTGCCAAAACCCCCACACGGAGCAAATAAGAAACTAAATAATGTGCTTTAAACGTGGAAAAAAAAAGCTCCGGTGCGCGCCCCTTTAAGGGAATGCAATGCCACCTATGGAGCTCGAACGCCTCCGCACAATCCAAGAGGCTCTGTGAACTGTGCTCCAAAGCCACCGCCTGATTGAGCAGCAGCCCACTGGGGAAGAGCGCAGGAGAGCCTGCGCCCCACCCACAACCACTGAATAAACCCGCAGATGGGAGGGGAAACCGCGCACGGCGGCGCCGACCACCCGCAAAAGCTGCACGAGCAGCACACAATGGACGCCCTTGCCCCACGTACCAGGCGCGAACAACAGTAGCGCTGGCAGCAAGTAAGAGGGAGGTGCCTTATCTACGGCACCTCCAACTATTTCTTCTAAATAAATATTTTTTTAAAATAATATATAAATCTAAAGCTCCCCAACTAACACTACACTACCCTAGCCCACCTCACCTCAACTCCACTACCCTGGGTACCCTCACTGGGAAAGGTTCTGGAGCAGGTGACCTGTCAGACATACGTCCCAACCGTCGCCTGCTCCAGAACCTTCCCCAGACCCTTAAATACCCCAGGGTGGGGGCGCTCTATGCACAGGCCTGCTCGCTGGCCTGTGCAGCACCAAAATACCCCAGGGGAAACGCTTTGCGTTCCCCCCCAGGCCCCCTTAATGGTTTGCTTACACAGGATTGCAACTGCAAATGAAACACTGAAACTGTATCCGTGGTTATTTCTCATAACCTAAGTGATGAGATGGTGAGTCCCCAGTCCAAACGGTGGGTACACGCCACAGATGGAAGAAACAGAAACTGACAATGGCACCCACTGGGGGCTTGAGAATGAGATCCCGGTGAATGAAGAATTATAAGATTCTTATGAATTTGACTGGAGTGGGGGATATTCGCGGGGTAGCCGGCCAGACACCTTCACTGAAGGATTATTTGTTGAAATATATCCGGATGGGCTCATTGTGAGTATGTTGGTAACGTTAGGAACAGGAGTATTTAAAAACCTCCTTGTTACTGTCCATATTCAATATGAGTATTGAGGTATTTAACTTTTGCTGTGCAGTATTTCTGAATTATCACCAGCAGTAAAGTTTTCAGGAAATATCAAAGGTATTTCCCCATCATTTTATATCCCCCCCCCCAAAAAAAAAAGTGATTGCAAAATCTTTGTTCTCACCTGCATGACAAACCATTATGTCCCATGTGTGCATCCCCATCACAAAAACATGCAGGGGAGCTGCACAGGGCCTTCATGCTAGCATCGTCTCCACCCCTGTACAAGAAGATTCAGAATGCGCTGAAGGGTGAGCAGTGTGCACTGCTGCTGCTTCTTTGCATTTCCTACCCTCATACAATGATGCAAATACACCTTCACATTTCTAATAAAACGGACATGACGTATGACTGCAAAAATGCATACAGTATTTCAGAGATACCACATTTTGGTTTGACTTTACTATGATAGTAGCTGTAAAGTCATAATCAGTATGTTCTACCAAGCACACCACATGGTATTCCTAGCAAAACTAATTTCAAACACTCATCCCCCTCATTCTCCCGACTTTGAACCAACTCCCAGTGACCTCCAATCCACCTCGTAGAAGGTTACAACAAAATCATGCACTCAGCCTTAGACGCTATTGCACCGCTAAAACTGAGAAAATGCAAACCGAAAAAACACCTGAATACGTGGTTCTCTACCCACCTAAAAGCTCTCAGATTAGAGAAACGTAAAAAGGAACAAGCTTGGAGACAATCTCCCACCGACATTGGCAAGACGATTCTTAACAAAATAGCCTCCACATACAAAAAAGAAAACATAATCGCTGAACAAGAATCATATAACCAGCGAATATCACAAGCCAAATCTAGCACTAAAGAATTGTTCACTATTATCAAAGAATTGGAAACACCTGTCTCAATCCTAGATACTTGTGTGAAAGACAAACAATGGTGCACTGGTGTCCAAAATGTCCTATCCAACAAAGTAGCAGGCCTGCAAATCAAAATCAACAACAAGAAAGAATCCCTAACCAACCATACCAACTCCACGAACACTCCCCCACCGCCCACACCCCTGAACCCTACACCCAACCCACTCACCCGCTTCAGCTTTTCCAAAGTCTCCACATTAGAAGTGGAAAAAATCATTCTCTGCGTCAAACCGTCAAATTGCCAGGGCGACCCTTGCCCATCGCAAATCATTAAGGATGCGGCAAGAGACCTCTCACCATTCATTACCAAACTCATTAACGCCTCCTTCTCTTCAGGTATCATCCCCAACAATCTTAAAGAGTCCTGGGTTCTCGCTCTACTCAAGAAACCCTCCCTAGACCCTTCTATACCCACTAACTAAAGACCCATTACCACCGTCCCCTTCCTGCTCAAAATATTAAATAAGACAGCCTAGCTACAAATACAAAAATACCTCGAACTAAACCATCTTCTGGGAATCCGGCAATCAGGTTTTAGACCCCAACATGGGACAGAAACCACCCTCATTGATCTTAAGGCTCAAATTGACACCCTGAGAGATAATGGAAAAACTGCTTTACTGCTCCTTCTTGACCTTTCTGCAGCATTTGATTTAGTAGATCATAAAATCCTATGTAACCACCTGGACTCAGCAGCCCATTTCTCTCAAGAAGCCATCAGCTGGATTGAGTCGTTACTGAGTAACAGATCCATGCGTGTCTTCTCCCCCTCAGCATCCACTGACCCCATTCCCATCACATGTGGGGTCTCCCAGGGTTCCTGTGTCTCCCCCACACTGTACAACGTGTTCACTAAGCCCCTGTTTGATGACCTGGACGGTCTGGGTATCACCTACACTAATTATGCCGATGATACCCAGATCCTCATCCCGTTGACGGGAGATTACAACCTGGATTTGGCTTTGGTAAATAGGGTGTACCTCATCATCCAGGCATGGATGGCCTCCCTCCCACAGTCTTTGCCTGAATGATGACAAGACTGAACTCATTATCCTCGGATCCACCCCAAATTGAAAAAAAACTGGATCACAATTACACTAGATTCATCATAAACGGCAATTCTATCAAGGTAGCCAAGAAAGTGAAAACCCTGGGAATCTGCATAGACTCCTCCCTCTCCTTCCACAAACAGTTCAGCTCTATGGCTTCTCTACAGCCTACACATGTAAGCTAATAAGAGCAGCCAAACCCTTCCTATCCACTCAGAGTTGCATTACCCTAGCCACAGCCCTTGTACTATCAAAACTGGACTATTGTAACACCCACTACGTAGGAGCCAATAAATATGTTATCAATAAAATCCAGACTCTGCAAAACAATGCTCTTAGAGCAGCGCTTTGTATACCCAAGAGAGAACACATTTCCAATGTTAGGAGAGACCACAATTGGCTCACTACCACTTACAAAATCATGCTCAAAGTAGCCTCCTTAACACATAAATGCCTCAATAACGCAGCCCCCCGATATTTAGCCGACAGAATAAAAAGCCACACTCCCAACAGACCCACCAGAACCCAGAATGCAAATTTGCTCACAGTTCCCAGTTTCAAACGAACCAAAACAGGAGGCAACAGCTTCCAGGTGAAAGCAGCCCAACATTGGAATTCCTTGCCACCCTCCTTAAGGACACCTCAGACCTACCCTCACTTTAGACGTAACTACATTCAGTGGATAAAGAACAATGACCGATAACTCACCATGCCTTTGTAAATTGTGTAAATATGTATACATGTAAAACTGTTCTTCACTACATTTACTGTAACTGCCTTAACCCATGTACTCACTGTAAATTACTGTACAGCACTGTAACCAAGCTGAGAATAACCTTGCTGCTCCTGCACCTTTATACCGTCGGGTCTGGTGCGCATTATAAATGAATAAACAAACAAACAAACAAACTAATGCGCCCAGTAAATCAGATGTGTTTCCTCATGAATGTAACTCCAAAATAAATGAGGTAAAACATTTTGGGCCTCGTTACGAGTTTGGCGGTGTAGTAAAAAGTGGCAGTACTAAACACTGAGCTTGGAGGTAAACAAGGGGGGAAAAAACAGTGCGAATCTTGAGGGGTTTTACTCTACTTTAGATCCACAAAATGGCAGATTTTCCACTGGTTTTAATTCCTCCAAACTCCAATGGAGTCTGATGGAACTCTAAAATTTGGACTAACACCACCTTGGAATATGTAGGATTTACATCCAATTCCAAAGTGGTAACACAGCAGTAACAGTAATTCCGTTTGGTGGGTTTACCCCAGGGAAATCCGCCAAACTTGAAATGAGGCCCTTTGGCCCGTAAGTAAATGGGAAGTGCTATCACATGCCCTCCACCTTTGGTCCAAAAAGAGGTACTGATTCTTCTGTGCATATTTCTTATATGGGGCAGCTGCACTATCTGATTTCCATCTCTTAAGCAGGGATGGAATGAATTGTTGGATTTTGGCAAAAATTACATAGGAATTTCAGTCATTCTGCATGTGGTATTTCTGAAATATGCATGTTTGCCATCACTGTAGCACCCTAACAACAAACACTGAAGTCATAATCCATGAAAACCCCTTAGGATACCAATTGCAGAAATTCTAATTACCATATGTGCATTCCAGAAGGGAATACCACAATAATTATGATACCTGGGTATTTCTGAAATGTACACATGACCTTTCTTCCCTTCTGGTAGTAATGTCAAAATCCAGAAGGACCGCTCAGGAAATGTCACGCTGTATCGCTATTTAATGCATATGGTATTCCCATAATACTCTCTGTAGGCCCCTGAAGTGGTGACTGGTGCAGTATAAAAATAAAAACATTGTTGACATAACTTAACATATATACTTCAAAAGGCTGTCATTCCTGGCTTTCCCTCACTTGGTTGTCATGTAAGCTGCCCTTTCGGGAGACTTTTAAACTTATGAAGCAAGGATGTATTTGTGGCTGGAGGATCGCGCTTTAAAGAAAACAAAGGATATGAAAACGTATTTTTCAAGTGGGGATAATTCTTTTGGGATTTTACTCAATGCCCGGTTGCCTCTTCATCTGGTCAGATGGACCTTCTTCTGGGCAGTCCGGTAAAAGATGGCCATCTTGAGAGAATGCAGACTTTTGTTAAAAAGTGTGTATCACAAACCAACAGTCGCAATCTGTACTGTGAAAAAACATGAAATGCAGATTGGGACTATTGGGCTGTGATACATTGATTGTGATGTGCAAATAGGCGGGCGTGTCTTCTGTTTACACCCCTCTTTGCACCACAAATGGAACCCTTCAACCATCATCTCAAGCGGAATCATGACATTAACCCCAGACACCGCGATGCAAAGATTCCTCTAGAGGCAGCTATTGTGACCGCGTGATGTTATTGCAAACACAATCACGACAGAAATAGAACAATTTGGTCAAATTTGGCTGATAACTTAAATGCACACATCTGGCTTTTGAAATCTTAGAGTGCACTACTTGGGGGTTACACTCTGCCAAGATGCAATTGATATTTTGAAAGTACAGTATAGTTCTTGATTCCCCTAAATACATGTCAGGTGCTCAGAAAAGAGGTAGAGAAAAGGGAAGGCCTGATTATTGTCTATGGCCCCTCAGGCAGTTTTGGAATACAATAAGGAATGAGGCCAACTAGACCAGAGATGACAAATAACTATTGTTTTAATCAAAATAGTTTTTTTGTTTATTATCCAAATACACGTGATGAAAAAATCGGCTCTACAAACCAAATACAATACATCCCACCCAAAACCATTCATTCATCACTCATCCATCCAATAATCATATTCGCAAAAATTGAATAAAACAAGGTGATACTTTGTATATACCACAAATAGTAAATCAGTCAATTGCAAGTTCAACACTCAGTTATTTTACAATGTGCCGCTCTGTTGGTTTTCGGATTTTTTTTGAAAACTGTTGTCAACATGTTTCGGTTAAGTTTTCATACGAGGAAGAGACAGTCCCCTCGTGTATTGAAAGTGGCAGACGATAGAAGCGCATGCTCCTGACTGCACAGCAGAGTCCTGGTTTCCAGCTCTCGCCTTTAACAAGGCAGCCCTTCGGTTCACGGCCGTAAATCTTGCTACACTTCTTGCTAGTGAGCCGGAACAGTGATTTAACATACGGCTGTCTTAAGTGATTTAAAGACACAGTTGCTTTAATGAATTAAATTGGCACTAGTTTTGAATTGGAAATTAGAAGAAAGAGAATAATTTCCTTTCTGAGAGTAACAGGCATCCATTATGTGAAGCGCCATTGTTGGAAGCATTCACCACGGGATCTACTCCATCACACCGGTTCACCAGCCCCTGAATGTTTGAGAGGAGGTTAACAGATTTAAGGCTCTCCTGCCACACACCGCTCACCTTTGTTTTTTTTACCAAGAGACAACGCCAAAGTCGGCGATTGCTCTCCTGTCCTGAAGAAGGTTAAACACTAAGTCAATACACGAGGGGACTGTCTCTTCCTCGTATAAAACTTAACCGAAACATGTTGACAACAGTTTTCAAAAAAAAAAACGAAAACCAACAGAGGGGCACATTGGAAAATAACTGAGTGTTGAACTTGCAATTGACTGATTTACTATTTGTGGTATATACAAAGTATCACCTTGTTTTATTCAATTTTTGCAAATATGATTATTGAATTGATGAGTGATGAATGAATGGTTTTGGGTGGGATGTATTGTATTTGGTTTGTAGAGCCGATTTTTTCATGACATGTGTATTTGGATAATAAACAAAAAAACTATTTTGATTAAAACAATAGTTATTTGTCATCTCTGGTCTAGGTGCTCAGAAAAGCCATCATCACCCACTAAAGATCATAGGTGCATTATTTAATAAAACTGAGCACCGCACATCATTTTCTATTCCTACTGCAAGCACTTCCTATCTAAATTCCATTATTTTCGAGAACACATCACCACTGACTAGGTTTTCGTCTAAGAAAGCAATGCCACATGCTTTGGATTTTCTTATTGTAGTTAAAGAGATGGATGGGTGTGGTCTATAGAACATGTATCATTACTATTGAACAGCTATAGGACATTGGTACTCATTACAACTCTGGCGGTAGCCGTGCCGTTAAAAATGGCACGACTGCCGCCGGAGTTGCATTTTTTCCGGCACCCACGAATGGGCAACAAAAGGGTCATACCGAGCTCGGAGGACGCGGTAATTGCCCATTTGCGGGTGCCGGAATCAAGGGCCTCCCGATCCCCATTCTGCCCAACAGGGCTGAATGGGGATGGGGACGTCAGATGCACAAGCACATTCAGAGTTGTGCGGGTGCATCCGACGTGCTCTGCTCGCGGGTGCCGTTACACCCGCCAGGAAAAACTTGGCGGGTGAGACGGCACCCGCGAGCAGAGCTCGTAGTATGGCGGTCCGGGAACTACGGTACTGGCATGCTTACAGGTACCATAGTTCACGGACCGCCATGCTTGAATAGCATTATTCGGCATGCATCATTTCTGGATAACCTATGCCCAACACCCATGCAGAAACATTCGGCAAATATGGTAACAGTAACTATGTTTTTAAATTAAATTAATATTTTAAACACGCTTAATACCAGAAACCAGTCTCTAAGCGCAGGATCAGGAGTCAAACCTGTGTTGCTCTGCATTGTCTTGCTTCCAAAACGAACGCGTTGCACCTGAGCTATCCTCCCAGGTCTGTCAATTTAACATTGTCTCAAACCATTTTACATGTACGGTCAGAGATAACCCACATCTGCACACCACTTGAAATATACTATTGTCTGATGTTGCAATAGATGTAGTTGCAACAATCCAAACAAGCATTGGGGGCTTTTGCAGTTCAGCATATGTTACATCTACAAGGATGGGTTTGTGTTGGCCCTTTAAAGAAAGGGCCCGGTTCAAAGAACATGCAAGAAGCCGAGCTGGCCACCATGTGACTATTATGTGTGAGCTTTTAGCCTCTGATGTTTGATTAAATATCTGTAAAATGTTAAATAGAGGGTTGGGAAAGGAAGCCTGCAGCTTGCACCGCCTGCTATGGAGGGCCACATAAGCTTTTGCTCTCTCTGCCATGCAGCATGGCATCATCAATAATGCTGAAACACATCTTCAAGCTGGTACCGCCCCGGCTGTATATGATGTCTATCAGAATGGCGTAACCCATAACAAGCCGTTTACCAAAGGGGAAGGAAAGCAGGACTGTACCACTCCGAAATAGAATACAGACATGCATTATACACGAGACCGTCTGTCGGGGTACATGTACTCTTTGACAATTACCATTTCCACCAACATGAGAGTATTGTTCTGTAATAAGACCCAACACCAGTTTACCAGCTTGTCAATCTCCCTTCTCATCTTCCTCCCCCTTGATTCACCCACTTCTTTCCTACCCGCCACAGGGTTACAAGCTACTACTGCCGCGAGAGCCCCATCTGCTGCTGCCCTCCGCTGCGGCCTCCCCCATCTTTCGTCCCCTTCCCCTGTAACCTCAATCACAGCCCCCTCCAGCTGTGCCTTGGATGCCCTACTAATAACTTCCAAAGCCTCCCTGAGGGCCTTAGCATCCACCAGGCCCTTCTTCTTAGCACTCTCATCCACCATTCTACTGAAGCAGTACAAATGCGCACTTGCGCACTTCCTTGCTGCAATACCTAGCTAGCCCAGAGCCTATCCCCTTAACAAAAGAAGAGGAATACAGCGAAACACTATACCAGAATGGCTCCCTACCTATAAAACCAAAACTTGGAAATTCGAAACTAATCACAAATAAAAACATACACTCCAAATGAAGAGTGTACTTCAAAATGATTAATTAATTAACCAGGAAGGTCCAGAGGAGAAAAGAAAAATAGAACAGATATGGAAACACTAACAACTGGAAAATATATATATATATATACATGCTTATTCCTGATAGCAGGAATTACATTAATAACCTAACCTAACTCTTTTTTTAAAAAACATTTTTTTTAATATCTTGCCCCCAATAAAAGAAGCCACTTAAAGAGGGGACCACAGGGCTAATAAGCCCATAAAATATCACCCCAGACCACCAACTGCCAAAACCCCCACACAGAGCAAATAAGAAACTAAATAATGTGCTTTAAACGTGAAAAAAAAACTCTGGTGCGCGGCCCCTTTAAGGGAATCCAACGCCACCTATGGAGCTTGAACGCCTCCGCACAATGCAAGAGGCTCCGTGAACTGTGCTCCAAAGCCGTCGCCTGTATGAGCAGAAGCCCCCTGGGGAAGAGCGCAGAAGAGCCTGCGTCCCACCCCCAACCACTGAATAAACCCACAGATGGGAGGGGAAACCGCGCACGACGGCGCTGACCACCCGCAAAAGCTGCACGAGCAGCACACAATGGACGCCCTTGCCCCACGTACCAGGCGCGAACAACAGCAGCGCTGGCAGCAAGTAAGGGGGAGGTGCCTTATCTATGGCACCTCCAACTATTTCTTCTAATTAAATATTTTTTTAAAATAATAAATAAATCTAAAGCTCCCCAACTAACACTACACTACCCTAGCCCACCTCACCTCAACTCCACTACCCTGGGTACCCTCACTGGGAAAGGCTCTGGAGCAGGTGACCTGTCAGACATACGTCCCAACCGTCGCCTGCTCCAGAACCTTCCCCAGACCCTTAAATACCCCAGGGGGGGGGCGCTCTATGCACAGGCCTGCTCGCTGGCCTGTGCAGCGCCAAAATACCCCGGGGGGAAACGCTTTGCGTTCCCCCCAGGCCTCCTTAATGGTTTGCTTACACAGGATTGCAACTGCAAATGAAACACTGAAACTGTATCCGTGGTTATTTCTCATAACCTAAGTGATGAGATAGTGAGTCCCCAGTCAAAACAGTGGGTACATGCCACAGATGGAAGAAACAGAAACTGACAATGGCACCCACTGGAGACTTGAGAATGAGATCCCAGTGAATGAAGAATTATAAGATTCTTATGAATTTGAGTGGAGTGGGGGATATTCGCGGGGTAGCCGGCCAGACACATTCACTGAAGGATTATTTGTTGAAATATATCTGGATGGGCTCATTGTGAGTATGTTGGTAACGTTAGGAACAGGAGTATTTAAAAACCACCTGTTTTTACTGGCCATATTCAATATGAGTATTGAGGTATTTAACTTTTGCTGTGCAGTATTTCTGAATTATCACCAGCATTAAAGTTTTCAGGAAATATCAAAGGTATTTCCCCATCATTTTATATCCCCCCCCCCCCAAAAAAAAAAGTGAAGGCAAAATCTTTGTTCTCACCTGCATGACAAACCATTATATCCCATTTGTGCATCCCTGTCACAAAAACATGCAGGGGAGCTGCACAGGGCCTTCATGCTAGCATCGTCTCCACCCCTGTACAAGAAGATTCAGAATGCGCTGAAGGGTGAGCAGTGTGCACTGCTGCTGCTTCTTTGCATTTCCTAACCTCACACAATGATACAAATACACCTTCACATTTCTAATAAAACGGACATGACGTATGACTGCAAAAATGCATACAGTATTTCAGAGAGATCACATTTTGGTATGACTTTGCTATGATAGTAGCTGTAAAGTCATAATCAGTATGTTCGACCAAGCACACCACATGGTATTCCTAGCAAAACTAATTTCAAACACTCATCCCCCTCATTCTCCTGACTTTGAACCAACTCCCAGTGACCTCCAATCCTCACCACCTCGTAGAAGGTTACAACAAAATCATGCACTCAGCCTTAGGCGCTATTGCACCACTAAAACTGAGAAAATGCAAACCGAAAAAACACCTGAATACGTGGTTCTCTACCCACCTAAAAGCTCTCAGATTAGAGAAACGTAAAAAGGAACAAGCTTGGAGACAATCTCCCACCGACATTAACAAGACGATTCTTAACAAAATAGCCTCCAAATACAAAAAAGAAATCATAATCACTAAACAAGAATCATATAACCAGCGAATATCACAAGCCAAATCTAGCACTAAAGAATTGTTCACTATTATCAAAGAATTGGAATCACCTGTCTCAATCCCAGATACTTGTGTGAAAGACAAACAATGGTGCACTGGTGTCCAAAATGCCCTATCCAACAAAGTAGCTGGCCTGCAAATCAAAATCAACAACAAGAAAGAATCCCTAACCAACCATACCAATGCCACGAACACTCCCCCACCGCCCACACCCCTGAACCCGACACCCAACCCACTCACCCGCTTCAGCTTTTCCAAAGTCTCCACATTAGAAGTGGAAAAAATCATCCTCGGCCTCAAACCGTCAAATTGCCAGGGCGACCCTTGCCCGTCACAAATCATTAAGGATGCGGCAAGAGACCTCTCACCATTCATTACCAAACTCATTAACGCCTCCTTCTCTTCAGGTATCACCCCCAACAGTCTTAAAGAGTCCTGGGTTCTCGCTCTACTCAAGAAACCCTCCCTAGACCCTTCTATATCCACTAACTAAAGACCCATTACCACCGTCCCCTTCCTGCTCAAAATATTAGATAAGACAGCCTAGCTACAAATACAAAAATACCTTGAACTAAACCATCTTCTGGGAATCCGGCAATCAGGCTTTAGACCCCAACATGGGACAGAAACCGCCCTAATCGATCTTAAGGCTCAAATTGACACCCTGAGAGATAAAGGAAAAACTGCTTTATGCTCTTTCTTGACCTTTCTACAGCATTTGATTTAGTAGATCATAAAATCCTATGTAACCACCTGGACTCAGCAGCCCATTTCTCTCAAGAAGCCATCAGCTGGATTGAGTCGTTCCTGAGTAACAGATCCATGCGTGTCTTCTCCACCTCAGCATCTGCTGACCCCATTCCCATCACATGTGGGGTCCCGCAGGGATCCTGTGTCTCTCCCACACTGTACAACGTGTTCACTAAGCCCCTGTTTGATGATCTGGACGGTCTGGGTATCACCTACACTAATTATGCCGATGATACCCAGATCCTCATCCCCTTGACGGGAGATTACAACCTGGATTTGGCTTTGGTAAATAGGGTGTACCTCATCATCCAGGCATGGATGGCCTCCCACAGTCTATGCCTGAATGATGACAAGACTGAACTCATTATCCTCGGATCCACCCCAAATTTAAACAAACTGGATCACAATTACACTAGCTTCATCACAGACAGCAACTCTATCAAGGTAGCCAAGGAAGTGAAAACCCTAGGAATCTACCTTGACTCCTCTCTCTCCTTCCACAAACAGGTCAGCTCTATGGCTTCTCTACAGCCTACACATGTAAGCTAATAAGAGCAGCCAAACCCTTCCTATCCACTCAGAGTTGCATTACCCTAGCCAGAGCCCTTATACTATCAAAACTGGACTATTGTAACACCTACTACGTAGGAGTCAATAAATATGTTATCAATAAAATCCAGACTCTGCAAAACAATGCTCTTAGAGCAGCGCTTTGTATACCCAAGAGAGAACACATTTCCAATGTTAGGAGAGACCACAATTGGCTCACTACCACTTACAAAATCATGCTCAAAGTAGCCTCCTTAACACATAAATGCCTCAATAACGCAGCCCCCCGATATTTAGCCGACAGAATAAAAAGACACACTCCCAACAGACCCACCAGAACCCAGAATGCAAATTTGCTCACAGTTCCCAGGTTCAAAAGAACCAAAACAGGCGGCAACAGCTTCCAGGTGAAAGCAGCCCAACATTGGAATTCCTTGCCACCCTCCTTAAGGACACCTCAGACCTACCCTCACTTTAGACGTAACTACATTCAGTGGATAAAGAACAATGACCGATAACTCACCATGCCTTTGTAAATTGTGTAAATATGTATACATGTAAAACTGTTCTTCACTACATTTACTGTAACTGCCTTAACCCATGTACTCACTGTAAATTACTGCACAGCACTGTAACCAAGCTGAGAATAACCTTGCTGCTCCTGCGCCTTTATACCCTCGGGTCTGGTGCGCATTATAAATGAATAAACAAACAAACAAACAAACAAATTAATGCACCCAGGAAATCAGATGTGTTTCCTCATAAATTTATCTCCAAAATAAATGAAGTAAAACATTTTGGGCCTCGTTACGAGTTTGGCGGTGTAGTAAAAAGTGGCAGTACCAAACACTGAGCTTGGAGGTAAACAGGGGGAGAAAAAAAAACAGCGCGTGGCTCGAGGGGTTTTCTCTACTTTACATCCACAAAATGGCAGAATTTCCACCGGTTGTAATTCCTCCAAACTCCAATGGAGTCTGATGGAACTCTAAAATTTGGACTAACACCAACTTGGAATATGTAGGATTTACATCCAATTCCAAGGTGGTAACACAGCGGTAACAGTAATTCCGTTTGGTGGGTTTACCACAGGGAAATCCGCCAAACTTGAAATGAGGCCCTTTGGCCCGTAAGTAAATGGGAGGTGGTCCAAAAAGAGGTATTGATTCTTCTGTGCATTTTTCTTATATGGGGCAGCTGCACTATCTGATTTCCATCTCTTAAGCAGGGATGGAAATGAATTGTTGCATTTTGGCAGGCACCTGCAGTGGTGACTGGTGCAGTATAAAAATAAAAACATTGTTGACATAAATTAACATATATGCTTCAAAAGGCTGTCCTTCCTGGCTTTCCCTCACTTGGTTGTCATGTAAGCTGCCCTTTCGGGAGACTTTTAAACTTATGAAGCAAGGATGTATTTGTGGCTGGAGGATCGCTCTTTAAAGAAAACAAAGGATATGAAAACGTATTTTTCAAGTGGGGATAATTCTTTTGGGATTTTACTCAATGCCCGGTTGCCTCTTCATCTGGTCAGATGGACCTTCTTCTGGGCAGTCTGGCAAAAGATGGCCATCTTGAGAGAATGCAGACTTTTGTTAAAAAGTGTGTATCACAAACCAACAGTCGCAATCTGTACTGTGAAAAAACATGAAATGCTGATTGGGACTATTGGGCTGTGATACATTGATTGTGATGTGCAAATAGGCGGGCGTGTCTACTGTGTACACCCCTCTTTGCATCACACATGGAACCCTTCAACCATCATCTCAAGCGGAATCATGACATTAACCCCAGACACCGCGATGCAAAGATTCCTCTAGAGGCAGCTATTGTCACCGCGTGATGTTATTGCAAACACAATCACGACAGAAATAGAACAATTTGGTCACATTTGGATGATAAGTTAAATGCTGAGGGGCCTCATATCTTTGAAAATATGCTTTGCTAGTTACACATCTGGCTTTTGGAATCTTAGAGTGCACTACTTGGGGGTTACACTCTGCCAAGATGCAATTGATATTTTGAAAGTACAGTGTAGTTCTTGTTTCCCCTAAATACATGTCAGGTGCTCAGAAAAGCCATCATCACCCACTATAGATCATAGGTGCATTATTTAATAAAACTGAGCACCCCACGTCATTTTCTATTCCTACTGCAAGCACTTCCTATCTAAATTCCATTATTTTCGAGAACACATCACGACTGACTAGGTTTTCGTCTAAGAAAGCAATGCCACATGCTTTGGATTTTCTTATTGTAGTTAAAGAGATGGATGGGTGTGGTCTATAGAACATGTATCATTACTATTGAACAGCTATAGGACATTGGTACTCATTACAACTCTGGCGGTAGCCGTGCCGTTAAAAACGGCACGACTGCCTCCTGAGTTGCATTTTTTCCGGCACCCGCGAATGGGCAACAACCGGGTCATGCCGAGCTCGGAGGACACGGTAATTGCCCATTTGCGGGTGCCAGAATCAAGGGCCTCCTGATACCCATTCTGCCCCACGGGGCTGAATGGGGATGGGGACGTCGGATGCACAAGCACATTCAGAGTTGTGCGGGTGCATCCGACGTGCTCTGCTCGCGGGTGCCGTTACACCCGCCAGGAAAAACCTCGCAGAGCTCGTAGTATGGCGGTCCGGGAACTACGGTACCGGCATGCTTACAGGTACCGTAGTTCCCGGACCGCCATGCTTGAATAGCATTATTCGGCATGCATCATTTCTGGATAACCTATGCCCAATACCCATGCAGAAACATTCGGCAAATATGGTAACAGTAACTATGTTTTTAAATTAAATTAATATTTTATAGCATGCTTAATACCAGAAACCAGTCTCTAAGCGCAGGACCAGGAGTCAAACCTGTGTTGCTCTGCATTGTCTTGCTTCCAAAACGAACGCGTTGCCCCTGAGCTATCCTCCCAGGTCTGTCAATTTAACATTGTCTCAAACCATTCTACATGTACGGTCAGAGATAACCCACATCTGCACACCACTTGAAATATACTATTGTCTGATGTTGCAGTAGATGTAGTTGCAACAATCCAAACAAGCATTGGGGGCTTTTGCAGTTCAGCATATGTTACATCTACAAGGATGGGTTTGTGTTGGCCCTTTAAAGAAAGGGCCCAGTTCAAAGAACATGCAAGAAGCCGAGCTGGCCACCATGTGACTATTATGTGTGAGCTGTTAGCCTCTGATGTTTGATTAAATATCTGTAAAATGTTAAATAGAGGGTTGGGAAAGGAAGCCTGCAGCTTGCACCGCCTGCTATGGAGGGCCACATAAGCTTTTGCTCTCTCTGCCATGCAGCATGGCATCATCAATAATGCTGAAACACATCTTCAAGCTGGTACCGCCCCGGCTGTATATGATGTCTATCAGAATGGCGTAACCCATAACAAGCCGTTTACCAAAGGGGAAGGAAAGCAGGACTGTACCACTCCGAAATAGAATACAGACATGCATTATACACGAGACCGTCTGTCGGGGGACATGCACTCTTTGACAATTACCATTTCCACCAACATGAGAGTATTGTTCTGTAATAAGACCCAACACCAGTTTACCAGCTTGAACATGTAAAGATGGCATTAACATTAAGGTAGACATGCTAGTTACAACGGAGGCATGAACGCCATATGCCAAATTTAGCATGAGACATATTTGAGCAACAATCCTGCTTTTCCGTTTAGATGCGGGACTAATAAAGCACCTTTTCTACTCAGTCTTTTCCTGCACGTTTCAAGTTTTGAAAATGAGTTCATGTTCCATGAATACTGCAAACCCTCCAACCAATCATCGCCCCCCCCCCCACCAATATGCAACATAGAAATTCCACACACAGCCTTAGATGATAGCTGTTTTAACATCGCAGGGTGAACTTCTTACATATCATATCGCTTTTTATGCTTTCAGTGTCAAGCCCCAACGCAAACTCCCCATGCTGCCTTTAAGTCTTTCTTTCTCTTCTCTTGAGTCCTTTCCATCCCAGCACCCCACTACCAACTAAAATGGAGGGAAAGTGAGAAACAGAGAGAGAAGTAGAGAGAGAGAGAGAAACAGAGAGAGAGGGGAGACACAGAGGAGCATGTGAAGGGGAAAGAAGGAACGATAGATGAAGTGAAACAGAGGGAGGGAGTGAGAGGGATAATGTGACTGTGATTGATGGACTATGATGCAGTGTTATTAGGATAAAGACCAAGAACCAGAGCAAACAAGGATGGACCGGGATGAAGTATTAGGAAAACGAGGGACTAGCATGCAGGAAAAAAACGTGGATTAATGGGAAGGAATAGGATGAAAGAAGGAGGATAGTGAAGTATCAGAGCAAAAGAGAAGGATTAGGATGATGGACAACTAGCACTATGGTGGACTAGAGACGATGGAAAACTAGCAGTATGGTGGACTAGGGAAACGGACTAGAGAGAAGGACTAGGATGAAGGAGAAGGACTAGGATGGGAGGGCGATAGAGAAGAAGGATGATGAAGAGAAAAGGACTAGTTCAAATGCCAAAGGCTAAGTGGTAGTATAAATGAATAGAACTATGATGAAGTCTAGAACTAGGATACAGGATAAGGACTAGGATGGAGGGAGGAGAAGGAATGGGGCAGAGGGCTGGAATGGAGGAAGACTTGGACAAAGGAGGAGGACTGGAATAAAGGACTAGAATGAAAGTCAAGGATGAAGGTAAGGTCTAGGGTGAATGGCTAGAAGAAAGCATGAAGGGCTAGTATGAAGGACTAGGGGTAAGGAGAAGGAAAAGGAGTAGGGTAAATGAGTAGAAATCTAATGAATGGGAAGGACTAGGATGTAGTGCAAGTACTGGGATGAAGAAAGAAGGAATAAGATGAAGGTGCACACTAATGTGAAGGACACAGGAATAGTATGAGGGACTACGTGAATAATGAGGGACTGAAACGAAGGGCACATAAATAGGACGAAGGGTGAAGGGGAAAGACTGGAGTGAAGAGGAAGGGCTCGAATGAAAAGGGAGGATTTAGATGAAGGAGCAAGAGAAGAGATAGGATGAAAGAGAGGGAATAGAAGGAAGGAGAAGTAGTAGGACAAAGGGAACGGGTGAATGAGGACGACTAGGATGAAGGAGGAGGACTAGGGGGAAGGTGGGAACTAGAGTGAAGGGGAAGGATGGCAGATGAAGGTCACCCACTGTCATGGTCATGAAGTCAGGGCCACAGGCATGCAGAGGTCGCATGCACAGGAGACCTGGGTGGACACTGTCCTGGCGCCTTTGGCGCCAGACTCATGAATAAAAGTAAACAAGAACATCCATTTAACACCAAAAAGCTTTTATTATGGACATAGCACTTCAGATGCATTAACCTTGAATATTCCATCCATTAAGCAGAATGCATTAACCTTGAATAATCCATCCATTAAGCAGCCCCAAGTGCATTCTTGGTTGTGGCTGCTAATGGATTGCCTTTGCACGTACTCACACTCTAGGAGTGGCAGGGTGTGGCTGGTAAGCCGGCCCTAATGGGCGTGCCCACAATCTCAGCTATATAAGCTGCCCTGATCCTCCAGACAGACGCATTGCGTTATTCTGCACTTGCAAGCAGCGTAACGCTCACCGTCGCCTGTGGTCAGACTTACCGTTGAAGATCCTGCTTCCTGGACATCCTGCTTCCTGCCAGCATTCTTATGAACTGGGGGAAGCTGTCCTTACCTGTGCATCTCTTTGGCGAACCAAGTATTCATCTTTACACTTTCCGGAACGCTAAAATCTTCATCTTGGCACCGCAGCACAACACGCTCCGTCGTCGACAGTAGTGCCTTCAAGGAAAAACACAAGACAAGGTTAAAAATTGGAAAAAAACAGTCAGTTTAAGGTTTCGCTTCGCCATACTTCGAGCTTTTCCTTAAACCATCACTTACCTGCTGTCGAACATTGTGGTAGCATCCATCTCCCATCCGGCCATGTCTCGCGTCTCACAGCTGCATTGAGGACACATTTCCATCTAAGGGAAGAAAACAGAAGTGCGACATTATTGCGGGCATAAATAGGAGCAACATATAAAGACATTAAACACAACGAACAGTATCACAAGACCTCAAGAAAGACTTACCAATCATAAGGAGAAGCATAGTCGCAGCTGGACTGGACTAATCCTTATCAGGGATCAGTGAAGGAACTAAATCCCATTTGACGCGCCCCTGTCAGAAGTAGCAGGACAGAGAGCTTATCTTCCATAATTCACAGGTGAGCTTCATGGGCCGGCGTATGCTCACAGAAACCGTACTTTGGGGTAAAGGGTTCGAGAGGTACAACAATCACAGACTGGCGCACTCACACACTGTTATTTCCACGCAGGAGGAGTATCACCATGTACCACCGCTCAAAGCTTTTGTACTGAGGAGAAGCATGAAGGGGGGTGATTCAAGTTCAGGGAGGGCTGCAACCATGCCCCAACGCCTCCGCAGAGACCAGGTGAGCATAACAGAATGCGAAGCCTCTACTAATACTCTCTGCCTGGGCGTTATGGAAACTTCAGAAACAGATCAGTTAGCCCTCTTACTAGGGGAATTACGGGCTGAGGTACATGCTTCAAGACAGGAAACCAATGCATTAAGTAGGGTCTTATAGTAAAATCGAGAAAGAACTGACGAATTGGCAAGACAAATGCTACATTTGTACCAAATAGTAAATGTACTATTTGGCCGAATAACGAATAGCTGCCCCAACTATTCGGCCAAAGCCAAATAGTTCCCGAATAGTAGATTACTACTGGGAATGTGTCAAGATATGCATAAGAAGCCAAAACTGTTGGCTTTGCCAATGCTTGTTTTAGCAGGACTTCAGTGAAGGACAAGCTTATACATGGATTACAGCTGTAACTAAGCTTTAGAAGGGGAGGGCCCTGTAGGAGACGTTATCGGCACTGCTGGTGGTGGAGAGAGGAGGCGGGAGACAGCGCTGCTTTCAGTGTTCATATGTTAACACATTAATCCTTTGCAGGCAGTGAACTGACCTGCCTTCACGTAACGCAGAAGTTGCTCTGGCTGATGTGGCTCACATAAAATGCACACCAGCAAAATTGGGAACTAGTCCAGAATTATTGGCTGCTGCCATCTGTAATCTAGACATTTGGTGGCGCTGCCCGCTGCTATCGGTAATGCATACTGGCCATAAGCAGTGCCTGGTAAGATCAGCTCTGCCTGCTTCCATCAGTGCTGCCTGCTGCCTGTGTCCTGCTGCCGGCAGTGTCGGCTCAGAGGCCTCTCGTGTGCACTTGGAGGAATGTCTTGGAACAGTACAAAGACTTACAAGGGGCCCGGAGGCAGCACATGAGCGAAGTAAAAGAATGAGTGAGTGTGGAGGATGGATGTTCCTGAGTGAGGATTCAGGATTTTGGCACTGCCCGTACTGGCATCCAGTGTGACTAGCAGGGTGGCTGGTGTCCAGTCTGGACCAGGTGCTATCAGGACTGAACTACCATTTTCCAAATGGAATGGGGCGTGTTGGCGTTTTTGTCATATTGTGCCAAAGTTACCAGATAGCTTCATGTCACCTGCACGCCACAGTCAGTTCTCCCGGCTTAGCTCTTACTTCATTGTTTCCTTACTCTGCATGTTGTGTGTTCTCTGTCTACCATGAACTTTTAAGGGAACCTTATGTGTACTCGTACCTCATTTATACCCAAAAGAAACAAGCTGGTCCTAAGGCTGGACATTAATTTGAGACTGTGGGGTATTGGTTTTGAAAGTAACCCACCTTGCGGTTTTAAAAGTGTCAATAACTTTACTTTCTTGGCTGTTTTGCCAGTTCCTGTTGATTGGAAACCCTGCAACGCTAGATACAAAGGAGCGACCTTGCACATCACCTGGTCCTTCTGGGGTGCAGCCTTCTCCCGCCTTTCCGGCTCCACCTCCCGCTGACTCTGGTGGGTAGCATTCACGTGTTTGAATAGATCTTTAACACCTCTTCACTCTAAGAGCTGGTGTTAATAGTTGCACTTCATGACAATGGGGGAACTGCAGGGGCAGGCTCTCTCATAAACCGCAGATGTATGCGGATTGATCACTGGCGGCGGACTGGTGGGGAGGTGAACATTCCATAGTGTTAGTGTGGACTAAAGCAGACATGCATCTCAAAAGCAAATCACGATCAGGTGCCGGGGGAGAAGCAACACTGCATTCACAATCACAAATCAAGATGTGGGTGTACACATCACCCATCATTTGCACAACACACTGCCCAGTCTTTGATGCCTGAACGCCACTCGTAAACTCATCCCCAGGGCCACAACACAACTTGACAAATCTCTGTTTCCACGTTTGCAGCATTAAACAAAGAGCGCATGATGCAGCACAGAGAAATGCATATTCTGCACTTGATGTGGAAGCGGAACCCGCTCTTTGATGTACGTGGAAACCCCTGTGCACCCGTCGCTCACAACACTCGACTGGAGCTCTGAAATATGCCAGAAGTCGCCTCATGAAAGTCTCATGTTACAACAATTCCTCACAGGAAAATGTGTTCCGTGTGGACCGGCACTGCAATGACACGTGATCCTTAAAAGACACTAGGGAAGACGCACATGAACCAGGCACTTTGAGAATGTTCAGTAAGAGCCAAGAATAGTATTTGAGGTGCTACTGATATACTGCTAAAGAGGAACAAATGAGGATAGGTTGCTAGGATGATCACTCAAGAAAACTCAAATGGCTGCATCATAGGTAACACATTATAATCCTATGATGGATGTATCATTTGGGAAATGTATCCTTCTGTGCATGCTACAGGCTCCGTTAGCTCCCTGTCACCCCATTGGCCAGTCAGCTCTGTTTCCTATGGCATAATTCCGGGAGACTCAGTACTGCTAAAGGCATGCGTTTTGTTATTGCCTAGTAAAATGTGCGTGGTCTCGGAATGCACAGATCGTAGGGAGAAAGTGGAGCCTATCCAGTCTCCCAAATGTGCATAATATTCATTTATTTGAAAAGGTGCAGGTGAACAGCAGAGGGAACACAGTTGTGTTTCTGTAAACCAACGTTTCTGCACACCGCTAACAAGGTTTCCTCCTGCCTGCCATTTGCATTGGCAGCCATCAGAAAGATTATTTACTGCAAACTGTAAGCCTCACACGCTCTAATTCTACTGGGCAAACAGAGAGAAGCGCTCTGTGTTGCGCATCCGGTGTGTGGATAAATGCAAATCCTGTGTGATGTGATGGAAATGATATAATTGTACAATTATGTTGGTGGTTCAGTGTGGAAGACAATAAAATGACTTTGAGTGGGTGTTGAAAATGTGATATAGCCTGCGTGATATGATCCGAATGTCTCCACGCAGATTCAGTGCAATAAATACTAGGGGTGTAACTTCGGCTTCGAGTAATAATGAATTATTCAGCCAAATGCCAAATAGCTAATTGCATCCAGAATTCGGTCGAATAATTACTCGAAGGCGAATTTCGGTACACCCCTACTACATTTACAAGCAGGACAGGTTCCACTGCCTGGAGTGACCCAATCTTCTCATTCTTCCACCCCACAACAATCAACACCGGTTCAGGTGGTTCTTCCAGGAGCAGTGTCTCTAGCCACTCTCGAATGCTTCATCAGCGACCCAAACAAGTTAGCTGCATTTATGAACCAATTTCGCCTTCATTTCTTGTGCAGACAAGGAGCCTTTCCTAATGACCAAGCCAAAGTGGCGTTTGTACTCTCGTATTTAGGAGGTAGTGCGGCGGACTGATCTATACATTTGGTAAATCAAGATGAACCTTTACTCTGTAACTTTGGTAATTTCCAACATGAGATGGAGAAATTGTTTGCCCGTCATACTCAAGGGCAAGCTCTGGACGAGTTGTTTTCTTTCAGACAAGGGGTCAAGATCTATTAACCTATACTGCAACCTTCAATCGTCTCATAGCCCAGACCAACTGGCCAGAAGAGAAGAGGACTACACTCTTTTACCGAGGGTTATGTGGAGAACTTAAGGATGTGTTGGCGCAAGTAGTGAATCCCCCTGAGAGATGTGCGGAGTACATAGACCTGACGGTGCAACTCGATCATAGGTTGCAAAATCGGAAAATGGATCGAGCTAGATCAGAGGGACAGTCAGTTTACGTACGACCTCGTGAGAATCAGACTAAACCACATGAACACAACAACAGCTTTGATTATATTGTGGACAAGCAGGTCACTTCCTCAATGACTGCCCGGTAAAACCACCCAAGAAAACGGTTGGGGCAACGGACAAAACTGATGAAGAATAAGAACAGAACTCAGGAAATGCCAATGCCCAGCAAGTGTAGGGGTCCGCTTGTCGAGCATGAAAAAGGAATCCGTACAGACCTCACATCTAGTCCTTTCAGTGCTTTTGGTGAATCACAAGCAACCATCACAAATACATGCCTTGGAGGCATATATTGATTGTGGAGCTGTGGGTAACTACATTGACCAAGATTTGGCTCTCCGAATAGGCCTTCCTCTCCGAAAGAAGCAGAAATCGGAAAACGTCACTGCTGTGGATGGTTCTCAGCTATAGTCCTACTGCACTGAACCTGCACCTGGGCCACTCTCACCGACCTCGGTCCTTGGCCCAGCCACTCTCCACTTGCACTGCCTCCCTGGCAACCCTTGCACTGTGGGACTGTCTCTGCATCCCTTACAGCCCCCCCTCCCAGCACTTGTCTGCACTTACCTTGCACTTGCCACCAGCTGGCCCTATTTATTATTATTTTTTTCTTATTCTACTTACCCGGTTCAGCACTTCCCCCTCTCCCCTTCCCCTTGCACTTTTTCCCTTCCCCCTACCCCTGCACTTGCGCGATCTGAATGATACCTGGCCTAGTAGGATCGTTGTCTGTCTTTCCCCTCTGTTCCCCCCTCCCTGCCTCGTCGCGCCTTGAAACACTTGTGTATAGGCGTGTTACAAATGCCATATCATGTCATATCATATCATATCGTGCCAGTGACACAATACACTGAGAAAGTCAAGCTTCTGTGTCAGGACTTTCTAAGCCTAATGTAACTGTGTGATCTTGGGCGCATTTGTGCTCTGCTCTCTCTAAGAGTGGGCCCAGCCTTTGGACTTTGGCTCATCAGTGACTTTTTGCTCTCTGCCTTGCTAACAGTGTTCCTGAACCATAGAGTGGTGTACTTCTTCATATTCTGTCTTTTCCCCCCCTTTCTCGCAAACTTATTAGAGTGCAATCTAGTTAAGCACTCACCTCTGTATGAAAATAAGTGGTGTTTTACTGTGATTTATCTAATAGGGAAAAAGGGGTGTATATATCATAATAGTAACTGTGTTTAGGATAAGTTTACAATAAGAGTGCTGGAGTGTTTCAACTGTGTGTTTTTAAATAAATAATTATATACTTTGATACCAAAGCTCTGGTCAGTGTTTGCTTGTATTATTGTATCTGAGTGCCTATTGAGTATACTTTGCATACTGCCTAACTCTTCTTGAGGGAAGTCTGACTGCTCAGCCAGAGCTACCAGGTAAATCTGGGTGGTACAGACTGCTACCAAGTGGGTTTACTGCCAACACCTGTAGTCTTAAATCTTTTGCAGTGTTCCCTAAGGGAACTGCACAGGTTTCTGCCTAACAGCTATGTGTAAGTCAATGTCTCTATGTCGCACCCCGATGCCTGCGGGCTTTCGGCGCCTTATAAACAAATAAATAAATAAAATGAACAAAAGTAAACAAGAACATCCATTTAACACCAAAAAGCTTTTATTATGGACATAGCACTTCAGATACATTAAACTTGAACATTCCATCCATTAAGCAGAATGCATTAACCTTGAACGTTCAATCCATTAAGCAGCCCCAAGTGTATTCTTGGGTGTGGCTGCTAATGGATTGCCTTTGCACGTGCTCAATCTCTAGGAGTGGCAGGGTGTGGCTGGTAAGCGGCCCTAATGGGCGTGCCCACGATCTGAGCTATATAAGCTGCCCTGATCCACAAGACAGACGCTTCACGTTATTGTGCACTTGCAAGCAGTGTAACTCTCACCGTCGCCTGAAGTCAGACTTACCTTTAAAGATCCTGCTTCCTGGACATCCTGCTTCCTGCCAGCATACTTACCAATTGGGGGAAGCTGTTCTTATCTGTGTATCTCTTCGGTGAACCAAGTATTCATCTTTACACTTTCCGGAACGCCAAAATCTTCATCTTGGCACCACAGCACGACACGCTCCATTGTCCACTGCCAGGAAAAACAGAAGACAAGTTTAGACATCGTTTAGACATCGAAAAAACAGTCAGTTTAAGGTTGCGCTTCGCCATACTTTGCGCTTTTCCTTAAACTATCACTTACCTGCTGTTGAACATTGCGGTAGCATCCATCTCCCATCCGGCCGCGTCTCACGTCTCAAAGCTGCATTGAGGCCACATTTCCATCTAAGGGAAGAAAACAGAAGAGAGACATTATTGTGGGCATAAATAGGAGCAACATATAAAGACATTAAACACAACGAACAGTATCACAAGACCTCAAGAAAGACTTACCAATCATAAGGAGAAGCATAGTCGCAGCTGGACTGGACTAATCCTTATCAGGGATCAGTGAAGGAACTAAATCCCATTCGACGCGCCCCTGCCAGAGCTTATCTTCCATAATTCACAGGTGAGCTTCATGGGCCGGCGTATGCTCACAGAAACCGTACTTTGAGGTAAAGGGTTCGAGAGGTACAACAATCACAGACTGGCGCACTCACACACTGTTATCTCCACGCAGAAGCAGTATCACCACGTACCATCGCTCACAGCTTTTCTACTGAGGGAGAGGCCTGAAGGGGGTTGATTCAAGTGCAGGCAGGGCTGCAACCGTGCTCCAACGCCTCCGCAGAGACCAGGTGAGCGTAACTCCCTCCATTTAATATTTCTGGCATTTCACTTGACTGAATCTTTTCATCCTTTCTGGTTGCCTCCCACCCTATCTATCAGGGATGTCATTTCACCAAAATGTCAGGGGTAGCGGAAGTGACATCACACGACCCTTGACCTCTGATGACATTACTGGAAGTGAATTCCTTTGACCCCCCACCCCGAAGTGATATCAGAGGGAGCGATAGAACACGACTTTTCACCACTTGGCAAAACAGGACGTTGCATCACATACCATTGTTCCTAAGTACACTACGAAAAATATGGTTACAATAGCACTATAATGTGATACACATTTCATAGAAGAATGGATCACCATAAGTATCGTTAAGATCAGTGTGTATAGGCCCATATTACCAAATTACTGTGAATGGAAGCAGAAGTCCATGGCCAAATGATAAATATGTGTTATTATATAGCACTTACGCTTAAGCGCTTTATATAGAACAGATATACATACAATATCACCCAACCTATGTTGGTACTCATTTATCGACTTCAGAAGAATGAAAGGCTGAGTTGAGGTATTTAAGAACAGACTAATTCAGTGGATCTCACCCTGAAGTGTGCCTAAAATAAACCTTTAATGAGTTTAGCAATTATTGTATAGAATTCCAGAAAGACAAATTATTTGTTATTCCTATTCTTTCTTATTTAGGGTCACTGCTGAAAGTGTTACACTTGTGGAAACCCTGTTTTTTTTATTTTAAGAGGCTTGAACAAGAAAGCCAGCCACTCCAGAAGCAAAGAGCCAGATGGCGCTGTCGACAAACCAGGAAAATGCATTTCATTTCTCTTTTACAAAAAATTCTTTTGAACTTTCTTTTAAGGTTAGCAAGGAAGACCAGAGGGGTAGAAAGGGAGACCTCAGGGGTCACATTTGTGACCCATAAATGACATCCCTGCTATCTATTCTTCAGACCATCTCCTACTTACTTTGTCCCCTTCTCTCGCCACTTAGACCTTCACCTGCCACTACTCTTTTCCATTGATGTGATATTCGCTCTTTCAACCCCACTTCCTTTCTTTCGGCTGCTCTCTTCTTCTTTACCCTATATCAAAACGATGTTCCTGCCATTTCATTTTTCAATTTCTACCTCAGATATGCCAACACCTTCTATGCTGGTCCCCCAACTGACTTAATGGATACATTACGGTGAGCACAAAATGCAACGGTTTCATTTGTCTGTGGCCTCCAGAAACGGGACCATATCCCATAGCCAACCCCCCACCTGTCACAGGTGAAGGACATGGTCCAATTTAAGTTAAACTGCCTGGTCTTCAAATATATGCAGAATCTAGACTGTTGAAATTCTAAACAACAAATTGTAAAATTATAATAGTAGCTGCTTCCTGAAAAATTCCTCACATCTCCTGCTCTAAGTCTCGCGCTTGAAACTGTCCTACACGCAGGCGTAAGATTTCCTGTGCAGGCTGCCCAAACCTGGAACACGCTCCCAGTTGATATTGAAAACCTTAGCTCTCGTGTGTCCCTGAGAAGCCATCTTAAGGCCTCACCTTTCCGGTAAGAAGTTCTGGGACCATCATCTAGAGACATGTATGAGGTACAATACAACTTTTCTAAGTCAATCAGTCAGTCAATCAATCATAATGAAGGATTACGATGAAAGTATAAAAGAAAGAATGGTAAGCAAAGGACAAAACAATAATCTGGGATGCTTTGCCAGTTGCCATTGTAACCAAATCATATAATTCTACCTACACTTCCCTTCTTTCTGTAGAAATATTTTGTGCCAAAACCAAAAATGACTAGGAGCCAATGTTTTACATATGCCAGAGATGTAAATGTAATACCAAACATTTTCAGAAAATGCACCTCGTCTCGGGAGGATAGCTCAGCGCCAACGTGCTCGCCTTGGAAGCAAGACAACATGGAGCCACACAGGTTTGATCCCTGGGTCCACGCTTATAAAACTCTGGCGTGTTATAAATATCATATCAAATACATGATGCAGAAACCTTCAACTCAAGGAACAGACTTTCGACTTCAGCACTTTAGCAGGTTTTCAAAACTCTTGTTTGCAACATTTACATGAAATTCAGACAAAGTGGCTAAATAATGAAAGCATGGATTTTACATATTAACCAATGGAAAATATACTTACTGGTATCACAAAGAACGAGCAAACCTAACAATATAAGACAGTTTTCAGGATTTCCCAGCCACGAGCACGCCTATGTAATTCTGGCAAGGTGAATTCAATGATGGTTACCGTTCTCAGTAGACAGCAGAAATAATCTTATTTCTTGGTGCCTTAACTAGCTTTCCAAATATCCTACTGCTGTCCACTACATATGCTTTTGTAGATTGATCATAGCTTGGCAATGCAATTGCGCCACTTCTCCTGAAACTCAACATTGGTTTCAGGAATTGCTGGAACGTGATTACATGGAAGAAAGTATTTACACAGCCCGCAGCTAGGCATTAATGTTTGTATCTAAAAGGTTATCACTTAAGAGGGTGGATGTACACTTGGAATGTTACATGTGATTGGTGTAATCGGCTTTCAGTCTCTGAAAGCAGAAGAAAGGCGGGTGTGTTTTTCACAATGATTGCACGTGAACCATTTGACAATGGAGCAGTTCTGGAGCCCATGGTTCTTGAGTACAGGTCGTGCTCCCTTCTGTGCCTCTGAAGACAGTCCAGCAGGCCCCTTTTATTTCCCATCTGATGTATGTGGCAATCCCAAAACTACAATGCGAGTAAAGGACATGGAGTAATATTTGCCTTTGAGCGTGTTTCGCTTAGTGCTTGAAGAAGGCGGGTGTACATGGTGCATTACATACATACCACTGGAATAACATGAGTAACGCCATCACCACTGTCAATAACCACGCCTGTTAAAGTGCGTTCGCCCGCCTGATGAGATGTCCAAGATGCAGCTAATGCCAACACAGCCTATGTAAGGAGAAACATTGAGTAAGTGCCAGTTTGCAATAAAATCCCAAATATGTGCATTTTCATAGAAAATCATGTACTTACACTGCATGAATGCAATTCTTTACTAACATCCTCACATTTTTTAAACATAGGGCCTCATTACACGGTATGCAGTAAGCATGGCGCTATTAGCGCCAGGGTTGCCGCCGGTATTTTACCGTGTCCGCCTTGGTGGATGGCGGAATTACCGCCCTACTCCAAGGTGAGCGGGGGCGGTTATTCCCCATTCACCAAGGCACTTCCCCATTCCCATTTTTGCCCCCATAGGGCTCAATGGGAATGGAGAAGGAACTAATTACGGTACCGCAAATTGCGGTACCGTAATTAGCACCAAGGCTCCCTTGCGGGCCCGTTCCTTAACGGCTGGTAAAACCAGCCATTAGGGTCAGGCCCCGCAAAGGGACCTCGTAGTAAGGCGGTAAGGGTTTACCGGTACCGGTGCCCTTACCGGTACCGGTAAACCCTTACCGCATTCCGTGTAACGAGGCCCATAGTCTTTCTGCAAATTAGCTACAGTTTACAATGCTCGTGTAGCCTCTTGCACACTTAGCAGTTCCTTTTCCAAGTCCCCGGAAATTGCACGGATGTGAGCATACGTGAAAGCACTTCCCTGCATGCTGTCCCTGCCGTGAAATTTGTATTGCCTTATTACTCTTCCTAATGCAAACAATCATATGGTTGCCTTTTGCCATGCATGTACGTGTCAGCGAGCATTTACATGGATTCTTATGAATTCCGCCTGCATTTAGCACCTACTAAAAGCAGGCGGGTTCTATAGGAATCCATAGCATCTCTGTCCACATCAAAGTTTCCCGTGGGTGGAGATGCTGTCAGATTTGCAGGGCATCGGGCATGGGCTGGTGGAATCAAATATTACGATCCGTGCCCCCACTCTGCCATACAAAAGGAACGATGCATAAAAAGCACTGAGGAATATGAGGCCCTCGATGATTACGTGGTGTTTAAACAACATTCATGTAAGTGCACATCTAGTAAGCTAACTTTTTACGCGAATGCTTGTGCCCCGCCTTGCCTTTACAGTGAGTTTGCATTATTGTAAACCATACCAAACGGTTTGCAAAGATTTGTTAAACCATAAAAAGATCTGCGACAGGTTACAACACCGTTCAAAACCGTTTGAAACGTTAGGTTGCCTTGGTATTTACAAAACATTTTCAGGACTTTACTTTCTGTAAGAAGATTGTCTGCAAGAAAGTAAACTTTATGCAGACTTCCTAATTACTAACTTTTGCGTACTTTTGCCACAGGCTGTCTCTCCTCCTACACCTCCTCAATGTTTCAGCACAGGCTCTTACCTCCATCTCTACCAGAATCAACCATAGTAGTTGTTGGGATCACTACCTTTGTAATCTCCTCTCCAATGTGGTTGCTCTCTCCCTCTCTCGCTATTTCTCTCTCTCTCTTTTTGCCTTCTCTCTCTCTTACCCTCTCTTTGTCTATCTCTCTCTCACTCTATGTCTCGCTCTCTCTCTCTCTCTTTCTCCACGCTCTCTCTATTTCTCTACCTCTCTCTGTGTTTTGCCTTCTCTCACGTCCTCTCTTTGTCTGTCTATCTCTCTCCTCTCTTTCTCTCTCTCTCTCTCTCTCTCTCTCTCTCTCCCTCTCTCTCTCTCTCTCTATCTGGAACCTCCAATCTCCTCGTGAGTTATTCTCCTTTGATCTCTTCCCCTTTTCCAGTCTCCTTCAACTGCCTCTTTCACTTTCCTATCAACCTCCTCTAGGGTTCGTGTTCCAACCTGTTCCTTCCTGATGCTCTCTTTACTAACTCTCCTCTCACCAACTCCCATCTTCGCTGGGCTGTTGGTTCCACCTCTCCTAGTTGCTCCTTCAATCTCCTTTTCAACTGTGTTCTCCATCACCTTTCTGGTGCCCTTCTCGGCCTCCTCTCCAATGCCTGTTTCTACCTCCTTTCAATACCAAACTCTCTGCCTCTGGCAACCTACAGTACTCACAGAACCACATCCTTTCTTAATTCAATCACTCCTCCAACTTCATTCTGATGTTGCTTCCAACCTCTTCTGCTGATTCATTTTCTTCTCTGACCTCCTTCGGCTTGCTCCACTCCATCTTTCTTCCTACACCTTCCATCATTTGCCCGTACTCTCTTCTATCCTTCCCAGCTTACATTCCTCTCTAGCCCAGCTCCATTGTGCTTCCCATTTCACCCCTTCTCTCCTTACCTCTATGCATCTACCTCAGTATCCTCCTGCCTTCTACTGAGCCACCTTCCTTCATCTCCATGTCTCCACCGTAGGCCTCTCTTGCCTTCTTTTCTGTGGCTACACCTAAGACTCCTATTTCCTTATTCTCCATGCCTCTGCCTCACTTTGCCATCAACCACCTCTGCCACTGTATTCTTCCATGCTACAGGAGGCCTTGGTTCATTTTCACATTTTTTAAGGAAATTACAGTTGTTCTCTCAATTGCAGAGAACCTTCTAATCAAATTCAGAATTGAAATTCTAGGCAATCCGGAAGGATTTAGGTTATTTTGCATCTCACTCAGAGAGATCTGCTGTACTTTTTCATTTCTGGGGTCAGTTACAAAGCCAAATTGCAATTAAATCTGGAATATCTATGATGTCCGACAGTACCATCAACCATAACCACCCCATCTATCTCCTTCCTCATTACAAACTCATACGCACCGCTAACCATCTGAAATGTTCCATTTTACAATTTGCGGATTCCATGCTGTGCCACTTCCTGCAGTAAAAGACCCCGTCAGCAGTCTCTGTGTACCCTGCACCACGCCTAACTACAGTTCTGACTATTGCCTGTCTCCCATGGCTCTCTCATGTTGTCCTCCCCCCATGCAGTATCCGAAAATTAAATATGAGGACAATTTAGAAATGAAAGGGGCAAATTACCTAATTCCCTATTAATGCACACTGTCCAGAATCAATTTTATATTGTAACAATGGTGTCTCTAAATCCACGTTAGATTTAACATATTTGTTTCTGATTTTGTTTTGCTGCATTTTAATATTATTGCAAGCGCATGGTCATATCTTGTAGTCTTGGCTGTAATTGAATTTATATTTTATTACTGAAATAATATTTCTGATATTGTTTAATTGTTTTAAGTTTTTAATATTTTGATTTTGATTTCCGCAACAGGTGCAACTGTACAGTCTAACAACCATGACAACAAGATAGTATCTTCGTGTATCAATTATGGCATAATAACAAACAACTAACTATAACCTAACTCGTTGAACCAACAGTGTTCTCCCCAAGATTGTGGTGGCTTACCATCCACTAGTATGCATCCGCATAATAAGTATTATCTTTTGTACTAGGTCCTCATTTTCCCTTACAATCCTTTGTGCTCCCCCCTGTCACCCACTTCACCCCTTTCTTCTGCCCACAGTACCTCACAGGGGTTTATCATCCGGTGAGAGAAACATCAATTGTACCAACACATTCCAGGCCCCTACATCAGTCCTACTTTCCCTCATCCCTCTCTGCAAAGCCCTGTGTCATACCGCAGTTTTTGCCATGGGTTACCACCTCAAATCCCCCCACAAATTGTCTATGTGCGGGCTGCTGGTGGACTTCCAGCGATTTTCCTTTTTGCTAGCACACAGACCAAGTCCATCATCTTGTTGGTCAGTCTAGCCTCCTTCGGTCTCAGGAACATCCCTAGTAGACAAACATCTGCTGTCCATTTAAATTGTGTTATGCCACTCCTTCTCACCCTCCTCTCCACCTCACCCTAAAACCTCCTAATTACCACAAAGACAGTATCCCCGGTTCAAACTAACACAATTCTATATACTGCATAGAGAATACATGACGCCACACAGGATAGCACAATTTCCAGGATCAAATTACCTAATTACCACGCCATCCCAAAACATATGCATCATTCCCGCTCCTTCGGTGGTGCATCTAGGGCACCCTGTGTCCTTTGATCCTGGGAATTGTGCTATCATGTGTGGCGTCATGTATTCTCTATGCAGTATATAGAATTGTGTTAGTTTGAACCTGGATACTGTCTTTGTACATTCCCGGTTTGTGAAATTCCTACCCAGGTCTTCCTCCCATTTGTGTCTCACCCTCTGTGCATACATAGATAGCACTGACAGCAGCCCTTAATATAGCCTCAAGACCCCGTGGCCACCGTCTGACAGGTTGTATAGTAACTCTAAGATGTTATCCTCTTCCAATTCCTCCAGGAAGCTCTTCCATTTAGTTCTAGCATCCCTCAGTATCCTTGTATGCATCAGGAACTGACCTGTGTACACTCCTGTGCTTCTAAATACATCATGGAACTCCTGTAACTTCCTGTCCATGAACAGGTGCCCCCATATCACTACTCCCTTTTTCTCCCACTTTGACCTAATAACTTTAAGGTCCCCTTCGTCCTTCTCGTATATTACTGCTACGGGGAAATGGGAGGAATACTGGTACCCCAATTTTAGTAGTTTCCTGGTGCGTGACCAAATGCCTTTCCCTAGCGTTTAATATATACAGAATATCTGGTAACCTCCTGTCAGCTACCCACAGTACTTCTTTGAGCAAATATGGTTTAATCATTGCCTGTAGTAGCTTAGTTTCCTGCATTTCTTTGTTCGAGAGCCATTGCGCTACCCACTGCAACTGCCCTGCCAAGTAATTCAACTCCATGTGCGGAAGCTTCACTCCCCCTCAAAGTGGTCTTTACACAATGTGCCTACAGCTACTCTACACCAACCTGCCCCCCATATGAACCCAATCAACGTAACAGTTAGCTCCCTGAAAAAAGTCCTTGGGATATTGAACGGTACCTTTAGGAAATAATATTTAAAAAAACTGGGTAGTACCACCATCTTTGTCAACAGCACCCTTCGTATCACTGAGTGTGGCAATTTGTCCCAGAATTCAATACATTTCTCAATACCAATACATGCTTTAACTGTATTTTGTTCAGGCGTCAGTTTGACGTCCTGGTGAATATCCACACCAAAGAATTGGAATATTCTAGGTCCCCAACAGAGTCCCAGATTGGGCAGACATATTTCCTCCTGTCCAGCGGGAATATGCAAGACTTGTCTTTACTGACTGTGAAATTGTCAAGCACCTCAAAAGAATATGATAAATTATCCTCAGCGTTCCTGACATGCAGTAGCATGCCGTCTGCATATAACGAAATCACATGATATGATATGATATGATATGGCATTTCTAACGTGCCTATACATAGGTGTTTCAAGGTGCGACCTGGCAAGGGAGGGGGAACAGAGGGAAGACAGAGACAATGATCTTACTGGGCCAGGTGACATTGAGATCCCGCAAGTGCAGGCTCCATCTAGTGTCAGCCCAGCATCTCTGAATTCTGCTTAGAGAAACACTGCCATGGGCTACAGTGCTAATATGAAAAGCATAGGAGATAACGGGCACTCCTGCTGGCTCCCCCTCTGAAAGCTGCATTGTTCAGAGACATATCTGCCTGTCTGCACCGTACGTGTGGGTGACTTATAGAGTAGCTTCACCTGCCCTACTCCAAATCGATCCAGAGTGGCATATAGACAACCCTATCCGGCTAAGTCATTTGCCTCGATTGCGTCTAGTGATATCACTGTACACCTATCTTGAAACTACCTAGTTCTTTCAATTACTGCTTGGAGTATATGCAAGCTTATGGAAGTGTTTCTTTCCGGCACATTCCCCGTTTGGTCTGGCTGTATCAATTGACCTATTACCTTCTTTGGTCTACCCGCTAGTATGGCCGCCAGTATCTTACTGCCCCACCGCATCTTGGGCTCTGGCGCTAATAGTACCGGCTAAACTGGCGTAACGCTAATAGCATTGGGCGATATCCAGGCGTATTTACCGCCGGGATACCGCCCACACGTGATGAGGCCCAGTACTAGGACTATTACTGATTCCCCCATACTCTGTGGTAACCACCCTCATTCATACGCTTCCTCAAAAGTTTCCAGCAATCTCAGCGTCAATTTGTTCTGGAATGTTTTATAGAACTCTGCCGGCAGCTGGCTCTCCCTGGTGTCTTGCCCACCAGCAGATCCTGAATCACTGCTAGCAGTTCTCCTCCAGTGAGCGGAGCCTCCAAAACCTCTGCCTGATCTTGTGCCAGTTGTAGAAATTCTATCTCAGATAGTGTCTCCACTACGTCCCTCAAGTTGTCCGTCCTTCATGCTGTGTACAAGCCTGTGTACAATCTATAAAATATGTTATTACTCTCTTTCTTTGATTTCCACAGCCCTCCACATTCATCAGCTATCTCACCAACTACAGGTCTTACGTTGTTTCTGCGAAAGAGCCATACAAGCATTCTGCTGGGCTTATCCCATTGCTCATGCAATCTTTCATTGTAGCTCATGTAATCATATTTACCCAGCCTGTCCCAATGTTCCATACACTCCTGAAGTAACGTTAAAAGCTCTCTCTCAGCCCCTTCAGTCTTGTCTGTGTGCCTTCTAGCTGTTTAATTTTCGCCTCTGATATTGACAAGCTCATCGGCTCCCTTTTGACACCTCCCATCTCATTTATTGCCTCCCCCCTCATCACCACCTTAAACTCATCCCACATAACTCCCCCTTCCCCTACACTTCCCTCATTAATCTCAAAATATTCCTCAATCTTCTCTGTCACATGTTCTCTAAAGAGGTCATCATGAAGAGCCTGCGCACCAAGTCTCCACATCGGCACTGGTGGGGGGTCTTCATTCACTATCCAACTAGCCAATAGGGGCAAGTGGTCCGATAGTGTCCTACTTTTAAACGTGGCTTTGATGAATTCCCCAACCTATTCTCACTCTGTAAAGAGGCAGTCAATTTGTGTGTAGAGCTCATATGGGCTCGAGTAGTGTGCTCATTTCTTCACCTTCCCGTGTAGCCACCTCCAGATCTCTACCACTTCCAAATCCTCCAGCAGCTTCCCAGATATTTAATTTATTTATTTTTACATTTGTGTAGTGCACACAAACCTTCAGGCATCAGGGCGCTTTGAGAGGAACCAGGTACATGTAGCCCGAAGGCGCATATGTACTTAGTCAAAATATACATGTTACATACATACAGTTAAAACAGGAGATTGTACAGTGACAAGGTTGTAGCTATTTGTCAACAGTGAACATCCAGGTCTTGAGGGCTTTACAGAAAGTACAGTAGGATTCTTCGACTCTTAGTGTAGGTGTTCCATTGACATTCGATACCAGAGGCATTTCTCTCTCCCCCGCACCCTTTACTTTTCTTCATATTTGGTAAGCCTTAGAGCTTCGAACTTATGAATTGATTGATTGATTGATATTTTATTTCTATCGCGCTCATACACAAGTGTTCCAGAGCGCGAAACTATTGACTGTTATCCGAAATATACTCAAACACATAGGTATGCTTGCTCTCTAGTGTTTCAAAATATTGTAGGTGTTACATTGCCTGGCAGCAATGACTGGAAAGCTAGATCCTCCAGCTCTGTTGCGTCTGAATTTGGGTTGCACCAGTCTATGTGTGTAGGGGGTTCTGATAGGTCTCGTCGTCAGATTCTTTGTGATTTTTTGTGTAAGGTGGGGTGGTATTGGAGATGCATCTGTGTGTGATGGTGAATGTCTTGAATAGATTTCTGTCTCTAATGGGGAGCCAGTTTACTGCTCTTCGGGTTGCAGATATGTGTTCTGATCTGGGGATGTTCAGTGCAGCGCATAGGGCATTGTTTTGGGGAGTCTGTAGCTTTTGTATGTTGCAAGATGAAGTGCCAGTGAAGAGTATGTTGCAGTAGTCCAGCCTTCCATCGACCACTGCCCACGCGATCGTTAGACAGCTGTCTGTTGTGAGGTAGGGTCTGGCAATGTTGAGGAGTTTTCTGGAGTAAGCGGCTGAGGAGGCTATAGCATTAACTTGACGTGTTAAGGAGAGGGTGGAATTTTCACTGCTGGTGAGACGGAGATACTAGTGCCATCAATGTTAAAGGAAGAGTATTCTGGGCCGACATGATATAACACAGAGGGAGTCAGAGGCTGTGTGTTGCCATCCATGCTTGGATGGTGGAGTATGTGGAGCTTTGCATGGCAGAGTCGTTATCGTAAGAGGCACAGAGAGGGAGAAGAAAGTGGGTGTCATCGGCATAGTTGGTGTATAGTATAACCTGTGAGTCTAGGCGGTCGACTCATTCTAGACGTCTGTGCAGGGGTTATGCTTCTGTCATCCAACCTATCCAGCCTTGGGTTCAAAGTACAATTAAAGTCCCCACCCCAGATCCACTGCATCCTTCTGAATGGGGCCATCCTGACATATAAAGCTTGGAAAAAGGATGACGAATCATAGTTGGGGGCATAAGTGTTGATAATACACACTTTTCTGCTGTCTATGTAGCCGTGTACAAGGGCCATTCTCCCCTCATCATCTGTCTTGACCTCCATCATTCTAAAGATACCACAGGTGCCACCCATATAATCACACCCCAGGCATAATTGTAGTAGGCAGCCCCATACACGTATCCACCCAATTTTTTTCAAAATGTTAACCTGCTTTTCTGACGTGAGGTGCATTTCCTGCAGCATGGCAATTCCCACTCTTTTCCTGCACAAATATGTAAGCACTCTGTTGTGTTTCATATAGCTATCCAGTCCCCTCACATTCCAAGTTACAACCCCAGTTTTTCAGACATATCGATACCCTGCCCTCTCTCTTCCCTCTCAAGCCTTCCCACTTGCCTCACCTGCTTTGGTTACCTCAGACCCCCAACAACCTCCAGCCCACCCCTCCTAACTAAAGCCTCTCTCTGTTGAAGCTTTCCCATCATCTAGAGGTTCTGACAAACCTCCCCCATACCTGATCTCCCCCTTCCCCCTCCAATGCCCCCCTGCAATAATGCACTGCTATTCAATCTAAAGTTGGAAAAAACAACCACAAAAGAAAAATACCAGAACTAGAACTCCAACTACTTGGCCCAGCAGTACCCTGCCATTCAGGCCTGACTGCCCAAGCCGGAATGGAACTTGACAGTTGGATGCCAAACGGTGCACCCAAAATGTACATTCAACCTGGGGGAACCTGCCGGCTAGTTCCAGCTAGTTCCAAGTGGGTCTAGAAGGACTTGTCTTCAACTCTACCCACGGTTATAAATATGCTCTCGATATACTGTTTGTTCTTGAGCCCTGTTACGCATTAGCACCCAGCCACCACCCTAGTTCTGCGAGCCATGCCTGTTGAACAATGATTATTCTTCCTCTCTGTCATAAGTGCCATCTTGTTGATGTGCATCCACTGGTTCACTGCCTCTGGACATTCGAAGAAATGTGCCTTTCCGTTATGTAGGACTTTTAGCCTAGCTGGATATAAAAGCATATATGTCAAGCTCTGCTGCCTCAGTCTATCCTTCGTAGGTGTGAACAGGCTCCTTCTTGTATGCACTTGAATGGCATAGTCAGGGTATATGCCCAGTGCTGGTGACTCATGCCTGATATCCCCCCCCCCCTTCTCTGGAGAGCGCCAGGATCCTCTCTATGTCCTTAATATGTCAGGATCTTTGCAATTACAGGTCACAGTGGCGCTCCCGGTGACAGACGCTTGGGCAAGGATTTATGCACCCTTTCTGGCAAGGGTCTATCTCCTGCAGCAGCATGTTCTTGATATATGTGGTCAGGTCTCTCCCTTCTACCCCTTCCAGCAACCCTAGAATCCTAATGTTACTCCGCCATGCTCTCCCTTCCACATCCTCAGCTCTGTCTTCCAGTATTTTCACTTTTGTCATTAACTCGCGCACTTTCAAGTTCAACTCTTTCATGGTGCCAACCACCTCTTCCACCTGTGTCTCCATGTCCCTGACCCTGGATGCTAGCTAACGCACATCTTGTCTCAACAGGCCAACATCACACTTTATTTCCTCAATTCTCGCCTCCTTAGAGGCTTTTGGTGCCATGATTGTTTCTAGGATATGGCTGTCCGATCCCTCCTGCCCCTGCATGTTTCTGTCCTTTTACAGATCCAGTGCATTCGGGGAGCCAGGCTTAGCATCTTGATTCTTGGCGTAAGCATTCATCTTTGTCTGCTTAGGCTTTGCCACAGACTTCCTGTCTGGCATATGTCACTGTGTTTTTCCTTGCCTGGTGTTCCCTCAATCCCCCTCCCTCTACTGTTGTATCACTGCATGATTCAAGTTCAATGGGTGCTCCTTCACTCGTGCGCTAAGTCCACTTGTTGCCTCCTGCGCTTGCTATTGTGTTCTCCTGCCGTGTCTGCCTGACAGCAACTCTCTATCTTTCAGGGCCCACGCCTTCATATTGTACTATGCTCTGTGGACCGGATCTCTGTCTCTTTCTACCCCAGCGATGGTCCTGCTGTCTCCTGGGCTCTTCCCTATCACGGCCTGTGGCAGTGAGCCGCCACACTACCCCCAGCTTCTGTTTACCTTCCCGGGGCATTCCGTTCACCGCCGCTCCTCAATTTCAGCCAGTGCCCAGCCGGCCGCCCAATGTCCCAGGCCCTGCCTCCTGCTGTGCAGGCTCACTCCTCCAGAGCACCTCAGAGTAAGGCCCAGACTCTCCTTACTCTCTGCCTGCGTGCGCTGACATGCGGCTGCGGCATCCTCCCGTTAATTTCCCTTTAGCTACTGCTCCGACTGCCGGCCTCTCTGATTCTTCTGTGCTGACTTCTTCCTGCTCTGACGCTGTGCATCGAGTATAATATGCTGCCCTGCTGCCAGCTGATCCCCTGTGCCCCTCCATTCACCTTGGGTGCACCAGCAGCAGCTATCGTTCACTGCGACCCACAGTCAAGGGCAGCCCAGCTCTCTCAGTTCCACCAAACTGGCAGACCTCCGGTCGCCATCTTGTTTTCTCTGCAAAGCTCCCCGCCAGCTCAGTTCTCTTCTCTCATTCAGCCTGCCTCTGCCAAGCTCTCTCCAGGCACCACAAATGTTCTACAGGCATTCTCCTTTCTCAGCCTAAGGTTATAAGTTCAGCATCTATACAGGCTGCATATCTTCTTTGCCAGATCTGCTGGGAGCCTCGTAGAAACATGTCCACTTTACATGGCTCCTGGTCACACCCCCATATTGGTAATAGTGTTGTGTATATTTCTATATTATGTGGTTTTTATATGAATGGTGTAGGGTGCGTGGCCAGAGTCCATGCACCGAGAATGTGCCTGGTGTGAGCTCCTGCTCAGATCCCACCAATGATCCTGTTTGGGGTGAATAATCATGGGCTGCCACATGGAAATGCATAGATATGGAATGCTGCTGTGCTGAACTAATTTTGTGGCTTTTCCCCGATGCCCATTGGGGCCCCAGGGGGATGAGATATCGTTCGACTCCGGAGTGCCTGCTCGTTTCAAAATGGCAACGGGTCGGCACTACGAGTAGAGTATCGGCGCACTGGGGGCATGACTCTGTCTGATGTCCCTAGTCAGCGCGGGAGTTGAGGTGAGTTGGGCGGCCTGGCCTTGAGACCGGTGCCAGAGACTGGGAGCGTACCCCGGCTGTGTGCCGCCAGAGCAGCAGCGAGGACGCGGGGCAGGTGTTTGCTGTGGGAGGACATGCCGTTGCTGTGGTGAGCCTGGTGTGGAGCAGAGAGGCCCTGAGAGAGGCCTGTGTCTGAGGGACGGGAGGTGCGCTATGCTGTGCGTGGGCCGGAAACTTGTGCATCCCCAGGGGTGCTGAGCCAAAGACAGAGGCCACCCCATCACCCGAGGTGACTGCTGGTAATGAGCCTTTGATGTCGGCCACAGAAGACTGCTAGCTCATTGAGGGATTGCGCTCTGCGTTTATGATTAAACGCTCCTGGTTATAGTCATCTTCAGCCACGGGAAGCGGACAGTCCGGTACATGGTGATTCACCTTTGTAACTGTGAACAATTTTGACATTCGGTGAAGACCCACTTTTGGTAGCATCCTTCGATACATGTTTCTGCCTTCTTCTTTTTACATCACCACCTGTGCAGGTTTGTTCTGGAAATTTGGCAATCGGCGCAAAGGGCCTGGTGGCGCCACCTGCTGGATATAGTGGGCTTGTGTCCCACACTTGCTTGCTTTGGCTGTCCCATGGAGGTATAAAGGGTGCAAGGTCCTCTCATTACTACTTTTGGTTTGTGATTGCTAAAAGAGGGTGCATTACCATACACAGAGCCCACCTGCTCACAGTATTTGTATTGTTTGCACTAATACTGAGTGCATCCTGGCTGCCTCTAGCTATGCCTGCCACTAAGCAGAAGGGGGGCAATAAAGGCACGATTATGGAGTCTTCTTGGAACCAAGGGAAACATTGTGACCCTCCCCTGACTGAGTAAGTAGAGTAACTGGATGTGCTGACAGCGCAAAAGCGGTTCCAAGAAGATAAAATCCTGGCCGCTATCGCAGCATTGCGATCCCCTCTGGAGAGCAAAATTGAGGACCTTAAAGTGAATGCGCATCTCCTGTGGCAGGATGTACAGTCCCTGGCGGAAAGGGTCATGACTACAGAGTCGCTGTTGCAGGAGACAGTGATGACCACTACAGACCTGGAATAGATGGTAAAACCCTTGGAAGCAAAGAATGCAACACTAGAGCTGCACTTTGAAGATGCAGAGGGAAGGTCACGGAGGAATAACATTCGAGTGCTGGGCCTGCCTGAGGGCACGGAGGGCTTGGATCCTACCACCTACATTGAGAACTTGATGCTACAGGAAGTTGTCCCAGGGAGGTTGTCCCAGTGCTTCACAAAAGACAGGGCCCACCGCTTACTGAAGAAGAGACAGCCGCTGGGATCCAACCCACGGCCCATAATTGCCAGGACATAGAGGTGATACTGCAGTACTCCAGAGAGGGTGGCACGATACAAAATGGCAATTTTAAAAAAGCCATATACCTGGATTATACGCCACTGGTTCAAAAGAAGAGAAAATGTTTGTGCCCATGGACGAGAGGCTCCGCCAGCTGAGACTCAAAGATATGCTTGTTTAACCTGCCAGGCTGAAAGTGTTACACAAAGGGAAAGCAATCTTCTTCGAGAGCGCAGAGGCTGCGGATAAGTGGATGGATGACAATGGCATGCCGGACAAGGATATGGGCAATATGATATGATATGATTGTTTATTTATATAGCGCCTATACACAATGTGTTTCAAAGCGCTTCCAAGCAAGGGAGGGAACAAGGGAAAATACAACCACATTCTTACAGGCCTTGAACAGTAAGGATGTGAAATTAACTAGGGAGGGGGAGAGTGGGAAGGAAATGGAAACAGACAGGCGACTACCGTACTAGGCCTGACGACATTTCTGGTAGAGCCAGAGAAAAACAAAAGGTGAGGGAGAGGGGTGCAGAAAGGGAGGGGAGGAACAAAACAAGCGACTATCATACTAGGCCTGACGACATTTCAGATAGTGCTGGAGGGATGGTGGGGAGGAAAAAAACAGTAATGGGAGGGTGGAGGAAACAGACAAGGTTGCTATCATATTAGGTCCAGGGACAATTCTGATAGAGTAAGTGCATAGAAGAAAGTAAGGGGAGGAGATAAGAAAGGATCAGATAGAAGTAGGAAGGGCCGCTGAACAATTTGAAGTGGCGACGTGCAGCCAACGGCAGAATGCCCTTAAAAAATGCACTTCACTGCTTCCCAGAGAGACGCTTTGCAGCAGGGGCACAACATCACTGTCCATGGTGTGGAGTTTCTGACACCCCCGGAATACTTTACACACTGGTACCTGCTTGTTGCTGGTACCTTTGGTCCGATACCCCAATGACAAGGGTTCGTCTTGAGGGTACGGGTGTGCCCGATCGACTTCATGCTGTTGAGCACAGTTATTGCCCCGCTATTGGGGATGAACTGTTCTTGCTACAAAGTGTTTGGCTATTGTGGTTCTGTTTGTTTAATTACATATTGTTGTTGTGTTCTGGCACGAATATTACCATTCTGGGTAATGGGAGGGAGTGGGCGGATGGGCACGAGATGGCCGATGGAGGGGGGCAAACTATACAGCCCGATTACAGGCACTGGGGTTCGGGAACTGGGAGATGATCACTAAGGGGGAAGTCGTTGCATGCCATGAGGGTGGATGCCCTAGGAGACTATCAGGGGGGCTTCAGTGTTACTGGAATGGCACAGCTTAAAATACTGACCTGGAATATCAGGGGGATGGGTTCCTACTTACGCAGAAATTGGGTGCGATCCTTCTTGCATAGGAAGAATGCAGTTTAATGCTTTACTGCAGGAAACACACTTGCTCCCCGCCAAACAGAAAATGGTGATTACTAGATGGGGAGGGGGTGATATGGATCCGCCTATTCAAAATCAGCTAGAGAACTCATGGTTTGGGTAGATCCTGGTGTTCCCTTTCGGCTTCTCAATGTTAAGGTGGACAAGGAGGGAAGATATGTGAATGTATATGGGTATGAGGATCATCAAGAGATATGTATAGTGAACTCTTACTGCCCTAATCATGCAATATCCACTTTTCTCTGCTCACTGGGTAGCAGGTTGGTCCGAATGAGGGACACCTTATTTCTTTCGTGGAGGTGGGGGGGGACTTTAACTGTTTTAGGGCCCTGAACCTGGATAGATCAGATTCCAGACAAGTTGGGTCATTGCTGGCTTCTGCAGCCCTTAACAATATAATGGTGGAGTTATCGCTGGTGGATATTTGGAGGGAACATAATTCTAGTGGGCGGGAGTAGTCATACTATTCGGCCCCTCATAAATGAGCTTATGGCCCTTTAGTAACGTGCATGCAATGGATGGGTTTGCAGAATAACTCTGACTCCATATAATCAAACCAACTCAGGAAGATGACAAAGATACTGTTATATTAACAATTATCTAAAGCGGGGAGTTACAACGGACATCAACGATTTTCTCATAAAAACATCCTTATATGAAAAAAATACATCAGAAGTGATGTCATATCACGTGGCAAATAATAGAAAACCTATCAATAGCTGGGATTGGTTAAGGGAGACATCTTAATATACTTTCTATAGGGACTAGGATTGTGATCGGCTGCCCGCTGTCAATTGGACAACTTATGCCTACCTCTAAAACATGTCATCTTCAACACTATTAAGTACACATTTTATCATTGATCTTCACACTATAAGGCCCTTCGGTATACGGCCCTCTATGATTGGTTGGCATGCTCGTGCCATGTCTGGAACATTCGGGCCACTTAGCAGCACATAAGCGCAGGCCCAGGTGCCAGGAGATTGACTTAACTTTACCTCCCCACCCAATTAGCCCAATATCTCTCATCACCCATGCCTTCTGCCATGAAGATTGTCTTTGAACTTGACCTTGCAAAGTATGCTTGTCTCTGGGAATATATGAGGGTGCAGGCACTCACTATCGTTGTTCTAGGACTCCAAGCTCAACTCTATTTCCATCCTTGGCTCACATGATAGGAGACCACGATTTGGTCCATTTTGCAGCATTTAAATGTCTTAAATTAATAAAACTTGGCAATCTTGTTGTTCTTTGTTTGCACCTTAACAAGGGATGATTCATTCTTTGCACGTTCAATGTTTTCAAGAATAGATAACCGACCTTGGCTGCTTTAGTTTTGATACCAGGCCAGACACACTTGCCATGCGTGTCCACAATCTCAGCTTAGTCTTGCTGCGACACAATTCTCACCTTTTCTCTCAATGGGCCCTGGCTTACTACATTCATGACACCCATGTCCAGTTCCTATACAGTGTCGGCTTCGCCTGCAGTCTATTCACTACATACAGCCAGCTTCTATGATGACTTAGTCTAATTGCGTTTCAGCATCTGTACAATTATTGAACGGTTGATTTTCTGCAGCACTTCGAAACACGTGCAATCTTATTTTCGCATATGAAAGTTTACTCGATTCTTAACTTCGATTTCAGTTTCCGTCAGTGAATACCTTCTTTCGAATATCTGCTATGGTATGGCACAACTGCTGGTGTCAAACATGGCACGGTCTCAGGCTTCCAACATATAGGAGATAGGGGGCGGGATTTCCTGCAGAGGCATGTAACGCTCCTCTACATAAACTTTACACAAGAATTGATTACTTATTTACTGGGGCCGAACATTTAGAAGATTTTTCGAGAGCAGAATATATGGTGAGTACTATCGCACACCACTCTCCTCTACTGGTTTACTGGGATGTTCAGGGACCAAGGCAACCTGTCCCGACCTGGCATATGTCAGCCCAGTCACTATAAAATGACGCTTTTAAAGGCCAACTGGAGGATGTCCTCGTTGCCTTCCTTGCGACTAATGTGGGCAGTGTGGATAGTTGTGGGGACAGTGTGGGAGGTGCGTAAGGTGGTGACCACTGATTGCAGGGGCTGGGGGGATCAGGAATTCATTACAGGATAACCTGGGGGCCTTAGTGGGCCGGATCCAAGACATTGAGTTGAAGGTGGAAACTTACCCCACTGTTGAATCTGAGTCCTATCTGCTGCTCACCCAATGTGCGGAAGCGTGGGAAAGGATCTGCAAGTTCGACTACGCAGTACACACGGTGCATATGCACGAAGAGGGGGACAAATTGGGGTGGCTACTGGCGTGGCTCTGTAAGTCTGAAGAGCCATGATGAGTGATCACGCTAATCCAGGATGAATGTGGTGTGCCCTGCCGGTCACAGCAGAGATAAATGATACTTTTAGTGCATTCTATACTACGCTATATAGTCATGAGATTCTGATTGCCCCAGCTGACTTTCAATTGGCCTTCTCCCAGATTTGGTTACCTACACTGACCGCTAAGCAGGCAGCCTCTCTAGAACTTACTGTACATGAGGAGGAGATGAGGGATGTGACTTCATCCTTGTCCACTGGGAAGGCACCGGGAGGGGATGGACTCCCTGCAGAGTTTTACAAAACCTTTGGTTCCATCCTTGCCCCTACCCTGCTAAAATTGTATGAAGAGGCTTATGACTGGGGTCTACTCCCACATAGTATGTGGGAGACGTGCATAGCTCCTATACCTAAGGCCAGAAAGCCTGCAGAATTGCGCAATTCATACCTACCCCTGGCTATGTTAAACCAAGATGTAAAAATATTGACTGTGTTGCTTGCCTTGAGACTCCGGAAAGGGGTTGGCGCTATAATCCACGAGGACCAGGCGGGATTTGTTCCTGGATGGATGAGCCTGTGCCGCCTGCGGCACATAGTGGACCAGACTAATCTTCATGATTCCCCGTATGTTGTGGCATCTCTTGATGCTATAAAAGCATTTGAATCTGTTTATCAGGAGTGGATGTCAGCAGCACTGAGGGGTTTTGGGATAGGTGAAGGTTACATACGTTGGGTTAAGCTATTAAATACAGAGCCGACATACAGCGAGGAACTCGGCAAGGGTGCCCGCTGTCACCCATGCTTTATATACTAGCATTGGAACCACTGGCAGTTTTCTTACGCCAACAATTTTCTGAGGCTGGAGTGGAGTTTGGGGGGTCTACTCACCTTATTTCCTTATATGTGGATGATGTCCTCCAGTACTTATGTGAGACTGAGCACAACCTGCCCATTATCTTAGAGACTGTGGGTGAGTTTTGGATACTGTCTGGGATTTCATTTAGCATGCCTTTTTCCCCTGGCGGCACTGCAATGGTATGATACACAGGATCTACCGGACTTAGGGCTCAATGGGAGGTCAATTCATTTAAATACCTAGGAATACACAAAGCCCATGTACCTGAAGACATTCACGTTAGAATCACGGTCAAGGCGGAGGATGGGGTGAAGAGGTCTATGTCATTTGGGGTACACTCCCAATGTGCCTTCTATGACGGATCGCAATAGTGAAGATGTTAATGCTGCCACCACTCATTTATTCTTTTGCTAATGTACACTATTTCATCGCAGCAGGGTTTTCCCACCGGCTAGACGTCGTGCTCAGTGAATTGTTCTAGGGGCAGAAATGACAGAAAATCACCATGAATACTGTATGTATGGTTTATGGGGACAGGGGAGTACAACTTCTGCGATTACAATTGTATTACTTAGCTGCGGAACTTCAGAACGTAACAAACTGCCTGTCAGATGCGCCTACTATGGAGTCTGGGCTATTGCAAGATGTGCTGGACCGAGGTGGTGCTGAAGGAAGTCTTGTGAGTTGCAGATTGCTGCGTAGACTGCATGCAATTGCTGGTTAGACTGGAAAAGAGTGGGGAAAGTGCTAGGGCTGTGGAACCCGTACTCCCCACATACCCCAATGATGGCGGATGGATGTTGGGAGCAGGGCGAACTTACGGTGGCCAGGAGTTGGGAAAATCTGGTGCTCGCCACATGGGGGGACATGTATAAGGATGGAAGGTTCAGGGATCTGGATGAGTTGATGCAAACCGAGGGTCTCCCCAAGGGCCAGTTCTTACGATATAGGAGGCTTGTGGCAATGGCTAGGAGGAAATAGGCGACCTGAACAGAACCTAATGCGTTGGTAATGCTACTGTACGAGCTGGAGGATAGCTGGCGCCCAGTGTCTCGGTGTATAGATGCTTATTGGGTGCAGTTAGTGTGCAGAACATGAGATTGAAATTGTTATGGGATGGGGATTTGGGGCAGGAATTGAGCGACACTCAATGGGATGCAGCATTGATTTTTGTTAAGAAAGTCTCCCGTAATATGAGGTTCTGGCTGTTACAGCTGAATGTGCTCTACAGAACATACATGACACCCAATCGAGTGGCTAGATTTAACCCTGCTTTGCCATCTGTCTGCCTGTCTTAACTGGCCTCATATCCAAGTGTGACGCCCTAGATGACTCCCCCTTCTCCCCCACCTGCTCAAACTATTTCCTTGGGGCCCGGGGTATGGACGCACCATGGATACAAACTGCCCTTCCTCCCTCCAGCTACTGCCCAAGGAATCTAGGATGCCCTGTTTTTGTTTGCTGGTACACTTTTGGGTTTCTGTTACGGTTTATGTTTCATAGGCCATGTCATCAATAGCATTTCTGCAATTGTTGCTTATAGGATATTGACTGTGGTTATTGTAATATGGTTGCATATACCAATAAACAGAGGTTCAAATAAATGAATGGTGTGCTGAGTCGTTAATGAAGAAATAAACATTGTATTGACTAATTTATTTTTTTCAGGGACACAAAGAAGAAAAACGCATAAGAATACCCAGTGGTCAATCTCAATTGTCAGATGGCAGGTGTCGCCTGTTATGCGGTGCATTTCCCTCGAATGCTCAGTTCCCTCTCCTGCCCTAGCTGAAATTGGAAAGCTTTACTCTGTCTGTGCCTACCTTCACGGCTGCTCTGATTGCTTCAGTACTGGCAGTCATTTTGCTCCAAATTGACTCTCTAGAGAGGGCATTTCTTCACTCAGTAAACAGAAAAGGGCAATTTCAGATATCGTTCTTTCTTGGCCAGTGTATGTATCTTTTCGTCTCAGTGCATTTTAGTAATGACTCATGAAGTGCAAGTGTCTTCTCTAAAATGTCCCCATCTTAGAATTTCTAATTTTTGATTTGCTTGCTGATTTGTTTTTTTCACTAAATCGTTATCTTAACATTTGCGTTGTCTTAAAGTTATTTTGAATTAAGGTCTCTGAGTCCCAAGTGTATGTCCATTTCGTCTGGTAATTATATGTTTTGAACCATTGGCAAGGAGCAATTCTCATTCTTTTTTTCCAGCTGTCGCCTTTATTCCTGTACTCTAAATTATTTCCCCGGTGGAGTTCCAGCTTTTTAGGTTTTAATTCCCTAAGGAACCTAAAACACTTAGCGGAATCCTTCTTAGTTAACAAAGTCAAGAACAAGTTTCCATACGATTTCATCATTTCAACAGATGGTTGTCTTTCACATCCATTCCATAAACTGGTTTCAAATCCAGCACTACAGCATTTGCCGAACAGAAAATACAACTCACTCAACAAAGCACACTGACCAGAGCAGAATGATAAACACTGGGGCAGCTCAAAAGAGCCATGTTCACAATCTTTGGCTGCCCAAGTCATTTCAGGTGATTTAGGCAGCATTGGTGGGTCTTGGGTCAAGCAACTACTCTTTGTTGAGCCCCAGCGCTGTCTGACCAGATGCCAGCCTCGTCCATGCCAGTACTTATAGTGCCATTTGGTATATGTTTGCAATTGGGAGCACTATTACAAACCGTTCGCTGCTTGCCTCTTGCTCAGAGCTGGTAGTATGTTTAGGTGTATGTGTTTACGGATTCATAAAGCGCTACATTGCATCCGAGCTTTGAAACAAATTGCTCAATGGCAAAAGGCAAAGGAATCAAATAAGGTGGGCATGTGAGCAAAAGCACATGCTAGAATAAAAAGCAGGTTCAATTTCAGTAACTACTTGAAAAGGCAATGGGCGTCATTACGTGGTAGGCAGTAGCCATGGCGCTATTAGCACCATGGCTACCCCCTTACCGCATTCCGGGTCCGGGTTCCCGAAATAGGGACTTACCGGGTCATTCCAACCTTGGAGGACCCTGTAAGTTTCCATTCCGGGAACCATTCCCCATTCCCATTCGAGCCCCCATAGGACTCAATGGGAATGGGGATGGAGCTAATAACGGTACCGCAATTTGCGGTACCGTTATTAGCTCTGAAGGCCCTTAACGGGTCCCTTCATAACGGCTGGTAAAACCAGGCGTTAAGGAATGGATCCGCTAAGGGACCTCGGAATAGGGTGGTAAGGGATTACTGGCACCGGTGCCCTTACCGGTGCTGGTAATCCCTTATCGCCTACTGCGTAATGAGGCCCAATGATTCTGTTTGCAGCCTCCAAAGTGGCCACCGCTGACTCTACAGCATTGACCGATGGTCACACTGAATAGGGATGAATACAATCTCCAGGGCAGAAGCAACAATGGTGGATCTTTTAAAAATCCTTCCAGTCCAACCGTGTAAATCTTCCCAAAAGGAAGCCCATATTTCTGCTACAGTCTAGTGCATGGCATGTCATCATTTCAGACAATAAGATGGCTGGAATGCTTTATACGCTCTGAAACAAGCAAAAAGTGCAAACAAATTCCAGCCTCTTGATTGGCCCCAGTATTTCGGACACTTTTCCCGATTCCCATTTTGTAATTAGGAGGATTCAACTCATTCAGGGCAGCAGGCATGGATTCCACTGAATATTCCATTCAGTGGATGGAAGACAGTTGCTGGGTATTAGTAAGATTGGGGCATCACAGCGGCAGACACAGTACACCACACTTTCCTTTCTAACAGAGGCATTGGCCTCATTGCGATACCGGCGCTAAACCATGGCGCTATTAGCACCATGGTTGGTGCCGGTATCGTAACGTGTCCGCCATGGTGAAATGGGGAAATTCCGCCCCATTCCAAGGTTGGCAGGACGGTATTTCCCCATTTCCCCATGGCCCTTCCCCATTCCCATTTTTGCCCCAGAGGGCATAATGGGAATGGCGAAGGCGCTAAGTACGGTACCGCAAATTGCGGTACCATACTTACCGCGAAGGTCCCTTTGCGGGTCCCTACTTTAACGGCTGGTCTAGACCAGCCGTTAAGGTCGGGTCTCGCAAAGGGACCTCGTAATTAGGCGCTAATGGGTTAACGGCGCTGCAGCCTTTTATGGCGCCCTTAACCCATTAGCGCCAGGGTTGTAATGAGGCCCATTGATTTCTTAAAAGACCTCAGTCAGTGTTAGGGAGAATTCTCATTCTATGGCTAATTTCCCTTACCTATAGAGTCCCCCAGCACCTTTGCTGGATTTGAAGGGTTTGTTTTTTTCTCCTGCTAAGAGTGAGACTCTTTTTCCCACTCTTAGGCATGTTTGCTATGTGTGTTCTAGGCTATTTTTTTGTGTTTAATGTCTATGGGGTTTATCTCACCCCCATAGGAACCATCTTTATACACATGTGTTACACAGCACCCTCCGTGCAGTAACACAGGGGTGTCGTAGCGACCCCCAAACATAGACTCCATACCCTGGGACTGACTACTGTCTCCCAGGGCATGTAAAGTCCCCATTGACTTTACTAGTAATTCTGTATGAACAAAACCAGTACACCCCATCTTACTATGGAGGTACTGGCAAGGGTTAATAGATTTCCCTTATGTTCATTTTCGAGAGGGTACCGTACAGTCTCTCTCTCAAAATTTTCTGGCTGGTGGCAGTTGTTACTACTAAAAATATTCGACCGCAAATATTTCCCTATGGGATTTTCCCATTGTTCGAGGCTACCACATTTACTGACAGCCTCTAACATACCGCCGGTTTATTTTTATATTACCTTTACTCCGGTAGGTTTTATTTGCCAGAACTTTTATATAAATTCTTTCTCGTGTCTTACTCTAAAATCCTAACCCAGGTTGGGGATCCTTTGTTCGTCCTTTTGGCCGGCTTCTGCCAAAAAGCCCTCCTTTCGGTGCCACTGAGTCTAGGGTGGATCCATTGTGTGGGAGGAGGAGAAGGACCCCTGGACACGGTTGCCTCAGCAACCCATGTCGCACTCTGCCCTGATAGGCTGGAGGGTCTCCCGCCAGGATAACCACTCCACTGTGTGAGTGACAGTTAGGCTTTATGAATGGGGATCTTTTTTGCATAAAAGCAGGGTCCTGAGGACTGGAAGAGCAAGACGTCGCCACTGGAACTAAGAAGCCAAAGAGGAGAGAAGGCAAAGACATCTGCACCAACTGAACCACTGGTGAAGCCGTGCTGCAGCGTCTCACCGCTTTTCTCCACACGACGAGAGAAATCTTCATCTGCAAGAGCCTTCTTCCCTTGAGCTGGTGGGGCCAACCAGTTTGCCAATCGCCTTCCAGGACTTGCCTTGGTCGAATCGCCAGTGCCCTGCACTTGGAGCCCGGAAAGCCAGGGACTCGTCCACCCGGACCGCGATTTAAAGGAGCATACCTTTTATTTCGTTTGGCAGCACCGCGGCTGGTTTCATCCCTGGGCAGTGCAGTAACTCGAACCTTCCTCCACGTCGAGAGTCCCTCTTCCTCTGCTGGATCCCCCGAACTGCAGGAACTGCCAGGAACAACCGCCACCGCAGGAGCCTCTTCTTCATATTGAGGTACTTTGTTCCGCCAGGCCTCCCTTTTTGTTTGGTAACGCTAAAGGTGTTTTAAATCCTTTATCTACCTGTTGGGTTGGCCGCCCATATCCTCTAACCTTGTCTTTCACCTTCTGCAACCACCTTTTCGAATCGTTTAACAAAGACTTGACTGCAGCTACAAGAACATTTTTGCTCCTGGGCTCTTTGCCCTGTACCACTGACTCTGGCACAGGCCTATTGACACTGGCTGAATTTGTTACAACTGCCTTCTCTAGATTGCTTCTCTCCTAGAAATGTGTTGGTGCACCCAACTCTTATAACCACCTTTTCTTTCCCACTTTTTAAACTTGTGAAGTCCCATTTTGCTCGGTTTTCACCTAAGTATTATACATGCTAAAGTACTACCTTGTCTAAGCTTGTTCACAAAATTATTGGGAAGTGTTGCTAGGGTGCCTAAGAGTGTATTTCTGTAAATCTTGTTTTTTCCCACCCTTGTGAGAAATTGCTAGAGTGCCATTTGTGTTTGGTTTTCACTGTGCCGGTTTGCTCAGTTTTCACTCTTGCTCAAACTTGTCTACAATTTAACTAGGGAGTTGTGTATACTTTTCTTGACTGATTTTAACTTGCTTTAATAACTGTGATTTATGTGTTGAACTAGAAGTGTGTAAAATAAATATATATATTCTTTTTCATACAAAGCTTTGGTCAGTGTTTCCTTGTACCACTGTATGGTAGTCCTATGGTGTAAACCCTGAATACTGCTCATCTCCCTCTTGAGATAAGTCTGACTGCTCAGCCACAGCTACCAACTAAATCTTTGTGGTACAGACTGATACCAAAGGAGATTTATTGCTCATACCTGTAGTCTTAATCTTCTGTAGTGCTCCCTAAGGAAACTGCACAGGATTCTGCCTAACAGTCAGAAGTCATTTTTTCCCAATCCAAAAGGTTGGAGAAATGCAAGAAGATATTTTGCAATGCATTTTTATTCATTGGTTGCCAAAAGATGTAGGGGAAAAAAGTGCAAACATTATTTCCATGTTTTCTTCCTGTATCACACCCCCCCCCCGCCCAACTCCTGCATATGGCTGTCTGTCAGTGGCTTCTCCCAAATGCTGGCTTATGGTCATGCCGATGACAAGGCTGAGGATCAGACAATCAAGCTGAAACTAATGGCAGACGGTGGGGCAGGGGACCTGGGATCTCTCCGGAAGGGGGATTAAGAAATGTTTTGTATCTTCTGAGTAGCCTTTCTGCACATCGGAGATGAAACGAGAATTGTACTCAGGCATGTGCAAACTGATGTGGAGCAGCCCTAACCAGAGCTGCTTCTCAAGGGCTTCTGCAATATGGCGACAACCATTGATCCACCTCTGTAAAATACGGATCACCATGAAAATCCTCTGGCAATATGCCAGACCCTGATACAAAAGTGGGTCCGAGTACCCAGGGATTCGCAGCAAGAGGGTGTCGGTTGGAATGTTTAGTAAAGTGCTCTTGCTGCTTTCTTTCTGAACTTGTGAAAAAACAAAGTTGCATACACACCACTCTGAATATTGGTGTACATAGTACATTTGGTTGCAGATTGCAGCATGCTAGATATGGATATATAGATTGTATTCCTTTACCTGTACAGCAATGTAAAGCCCCGGTATGTTGAATGACTCAAACATGATTTCTGCAAGGTACTCTCTGTTTTCAGGAGTATTCAATGGCGGCTCAGTCTGCAAAAAAGAAGCAAAATGTTACTTCATCACAAATAAACGTACACTTCTATAAATTAGGGTAGGGTGTGTGACGAAGACCCATGTTTGAGACTAGCAGATGGGGCTGGGGACAACCTTTGGGGCCAAGGACCAGCACTCATTGCATTATGCAGGCACCAGAGGTGGTTTATGGTAAATCTCGCAAGCTCCCCTATCCACCCAAGCTTTTTTAGTTTGATTAGCAGTAGTGGCCAGAACATCCCTCAGCAGAAGAGGAAGGTATCTTATGCAGGACACAGCAGAGTGAGGGCTAAAAACCACATGGTCTGCAGCGACAAAACACCAGCTATCTACGAACCTATATCTACAAAGAGGAAAGGCTGGTTCCATGCCAGCAACAGTCTGCAAGTGCATCCCTCTCAGCTGTTTGCAGAACTCACAGGACCCCACTCAGATGAACCCAGACAGTAGAGGAACCTAAAACCTTACATGATAATGAATGCCTGGAGCTCCCATTCCTCACAGCACGCTGTAACATCCGCCACCTGAAGATGGAGGCCGGATCTAAAATAATTGTGACTGACGAAGCTGCGGTGCCAACCGTGAGCTTATTAATGGCAGCTAGTGAATTTCTAGTTCATGTGCACAGAAAACACATGAAAACAATCGAGATATTAGAGCTCCTAAGCCCAATTCCATGCAATGATCGACTGTGAGGAGATGTGGGATTTAAAAGTAAAGCGAGCGAGATGCAATTTAGAATGTGGTGAAGTGGTGAGGAGGAAAGGCAGAGACAGGACAAGTAAGGGGTGGACGAGGAAGAAAAAAGAGTGAAGGTGGGAGATAGAAAAACAGCAGCAGTGGTGGTGTAGAGTAGATTGAAAGAAAATGAATATAGAATGAATACAATGGAATATATGGAGAGGGGATTTTCCCTATCTCCTTTGTGTAAGTGGTATAACTACCCCTCTATTATGCGCATAGAATAAGTATAACGTTCCTTCTGATATGAGAAGTGTGGATCGGTAATTGACATATCCATATATTACATTCCAGATGTTTGGATATCAGCGAATTGCCAACACAATCCAAGTTTCATGTGAACCCTAGATCCTTCTACCCCCTGTAGAACGTCTAGTATTTAAGACCATTACAGACAGAAACCTACGTATGTTGGGAATTACACACAACATAGAAAACTATGTGTCAAGAAATGTAGGAATCACCTGCTCCATACAGCATAACATAGAGTGTTAAAATTGTGAAGAACATGTTGACTAAGCATAAATATCAGATTTTGGATATACGTAGCACACCAGGGTGTTTTGGGGTTATAAGAAACTGCTATATGAATTATTTACAAGTATTGTTTTTGTTTGGTTGCATTTGTAACTTCATAAGTGTAAGAATTCATGCACTGCTGACAGTAGATCCATGTACTGCTATAAAGTAGAGTACCTCAGGGTTCCTGAAAGTACTGAGATGAAGAAGAACAACAGAAACCTAGGAAATCCAAGTACTGGGACTAGTCGGCCCCGCAGAGCAATGAAGATGAAACCTGTGCAAGAGATGAAGATCTTACAATGGGCCCAGATACTGCTGGCAACTTTGTATAAAAATTGACAATGGACTAAACACTTGGTCCCAGGCAGCCGGGGAAGACTGCAGGTGTGCTGCACACTGAACGCTAGAGTTACAAACCTGAGTAACTGATCCTGAGGGAGAGAGTTCCAAGAACGCTGGCAGTTTGCCACATCTATTGATTGTAAGGTCTGCAGGAGCAGACCGGTGCCCAAAAGTGTCGAGAGGAGGTTGGAAAATGCAAGGCAGACATGAACGCTGTCGCACAGCCACAGGGAAATCAAGATGCCGGAGAAGATGAAATGAAGGAACACAATTCCAGGAAGCCCCAGCAACGTGTTGAAACCCCAAACAAGTTAAAGGGTGACACAGGATACCTGGAGCGGATGCTGGGTGGCTTACCAAGAGGGCGCATGCAGTTGTCCCTAGTACTCTATGCAACCATAACGCTTGGGTGGCACAGCAGGGGCAGAAATCCTACAAACCTCCTCCTCATTGTAGTGGTGGAACGAAGCCCGTTGACCACCAGGAAAGGGTTGAGAACCCTTAGCACCACGAAGAGAACTTGAGAGGGAGAGTTCCTCACAACAGTAGCAGGGATAAACCCAATGCCAGCCAAAGGAGGGTCAGAGACCCTAAACGGCATACAAATCATCTTCCTCATGGCAGTACTTGGCAGGGGAGTGAACCAAACGGGCCAGTCCAAAGAAGAAGAGTCACCAGGCCTGGGAGCAAGAAAGTGACATGAGTCATCTTCCTCATGGCAATACTTGGCAGAGAAGTGAACTAAGTGGGCCAGATCAAAGAAGACGAGAAGCCAAGGGTGCTGACCCTCCTAACACTCAGAATTAGGTGTTGTAAATGTAAAGACTAATGAAAAGAAGACAAGGGGAAGGTAGTCATTGCCCTGGTTTTAAGGAACTTTACTGTCAGGGGAAGGGAACCATTCCCCCTAACAATTTGTGAGACATTAAGGACCGACAGTAAGGTCCAAAAAGGCCTGGCGAAGGGTTTCATTCCCCAGGCTATCTGAGACTGGACGTCAGGAGAAGGGAGACATTATACTGGCCCAACAAGAACGTATTGTTTGGTACTTTAACAAAGTATTGTTTGGCACGTTACTATCAGGGGTAGGGAGCCTCTCCCCCAAAGAGCGTGTGAAACACAAGACATATAAGATTTGGGAATTGTATCAACAAACCAAGAACATAACCCAGGAGAAGGGAGTAATTCTCCTGGGACCGGAACATTATTGCCTTATTCTTTAGTTTCTAGTGTAAGGGACAGAAGTAAGGTTTTCTTGACACAATATGGTGGACACTTTTGAGTTGACAGACATCCTGACAGACACCTTATCTTTAGTGGAGGCAGGGAAACCCCTCTTAGGACTAGGGATAGCTAGGTTTTCTCTTGCTTTTTTGTTTAATAAAAGTATTTAGCCCCAAACATGCCACCTGTGTGTCAGTATCCTTCGTATGCACCCATACACAGCCAAAAACAAAATAAAGTTTGAAGTGGGCCTGCAGAATTGGTTGGCTGAACGGCAAAAAACTCCAGAAGATCCATTTGCCCAAAATGAATATCCAAGGGAGAAACATCAGGAAGACGACATACATCATAAAATACCAGCTGAAGTATATGCCTGTGATGAACTTCCAAATTTGATATCACCAGAGAGAGCAAAGGGACTTGATCCATGGCACGCGGAAAGTCATATTGACAGCAATATGGATAGTCAAGCAGCCAAGTGTGGATGCTTTGAACAAGAGGAAGTGGAAGACAAGGAGGGGGAAATGTGCATGTTGTAGTTGATTAGGCGCTCACACTTAGCAATAGGTTTGCATCATTGGCTGAGGCACAAGTTGCTTTGGAGCTGAAGGGAGATAAGGAGGTGAAGGCATGGAAACAAACCCTTACACCCACAGAGACCATGCCAACGTAAGAAGGCTCATTGTATGGCGGGAACACTGTGAATGGTAAATTAGCAACAACGAGAAGAAAGTCGCACGTCGAATTAGGAACACAGCCTAATATTAGGTGAATGCAAGAGAAGAGCCCTAAGCTACCTCCCTACACTGTTACAAATGCGCAGCAGGCGTCTCTCCCTGAGTCGAGTGAAAAGCATATGCACTCGTTAACTTAAATATTCGATGCAGTTGTAGCAGTTAAAGGGTTGGTAGAGCCAATTAAGAATGATCAGAAGTGAAAATTCATTGATTCATCTGGACTATGCTGAAGGCAATTTCGATGCAGCCTACAACCGAGGCACTTGTAAGTAGTGTTAACGACCTAAGAAATTACTTAGTAGCGGTAAAAGATGACGGATTACTGAAAATTACTTCAGAGCTGTTTGGGTAGAAAGAGGCTGTCAATCAGCATCCAGCGTCCAGTGTGTACCCCCAGAAAATCCCAAACGGTGAACTAATGTCAGGTACACAAGGTGGGAGACCACCTGATCAAAATAGTATAACCGCTAGCATCTACCTGACTTTTAATGCACTTTCCTCAAGTGGTCTTAAAAAACACAGCCATAATACAGAGCAGTTGATTAAAAAAATTATGCAATACCACACCTTCAAGTCCGCTAATCAATTCAACCTTGAAATGCAAAATGTGAATGCTAAATCACTTGTGGCTATTGAAAGGTTTGTTATCAATTGATCATAGAACCTTACCCCAAATAGGTTCAGAAATACAACAAAAACCTTTCACCCCTCATTATGTAATTTACCGCAAAGAAAACCATTAACCACAGGAATTACAACGCACACAAATATATTATATTTGAGCGCACTGCCACTGTCTGGAAACTGAAATAAATGGATGTATTCACCCACAAATAATAAATAACCAAGTGGTGGAGGCGCATCCATTGGCAGCTGATGAATAATACATGAAATTAGTACTGTGGATTGACAGGCTGTCTCTCATGTTGTGTTGATGGAAAGAGAGCTTATGGAGCCGCTCATAGGAATTCAGATAAAGAAATGCCTATGTTAATGTGAAAAATTTGGGTTTGCGATCAACGCTTGAGGATGAACACTAGTTGTGGTTTATTGGAAACCAGGACATAGCATGCTTCCAAGAGACATGGGCCCTCATTAGGACCCAGGCGGTAAGGGGTTTACGCCGGCGTAAACCATGGCGCCCCTTACCGCCTGAGTACGAGTTCCCTTAGCGCCATGGTGATTTTAACGCCTGCTTTTAGCAGGCGTTAAAATCCATGGCGCTAAGGGACCTTGTTGTTAATTACGCCACCGTAATTTACGGTGGCGTAATTAACGCCTTCCCCACTCCCATTATACCCTATGGGGCAAAAATGGGAATGGGGAAGGGTAAATGGGGATTGGGGACTTACCGCCACGCCAAGGTCGGAATGGGGCGGTAAGTCCGCCAACCCCCATGGCGGAGTTGGCAGCTTAGCGCCATGGACCATGGTGCTAATAGCGCCATGGTCCTCCGCCAAGGTCCTAATGAGGGCCATGGGCTTTAAATGAGAATGTGACAACGGGTTATACTTGCTTCTCTATTCTAGAACAGAGAGAAAGATGTGGCCAACAAAGGGACGTGTTAGCCACAAGGATTAAGGCCAAAGAAGAAACACCCCATGCACACCTTAGATAATTTGTGTGTCATCAATCCAATTAGAAATTAACTTGATAAAGGAAATTCATGAAACTTCAGGTGCGGGGGAGAAATCCTAGCCCTGGCACATAGACCACCCACATAAAGAACAGAAAAGCTAAGTTCCCAAAATGAGGTAACTTCCATCCCCTGCACACTCTCCAGGACTGAAAAGCCTAATATTCTAATATTATGGGCCTCATTACGAGTTTGGAGGTAGCCATGGTGCTTTTAGAGCCATGGCTGCCTCCAAACCCATGTCCGGGTCCGGGTAGTCAGAATGGGGACTTACCGGGTCATTCCAACCTTGGAGGATCCGGTAAATCCCCATTCTGAAAACCATTCGCCATTCCCATTCGAGCCTCCATAGGGCTCAATGGGAACAGGGAAGGAGCTAACAACGGGCCTGCAAATAGCAGGCCTTAGTCGGACCCGCTAAGGGACCTTGGAACACGGCAGTAGGGGGTTAACACACCGGCATCCTTACCGGTGCAGTTAACCCCCTACCGCCGTACTCCTAATGAGGCCCTATATCTTTAAATGGTCAATCAAAACAGTGTAGTAATATTTCTGGGCTGAATTGTCTTCGACAAAATATCCACACTTAAGAACCCTCATAAGGTTCTTCTATATACATCAAATCCATATTTATTTATTTAACAAGAAAATCCAACGTTTCAATATGCAAATCTCTTCTTCAGGGGTATACATCTTTAAAATATCTGTGAATGACAAAGAGTAATCGTAATTATTATTCATCTCGTGGTCTTGAGATAGTAAATGAGGAACAAATCCTGACGCCAGATTCTTTCCTGTTGTCTATGGTAGAGCTATAGAAAGGAGGAGACATGACCTCACTTAAATCATTCTAATAATGCATGACATTTCAAAGACCAAAACGTGAGAGACACCATGTGGAGATCCTGATCTCAACTTCTAAGGATTTGTAAAAGAATCTGGTGCCAGGATTTGATCTTGATTTACTATCTCAAGACCATGAGGTGAATGATCAAACTCATGTTTTCTTTTATTTGATTATCATGTAAAATATTTTTACTGGAAAAAACTATAAATATTTACAATTACTCTTTGTCATTCACAGATAATATAAAGATGTATACCCCTGAAGAAGAGATTTGTATCTAGAAACGCGTTAGGTTTTCTTCTTAAATAAATATATATGGATTTGATATATATAGAAGAACCTTACGAGTTTTATTAAGTGTGGATATTTTGTCAGAGACAGTTCAGCCCAAAAATATTACTACAATTGTTTGATTTACCATTTAAAGATATACTATTAGAATATTAGTATTGTTTCCCCTGGATACAGTGCAGGGGACAGGACTGCCCTAATTTTGGGAACTTTTTTGTTCTAACCACAAGGATTAATACAGATATTTACTCTAGCTGTTCACCTCTACTCATTTATTCTGTTGACATTCAGGCAGTTTTTATAGCAATTAATATAGATATTTCCATTTTATTGGTTAACATTTCTAATAGGATAGGCTGAATACAATAGAGCATTTGATGTTGAAGTGGGATTCAGAATATCTACATAAGAGACAAGTATTCACATTTTGAGTAGGTGACCTGAATCTGTACTATGAACCTTTAGATTTGTTACAAGATACTCTGCGGTTTATCACCTCTTAATCACTCTAAACACAAGAGAGTACATCATTTCACATTTGAGCTAGCTCACTTAGGGCTTTGTATGGGATTAAGAGCATGTAACTGATGAGCCAGCATGACCAACAAGAGCAACCTCTGGCTGGGGTGGGCACATCTCATACATTGGGCTTCATTATGACTCTGGTGGTAGCCGTGCAGGTAAATACCGGCACAGTTGCCACCGGAGTCATGAATTTTCCACCGCTCGGGAATGGGCAATTACTGGGGCATTACAGCCCCAGTGAACCCGGTAAATGCCCATTCCCGGGCGTCAGAAAATATTACTCCCCATTCCCATTTGAGTCCCATTGCACTCAATGGGAATGGGGAGGACATATGCACTGGCACCATTCATGAATGGTGCTGTTGCATCCGTTAAGGTCTGCGAGCGGGTGCTGTTCCGCCCGCCAGGTCAGACCTGGCAGGCTGAAAGGCACCCACTTGCAGAACTCGTAGTTTGCCGGTCCGGAAACAACGGTATCAACAAGCTTACTGGTACCGTTGTTTCCGGACCGGCAAACTTGTAATGAGGCCCATTGATTTTATTTTCATAAATGTTTGTTGTTGGAAAGGAGTTCATAATATTGAGATTATAGACAGTGTTGAAGACGATCTTAACCCAAAAAAGACGGGTTTATTATTTGAAGCTCGGCGATCGGGGCACCGGTGGTACAACTTGACCTCTGAGCCTCAACAATAGCAATACATCAGTAAGAGGATACAATGGCATCTTTTGAATAAAGACGAGGAGATACCAATACTAACGTTGATACTTGTGCTAAAATAGAAACTAGCCACTCCTCACTCAAGGATGGCAGATATATCTGAGACTCCTTTCCAGATTCCTGATTGTAGAAAGAGTGAGCTCATCACTTTCAAAACCAGTTGATAAACGTACAGGAACTACTGCAAAGAAAGGCACATGATTTGGCAGGTCACAAACTCCTTTATATACCAAAAACATAAGGAGGTGCTTATAGAACGAACATTTGTATTGCATGAATGTAATATAAGAATGTATTCATGAAGAAGAATAAAACATGTATTAATGATAAATGTAAAGCCCTGGTGACAGCATGTGAAAGGAATGATTCACATGCATTTTGGAAGATAGTTTTGAGGGATAGTGCCAAGGAGGAGGATTCCTTTGAGACCCATATCTCTCCTGCAGAATGAGTGAGCCACTTTAGATCTTTGTACGATAGCACTAAAGCAAATTATTCTACAACCTAACAGGTTGATAATGGCACCTGAAGTGACATTACCCTCATTTTCTTGTTTAGTGAGGTCAAGGAGGCCATACGTGGCCAGACCTCGAACAAAGCTCCGGACCCAATATTATACCAGAGGACTTTTATAAGGATGAACCCATGATCTGAGAACTTTACTTGACATCATTATTTAATGACGTATAATCAAGCAGAGGTCCCTAGCACTTGGCAGTCAGCAATACTTATGTCCAGTCACAAAGGTAGTACAAATTCCCCTCATAATTATCATCCATTCTCATTGATTGATACAAGTTGAAAATCTATGGGGAACATATACTTGGTAAGAAGCTTGGATGACATCTAATGTTATCATCTCTCCTCTTCAAGTGGGTCTTCAGAATGGCCTAGGTACATAGGGCCATTTTTTACATTTTTTATTGTAATGTAAAAATATGTTTTCCTAAAATAAATCTTTCTACATGGCCTTTTCAGATTTAAGATATGGGTTTGATGCAGTGCCCAGGAAACATTGTGGATGGCAATGGTATCAATGAAGATTCCAAGTGAGATATTTGATTTAATGAAGGTGTTACATTCAAATAATTATGCAAGTGATAGATGGAACTGAAAAGCGAATGCGCCCCAGCTTTTAACATAGAAAAGGGTGTTTGACAAGGTTGTGTTCTTGCCCCAGACTTTTTTTCATTATACATTAATGCTATCACAGAGGCAATTGTATCTTTACCAACTGACGCACTATTATTAAATAGAAATCATACAGGTTAACGTTAACTTCTAGTTGTAGACAATGCTGTGGTAATCTCCAAAACCCAGAGTGGTTTAAAGAAGCATCTTAAGTTATTTGGAAATATGTGCAAACAAAAGGGATTGTAGATTAACTACAGCAAGACAAAGGTGATATCTTTCACAAGGAACAAGAGGCCCAAAAAAGAAAATTAATTTTGTACAACAATGGCTATACCTTGGAGTAAGTAAAATGTTATTATTACATACGTTTCTGTTTCTCAGCCAAAGGGATATAGTATATACAAGTCGAAAACCAAGATTGCTTGTTAGTGCTATAGACATTTTTGTAAGGAAACAAGGTAATCGGTCGGTGGCTCCAGCATTGCAAATATACCGGTTGAAAGCTCAACGAGCTACCAGAGCTACAATCTGGGGTCATTGCTATGTCAAGTCATTGATAGTAGCTGAGAGTAGATTTATAAAACAGCTGCTGGGTATGCCATGAACGGGCACCAACTCATGCCACTAATTGTGAACCTGATTGGTCTAGTTTTGAGGATCTGCTAGCACTAAAGCTAGTAAAATCCAGACTGAAGCTCTTGTATGCCCCAAAATTAAACAGATGTCATGCTATATTATTTCCTTTCCCAGGAGGGCAGTGGCAAATTATCCTGGTTTGCCCACATGTGGTCGGTTCTCCAGAGTGTCAAGTAGTCCAATCTTTGGAGCAATCCAGCATACATCAACAAAGATTTGTTTTTTTATTGGTAAACCACAGCTATAATATTAGGCTGCAATAAAACCTCTAAGTACATAAATTGAGAAGTTCAGTCCTGAGGTCTTACCGGAAGGTGAAGGTGAACATAGGATATAATAGCTAGCTAGATGACATAGTTTCTTCAAATGCAAGGACTTTGTTTACTACGTTCCATTTGAGGATCCTACTGGTAGAAGCAACTTTAAATATCTTGAACAATGATGTCTCAGATAAATGTGAGAAAGAGACAGCTCAACACTTTGTTTTTTTGTCCATAACTTAACCATATTCATAAACTGATCTAGAAATTGTGCCTCAATAACTTTAAGATGAAGAAATTATCTGAGGCACAAATATTTGGCAAACCTAACTATTGAGATGATGTGGTTGCTAAAGTGGCAAATTATTTTCAAAATAATAGCAGTATAGAGCTCTGAGGATTAGAATGGGCTCAGTTTCAAGAGTATGGGCCTCATTCATTACAATTGTCCCGGGAGGATAGCTCAGCGGCAGCGTGCGCGTCTTGGAAGCAAGACGACAAGAAGCAACAACAGGTTCGATCCCCGGGTCCGTGCTTAGAAACCTCTGGGTGTTTAAGCGCGTTATAAATACGTAACTAAGAAAAAAAAAAACACAATTACGCAACTAAGAAAAACAAACAATTCCTGTAACAGCGCCTCGATGCCTGCGGGCTGTGTGAGCGCTTTATAAATGTAAAAAATAAAATAAATAAATTACGAGTTTGCCGGTATAAAAACGAAATTACTGCCATGCCGGTGCTACCGTGTTCATGTAGCAATGCTGCCGGAATCAATGGTAGATTCCGAGTCAGGGTGCATGCGCATTCTGGCATGCTGGAAACAGTAGCTCTGGCATGCCTCTAATGGCCCCAAAATCCCCTATACCGGCATCCTCGCTGACTCTGACTCCGGTACCGGTATTACCGTTACTGGAAATAACATCATCTCCGGAACAGGAAATATACCGGCGGCCATAACAAAACACAATCCATTGCAATCCTCAGTGCACAGGAGTGTGAGTGAAAACCTGAGCAGCTACCAACACCAAGAGACATGTCCACAAGGCAACCTGCAGTATGTCGACACAAGCCAAGGTTCAGTGAACTTGAACTTAACATGCTTGCCGACACCCTTGTTGAGCACTCAGATGAAGTGTTTTGCACCGATATGCAATGCCAAATGCAAATCCCTAAGAAGGCTATATGGGAGGAGGTTACCCGTAAAGTTTCAGAGGTAGGGACAACACCCCGAACTGTGCGAGACTGCGAGACTGCAAGAAGAGGTGGGACGACCTACTTCTCCATGTGTGCAACATCCTTGCCGCACAGCGCAGCCTGGGCATGGAGGGGGACCACCATCCCCTATCAAACTGCAGGCGTGGGAGGCAACGTGCAGCACCATCATGCACATGGAGGCGATAGAGGGAGTTGGAGATGCGGAGGCGGGAGATGTGACATCTGATGATGCCGGTGAATCCCCGTAAACCCAAAGTCACATCACACACCTTATATCCCCAATGCAAATGGCTAGGTCAATATGTCAAATTTGTGGAACCTGATCCCTGCTGCCATTCCACCTACCATCATCCTCGTTGTACACATGCACAATGTACTTGCCTGCAACCCGAAAACAAACACCACTGACACATCCCACATGTCCCCTGTATTGGCCACACAAGTAGCATCTGCATGCACACAGACAATGCCCAACTGCTGTCATCACTGCTGTGCTACCACATGCCCAAAGCCACGTCATGACAAGATGCACACATCAATGACAAATGTGGCACACTTGTCACACCCACCATGTCCCATCACGCTGAATCACCATCAATGCTGCAACATCCATAGGCAGCAGTCACAAGTGAAACACTTCCGTTTCACAATCAAACACAACATGTCACAAAGCTTGTGTGGCATGCCAATAACATCCAAACTGGTAAACACCATTACCCCAGTCAAAAGACACTGCACACACCATGGCCGCACACCAAACATGCACCCACACTGCATCCCGCACACATGCATGTGTGCACCATGCCCTCCACCATGTCCATGACAATGCACATGATTCTGAAAGTACTAGCATTGATGTCTGTCTGATGGATCCACACCCATTACTGATGCCATGCCTCACTGTCCCCCACAGGCACACCATCTGACAATGACGGGGAACAGGTGACCACACCCAGGGGCACCAGGGCATGGCCCCGCCACAGGGAAACCACCACCTCAAGCCAGGATACCAGCACATCCACCACCAGACCGGAGCGTGCAACAAAATCTTTGGGCCAGCCCCCTCACCAGCAGGAGGCACCTGCAGCCAAGCAGCCCCAACAGCAGGAGGCACCTGCAGCCAAGCAGCCCTGCCAGTAAGAGGCATCTGCAGCCACGCAGCTCTGCCGGCAGGATGAATCTGTTGTGCCAGCCCCCCGCCAGCAGGATGAACCTGTTTCCCCGGCCCCCCACCAGCAGGAATAACCTTTTTCCCCGGCCCCCCACCAGCAGGATGAACAGGTTGCCCGGGCCCCCCACCAGCAGGATGAACCTGTTGCCCAGCCCCCCGCCAGCAGGATGAACCTGCACCACTACCACAAGGGTTTGGAGCCGACAGCATTGGGGAGGGCAGTGTGCATGACATACACAGTGACCCTAGCTGTGGGGATGGTGCTGAATTCAGTCCCATGGGCCCTCAGAGCCCACCACCCATACCACAACCTGGACTACGTAATGTATGTGACATTGAGGGGCCCCTCACCAGGATGGAGGAATAACAGCAGGCAATGCACGCAATGGTGCAGCAATACCTTGCTGAGGCACAACTCATGTGCCAGATGATACGGGCACAGCACAAATGCTGGGCAGAGCCACGGAGGCAGGTGTACCACCTGGCGAGGCATGTTAGGGAGGGCAATGGTACCCTCTCATCCCTGGTGGAGTCAATCCACGTGTTGGTTCAGGCAATTGGCGAACAACACCACATTAACATGCCACTGGCCCCATCCTCGAGCACAACACCCACGAGTACTATGCAAAGCAGACCTGTGCATTGTTCCCAGCGGCTCAATTGCCTGGCAGAGGGGCACCCACCCTCCTACTAAAAGGGGGCATAAATAGGTCATTTTTCCGGTGCCTGTGAGGAGGGTATAGTTAGGGAGGCGGTGTGGGGTCAGTAGTACGGGATTGTAGTGGCAGGCAGGGGGACGATGCACCGGATGCACATGTTGTGCAATATGGCACATACCAGCACAATTTTGCCCACCTTCTCTGGGCCGTAAATGAGGGCTCCCCCAGATCTGCTGAGGCAGTGGAACCTGGCCTTCAACAGGCCAAACGTCTGCTCGATGGTGCATCGAGTGCGTACATGTGCATGGTTGTACGCCTCTTCGTGCCTGTTGTGGGTTGCCTGATGGGGCTCATAAGCCAGGCCATCAGGGGATACCCGGCATCATCTGCACTGGAGCAAGAGAAAGGGTCCATGTGATTTTTGTGGTCATTTCATGTTGGCACAGGCTGTACTGTGTTCATTTGAGAAGACTACCATGCACAGGGACTTATTACTTTACATGGCATGGGTTATTTCCTATGTACCCCTGAGGGAACTTAGGCCGGATGCAAGTGGGGGGGGTTGTGCAGTTGCTGTCACATGGACCATTCACTGTCAACCTGCCCTCTGACAAATCCTGTACAACTGACACCAATGGCTGTAAATGTCATTAATGTGTTACCAATGAAAGTGGACTGTGCCTAAACAGTGGGACTTTAGATATTCACATGATTTCCATGTGTTATTTAGTGGTATTCACGGTATGCAGTCTCCTTCTACAGGACTTCATGTACAGTAAACATCCATCTGCATCGTAACACATATGACGAGGACACATATTGATTGGTTGTATGTGTGAGGGGTAAAGGGTTACACAATAGCATTACGGCTGGGTGGGTGTTTGCATGGATGTTTAAAGCTTAATTGGGTGAGGCCACCAGGTTTTGATCATGTATTGGTGGTAGTCAAGGATTGTTTCATTTTGCAAATTTGGACTAAACACATTCTACTTGAAGGTGTCCCTTAAGGAGTCATGACAAGCGTACTGACCGGAGGTGTACCTGTGAAATGTGTGCAGTCTCAAATAATTTCAGTGCGGCAGATAGTTTTATCTCTTGTGACCATCATGACTTGTGTTTTTACTTTACTGTGTTTTTGAATGCCATTCATTGTCACTATTATGTGGTACATTCAGGTACATGTGGTTTGAGTTTTCTGCAGGTCCAAATACATGTAGTAATGTATGCACTGTATGTGTTACCTGCACGGAGACACAGCTGGGAAGGCCTTGCGCTTTGGCATGCTACTACTGTGCAGCACATTCAGTTACATCTACACGCTAGCAAGTGCAATGCACTCACAACGCTGTGTATGGTCATGTTCCGTTCTATGTGTGAGGTTTTTTCATGTGCAGGTTGCAGATGATAAGGTTCCTTGGTCTTATTCCTCATCTACCTTTGCCTTTTGTTGGCCTATCAAGCCTGAGTGCACTTAAACAGATGCTTGGTAAAGGTTATGGGATATTGCAGATGGAGTCATCCTGGATTAATGCATGCAGTGTGCACATCCGCTCTTGATGCATCTCATGCTGTGCTATGTTTTACACTCCTCATGGCCTTGCGGTTAGACTCACCCAGCAGCCAGGTTGCCTATACTGTTTACTGCTTCTCCCCTCCCCCAATTCAACACTCCTTATGGCCTTGTGGATAGACTCACCCAGCAGCCAGGTTGCCTATGCTGTTTACTGCACCACCCAATTCAATACTCCTCATGGCCTTGTGGTTAGACTCACCCAGCAGCCAGGTCGCCTATGCTGTTTACTGCCCCCACCAATTCAACATTCCTCATGGCCCTGTGGTTAGACTCACCCAGCAGACAGGTTGCCTATGCTGTTTACTGCCTCCTCCCCCCAATTCAACACTCCTCATGGCCTTGTAGTTAGATTCACCCAGCAGCCAGGTTGCCTATACTGTTTACTGCCCCCCTGCCGATTCTACACTCCTCATGGCCTTGTGGTTAGACTCACCGAGCAGCCAGGTTGCCTATACTGTTTAGTGCCCCCTCCCCCAATTCAACACTCCTCATGGCCTTGTGGTTAGACTCACCCAGCAGCCAGGTTGCCTATGCTGTTTACTGCCCCCCCCCAATTCAGCGCTCCTCATGTCCTTGTGGTTAGACTCTCCCAGCAGCCAGGTACGATGTCCAGCGTGTTGTGCCATGTAGTGGGGCAGTGTGGAGTTGCGCAGGACCATGGAGTCATGTGTGGAGCCAGAGAATCTTGCGTAGCATTGTGTGATTATTTGGCGGGCATTATAGACCATCTGTATGTTGAGGGAATGGTACAGCTTCCTGTTGCGGTACACTACCTCCTCAGCATGCCGGACAACCAGCTCCACATGTGTGCAGTCAACCGCACCTATTACATTAGGCATGCCTGAAAGTGCATGGAATGCAATTTCTGTTGCATTCACCTCCTCTGAAGCTGATGTGGTCACGCACGTGGGACAGGAGTGCATCTAGCACCCGGGAGAGCACACAGGAGAAACAGGGTTGGGAGATTCCATGCAGCTGACCCACTGTATGCTGATACATGCCTCTGGCAAGGAAGTGTAGCACAGATACTAACTTCAGCAAGGGGGGTGGGTGGCTGTCCAGATATTCATTAGGCTTACCGGTCATGTATCATGTCCACTATAGTGGTGATGGTGTCCCTGTCCGGCCGGTACAGGGTGTGGATCTGAGCGGCAGTGAGATTGAATGTGGTGGAACCTAGGCGAGGGATTGGTGGCTGCCTGCGGGGTACAACCGGCAGCACATTGGGTATATGCTGTGCCATGATGGCTCTCCATCTCCTCATGCGCCTCCGCTGCGTCCTCCGCCTCACTGCCTTCTCAATGAGTAGCTCTGCAGGCATGTCCTCCAGCTCCAGTACTGCTAGTGCTAATGGTAGCATTGTGTATTTGGAAGGGGTCTGGGAGTGGTCCTTTTGGGCTGTGCCACAGACCATGGGCTCCACCTGTGCTGATTGTGAGCACCTGGTCTGCTATGCCAGTGTTTACGGCATCATTATAACCGTTATTACCAGCATGTACATGCCGGTGGTTGCGTGTCCATGCACCTCTTAATGTGACCTTACTTACGCCATGCCGGTATCACTAGCACGGCTGGCACGTGTCGACGCTGATACCGGCAAAGGTGTTGCCGGGCACGGCAGTTCCCTGGCTATGCCGGTAAAACCGGCATCGCGAATCGGAATACACCGGTCCAGAAAAGGGTGCAGGGACAGAAATAACAGCAAAGCTATTTCCGGACCGGCATACTTGTATTGAGGCCCTATATTGTTTGACTGAAAAACTATTTAATTTGGTTTTAATCTGTTGTTCGTATTGAAAGTATTTGTTTCATATATTTGGAGATGATGAATTAATTGATAAAATGTTACAAGAATGTTACACTATATTATATATGAACTTTTGCAAATAGATACCACTCTAGTACTCAACTTGTTTCAAAAACCATGAAAGCATGAGTTTGTGTACATTTTACATGTTTTAAGATCAAAAAAGGTGTTCGGCCAAGTAGAAGTCTGTTTATATGGTGTGATAATCAATGGATGTATATGCTTCATGGACAAGCTCTCAAACGAAATGTGTTGATTATGATTGTGTTATATAATGCTGAATAGCAAGCAAATATTTTATGGGCAAATATTTGAAAGAGGGTATTGTTGGCATGGTTTCTCTCTTCCATGTGCTTACAGGCAGAGGCCCACCACAGAACTTTCTGTTGCTCACGTAGTTGTAAACATGGCTGATCACAAAAGGGCAGCTTTTACATAGTAACAGGGTGTTTAAGACACAGTGCGTCACACTTCTTACATTCAATAAGAGATTATCTGCACAAAAGCTATTTTGAAAAAAAACGTTATTTTCTGCGTAACTAATTATCTTTGATGCAGGTTACACATAATTAAACTCTGCTCAAAAGTGTCGTTTTAGAGTTTTAAGCTCTTAAAGTTCTTCCAAGCATGACCTCAGAGCTCATCCAGCAGCAATACAATGGTACCCTCCAATTTTTCCATGGGCAATACACTGGCCACCCCCACAACTCCTCTAAATTATGTTATGTGAACTTGTCTTGTACCACACACAGTTATCATTAGTATGGTCCGCAGGCACTCTTGTGGTTCTGTAAGAGAAACGATAGGGTAGGTTAGTGGGAGGAGCGGGGGTAGGATTAGAAATTGTGCTTTTCTGTTGGCGCTTGCAGAACCCAGATGAACTGGTGTCTAGTGCAGGTCAGGTTTCTAAGTGTGTTTGAGTTGTGTGCACTGGGGCTATTGTGTCCAGAAGGGTAACGTCCAGTGATTGGGTGTTTGTTTGTGGCAGACATTTTTGCGATTCATTGGAGAGTTGTGTGTTTCTGTGGAGACTATGCTGATTCAGAGGATCGTGTGAGGTGTGGGTATGCTGGAGAGGAGTCGGAAACGGGAGGTTAGTAGTTGGTGGTTTTAGTTTCGGTCCCTATTGTGATGTTGAGGGTGCCCACTGGTGCCGGTCCTTGGTAGTTGAACAGCCAAGTTTTCAGTCATTTTCTAAATGTGAGATGGTCTTCCATTGTCTTGATTTCCTTTGGCATTGTGCTCCATAGATTGGCAGTTAGGCGTGGGAATGCTGTTCCTTCGAATTTTTTTCTCATTGTTTCCTTTCGATTTGAGATTGTTGCTGGGTCGTAGGTCCCTCCCTGGGTGTTAGAGGTTGATTTTGGCCTGGATGAATTCAGCTCCTTGTCCGTGTAATGATTTAGAAACAATGCCGAGGGCTTTGAACTTAATACATTTTTTTGCTTGGAGCCAGTGTAGGCTTCTTATCACTGGTGTGATGTGGTCTCTTCTGTTTAGTTTCAGCAGTATCCTTACAGCAGTGTTTTGGATGCGCTGGAGTTTTTTGGTTGGTTGTTCTGGCATTCTAAGCTCGAGGCTGTTTGCATAGTCTATTCTTTATAAAACCAGGTAGATGATTGCTAGGGCTCTGTATGAGAAGGAGAGATAAGGCAGCATCCCTCTGATTATTCTTAGGTGAAAGAAGCATTTCTTTGTTATACCGTTGACATGTGGTTCCATTGATAGTGCATTGTCCATTAGTATTCCCAGGTTTTTTACCACATTTCATGTATCCGGTTGAGTTCCCATGACTGGTGCCAATCCAGCTGTGAGTTGGTTGTGCTGTCCCCTGGGGAAGAGATGGTTATTTCCATTTTGTCCAGGTTTAATTTAGAGATTGTTATTTGTCATCCATCTATATATGTGTGTGAGGCACTTGTTGAGGATGTCGCTTGGGTCTTGAGTTGTGGCTATCTTGATGATCAGTTGTGTATCGTCTGCATAGTTGAAGTCAGTCAGTCCATGGTTCTGGATTATTTCCATCAAGGGGGACAGGTAAAGGTTGAAAAGGAAAGAGGAGAGGCTGGAGCCTTGAAACACTGTGCAGGGGATGTTTTTGGACATTGATGTGAAGGGCAGTAGGTAGGTTCTTTCTGTTAAATTTGTGAGGAAGTGTTTCAGGCATTTTAAGGCAGAGCCTTTTACACGTTTCCCTCAAGTCTTTTGATTAGCATTGTGTGGCTGATTGCGTCGAATGCTGCTGATATGTCTTGAAGTATGAGGGCAGATCGGGGTGCTGTTGTCCGATATTGATAGCAGTGCTGCTTCTGTTCCTCTCCTTGATCTGAAGCCGACTTGCGAGTTGTCGAGTAATATGTTAATTTCTGCGTAGTTGAGTAGAATGTTATGTACATGGTTCTCCAATATTTCTGCCGGGTACAGCAGTTTGGATATCGGTCTGCAGTTGCTGGTGTCTTCTGCATTTTTCGTTTTTAATCAGAGGTTTGATGTATGCTGATTTGAATGATTTTGGTACCATTCCTGTGTTCAGTGATAGGTTCTTCATAAGTCGGAAGTGTGATGCCGGGGTGTTGTGTATGAGGATTTCTCTGTATATGGTCAGGGTCAATGGTCGCTAGGGGATCTGGCGAGGTAAGCCTCCTTTATTAGTGTGGAGAAAATGTCTTTGTATATTGGTTCAAATCGGATGAGTCTTGCTGTGATTCGTGCATCACTTGTTGGAGGTGGTTCTGTGGGTTAGTTTATAGTTGTGCCGTTTGCTTCAATGGTCTGTAAGATTTTTTCAGTTTTTGTTTGAAGGTGGGTGTGATGTTGACGCAGAGTGTCTGTGATGGGATGGCACCTTTGTTGCATGTTGGGGCCATTTAATATCTTTGATAATTTTGAAGAATTCCTTTTGTGGGTTAGTTGACGACAGGAGCCTTGTGGCGTAGTAGGCTTTTATTATTTGAGAACATATGAGGAACTTATTTGGGGATATCACCTCCTTGGCCTTGCACCCTTTGTTTTCTTTAAAGTCTTGTGGAAGTGTCGCAAGTGTGAAAAGGCAAACAGAGACTTGAGTTCCTCTACTCCGGATCACATTTGAGTATAGGATTGCCTCACACATATACATGCACCACAAAGAAGCTATATGATGCAGAAACAATTAGATCCAATTTGAATTTTATTGTTAAGTGATAATCGTGTAATTAAATTGGCCCTTTGTGATAACACGTGTTTCGGCATACACTATGCCTTTATCAAATCAGGGCAAATCTAAATTAAACCAAATTATGTCATATAATAGTAACAACAAAAAATAAAATAAAGAATAATATTCAAAAAGAAAGCAAAATTATGTACGAATTGCGTAATGGTATTTGTGAGAAAATTTTAACAAATTGGATTTCAATTCATTGCGTCATTTGGTCAGAACAGATGTGATCTGTGTTGTTACAAAAATACTTATTATTTGAGGACTGCTGATTTGTATATTCTGAGTTGTCTTTAGTATTTAATTCTGTCCAGTTGATTGTAATGGTTTCTCCATATTCTTTCCAGTTTTCTTTTTTTTTGTTTTGTCTCAGCTCTTAGAGTGAACCATTTTGCTGTCATCCTTTTGGCTGTGGCTTTAAAGGGTTCTGCAGTAGATCGATGGTCTAAGGCCTCTGTGATCCAGGTGTTGAGTATTTTTTCACCTGAGTCCCGGGTCAGTCTGTTCAACTCATCAGTGTTCTGAAGAGTCCATTCCAGAAGTTCTGTTAAGGAATGCAGGTCCAGGTTTCTCCAGTTTCTTTTCCGTGTGCTGTGTAGTATTGTGTTCTTAGGCGGTAACCAGCCTTGAAGTTTGACGGAAAAAGGTATCAGGTGGTGGTCGCCTCATACCATTGGTATTGGTGGGGCAGATGCACAGAATCCCTCTCTGCAGAAGATTGCATCCAAGGTGTGTCTGCAGTTGTGGTTGGATCCGTTTACTATTTTCTTGAAGTGAAGTGTTTCGGGCAGGGCGGACAGCTTAGTTGCTGTGATTTGCATTATGGTGCATTTGTCCTGTTGTCCTGGTGGGATTCCAGTGTAATTGGGTTTTTGCTAGTGGATTGCATACCCGTTGTCTGTTGTCTGCTGAATCGGGGTTGTGGGTGGAGAGGTAATGAAACAAATATTCCATGTTTGTTCTTATCTTGGTCTGTTTCCTTTTTCCATTTAGTGGTGTCCCAACAATGTTCCTTGGAGTCGAAGGCTCTGGTGGGTAGGTTTTGTCCTGCTGGGCTGTGGCTTCCCTTCTGATCCTATTTTCCTTGCTTGCTTTTTTGCCTTTCTTGTATCAGGGCATGTGATGGTGTTGCTGTTGTTTAGTAAAGTTTGTGTTTTAGATTTCCTGAGAGCTAGGACTAGATTTCTTATTTTTTTCAGTTTCCTTTTTGAGTTTTTGGTGGATGTTTGTTGTTTTCCAAGGTGCATGCTCCCTTGGATTGTTTATTTCCTGATCTCCAGTGGTGTTTCTTTTAGTTTCCCTGTTTGCTTAGGTTGGGGACGTCTTGCTTTTCTGTTAGGTTTCCTTGTTTATGCGGTTGCCTTTTGAGTTTGCAGTGTGTGTTTGTTTACTCGTTTTTTGATTGTAGTTTCCAGGGTTATGTGCCCTCTTGGATAGTGTGTTTCCTATCTCCATTGGTGATTCTTTGGTTGGGCTTAGGGCTTCATGGTTCTCCATTAGATTTCCTTATTTTGCGGTGTCCTTTTGAGCTTGTGGCATTTATTTATGATGGTTAGCTTGTTGTTTTTCAGGGCTGTTTACCCTTTTGGGTCAGTTGTGTACTTGTTTACAGCTATATTTCTCTCACCCTGTTTTATTTTGTGGTTGGTGTGGGTTGTTGGCTGACTTCTGTCGGGCTTGCACTTGTGCCCTTCGGCTTAGATCTTCGTATGTGTTTGATCTGTGGGATTGTAATAGTATTTTGTTTGAGTTCACAGTTACAAGAGCCTTCCTGTGGTGCCCTTTGGTTTGTTTTCTGCTGTGGGGCCCCACGTTGTCCTTGGATTTGATCTACTCCAGTATGGACCTACAGTTCTGATGTAGTAGATTTGATTCAGTTCACAGTTGCAAAAGTCTCCCTGTAACTCTGTTCGGATTTGTATTCACGTGTGTCAGTCTGTGGATTTGATAAGGCAATAGATTCAGGTTCACCGCTGTGGTCGGCTTCCTGAGATGCAACTAGGTTATGTCTTCCCCTTTCTGTCCTGTGCTTACAGTAGTTTCACAGTGTGGGTTATTGTATTCAAATTATGTACGGCTGTGGTGGGGGCTCCTATGGTAACCTTCGGTGTCCTGTGGGTAGTTTCTTGTGCAGTTGTCTCTCTTTGTAGGGTTATGTGGGCATGTGGCAGTATTTGGTTTGGTTTACTGAGGTAATGGCTTTCCTGTAGTGATCTAAGGTTTTGTATTTGTGTTAGGTTCACAATGGCATGTGACTCCCTTTGGTCAGTGGAGGTGGCCTGTGCTCAGCCCTTCCTTTTTTGGGTTCTGTCTGATTGTCTCTTCTTGTGGGTTTTGCTGTTTTGTTATGTATGGTTCTCAGAAATTGAGTCCTTCCTGTGGTTTGTGGTCGTGATTAAGCTGGTTGGGGAGGGAGGCTCTTTATCTTTTTCTTGGTGGCCTGTGACATTCTGTTGGTTGTTTTTCCTTTGTGGGTCCAATTGGATTGCTTCCTTCTGTGGGTTCTAGTAGGTTTGCCCTTGTAATGGGCTTTGTTGGGGTGGGGTCATGTAGTCCCTTTTGTTTTACAGCCTGTGTGTCAGTCTTTCCTTATGGGGGTCTTGTGATTCATGATTTTGGTTTCTCTGGTCCTCGGCATGGCCTTCCAGTGGCCGCCGGCTTTGTGGCGGTAACAAGGTGTTACCATTCTTGCTTTGGAGTTGTTCGGTGGGAGGAATCTATTATGGGAGCAAAAGTACTTATATGCAGTGTAACCTGTCACTGCTACAGTCCCTTGTACTTACCTTGGCCAGATTTCGAGTTGGTGAGAGGTTTATGAGGGTTTAGTAGCAGCTTTGTTGGTTCGGTTGAATACACCCTGGGCTGTATTCTAGTCTGTAGTGTGGGCACTGCTGGGGCTAAGCTATGAGTAATGTGGGTTTAGCAATGAGTGTGCTGCAGGTTTTGCTTCATTTCTACAGTGGTTATAAAGTGGGATTCTTATGGTATTATGACTGTTGGGCTCTAGCTCTAGAGCTTCTCCCCATTTCTACAGTGATTGGCATAGGCTGCACTCTGCTAAATTGTCTGTGATTAACATAGGCTTTTTGGTCAGTCAAAGGTTTGAGTAGCGGGTGTTTTCTGAGAGTACAACTGAATTCAGAGGTGGCTATGATTCAGTATTGCCTTTAGGTTACTGGTGGCAATGTTATAAAGGTTTACATAGGTTTGACCGTGGCTGTGTTCCAATGTCTACCCTGATTCAAGAGTGGTTACGTGTAGAGTTCACATTGATTTAGTTACTGGCTATATCGTGCAACTTATACGCAGAATCAACTGAGGATGTGATACAGTTCACTTCCGAGTGTGATTAGGGACGTAGCACAATTCAATGCAGTGGGAGACCAAAAGTGCAGTACAGTTAAATATAGTAGGAGACCAAAAAGATGAGTTCAGTAAGGTTTGGTACACTGCGTGGCACAGTACAATACATCGGGGGCCCAAAAGGCAGCACCCTTCCCTACAGTGGGAGACCAAAAGAGCAGCACAGTTCAACACAATGGGAGACTAAACAGAGAAGCACAGTACAGTTCAATACACATTGTGATCAAAAGCGCATCACAATTCTATACAGTGGGAGACCAAAAGGAAGAGCGCAGTACTGTTCAGTGCACTGGGAGACCAACTGCACAGCACAATTCAGTACAGTAGGGGACCAAACGAAGAGCGCACTACCGTTCAATAAACTGGGTGACCAACTGCACAGCACAGTTCAGTACAGTAGGGGACCAAACGAAGAGCGCACTACCGTTCAATAAACTGGGTGACCAACTGCACAGCACAGTTCAGTACAGTGGGAGACCAAAAGGAAGAGCGCAGTACAGTTCAATAAACTGGGTAAACAACTGCGCAGCACGGTACAGAACAGTGGGGGACCAAAAGGAAGAGAGCAGTACCGTTTAGTACACTGGGTGGCCAAAAGCTTAGCACAGTTCAACACACGCATAATTCAATTCTGTGCGAGACCAAAAGGAAGATTGGAGTATAATTCAATACAATAGGAGACCAAAACGCGTAGTACAGTTCAGTACAGTGGGAGACCAAGAGGAAGAGAGCAGTATATTTCGATACAGTGGGAGACATGAGGGCAGCACAGTGCAATACAGGGGGATACCAAAAGAAAATTCCACATAGTATCAGCACATACAATGTTTGGAAAATCGACCTAGATTTAAACATATCCAGTGTGGAAAATGCATCTAAATTTAAAACATACAAGTGTGGAAAATACACATAGATTCAAAACATTCACAGTGTGGAAAATACACCTAGGTTTAAAACATACACATTGTGAGAAATACACCTAGATTTAAACATACCACCATGTGGGAAATACACCTAGAATTAAACCCTTTCAGATCCTCTAGATGCGATGTGGTCGCAGTGCAACAGTAAACTAGAGAGAACAGCATAAATCAGCACAGTGCTCATGGTAGGTAGCAATAATATAAGAGTGGCAGGGTTTTCCGCATCACAGTAATGGTTGTGCTCTCTGCCCGTACCAGCCAATCCGACAGGATTTAGTAAGGGGCTGTCTGCCTGTACCACCCAATCAGACAGGATTAATATAATTGCCCAGTGTATGCAACTTGTATTAACTTTTACTGATGCTTTTGACACTGTCAATCAGCAATTACTCTGGACTAAACTTAGTAGATGGTGAATACCTAAATCCCTAGCATTTCGGTGCTGGACTGCCCCTGGGCAGGACAAAGACTGATATGCAGGGAAATGTCTTCTCTGTGAAAGGGACAGTGAGCTAAAGACTTGGTAGAGTCTCTCCCAGGAGTTATTCACCCAAGAACAGGTCATTGGGCTGTGTTCGTGCTGGTAGAGAGATTCCCAGACCCCCCCCCCTTGTTTTGTATAAACAAAACTAGCCCTATCTATACTTTATGGGGCCACAATATGGGGCATAAAAAACTTAAATCAGTCTGTTCTCTTGATCATTTTGGCATTAAAAACATATTCTCAATGTCCCAAAAGCTACCAGCAAAAATTATTTGTGTAGAAATCAGACTCACGGCTGTATTTTTTCTTCTTATAAAACAGAGAATTAACCTGGTTCGAAAGTTAAACAGACTAACACAAATTCTTTGATGTCTACGCTTATGACGGCTTGATCGCCTTATATCCTACATCATCAGAATTCTACTCTTGGACAATTGCAGGCCACTTATTACTTCTGGGCCAAGATTCAATCCGGTATGGGCATTTCTAGAGTTCAAGAGGGCTTTAAGCAGACCATCAAAAATGCCTTTGAAGTAGCCTTTGAGCAGAGCGTAGTATGATATGATATGATATGGCATATATAACGCGCTTGTACAAAAATGTTTCTTGGCACGAGTAGTAGATTCAGCTACAAAATCTCACTCCTTTATTTTGTTACCTCATGATTTACTCTAGTATGTCTATGCCTTCCCTAACTCAATCACTAGAAGGATCTATTTACGACTCAAACTCAATATACTACCAAGTGTTTGGGGCATGGCAAAATAAACCTATGCAACAAAGAAAATGTCAACTATGCTGCTCTGAAGAAATGTACACAATCAAGAATTTAATACTCTATTGCAGCCAGACTACATTGAATCATGGGAAACATTTTAGAGATTTTGGAGATTTCCATAGGCCATATTTTGATAACCAGACAAAAAAAAGGTATGGACAAAAATCATGGAAAGAAATAGTTACTATTTGATGTTTTGTGCAGTGCGAATATGGAATGAAATTATAATGATTCTTTAGTGAGGTAAGAGAATGTATTGATTTTAGATGTTATTTTAAGCTAATATATGTAATAAACATCTATTTGTGTGTTATTTATACAGATACTGATGTGGACAAGTGTGAGGAACCTGAGGGCGTCCTCACTTCTTTTCCACTGGTATTCTCTTCTGAGGTGGCCAGAGAAAGGCCAATGCTTTTGGATCCCGACCCTTGCAGTGGATATGCAAGGGAGGATCACCTGGGTGGAGGAGATTTGAGGAGTGGGGAGACATGGTATCCCCCATTTCCCTTTCACCATGAACCATCCATCCCTCAAGCCTTCATAGGATTTTGTAAGCCCTTTCCTTGTGATTCCCCTAAATTATTCCCCAAATAGCATCAGCATGGTATTGGATGAGGAAGAGGACAACTAGACAAACACATCCTCATTTTGAAAAGAATGAACATCTATAAACCCAAGCCAAGTACTGGGACGAGAAGGAGGACAACAAGAGTAAGGCAGGACTAACGCTTTGCTGGTGAGCGGGCTAGTCCTTTTTGTAATGGAAATGGAGGCGGGAGCTTTAAAAGCTGGATTCCAAAGCTAAATGGAGTGGGCTGTAGGAGCCGGTCAACTGTGGAGGCAGAGTCAGCTGTGTGCAAGCAGAGGTGTCTGGTGTGGCAGCGTGGAAGGAGGAGTGCTCAGGACCCGTGAAGCAGTGCAGAGTGTATGCAGTGGGAAGCAAAGGCATACAGAGCCAGTGGCAAGCTGTGAGACGGAGGCTGACGTGTCTGCTGGGTGTGTGCGAGCCACAAGAAGACCGCCGGGAGAAGACATGAGCAACTGCACAGAGAGACAGCAAGCGCGACGGCGGAAGACCTTGCAAGGAGCCGTAAGACCAATTGGTGAGTGCAACCAGGAAACAAGGAACACCGGGCTGGCAGGCAGTGATATAATTAAAGCAAAGCAAGGCATTTTGAATATCGAACACAATGAAATCAAATTAATGCAAATGAAAGGCACTTTGAACACTGAACGAAATAAAAGCAAGCTAAAGCAAATGCAAATCATTTTGAATACCAAATTAAATGAAAGTACAGCATTTTAACTACCGCACTAAATGAAAACAAGTTAGGAACACTCTGGCATATTGAGAGGAGCGAAAGAAAGATTGTGAACCATACTGAGGGAAAGTTTTGAACTGCACTGAAATACTGAACTGTATTAACTGAAATGAATGCTAGCAAAGCCAAAAGAGCACAAAGAGTTATATGCAGGATATGAGAAACCCAACATTGGCCACAGCTAAGGAAGTGCAAAACACTGTTATCATTAGGCAAACAAACATTGGTGAGAGCCAAGGGAATATAAGAGTTGTATGCATGATATAAGGAATCCAGTATGGGCCCATGCCAAGAAAGCGTAAAGAACTGTGTATTATAAGAAAACATGCATTGGCAAGAGTCAAGGAAACATAAGAAGGTGTTAGGTGGTTAAACAAGCCACAATACAGTGCCAGGAGAGTGTGACATAATGAACTAATCATATTAATAGCAAAAATGGACGAAGTGAATAATAATTTTATTCAGCTTCTAACCTTTGTTAAAAATCATGTCAAGGAAAATGTTTGCTATCACTGCACTACTTGTACCTGTACCTGTTCACCTTCTCACAACCAATCATACCCATCAATTTTCCTCAATTAAAATAAAAGACGCAATGATGAAACCTCACACCCTTCTTCCCCTCAAGAACATTGTACAGAAATGTCAAATTCTCCCATGTATGTTTCTCATTCCGATTCCCCATCTCTTTGTTAAAAGAATGTATGTTGTTTTACTGTAAATAAATGTGGGTTTAGTCCAGTCACTGTTTTTCGTTAAAAGCCCAATTATGGGTCCACCGATAGCGTGACGGTCCGGGTGTCCGAACTCGAAATGTAGGTGCCCCCGGACAAGAGTGATGTGTGCACATGTCCGTTTTCGCATGGCGCACCTTTAATTAGTCCCCGGACAGCGTTCCTGTCTGGACATGTCTGCACCCAAAATGGATGTGCCCCTGGATGCAGCACCTGTCCCGACATGTCTGCTCTCGCTTGGCTGACTTTTAATTAGTCCGGGGACACCACCCCTGTCCTGCGAACAATGGCGTGCATGCGCACCTCGTCTCCTTGCGCCCCCCAACATCATGCCTGACATAATCACTCTCATGTGGCACACTTTTAATTAGTCCAGGGACACCACCCCTGTCCTGCAAACACTGGGACACATCGTCACCCGCCTTATAGGTGTCCGTCATGCCCCAAGATATTTGGGGACATCACCATGTGACCGGACCCGTGCAGCGTGACAGAAGTATTCACGGACAGTGTCCGTACCCCAGACAGTTTAAAACTGCATTTTTTGCCAATCTAGGCGGCTTGAAGCTGAAACTTTACCCTTGCAGAGCTCCTAGAACGATTTCTTAGTTGATCTGGCAACGGTTTATAACTTACTTTTTAAGCCCTTTTTGTGGCTCAATAGTCTGCGGACAGTCGCACGGTCCCCGGACAGCCCCTCTGAAAGTATCCACCCATTACTTTTCCTCGTTCTCAATCTGGCTGTCCAGGAGAGAGCATTTGTGAAACACCTGCTCTACAGAACTTTGAAAACTGGATCCAATGGCATCCACTATGGCCATCTCTGCTCCCCAACCTCAACCAACCAACACCACCACCATCTGGAAGTTGGAGAGGGCACACATGCGCAGAGATACAGAAGATGAACAGGAGGAAAATGAAGATGAGGTACAGGAAGTCCCTCTCTCCAGCTCCCATCATGAGTCTGGGGGTGTCAACGTTTCACCACTGTAGGAGGTGTACTGAAGGCTTGGGTAGACAAGGTTGCACTCAGTCGCGGAAAACCGGGTCTGTACTCCTACGGGACCACCTCGTTGTGGCACCATGCCAAGTTGAAACACAAGGGGGCAGTGAGAAATGTGATACCTTTCAAATGGAGTAGTAGGATGACGCCGTCTACCCCATCTTCATCGTCTGCTCCTGTCACCAAAAGTGGTACACCTGTGGAACAGAGTATCCCAGCAGCCACCTCACAGGCCATACAAAACCCTGTTGACCCTTACCTTTCAAGGGTCACAGTGCTATGTACTGCGACACACAGCTCTGTAAGGGGAGCAGTTCTGGAGTTCTTTCGAGGCCGCTGTCAAGGAGCACAAGAAACACTGCCCCCTACCTGATTAGGGCCCACCCAACATCTTCCACCCTCCAACTGCCCTTCTATCCCTGTGGTTGTACTGTACACTACATCCCTGTGGTTGTACTGTACACTATACATCTTCCTTTACTATTACAATGTCTGGACATTTCAAGTGAGCCATACTCTCACAGAATGAAAACAAACTTGCCCAATTTAAGCCAAAAACGGCATGCCACCAAATAGCCACATCTTCCAATCCAATACTTCTTAAGATGCCATGATTTTCAGCATACACCTTCAATGTCTGAATTGAAGAATCTGTTGAAATCCACACATTCTGCCTTCTCAAACACATATACACAGCCATTTTCAGTGCTCACACAACTCCTGCAAACAAGATTCATGCAACCCACTCTTCCTTCACACTACACCCAGCAAGCCCGATTGGCTAATTCCCACAGTCCCCTTTCCATGCCAGGCATCCTCACAAGACCTGGATGTGGCATGTGCTGTCCGCGGTCTACCGTGGTGTCCACAGACCCCGTAACACAGGGGCAGCCCTTCTACCATTTCACATTCATGTTTGGCTGCTTTTAAATTCACACATCCATCCACCAATCACATCCAAAAACTATACACCTAACCCTGTCATCTCAGTTCAACACTTCAGATGTACAATTGAACTCTCAAAGTACATACCTCCTGTTAGTCACGGCCAACTGCATCAAAAACTACTGTGAAACTCTCCAATATTTCTATTTCCAGATTCAATAATATCTACATCTAAGAAGACATACCACAGCTATGCCTATAAGTATTTTTTTCAACACCTTCATAAATATATATACAGGGTTGCTTCTACTTACTCTGTAATCATCTTCTCAATCAACATATTCTCTTTTGCAACCACTATACCAAATACCATGTATTGCATCATTCAGCACACTTACTTACAATGCTGTACATTAAAAAATCTTTCTTTTTAAAAGCATTTTCATGAATCTTACAAAATGCATGTGCATTTATAGCAGCACTATGTGCTACTTTTTCCCCCCCAAAAAAGGAAAAGTAGATTGAAAAGATTTCTACAGAATTTTAAAATGGCACTTGCTAAGTGGAAGTTTAAATGTTGGCAGTACATTCATACCAACCAACATAACCCATTCCAATCTAAAGGACATCCACATCTTGGACTACTCCCAGGATGGAAACAAACAAAAAAACACAGGACTAGACTAGATGATTCAAAAGTATACATTTATATGGAATGGAAATTGTTATGCATTAAAAAAATATATTTTGAGGACCATTTCAATTAAAATTCAAGAAAATGCATAGATGCATTTAAAACAGCACTCTGTATAACTTCTCTAGAAAAGAAACAAAAAGCAGATGCAAAAGATCTCCACAACATTTTTAAGTGCTACTTAATGTGTATATGTTTAATATCTTGACAGTACATGCATACTTGCTAACATGACACGTTCCAGTCCACAGGTGCTTACCCAGTCCTATTTCTTTCTCTACATTCTGGGACGTGTAGTCCAACCTTTCTAATGAAAAAACTGCAACTACAACTCCCAGAATGCAAAGCAAAAAAATCGAGACTTGATAAGCACCTACATATTGCAACATATATTTGTAAGCATGCATCCACTGCCAACATATTAAACCTCCACACACCAAGCACCCCATACACAAATCTTTGACCTCCACGTTTATTTTATTTTACAAAACAGTTACACACAGTTCTGCTATAAATGCTCATATGCATTTTTTATCTTTCATAAAAATGCTCCTAAAAACAAACCTTTTTACACAGTCTTAATTTTCCATTGCATATTAATGTCACACTTTCCAACCTCAATCATAAAAACCCTTGCACTGCCACCATTCTCAACCTGCTTACACATATGTATATACTGTCCAAGTATCTATATATGATACTTCACCTTACATATAAAATACTCTTCTTTTCCAACCACCAAACACTGCTGCAACAACAATCCACCATTACATTACCACTAGGCCACAGTTTCCCTATTTGTTAATTATACTGCAACACATTACAAATACATTGCAGCACAAGCACAGCACTTCTTTCATTAAACCCAGCAGCATTAAAGTGACCTACACATACACCTTTTTCTTACACCCATTGTTCCCCTTTCCTTCTAATCTCCCAAACAGCACTACTCATACTTCAATTGTTCTAACAACATAGTTAATATACTTCACTAGACTATCCAAAACACAACTTTGTTAACTCTTTCCCAGCAGCTCCTCCTATATTCATAAATAACAACCTCTCTTACTAAAAGTACTTCACCATTACCATATATACCCACTAACATTCTTTTATAATTACAGGAAAAAAGAAAATTACCGAAGACACTAACCAGAAGAAGACTACTCTTCACATCCTACAAAGTAAGTACATTACTATACTATTAATCTCTTTATTCTGGTACCAATGTACTTTTGCTATATATTAGCCTACCATATTCCTTTCAAATCATCAACATCTATTTCACTCTTATTCATTACATCTCAGTATGCACACTCTTCCAATTCTCATCTAAACAACATCATTATAACACCCACTACTCTGCTCAAAACATCATAATGTCCCTACGGATTCATTCACGCCACCACTATCTTACTCACTATCCCAGGCCCTTAACACCTCTACACACACAGTTACTCTTACAACCTTCCCAATCACAACTATAATCCCATTATACAATCACACAACCCTGTAATTATCTCTACCATCACATTCACACACACATTCACAATACATCCATATATATTCCACAACTTTCAAACCCACGCTTTCTTTTTTCCAACAGACAGAACAGAATGCCTACTAAAAAGCAACTCCATAGAAAACAAAGAAGAATATGATAAGAATAAATGCAAGCCATATAGTCATCCACTTCTAAAACTATTTATAAAAAATATTCACACAAAACTGCTAATAACATCACTCAACAAAACGAATCCAGCTACTACTAAAAAAGTAAAGCCCCTCTTCCAAAAACTAAAACAGAAAAATAATGTATAAGCAAAAGCACACCTATGAATAAACCTAACACTATTTCTAATCCAGTAAAGCATTCCAAAATGCATAATCTAAACCTAAATCTAAGATGGGAGCAAGCGTTGACTATCAAATGAAAATAAGGCTGTCCTAATGGCGTTGTGTCAAGGTAAAAAGAGCATATACTAAGAAACCTATTGACAACCTTACAACTAATACAAAAAGGATGTGGGATAGTTTTCAAGAAAAGAAAGAAGTGTTTATAAATAATATGTCAGGATGTGGTAGCCATGATCTTCCTTCCCCACGTTTTGAGAACAGGTAAGGTGGGATCTTGGAGCACAATTTCCTTTTTGTCTCAATACAATCAAGTATATTTATGATAAAGCCCTTTCTGAGTGTGTTTTTTCTTCCTTGACAATTTTATGGGCAATTAACTTTGGGATATATTCCTTGAGTATAAGTAGGAAGGTTCCCCAAACCAAAATGTTTTGAATCCCTTGAGGAAGCAATTGGGTTGAACCTACTAGTAGCAGTACTAACTCCTTTGTGTCTCACTTATTTCTTATGCCTGAGTCTGCTACTTCTCACCACGGGCATTCCTAAAATATTTTTTGATGTGGATCTTGGAGCACAGCACACGCTCAAGCTTCTCCAGCACAAGTCGACAGTTCTGTTGCAGTTTATCATAAGCCTCGATGGCCAAGTCTCGTTTCTCTTGAAAAGTCTCTTGCGTTCGAGAGCCTGAAGTATTCAAACAATACACAAAAGTTTCTTCAACAAAAGAAAGTTTGTTTCCTGGTTTTAGTTAGAGTGAGTACTCTTCACCCCTGGGTCCCCCTCTTCTGGGTGCTGACCCCTGTTCCTCATAGTGCTGGGTGATTGCTTTTCACCCTTTGGATCTCTCTCTTCCGGACTTGAAACCTAAAACAGTTCCTTTCAATTTCAAAGACTTCGGTGGACGGTTTCCTGATCCTGAGGGTCTGATTGGTTTACCATACGAAAAACTAACTAACAAACACAAAGTTCTTTTTTATGAATTTCTAAGGTGATGGCTTCACCCTTGGAGTTCCCCTCTTCTGGGTGCACAGCCCCCTCTACTTTCAGTTTCCCTCCACCGGGTTCACTCTGGCTTTTCTCAGGTGATTGATTCACCCCTGGATCTCCCTCATTCGGGCTCGACCCTTCTCAAATATCAATGGGCCTCATTAGGAGTGTGGCGGCCACGGAATGAGTGGTGCCGGAAAGGGACCGGCACCGTTAATTCCGGGCCGCCACATTACGAGTTCTGCAGCGGGTCCCGCTCTTCACGCCTGGTTAGACCAGACGTGCAGAGCGGGACCCGCAAGCAGACCAGGATGCTAACAACGGGCCCGTCATTAACGGGCTCGTTGTTAGCATCCTCCCCATTCCCATTGAGCCCTATGTGGGCTCAAATGGGAATGGGGACGTACCAGGTCCGGGTCCCGCAAAAGGGAATTACCGGGCCCTCCAAGGTCGGAATAGACCAGTAAGTCCCCTTTCGGGGACCCGGACCCGAGTTTGGAGTTAGCCATGCCGCTAAAAACACCATGGCTACCTCCAAACTCGTAATGAGGCCCAATGTCTTTTTGAGCAGTTCATAGTGGCTATCCCTCGGCTGCATTCACATATGTCGACACACTATTTCTTGGGACTTTAGACTTACCCCCTTCTCGTCAGAATCTCTCAGTGGGGGTCACTCCTCCCAACTTCACAATGATAATGGTTTGTGGGATTCAGTTCCCTTGATTTCTCAAGTTTGTACATCAAAGGCTTTCGACTGTACAGGGATTTTTCTTGACCTCCTCTATGACCACTTTGACCTAACTTGCCAGCTCTCATACTGCCTTCTGATTTCTGAAGTTTCACTCAGATGAGGATTGACCAGAGTTTCTTGGAGGAGCACCCACGTGGTGCCGGTCCCCCGTTTACACTTTTACAGTTCTTTGAAGATTCTCACTTTGCCACTTTTATTCACCACAGCCTGGTTCTTATCGGATCTCCCCTCGAATCACCGACTGTGGTGAACCGCTTGGCTTTATTCTTCGCTGGAGTCAAGGCCAGTACCACAGTAGCAGGCATTTCCCTTCCTCCCACTTATCAGCGTCGACACGCTTTGTGAACCATCGACATCTGTTGCAGCACACTTGGGCTATTGTCCTCGGTCTTACTATTCCCTCTGTGGAGGTTTCGCAGGTCTGTGTCGGAAAGGGCAAGGTTGTATCCCTCCTTGTCAGCCACTCGATATTCACCGCCTTTCTCCTCCTCTTGAACTGCCAGATCTGGATAGCTGTCTCGTTGTGCAGTCTGCCTTCCTCATACTGTGCTCTCTTGCTCCACCTTTTATCCCGGTGGGGAAGGGAAAGGGCCGCCAGGTGTGTGTGATTCTGATCAATTGCCTGATTTTGCCTGACCCTTGTATATATGGGACATATCAGGTAAATGGCTCTGGTGTTAGTCCGTTCTCTGGTGTGTCCTGTGAAAGTGTTCGTGTCGGGAGGGGGGGGCAGTGGTTTTGAATATCCTACGTGGTAGGATGGGAAAAGGTTAGAAAGAAGAAGACCCCCCCCCCTCCAGGTGATCCTCATTTACTGGTGCACCCCCCAAGAACTGGATCCAATAGCGATGGGCATGTCCTGGCTACCTGGATGGCAGACTTCTGGGGAATATCTAAGGAGACCACAATACACAGTAATGGCAGAGGGTATGAAATCATAGGAGACAATATTATGGCAATAGAAACCCTTATAGAATAAAGGTCCCCAACAAACTTTCAACCAACTGTTCCTTTCGCCCAAACAATCTGTCCAGTGTACATGTGAACATGCAGCTCAAATGTGTAACATACGCCAACAATCATTCAAATCTTTGTGCCAATTCCTCAATCAGTATGTAAAACTAAAAGACAAAAGTATAATACAAACTTTACAAACCATGGACTCCTTGAAGAACTGAAGATCACCTTTTCAACATTAGAAAACATGAGTGAAAAACTTACGAATACCAACCTCCTAACATACACATACAAAAGAGAAATAGCCGACTGCTGCATTCGGATTGGATGGGCAGCACCATATGTTATCCCTGCCGGAGCCATAAGGCGCGACCCGTCCCACTTCCCAAGGACCACAAACAAGGATGAATCCTGTCCTGTGCCTGTCAACCCTAGACAGGGTGGCTACCCACAAGGAGAATGCTCCCCTCGATGTTGCCGGAGCAGTGACGACTGCACAAAGCCTCCTGAAACATATCCAGTCCATGCTGCTGATTTAGGAATAGCTCTGTGCAAGCATTTCCTTTTCGGCTGCACCTGTGAAATTGGATGCTGCCTACTTTCATTTGAAAAATCTCGGAGCTTTGATTCGCTCCTTCACCCCAGCAGCCTGCTGGAATACTTATGCTCTTGGACTTTTGATGCCGCCATTGGCACCCATGTGGTAAATACCATGCCAAGATGGCTGCTCCACTGAAGTGAGCTGCCCACACATCGCCGAGGCCATCCCCGTGACGTCGCCGCTGACTGCTGCATCCGGATTGGATGGGCAGCACTATATGTTAGCCCTGCCGGAGCCGTGTGGCGCGAGCCGTCCCACTTCCCGAGGACCACAAACTAGGACGAATCCTGTCCTGTGCCTGTCTCCCCTAGACAGGGTGGCTGCCCACATGGAGAATGCTCCCCTCAATGTTGCCGGAGCAGTGAGGCCTGCACGAAGCCTCCTGAAACATATGCAGTCCATGCTGCTGTTTTAGGAATAGCGATTTGCAAGCATTTCCTTTTCGGCTGCACCCGTGAAATTGGATGCTGCCTACATTCATTTGAAAAATCTCGGAGCTTTGATTCGCTCCTTCACCCCAGCAGCCTGCTGGAATACTTATGCTCTTGGACTTTTGATGCCGCCATTGGCACCCATGTGGTAAATATCACACCAAGATGGCTGCTCCACTGAAGTGAGCTGCCCACACATTGCCGAGGCCACCCCCGTGACGTCGCCGCCGACTGCTGCATCCGGATTGGATGGGCAGCACTATATGTTAGCCCTGCCGGAGCCGTGAGGCGCGAGCCGTCCCACTTCCCAAGGACCACAAACAAGGACGAATCCTGTCCTGTGCCTGTCTCCCCTAGACAGGGTGGCTGCCCACATGGAGAATGCTCCCCTCAATGTTGCCGGAGCAGTGAGGCCTGCACGAAGCCTCCTGAAACATATGCAGTCCATGCTGCTGTTTTAGGAATAGCGCTGTGCAAGCATTTCCTTTTCGGCTGCACCCGTGAAATTGGATGCTGCCTACTTTCATTTGAAAATTTTCGGAGCTTTGATTTGCTCCTTCACCCCAGCAGCCTGCTGGAATACTTATGCTCTTAGACTTTTGATGCCGCCATTGGCACCCATGTGGTAAATACCACGCCAAGATGGCTGGTCCACTGAAGTGAGCTGCCTACACATCGCCGAGGCCACCCCTGTGACGTCGCCGCCGACTGCTGCATCCGGATTGGATGGGCAGCACCATATGTTAGCCCTGCCGGAGCCGTGAGGCGCGAGCCGTCCCACTTCCCAAGGACCACAAACAAGGACGAATCCTGTCCTGTGCCTGTCTCCCCTAGACAGGGTGGCTGCCCACATCGAGAATGCTCCCCTCGTTGTTGCCGGAGCAGTGACGCCTGCACAAAGCCTCCTGAAACATATGCAGTCCATGCTTCTGTTTTAGGAATAGCGCTGTGCAGGCATTTCCTTTTCGGCTGCACCCGTGAAATTGGATGCTGCCTACTTTCATTTGAAAAATCTCGGAGCTTTGATTCGCTCCTTCACCCCAGCAGCCTGCTGGAATACATATGCTCTTGGACTTTTGATGCCACCATTGGCACCCATGTGGTAAATACCACGCCAAGATGGCTGCTCCACTGAAGTGAGCTACCTACACATCGCCGAGGCCAACCCTGTGACGTTGCCTCCGACTGCTGCATCCGGATTGGATGGGCAGCACCATATGTTAGCCCTGCCGGAGCCGTGAGGCGCGAGCCGTCATACTTCCCAAGGACCACAAACAAGGACGAATCCTGTCCTGTGCCTGTCTCCCCTAGACACGGTGCAGTGCAGTGACTCTAGTGACTGTGGCCAGACCCTTTTCGCCTAACAATGTGCACTCCTGCGCCCACTGTCCGGTAAGTCTCCTCTCCATTGGGGATGCCCTCTCAATGCCTGCCATCCATGCTTACTCACCCTTACCGGACCTAACTGTATGCCGGCACTATTCAAACTTCTTGCCAGTTTTACCAGCAACACATGCGTGAACCTCGGAACATTTGCCTGCCCGCGACCTTGCTTGGGGCACTCGTGGGTCCATGTCCACAACACTGCAACCTCACCATTAGCGTACCCTGCTCTCTGATTTGTTTCAACTCGCCTATGACTTCCAGATATGACACTTTATAAACTTTGCCTGCTAATGCAATCCTTACTTGAGCCTGACTATTTGCATTGTATATTTACTATGTATAGGTCCTCATTGATTGCTAACGTGCTTTTATCTGTCCCACTTTGACTTGGCCATATCACATGTCAGCCTATGCCTGTCCCATGTTGAATATCTGAAACTGCCCTTTTTGCACCTTATCAGCTATTTCGATTTTAGCCTATGATTGCCTTGTTGCTGCATATCTGAAACTGCCCTTTTTGCACCTTATCAGCTATTTCGATTTTAGCCTATGCCTGCCTTGTTGCTGCATTTCTGAAACTGCCCTTTTTGCACCTTATCAGCTATTTCGATTTTAGCCTATTCCTGCCTTGTTGCTGCATATCTGAAACTGCCCTCTTTGCACCTTATCAGCTATTTCAATTTTAGCCTATGACTGCCTTTTGTTGCATATCTGAAACTGCCCTTTTGCACCTTATCAGCTATTTCGATTTTAGCTTATGCCTGCCTTGTTGCTGCATATCTGAAACTGCCCTTTTTGCACCTTATCAGCTATTTCAATTTTAGCCTATGCCTGCCTTGTTGTTGCATATCTGAAACTGCCCTTTTTGCACCTTATCAGCTATTTCGTATCTAACCTATACCCGCCTGATGTTGCATAACTTGAAACCGTGGCTGTAGTCTAATTGAAGCTGCCCTTCTTCTGCACCGTATTGGCAATCTCGAACATAGTCCTAGCCCACCTGCTGTACTAATAACTAAATTGCCCTCTCTCTGCATAATTTCAACTATGCTCCCTTGGCTCATTCTCACCATGTTCCACCACTAACCACTACCGTCCCAATCCATTAGGTTACCGCCCCACAACCAACCCTACCCTCCATGACCGCAATAACAGACTTGGCGCTAGACTCCCTACCACATCCAGGAAGCTGCCTGCCACACCTATGACCAAGACCACAATTAAGGACAGCGCTAATGCCACGAACACGACATCCCTAAAAAGTGCACTACTCAATGTTAGATCCCTAGTAGCCCACCCCACCGAAATTGCCGACATTATCCTATCAGGAGACCTCGACTTCTTTGCTACTACAGAAACATGGCTAAATGAAGCAGCAGGACCTTACCTCACTCTTGCTATTCCCGACAACTACTCCATCCTCAGAGCGGACAGACCTAATGCTCGCGGCGGAGGTGTAGCAGTCATATTGAAATCCTCACTTGACCTCAGACCGATCACTTCCCCCCCGCTAAACACTTGTGAGCACCTCACCGTTAAAGTACAAACTACCCCTAAGAGCACAATTACTCTGCAATTAATCTACAGGCCCCCAGGCCCCACAGGCTCCTTCGAGGAAGACATTACCACTAACATAGCAGAGAACTACAAGCCCCACTCCCAAAATATTGTACTAGGAGACTTTAATCTAGGGTTCAATGACCCTAACGACACTCCAGCCGCCTCCTTGGCTAACGCCCTATCCGAGCACGACTTCATTCAAGTCATTACACTACCGACCCACCAGAAAGGTAGAACCATTGACTGGGTCGCAGCCCATAATTGCAACATTACCTGCAAAGCCCCACAACCTGTTGCATGGACTGACCACTCCATCATAATATTCAACATCAACCTAAAAAATCCTAACCCTAAGCAGCGCCCCCACGCACCAGCCTGCCTGACTAGAAACATGCGCAACATCACTGCAGAAACTCTCACACCACTGATCCTCCCCCGCCTAAACACACTCCCAGCCACCGCCAACCTTAACCTTCTAGTCAACACCTACAATGATGCCCTAACTAGCGCCATTGATGCCGTTGCCCCACTAAAACTACGCAAAGGTAAACCTAGAGCTCATTTGAACTCTTGGTACACACCGGAACTCAAAACTCTTAGGAAGAAGAAAGCCAAGATGGAAACCTTATGGAAAACTAACCCCTCAGTAGAAAACAAATCCTCCAATCTCATGACCATCTCCTCCCACTACAAGAAAGAGATAATCCGCACTAAAAAGGAAGCCTACAATGTTAGAATAAACAATGCCCAATCCTCTGCGAAAGAACTCTTCACCATCCTGAAGGAGTTAGAAAATCCCAACCCTCCGACCGACACTTGCGTGAAAGACAAGCCATGGTGCACCAGCATCCAAAATGCCCTGGCTAACAAAATCACTGGTCTTCAAAACAAAATCAAGTCCAAAAGACTACACCACTCAAACAGTAACGCCTTCATACCTAGCACACCTACCCCAACCAACAACACTCCCGGCTTCACATTCAAAATGGTCACTATACCCGAAATCCAAAAAAATCATAGCATCCCTCAAACCCTCTAATTGCAAAGGGGACAGCTGCCCCGCCCAGATCATCAAAGATGCTGTGCGAGACCTAGCCCCATTCATCTCCAAACTAGTAAAACTATCCTTCTCGACCAATTCTGTACATAACAATTTGAAACAGTCATGGGTTCTCCCCCTTCTAAAAAAACAATCTCTCGACCCTGCCATTCCGACTAACTACAGGCCTATCACCATGGTCCCCTTCCTGCTAAAAATCCTCGACAGAGTTGCCTACCTGCAAATTCAAGATTACTTAGAGTCCAATCAACTGCTAGGCCTGCGTCAATCTGGCTTTCGTCCTCAACACGGAACAGAAACCGCCCTTGTTGACCTCAAAAGTCAGATTGATGACCTCAAAGACAAAAACAAAGCAGCTATCCTACTCCTTCTGGACCTCTCAGCAGCCTTCGACCTGGTTGACCACAAAATACTCTGCAACCACCTCTCATCTGCTGCCCACTTCTCCCCTTCTGCTGTCATGTGGATACAGTCCTTCCTAGCCAACAGAACCATGAGGGTCTTCTCTTCTGTGGCTGCAGCAGACCCTATCCCCATCACCTGCAGTGTCCCACAAGGGTCCTGCGTCTCCCCCACCCTCTATAACATCTTTACAAAGCCTCTCTTTGATAAACTGGACCATCTGGGTGTCACCTACACCAACTATGCAGATGACACCCAGATACTCCTCACCATCACCGGCATCTACAAGACAGACGCCACCAGGATCAACAAAATCTTCTCCATCATTCAGGCATGGATGGCCACACACGGCCTTTGCCTGAATAATGAGAAGACCGAGCTCCTCCTGGTCGGATCCCCCAATAACCTACAGAAACTTAGCCCCGACTACTCCAACTTCACCATAGATGGCAACATCATCCCAGTCGTGAAAAATGTGAAAACCTTAGGCTTCTACCTCGACGCCAACACCAACCTCTCCAAACAAGTTAATATGACCGCCTCAGCCACTGCCTACACTGGAAAACTAATCAGGGCCTGCAGACCTTTTCTATCTACGAGCAGCTGCCTCACTTTGGCTAGGGCCCTCATACAATCGAAGCTTGACTACTGCAATAGCCTCTACCTTGGAGCCAACCAAGCTATAATCAATAAACTTCAGATCCTCCAAAACAATGCGCTGAGAGCAGCATTAAATATTCCCAGGAGAGAGCACATCTCCCACATAAGAACATCTTGCAAATGGTTATCCATTCAACAAAAAATGTACTTAAAAACCCTCTGCCTCACCTATAAAGCTTTAAACCAGCTAACCCCCAGTACCTCACCAACAAATTCATTTTAAAACCTAGCACTAGAATCACTAGATCTTCCAACTCTCTCTGCCTCACCGTGCCTAGATTCACCACCAAAAGAGCTGGGGGCTCGAGCTTCACTGTCCTTGCCCCTCAACTTTGGAACACCTTACCGCTGAACATTAAATTGACCAAGTCCTTCCAATCGTTCAGAAAATTAGTCATTAGTTGGCTTTTGGAGAAGGCAACCCTTAGTTAGACTAATCTCATTACTAACTGCATATATTGTACATACCTTGAAATGTTTAACTGTGTAACCTAACTACCTGCTTGTATATACTGTATATGGCATATTACCGCCACAATTGTATAACTGCAAAAGATTTCTATATATACTGTAACTATGTAACCTGTCCTTAAGCACCAATTTACCCCAGGGTCTGGAGCGCTATACTAAATAAATAAACAAACAAACAAAGCAAAGTTTCAAAACACATCTGCTGAAATACCAGACCAAGTATGTGTCTGTTGTCGCAGAACATTTTATAAAGGGAGCACAAAAATATGAGATATGGTCTACAGAATAGAGGACAATGAGGAATCCCAACGGTTTCAATTATCTTTATATTTAACAACAGAAAATAAATACAAAATAACTGACCCCTCAATAGTTTGCAAGTACTGCAATAACCAAATGCCCTCACGTGCTGTCACTAAAAACTTCCAAAGGCTCTCCAAAAACTAAACTTGTATGAGAGCATTATAATCCAAATAGTACACCCATTGCATATGTGTTCCACCCAAAACAGCCAAATTCCCTCCTTCTGATTTACTTAAATGCATTTGTGGCAAAGTAGTATATTTGTCATTATATCTTAAAGAAAATGTACAAGCTATGGGAATACAATGGCCAATAGATCAATCTTTGATTATCCTAGTTAATGGTGTACCAACAAAAGACAAAACAAGTTGGCAAAAACTAGTCAACTTAAACAAGGTTAGATAAGCCCTACAATATATTAAAGAAAACAATGAATACTACAAATATATAAACATAGAGGAGAACTTAACAGAAATCACACAATTAATTGAAGATTCACTACAAACTGGCCAGTTTGAATGTGTAGATCCTATTACTGCAGCCACCATTTTGACCAGTATACAATTCACCCACTGCACTCCATAGACACCATAGACAATGCATTAGAAACATATTAAATGCATCAAGCCAAAGAATCTCCAATGAGCATATAGGAGAAAAGTGTTGAAACATGTTATTTTCCTCTACTCTTACCTACAGGAAAAGGAGGAAGATATGATGAAAGACCCACACAAATTAGTGAATCAGAATATCGCTCTTTATGAATGTATTATGAAGTCCCCAGATTCAGACAAAAGGCAGAATGCATTTTCCACCACCTGTTTGAAAGTGAACTAGCAACTCTATGTTATGGAGATGCACACACATTAAAAACAGGCTCCAATTTCTTAAACGTGTCCACTATCCAACTGCTTCAAAATATAAAAGACAAAGATGAAGTTTTTCAGTCAAGTATCACAAATCTCTTGGCAAACATGCGTGGTGCAAAGGAATACTGGTTCTGACATCACGCTGATGTACGTTGTATGCTAAGGCACCGAGGCCCACCCACATAGTGTGTTACATTAAGTTGTGGAGAATATGCATGGGATGACTTGCATGACTTCTTACGGATAGCAATCCAAAATAAAGAAGGATTAGCTATAAAAACACCAGGAGAACTCTGTTCTCTTGACCCTATCAATGTTTCAAGGTACTTTCACCATCGCTTTATTGTCATGCTGCTCTTCATCTGCAATAAAAGTACCCCTCCGCTCAGAGAAGTAGAACACTACTTTTGGAGAAAAGAATATCAATCTAGAGGGGCACCACACATCCACACGCTTTTGTGGATAAAATATGCTCCGAAATGTGGCCATGACACTGATGCCACTGCTTTACAGTTAGAAAAATACATAACCTGAAACATCTCTTCAGAAACCACACATAGTGACCTACGTACAAAAATCTTATGCTTCCAAAAACTTAAGTGAGGCAAATACTGCCTACGGAGATATAAAAACAAAGGGAAATACTATATCGGATGTCGCTTTGGCTTCCCAAGATCAGTTTGCGCAAAAGGACAAATAAATAGCTTCATGTCCTCTGTTAGACACAGTGTAAAAGGCAAATCACATAAAAACAAATACAACATTAAAAGGGATGAAGCATCCAAGTATATCAATGATTACAATGCTATCATTGCCCTCTTGTGGAATGCAAATATTGATATACAATACATTGCAGACAATTCCACTTCTGTTGCAAGATATTTCACAGCCTATCCCACCAAAACTGAGAAAACAGAGCTAAAAGACCTCTGGAATGACATATCATCTGATATAACACTGTCACAAAAATTGTACAGCTTCGGTATAAAAATGCTCTCCCATGGAGAATGCAGGTGCTAAGAAGCTGCAGACTGTTTAACAGGTACAGCCTTATATGGCAAATCTGAACACATTGTCTGGCTAAACATTGGTCCAGCTTCATCCAGCAAAAGAGTACTCAAACCCTACCAAGAGATAGAAACAATAGCCACAAATTATCACAACAGCTAGGACATTTAAAAAAAACAATGTACTTGACACATACTATCCAAACAGAAGTACTGCTTTGGAAAACTTGTGCCTGTACCACATAGCCCAAAACGACTCCTACAAAAATAATGTCAAACCAGATGAGACAACTGGCAAATATGTAGTCTCAACTTGTGAAGGAAGCCTAGTTAAACTTACCAAAGCCAACCTAATTATTCACATAAACCTATCATTCAAAACTCCACAACACAGGGAACTGTTGGCCCTACTACAACTTTTTAAACCATGGAAAAAAGAAGAAGAATTATTAGGTTACCATGACTCATTTGAAATTGCATTAAATGCAAATGAAAACAGTATAACAAATGTCAATTTCAAACAATACAAAGAAATGTTGGACAATGAATGCCAACAAGAGGAAGACATTTAAGCTCAACTAGATAAGGACACTCCTGAAGGCAGTCAACCTTCCCTTACAGGAAGCCAACAACCACTTGGAGAACCACTCATTCTAAATGAAGCAGAAATAGCCATGATTGAAGTAGAATATACCATGCATCAGTATAAACAATCAGAAGAAGACTTTTCAATGCTGAAATCACAGCTAAATGATGAGCACCTCACCATTTAGCTGCAAGTCATTGAAGAAATTGAACATGGTTTTAAACATGAAACTAAAACTTGTAGCTGTACAAATTATAAACCTCTGCTCCTCCATGTTAGTGGTGAAGCTGGTTCTGGAAAAACATTCTTAATTAGAATCATCAGCAAATTGATAGAAAACTTTCAAACAACAACCTTTCAGCTGTTGTAATAGCCCCGGAGCTTTAGCTGCATACAACATAAGAGGTGTAACTTTACACCGACTACTGCTCCTTCCAGTAGAACACCAAAACAAAGGAGAATACTACAAATTATCAGCAGAAGCTGCTCCTGTAGTATGCAGAATTCTGAAACAAATGAAAGTGCTCCTAATAGATGAGGTAAGCCTGGTTTCCAACCTCATGTTGGCTTTAATTCACCTCAGAATGCAAGAAGTCCTAAAAATGGACTACGATGAACTGTTTGGAGGAAAACCTGATATTGTTTTCAGGGACCTCCTACAGTTAACACCAGTAAAAGGTGAACCTATTTTCAAATCATTAGGACACAAACAATGCCGCAAAACACTCGGCAACATAGGAAATGTAAATCTCTGATAGCATTTTCAGTACAGAGAACTAACTCAAAACATGTGCCAATCTGCAGACCTCACCTATGGTAATATTTTAAAAAGCATTAGAACTGGTCTGCTTGCTAAAGATGCAAAATCCATCTTAAATAGTAGCCTCATCCATGAGCTATATGGGCACAACACATCTGCTCCTGATATCATGGAACAATTAGCTCAACAAAATAATAAATGCATGTCCTTAATGCCAACCCTAGCAAGCTGTAGTCAATTCAATAAGACAATGGGCCTCATTACACGGACGGCGGTAAGGGTTAACGGTCACCGTTAATGGCAACGGTGACCGTTAACCCTTACCGCCGTACTACAAGGTCCCTTTGCGGGTTGGAGGAATTAACGCCTGCTTCTTGCAGGCGTTAAGTACCAACCCGCTAAGGGACCTCGGAGCTAATTACGGCACCGCAAAATTGCGGTGCCGTAATTAGCGCCTTCCCCATTCCCATAGAGCCCTATGGGGCAGAAATGGGAATGGGGAAGGGCAATGGCGGAAGGGGGATTTACCGCCCCTCCAACCTTGGAATGGGGCGGTAAATCCCCTTTCCGCCAAGGCGGTGCCGGTAATTTACCGGCATGGTCCAGGGTGCTAATAGCACCCTGGATTACCGCCTTCCGTGTAATGAGGCCCAATGTTAAAAAAAGAAATGCAACCCATACTGCATATTAACTCCACAGGCAAACTGGAAGTGCACGGCATGACACGCCCTATGTGTCAACAAGCAACAGCATGACTAAATAGCTTAGAAAAATCTATCTCCAACACAGCTGGATTGTACAAAATGTTAATGGTATGTCTAAACTGCAGAGTAATTATTAAATGTAACCTTGACATAGAACAAGGTTTAGTCAATGGAGCAATTGGTACAGTTGTTGGCTTTGAAACATATCCACATGACAACAACATTCAGTTTATCAACATCCACTTTGACAAACTTGCAGAAATTTAAAGAATAGGGCACTCAACAGTACAATTCCTTCATTTCAAAGACATGTATGTACTCAGAGAACAATTCCCTCTATCTCTTGCATATGCTGTCACTATTCACAAATTGTAAGGTCTAACCCTAGATCAGGCATTCATTGACATTGGTAGCACAGTCTTTAAAGAAGGTATGAGTTATGTAGCACTTTCACATCTACGTACACACAAAGGACTATTCCTAGTCAATTTTGAAGTCAAGGCGGACATTCCTAGCCTCCTGGAGTACAACATACTACGTACACTCTACACACCCCATCTAGATATGTACCCTGTAGCTTAAAAAGGTACAGTTTTAAAAAGAAAATGAATGCAAACAGAACTTAACAGACCTCCCAACAGTAACACCAAAGAAACAAAAAACAACTGCTACTCCATCAAGCAGTACAATCACAAAACTGTCTAGTGCAAACAGAACTGCACATCCATCAGAAGATAGAAAGAGAAATATGTCTTCTAAAAAAACAAGTGGAGGTCTAGTAAATGACACAGAGACAAAACTCTCTGGGCCATTTAAATTTTCCAATCCAACTGGTGTGAATTGCTATGCAAATGCAGCAATCAATCTTCTCTTCTAATTGCCACCAATTGTTCAATAAATGTACTTGAACAGATCAGACCTGTTGTGTTTGCAAATGCCCATCCTTCAAAGAAACGCCACTAATTATCCTGACAACACTTAAAGTGTCTCAGGAATAAGGCAATAATTGGATTATTGTACAGGAACAATACAATTCACCATAAACAAACAGGAAGATCCACAAGAATTTCTAATGTACTTACTGCAAGTACTGGAAACCAAAATCATACCTATAAATGAAATCTTCCAGATTTCATACACGTGGAAACATACATGCACTCTCTGCAAACATGTTTTACAAGAGCACATCCCTAATGAACGATTTGTGTATGTATCTATACCAAATTGTGAATCATTCCATTTCATCAGCATTTGCAAAATGCAAATCATGCCATATTATGCACTTTTTGCAATTCAGACAATCGTTCCACCATGCACATAAACTCACATAGCCATTGTCTGATACTAATGCTTTTAAGGTACAAGGCAAATGGTACCAAAAACAACTGCAAGCTTACTAGCTTCAAACATGGGCAAGTAGCACTTGGCAAGAAAAGCTTCACAACAGTAGGCATAAACTACCACATTGGTGCCACAATCACGGCAGGCCACTATACTGTATACATTAAAAAAAGAAGTGGTTTGTTTGAATGCAACAACACTTCCATTACTCTAAAACAGAGATTACCAGCAAATCTAACAAATACCTACTTCCTTAAACCTAATATTTATTGTATCGAGAGGCGAGCATGATTTAGAGCGTAGAGAAGAACATGGATCGGGCAGCGTGCTCTGCAGACATATGGAGCACAACACTGTGCCCTTGGCCTTTGCACGATATTTAATTTTTGAGAAAAGGCATTTAATACAGCATGTGAGGAAAGTGCACAGAGACAGGGGGTCATTACAAGTTTGGAGGTACCCATGCCGCTATTTGCGGCATGGCGGCCTCTAAACTCAGGCCCGGGTTCCTTGAATGAGGAATTACCAGGCCATTCCAACCTTGGAGGACCCGGTAATTCCTCATTCAATTTAGCCATCCCCATTCCCATTTGAGCCCCCGCAGGGCCAATGGGAATGGGGAGGGAGCTAATGGGCCCATTATTAGCTCCCTGGTCCTTTAGCGGCTCCCATTAAGGGCACCTGGTAAAACGAGCCGCCCTTAGCGGGACCCGTTAAAGGAGCTCGTAATGCGGCAGCAAGGCGTTAACTGCACTGGCACCCTTACCGGCGCCGTTAACCCCTTACCACCATACTCGTAATGAGGCCATTGAATTTGTTTTTTAAATCTTCTAATGGACCTTATTAGTGAATTGCAGATTTGACACATTGCCAGAATAGAAAAAGTGTGATATGAAAGTAGTAATCTGAAATACTACACTCAGTGTACCCCAAAACAGTCCTTTTAAGGACTACCTATTACATAGGTATGTATGTACCCATGTAACTCACTCCCCCAAGCATCATTTTATAACTGCGGATACAAAAAGTCAATGAACTCTAGCTGTGGTTATACTGGAGAATTCTTTTATGTTTTTTAATAGTTTTTATGAATTTATATGTGATAAGTAGTCCTCTGCCAAGCACCTCTTCACTGTTTTCTGTCATTGCTTTTTGTCTGTTGGTGGGTGAACTTCTTTACAAGCCATCAGGAACATTTAAAAGCATATCTCCTTTAATCCATTCATTTTTGTATCCCTATAAAATAACAAAAATAGAAAACTGAATGGTAGATATATTCAAATTTCGGCTTTACAAAAATTACATACAGCTGAAAATGTTGAAAACATCTACCACTCGGTGCAATTGCAGTGTACAAGGGTAGTAGGGGATGTGGGGGTGTCCCCCGCACCCTTGTTCACGGTAATCACTTCGGGGATAGTGGGGCTGTCCCCCGCAACCCACATAAAAAAGGACCCTGTACCATCGGTTCCCATGCACGTAAGTGAAGGGAACTGGCATCGCAGAGGCATGGCGGAGGAGGTCCACACAGCTATGTGTGCCACCCAAAGGTAATAAAGGGGGTGAGGGGAGCGGGTTGTCGGAAATGTCCACGGGAGAGAAAACAAAGTTATTTTCATTCAAATAACTTTTGTTTTTTTCTACTTCGGACATTTTGTGTTTGGTCAATTCCTGGGCATCCTTCATTTTTTACCTTTCTTCTTCCTATACCTTTGTCCTTTGTTTTGTGCTTTGTAGTTTGTCATTTTTTTGTTATTTTAGCTTGTTATTTTTTAACTTTTTTTATATTAAGTGAAAGAGTCCTTTTTGTGTTGTGTATTTTTACAATTTTTATTTTTCCTCCACAGACCTGAATTTCAAAATGACTATGACCAGTAGTGATGATGAGGTGGTGTGGGTGGTATCAGCTTTACTGGCACGGAAGAAGCAACGTGCACAAAAAAAACGTAGCTGACAGTTGGAAATACGTCCGTGTAAAGGACCAACACCGCAAAAAGGAGATCGAGGAGGTCATGTGTAATTTCTGGGGTCAGGTTTTGCAGAGGGGACCTTCACACAAGCCATCACAAAGCTTGGGGAAATCCACATTAATTCAACATCTTGTCCGTGTTCATTTGGATGAAGTGGATATATCAAACAAGAAGGCTCATGTGGAACATAAAGTCAAAGCACATAGAGCAAGATCAGCACAGAAGTATTTATCATCCGCGCCACAGACTTCCAATACAATTACACGCTTTTTTCACCAACTAACACCCAATCTCTGTCCATCCTGCCTGCACCCAATCTTTCTAACTTTATAGTGATGTGCAGAACATGTCACAGCTTGATCGAGGTGGCACCCTAAACACTTGGGGCAAGGCTCTTTCAGAAGATCCAGCCAATTGCCAACACTAGGTATATTTTTCAGTGTCCATTGTTTTACCCTAATCTTTAGAAGAAACACAACAAATTTACAAAATATAAAATGCGAAAAGAAATAAATGCTCTTTTTTTTAACCTTTTTTTATATGTATGAATCCTAGTGTTTTCCCTTCCCAGTTTCTACTTCTTTTTTATCCCCCCAAAACGAGGCTTTTCAGGACCAACTTTTCAGTTATAAAAATAGACAATAAAAACACATACTATATATATGGATCAAAAACCTTTAATGTATCCTTTCACTACAGTGTGTATTAAAAATAAACTACATATCTTTATGTATTTTATTATAGCGTGCAGTTATCCCCTTGGAAGCCGTGGCTAAACACCCCCCCAGTCGTCGTTGCATTTATCTGCTCATGCATCCTTGGTATCGTGGCTATAAAACCATTTTACATTTTCTTTTAAAACATATCTACATATATAAGTTGGCAGTCGGCTTGTATATTCAGTGTAGTCTGTGTACACAGGTACTGTAGCACTTTAATAACTTTCTATTCATCAGCAGTACATATAAATGTAAACACTTTAAAAAGTTAAGTAAATATGCAAACAAAGTTTTTTAACAACAGGTTTATTTTGGGGGGAATGTGGTTGCACAATTTCTTTTTATTTTTCTACACATGATACATCGTTTTCATTAGCCCAATTGTCTGTATTATTAATGTATGGAATGAAATAAACCTTAAAATTCAAGGAATAAACTTTGGTTGCAGGGACGTTAAGTTGAGCAGTACATTGTAAAAAGAAAACTTTGAAATTCAAGGAAAAACTTCAGTTGCAGGGATGTTAAGGTGAGAACATAATCCAACAAAGTCACCTTAACTTTGTGCCCCCTGTTGCGCAGCCTATGGCCACAATTATGACATCACTGAAAATGGTATAATCTTTAGACATTTTTGACAAGTTATAGGACCTCTGGGATAAAATAGGCTTCTATGAACATTTCTCACCATTAAAAAGTAGTGGTCTTCAGGTTCGGCTCGCAGATATTTAAAAATAACTTGTTCCATGTATTTTTCCATGAGGTCCCAGTCTTCAATCATGCCATGCCTGATGGGCCACTGAAACAAACAGAGGAAGGGAAAGAACAGTGTTAAAAACACCTCCCATATCTAACACGAAGATTTGGATGCATCCGGAAGCACGTTATTGTCCTGCTAGGCCAGCGTTAGGTAGCCTGCAGCTCTCCAGATGTTTTGACCTATGGCTCCCACGATCTCTCAGCTTTCATTATATGGGGTAGGGCTGGTGACATTTGTTGGCCAAAGCATCTGGAGAGCCACAGTGTGCCTACTCCTACCCCAGGTGATGCCCTAAGTTAGTGGTCTTCAAACTGGGGGCTGCCCCCCTAGCGGGACCCGAAGAATATCCAGGAAGGACCCAGACTCTTTAAAAAGGGATAAAGAATACTGTTTTTAATATAAAAGAGGAATAAGGTTATTGCTTTAAATAGAAAATAGAAGCAGTATGCTTATATTTTAAAGAGCCTGGGGCAACCCTGGACAACCTTTGGGCCACTTTGGGAGCCAACCCTTAGGTATGGTGGGCATAAACAATTTTTTTACTCAATACTCAAGGGGAAGGGCTCTGTATGAGTCATTTTGAATACCACTGCCCTAAGTAAACGCAAAGACTATGCAGTGAAAGAGCACCATTTGTAAGAGCCCTCATCATCGTAATGTAAACCATGAGGTACAGCTACAATACTACCTCTTCTCCATAAAGCCACTCATGCTTTATACTGGTCGCAGAATGGCCTATCGGAACATTTTCTGATTACTCACCTGTAATCTTGTTTACTCAGATTCTCTTTCCCAGTCCTCCCAGACACCCTATATCACCCACTTCCTCCCAGAAGGAGTCATTAAGAACATCTTCATTCAGAATATCCCTCATATGTAACTATCCAAGCTCCTAGAAACTAGGCTAGGGCAACCACTGCGGTAGGGAGCGAGAGAAAGAATGGTCACGGAAGGCAATTTGCAGCAACGTAGATTACTGGTAAGTTAACAGGGCATTATCTCCTCATCACGTGCCAGGCCTATCGAGTACACACCAAAGAGGACTGCTTTGGTAACATACTGCGGCTTTATACAGGACAAGTCTGCCATTTTTGTAGCCTTTTGAGTTTTGTCGCAATATTTGTGCTAAAACTATCTGCACCATATGTACTGCTGCTTGTGCCAAGTCTATCTACTGAATGAAAGCCCTAACAGACCCACAAAGTGTTAACATTACAACTGGGCACTGGAGAGACAGTGGTCAAGTTTCAAATACCAAAGAAGCTACGCTCTGCCACATCCCACTGCAAGTGATATGAAAGTCTAGTAAGGCGACCAAGTGGCCACTGTACAGTTCTCTGAGAGGAGAGCACTACCACTCCACCCAGATGAGGCATGATCAAAACAAGCACTGACAATGCCAACAGTTTGGGCTTTTGTGTAGGCATGGGAAAAACATTTGTCAGCCCCTGCCATAGTGATATTAATTGGCCATTGATGGTGGCAGCTGAGAAATAGTGCAAAGATCTGGGCATCTAATAGCAGTTCCTAGCAAATGTCTAATGCTTATACAGAAGGCAAAATTGCTGGCTTTGCTAATGTTTGTTTTGAACAGGACGTCAGTGAAGGACATTGTTACCGACTCTGATACTGCATTTTCTTTTTGTTTCTTTGAGGCACATCAGATGCAATGAAACTGGCCTACAGACTGGCCTACAAACTTGCCTACAGCTGAACGCCCCTGCGAAGGGCGGTCGCAGAGCAGGCTATACTCCTTTCTTTTCTCTGAAATGAACCTGTTTGTTATAGTAGCCTGTAACATTGGTGCCGAAACCTGGGAGCTCCCCTTCCTGATGTGCATGACTAGGGTGTACAACAATACAACGGGTATGTGAAAAAAATGTTTTTGGATGTACCTGTTGTGAGCATGACTAGGGGACTCTGGAGTCTTCAGAGACTCTACGAATAATACAGAGACAGTGCCTCAGAGTGCTGCAGTGGTACAGTGCAGGGGCCTGGAAGGGAAACTACAGGACTGCAATGGGGTCATAGCATTTTCAGGTACCTGTGATGCAGTCAGAGCGCTGTTTGTGGAGAGAGAGTGTAGGGTTGATGCTGTAAAGGGCACAGGGTAGGAGAGTTTGGTCGGAAGCCTGAGTAAATGTGTGGTAGGGCCAATACCATTTACAGATTACAGTTACAGTTACAATATGGCAGACGCTGGTGCAGTGACCAGGTGGGAGGAGAGGGCAGCCCTGTCATATAAATCAGGGTTATGGGCAAGGCTGGAGAAATTGATGAGCATGGTGGACAATTGGGATGTGGTCCCCCAGTCAGTATAAAAGAATGGGGAGGTGGGGTTTGCCCAGGAACAGCAGTTACAAAGAATACCACAGGGAAGGTATGGAGGAGATAGTGCTGAACTACAAGTGAAGCACACACATATCTCGAAGTTGATTAAGATAGAGAGGGATCAGAGACCATCAGATTTTGCAGTAAGGCTTACACAAACTTTCATGATGACATAATGAGGGTGCTGGAAGGGAAAGTGGATGTGGAGGAAAAGTTAAAGTCCGCCCAATGTTGGGCTTACATTCTAAATGCAGCTGATGCGTGGCTGACAGTGAGAAAAGCAGTGACCGTGAGCAAGTGCAAGGAGTGGGCAGAGGGAGAGCGCACAGAGGGGAAGGATTCTGAGGTGCTATCACCAGCACCTGGGCAGATAGGGGTGGGTGACACAGAATGCTGTGAGGGTGGCTCTACGTATTTCCAAGAAAGGGAAGGAAGAGGAAGAGGGAGGGAACACGGGCTGGGTAGGTACCAGAGGAGGCAACTATGTGCAACAGAGAGGTGAGGACATTCTGGAAAAAAGGGGTGCAATGACAGATTTGGCAAATAGTTGCCTGCAGGCAGAGCGAGTCAGGTTGCAGTTAGTCCCGATGGCTTTGGTGACGGTTGCTACTAAGTGTACCACCCACATTCTAACACACACACAAACTGGGTCCTGACAGCATGGCGGGAGACATACCCGGACAGAAGGGCAAGAAATTAACTGGATTTCGGAAAGACGGGTGACTGTGCAGTGTGAAAAAAATACCAGTGGAAGGGGTAGTGTCAGGCGAACTACATGAATGCATGTCAGAGACTGCCAAAACACAACAGAAGGTGGTCAATGTCAGCGTGACTCGATTGTGTTTGGGGGGAAAAGAGCACGGTATGGTGAGTTACAACCAGTGGTGTTGGGTCTGGGAAGAAAGAAGATAAAACCATCTGTGCGAGAGTGGCCTATGACACCTAACAATAGCCTACAGCCACAGACAATGGCATCCATAGAAGATAAGAAGAGGCATGTGACAGAGGGCCCACAGCTTGAAGTGACGAAGATTATGCTACAAAGGGCAAGTAGGAGGGTCAAAGAAAATGTGAGAGGCTCCTTATGGGACGGAAAGGGGAGGATTAATTTATTTATTTATTGTTCACTTTTTAGGTGCTTATACAATTAGCAAAACTGTTTCAAAGCGCCCACAGGGCAAATAGGATGGGGACAGGGGAAGGTAGACCATGAATTACAGCAATAATAAATAATTAAATTAAAAGTACAAACAAATAATGAGAATAAGGGAAGGGGAGAAAAACCTACTATGCCTTGTGAGTGTTCAGAACGTGCAAGTGCAGGGGGAATAAATGATGCAATATATCAATGCGGAGAAAGAGCAAGAGAATGGGTATAAGGGCCTGACAGAGATGGCCCGGTGGCCCACGGCCAAAGAGGACTGGCAAGAGCACATGGCCAATTGTGTGAATTGTTAGAAGAAATAACAGAAAGAGGAGCCAAAGAAGGAGCTGTTTAAGCAGATTGATGTGAAAGGCACACAGTGCGATGACTGGCTGTCGTTTGTCCTCCATGGCCTATGAGTAGGAGAGCAGTCAGCGACCAGGTATTTACCATGTAAGATGAAATCTGTGAGAAATATGCCAAGCACTGACAAGTTGTTGCTGACACTGACTGCAGGTGCACGTAGGGACTGGGAGATACTAGAGGCTGATTATATACTGAATAGTAAGAGAGAAATTGACTTGGACAGTGCACACAACATAACAGACACATGAAGGATTTTAGAGTGACAGGGATGCTCAGAGTTATAAAGGGAGGGATATACAGTTATGAATAACAAGTGGGGGGTTTGTTACAGGGTTTTGGGAGCACAGCAACAGACTACACAACAGGCCAGATTGGTTGATACGCTACTCATGTACATGATAGAAATGCAGTACCCAGTCTATTGCACAGGCATTCCAATGAATTATGTAGTTTTGTAAACACAATTGCAGATGGCAAGCAGTAGTGGGACAAACAGGACATTGACAGTTTATGTGCCATACTCAAAGCGCCTTAGCCCAATCATGCGCCCTATCAGAGGGGGTATACCTCCATCATCGAAATAGATGGATGGCCTTAAAGTACTAATGTCAGGGGCTTGAATAGTTATATTAAGAGGAACAGGGTCGTGCCATACCTACGCAGTCATAAAATAGACATTGCTCTTCTCCAAGAGACACACCTAACTGTAGATAAACAAAACATGTTTAAAAAAAATGGGGTGGCCACTTGGTAGGATCATCATACTCCACATATGCCCGGGCATGATAGTATGGATAGCCCCCATATTGCCCCCTCCAAATACTGAAGATGATAACGGACGATGAGGGCAGGATGATCATAATACACAGATTTCTTGAAAAAAGAGAAGTATGCATTACTAACACATACACCCCAAACCATGACACCGCAACCGTTTTAGATCCTTGTACGCACAAATAGGTCCATAGAGGAACTGCTCAATAATATGGGGGCGGGGGGCAGCGCAACTACACACTGACACCAGTGCTGGACAGATCAGACAACAAATACACACGTCCAACCCCTCAGACCAAGGTACTAACCACTCTATTGAAGTCTTCCGAACTGACAGATGTATGCAGAGACCTTCACCCCTTCACAAGACATTACTCACAACATTCGGTACCACATAACATACACACTAGGATTGATTACTCCTTTATGGGCAACGAGATTGGTAGTGAATTTGTATAGGCAGAATAAAAGGTACAGGTATTATCAGACCACCCCCCTCTCCTAATTACATGGCAGGTAGCCCCCCTAGGCCGAAGATCCCCACATGGAAACTGAGAGCGGAAGCCTTGCAGGACAGCGCATTTAAAGAGCATATGAGGGGAAGTATTCAGGATTATTTTAAACATAGCACCAACAGTTTAGAAATGGCAGATATGTTGTAGGAGGCGTTCAAAGTGGTAATAAGGGGTGAAGCAATATCCAAGTTGGGCAGGCTGCAAGAAGTAATTACCAGGGATCGAAAAACAGCAAAAGAGAAATTAGAAGCAGCAGAAAAGGAGACTAGCAATCCTGATATGCACTCCCCCGGTATAACTCAACTGAAACATTATGTACAAAGACTGGAATAGACTAGGCAAATTAAATTACAACAAATGCATAGAGAGGCTACACGCAGAAGGGGACAAACTGAGCAGGTTATTAGCATGGCTATATGAGAGTGATACCTGGAAGGAGATGATACAGACCATTACAGACGACACAGGGACACAGTACACTACACAAATGGACATAAACAACACCTTCGCCAAGTACTATAGGAAGCTATACACAGATACACCTGAGGTGCTATATACTGAACAAGTAGACACCCTGACACAAATAGACCTTCCATGTCTTGATGTTGCAGCTTCAGAACTATTGGGGGCCCCTATTACTAAGGCTGAGCTTATCGCCACAATAAGAGAGTTACCGTCGGGCAAATGCCTTTGGGCGGATGAGCTCCCGAGCAAATTTTATAAAGAATTGACAAATGAATTGGCGACGCCGCTCCTCAATGTACTTAACAAGGTTTATGAGGTGGGCGTGTTGCCTAAATCACATAAGGAATCCATAATAATACCACTCCGGAAACCAAATAAACCTTCCATAGAATATAGCTCGCACAGACTGTTGTCTCTCCTCAACCAGGATAGTAAAATTCTCACTGCATTGCTGGCCAATAGATTACAGAAGGTGATTGCAGACCTTATTCATCCAGACCTAACGCGATATGTACCCGGAAGAAATACAACATGGAATCTGCGTAGACTGCACCACGTTGTACATAGTACCAATCATCGTACGAAGCATTATGCAGTGGCTTCATTAGACGCAATCAAAGCATTCAATTCTATAAAATGGCCATGGCTGGAAGGCACTTTGCAGAAATTCGGCCTAGGAGCAGAGTACATTAGATGGGTAATGTTACTATACAACAAACCTATGGCGAGAGTCAAAAAAGGCTGCAAAATTTCGGAGCAGTGGGAACTGGATAGATAGAATGCCCCCTGTCTCCTATGCTATTCGTTCTAGTCTTGGAACCAATATCTGCATACCTCAGGCGAGAATATAAAGATGCCGGCATAATGATAAGTGACCAAGTCACTTGATCTCCATGTATGCAGACAACATGATGCTCTACATACAACACCCAGAAACGTATTTGCAATATATATTAGAGATCCTGGATAGGTTCGTGGAGATATCGGGTACCACGATCAGTTGCGACAAATCTTGTCTGTTTCCATTGGCCGGACTAAGAGGGGTGGCAAAGGGTGACTTCCCGGCATTACAAATACGATGGCACAGAAACACATTTAAATACCTCGGCATAGACATTTACCACGAACCATAGAGTGAGCATAAGTACAACATGCAACTGGCACTACGTAGAGTTCAGAAGTCAATGGACTTCTGCACACAGCTACCCCTGTCGCTTATGGGCAGAGCTTCACTACTGAAGATGGTGGTCCTGCCCAGAATGTAAAATGTCTTCATTAATGTTCCATACCACATAGCCCAAAAGTTATTTACAGAATTAGACTCGGTATACAGAAGATTCCTATGACACAACAGAAGGTGTAGGATGGCCCTGTCCACGCTGTGCCGCCCATATGAGAAGGGACGTATCAGACTGCCCGACTTTGAACTTTATTTCCTAGCTAGTCAACTGCAATTCATTACCTACTGGCTATCGGATAAATCCTCACTAGATTCCTCCCTAAAGCAGACATTTAGCAAGCCCTTTTTCCTGAAAGAAGTGCTATGGATAAGGGACACTCTCCTGATACAACCCCCTCACCTGCCGATACTAGGGAAGGGTATTTGGCTTAGAACTTGCAAATTACTTCAGATAAGAGCCCCGTTCTCCTCCCAAATCCCACTGGTCACATTGGTGGCACTGGCAGACAACCAACCAACGCGGTTAAGCATACTAATGTACTGGGAACCCAATGGGATAGCGACAGTAGGTGACTTGTTTATAGACGGAGAGCTATCCAGCTTTCTAGACTTGGTGGGACAAAAAGGCATACACAAGGGGCACTATATCACACATATTAAATTGATCAATGCACTTAAACTGTAGTGACCAGGGCTGTTGAACTACATCAGACTCCAATAGCATGATAGATACCCTGTACGAAGTATTTGACGGAGGACACGTTATCTCTCACATATACGAATTGCTCAATTCCAGTGCTGCAGACAGGGAACTACAGGTGCAGACAAAATGGGAAACAGAATTTAGGGAGCCATTCACAGAAACAGGCTGAGCACGAGTACGTGCATACCATAAACAGGTATCCAGGAATGGCAGGTTGCAACAGCTACAACTTTTTATCACACACAGAGGGTATCTGACACCACATGGGTGACAGCATTTCAAAATGCAGCTACACAGTGCTGCCCCAAACGCACGGCCGAAAATGTCGGTATGCTGCATATGTTTTGGTCATGCCCTATAGTTAAACAATATAGGGAATCGATTGCAGATAGACTGTCTCAAGCAGAAGTTACATTGAATGTGCAATCCCAAGCAGCCTGCTTGCTGGGGATGTTTACAAGGGCAAAAAATGTGAAACATATCGGGAAATTTAAAGATCTGGCATACGTATTGGTGAAATGCTGAATAGCCATCGAATGGAAAGCCCCAAAGAAACTGGTGATGGAACTTTGGTGGGTTGACCTGTATGAACGGGCGACGGACGAAACCTCGGGAGGGCAGAGGGCCGTTAAAATGGCCCAATCTGACAGCTTAACGAACCTGCAAGAATGGAAGATATTCATACAAGCAGTATTTGAACCTAGGAGTGGACAGAATTCGACAATGTCTCAAGTGTTATACACAAATTATGGCCTATACGCAATTAGAAACTAGGCTCATGGACCATCACCAGTGTGAATGCAGAGACTGGGAAGCAGCTGGGGACTGTGCATTTGCTGTTAGTTAAAGTTGGGTTAGGGAGTAGGGCGGAGGAGGTATATGGAAGATTCAGCTTTGTAGACACACATGCTGATCAGTAATGGAAGTATTCTCAGTCCAGAAAAAGTAGACATCCCCTCGATTGGAAGGCAATGTACTTTGTTGGCCGAAGACCAAGCGCCTCATGTGTTTAGTATTAGAAAGGTGGAGCCATAAACTTGACTAAAGTGCAGCTATTTTAAGGTGACTGAAATCGCCATTTTGTTTTCTCTAATGTTTGCTTTTTGCCTTCTGTTAAACTGCTTCGCTGAAATTTTATTTTGCTTTACTAGTGCATAACGTAGTAACCCAGACAGAAATGCCCGGTCTCCTCCACCGCACTACCCTTGGAAGAGAGCAGCAAGGCAGCCTAATCAGTCCACAAGTGCCAGCTAGTCTCGAAAACACAGTAGAAATTCTAGAAGCGAACATTAAATGACTTGAATTATGCTCTTCTTTGGGGCCCCCCTTTCTTGAGCCCTGTAGAGCCCTGGAGAGCAAGTTGACCCCAGTACGCAAATAGGAACTAGGAGATAGCGAGGCCTGGAATGTGTTTCTCCCCTACGCGCTGCTTACTTGCAGAAACAGAAGCATTGTGTTCTTTAAAACAAAGACTTGTGTCTGTGGGCTCACAAAATTGCAAACTGTTACTAAATGAATGTTTGAAGGTGTCATACTCGTCACCATTGTCAATCATAGTGCCCAGTTCAAAGGAAATGTATTAGGGGCGGTATTGGATGTGACACTACTGATTACCTGATGCTTGTTTTGTATATATGTAACTGTTGTACGTTCTTCGCTCTCTTGCATCCCCTGAGGTCTGGTAGACACATGTCGCGGGGCGTGGGACCTAGTTGGACAACTGAGACTATTTGCTTTGCAATAAACCCTAGATTTTGGGAATACAACCTTGTGTCTGGCGTATCAGTTTGTGTGTGGTGATTGTGCCTTATTTCTACACCCGAGGGTTGCTCCGGGGCGCCTTCAAGATGGCGCCTGAATATGGACCCTCCCCCACTTGTTCCGTCACGTACGTTGTAAGATAAGGAAGGCGGAGAGAACGGCGAGGACAGGACGATCAAGCCGGGATCAAGGGGTGTTCGGGGCGCCCCTGCGGAAGCGATGAGAGACTCCTTTGCAGATCTGCACACAACTGATCCCTGATCGACGTGCCCAGCCAGAGAACAAGGAGGCGAGGGTCCCGAAACGAGGCAGAGTGAGCCAAGATACGCAGACACAACGTCATTGGTTGCGTCAGTATACAGACGAATTGTGTCTTGAAAAAGACAACTTGATTGATCAGGTGAGTCGTACCCCGATTCAAAGTAATCCTGATATTGGTTGAGAGTTGATTTAGCAAAATCAAACACCCAGTGTAAGTTTGATTAGCCGAGGATAAGGTTAAAACATTCCTGGGGTATTGTCCACCTTAGCAAGATTTTTTCCGCTGCGGTAGACATTCTTTGTAAACTGGCCAGGTCGCGCCACCTGTGGGAACGCTGGCGTATGAGATGTATGTGAAGTATGGTGTGGGAGCGATAATGTTTTGTGTGTCTTGGCATAGGCAAACCAGAAAACAGTAAGACCTTTAGTGGCCGAATCATGGGAGTTTTGAGGTGACGAGAATAGATAATTTGGAGAAGGTCTTGATGAAAAAGAAAACACGCCCTGCAGCATTTGATGTCCTTAGGGACTGGAGAAGGGAAGCTATGCTTCGTTGGAGAAGTAGAGAGAAAAATGCACGCAGGCATAAATCGAAAGCAGAAAGAGCGAAAGAAAAAGAGGAGGAGGAGTGGAATGATAGTTTGAGAAAGTCAAATAGACGCGACCAGTTGAGTATAGAAAAAATATACCCACAACGAGAATTGCATGCATCAGATGAATTGATAGAAAAAATATTGACTGATACAAAGCAAGGTCCAAAGGTAGAGACCAAAAGGACTGCGTCAGTAACCGTTGCTCAGCCCCCTCCTGTTGCTCAGCCCCTCCCAACTGTTCAAATCCTAGCACAGCCACAGACCGCACACTTAGCGCCTCCTATTAGCCAGTCAGCACCGCAACAGTCATTTCCCATTCCCGTTGTCCCATCTGTATCTCCCACCCTAGAGACTGTCTCTGTCCCATCTGCCCCTCCCTTGATTGAACTTGAACTTATTGAAGCGAGCGAAGGGGCTGGACAAAGTGGATGCGCAAGAGTGACTCGTAGTGCGATCAGCAAGGAGAGAAGACGGGAGTTGCAAGAACAAGCAGAAATGTATATAAATGGGAATGATGAAACGTCAGCGCTAGCTTCGATGTATGACTTCAGAAGGAGCAGTGAAAGACAGGTAGTGTTGTAATGCATGGGTGAATTTTAGTAGCGAGATGGAAACAGTTAATTGGGAGGTTGCCGCCACAACGATTGTTGGATTTGAATGTATTAGCACGTTGTAGAGAAAACGATGAAGAAATAAGAGAACATGTAGACCGACTATTTGAATTTAAGAATGAACTTGATGATGAATATGCTGAAATGTTTGCCATGCCTGGGTATAGGAGTAAAGATATTAGGAGAGACAGGAAGGAAGCGGTAGAGCCATATATACAGTGGTGATTTTTACCGTCGTCAAGACAGACAGGTGATAAATTAAAAGTATGTATACGAGAGGCGTTAAAATGGATATCAGATCCTAGTATCCCCACAATGGAAATGCATGAGATATTTGAAGAATACCCCTTGCCCATGAAAAGAAAAGCACTAGTTACGATGGTTGAATATTTGATAGACAAAGATATAGCTGAAAAAAAAGCAAGCCCCCCCGAGATGATGGCAGTATACAAGAGAGCACAAGAACGTGGAACAGGGGAAACAGCCTTATCACTTGACTTGGGAATATTATTGCATATGAGAGAAGGGGGAGGAATAGTGAGTGCGGTATTTCCCTTGAGAGAAGTCCCACCTACTTTTGTGCCTAAAGTAGAGACTCCTGCACTGGGCAACCAAGCAGCGCGAGTAACGGAAGCACATTATACAGCACAATATGTGCACGTGCCTTTCTCCAGACAGGAAGTGAATAACATAAAACAGACGATTCCCGATATAAGAAAGAATCCCGCAGGATTTTATAAAGAAGTAGAGTCCTGTCTGCAATCATCCGTGCTTATTGTGGGTGACATAGATCTAATTTTCCCAGTAATCCTGCCAGCAGACCTATGGAAGCAAATAAGAAAAGTGGATGATGTAACGGCCTATGGCGTCACATGGACGGATTTAATATTAGAGGATAGGAATAAAGAGGTAGGGGAAAGGCCGGGGCCAAACATGGTAGCACTACCAGCACGAATAATACAGAAATTGAAAGAAATTGTTCCGGAGAAAAGAATTCAATGGAACAAATTGACTGCATGTGTGCAGGGCAAGGATGAGTTAGCTACAGATTATTTTAATAGATTTGAGGAAGTATTCACAGACTTTAGTGGACAGGATGTAAGCACAGAAGCGGGGAAAAGACTATTTGTCGATAAGTATGTGAGAGGGTTAATACGTCCAATTCAAAACTTAATAATGATATCGGAAAGTGCATGGCAAGCAAAAACGTTAAGTGAAGTACTACATATGGCCCAATATTATGAGAACAGAGTGAACGCTGAGAAAGAGAAAGAGGTGAAGGATAGGGCGAATTTGAAAACAAGGGTGCTACTCCAGCAAGTGGCGGTACACAATAGAGGAAGAGGTAATGCCCAGGGCAGAGGTAATTCGAACTTGCATGGTGGGCCCCTGGGATTGAATCAGTGTGCATATTGCAGAGAGGAAGGTCACTGGCAAGCGCAATGTCCACATCTGCAAAATAGAAATGGGTATGGCCAGAGAAGACAGCATAGGGGACATCCTGGAGCAAATGGACATAATAGTAATAACATGCAGCAGCACCAAAATAGTCAAGGGAATGGTACCCAAAATCAGAACCAAGGTAATAATCAAACTGCCTTTACTCAGAACCAGAGTCGTCAGAACATGCAGAATGGAAATAGAGGAAGCGGTGGGAACATTTTTGACACCCAAGCAAACGCGTACTATAATAACAGCAGCGATTACACATCAGATGATGTGTTGTTTCCCCAATAGGACGGCCCAGGACAGGGGTTGGAACCAGTGCCTATTCCTGTGAATCAGAAAGGACCCTACGTGGAAATGAAAGTCGGGAATAGAGAGCATAGCTTCCTCATGGATACAGGGGCACAAAAGTGTTCAATAGACCATCACTTGGTTCTGGAAATACCACTGTCAGGGCAGAGGAATATTTCAGTAGGGTTTGCAGGTACCCCGGTGATAAATCCAGTGTCCCAGCCAGTAGCAGTGACATTAGGCCCATTCACGGAATATTGTCCATTTCTCTTAACAGAGAATTGCGCAGAGAATCTTTTGGGATTAAATGTATTGAAAAAACTAAGTGCAGTTATCCACTTTACACCAGATGGAGTATTTTTGACCATTTCACCACAGAATGAAATGAATTCGTGTCCAAACCGTTGCCAGGAGAATTGAGTGAGGTGCCAACTTGTATATGGGAAATAAATGACAATGATGTGGGATGGTTGAAGATAGAACCAGTGAAAATTGCTTTGAAAGAAGGAGTAACGTTACCGCGTATTCCACAGTTCAAAATCTCAGCAGAAGGAGAGAAAGGATTGAAAAGTATTGTGTCTGATTTGGTCAAATTGGGGGTGATTGAAGAAATTACAGGCAGCACGTGTAACAGTCCCATTCTTCCGGTGTATAAGAAAGGAGGTAATGAGGTACCGTATCGTTTTATAATTGATCTGCGTGCATTAAACAAGGTAGTAGATCCCCAATTCCCATTGGTTTGATGTCACCACAATTTTGACAATGATTCCTGCCTCAGCAGAATACTTTAGTGTTATTGATTTGAAGAATGCTTTCTTCAGTGTTCCAGTACACCAGGAAAGCAGATATTTGTTCGCCTTCACAGTAGGAGGACGATCATTCACATTTACGTGCATTCCACAAGGCTACACAGAGAGTCCAAGTATTTACAGTAGAGCATTGAAAGAACAACTAGACATGCTAGAATTACCAATAGGTTGTGTATTGTTACAATATATAGATGACCTATTAATTGCAGCGGATGCAGAGGAGATTTGTAAAAAGAGTACAGTTACACACTTAGCAGCGCATGGCCACAAAGCAAGTTTAAAGAAATTCCAGTATTGTCGAAAGGAGGTGGCTTATTTGGGTTACCTACTTTTGAGAGAAGGGAGAAGACTAACGCCAGAGTGAAAAGAGAGCATTTCTGATATGCCTATTCCAAAAACACAAAAAGGAGTCAGAGCTATAATAGGCATGGCTTCTTATTGTCGGCAGTGGATTGTGAATTTCGCCCTAATTGTGAAGCCAATGGTGGAATTGACAAAAAAGGATGTTGTGATGCCTTTGCAGAGGAATGAAGAATGTCAGAGAGCATTTGATCTGCCCAAAACTGCATTGCGTTCTGCGTGTTGGGCACACCAAATTATGAAAACATTTTCAGATTGTTTGTACACGAGAATGAAGGCTGAGCGTTGGCTGTTTTGACACAGGAACAAGGTGGAAGAAATAGGCCGGCCGTGCAGCTATTTTTCTTCTGTGCTCGACCCTGTAGCGCGCGCATTACCACGATGTTTGCGAGCTGTTGCAGCGGCTGCTGCGTCAGTGAAACAAACGGAAGGGATGGTATTTGGGCACACCTTGATTTTGATGGTGCCACATGCCATAGAAGTTCTGTTAAATAGAACGCAGACGCAACACCTCACCTCAGCTAGATTGACTAGATATGAAATTGTCCTTTTTGCGCCACAGATCCAAATTATGAGGTGTAGTGCTTTGAATCCTGCAGAATTAATGCCACTGGCCACGGGAGAACTTGTTGTAAATGAATCACCTCCCCATGATTGCTTAATGGTTACTGAGGAAGAAACGAAGGGGAGAATTGATTTGACATATACCCCACAAAAAGAGCCAGATGGAGAACTGTTTTGTGACGGCTCCTGTTTTAAATTACCTGATGGCACATCAACTGCTGCCTATGCTATCACCACGTTAAAAAGTATTGTGGAGAGTAAAAGAATCCCCTACAACTATGCACAAGCGGCAGAGATAATAGCTTTGACTAGAGCCTGTGAGATCTCTGAGAATCTGAGTGTAAACATATATACTGACAGCCAATACGCCTTTGGCGTGGTCCATAACTTTGCCCGACTTTGTGCTGAGAGGGGTTTCTTGACATCACATGGGGCCAGAATTCAACATGGCCCTTTGATTGTAGGATTGGTGTCTGCACTTACGTGTCCAAAGCGCGTAGCGATAGTGAAATGCAAGGCGCATAAAAAAGTAACATGCAAAAAGGGAGAAGGAAACACATTTGCAGACAGAATTGCGAAGCAAACTGCCACTGACTTGAATACCAAAATGTTAACAGTACAGTCTGAGGAAGTGCCCTGCATGATAGAGAATGGAATTGCTACTGTCAAATCGATGCAGGCAGAAGCCACTGCCTATGAAATACAAGGGTGGGCTGAGGGCTCTGCAGAATTAGATCTAGAAGGTTGCTGGGTGGACAAGAAGAGTAGAAACCGGATTGTGCCCAAATCCTATGTAACTGCAATGGTCACGATGGCCCACAGCCCTACTCATATTTGTGCCAAAAAGATAGTCCAGCATCTAGCCACAGTATAGGAGAATGCACACATAAAGAAAAATGCAGAGAGGCTGGTCCAGAGCTGTATCACGTGTCTACAACTGTCATGATGCCTACCCCCGGAGCACCAGGACAGGCCCAGCACCCCCCGGGAGCAGGCATCATGCCCTCGGGTAAAAGCCCAGCGGCCAGGCTCATGTTGGACATCAGTCCTGGCGCCATAGGCGCCAGGCTCATAAAAGAGGGTGTTTGGTGCACTTACCTGACGCAGACCATGCTGCATGAAGCCTCAAGCCAAATGAGGCTTAGGAGGGACTATTTTATCAAAGGAAATATTTTACTTGGGTGGGGACCGTGGAAGAATACTTACTTGGAACTTCTTCCAAGGCTATTTAAACCACGCCCGGACTGCCACACGTGCTTCGCGTTGCTCTGCATCTAGCAGCTGAACGGTCACCGTGCCTGCTCCTGCATCTTGCCTCCAGCCACGCCCGCCTCGATCTTGGGATACCTGAAAGGAAGGAAGGGAAGAGAAAAGGTGAAAACCAAGAACTTAATCTAACTTCCTACCTGTGTCTGGAACCATCACGCCAGCGATCCTGAAGATAGACATTCTTTAAAAGCATCGCGCTACTTGTTGCAGCGCCGCGCATCACTCACCTGCCTCGTGGGCTCTTCACTATCCACCGCGACCTTCTGGGCATTCCGCCACATCGCTGCACCTGCAGGGGAGAAGAAGAGGCAAAAGGTGAGCAGGAGGAACAAATGAGGAAAGCCTGATTTTCCGTCACAAGACTTACCTGGCCATATTTGACGGAACCACTCCTCATTTCGGGTCAGCACCACTACTTGGCCTGGTACCGCACCCCGGCCCCTAAGGGAAAAAAAGAAAGACATTACTAGAGGGTTTCAAAGACATTTAAAGGGATCATTTTATCACGAACTCACCTGAGTTCATCTCCGGCAATATCTCTCAAAGCATCACTTCCACTCTGCACCTGAAAATAAGGACAGATCGCAAGTTAAGAAAAGCAAATAAAGACGAGACTCTACTCCGGAACTTTTAAACAGCATACTTACGGCATTTCGCCTTCCGAAACCAGTGAAGTAACTGGTCAAATACGCGCCCCTGCACCAGAAGCAGGATGGAGAGCTCATCCATTCAAACATTAAGGTGAGCCTTGATTGGGGATTTCAGAGGTGGTCAGAGAAGAGCAAAGGGGAGGTGGGAAGCAATCACAATACACTGCAGACAGTTAATCCCCTTTCTCCACCTACAGAAAGATTTTTCTACGGGCCAGACAAGCCAGATTTGGGGGTCCAGTTCAGTCGGTGTTTCGAATCCTGCGCATCACGCTTGAAGAGGTCACAGCAATCTAGACCAGGTCAGCGCCTCCGTGGGAGCCAGGTGAGCGTTACAACAACACAATGTGGGGAAGGGAACGGTGACTCCAACAGGCAGTTTTGGCCCTCCCTTTATGCCTTTTGAGGTAATCCATTTTGATTTCATAGAGATGGAGAGATGCCAAAACTTGAAGTATATCCTAGTGGTCATATAAGCATTTAGTAAGTCTGAAAGACTTTACCGCCATGAGCACTGCAAAAGTAATGTTGAAGGAGTATTTCTCCTGTTTTGGTTTGCCCCGTGTCATATGGTCAGACAACGGTCCACATTTTGTGGGCCCAGTAATATTACAGATTTGTGCAAGTCTCCAGATATATACGCAATTCCATTATTCGAGACATCCCATGTCTGCCGGTCTTATTGAACGCCACAACGGCATCTTGAAGTCCAAAATAAGCAAAATATGTGCAGGAAACAAGTTAAGCTTGGTAGATGCGTGACCAATAGCGTTACTGTGCATGCGCACATCTGTGTAGGCTAGAACTGGGCTCTCCCCGTATGAGATCGTAATGGGGAGGCTGGCGAATGTTTGGTGTGCACCTCAGCCGAAATGGCTGAGGGAACTCAAATACCCTGTGCTCAGCATTTATTGTAATCTTTTAATTCAAAAATTGCGTATGATTCATCAGCAGGTGCAGGAGGCATTACCAATAAGATACACTGGTCCAGGACATGCACTGGAACCCGGAGAGTGGGTTCTTATCAAGAACTTTGAGCGGAAGACATCGTTTGCACCCAGATGGTGTGGTCCCTATTTGATCCTCCTAACTACGCAAACTGCAATTTGTGTGGATGTAAGAAAAGCGTGGATTCACGCAACCCACGCTAAAAAGGTCCCGTCACCATCTGAAAAACTGCTTGATCGAGACGACCAGAAAGAGACAGCGGTCCCAGAAACAAAAGAGACGGTCGCCAGTTCCTTGCCACAAAATTTGCCGTATCCTGACACAAAGCCTGAAAAGGTTGCTGTAAAAGAGGAAGGGCAAAGAGTGCCCCAACTTTTTCCAGCAGAAACTGCATGACTGCTGGCTGACACAAAACGTGTACCGCTTTGGCGCCCACCCTCTTTTATTGCGCCGCAGCCTGAAAAAAAACCTGCATCACCACTGTGGCGCCCACCATCATCTGCTATTGCGCCACAGGCTGACTCCGAGCTTGAGTCTGGAAGTGCGTCCGCACTATACATTGATCACATGATACCAGGAGCAAGGCGATAAAATTTACGGCCTCGGAAGAAGGATTGATCAAACCTACATTTCTGTTGATCTTTTGTTGCCTCTGTTTCCTATTCTCGGATGAAGTAGGAACCAGAGACCTAGAGGAGAGCGGCGTGAGGGTTGTGCAAATCGGACAGCCCAAAAATGAGGCTCCTCGGTACTAACATAAAGTCCATGTGTCATGAACCCGTGCGAACGAACGGGGCGCACATGGTACGAAGGCAATTGATAACTGCTCTGGAATTCTTTGAGCAATGTGCAGATGCACAGAGATCTTTCCCAATGCATAGCAATCCAGGCTGCTAAGAACTGGCACAACAGACTGTTGACATTTACCGAATCTATTGACATTCGAACGAGTGCAACGAGTAGAGATATCCACGAAGAACCGTGAAGAAGAAGAACCACAAGAGAAAAATGCAGGAACCAGCTTTTGCCCCCTCCTGCACCGCTGCTGATAATGAATTAAACATAGAAACTGGAAATTACACAAAAAGAGTTACCGAAAAAATTGTATGCTGATTTTACTAATAATTAGTGGTGTAATGAGTATAATAGCCCCAATAACGACAGCACTGGTATTATGGTACTTGGAAGAAATGCACCCATTAGAAATTCTCTTGCCCGTAAGAAACATCTCCACTACTGAAAGCCCTGTTCAAGTAATTACTTACACTTTGTCCCTAATGGAAGAAAGACACAGGGAAGGATATGGTAAAAATACATTATTGCAAATAATGAATATGACACATTCAATTCTGAGAAAGAATCATTGTTGGGTGTGTGCTCATTTGCCACAGCATGGTGGCAAAGGAATAGGTTGATACGTGCAGCCACTAACATTGAGTTCTGCATGCAGTGCATCTCTGAGTACATTATATTATGGGAAATGGAATAAAAGGGAAACGGGTCAACTAGATAGCACAACATGAATGAATTTGAGGAGATAATTATGAGACCTGTAGGTTGCTCTATATTTCATGGAGCACAAATGATAATGCCAAAAGCTACGCCCAAACCAATGCCACAAGATAGATTGTTTGTGCCATATAAATCATCTGTAATCACGTTTCATATGAGATTAGAAGGAAATACAGATGCAGTGCCTCCCTCCTATACAGTAAACTACAGCCCACGTTTTGTTCCTTTTTGCTTAAAAAAGAAAGGCTCCTATTCAGTAGGGACATTTACTAGATGCATGAATATAGCGATTCTTGATAGGGAAGTAGAGCCTGTGTATGTAGGTGATCCTGTGTATTTTATATGTGGAGAAAAAGCATATCCCTGGTTGCCTAGAAACTGTGGAGGTACTTGCTATTTAGGACTTTTGTTCCCAGAAGTGTTTCTTTTAAAAACAATAGACATAGCCACACTATCTAGATCTAGGTCACGGAGAAGTAATGAAGGAGGATTAAAAGTAGAAGACGTAGCAAAATCATTTATACCATTTATGGCTCAAGCAATAATCTCCTATAATATATGACAACTATCCAGAATCTTAGAGAAAACAATAAATGGAACAACAGATATATTATACAACATGACATTACAGGAGAAAGGGATTAGGTTGATGACACTGCAAAATAGAATGGCTCTTGATGTAATCCTGGTTGATCGTGGCAGTGTTTGCAAAATCGTGGGATCAGCGTGCTGTGTATTTGTAAACGACTCCTCTCCTACGATTTTTGAAGCGATAAGAAAGTTACACGTCTTGAGCTCTGAACTCCATACCCAAGAAGGGGGTTGGGATATAGGCTCTGGTTCTGGGAGTTATTATATTCGTGTGGATGGAAACTATTTGTGATCCTAGTAGCAGTGCTAGGAATATTCATGACATGTTGTTGTTGCATACACTGCTTACCCATAATATGCACTGAAATAAGTGAAGAGTGTGTACTGATAATAGAAAAAAAGAGCTCTATTAAATCAAGTATCCACGGTAATGAGGAATCAAAGACAGTAAAGAATTCATGTCAATTGATATTGATGACAATGAAGATGAGACCAGTAGTGTGCAGGATTCCGAATCTGATTCAGATACTTGGTCAGAAGTATCTGAAGCGTATTGTATTGATGAGGCGTTTGGCATACGGCCAAAAGGAGGGTTTGTCAGTCCAGAAAAAGTAGACATTCCCTCGATCGGAAGGCAATGTACTTTGTTGGCCGAAGACCAACCGCCTCATGTGTTTAGTATTAGAAAGGTGGAGCCATAAGGTTGACTAAAGTGCGGCCATTTTAAGGTGACTGAAATCGCCACTTTGTTTTCTCTAACGTTTGCTTTTTGCCTTCTGTTAAACTGCTTCGCTGAAATATTATTTTACTTTACTAGTGCATAACACAAGGCCACGAGAGACATGTTGAAACATAATGTAGCAACCCAGACAGAAATGCCCGGTCTCCTCCCTCGCACTATCCGTGGAAGAGAGCAGCAAGTCATCCTAATCAGTCCACAGGTGCCAGCTAGTCTCGAAAACACATTAGAAATGCTAGAAGCGAACATTAAATGACTTGAATTATGCTCTTCTTTGCGGCCCCCATTTCTTGAGCCCTGTAGAGCCCTGGAGAGCAGGTTGACCCCCAGTACGCAAATAGAAAATAGGAGATAGCGAGGCCTGGACTGTGTCTCTCCCCTACGCGCAGCTTGCTTGCAAAAACAGAAGCATCGTGTTCTTTAAAACAAAGACTTGTGTCTGTGGGCTCACAAAATTGCAAACTGTTACTAAATGAATGTTTGAAGGTGTCATACTCGTCACCATTGTCAATCATCCTGCCCAGTTCAAAGGAAATGTATTAGGGGCGGTATTGGATGTGACACTGCTGATTACTTGATGCTTGTTTTGTATAAATGCATCTGTTGTACGATCTTCGCTCTCTTGCGTCCCCCGAGGACCCATGTTGAGGTACGTGAGACCCAGTTGGCCAACTGAGACTATTTGCAATAAACCCTAGATTTTGGGAATACAACCTTGTGTCTGGCGTATCAGTTCGTGTGTGGTGATTGTGCCTTGTTTCCACATCAGAGAGTCCCTCAGGGGCCCCTTCAGTATGTGTATGGTGTATTAAAGCAAATTATGTTATTATAAGTCTAAAAAATAAAATAAAAACTGTGTTAAAAATGCTTTTACAAAATGTTTTACCATATGTTAATATATGTATTTCTTTAGTTATTCCATACTGTTCTTATATTGTTCTCCTATATTGAAAATGTAATACATTATTTTCAAAAGAAAAAAAACTGGCAGGCACTCAAGTGCAAGGTTTCATTGTAAGGCCTGATTAAAGTGAGCTCAAAGAGTTCCCATGAGGAGGTATTTTGGGCGGGTAGGGGCAGGCAATGTGTAGGAATGGCCATAGGGGTTAGCATGGTCGTGGCCAGTCAAAGGGTGGGCAGTCAACAGGTGGGCAAATAACTAAACACCTACAGGCCGTGTGTCCCTCCACAAATGTCACTCCTCCTTATTCTACTCTTGCAATAGTTCCAACTTATAGGTGTTGCAATTGACACCTAATCGCCCAAACTAAAAGGGGTATGTGCCACAAGACAAGACAAGTCAGTGCTGCCTCAAACAATGCTTTACATGGTGACGTGGCCAGTGATTGATCTTTACCGGAAAGAAGCCTGACACAGTCTATTTTAGCTGCGACTATCTCAGGGAGAGGGGCTTAGTATAGGTGTTTTGCCTTTTGCATTCCATACGGTAAAACGTTCCTGTATGTAGTAACCAGACGGGTGGAAATAGATAATGTTCTACCACTGCTTTGGCGTTAAAACCATTATGCACATGCAGTAACGAGGAAATACTACAGCCTGTGTTTCTGAAATACCTGATGTCTGGTCTCTTAAAAATAATCAAGTAATGAATTCCCCTGCCTGTTGGAGCTATGCAAAGGCATTTAGGGCGTATATTTACACTGGCCTTTTGGGTATCAGATGGTCATGATGGACAGAAAGGGGATACGTCTTCTGCAAATTGGGGAGCATCCCCGCATCATAATGGGGTTAACCCCTAGTTTTTGCTTTGAAGTGATTTGATCTGCCCATACGGCCAACCCTTCACGATATGACGTTTGCAGCAGGACCGGATCAATTGAAGCTCAAGGAGGAAACAGTAAACTCTGATACTTAAAGCTGTGCTCCGGAGCAAGACTGAGGCCAGTGCACCGCTCTTACAATTGGAAAGCTCGACTGCAATACTGAAATACGGCCACCAATGCTGGTCACAAGTGCTCATCACACAGGATTGAAAAAGTCCACTGCAGTACTGCAAAGTGACTTTCACTGATGGAATGAAAAAGTACACCTCAAACAGGACTTGACAACACTACAGAAATGCTGAAAGTAGGCCTTCAACATCAGGCAGGAGTCATAGAAGTGAACTTCACCCAGAGCAGAACAACGCCACCACTGCCATGCTGAAAAGGAATGCTTAATACATACCGCGACACGTTCATCTCAATCAGAGCACGACACCAGCAGTTGAGATGCTGACCCTTTATGCGCTGCACACACGCGGTGGAGTATAAATAAAGGGGGTGTTCCTGGCCACGAAGAGCGACCGGGGAGCCTGAATCGAGCGGACGTGTCCCAGTGCAGTCTGTGGCGGGAGGGGGTTCACGGACACCCGCGGTGGTGTGGGAAGAACCACAACAGTGGCGACGAAGCAGAATTGCACCCGGGCCGGGCAGTGACATCAGCAGTGTTTTTTTTTCTTTTATAACATCTTCACCGTCTGATAATGCCGAATGGAAGGATGCAAACCACGCGGTCAGTGGCCATTTTGTGAACCGGGCCTAGGAAGGTCGCAGCTTCATTTCTGAAGTATTTGTGGGCCATCCAGGGCAAATTATTGGAATGCTTAGCAGCTAAAGGCTGTTTCTTCCACATGATGTGGTTTTGATGAGGATTTTGACTATTTTCATCGTGTTTTCACTAAGTGTAAGGTAGATCCAGGGGATGCCTGCTAGTCTAGTGGTGTAAACCCTGGGCCCACCTGGCGCAATTCTTGGGACTCTCACCCACATGGCTGTGCAACTAACTATCTGTGCATTTGGTGGTGATTCCTCCTGTTGGTGGATTGGACATTGTCTCTGAATCAGCTGGTCAAGGGGATGGTGATACACATCTAGCCTGCAAGGAAGGTGGCATGAGTTGCGGCCTTTGTGTACCATTACAAGGGTGCTCATGCGCTCAGTGCCATGGATGGTGATGGACAAGCAGTGCCTCAACAGCAAGTAGGCCAACAACAACCTCCTGCACAAGGTCAGCCTGAGGTGCAAGCCCCCATATTACCAGGCCAACCTCCAGCGCAGCCCCCTGCAGTGGCTGTTCAACATCCAGCGCAACCCCCTGCATTGCCTGCTCTACCTCAAGCGCAGCCTCCTGTGCCACCAGTTCAACCTCCAGTGCAGCCCCCTGTAATGGCTGCACAACAACCTCCTTTGGATAAGACCTCCAGGTGCTCTCCCACTAATGCCTGAGTTTGATACCTCAGGCCTGGGGCCATGCTGGAAGATATGGATGGACAGACTTGAAATGTATTTCAGGGCCACGATGGAGACAAATGATGACAGCAAGTTGGCCACCTTGCTGTACTGTGCTGGGCCAGCGGTGCACAAGGTATTTTTGTCTCTTCAACCCCGTCATGTCTCCTATGCGGCGGCTAAAGATGCTCTCCATGACTACTTTCTCACCTTTGCAAACGTGGCCTATGAGAGGTTCCTCATGGGGGCAGCCCGGTTGAAAGATGATGAAACACTAGACACTTTCTATGGGAGATTGAGGAGGCTGGCGGTGGCCTGTGCCTGGGTTGACCCAGAGACTATGATCAGGAACCAACTAATACAGGGGTGCACGTCTGGAAAATTGTGCAGACGAGTCCTGAGGGAGCCGGGCATCACGCTCCCACGTATCCTGGAGATGGGATGGTGCCAGGAGGTTTCTGAACTCCATGCGCCCGGCAGGGATGCTGGGGTACGCCCCAGCAAAACGGAAGATGTCTGTGTGGTGGGCCGTGGCAGAGGAGCCAGACGCTTGGAGATGAATCAACGGGAGAGGGGGTCAGCCCCAGTCAATTCATGCTCTAAGTGTGGGTATGACCTGCCTCACCCTGCGGAGTGCCCAGCGGTGGGGAAGACCTGTGGCAGGTGTGAGTTTGCTGACCACTATGCACGAATGTGCAGAGCCACTACTCCAGTGGTAGTCCCTCGAGGTCCAGTGAGGGCGGGGTTCTTCCGGCAGCAGCGCCCATCATATGTTGCTCAGGTTGATCAAGCCGAAGACAACCCTGCTCCGGATGATGAAGAGGAGGAGGAGGAAGAAAATGTCTTCTTTGTTTCCAGTGTGGGAGTGTTGAAAGCAAAGACAAGGAGACAACCTCTATGTCAGGTGCTTATGAACAATTCCTCCTTCCCCGTCCTGGTGGACAATGGTGCATCAGTGAATGTTATGGCCAGAGAGCACTACGACGCCATGGTGTGTCCACCCAACCTGACCACGCCCAAGGCACACATATTCACCTTTGGAGGCGCAGACCCAATCCCGCTGGATAAGACATTCATTGCGGATGTGAAACACGGTGGGTCAGCGATAAGAGCCCGGTTCTACATTAATCCAGTCAGCAGCAACACCTTGCTGAGTTGTGCAGTGGCAGAGGCATTGGTCATTGTCACCTTTGCATATTCTGTCTACGTCAAAGACATTCAGGTACTTCTGGAGAAGTATGCAGCTCTCTTCGAGGGGATTGGGCAAATGGCTGATGGGTGGGTGAAGTTGCACATAGATGATTCAATTCAGCCCATCGCCCTCAAACACAGATGGGTCCCATTTCATATAAGGGAATTGGTGGACAAGGAGTTGGACAATTTGGTCAGGCTGGAAATAATCGAGAAGGTGGAGGGCCTGACACCATGGGTGTCTCCAATCGTAGTTACCCGATAGCTGAAACAAGCTGACTCTGTTTGAATCTGTGTCTACATGCGCCTGTGCAACAAGGACATTAAGAGGGAGCGACACCTGACGCCCACAATTGATGATATCATCACAGAACTCCAGTGTGCCCGTTTCTTCTCAAAGCTTGACCTCCACGCCGGATATCATCAGGTGGTGCTGCAGCCCAAATCCAGGTATATAACAATCTTCTCCACTCATCGGAGCCTCTACCGATATAAAAGACTGAGCTTCGGGGTGTCATTGGCGGTGGAGGTGGTGGAAAACATCAATCAAGGGGCGCTGGCTGACCTAGATGGCGTACTAAATATCAGCAATGATATCCTCATGTTTGCCAAGTTGGAAACGGAACACCTGGTCAAGCTGGCAAAGACTTTTGAATGCCTCCAGTCACTGGGCCTTACGCTACACACCAATAAGTGTGAGTTACTGAGTTCACACTCAGTAACTCACTGAGTTCTTTGGGTTCATCTTCAGGGAGGGAGGTGTGTCCCCAGACCCGCACAAGGTGAAAGACATCTTCGAGGCCCGGGCCTCTGAGAATGTTTCGGAAGTGAGGAGCTTCCTGGGAAAGGTCACATACTGCGGTTGTTTCATTAAGAATTTGGCATCCTGATCTGAGCCCCTCAGGGCCCTCACTAAGAAGGACATGACCTGGCAGTGGGGACCATTCGAGCAGGCGGCCTTTGATGACATCAAGAGAGCACTCACGGCTGAAGACATAATGGCGTTTTTCGATCCCGCCCTCCAGTCAGAAATAGTGGTGGACGTCAATCTGTTTGGCCTCAGGGCAGTGATGACACAGATTGACACGAATCAAGAGGTCTGCCCCATCGCATATGCCAATAAAGCGCTGTCGTTGCCCGAACAACGATACTCCCAAATTGAGCAGGAGGCACTGGCCGTGCTGTGGGGTGGTCGCCCTTTCAGATTCTATGTGCTGGGATGACCTTTGACAGTGGTTACAGATCACAAACCACTGCAGCCCATACCGGCGGGGTCATCATCCAAACCTCTGGCAAAAATTGAACACTGGATGTTGGCACTGTTGGAGTATGGGGTGTCGCTGATGTACAGGCCGGGGAGTAATAATGCCACAGACTATCTCTCAAGACACCCGCAAGAGGGCACTGGCAGGGGGCACAATCCAGATGTGCGGAGGAGGCTGATGAATATGTGCAGCTTGTGGTGGAGGCAGCTCCGCCCAACTCTGTGACAGTAAAAGAACTACAGCAGGCGTCGGAGGAGGATGACTGCTTCCGGATCCTCAAATCGGCCATCCAGCAGGACTCGTGGCGGATGGTGATAGACTCTCTGGCAGCCAGAACCCAAGAGGCCAAGTCGGCACTGGAACAACTGTGGAGAGTGCGGGGTGAATTGACCTTCTCAGAGACTGGCCTATTATTTAGAGGAGACTGCATTGTCATTCCACAGAGCAGGACACAGCAGATGATCATGCTGGCCCATCAAGGACACTAAGGCGTGGCCAAGACCAAAGCACGCCTACGCCAGAAGGTCTGGTTCCCAGATCTTGAGCGGAGGGTAGAAGAATTTGTGGCATCTTGCGCCTGGTGCCAGGCGGCGTCTCCGGCCCTGATAGAGCCCGAAATTGAGACCAGGCCACAAGGAACAAAGCTGTGGGAAGTGGTCCACTCAGATTTTGGGTCCACGTCAAGGGGCACACACTTCCTGGTGGTGGTGAACGAGAGGTCCCGCTATCGGGAGGTGGAATTCATCGAGTCTGTGGCCTTTGACAAAGTGGTGCTGGCGATTGAGAAGATTTTTGCCACTCACGGACTGGCCAGGGTGCTGTGCTCTGACAATGGCCCACCCTTCCAGGGCGAAAGCTTTGCTGGGCTGATGGAGGAGTACGGCGTGCACCACCGCAAGGTAACCCCGCTGTGGCCCAGGGCCAATGGGGAGGCGGAGAGGATGATGCTGACTCTCAACAAGGTTTTCGCATTGCCCAAGAGGAGGGCAAGTGCCTCGAGAGGGCGCTGTACAAGTTCCTGAGGGGGTACAGAACTACTCCCCACAGATCCACAGTGGTGGCCCCGGTTGAAGTCATGTTCCAGCGGTGCCCACGAGATCTGCTGCCAGAAATTCAGGCGTGGGAACCCGCTGTGTTTGACATTGATCAAGCCGAGCAGGCAGCGCCGTGAAAGGACAGCTCAGGAGAACATCTGGAGAGGACTGAGGCCCCAGAGGCTGGCCCCTGGGGATGAGGTGCTGGTGAGGAACAGACACCCTCAAGGGAAACTGTCTCTAACCTACAATCTGGAGCCCTTGGACGTGGTGGCGGTAAAAGGGTCAATGGTGACCGCTTCCAACGGAACTGTGTCAGTGACCAGGAATGCCAGTTTCTTCAAACGGCTGGGAGAATCCAGGACAGAAGCGGCGCCCAGTGGGCAAGTGGTAGAGGTACCGGACGAGGTTAGTGGCCCCATGTGCCTGCCAGGATCCCCAGCCCATGAGTTGGCTGGTGAAAATACTCCGACCCGAGACGCTGGCAGGAGGTACCCCCAGAGGACTGGGCGAGGGAAAACTGCCTGTCTCACCGATTATGTACTGGAATAGAGACTGTGAGTGGGAGTCCGGAATGTCCAGGGAACCTGGGTGGTTGTTATTAAAGGGGTTCCGGGGTTTGTTTTCAGTGAAGTTAATTGTGTCATAGATAGTAATCCTTTGTTCATTTGGTCTGTTTGATATGAAAAAGGAGGAGTGTGATGCTGCCCCTTTAAGGGCGTTACACATGCAGCGGAGAGACGTTGCACTCCGCCGCGTGCAGTATAAATAAAGGGGGCGTTCACTACAGCGCAGAGCGACCGGGGAGCCTGAACCGAGCAGACGTGTCCGAGTGCAGTCTGTGGCAGGAGGGGGCTCACGGACACCCGCAGGGGTGCAGGAAGAACCACAACAGCAGTGAAAAGGTGATACTTCCTGCAGGGCTGAGAAACGTGCACTTTATAAAGGACATGATATGGGTCTACAGAAAAGCAACCATCACTGCAGGCCTGAAAAAAAGACCTTCACACAAGACGCCCACATGATGAACTGTAACAAATGTATCTCACATTGAACAGGGCACAACCCCTCCAGTACTGACAGGAATCCATCACTGCAGAGCAGAGACAAGCGTTACTCACAAAGGACATGATAGCACCACTGCAACATGTATATGTGAAACGTTCACTGCAGGACTCATCACTCAGGGTAGTGTACCCATCCATGCCTAACATACAGTACAGTCAGGGGAATATCCAGCATTGCGAGAGAGGCGGGCAAGCCACGAAAAAAGTCCTGCCCCTTCCTTCCCCCGTCCCAAATGCAGTGTGCACAATTCCATACGGTACCATTCGCGCCCCCAAACCGCCCACCTCTGCCCCAATCTACTTTTTGGTAACATCAGTGGCAAATGGCATTTTAACACAACAACAAATAAAACTGCAGAATCATTACAGATGAGGAAAACTCATCTGTCCAGGCGCTCTGGGGCAAAATACATGGAAACCTTCCAATTTGCATATGGATTGCACCAACAGAAATGACTTCACACAAAAGGACATCACAAGGAGCATCATCAATCTTTGATCCTTGAAGGCACCATGGGTGTGGCTTTAGAATATGTTGCCATAAGTAAGCCAAGTTAAAAATAACTTTGTGGTGCAAAATACCTAAATTGCACTATTATTATATAAGGAGCAACTCTATATATAGTCATTACATTTTTTTTTTAAATAACAGCATAATATAAGCTATGAAGTGAATCACTTACAGAGCTGCAGATAAGACACAGGGCCTCATTACGACTTTGGAGGCAGCCATGATGCTATTAGCACCATGGCTGCCTCCAAAATCCTGTCTGGGTCCAAGTTCCTTGAATGGGGAAATACCGGGCCATTCCGACTTTGGAAGGCCCAGTATTTCCTCCATCAGGGAACCCGGGCCCGGTCCTTCCCCATTCCATTCGAGCCCCCATAGGGCTCAATTGGAATGGGGAGGTAGCTAACAAAGGGCCCGTCCATTACGGGCCCGTTATTAGCTCCCTGGTCCCCTCGCGGGACCCGCTATGGACATCTGGAAAAACCAGATGTCCAGAGCGGGTCCCGCGAGGGGACCTCGTAATAGTGCGGAGTGGGTTTAATGGCGCCAGCACCATTACCGGCGCTGTTAAACCCATTCTGCACTAGTCGTAATGAGGCCCACGGTGCGATTACATGATTTGCCTAGGATCACACACTTTGTCTAATGGTGAAACCGGGATGTGGACAATGTAAGCAACTGAACATGTCTTCCAAGGTTCAGTTGATATAGAAATTTATTAATGTTCTGCTTTGCATGTAATGTGCTTAAATAATACTTTATTGATATCAATGCCTTGGAAACAAACCACATTACATAATAAACTAGCCTTCCATAGTAAACTAACTACGCACTATATGCATTGTCATATAAATATGCTCAGCAATAAGAGTATGGCTTTAGTTTTATTCTCCCCATCATGCATGCAAAATCACAATAGCTTCAGGCAGATTAATGTGAGCCTAACAAATCCAACTTGGGATTTAAAGCCATAGTCATTATTTCTTAAAGCATGCAGCATTGTGCACTCCCTCCCATTCACATTTCTAAAGGGACAAAAGTCACAGCTAATAGCGACCGCCTCCCTCCCATCAGTGCCTAATGGCTCACATGGAAATGCTCTGTTGACACATAGCAACATGGAGCTAGCATAGCTCCATGGGACATAGTCCTGGCAGAGGGACACCTCTTCCATTCAGAAAGAGTAAGGTGTCACGCTGGGAGGACAATGAGCGTGCTGAGCAGGAATTGCTCAGCACACATTGTCCTGCCAGCCAAACACCTTTCCCGTTGGGCACCCTCATTGAGGTGCCGAACGGGAGAGGTGTCCCACTGACAAATGTCCCAGTCTGGCTCTCAAACGGACCTCTGAGGGGCAGCTTTCCCCACCTACCTCCCCGCTCGGTACGCCACTGAGTACAGAGGCTCTTATTGTAAGACTTGCAAAAGTGAGATTTGTAAAGCATAAAATATCACCACTCAAGTACTGTGATTAGGTATGTTGATCGAACCATTTTTGCTCGAATGTCTTTTGCTCAAATTTGTTCCCAAAAAATGTAGATGGATATTTAAAATTAAGCAGAATTGCTAAGGTCAAAGGTTTACGTTTCAGTGCTACTATCAGTAAAAGATTTAATTTTCCCTGAGTTTCAGGCCCTAAAACACCTTAGGGGGAAAAACATCTGTCGTATTAGAGATTCCAACCTGCCCTAAAAATAGAGGAAAAAACAGCATTTAAATTAAATTTAAAGGGCTTACCGGTTTTGAAACACTGCAGAGACTGCGAGAAGATTCTATCTGCCATTTTGAATAACAATGACAAGAACTTTTGGCAGATAAAAAAATAGACATTTTAATAACCAGATCGTCTTACAAGATTGCCCTATATCAGATGGCATCACACTCATCCCTATCAACCAAAGTAACATCATTAGAACGTCAAGTGAAAGAAATCGTTGCTAAAAACGAAGACTTGGAGGGGCGTAGCCGCCGCAACAACATCATACTGGTGGGGGTGAGAGAACAAAAGGCTGCATCGAAGATGGCAGACTTTGTCGAACAGATGTGCAAAGACATTTTCGGAGCGGCTGCTTTCTCTCCGCTGTTCGTTGGGGAAAGGGCGCACAGAATTCCAACCAATCGCAGTTCTTTTTGTCCCCCGAAGAAGCCAATTCCTTCCTGGATAAAATCGGCTGCCACCCACTACGAGAATTGCCAAAACCACAAAGGATCGCGAGAAATGGGAGAGAACCTCCCTGAAAACAAACTGTTAGAAACACTTCACATCCTGTTTAACCCTCGAGGAAGAAATATGAGCATATGTTCTCTGCACACACCTCGGGATCAATAGTTCTTGGAGGGCACTAGTGCCTCGAGCACAGCACTGTTTACTATGTTACAAGGGGAGGGCTCGACATTGGGTGGGTGGGGTTTGCCCGACAGGGAGGGGATAGGGGAAGATGGGACTCAAGTAGGGGGAAGAGTGCCCAGTTGAAACAAGTTAATCATTCGAAGCGTGCACCGACCAGGACCAAGACTTACTCCACCCAATCCCGATTGAAACTAACAATCCCACGACAACTGCCAAAACAGCTACCCCCAAGCAGTATATGTCCAAGGAAGACCGCCCAGAACTTTAAACCACAACAACCAGAGACCACGCAGCTAAAACAACGAAAAGAACCCGGACAAATTCAAACTAGCCATGTGGAACATTAAAGGAGGCAACCAGCAGACCAAAATGAGGAGAATAACACAATATTTGCGTCGACACAAAATTGATGTGGCCTTCATCCAGGAGAGACACCTGCGCCCCACCTCCGAACACCACTGGGCAAGAGCTTGGGGATGCCACAGATATTTCGCCTCCTTCTCCTCTTATGCTAGGGGGTTGCCATATTGATCAACAAAACAACCAACTTCAAGCTGATACAGACCCAAAAAGACTCTGAAGGCAGAACACTACTAGTCGTGGAACCATTGATGCGGAAGAACTCATTCTGATCAACTCTACGGCCCCAATATAAATAGCCCTAACAACTTCGACTAGGTGCAGACACACCTCGAACACAATAGGGAAGCCACAATAATTTGGGGCAGTGACCTTAACACACCGCTCGATCGACGCAAAGAAAAAACACACAAGACAACGTTGTCACCCTCCAAAGCGAGTCTACAAATAACCGAAATATGTAAAGCTTATGATCTCATGGACATCTGGAGAAACAAGCACTGGGATTCTCAGGAATACACTTTCTACTCCTGGGTCTACAAATCCAGCTCGAGACTAGACTACATTCTTGTGTCTGCGCACAGCAGACTCCAATGGAGTGATTGTCAAATCCTGCCCAGATCTCTTTCAGACTACTCAGCAGTCACTCTTGAGTGCATTACAACCCGAAGCAGCACTACTAGACCCCAATGGAGATTCAAACACAGGTCCCTCCAAGACCAGGTCTTCGTCGACGAACTGCGAGCCGAACTAACAACCTTTCTCGAAACAAACCAAGGCACTATGTCATCAGCCAGAATTCTCTGGGAAACACTAAAGTGCTTCACCAGAGGGGTGTGCCAAGCAAAAGAAAATGGGATCTTAAAAGCGATAAGGAGAGAATTAAACATGAGCGAAATAACCCCTGGAACAAACTTCAACATCTACAAACAACCCCAGCACGCTGGCAGCACTAAAAGTAGAATTAGAATCCTTTAGAACAACCGCAGAGAGAAAAATCAAGTTCCTAGGGAGCCACCACAGGATTCGGCAATACGGCAAAGGACAGAGACCCGAGCACTCCTGGCAAGACTAGTCATAGCAGAACGGAAACCTACAACAGTTGAATTGGTCCTTGACCGATCAGGCAATCCAGTATACTCCGAAGAAGACATAGTAGAAACATTTCGCAAGTTCTATCAAAATCTATACAACTCCCACTACACCATGGATCCCAATGAAATAGCACAGTAGCTAAACGCAACAGAATTCCACTGGACTCCTTCAACCCCTGAATGCACCCATCACCAAGGAAGACATCCTAGAAGCAATTAAAGAATTACCAAACACAAAAACCCCGCGCCCAGACAGCCTAACAGGCGAGTTCTACAAAAACTTTGCAAATCTCCTAGCCCCGCTCCTGCTGCAAGTATACGAGCAAGATATAGAAAAAGACCAGCTTCCACCAACACTCTACATGGCAAACATTATTATCCTGCATAAAACGGGCAAACCAAAGGAAGACTGTTCTTCCTATAGACCCATATCACTAATCAATCTAGATAACAAAATCTTCACGAAAATCCTGACCAGGAGACTGATGCCACTTATGCCCGCGATGGTACTGGCAGACCAAGCGGGGTTCGTCCCGGGCAGAAATACGTTATTCGGCCTGAGAAGAATGTTTGGAGTAATGGTAGCTCTCAACCCAGAAGATCAGGCAGTAGCAGTGTTATTGGATGCCAAAAAAGCATTCCACTCTGTCGAATGGCCCTTCCTTTTTGCCATACTGGAATGGATGGGCCTTGGCAAACGGTTCATACAAATGATCGGCCTCCTGTACAAACGACCAACGTCCAAAATAAAACTGGGGAATAAAAGCTCCACTGAAATACACCTGCGGAGAGGGACGAGACAGGGCTGCCCACTGTCGGCACTGCTATTCGCCCTGGTCATGGAAACCTTAGCATCGCAACTCAGACTATACCATCTACACAAAGGCCTCGCCCTTGGTCCGCACAAACTAGTGGTATCATTATACGCCGAAGACATCGCACTTTTTCTTCACAACGCTCAAGATAATCTAAACCCGGTGATGCAAGCAGTGCTCAAGTTCTGCAGCTTCCCAGGACTAAAAATCAATAACTCAAAATCGATAATCTTCCCTCTCACCGAATCAACTAAGGAATTCCAGGATGACTTTGGCTTCCACTGGCAGCATTCAAAAGTCAGATAGGCATTTTAATGTCCAAATCCAGCACCGACATCATGCAAGATAACTATGAAAACGCACTACACACAATCCAAAGCAAGGTGAACAGGTGGAAAGAGCTCCCGCTCACGCTCTGGGGGAGAGTATCCCTGACTAAAATGGTAATCCTCTTTAAACTGCTTTATCTCTTCACAAACATCACCCTACTATTGCTACAGATATTCTTACAGCGAATCAGGACTACACTCCACGACCTGGTCTGGGCAGGCAAAGTCGCCAGAGTGTCCCACAGTACTATGATTCTCCCAGTTACACAAGGTGGACTTGCCCTTCCAGACCTAGAGAGCTACTACTGGGCAACATAGACACAATACCTCAGCTATTGGTATGCTGTACAATTTATTCGACTTTACGTACAGATTGAGAGAGCTCTAGCAACCCCTCACCTCCTCCGTGCGATTATATTAGGCCAGCAACAATCACCCTCAACACTGAACACGATGGTCACTACATACACAATCTGGAAATAAATGGCTAAAAGAAGCAGAATCCAGACCAGATATTCCCCCTCCTCCCAGTGAGAAGCATCCCGGGGATCACAAACACGTCAGAAAAAGTATTCCAGCAATGGACTAAAAAACTGCAAATAAACACATTAGGTGACCTCGTTCCAGCGGAACATTCCTGTACATGCAACAAGCTTGCGAGAAAGGGTGCAACAACACCTTAGATATTTTTATCTATTAAAGGATTTGGCACACCATGCACACCATTATTACCACCTTTCCACTCCAACCCCAACCTGGCCACTGCTACATGGAGTAATTAAAGCCCAAGGCGAAGGCCGACTAGTGTCAAACATCTATAAATCCCTACTAACCGAAAAATTCCTACGCTGCTCAAATTCCAAAAGAAGATGGGAAAGGTCCTTTAAGGTCATTCGAAGCGTGCACCGACCAGGACCAAGACTTACTCCACCCAATCCCGATTGAAACTAACAATCCCACAACAACTGCCAAAATAGCTACCCCAAGCAGTATATGTCCAAGGAAGGCCGCCCAGAACTTTAAACCACAACAACCAAAGACCACGCAGCTAAAACAACAAAAAGAACCCGGACAAATTTAAACTAGCCATGTGGAACATTAAAGGAGGCAACCAGCCGACCAAAATGAGGAGAATAACACAATATTTGCTTCGACACAAAATTGATGTGGCCTTCATCCAGGAGAGACACCTGCGCCCCACCTCCGAACACCACTGGGCAAGTGCTTGGGGATGCCACAGATATTTCGCCTCCTTCTCCTCTTATGCTAGGGGATTGCCATATTGATCAACAAAACAACCAACTTCAAGCTGATACAGACCCAAAAAGACTCTGAAGGCAGAACACTACTAGTCCGTGGAACCATTGATGCGGAAGAACTCATTCTGATCAACTCTACGGCCCCAATATAAATAGCCCTAACAACTTCGACTAGGTGCAGACACACCTCGAACACAATACGGAAGCCACAATAATTTGGGGCAGTGACCTTAACACACCGCTCGATCTACGCAAAGAAAAAACACACAAGACAACGTTGTCACCCTCCAAAGCGAGTCTACAAATAACCGAAATATGTAAAGCTTATGATCTCATGGACATCTGGAGAAACAAGCACTGGGATTCTCAAGAATACACTTTCTACTCCTGGGTCCACAAATCCAGCTCGAGACTAGACTACATTCTTGTGTCTGCGCACAGCAGACTCCAATGAAGTGATTGTCAAATCCTGCCCAGATCTCTTTCAGACCACTCAGCAGTCACTCTTGAGTGCATTAAAACTCGAAGGAGCACTACTAGACCCCAATGGAGATTCAAACACAGGTCCCTCCAAGACCAGGTCTTCGTCAACGAACTGCGAGCCGAACTAACAACCTTTCTCGAAACGAACTAAGGCACTATGTCATCAGCCAGAATTCTCTGGGAAACACTAAAGTGCTTCACCAGAGGGGTGTGCCAAGCAAAGGAAAATGGGATCTTAAAAGCGATAAGGAGAGAATTAAACATGAGCGAAATTCATTAAAAACCCCTGGAACAAACTTCAACATCTACAAACAACCCCAGCACGCTGGCAGCACTAAAGGTAGAACTAGAATCCTTTAGAACAACCGCAGAGAGAAAAATCAAGTTCCTAGGGAGCCACCACAGGATTCGGCAATACGGCAAAGGACAGAGACCCGAGCACTCCTGGCAGGACTAGTTACAGCAGAACGGAAACCTACAACAGTTGAATTGGTCCTTGACCGATCAGGCAATCCCGTATACTCCGAAGAAGACATAGTAGAAATATTTCGCAAGTTCTATCAAAATCTGTACGACTCCCACTACACCATGGATCCCAATGAAATAGCACAGTGTAACGCTCACCTGATTCCCGCAGAGGCGCCGGTCTTGACTGCGTGAATGCCGTATCTTCAAAGGTGATGTGTAACACACGGTTGGCTCTTTGGGCTGGACCTCTGTGCACTGTATGTCTGACTCGAAGAGTAAGATGTCTTAGGTAAGTAAACGCCGAGCTCTCCATCTGCCTCGGGGCAGGGTGCCGTAACCAGTTTCTTCACTGGATAAGGGTGCAGGCCTCTTGACCTCAGAGGACTGCTGTCCGTCGTTAACTGCACGAACGGTAAGTTCTGGGCACTTCAAATGTCTTAAAAGTCTTTTGTAATGATATCTCTTGTTTTGCAGGGTTCCGGCGATGGCGGATGGCGGGCTGATGAGAGTTGAGGATCGAACCCGCGTGAGGAATAGAAGCGCCTGGAAGCAGGTAAGTAAGCGCTTGTAGCCTGCTTCACGATGCGCACTAACTGTCCCTTTTATCTTGCAGGTACAAGTTCGGAGCTTTAGAGAAGCTGAAGGGTGCTGGAATACCCACTGGATTCGGCGTGGGAAGGAGTAATGGCACGTGAGTAATAAAGTTGCCCAATGTCTTTAAACGCACCTTCTTTTGTCTTTCAGATGCGGGATGCAGCGCCGAAGGCCTCCGGAGCGTGCGAAGAGCTGGTAAGCTTTTGTCTTTCAGATGCCGGAATGCAGTGCGAAGACCTCCGGAGCATGCGAAAAGTAGGTAAGCCTTTGTCTTTCAGATGCCGGAATGCAGAGCGAGGCGTTGGTGACAGCCGATGGACCAGGTAAGAGATGCGCTGCCACTGAAGACCGTAGTGCTAACCTGTTCTTTCTTTGTCTTTACAGGTGCTGCTGAAGACTGGATTCCAGGATGGTAAGCCTTTGTTCCCTTAGGCCCAGGATCAGAAGCAGAAGACATGATGAGCGTTCTGCTGCAGAGAATGCAGAATAACGCAAAGCAAGATTCATCCATCGGGTGTGGTTTAAATAGCCTCCTGTAGTGCTTAGGTGTCTCCTTCCACAGCCAAGCCTAGGTAAGAAAAGAGTTCCTGCTTTCCAGAAGAGTTCCAGTGTTCTGAACCTAGGGAGTGGCTCCTGCCCCACCCAACAGGAAAAGTAGTCCCAAACAGAAGAGGATCAGGGGTTCAACTGGCAGGTAAGTAAGCAGCATGGTCTGCTGCAGGTAAATCCACCCAAGCATTATGAGCCCGGCGCTTCCAGCGCTGGGACTGGGCATCTTTATGAGCCTGGTGCCACTGGCGCCAGGACAGGGTCCAAAAGGTCCCAATTGGGACTGGCTGGCACTCGGAACCGGGGTTATGGGTCTGCTTCCAAGGGAGTCGGGCAAGTCCTGATCTTTTGGAAGCAGAGATCATGACAGCACCCCCCCTCAAGGCCCCTCCCAAACTGGGCTTCTCCGGGGGTTTGGGCTTGTTAGGAAATGATCGATGAAATCTTTTGATTAGACGAGGCGCGTGGACATATTCTGCAGGTTCCCAGGATCATTCTTGGGGACCGTAGCCTTTCCAGTCAATCAGGTAAAATAGTTTAGATTTGGAGATCTTGGAATCCAGGATGCTTTTGACTTCAAACTCGAGTTCTCCATCAACTAGAATAGGGTTTGGAGATGTAGTTAGTCGGGTTTGAGGTTGCACGGGTTTTAATAGAGAGACGTGGAAGACCGGATTTATCTTCATGTGAGGGGGCAAGTCCAACTTGACCGCTACTGGATTTACTATGGTAGTGATGGAATAGGGACCAAGGTATCTTGGGTTGAATGTGCGTGGTCCTTTTAGAGGTAGATATTTGGTGGATAACCAGACTTGATCTCCTACTTGATTTGGGGGGGCTTCCTTCCGATGTTGGTCTGCTCCTTTCTTGTATTGTTCTTTAGCCCATTGAAGGTGAGAAACGGCTTCCTTAAAGGCTTGGGTGATTGTAGAATGCAGGTGGTCTACTGCTGGTGTTCCAAGATCTTGGAGTGGATCCAACTCCGAGGTTCGAGGGTGACTACCGTATAAAAGAAAAAACGGGGTCTTCCCAGTTCCCGAGTGGACAGAGTTATTGTAGGCATATTCGGCTATCCAAAGGATATCTTTCCAAGTTTTTTCAGTTTGTTGTAGCATGCAGCGCAAATACTGTTCCAGAGTTTGATTGGTCCTCTCGGTTTGTCCGTCGGTTTGAGGGTGGTGGCTGGTCGAAAGTCTCACATCAATTTGAGCTGACCGACAGCAACTTCGCCAAAAATGAAAAATAAATTGACTACCTCGATCCGAAATTAGAACTGAAGGAAAACCGTGCAGTCGGACGATGTTTTCGAGAAATTCTCGGGCCAGAGTTGCTGCTGTTGGTAAGCCTTTGAGTGGAATGAAATGCGCCATCTTGGAGAATAGGTCCACGATTACTAGGATCGTATTGTATCCGGAGCATGGAGGTAGATCGGTGATGAAGTCAATAGAAAGCGTATGCCAAGGGCGAGGCGGGATGTCAATAGGGCGTAAGAGGCCGGCTGGTTTTTCCTTTTGACTCTTGTTTTGGGCGCATACTCCACAGGACATTATAAAGTCTCTGATATCTTTTTTCCAAGACGGCCACCAGAAGTAGTGCTTGATCTTTTCCGAGGTCTTGGTCATACCGGGATGTCCTTCCATTAAAGAATCGTGATAACAAGAGATTACCTTTTTCTGTAAATCTGTGCTGGGCAGGTATAACCGTTCTTGGAAATATAATAGGTTGTCCTTCACCGTAAAGTCCTTTCCCTGCAGATGCCAATTCTGTATGTCTGCTGGAGTTACCAGTAGCCTGGCTTTATCCTTAACTTCCTCTATGGATTGTGTGGCAATTACACCTAGAATTCTTTGTTCGGGAATGATAGGTACAGGTTTAGGATTGATCAAATGTTCTTCCACTCCCATCCGAGAAAGGGCATCAGCTTTACCGTTTTTTGTACCAGGTCGATAGGTAATTATGAAGTCAAACTCGGCAAAGAATAGTGCCCAACGGAGTTGCCTAGAGGATTGAGTTTTTGCGGTTTTCAAATATTGCAGGTTTCGGTGATCTGTAATCACAGTAACGGTGTGTCGGGCCCCCAGAAGATAATGCCGCCAAGCCTTAAAGGCGGACATTAATAGCTAGAAGTTCCTTATCAGTAATAGTGTAATTGATTTCAGGAGGTGAGAATTTGCGGGACCAAAATGCCACGGGATGCAACTGATTCGTTACTGGGTCCTTTTGTGATAGAACTGCCCCCATGGCAAGGCTCGAAGCATCAGTTTCAACGATGTAGGGGAGTTCTGGGCGAGGATGTTTTAAGATCGGTGCAGAGATAAATCTAGTCTTCAAATCCTGGAAAGCTTGTTCCGCCTCGGTAGACCATTCAAAACGTTTGTTTTTCTTTAACAAGGCGGTGATGGGCTGGACTATTCGAGAGAATTCGGGGATAAACCTGCGGTAAAAGTTAGCGAAGCCTAACATGCTTTGAACACCTTTTACGGAGGATGGCGATGGCCATTTGAGAATTGCATCGACCTTCTTTGAATCCATACGCACTCCGCTAGGTGATAATATGAATCCCAAGAATTCAACTTCAGTCACGTTGAAAACACATTTTTCCAACTTAGCGAAAAGTTTGTGTTGACGCAATCTCTCGAGGACCATTTTCACGTGTTTCTGATGTTCAGTTTCCGATGAAGAATAAACGAGGATGTCGTCAATGTAAACAACAACACACACATCTATGAGCTCTCTGAGGACATCGTTCATAAAATATTGAAAGGCGGCCGGGGCATTGCAAAGTCCGAAGGGCATGACCTGATATTCAAATAGCCCATACTTGGTGCGGTAGGCCGTCTTCCATTCATCGCCCTCTTTTACTCGTACCAAGTGGTAGGCTCCTCTAAGATCCAGCTTTGAATATATGCATGCTTTTCTGACTTGGTCCAGGAGTTCAGGGATCAAAGGTAACGGATATCTATTCTTAACGGTGATCTGGTTCAGGGCGCGATAATCTATACAAGTTCTAAGGTCCCCTTCTTTTTTTGGAACGAAGTACAAAGCTGAGGAAGCAGGGGACTTGGAAGGACGAATAAACCCATTCGCTAGGTATTGATCGGGGTATTGTCGGAGGTGAAGATTCTCAGGCTCGGTGAGGGCATAAATTCTACTACAAGGAGGAGTAGATCCAGGTATCAGGTCTATCTGGCAGTCATAAGACCTATGAGGAGGTAGAGAGTTAGCCTGATCCTTCCTGAAAACATCTTGGAATTCTAGGTATTCAGGAGGTAACTGGGGAGCCTCCGAGGAAATTGCTGCCAGTGCAACACCAGGTCGAGGGTGACAAGTAGAGACACATTCTGGAAACTGAACCGTTCTTGCTCGCCAATCGATCTGAGGATTGTGCTTCTCTAACCAAGGAATTCCTGGAATAATCTGGAACTGAGGGGCCTTGATCACATTGAACACAATCTTCTCATGGTGTCCATCTTGACTTACTAGCGTCACTTCTTGGGTGGTATGCGTTACTGGTCCGGAGGCTATCTCCGTACCATCCACCGTAGTAATGACGTCCTTTACAGCCTTTGGACAAAGAGTCAGATTCATCCTCAAAATCATTTCATGATCCACATAATTGCCGATGGCACCGCTGTCGACGTAAGCTTCAATCGCATGTAATCGATCCGGATGTTCAGGGCTAATGAGGACCATAGGTATCACGAAATGCGAGGTCACGGAACTGGTTTTAACACTCGGCAAGAGGACCTCTATTCTTGTCTGGCGAGGTTGTTTCCCTGCTCAGAGTTTGTAACCCTGGTAACTGCAGCTCCTACTGCCTTCTTGGCTGGTTTCACCTGACAGTCTCGAAGAAAGTGCCCCGAGTTTCCACAATAGAGGCATAATTGCAGCTGTTTTCTCCTTTCCCGCTCCTTTTGTGTTAGTGGTCCTTTCAGGCCCCCTATTTGCATGGGTTCCCCGGAGTCTACTCCTTTGGTAGGAGTTGGTGGTTTGGAAAATACTCGAGCATCAAACTTGGAACGATCAGCCTTCCTGTTCTGCAGTCTGTGGTCAATTTGAACGACTAAGTCAATATAGTCCGAACAGTCTTGCGGGGGATTCACTACTTGGGCTAACACATCTTTGAGCTCTCCACGTAGACCTCTATAAAACAGCGTAATCCTTTTGTCCTCAGGCCATCGAGTTTCCACTATCAGTCTGTTGAAAGACGCAATATAAGCCAAAAGGTCTTGATTGCCCTGTCGCAATGAAAGGAGCTCATTGTCCAAGGCCTGCCCCTGTGAATGTCTTGCAAACAGTTTTTCCATAGTGAGCTGAAAAGCTTGAAAATCATGGAGAACCGGATCATCTTGATTAACTAGAGGGATCGACCAGTCTGCCGCATTGCCACTAAGGTACGAAAGCACGAAAGCTACCTTAGCTTGATCAGTTGGAAAGGCTGCTGGCCGGCATAAGAAGTGCAACCGGCACTGATTAATAAATACTGCAAACCTCTTTGGGTCACCAGAAAATTGTTCGGGCGGAGCCAGAGGTACATTCCCAGGTAGGTTGATCTGCACTGGGTTCGTAGAGGATGTTGAAGGAAGATTTGCCCCTGATGCGGGTAACGGAGTTTGTCCGGCTTGTGACTGTAGCAATTGTCTAGCGAGATCGTCTGTTCGCTCCTTGGAAATAATCAGTTCCCTTCTTAGAGCATTCGTTTCCTGACGGGCTGCATGCACTTCTGCTCTTAGTTCCCCAAGTAACTGGGCTAGCTGGTCGGTATCCGAGGTTTCCATAGCGCCTGGGTGGGAGTTTTGCGGTTGGCTTTGCGTTCTTTCTGTAACGCTCACCTGATTCCCACAGAGGCGCCGGTCTTGACTGGGTGAATGCCGTATCTTCAAAGGTGATGTGTAACACACGGTTGGCTCTTTGGGCTGGACCTCTGTGCACTGTATGCCTGACTCGAAGAGTAAGATGTCTGAGGTAAGTGAACGCCGAGCTCTCCATCTGCCTCGGGGCAGGGTGCCGTAACCAGTTTCTTCACTGGATAAGGGTGCAGGCCTCTTGACCTCAGAGGACTGCTGTCCGTCGTTAACTGCACGAACGGTAAGTTCTGGGCACTTCAAATGTCTTAAAAGTCTTTTCTAATGATATCTCTTGTTTTGCAGGGTTCCGGCGATGGCGGATGGCGGGCTGATGAGAGTTGAGGATCGAACCCGCGTGAGGAATAGAAGCGCCTGGAAGCACATAAGTAAGCGCTTGTAGCCTGCTTCACGATGCGCACTAACTGTCCCTTTTATCTTGCAGGTACAAGTTCGGAGCTTTAGAGAAGCTGAAGGGTGCTGGAATACCCACTGGATTCGGCGTGGGAAGGAGTAATGGCACGTGAGTAATAAAGTTGCCCAATGTCTTTAAATGCACCTTCTTTTGTCTTTCAGATGCGGGATGCAGCGCCGAAGGCCTCCGGAGCGTGCGAAGAGCTGGTAAGCTTTTGTCTTTCAGATGCAGGAATGCAGTGCGAAGACCTCCGGAGCATGCGAAGAGTAGGTAAGCCTTTGTCTTTCAGATGCCGCAATGCAGCGCGAGGCGTTGGTGACAGCCGATGGACCAGGTAAGAGATGCGCTGCCACTGAAGACCGTAGTGCTAACCTGTTCTTTCTTTGTCTTTACAGGTGCTGCTGAAGACTGGATTCCAGGATGGTAAGCCTTTGTTCCCTTAGGCCCAGGATCAGAAGCAGAAGACACGATGAGCGTTCTGCTGCAGAGAATGCAGAATAACGCAAAGCAAGATTCATCCATCGGGTGGGGTTTAAATAGCCTCCTGTAGTGCTTAGGTGTCTCCTTCCACAGCCACGCCTAGGTAAGAAAAGAGTTCCTGCTTTCCAGAAGAGTTCCAGTGTTCTGAACCTAGGGAGTGGCTCCTGCCCCACCCAACAGGAAAAGTAGTCCCAAACAGAAGAGGATCAGGGGTTCAACTGGCAGGTAAGTAAGCAGCATGGTCTGCTGCAGGTAAGTCCACCCAAGCATTATGAGCCCGGCGCTTCCAGCGCTGGGACTGGGCATCATTATGAGCCATGGTGCCACTGGCGCCAGGACAGGGTCCAAAAGGTCCCAATTGGGACTGGCTGGCACTCGGAACCGGGGTTATGGGTCTGCTTCCAAGGGAGTCGGGCAAGTCCTGATCTTTTGGAAGCAGAGATCATGACACACAGTACCTAAACGCAACAGAATTCTACTGGACTCCTTCAACCCCTGAATGCACCCATCACCAAGGAAGACATCCTAGAAGCAATTAAAGAATTACCAAACACAAAAACCCCGGGCCCAGACAGCCTAACAGGCGAGTTCTACAAAAACTTTGCAAATCTCCTAGCCCCGCTCCTGCTGCAAGTATACGAGCAAGCTATAGAAAAAGACCAGCTTCCACCAACACTCTACATGGCAAACATTATTCTCCTGCATAAAACGGGCAAACCAAAGGAAGACTGTTCTTCCTATAGACCCATATCACTAATCAATCTAGATAACAAAATCTTCACGAAACTCCTGACCAGGAGACTGATGCCACTTATGCCCGCGATGGTACTGGCAGACCAAGCGGGGTTCGTCCCAGGCAGAAATACGTTATTCGGCCTGAGAAGAATGTTTGGAGTAATAGGAGCTCTCAACCCAGAAGATCAGGCAGTAGCAGTGTTATTGGATGCCAAAAAAGCATTCCACTCTGTCGAATGGCCCTTCCTTTTTGCCATACTGGAATGGATGGGCCTTGGCAAACGGCTCATACAAATGATCGGCCTCCTGTACAAACGACCAACGTCCAAAATAAAACTGGGGAATAGAAGCTCCACTGAAATACACCTGCGGAGAGGGACAAGACAGGGCTGCCCACTGTTGGCACTGCTATTCGCCCTGGTCATGGAACCCTTAGCATCGCAACTCAGACTATACCATCTACACAAAGGCCTCGCCCTTGGTCCGCACAAACTAGCGGTATCATTATACGCCGAAGACATTGCACTTTTTCTTCACAACCCTCAAGATAATCTAAACCCGGTGATGCAAGCAGTGCTCAAGTTCTGCAGCTTCCCAAGACTAAAAATCAATAACTCAAAATCGATAATCTTCCCTCTCACCGAATCAACTAAGGAATTCCAGGATGACTTTGGCTTCCACTGGCAGCATTCAAAAGTCAGATAGGCATTTTAATGTCCAAATCCAGCACCGACATCATGCAAGATAACTATGAAAACGCACTAGACACAATCCAAAGCAAGGTGAACAGGTGGAAAGAGCTCCCGCTCACGCTCTGGGGGAGAGTATCCCTCACTAAAATGGTAATCCTCTTTAAACTGCTTTATCTCTTCACAAACATCACCCTACTATTGGTACAGATATTCTTACAGCGAATCAAGACTACACTCCACGACCTGGTCTGGGCAGGCAAAGTCGCCAGAGTGTCCCACAGTACTATGATTCTCCCCGTAACACAAGGTGGACTTGCCCTTCCAGACAGAGAGCTACTACTGGGCAACATAGGCACAATACCTCAGCTATTGGTATGCTGTACAATTTATTCGACTCCACGTACAGATTGAGAGAGCTCTAGCAACCCCTCACCTCCTCCGTGCGATTATATTCGGCCAGCAACAATCACCCTCAAAACTGAACACGATGGTCACGACATACACAATCTGGAAATAAATGGCTAAAAGAAGCAGAATCCAGACCAGATATTCCCCCTCCTCCCAGTGAGAAGCATCCGGGGGATCCCAAACACGTCAGAAAAAGTATTCCAGCAATGGACTAAACAACTGCAAATAAACACATTAGGTGACCTCGTTCCAGCGGAACATTCCTGTCCATGCAACAAGCTTGCGAGAAAGGGTGCAACAACACCTTGGATATTTTTATCTATTAAAGGATTCGGCACACCATGCAGACCATTATTACCACCTTTCCACTCCAACCCCAACCTGGCCACTGCTACATGGAGTAATTAAAGCCCAAGACGAAGGCCGACTAGTGTCAAACATCTATAAATCCCTACTAACCGAAAAATTCCTACGCTGCTCAAATTCCAAAAGAAGATGGGAAAGGTCCTTTAAGATCACGATATCTGAAGAAGACTGGACATATATACTAAGACTTACTAAAAAGGTCGCAATAAACACAAGATACAAACAGATACATTTGAACTATGTCCATCAAGTGTACCATACCCCAGTGAAACTCCATGCCCAGCGAGCAACAATATCCGCCGCTTGCTCCCGATGCGGCTACTCAGAAGCGGACTTCGTTCATCTCGCATGATCCTGCTCTGAAATACCAGCGTTCTGGGACTCTGTACTGGAGAAAATATCAGCAATAATCAGAATACAACTGGACTGTGATCCAATGTTGACTCTGCTTAGCCTAACTAACCAACTACCCGAACACACCCAGAAAATAATTTCTTAAAATGGCATCTACTACCTTATATTGGATTAGTTGCAAATAATGCAGTAGCCAAGAAGAAATGCAGAGACTTTGACTGGATTAAGACTGGCAACAAAGCAAGGCCGTACAAGGTAGACAAAGAAGCTGGGGTATTGCATAGGAAAAGAGGAGGTTGGGCTCCCCATTTGCTCTTATTCGCCTCATGGGGGTTTGCCAGAAGTCTGTTGCGTTTCCGTTTAAATTTTTTATTAACAAAAGAAAATGGTTTAAGATGGCATAAATGATGGCAACATGTAGGCACTGTTCTGGGCGTGTCAAGTCTTTAAGGCACTTGATGTGTGAATGTCCAGTTTAGACGCTACTTAGGAACAACCTTCTTGGAAAACATGTACATTCCACTGGATTATTCCCCTGGGTATTTTATTGGGAATGCGTTCACGCCGATTACTGCTCAAGATCTACACTGTTGGTTTTGTATTCCTTTTCGAGGAAACTGAATTTATTTTAAGATGTCTAAATTTGCTTTGAGATTTGTAATTATGTTATTCCTTTGTAATCAAGTGATTGTAATATGTTTATCTATTGTGGTGTTATGACCTATTTATTTAGGTCATATGAAGCAAAAATAATTAAAAAAAATTATAATATTTAGGCAGTATTGGTGAGAGGGGTGCATGGACTGTCTCCCTCAAAAATAATCGAGCAAAAACAAGTTTGAGAAAAAATGATTTGTGCAAAAAAACGAAGAATCAATAGACACGCAACCTAGTACTTAAAGGTGACCTTTAATGCATATTGAAAAAAATGCTGCTCACCGGAGACTGAGAACCACTATTTCAGTACTGACCACCTTGCATGGCCTTGCATGGCCAAGGATAGGGCAGGACACCACAACTGTAGCACGGAAAAATTACCATCACTGCAGCACTGAAACAAGTGCTGAAACAAGTGCTCCTCAGATAGCACACCATCACTCAAGTACTCCAGAAAGGCCATCCTGAATGCATTCAGGATGGCCTTTCTGGAGTACACAAGAGCACCCCAGACAGTACACAAGAGCACCCCAGACAGCACCCAACCACTGGAACACAGCGAGGTGACCTATGCTGCAGGAACTAAACCAGTGCACCTCACAAGGATCAACACCACCTCACCAAGAAATGATTACCATCACTGCTGCTCTGACAAAAGTACTCCTCATACATGACTGGTTACAACCAATGCCAACCCATAAATGTGACACTGACTCACTGCAGAGACGACGTAAGTAATTTCCCTCTGAACACCATCACTGTAATACAAATGGTCAATCCTCACTGCAGGACTAATACAAGTGCTTTCACACGGGACACCACCGCTGCATGGTGTCCCACATCTCAATACTAAAATGATAGCACCTCAATAGATGCAAGGCAAGACTCTGAAATATTGAAAGGCGACCATTATTTCAGGGTGGAAACGAGTGTACCTGCCTCAGAGGTTTTCACTACCGTTACTAAAAAGAGACATTTACTTATGTTGCCAAGAACCTAACACCCAACAGCGCCTCCACCAAGTCATGCAGTTTAAGATAGTTCTAGACTCCATTTACAAAATGGCCGGCCTCTTATGTTGCTTATTACACATGTTGACACTCTTTAGCCAAAGAGATTCACTTTTCGAGCAGTCTTTGCTGCATATCACTCACCCAACTTTGAGCTCTAGTAAGCACTGCTATTCGCTAATTTTCTCTGCTAGTCTTCTTTGTGTCGAACGGTATCAAAGTCTTTAGTGAAACCCAAATAGGGACCGATCTTCAACTCTCCCAGGACCTAACTTAAGATCAACCAGACAAAAAATTGAAGTAGATTGACAGGTATAGTCTCCCTGGTAGATCTCACAGAATGGGGATCAGGCTATGGTTTGTCCTTGTTCCTCCTTTTGTGTAACCAGAATGTGAAGTGTTTTTACAATCATGTGTGCAATCCATGCACAGTTTTCTCTATTACATTATCCTATCATGGTCTCGTGATTTAAAACCCAAGTTTGGTAGAGTCAGGTTGATGGTTACTTGTTCATGAACCCTCAATCTCAAGTAAGGTCACATTTAAATGGTTAAAGTACAAATGACCACTACGGTGAAATTGAATTAACACAGACGATGGGATTGTGCAAGTAGATGGGCATGAAGCACATGTTGGATTTATTATTCTAACATTGGTGACAGACCATATGGCCATTGTTGGTAAGATAAACATGTCTTGAAAGGTATAAGCAAGGGCTCTATACGCATGGCTTTTTAATCTGTATTCCTAGCTTCTATACTGTGTTTTATCTGTGTTTGTACTGGTTTGTTAGCAGCAGATGTCCTGGACAGAATCTGCATATATAGAAAACACCAATTTCAAATTTGCTATGAAAGCACTTAGGTAATTAATGCAAATGTGCAGTTTTCAACAGTTTTATTCGATTAAAATATTTTCATATTGGGGACCACCAAATGTGCATGTACTCAAGGCCCCAAAAAGTCTCACAATGTAGCTGTTCCTGCTTCCCAAAAGCAACCTTGCTCCTGGTGGATCTGCTGCACACTTTTCTGGAAGTTCTGACTAGGTTATAGAGATAATCATCTCAAAGCTACTCCTTATTCCCGAAGAAGGCCTCATGCGTGTCCTCCAATCTGCCCAAGATGGCACCATGATGCCATGAAGAACAACATTGAAAAAATAGATCATAGCTGCTCTGGCAACCACCATGAGATGAAGCCTGGGCTACACATCAGTGGTGCGCCCTCACTGAAATGATCATCATCAGGGAGTCAACAATACCAAATAACCCGAAAAGGGCATCAAACTTGCTGTCTCTCAACGGATGCACACACTACTGTAACCCCAGAGATATACACAGTATGCCCAATTGCAAAAAGCCTTTAACGGAAATGAAAGATGAATCTTAATCCGGATCGAGTATTTGGGAAGATTCCACAGATGGCTTTTCCAGAGACACTGCCAGAGGCTTGAATATGGTGAAATGTATTTGAGGTCACGCCTAAATGTTGCAGACCAGGCCCCACCCCCTTCCTACTGAATGCATAGTCGGATAGAGAGGAGAGCCTAGTGCAGGAGGCTGACGGCTGCTGCATAGCCCGATCTGGCACAAGAGGGGAACTACTCCATATTTGTCAGATGGAAACAACTACCATCTCCAGCCCCTGCCCATTTCAGCTGCGGTCTAGACCTATCAGAATGGGGTAGAATGGAAAGGTAGAGAGAGGGTGAGGTCAGGAAGAGTGGCAGGTATCCACACCCAGGACTTCCCTTCATGTACCTGGAAAAGATCTAGGGAAGACGTACAATTAATTCTTTTTTTACAGAGATCCACCTTAGAAACTCAAACGTCCACACATTTCAACCAAAACCTCTGAGCGAAACAAACCTCACTGGAAAATAGAAGTACTTAATGCATGCTATCTACACCCTATATCGGCTGCTCACAATAAGGATTATGACTGTATAGAGAAGTTTTAGCTTACGGTGAAAAACTAAATTGAAATGCTGGGAAAGCCCTGACTCTGAACCTAATTAATAAGGATTTAATGGTGTCCACCTTACCAGCATTTTTGTATTAAGCCCCATTCAGCAACACCATCTGGAAACCTGACATCTCCCTTCATTCGGTGGAATAGTGCAAGAAACATTGGACCAATGGGACATGAATAGCAAGCAGGACCAGGAAAACTGCATAACCATAATAGTGTCCAATATTAGGACTCCCCAGATCAAAGGCCTAATTTAGGAGGGTGTTGCCAGGGTTACAGCTCTTCTTACATGCCCACTTCAACCTCAATCATTTTCTTGTACAGCTGAGGAGACAGATCCCCCCATTGCAGTAGATAACTGCCCATCTGACCTATATTGAGATAAGTCTACAGCCACAAGAAGATGCAGGTCTTGCAAGAAAATGTAAGACATAGCCGATGCTGACTTTTTGCAAATAAAATGTGCTCACACTTACTTCCCCGAAACATGAAGCCGTCCTTGGCTGAGGCCTATGGCCTCAAAATAAGACTGAAAGCCAACCTTTCTGCTTGTGAGTCATTGCTTATGGGGGCAGACTTTTACAATCATGTAAAATCCTGAAGTGAGCGTCAATACCCAAACCCGAAAGGCAGATAAGTTGCTTGGACTAATTGACATCTCTAAAAAAAGAATTGCTGCGAAGCACCAAGCAAACTCTGGTGTTGCTCTTTTATAGTTGACTGCCTGCACAGGAGAACATCAGCTGGCTCTCCAGGTAGCGCTACAGTAGAATAGTACACTGATTGTTGCAAGCCTCCCAGGCAAGCCGCTCTTCAGGTGAAAACCCAGGGAACATATATTCATCCAAGGGAGGGACCCTTTGCTAAAATATAATCGTAGATTCAAAAACATGGGAAATATTTAATGTGATCAACTGATTAGAAAGTGGAAATACACCCAAAGTAGAACACGCAATGTATTTTGATGAATACAGCATCCTCTGGAAGCCCCCTCGCACCACTTAAAGGTGCATTAGCTGCAACCAGAGATTGCCCTTTTCAAGTCTACTAACACCTCAAAGTCCTATCTTGCTTACTTTGTACAAGGAAATTAAGAAAATACTCTACATCCCTTTGGCTTTGATCCCCATTTTAAGTATAACCGGATGCCCCTTCCCTATGAACATTTAATCAACCAGGTCCCTTAGCAACAGAGTGGCACATCAACTCGAAACACGGACATAAAGGAGAACTTCTCTGCATACTCTTCTGCTTTACTGAACGCATTAGTTTATAACAAAGGCTTCCCAAGCGGATAGGCAAAGCAGGATCCTCCCTTAATCGGTAAGCCAGCTAAGTGAAAACTGCAGATGACATGGAGAGTTTTGCAGTGGAGGGTAGAAGGTCATCTGAATATACCAAAACCCACCCTTTGAACCTAAACGTCGTTCAACTTTTAACATGATAACTGTCATTTGTGTAGTCTGCATAATAACATGCATGAAGAGAGATTACCGTACCGAATAAGCAAGGAGGGCCTCGTACCTTGAGGCGTGGGTTAGTGCTTTGCATGCCTGTGCTGGCGTTCCTAAACGTACCATGGATCCAGTCCTCCAATGCAAGCCAAACAAGAACTGGCCCTTAAATGCAATGTAAGAGGTCTGATCCACCATCCCTTCACTGGGATAACACATTCCTGTGTGATGCTAATGCTCCTTGATGCCATATTCATCTCGCTTCTTGGCGATGTAGCAGTGGGTGTTGTTATCATCCATTTCAAATTGCCCACAAACCTCTTACCTTAGAAGAGCAAATGGCTTAGTCGGCCCCCTTATGTTCATCAGATTGCGCAAAGATTTGATGTCAAGCAACTTGTTTACTTTGCCATCGTACCAGTTCTCTGAAGCCAGAGACTTTGCTCTCAGGCCATCGAGGGCGATGTTTGTCAAAAACACAGACCTGCTCTCACACTGGTCAGTAGAACAGAGCAATTTACACCAAGAATATGAAAGTCTTGGCAGAATTAGAACCTGGACTAATAGCTAGGTCCATATGCATTTTATCTATCTACTCGGAAGCTGAGGTAACATCGTCTTGGTCACTGGTCAGTCACCTGCAATATTCAACCAGGTTTATTTTAATCTGTGGGAGTGACAACACTCAGTGCCCCCCACCCCTTTTCTGCCTCATGGGCAGATGTGTATGCATATGTTAGGAAGTACCAGGGAATTTCAAATCTATGGAAAGAATTCCTCTTTCTTGACCGAAAACAGAGAAGGCAGAGAGGTAGCATATGGGGCAAATGAACCTGGGAGCAGAAGTAAGAGCTGGGGTTTAGACAACTGGTCAACTTCATGACTGTTGCTCTTGCCACTTCTGCTCCTGGATTCTTTATGCTGGCCATATGTCTACTTAAACTGTAAACAACACAGGTTTCAGAGGACATTGTCCTCTCTGCTACCTATGACCTCAGCCTTTAGCATTGCCAAGAGACAGCAGCACTGATTCTACAAAATGAAAGAATGATACCCATGCCCCCACCTCTCACAAGATGTGTCCATCTCAATCTCATAGTGTCCTCTACCCTTTGGCACTACTTTTTTTTTGCTATGCTATGTAATCCCATAGGAACTGCAGGAGACCCACCTGGAAGGGGGTTATGCTGCTTTGCTGTATGGAGGAAGGGACAAAGGGTCGTGAGAAGAGAACTGTGACAGCTGACAGAAGGGATTGTAGACACAGGTGTGGAATACAGAGCCCTAGGGACTACACAGTGCTGACACACCATATCTGCACTAACTTGACAGCCGGAATGAACCACACACCCTTATACCAACGTTTTTGATGCTGTGGGAGTGACAAAGACCAGACCACAAGGAGGACCATTTTTATCCATTTAGAATTCAGGAACGAGATTTTGAAATTTTGATCATGCATACTCAATGCCAGGGGGTGGGGGCGGCGATGGACTAAGGGATTCCCTCAAGTCGGTCAGCATTCCTGGATCCACTGACATTTTAAGTAGCATTTGTCTATGGAAATATATTTTAAAATATTTGTTAAGAAAATGAAATAAACTCCTAGCAGGGAGATTTTTTATCACTTGAGCAAAGCCCATGAGAAAGAATGTAGGCTTTAAGCTTCTGTCATAAGAAGATAGGGTCAGAGAAATGAACGGCCTGGTTAACAATGCACAGGATCTTAAATTCGATCCGCCTCCTTACCGGCAGCCAATGGAGTTTACTTAATAGCGAGGAGATGTGCTCAGATCTGGTGGCCCCCAAAGCGAAGCGGGCTGCAGCATTCTGCAATAATCAATGGATTACATCATGGACGAAGTGACAACAGTGACCCGGCAGCTGAGAGGGAGAAAACCCAGGATTTCTTAAGCAGTTTCAGTCTGCGAAAACCTACTCTACAGACTGAGATAATCTGAACCTCTCTGGATCCTGGGATTAACATTTTAACCCCCCACCCCCGGCTTTTTACGCAAGAGCAAGGTACAGAAAGGATCCACAATGGCTCTGGCCAGAAAGAGCAATTCCAGAACATACTGGGGTCCTGGGTGCCAAAGCGCCAAAGCCCACGACTTCGGTCTTGCCGCCATTCAATTTGAGGCTGTTTTTAGCCATCCAAATTGAGACTGCAGATAGACAGTTCTTAAGATTAGATGAGGAACCCAGAAGCTGTGAATCAAGATGTAAAAACAGTTGGGTGTCGTCAGCATAAGTGTAGAAGTGGATACCAAAATATGTTATTAGATCAGCCAGAGGCGGAGATACAAATTGAAAAGCAGAGGAGAGACAGAGGAACCCTGGGGAACACTGCAGGTGATTGCATATGAAGCAGAAGAAAAAGGATATAATGAAACAGTTTGCTGCCGATCAGATAAGAAAGAAATAAACCATTCAAGAGGCTTGAATGGTTCTGAAGCCAGCCTGGGCCAGCCGTTGTATCATAATGTTCATAATGATCTATTGTATCAAAGGAAGGTCCTGATACAACACTAAATCGTCAAGAACCAAAATCATTACTGATTCAGTTCCCATGGTAGGTCTGAAGCCCGCCTAAGAGCCATTCAAAAGATCAATAGATTCAAGAAAAAAGACAGCTGAGGTGTCACAATGGCTTCCATAATTTGCATAACAGCAGGGAGTAGTGATATTGGGCGATAGTTGTCGGGACGGGCCAGATCCAGGTCAGGCTTTTTCAAAGGTGGAGACACAACAGCATGCTGAAGTGAGGGAGGGATAACACCATGATTGAAGGAATGATTACCAGCCGTTGTGATAAAGAGATGCAGTCTTCAGAAAGAGATTGCAAAAAGTGTAAAGGCATAAAGGAGTAGGGTCTGCAGGAGAGGCAGATTTAAGATGGAAAAGAGCTTTGGAGATCATCTGGTCTAAGATTACCTTGAAATAGAACGATGTGTGAAAAAGAGTACATTAAAGACAAGACATGGGCCTCCAAACTTCTTTCCTTTCAGCAAGACCACACATCCCATGGGAACCAGTTTGCGCAACTTTCTTAAAGATAATGGTTGGTGTCACAAATAGCAGCTACATATCTGATCTTCTGGACAGACCAATACAGTAAGTTGAACAGGTAGTCATTAAATAAATACATTAATAAATAATGAAATCATGTTTAAGGCGGTAGGAAGGCATCCATAATTGTTAGATGTAAAATGAGAAAGAGATGTTAGAAGGTAGTACAATGTTGTTACATATACAAGGTCATGCAAACCACCATCTTGCTAGGTTATTTACTACTCTTGATTTGTAAGCAGAATAAAAAATATTATATAAAGGGTCTGTCTGACTTACTCAAGGCTTCACGTCTTGCAATGTAAAGAGCCCACAATTGCAGACTGGAGTTGTTCATCAACACACCTTATGGGATAGCATATGAAACAATCAAACACCCCCAACATTGAGGACCATCGTCTGAAGGCCTCTACCGGATTAAGTGTTCTCCAAACCTCCTCCTGATGGTGTACCTCTCCTTAAAGCAGCAGTGCACTCAATGGATCAAAATGCTGCTTCACCGGACATGTCCAAGAATTTGCCCAAAAATGAACACCAAGACCTTGTATTTTCTTTTTTTATTTGTAATTTATATAGCGCTTTACACCAAAGCACTAAACAAATCACACTTACAGTACAATTTAATGTGAAATCATAAACTATACAACTTTTTCTGTAAGACTGAATAAGATAGTTCTTAAGAGAAGTATGAAATAGAGAGTAAGAAGTGATAGAATGAAAAGAAAGGTAGAGAGAGTTCCGGTAATGTGAGGCAAGCAAAGAAAAAGAACACATTTGTGATTCGGCATGAGGGGTGAGGAACTGATAATAAGAATTGAGACTGAGATTGTAAAGCACGAGAGGGAACATAAAAAGAAATAAGAGATAAACGATATGAAGGTGCAAGACTGTAAAGAGATGTAAAAACAATACCAAGAAAATTTAATTTGAGATGCAAATGAAAAGGTAACCATCCAAGAGAGGATAGTGACAGAGATATTGAATCACGAGAATAAAGTAAATATAACAAACAAACGGAAGCTTTAAAAACAGATTTTAAAGGAGCTAGATGAGAAACAGGGAGACCAAAGAGTTGAGTAGAACAATAAAATAGGTGTTAGAAAATAAGTGAGGAAATCAAGAGTTTGGTGTCATTAAACGTAAGAAAAGGACAAGCTTTACGAATATTGAAAAGGTGATAATGACAGGAATGTGATATAGTGGAAATAGGATTAGAGAAAGATACATCAGCATAAAAATACAGATCACGATTACAAGCAGATCTAGAAAAAGGGAGAGAAGAAGGTGGAAAGGGAAGAAAAGATGGAGGAGATCGATGAGGAATAGTATTAGCATGGGAAAAAAGAACTTCAGTTTTAGTTGCATCCAAAACAAGAAAATGGTTTGACACCTAAGTTTTGATTTCTGAAAGACAGAAAGTAAGATTATCGTGGATAGAAGAGGTGAAAGACGAAAAGGACAGAAAGAGTTGGGTATCATCCATGTAGGAGTGAGGGGAGATACAGAAAGATGAGATAATAGCCGCTAGAGGAGATGTGTAAAGTGAAAAAAGAAAAGGTCGAAGTACAGAGCCTTGGGGAACAGCATGTAGAAGAGGAAATTTATTCGAGGAGGTACCAGCCCAAGTTACTGAATATGTACGGTTATACAGATAAGAGCTAAACCAAGATAAGACAGGTCCAGAAAACCCAAAAGTAGAGAGAAAAGTCCAAAGTAAAGTATGATTCACCATATTGAAAGCAGCCAAAAGATCCAACAGAATAAAAAGAAAAGTGTTTAGAGCAACGAGCAGAAAGGAGTCACAAACAGAAAGAAGTGTGTTTTCCGTAGAATGACTACAAATAAGGAAGAACAGGATTCTCAGTAACAGAAACAGAAACCTGAGAATAAACAAGACGTTCAAGCAGCTTAGAAAGAAAGATTGTATCAGCCACAAAGTTTGCTCTAAGATGTGTACACTAAGTCGTTGACATCTCATATCGCTAACCACATCACACTTTTTTTCTCCTAATGGGTTTTCTGATTTTGATGCTGAATAACTCCATCACTTATATTACTCCATCACTTACCTCAAATTGATGTTTTGCATGGCCACTCATCCCTTCCCTTATGCACTTTACTGATTTTGATAGTTCCAAGGATTATTAAGCATTCAACCCCTTCTCTTCTCTTGTTTTGCAGTGGGTGCCTTACAAATAAAAAGGCATACACAAATGATTAATCTATGAAATAGCTTTCCAGGTCACTATAAGCAACCCCACAACTATGTTTTAACTCTTTGAACAGAGAAGGTCAAGATCCCATCCTATAAACAGGGTGGCCATTGAGATTTGGCATTGGACAAATGCCACAAACAGTTGCCTGTTGCCCGTACAAGCTTCAAAGAATAGGAACCATTCAAGTGTGAACCATAAGACTTTAAACTACTCAGAGCGTGAGTGGGAGCTGTTGCGAACCAGAAGGAGGAATCGAACTAAGATGTGCCATGTTTTTAAGAATGTTTATTTAAATACAAAAGAAACCCCCCTTCTAGGCCTACTGCTATGAGGGAAGTTCCCTGCCTAACCAACTAAAGGTAAGTGAGATTGTCAGGATAAATGAGTCTGTAGTCCAAATCCTGTTAGCTAACTGGTCCTACCACTTAGGAAAATAAAAAAGGAGGCTGGAGCAACAGCCCTGTGCTCATTCCACTAAGTATAAGGCAGGGGCATGTTCCAGAAACTCAGGGGGGCAGGTATGTTGGCAACCTCTCATACCTTTTGTAATAATGATTCTGTTGGTACTCTGTGTAGTATTGATGCTTGTCTTGGCTAGGAGGTCCTCTAAAATATGCATGCCTGAATTATGGTTACTGAGATGTTATCTACTCTTCCCGTTACCCCCATTTATAGGAATCTGCCTCAACATGTTGAGAAAGAGGGAGAGCAGGGTATTCAAATATTGAAATTGTGATTCAGGATTTCCTGTCCATGTGCTCCCTCCTTCACGACATGCACAGCGACATCCCATTGTACCCACATTATGTTGCAACTCCTGCATTATGGGGTAAAAGGCTTGGGAACGGACTGTTAGGTGTTGGTGGGAGAGGAGATAGACAGCATAAAGGAGGAGAGGACACACTCCTGTAACTTCATTTGTTTCTGAAAACAAAATGCATCTTCTGACCCGGCCTGATACAAAAGCAAGTTTGTCATGACATGAAGATGTGAAGAAGACGAAGGACTGACTAAAAGTATCTCAGTCACTAGTTAAAACACAATTTTTGAATATATTGCTATTTTGGAAATGCATTTCATGGAGTGTAACAACATAACGAAATTATGACGTTGAACAGTATGGATTAAAAATATTTAATCATATTTTTATATGTGGTATTCAAATGTGTCAAGCGGTTTCTGAATCTAGTGTTCGGGGACGAGGTGTTACGAGTCTACTTCGCCACCTTTTCTTTCCTCTTCCTTTAGCTTCACTTGCCCAATCGCCTTTAGGAGTTCTCACTCCTCATCCCAGCATGGATTGGGTGCTTTACTCTCACTCAGAATGCTCTCGGGCTTCTGACTGTAAGTTCCAGCAGGCAATGCCTTTTTTCTTGCCTTGTACAATATGCTCCAGTCGTTCTGACTCCGAGTTCCAGCAGGTAATGCTTTTTTCTTGCCTTGTTCAATAGGCTCCGGAAATGGTAATGTTTATCTTGGTTATCACTTGGATAAAATGGTTCAGGAGTGCTGACTCCGAATTTCAGAAGGCAATTTTCCTCTATTTGCATACATGCCAACATTCTGTGACCAAAAAGATGTAGTATTTTTCAAGTTTGAAAAATATTAATTCCCATAACAATGACGTCACGGGAAAATACAACACATAAAAACAGCACAACATGGAAAGATGTTGAATTGTTAAAAATGTATAATTAACATCAAATTGTCGGCAGATGCTGTGTGATGGTGTTACACTCTGCCACTTGCTTTCACTGCTGGTTCACTTAAGGGTTGTACCGGCAAGAGTGCAGGACAGAGTCACGCAGTTCGAGTGCAATCAAAGTAATCACCTACCAGTCCACTGTATAGACAGACTAATTAATGTGTTGCATGCTTTGTCCTGGAGGCTGCCTTAGAATCACATAAATTACTTGCCACTGTAAAATGCCGTAGGATCTGTCATCGAAATCTGTAGGCGGTAGGGCTGCTTCAAAAGCAGTAGCCTACTGCCTAAATCTGTAGGGTTGGCAAGTATGTATTTGTGCAATATATTTTAACAGTTCCTACCTCTAAATACCAGCATGTAAACTTTGTCGGAATCTCGTTCTGCTGTGTGCTTTAGCAATGTACACTCCAATGTCTAACATGTACTCTTTCTCTGTAACTTCCCTTTCATATGGTGCTCTGGGAACTCCCACTTCAGATTCCTTCAAGTAGCCTTGCTTTCTAACTCAGTTTCTAAATGTGCTTTAGGGACTCACGCTCTTAACTTCTAGCATGCAATGTTTCTTTGTAACGTCACTTCCTTTATTTGGGCTAGGAACTCACGCCAAGTTTCAGCATGCACCATTTCTTTGTGACTCCACTTTCAGTGTGTTGATCCCTCAGTTGTTGGGGCTTAGAGCATCCCCCCTTTTCAGGGACTGCACGCCAAATTATCTCTCCATTTTCTGGTATTTGCCTGCAAACTTTCACTCTGTTATGCGATCGTAGCCCGGATCCTGTCCTTTGGCTCTTCCTCGTCTCTCCAGGTAGAGGAGTTGCTAGGGGGGAAGAGGGTTGAGGGGGTTATAGCCCCGGGTCTTTTGGTTGTAGCCCCAGATAGAAGATCAGGGGATACAACCAAAAGGTTAGCTAGCCCCCAGTCCCGACAGTCCCGACATTAACGTAGCCCTGAACTTTTTCAGACCTAGCAACACCCCTGTCTCCGGGTCTGCTCTCCTCTGTAGGACATCTTGTCAGGCCTCCCTCTGGTGGTTTTGCTTCGTGCCATTTCCGTGTGTCCTCAGCCGATACTCGTCTGTCCTTTGCAAAGCCGCTGGCTCTCGTGGTTGGGCCCTATCGTCCTCACTGCTGCTGAGTGACTGTGTCCCACATCTTCTAACTTTCACCTCAGTGATCGACTCTCACCAGCTCGAACTATCTTCATCGGATCGCCACTGTCCTGCTGCTCAGTTCTACACTGCTCACCAGTGATATTCAGAGTGCTGCACCTCTTGCTGCCAATTGCCCTGATGACGAAGACGCTGATGAACACTTCCTCTCTGTTGGTTGGCCTTTTTCTTCCAGCCACATTTTTTGGGCCTGGGTCCCCTTACTATAGTCAAGAACAAAAGGCTCATAACATAGTGCTAAGCCATTCCACGGGAGGGTACTTCATCCCAGGAGGAAGGACGACTCTATTATGATAATGGCATTTCTATAAGTCCCCCATGCATCCAACTAAGATTTTCATTTAATGTTACGAGATAGGGAATACGCAATAGATTCACAGGAAATATATAAGTCTTCAATCATGTGCTATGTTGCCCGTACCTTTGTAGCATAAGTAGGTTTATCGACAGCTTCATCCCCAATGAAAAAGTCTAGATCTTCCACACCTTGCGTGAGTCTTCTCTGAGCTTGATCACCAACCTTTGCAGTTTCTTTAATGGCAATGCCTGAAAAAATATTTTTGGATGGATTTATACAACAATAATAATGCTCTTTCAATTGTAATTGTGTTTATTTATTTGCTGACTGTTGTGTACCATAATGCTGCTTTGAGGTTACAACAAACCAGACATCAGGTTGTACCTATACACGTAGATGTAGATGGTAACATAACATCAATATTTGGAAGACCTTAGAAAAAGACACAGATACATCAAACATTGTACATTATAGCCCCAGGAGTGTTTGTGACATATTCTGTGGAAGAAAACATTACCACGGGATCTTTTGGAGACAAGGACACTGTGAGTTCAAGAATTTGTGTGTGAGGGCTTTTTTCGAGATGCAAAGGTTGCTGTTAGCTTCGGACTGTTATGAAAGTGCTCCGACAACTAATTTTCAGTCCAACAGGCAGGGTGTTCTAGTGATGTGTTTCAGCAGGAGAAAGCTCCCAATTAGATTTGACTGTTCAAGGGTCTATTTTGATGTGTAAACCTATGGACGGTATCAAGGCTCTCTTGAAGAAAATAACGCTGCAACCCTCTATTGACCACCTAGAGTCTGATGGACTGGGGGAGCAATTTAATAACATCTTTAACACATTCTCAGAAAACAGGTCGACCATGATGGGAAGATCTGGAATAAGTTAAACCAGTGGGCCTTATTTGCTATAAGAACAGCACAGCAAGCATCCAGAAGGTGTTTACCATTGGTACTGGTATGTTCTGTTCTGGTATGCCATGTCATGTTATTAAGTATCTCTACTGCGCCCTTACAGCACCTGACCTTGTCCAAGAAGTGGCACATTGTGACCCCGCCAGGGTGTCATCGGACCTTTGTGGATATAAAAGACAAAGGGTTGGAGGCAGAGCAGGTGATAGGAACGGGGGATTAGCCAGAGGGCAAACAATTTACTGGGAGAAAAACACATGAGGTGTTGTTGAGGGATCATGGGGAATCATTGCTATGTTAGCTGGGATGCATCTTTCTTTTTTTTTGTTGAAAATTTGGTTTTATTGGAGTTTTAAAATTATGACATAATTCAAAAAATAATGCAAACATTGATATGTATCAAAGTGAGGTCACAACTTTCTCCCCCCCCCTCCACTCCATCTCCGACACCCGCCCCCCCCCCATCCCATGCCATGGTTTAATGGTTGATAACAACAACAGGGTCCAGCATATCATCTGAAGGTGCAATGCGAGCATAGGGTTGCTTCCGAAAGAAAGACGGTGCTCAAAAAACAAGGTCCAACAAATAAAAGTCACATTTCCTGTAACAATCGATCTCTTCCCACTCCAAGGGGGTTGCCCCGATAGTATTGTTCCCATCAAGAGGACCGTCTGAGCCGATTACTTATGCCTCATGATATTTTCCCATATTTATCAAAAAATGGCAGCCATGTGGCCTCGATGTTACATTTGGATTCATAGATCAGGTGGGTTAGATACTCCATATCATAGATTGCCCGTGTTTTCGCTACCCACTCCCCCCCCCCCAGGAGGTTGGGGTGATTTCCATTTTTGGGCCCAGCAGCATCTAGCCGCGACTAGCATGACCTGCAACATGTGGTCGTGTTTCACCTTGGGGCCCCCCTCAACCTCAATGCCGAACAACACCAGCCAGGGGGGCGGAGTTCTCACCATTCCGTCTACTCCTCTTATCCATGACAGGACCTCACTCCAGTAGTTCTGTGCCACATGGGACTTCCACCACATATTCAACGTGGCATTTCCAGCAGTGGGGGTCGTAACCTTTTCTCATTCTGGCTATCCTCTGTGGGGGGTAGTGCCATCTGTGTATCAACTTCAGGGCCTGGTGGCGGTATTGGGGTGCAGTTGTGGAACGGTGTGCCTGCCTACAAATCTTGGTCCATCTTTTTTCCGTTATGGGGGTGCCTAAGTCGTTCCCCCATTGTACTTGGGAAGATGGGGGGTCCCGTGGGGTAGAGAACAACAAAAAGCTTGTGTGTTATGAGGAATTTCTCAAAATCGGTTAGGTCCCGCCTAAGTGTGTCACCCCATCTGCTCTCGGTAAGGGCACCCTTAAGCTGTAGGTATCGAAATGGGGAGAGGTTAGGGAGGCCCAGGGCGTCCTTCAGGTCACCTAGAGATATAAACACCCCATCCACCCAAAGCTGTCCGGCCCAACAGAGACCCACCTCGTACCATTGCTGGAAGGCTAGTGGTTCGTTGATCCCTTCCCAAAGTGGCGGAGCCCAGATGCAGCTCAAAGGTGAGGGCCACGTTGTGAGCCATCTTAGGTAACCCCCTTCCTTCCAAATAGACCACAGCCCTCCCAACACTTGATGTTTTAAAACCCTTCTCGGAATAGATGTCTTGGGGACCCATAGCCACTCGTCCAATGTGACCGGCGAGAAGAGTGTGTTGTCCAATGTTACCCATTGTTTCTTTGGGCCAGTCGTCAAATGATCAACAAGGACACGCAATTGTGACGCCTTTTAATAAGTGTTTAGATCTGGGAAGTTAACTCCACCCTCATCATTGAGTCTTGTGAGAGTGTCATAAGCAATCCTGTGGGATTTACCGGCCCATAGATAGCGGAGAAGGGCCCGCTTGATCTCTAGGAGAAATGAGTTCGGTATCTGGGTTGGCAGCATTTGAAATAGATATAAGAATTTGGGAGGATTACCATTTTGATGGAGTTGAGGCGAGCCATCCATGAGAGGCTGGATTTTGACCAGCGTCCCAGGTCGTGTTTGATCGACCTCCATAGGAGCGGGTAGTTTACCTTAGAGAGATCCTCTAGGTATGATGGAATTTGGATCCCCAGGTGAGAGAGTCCCTCTGTTTGTTTACAGAACGGAAGGTTATCAATGTATTGTCTCTCGGTCTCGTTGAGCTGGCCTGCCGGGAAAGCACTGATTTATCTACGTTGACCTTATAGCCTGCCAGGGAAACATATCGCTCTAGACTATTCAACACCACTGGGACTGATTGGGATGGTTTAGAGAGGTACAGGAGGACATCGTCGGCAAACAGGGTTATTTTGTAGTCAGTTCCCCCTATTTTAACACCCTGGATCCGATCGTTAGTCCTGATTGCTATAGCCCAGGGTTCCATCACCAGGGCGTATATGAGGGGAGACAGTGGACATCCCTGTCTTGTGCCTCTCTCTAAAGGAAAGGACTCTGACTCTCCTCCATTGACCACCACTTTAGCGGAAGGGCGGGAGTAAAGGGCCGACATACATCCCCGCCACCTGGGTCCCATCCCCAAGGATGAGAGAACCCCCTCCATGAAGGCCCAGCTCACCCTTTCAAACGCCTTCTCCGCGTCTAAAGACAGGAGAAGGGCACCATCAGATTTCACTTCATTTGTGCTCAGTATATGCAGAGTTTTGCGCATGCTGTCTGCTCCTTGTCTATTTACTACAAAGCCTACCTGATCGGATGGATCAGTCGGGGGAGACACCTTTCTAGACGTGTCGCCAGGATTCTGGTGAAGATCTTGGCATCTGTGTTCAGGAGCAAGATGGGCCTGTATGAGCCACACTCCGCTGGGTCTCTGCCCGGCTTAGGGATAACTGTGATTATGGCCTGCAGGAATGTCGGTGGAATGGTTTCTAGGATTTTGATTTGGTTAAATAATTTGGGTTAGTTCGGACTGGAATTGTTTATAGAAATCCGCTGTGTACACATCTTCTCCCGGTGTCTTGCCTATTTTAAGCTTTTTGATGGCCTCTTCCACCTCCTCCTCTGTTATCTCCTTGTCTAGTAACTCCCTCTCTAGGTCTGTGAGCTTGGGTAGGAGGTAGTCTTCAAGATATTTTTGAATTTCATCCAGTGATTCACCCTCTTGTTTAGTGTAGAGGGCCTTATAGAAGGCCGCAAATGATTCGGCTATGTGTTCAGTTCTTATCTGGGTGTTACCCGCCCCGTCCTTGACCTTTTCTATGTGTCTGCCCGCCCTGTTTCCCCTCAGCCTATGTGCCAGAAGGGTTCCAACCCTGGCGCCCCTCTCATAGTATCTCTGCTTCGTGTATCTCATTTTTTTACCTACCTCTCCAATCAGGATTGTATGCAGAGCTTATCTCTTCTCTCTCATTTCACTCAGGAGGTTTTCGCGGTCTATGTTTCCCTTGGCGAGCTGTGCCATCATGGCCCGCAGGTCTTCCCGGATTCTGGATTCTATCAGGGCCCTCTCTCGCTTCTTGCTCGAACCCTCTGCGATGAGGAGACCCCTGAAGATGGCCCTTCCCCTGTGTCATTTGACAAGAAGAAGGCTTCTATTTCGTTCCTAAGGAATTCCCTAAACACCTGGTCCCTCATGAGGGTATCGTTACAGCACCACCTACGTGATTTCACGGTGGCTTGCAGCCGCCATTCCATAACGAGGAGTTCATGATCCGACCAGGTCACAGATTCAACCGTGGGGTTTCCAACCTCTCCCCCTCCCTCCTCCGACAACAGCAGCAAATCAATTCTGGTATATGGTTAGTGCGGAGGGGAGAAGAACGTGTAACCCCTGGGGGTTTGCCAGCATTTGCGCCATACGTCAACCCAGTAGTACTCTTGTAGGAGGTCCCTCAGGGCGAGATCATCTTTTGTGGGGGCTTTTGGTCCCGTCCCTTTGGCCGACCACCAGTCAAAATGGGGGTCTGTAATGAGATTGAAGTCTCCGCCCAGGATTGTGGCTCCCTCGGCCCACCCGTCCATGACCCCAAGAACCTTGTGGATAAACTTGACTTGGCCGGCGCCGGGCGCGTACAGGGAGGCTAGTGTGACTCGTGTGCCCTGGGCTGACCCCTTGATCGCAGGAAATCTACCTCCAAAGCCCCTTTTCGTCTCTACATCAGTGAGATGCAGCGATTTACCCAAGAGGATACCCACTCCCTCCTTCTTTGAGGATTCGTGCGAGGCCCAGAAATTTCTACCTATCTCCTTTCCCTTGATCGTTGATTCGGCCCCCCTTCTATAGTGGGTTTCTTGTAGGAAGAGGGCCAGTAATTTCTGTTTGCGGAATAAGTTACTTGTGAGAGACTGCTTGTTTTGCGAGTTGAGACCTTTCACGTTAAGCGTACCAATCCGACCTTCAACCATGGTCGTCGCTATCCTTGCCCTGTGAAGCCTCAGTGAGTGCCCCCGTTGTCATCCGTAGACTTGAACCCCAGAACCATGGCATGGCGTTCCCTATTTCTTTCCCCTCCCTCCTCTCCTCCCCCCTCCCCGTTTCCCCATTTCGCTTACCCATTTTGGTAGGCGTCCGTCTCCATCGCCCGACATACATCGGGTTTAGTCAACAAATCACCAGGGCTGCTGCCCTGGCCCCGAGAGAGAAATAGTGTGGATCGTACCCTCCATGTTATACCTATATGAACATTTTACAGGTTAAGTCGGAGTCCAATCCTTCTACAAGACCTCCCCCATCCCAGCCCCCTCTACTCCCGCTGCGTGTCTTGTGTCTCATAGGGGCTAAGTCCAACCGTGAACTAGCTTCCAGTGTGAATCAGGGGGGTTTCGAAGGCCTCGGGGGACACACCTGGCCACCTTCTGACAACCGAGAACACCACCACTCTGTGTTTCAGACAGGTGGGACCCGAAACCTTTAACCATCAATTTCGGCATAAGCCTCGCCAACCGTGGCAACATCACAATACAACATAACACGCCCCCAAACATGGAGGGGCCCATGAGGGCCCTGCGGACAAATGCAATACAATACAATAACATCACATTTCTTAACTTTCTCCCCTTCCCTCTTAATCATTCGGGTCCATCGCACGGGCCTTGGCGTCAACAAAAGTGGGACGAATGTTTCTCCTCAATTCGCCAACGGCCACGAAGGGCGAGTGAGCGAATGAACCACAACAGATCAGCACTGCATTCCTTTTAACTTCTCCTCTGTCCGATAATCATGCAGGTCCTCCACGTCCCTCCGAGGGGTGCCTGGTTTTTCTGAATTTCCAGGTGCCCTTCACTATGTGTTTCCCCTGGCTGAGGTCAGGGCCCCGTGGGGCACGGCTCGGGCCTCCGCTGGACCCGCTGTTCTCCCCCGAGGGCCCAGGGGGGACCCGATCAGTTCGTCAATGCCTCTCTGGATGTCCTCTTCTGTAACGAGCTGAAAGTTTTCCCCTTGCCATTCAAAGGATAGGTAGAATGGGTGTCCCCAGCGGTACCGGACCCCCTTCTCCTGCAGCCACCTAGTGATCGGACCGCTTTTTTTCCTCATTTGTAGCGTGAGGGCGGATAGGTCCTGGTAGATTGCCACCCTGGAGTTGTCGCATTGTAGCTCTCTTAGGGTTCTAGCTCTTTCAAGTATTTTTGCTTTGTCTCTGTAATAGTGGAACTTCGCAAGCACAGAGCGTGGGCCCCTACCGCCTCCGCCAGCTCGATGAACCCTATCAATCAGGATGGTTTCCCCGGAGTCAATTCCCAAGACAATCCTAATGATCTCCTGTACTATGCCCTCCAGGCCGGTCTGGGTCTCCCCCTCCACCTCCGTCAGGGCGAAGAATCGCAAATTACATCTCCGTTCACGGTTTTCCATGTCATCCACTTTGAGGCGGGTTTCCCCCTCACGCCACTGCATCTCTTTAAACCTTGCCTCCATCTGAGCCTCCAAGAAGTTGGTGGACGCCTGGTTATTTCTCTACCCCCTCCATTCTGTTCTCCAACGTGGAGACCTTGGCGGTGAGGTCGGCCAGCTTGGCTCCCATGTCCGTTCTCATCCCCCTGATTTCACCTAGGATTGTCTGGATATTGTTCTGCATGGTGTTCATGTCGGGGGTTGGCGTAGGTGGGGAGTTGATCTCCATCTCTTGTTTTCTGGGAGTGAATTGGTATCCTGCCAGAGTTTCTTTCCAACTCATGGGGGTGTCTCCACCTCTAGATCTTCGTGGTTTCCCAATGTTCCTCGAGGTCTCCCCCCGGGGCTTGGGGAGACGGTCCCCCCGGTTCCGTACCAACTCCGATGAGGTGTGGTGGTTAGGACGGGCGGGTCGGGCCCCAACTCCTCCCGACAGCCAGTACTCACGGTTACTCCGACGTGGGGCCGGTGGGTGCGTTCAAAGGTCGCCGGGGTGGTAGTTGCTGTGGATGGCAAGTAGTAGGCCCCTAAATAGGGTGGTGAACCCCACAATCGGCTCGGCACTCCGCAGAGGGGCCCAGGCGCGCTCCCGCGTCGGCCCGGGCCTATTAGGTGTAGGCCTCTGAGGGTTGTGTCGCAGCAGCAGCCGGGGGAGTCCTTATGGTAGTTGTTGCAAAGATGTTCCCCACCGCCAGGGGGGTGAGGAGAGGAAGGGGCCCGGGCAAGCTCCTGCGACGGCCCGGGTCGAGATACACAGACGTGTGTACGGTAGGCCGGGGTCTGGCCGCGGAGGCCCGGGGCCTAATGTCGTCCAAAACTGTCGCAGCGGGAGCTGAAGGTGGGCTCATCCGACGAGGGCTCCGGTCTCCGGGGGGCTCCCACGAGCTTTCAGCGATGCCGGCAGAGGCGCGGGGTGTCGATTCCGCAGATTGATCCCGGCGCAGCGCCCCTCTGCGTAGGGAAGGGCCCGGCCATGGAGCTTCACCTCGTGCGCGGCACGGGCATGGAAGGGGGGAGGGGGAGCGTGGAAGCTCCAAGTCAAATATCTCGGGGACCCGGGCACCCCCAGAGCTCGGGAAGGTATCGCCTGAGTCCTCAGGAGTTCCCCCACCTGGATTCAGCCTTTGTAGGAGGATAACGTTCCTTTTATCGCAGTTTACTCCACAAATCTCTCGGGGCTTCAGGGGAGCCGAACGATCAGGCAGCCATCATGCCTGCGCCCCCTGGTGGCCTCCGGGATGCATCTTTCTTAACTGTGATTAGTTATTGGTACACATGAGAGAAAGCTTAAGGAATGTGCAGCCCGTTTTACAAGCAAAGACTTAACTGTGATGGCAGTATCTAGACCAGATGATACCTCAAGCTAAATATGGTGGTTGTGTGGTTGCGTGATGGACTTGATAGATGTCTAAGTGTTCCCTAGTAATTTGGAGGCTTTACCCAGCTTAGCTTGTAAGAAATACTCTGTGTAACAAGGGAGATAACTAGGTTTGCCAAGCCAGTTTACAGGGGTGCCAGTGCCACGTGTTGGATGTGTATTGATCAACAGATCAATTCACAGGAAGAACAAGACGGAAATGATAGGGAGGGAAAGGAGACATGAGTAACTTGAGTCCAATACTAGTAAGTTCTTAAGCTGTGAGCTAAGTATAGTACACATTAACTTTAATTGGTGCATGGGCAGAATCCCAGAGATGTCTTGGATTCTGTGACGAACAACTTGGAGGATTACAAAAACACTGTAATAAACACAGCACCGTTAATCCAGAGGATCCGAGAGCAAACTAGCATAGTCCATTACCTGGTCTACAAGCATCTCTTGGAGACACAAGGAAGACAGAGAGCAATCTGCAACCAGGACTCCAAGCTGAGGAGGATTCAAGTGGGAGATATTATGATAGCCTCCACGCAAGACAGAAATCTAACTGTTGGCTCGCTAGCATGAACATTACATGGTGGCACAAGTCTTCAGAGATTTGAACTACAGATTCCGTCAGTCGTGTCAATAACAAAAGAAACAAGTATATGATGTTAACTGGCGAAGGTCTTGGACGAGTAACACCAATTGCCTCAGAGTTTCCAGAGTCAACCCAAAAAGGGCCTGCAGGACCCCTTGGGATATTTCTGTGAGGTCTTCTCAGAGAAAGACTCCTTTATTGGATACAGACACATCCTGGAACAGTTAATTCATCTAAGGCCATATCAAATACAGAAAGCTTGGAGGGTAGCCACATAGGAAGAAGTTGTGAAAATGCTTTAACTACAGATTAGTGAAAGATCCCAAAGTGAGTGGTCTCCTCTGAACATTTTAACTTTCAAGCAGAACAACTCCTGGCATTTCTGTGTTGATTTTCTAAAGAATAATGCATTATTGGAATTCAACACCTATCCAATGTTGAGGATTGACACATTGAATGAATGACTGGGAACATCTACCATCATCTCTATATTAGGGGGATTGGCAGGTGCCTGTAGCCACAGTGATAAAGAAAAAACATAATTTTCTACCCCAAATGTTCTATTTCAGTATAAAATCCTCCTCTTTGGCTGCCACAGCACTCCAGAAATGTTTCACAATGTATCATTAGGATACCAGCCCATATATCTACAGACATTGTAAACCACATTAAAGAGTGGGAAGCAAACATGCAGCATTTGATGTTGCCAGTCAGATTATGAAGTTAGTTGGATTTACAACTAATCCTTTGAAGTCCTCACTGAAACATCTAGTGTGCCACATAGGCAGTGGGGGAGTAAAACCTCAACCTATTAAGGTTAAGGATGTAGAGTTCAGATCAATTGCCCACTAGAAAACAATACTTTTTTATCATGTGTTGGACTTTGCAGGGTACTATCGTAAATGTATCGTTCTTCAAAGGCCAGACCCCGCACTGATATCTTGAAAGCTTTTCGACCTTGTAAAATAAGATGGGGAGAAAGAGAGCAAAACAGATCTTATTTCCTGAAAAAGTTCCTTTGTAATACACCTTTTCCAATCATGCCGGCTTTAAAAATTGAGTTTTATTTCAGACAGACACCGAGGTTGAGTTGTGAGCTGCCCTTTCACAGGAGAACTAAGGGATAGATCAATCAATCCTATATCAGGGAAAAACTCTTTAAATTGCTGATACGTGTTTCAACCATTTGGTCTTTATAAGGGAATAAGTCCTCTAGTGTCTTCTACACAAGTTATAATATGTGTTAATAATTCTGTTGGTGAATAATTATTTTATATCATTATGCATCATTGGCTTGACTTCCTGTGTCTCATCCAATGTCGAGTAGAGAAGTTGAGTGGAGCGAACTTGATTGTATCATGAGATATGAATTGATCTTATATTTTAGACATGTGATCAATGTTGGCTGTGTTCAGCCAAAATTGGCATAGACCAGCAACAGAATTATTAATACTTATTAGACTGCATACATTACTTTTTGAAGCCAAAGAAACAAGCTTGATTTATTTTGTCACCAGACAATCTAGATTCTATTTATCCTGTTGCCAGAGCATATCATTGCATAACTAACTCAATTCGCTGCCAGTGAGTTTTCATTGCATTGCTTGTTTAATGTATTCCTTCTACCAGAGAACACACACCAGTGCATAGCCAGTGTCATGTATTTTGTTGCCAGGGAATGTATTTGAATGGGCAGAGTAATGCATTTTTCATCTTGCTTCAAAGTTTGCATTGTGTAGTTAGATTAATCAATTTGCTGGGGTCTATTTTCTGTGTGTAGCTAGTTTACTCTACTGTTGCTCTCAGTGTTAACAGTCTTCACGCTTCCTTTACCGTTCAGGGGCATTTTAAAAACAGTTTGCAGGCAGAGGGGAGCTGGGAAGGGAAATGCATTGTCTCCACCTCATTCTCGCTTGCCTTGAAAAAGAACCTTGGTTTACGCCTGCATGGCATGTTCGTGCAATGCTGCTTTAGCCATCTGCAAAGGTAATTTGCCAGCAGTATTTACATGGTTCACAAAATGGGGAGAAAAAGTAAAGCGAGAAGGTGACTTGTCCTGTTTTGAGTCTTTCATTTTTCACTCTGTTTTGTGAATGTGGATGTGGAAAGTTACAATGAGAGGACCCAATAACACATAGCTACTAGTGCTGGCAGTCCCCTTCATACAATTACCACTTTTTGCAAAATGAACCCGACAGAATACATCAGAACGCCAATTTACCCGGAGAAAGAAATGCTCAAAATAATCAAGAAAACAAGAAACCCTACTTCATGCAACTTCCTCCCTGTAGACCCCTGCCTCCACATCTCTCAAAGGAAATCCTCGCCAAAGAAGGCTCAACACTCGAATATCGCAGCTGATGAACTTTTCACTGGAAACATGAATGGTACAAAGACCTTTCAAGACAGCATATGTTAAAGCACAACTCAAAACCTCCTATTGGACCTTCTGCAAGGCCCTAAAAACGTGGCTCTTCGCCTAAAACCTAGCATCAACTTTCACCTTCTTACCTATGCCCAGATGTACACTGCATCCTGCTATGTGTATGAGCTATGTAAATAATTGCAATGGCTACTCCCCCCTTCCTTCAGTATGCACCCCTCTTTATCCTTGTCTTGTTTCATTTAATTTATCTTAATATGTACTTTTTCATCAAAGCTTGTGTCATGTAACTGGTTCCAACAGCGCCCAGGTGCCTCAGCGTTTGGGTGCTTTACAAATATAAAAATAAATAAATAAAAACACCACCAGAGATGCAGATGAGCCCACACACTACCAACCCTCAAACATATCCTATTCAGCTACCATTTTAGAAAGGCATGCTACAATGAGAATACTCAATCAACATCCTAGTTTGTGCACAAGTAGCCTTTAGACCAATTAGAAAAGAAATGCTGTCTTACCACTACCTCTAAATACTTGAATGCATCCAGAACTCAGGAGCTAGACTACTGGTCAAACTCAAAAGGAGGGAAGACATAACTCCATTACAATGAACTCTGAACTGGTTGACTACTGTAAGGAACTCATGGTGGCAATAGTAAAGACAGACACAAGTGATCACAGTTCAAGGGTGTTTATTGAACTATAATTGCAGGGTGGAAAAACGCCTAAACTAAACCTGAATCTAACATGGGAGCAAGCGTCCACCATCAAATGAAAAATAAGGCAGTCCTATTGGCGTTGTGACAAAATAAAAGGGCCTATAGTAAGAAAAATCTATTGCCAATTTCTTACAACTAATTATAGAAAGAGTGTGGGATAGGGCTTCAATAAAGAAAATAATGGTTCCAAATAATAAGTCAAGATGTGATTGCCAGGGGTCTCCCTTCCCCACATTTTCAGCACAGGACAAGGTGAGAGGGAGCACAGCACATGCTCAGGCTTTCTTAGCATGAGCCGACAGTTCCGTTCCGGTTGGTACAGCACACGCTCGAGCTTTCTCAGCACGAGCCGTCAGTTTCGTACAGGTTATCAGGTTCTACAGTGGTAAAGTCTCTGCATAAAAAAATAATGTTTGCCTTCGAGGCCTGATGTATCCAACAAATAAACACAAACAAAAGTTATTTTCCACAGTTCATGTTGGGTGAGGTCTTCATCCTTAGGTCCCCCTCTTCTGGGCGCCAACCCCTCACATATAGTATTCAACTAATCAATTGAACAGTTCCTTTCTCAATGAACTTTGGGTGATAGCTTTTCACCCCTGAATCTCCCTCAACCGGGTTTGGACCTGGCCTTCCAATATACATTACTTTCATGAGTCTTAATGTCTTTTTATAAGGTACTTCAGGCTTCGCCTCTGATTGTCGGCTTCCCTCTTCCAGGTTCACTTTCGCCAACTTCCAAAAACAGTTCAGTGTGGATAACCCTCTACCAGGTTCACTGCTTTCAACACACTTTTCGTCCTTCTCAGTTGACGCAGGGCAAAATCATCTTGATGGGTTCACGTCAGTGGCAACAGAGTATGCCCTGCACTTATCCCTGTTCATCTCCCTTCGACTAATTGGGTTTTTTTGTACTGCTGATTCCCTTTGCCTGCCTAGATCCTCCGGATGAAGCTCTCATGTGCCAACCAAACTGAAAGGGCATGTACAGTACCACATATAGACCACAACCATATTTGTCTACCCTGCACAATCACTAAGAAGGGAAGCTATTTGTAATGGCCAGAGCACATGCCCTTTCCTTGAGAGACCTAATAAAACAACTTTTTGGGCTTTTGTGTAAACATGGGAAAGGGTACTTGACAGGCACAGCCATCGTGGTATTAACTGGCCATTGATGGAAGCAGGTGCAAAATGGTGCAGGTACCTGGGCATCTAATAGCGCTGTCTGGCAAATGCCTAACACTTATATGTAAACCAAAACTGGTGGCTTTGCCAATGGTTGATTTTAATAGGACTTCAGTAAATAGTGGCTGAAGGAAGACCTGGTAAGAAATTTCTATTACACCATTAGTGGGTTTACAACTCCAATTAAGTTAGTAACTCTCAGGAGATTGCTTTGAAAAAACACTGGCAGGCACTTGCAGTGCAAACTTTGATGGTAAGGCTTGAATAAAGCGAGATCAAAGAGTTCCCATGAGGAGGTGTTTTAGTTGGGGAGGGGCAGGAACTGGATTGGTATGGCCAGGGGCATTCAATGGGTGGGCAAACAACCAAGCACCACCTACAGGCTGTGTGTCTCTCCTTATATGCCATTCCTCCCTATCTGCACTCTAAAGCAATCGTTTCGGCTTATAAGTGTCGCAAGCGGCAGCCAATAGCCCAAACAAAAAAGGTGCTCTCCTTTAATCCATGTAATGATACATCTGTGTAACAGACCCTCATTCAAAGCCCATATTTGAAGCTCTTATGTTAAAGCTCTTATTTGAATGACAATAGTTTTGGGTTAAAGGTAGCGCTTGTGTCCAAACTAAAAACGGTCATAGGTGTTAGATTTGGAAAACAGATAGCACACACATTTAAGGGCTACAACAGCTTAGGGGGAGGGGGAGATGGGCACCCCTTAACCAGTACACATTTGGGAGTCTTTGGAACAAAAATAGGAATTACTTTCGGGCATGCCCTATATGTTTCCCTTGCAAAGGTCTCGTACATTTTAATAGCAAACTGTGAAAGTGAACCTCAAAGAATCCTCTAAACACTTTAATGTTAATTTCTATTAACAAAATGACCAGTTCAACCAATTCACCCAGTTGTCACATCAGTTTAAGTGTATTTGGCATTAAACTGCAATTTCACACTACGCCCATTTATTGACACTTCCATTTACACTCAACGACCACACCGACGCAGTTTCAACGAAGCCAAAAAACATAGTCCATTAAGCCTTGTTGGCACATCATGGGATAGCATGACATAGGACTATTTCCTCTGGGCAGTGTTTTAGATTCTTAATATGCATCTAAATAGCACACCATGAGGGTGTACGTGTTGAGACTACATGCAAAGTCATTGGCCCTCATTACGACCCTGGCGGAAAGGGGAAAACGATGGCGGAAATGCAATACCGCCATCGAAAAGCGCTCGGTGCGACTATGACCCGTCACCGCAAAGTACGAAGCCATTAGCGACACCGTAGTGAACGCCAACGCTAACTGCACTAAGCACGCGCGCGCGCACCATGCCAAACCGCAAACACCACCATGGTGCAACGGTACGCCAATTCCGACCCTAGCGGACATGTACCTAACGCCATCAGGCATGGCGGAATGGACCATTCCGCCATGGCGAGAAATACGGCATCGTGAACCAACCGTAAATGGCCCACTGAGTGCCTGTACTCCACTCCCTGGCCACATTGCACAACTCCTGGCAGGCGCAATGTACTCACACCATGCAACCAGTGAAATCTACAATTCACCCATGCATGCCAACGTAGAAATGCATGCAGGTGTTCGAAGCGCCCCGTGAGTGGGCATCCATGTACGGCATTTCACCATAGCCGTACTGATGCAGCACAGGCATGTGAAGGTACAAGACATCAAAATGGAAATCAAGAACACATGACACAAAACAACAGTAGTCCCCCATCGCTTGCCACCAGCGCAAGGCAACATCCAAAACAGCATCCTGAGGGGGATTGCACCAGACCTGTACTCTTGCCAGTAAACAAACCAACCATCAGCAGAAGCATGTACCACACAAGTTGGCAGAGTGACTGAGCAGCCAGGCACATCCCAAGAGGGGCCGATGGGAGCTGCAGGGCACAGATGGCATGAATACAGAAGCTATTCCAATGGACATGACCCCAGTCCCCCTCCAACAAACGCACGCAAACACAGGCACCTGTGACCAGCCACATTCTGAACATCCCATCATACCATCAATCGACCTGGCTGACAGGCACCAGTCGGCCAAAAGCCAATCCCCCGCCCCTGAACAGCACATCATGTAAACAGTCACAATGGCAGCCCCTATCCGTGACCACACTGTGCTACGTAGGCAAAAGCGGCCAGTACTGTACCACACAACTCAACTCAGAAGGCGGAACACAATGCAGATCATCTCGCAATACATACCGCCACAAATCGAAAATCGCCACATCACCTGCAAAGAATAACGCAACACGCCAAATATCGGAATACAATTTAAATGCACATCCAAATGACAAAGGCCTCACAGCAATTTGTAAAATAACACCAAAACATCCATCATCACCGAGGGCTGCATCTGCAATAATTGACCAGCTTCCACTTGTGTGACGCCCTGTACCATCATGGCACACAGGGCCAACATCAACGTTCCAAAAGGCAACATGGAAGCGGCAAGAACCGCAGGTCCGTCCCATGAGGCAGGCACTAGTCCAGCTGAAAGGCCGAAATGTTGCACCTAGCCACCAGAACAGCGTAAGGGCATGTGGCCCATTGGCGATCGTCCCATAAGATCGTAATGCTGCTCCACTGATTCACCCGAAGCTGCAGGTGTCGAGAGTAAAAACCATCTGGAGGAGTGGCGTACAGATGGCATCTGCAATAGGGCAGGAGATACCTGTCACCAAAATGAAACACAAATTAACCGATTGCACTACATGACACATGATGCATCACTATCTTCATTCAACACACCAAATCCACACCCATATGCATGCTAGCCCACTCCAAAGGAATATACACACCCCTAAATCAGTATCGATACATAACGAAACCAATCGAGGTTAATACACCATTGGCAACGTCGGTTACTGTGCATGCGTCCGTCAAGATAGAACCCATGACATGGGATTAGTAACGTGCCTAGACACAAGTGTATGAAGGCGCGTCGAGACAGGGAGGATCCGACAAGGGCAGATAGACGTAAGTCCCACTATGGCAGCCTTGCATCACATAGCGCAGGGGAAGGGGATTGAATCAAAAAACACATGTACATGGCAGACCCTAAATGGAATCATCTGTCCATGCATCCATTCATCATTCCCTCATCCCGCAATGAAAACGCATGAACATTCACTCACATAATATGTGAAACTTCCATCGCGTCTGTGCGTAATGCAGTCTGCAAAAACCACTGTGCTCCTGGCCGGATCTGTAGTGTCGTGAAGCTAGATGGACTTGGGAACGTCCTGCCTTATCGTCCACTACGCTATTGCGCATCCCATTCAATTCATGTCATTCATTGCTTGCTCGTTATGGGCCCTGTCCCAAGGACATTCAACAATAGAACGTTACATTTCCAGGCAGACCTGTGGGCGTCTCCTCACCGCTACTTCGCAACCAAAAATCCTGGCCTTCGAATTCCTCACTTGCAACATTACGTCGAAAAGGCTTCTGTGAACGCTTGCATTCACAATTACATCAATGTAGTGCGGCTGTGTGTCATAATGCTAACTGGCTGCAATCACAAATGGGACGCCACGCCCGTCGGTGAAGTACGATACTGTGCTGCATGAGGGTCGGCCATCGATCGAGCCCTACATACCACTGACTCTTCACAGGTATGTAAGCGGCTGCAATCATAGCATGTGTAACAATGGGAGCATAGCATGAAAATCAGTCAAAGTACATCACACTGCCATCGGGATTTGATACATGATTCCAATCCCAAGATGCCATGCGGCCAAATGCAGCCTTACGTGCGGGACGTGCTCGGCCAGAAGGGATTGCATCTGCCACAGATTCATTCAATCAGCACAGGTGGAGGCCATACAGGCCGACAGCACATATATAGCAGACCCAAACCCCTCCCACAACCACTCCCACTCCAAAATGCTACCGGCAGGACTAGCGATGTTGGGCCTGGGGCACCAGATAGCACTGCAAGTGCTACAACTACAAGAAGACGACGAACAACAACAGGTACAACAACCGGGCGCACAGGGGAGACGGAGGAGAAGGAGGAGGAGGAGGGCAAGGCAGGGTCAGCAAGGCCCACAAGCACTGCCACTACCACCACGCAGGCGGCCCGCAATCCCACGCCTCCGAGCTGATCCGTTCAACCTCACTGCTGAGCAGATCCACACCCTCTACCGTTTGGACCGGGACACCATAATCGCCATTGTGGACATGACACATGCTGACCTCGTGAGCATGATAGATAGCCCAACCGCCATCCCACCCCTACTGAAGGTGGTGTCTGTACTCCACTTCCTGGCCACAGGCACCTACCAGCACACAGTGGGACAGTTGCATGGCATTTCACAGCCACTGTTCTCACGGACACTCTCCCAAGTGCACGATGCCCTCCTGAAGCACGCCGACGACCACATCACACTACCACGCACGTACCAGGAGATTACCAACGCAAAGGTGGGATTCCATGCACTTGGCGGCATCCCGGGTTGCATTGGTGCCATCGACTGCACCCATGTTGAATTGGTTGTCCCACATGCCATGGAGGTCCAGTACCGCAACCGGAAACAATTTCATTCAATCAATGTGCAAATGGTGTGTGACTCCAACAAGATCTTTACGCATTGTTGTGCCAGATTTCCAGGATCTACCCATGATTCTATGGTCCTGAGGAACACAAGAATACCACGCTACATGGAGCGACACGCAGGGCACAGATCCTGGCTACTCGGTGAGTCTCATTCCATGCATGACATCGTGGCCCATTTGATGCGTCAATGACCTTGCAGGAGGGGGGGGGGGCTACTTAGCACTATCATTCCACTGACACCCTTTATTCGTCCCATACAGGTGATGCCGGGTATCCACTGAAGAGATGGCTCCTTACACCAATCCGGAACCCACAGAACCAGCATGAGGAGGACTACAACCATGCCCACTCACGTAGCCGTGTGGTCATTGAACAGGCATTCGGCCTACTGAAGGCTCGTTTCCGCAGCCTCAGCAGGTCTGGCGGGGCACTCATGTACAGCCATGAGAGGGTTTCTAAGATGGTCATGGCATGTGTCATGCTGCACAACATGTGCATACGTAGGAATGTGCCCATGCCCCCTGACGCTGTACTGCATGCACCTGAAGATGATGATGATGAGGGTGGGGATGTGGAGGCACCCCAGGGAGTCCATGAGGCACAGGATGCACGTGCAATCCGACAGAGCATCATAGATGCATGCTTCTAGCAACCACGCATGGTGCCTATTACACGGAAAGGGGACCTGTGGCACTGTGTGTGTGTAGTACAGGCACATAGTGGACTGTACGCCTATGAAGGCCTCGTACGCAAATATCAATGTCCACACATGTCATTGGATGATAATGAAGTGCTGTATTGTTAATGTGATTTGATTCATACACCCTATGGACCCGCCACCCAGTGAAGCCCAACACACCCCCTCCACCCTACTTCCTCCCCCCCCAACACCAGTGTCCAGATATGCATGCTGCCCGTGGGTAGACGCTATTGCAAGCCCCCTCTACGGGTATCAGGGGCACCCCTGCCCGTGGAGCGCAGGTTCCTGCCAGATCTGCGTTGGGGGCTGCCCTGGACGGAACTTGCCACGGATGACGTCTCTGCCTGCTCGCGTCCATGCATGTCTCTGAGGGTTTGTGAGAGCTCCGAGAGCACACGGCGCACAGCAGCAAGTTCAGCACAAACGTCTTTGGACGTCGCATGCAGTTCCCCCCTCAGGCTCTCGGTGCTTTTCTCCATTTGTGCTCTCAGGCTCTCGGTGCTTCTCTCCATTTGTGCTCTCAGGCTCTCGGTGCTTCTCTCCATTTCTCCCCTGAGGCTCTCACTACTTTTCTCTATTTGTGCCCTGAGTGTCTCGGTGGATGTTTCCATGGCTGCCCTGGAACCCCCGCATTCATTTGCATGGTCCTTGAGTAGCGTGGACGCTTCCTGCTGTTGCTCGATCAGCAGGTCGAGGGACTGTTGCCTCTGCTGGGCCATGGACATTTGCGGTGGTGTGACAGGGGGGCTGCTCAACACATGTTGCCTTGGCACAGGACTTGTGGGGGTTGGCCAGTCGTCGTCTTCAGGGTGCCCCTGCGTGGTTTCGTCATGGTGTAGGGGATGGAACATGCAGGGGGATTGGGAAAGGTCATGGATGGTACCTACGTCGCCAGCACTGTTTTCCGTGTCGGAGCATGCTGGCATGACAGCTGTGTCACCTATGGTGCTGCTACCACCAGAGGCAGTGCCATCAGATACGTTCTTTGGGGGGACCTGTGGTGCTGGGGTTGTGGACTTGCTGGCTGCTGGGGTGCCTGTTGCAGTCCCCTCCAGTGTGCTGGCACTTGATTCCTGCTGCTGCCGTGTCTTGATCCTTGCACCTGAGGTGGAGGCTCTTGGGACGTTGGTCCTGGCCCTCTTTGCAGGCGTGCTGGTAGGGGTGTCCTGCAGCTCGTCGTTGGTATCGGACCCTGTGGTGGAGTAAAGAGGGGCGAGCGTTAGTTATGGGTCTGTCGGATTTGGAATGGCAACGTATCAAATGCATTGGGGTGGTACATGAGGCTGATATGGGACTGGGCCTTGGAGGTGGTCTCATTTTCGTGTGGATTGAGGATGCATTCATTTGGCTGCCTGCAGTTAGGGGGTGCATGCTGCACATGTAGGGGTTGTTTATGGCATCTTGATTAATTTGTTTATTCATTCTGACTTTTAGAGGGCGCTGTCAGGGCAAAGTATGTATTGCACTATGGGGTCACATGGTACTGCACATGTTCGTGGTTTGTGGATTTCGCATTGTTTCTCTTGGCAAACCTACCTGATTCTCCGGATGTCGGCACTCCTTTCTCCATCCCTCCGACTCCCTCTATGCTCTCCATTCCTATGGTGGAGGCGCAGATCTCCTCCCAGGGGGTCAACTTGATGGGCGACTCTGATCCCCCCCCGGTAGCTGTGGCGATGTTCCTGTTCGCAGAAAGTATGCTGCGTACGCGGATCCGCAGGTCGTCCCACCGCTTGCGACATTGCTGTGGCGTGCGGGGTGTTGTCCCCACCGCACTTACGCGCTGTGCCACAAGGGCCCATATGGCCTTCTTGTTGGCAAGGGCCGTCCTGGTCATTTGACTGGAGAAGACGACGGCGGCATTTTCCTGCAGGGTCTCGGTCAGCACGGTCAGTTCCTCTCGGGAGAAGTGGACCTGCCGCTTGCGATCACACGCTTTCTTGGCTACCTTTCCCATATTTATTTTTTTAACTGGGGTTGCTAACGGGTTGGGATGTGTGTCAGGGTCGGATTTTTAATGGTTGTGTTGGGATTCGGATTTTATAGTTGTGCGGCGTGCTGTTTCCCGTTCCGGCCACATGCTTTTACTTCCGTTTCCGTATATTTACGGTGCCCGTAATTTGCGGTGCCCGCTCATTACGGTGCCCGCTCATTACGGTGACCGCTAAGATGGGTGGCGGTATTGCACCTGGTGCAGCGTACGGCGGCGGTAAGGGCCGTTTTGGGGTCATTTCCGCCATCGCAGCCTTTCGGATTCCGCCATGGCGTAATGCTCGTGCCCGATGGGTCGTAATTAGCCGCACTTTGCTCCTTCGTGCAATGGCGGAAACGCTATTTACGCTGTTGCGGTCCGGTCAGTCAATTTCCGCAAGGGTCGTAATGAGGGCCATTGTGCACATTGCAGCCCCTGGCTGTAGTAGAACCGCAGGGTCAGGGCACTCACTGTGAACTTTGTGTCTTTGTGTCCCGAAGAAACGTTGATCACTTGACTATTCGCAGGGTTACGCAGACAGCAGTGGTAGCTGGTGAATTTCTTAACTGGAGGGGTGTAAATAGTTGTCCTAGATATGTCAGAGTGAACGAGCAGAGCAAGGGAGCCCATACCATTCAAGGGGGGTTTAGGAGGGGTTCTTCCTCTCAGAAACTTTTTTAAGTTATGGGTAAAAAGTGTGCATTTTATGTTACACTTTTTAGAAAATTGGGTAAAAAGCCAAACAGTTTGCAATTGGGTTTTGTAGGGTAGCTCATTAAAAAAATCCCATAGATGCAAGTCACCAACAGTGCACAGGAATATTTCTCCAACACATTTTCATGATGCCTTTTCCCACAATCTGTGCCAGTATAAAACATGTTCACACTGGCTGTGCCCCTACATTTCCATGCTGACTGATACATTATAACCTATTATTCCCATATAATATTCCCCTATATGGCTGCCCTGGCACGTGTGATTGCCACTTTCACCTCTAACTGCCAGTGCTACGTGGATGGCACGCAACTATCTTTCAGGCTACCCTCAGCCGCCTCCTCCTCCTCCTCTTCGCTCATTTGTGACTGCCTATCCGCTATTCAGTCTTAGTGTGCTGCAAACAACCTCAGCCTCAACTCCACTAAGACTGAGATCGTTCGCATTGGACCCCTGCTCCCGCTTTCCGGCTCTCGCTCTGGCCGGCCTCCCTTGGCCCTGCGCCTGCACCCATCTGCGAAGCAAGAAACCTGAGGGTCATCTTTGACTCCACTCTCTCCTTCTCCTCTCACATTTCAGACATCTCCAAAAAATCAAACTATCAGCTTCACCTCCTCCACTTTCCCCCAGAGGCTCACTGTCTCCAGAGCCCCGGTTCTCTCCAGGCTGGACTATTGCAATAGCCTCTTCCTCAACCTCCCTTCTTCTGCCCTACAACCCTCTGCAACTCATCCAGAACTGAACCGCAAGACTTATCCTTGGCCTCACGCCCTGGGACTGCATCTATCCAGGGCTGAATCCCTCCACTGGCTCCCCGTGGTTGCAAGGATAAAATTAAAGAGGCTTTGCATTGTCCACAAGGCTTTCTGGGGCCTGGCACCTATCTGCAATGGTGCCTACCTAAATACTGTCCCTCACAAGCCCTCCGCCCATCTACCTCCAACCTTCTGCGAGTGAGCTGGTTCTCCAAGCAGATATAGAGGGAGATGCTTATCCTCAGCAGGTGCCTACCTCTGGAATAGTCTCCCTGCCACCCTCCTTCTTGAGCTGGATCTTTTAAATTCCGGAAACTCCTAAAGACTTTCCTCTTCGCCTCTTCCTTCTATCTCCCTCTACCCTGCTCACCCAGTTCTCAATTTTTCCCTCTCTCCCTCCCCTTCCTTACAGCCCGCTGACTGGCTGTCGGGTGTACCTCAGAGTGTCACTGGTCCTCGGCATCCCGCCAGTCCTCTTTTGCACTTGCCACAGGGCCCTAGACCCCACACTCAATGCACTCGTGAAATTAACCCTACAGAGTGGTTCTCTCTTCACTTACAGAACGAATACTGAATGAGTTGGCGCTGCTTGGTTTAAGTATGTTTAAATGGTTTTAAATAAAAGTGATCTGTCATGCACCAACCATGGAGGTGTTTCTTCCGTTGAAAATACACCTAACATGGAGTCCTAAGTTCCGTATGGCCGGTCTAGTCTTTTCCCAAGATGGCCATCGGAACGTACTTACGATACTCACACCTTTCCTCTGATGCGTTGTATCATTTGTTTAGGACCTTAGACGCTGCTGGTTCTGTGCTCTTCTTTCGAACCAGTATTTTTTGGCTATCCGCAGTGAATTATTATCATTTCTTTTGTGCTTACACGATTCCGTGGAATCATTCCTTTTTCAGGTATTCCTCTTTTCCAGGGCTAATATTCCTTCATAACTCATGGGTGAGTTTTCTTCTACGGGCTTTCGGTAGCTCTTACTCTCCGTACTTACTTACACTTCCTTTCATACTTACTTCCTTTGCCTTCTCGTTTTTCTTCTCAGCCTTTTATTCCCATTTCTAATTTCTAGTGGCACCATTCTTCGGTTACGCTAGTCTGTCTTCAGTTGCGGTTTTCCACTGCTTATAAACATCAGATTTTCCATCTTCATTTCCTCCTCGGCATCGGCAGAAGAATCTAAGTAGAATTCTGGAACACGGATCATTTACCATCTGTTCTCTACCCGTGTTCTTGTTTGCTTGCTGTCCTTACCTACTATTGAAGCCGCAGTAATTACGCACACAGCATCATATGAACTCTCTCAGGAAGCTTCTAATCCACACAGTGAGGATTGCCGATCCTTCTGCAGCTTCTGTTAACTTCCCGGAAGGACTGTGAATACCAGTACTCCAGCTACACTTCTTGGGCTGTGACAACCAAGGACTACAAACTCAGGGTTTTTTCAGCTGACAGCTTTTTCCCTGGTTCGGGGACTTGCTCCTCAGGGGTCCCCAGACCGTGGTTTCCTTCTGGTCACGGTAGCCTCCGAGGAGACCCGCCCATATTTGCATCAAAGGAAAGAAAAGAAGGAGGAGAAACCGAAGAAACCAAGGAAGAAGAAGGAATCCAAACCTCCTGATAGCTCTGTGGAGGAGACAGGTGAGGAGGAGTTAAGGGACGGGGACTCCAGTTCTGACAGTATACAACGCCAAAAGGAGACAATGGCTACCCTTGAACAGTTCCAGGAATTATGCAATGCCATCCAGGGGCACAGGATAGAGATGCAGAATCTACGTGCAGAAAACGTACCCTTCGCCAACAGGCAGCAGCCCGAGAAGAGGGAAGAGGCGACCTGCCACCGATGCCTTTTGTTTTTGGCAAATACGATGGTAATCCAAAAGCGATGAATGAGTTCCTTGAAGCCTGCTCGGTCGACTTCTCTTTCAGGCAAAGGATGTTTGAGTCTGGAAGAGCAAGAGTAGGATTTCTGATCTCAAATTTGCCAGGCAGTGCTCTGGCATGGGCCACGCCTCTAGTGACAGCCCAAGACCCTGCAATTAATGATTATGACCAGTTTGTACTTAACTTCAAGGCACGTTTTGAAACACCAGAGGTACAGTTTTCAACATACGAAGCTTTATTCGATGCCAAGCAGGGGATCCAGGATGTTCAAGCATACGTGACACAGTTTCAACAACTAGCCACAACCGCTGGATGGCCGGATACGGCTCAACAGACTATATTCAGCAGAGGCTTGCACGAGGACATAAAGGATGAGTTTGCCCGTGTAGCAAGACCTAACTCCTTTCAGGAACTAGTAACTCTAGTACTTCGGATCGAGTTCCGTATATTAGAGAGAAGACAGAAAAGACGAAGAGGCAGAGGTTATCAGTTGGCGTACAACCCTCCTGTTATCCCGAAGGAAAGACCAATGCCTGACGAACCAATGCAGATAGGGGCAACCAGAGGACCTCTGACCTCGGAAGAGAGAAAGAGAAGACAAGACCAAAACCTCTGTATGTATTGTGGTTCTTCTAAACATCAATTACAGAATTGTACAGAAATACCTGCGAGACACCAGGGAAACGCTCAACTCCGTACCTACACAAGGGAGACTAGGGGGAGAACTGCCCTAGCCCTTGCAACCTCACCAGAGCCAGAGAAAAAGGAACCGAAGACAACAGTTTAATGGTGTTTTAGATTTCACTAACGATCGAGTCAGGTCGAACCATTTCTGTCCTAGCTATGTTAGACTGTGGTGCAGCAGGTAATTTCATTGATGTGACATGGGCAACCAAAAATCACATTCCGCTCCAAGATAAGAAGACGTCCATACCTGTAGAAAGGGTTTACGGTTGCCCTTTGTCTTCAGGACCTATAACCTGAGAGACACTACCAGTTCTCATCTCAATGAGTAAACACACAGAGACTGTAGTATTCGATGTCATCAGAGCTGCACACTATCCCATAATCCTGGGAATTTCATGGTTGAGAAGACATAATCCCTGCGTTAATTGGTCTTCAAATAAATTGAGTTTTGATTCAGAATATTGTGGAAGCCATTGCATTCCGGAGCGGAAGGAAGAGATTCAGTCAGCACTTGAAGTATCTCAGCAAGGCGTTTCTATTTCCAACATCCCTGCACCTTATCAGGAATACGCAGATGTCTTCAAGGAAGTAGTCCCAAGATTCCTCCCACCTCACCGCCCAGAAGACTGCAGTATAGAACTAAAGGAGGATGTTCCACTTCCATTTGGAAGGATGTATCCGTTATCTCTACTGGAAAGATCCGCACTTAAGGAATGCCTGGACCTGATCCTTGAAAATGGTCTTATCCGTGAGTCCAGATCATCGGGAGGTGCTTCCTTGTTTTTTATTTCCAAGAAGGGATCCATAGAGCTCCATCCCTGCATAGACTACAAAGGTCTAAATAACATCATCATTCAGGACAGATATCCCATGCCCTTGATCCGGGATATATTAGAGGCTGTTAGGGACTCTCAAATCTTTACTAAGATTGACTTAAGGGGGGCATACCATTTCCTGAGGATTAAATGAGGAGACGAATGGAAGACTGCCTTTAGGACACCGCTGGCGTTATTTTGAATACTAGGTCATGCCTTTTGGTCTGGTAAATGCCCCAGCGGTGTTCCAGCGTTTTTTAGAACTGGCTCATTTCTATCGCCGGTTCATTCCCAATTTCTCCCAAATGGTTTTACCTCTTACTTCTCTACTCAAGAAGGGGTATGACTTCAGTTGGAACCCAGAAGCACAAGCCGCCTTCACACAATTGAAAACATTGTTTACAACAGCTCCTGTACTTTTACAACCTGACCAATCCAAGCCCTTTATTTTGGAGACCGATGCTTCCGGCGGTGCCTTGGGCACAGTATTATTACAAGAAGGTCTTGACGGTATAGAACATCCTATCGCCTACTACTCCCGGACATTGTCGGCGAGTGAACGGAATTATTCAGTCCTGGAACGAGAATTGCTAGCCATGAGGAAGGCTTGTGAGGAATGGAGGCATCTGTTACAAGGAACAACACATCCGTTTCTCATACGCACCGACCATCGGAATCTGAAGGTCCTCCAACAGATGGAATGTCGCAACTCTCGACAAGCCCGATGGGCATATTATTTTTCCAACTTCAATTTCCAAATAACTTACATTCCAGGAACCCAAAACAGCCTAGCTGACGCCCTTTCCAGGAGCTGGGCCGAAGAAGGCAATGAGAAAGTAGAAGGAGAAAGACTGTTACCCATGCAACGGTTCATAGCAGTGGTCGATACATTCCTCAATAAGGTACAGGATAACTGTAAGAGATGGAAGCAGAAGGGCCTACTTCCTGATGGTCTACAGAGGAGAGGAGAACTTTGGTTTCATGGACCTGCCCTCTTTTTACCCACATCCGCATTACAAGAGCAGGCATTGAGATTATGTCACGATCTACCCTTAGCAGGACATAAAGGACAAAAGGCCACATATGAACTCCTCTCTAGGTACTTTTGGTGGCGATCAATGCGCTCTGATGCCTATTCATATGTCAGATCCTGCCCCATCTGTACCATTGGTAAGGTATCCAGACAGAATCCTTTGGGGTTACTGCAACAAGCAGTTTTGCCATCCCGTCCGTGGGAAAACCTCTCCATGGACTTCGTAGTTCATTTACCACCGTCCTCGGGGAGAACAGCGATTCTGGTTACTGTAGATTCCTACACCAAATTGGCTAATTTTCCCTTTTACTGGGAGTACCATCAGCAGCGGAGACAGCAGCTTTGTTCCTCAGAGAAATAGTAAGGCTACATGGCTTACCTAGGGTGATAATATCCAACAGAGGAGTGCAATTTACCTCAAAATTTTGGACATCCCTTTGTGACAAGTTAGGAATTCAAAGAGCACTCTCGTCGGGTTATCAACCACAGTCCAATGGCCAAACTGAAAGGCTGAAAGCCAATTTGGAACAATATTTGCGTTGTTTTTGTAATTCCGAACAAGACGATTGGGTCTTTCTCATTCCCATGGCAGAGTTCGCCTATAATAACACCATTCATACAGCCATCGGAATAAGCCCTTTCAAGTGCACCTACGATTCCATCCACACTCTTTGCCAAGCACTATCCTTTCCAATTCCAAGGTTCCGGCGGTGGACGAACTGATCACAGAACTCAATCAGACTCACCAGAAGGCTCTTAGAACTCTGGAAGAGAGCCGTAAGGCATATAAACAGTATGCCGACACCAAGAGAAGTCCAAACCCTCAATGGGAAGCCGGAACTCGAGTTTGGTTATCGACAAAATACCGGCCACGGTGGGCACATTTTGGGAAATTCTCTCCCTGCTATGTGGGACCATTTCGCATCGAGACCAAGATTAATATAGTGGCTTTCAAGTTAAAGCGCCCGCATCACCTCAGAAGGATACACCCTGTGTTCCATTCTTCACTATTAAAGCCCTGCGTTGAAGATCCATTCCATAGACGGATCAACAGAGTCCCTTCCTCAGCTGCAGAACTGGAAGAGTATGAGGTTGACCGGTTGGTGGATTCCCGATACAGACAAGGCATCCTGCAATACTTAGTACATTGGAAGGGATACCCCAGATCAGAAAGAACCTGGGAACCGACCTCACATATACATTCTCCGAAACTGGTGCAATGATTCCACAGACTTTATCCCAGCAAGCCAGGAGGACCCAGATATAAACAGGGGCATATTGTCATGCACCAACCATGGAGGTGTTGGTTCCATTGGAAATACACCTAACATGGAGTCCTAAGTTCCGTATGGCCAGTCTAGTCTTTTCCCAAGATGGCCATCGGAACGTACTTACGCTACTCGCACCTTTCCTCTGATGCATTGTATCGTTTGTTTAGGACCTTAGACGCTGCTGTTTCTGTGCTCTTCTTTCGAACCAGTATTTTTTGGCTATGCGCTGTGAATTCTTATCATTTCTTTTGTGCTTACACAATTCTGTGGAAGCATTTCTTTTTCAGGTATTCCTCTTTTCTAGGGCTAATATTCCTTCGTAACTCACGGGTGAGTTTTCTTCTATGGGCTTTCGGTAGCTCTTACTCTCCGTACTTACTTACACTTCCTTTCATACTTACTTCCTTTGCCTTCTTGTTTTTCTTCTCAGCCATTTATTCCCATTTCTAATTTCTAGCGGCACCATTCTTCGGTTACGCTATTCTGTCTTCAGTTGCGGTTTTCCACTGCTTCCTGATTCCTGTTCATGCTTTCAGGGGGCTGGAGCACTGGAACCTCCGGACCTGCGGTAGAAGGTAAGTTTGTTTATGTTCATTTTTTAAAATTGAAATTATGTGTATGGATGTGAGTGCCTGCTTGTGCTGTTAGGTTAAAGTATGATGATGGATGCTGGTGTAAATGAGAGAGTGCTTTTTGTGTGTATGTTGTGTAAATGTGTGTGTGTGTATGTTTGTTTATTTAGTATTTAAGTATGTGTATGGATGCGTATATGCTTGTGTTATGAGACTGCATGATGGGTGCTTGTGTGAATGAAACAGAGTGCTTTCTGTGTGTATGTTGTGTAAATGTGTGTGTTTATTATTTAAATATTTGTATGGATGCATGGATGCTTGTGTTTTGAGTGAGTGCATGATGGGTGCTCATGTGATTTAAAGAGTGCTTGCTGTGTGCATCTTGTAGTGTGTATGCTGTGTAAATGTGTGTGTTTGTATGTTTATTTATTATTTAAATATGTGTATGGATGCCTGCATTCTTGTGTTATGAGTGCATGATGGGTGCTCGTGACTGTGAATGAGACAGTGAGGGCTTGCTCTGTGTATGTTGTGTAAGTGTGTGTGTGTGTGTGTTTGTGTTGGTCCAAGAGGATTTTGGCGAGTGTGGGTAGGAGGTTTGTACAACAAATTCATTTTAAAATGCCTTTGTTGAACAACCCCCTTCAACAGTGGCCAAAATCAGCTCTCCATCTGAGGTGTTGTAGGGTACGGGGGACAGCCCATTATGGACGAGCCGCCCCTGGCAGATAGCCCAATCCCTGCGCACCCAAATACTCAATCATAGCTCTTTCCCTTTAGATAGTGCTTGAAAGAGGGGGGGGGAGTCCTGTACCATGATGCTGTGGCAGAAACATAAAAACAAAGTAATCCTAAATAATCATTCTGATCTCTGAATTCCACCCTTTACCTCACTCTGCACTTTTCACATTTTCTTACAGCCAGAACCATTCCACCACCCTAAGCTTACTGCTTGTAGCAGAAAAACACATGGACAGCACAGCCCAAAAGTTTGCCTCAAACTCTGGTGAGATGCAAATTAAGGGGGCTGTGCTTTTGTACATGCAGCACCAATAGGAGGTCCACCATTACTCCTTTAACGTAGTCGGTAACATTCTCACATCAATACACTCATCTACAGGTGGAAGAACGACTGCATTACAAGTCACTATACTTAAAGGTTTCCCAAGCATTTTATTTATACTCATTGTAAAACGTTATCAAGATCCAGTCCGCAAAGCCCAACAAAAGGCACATTTCACCATACTCCATGGTCTTTATGTTTGTACTTCAGGGCAGCGTGAACGTAAGAGATGGAGTGGGGGTGGGGGAGGACAGGGAATTAAGTTTAGTTTGCTGCTTTTTCAAAATGTTTGAAGGTAAGGACTAGGAGACTGGAATTCACTGAAAGTGTAGAGCAAGGGGATTGGTATACAGATCGATCCGTATATGGACGAGCAGACCTTTGCCTTTAACACATGAAGGGACTTGACTGCCTGAGAAAGAAGCTCGAATTTTCCAAGTCTAAGAAGTAGACGAGCTGATGTCCTCTAGAGTCTGTGCGACCCGAGATATACATTGCCTAGAGTAGACTAAATGCAAGATAATCAGACACAGCACTGCCTAACTTTACAGACAAAGGTCAGAAAAGGAGATGGATATTGTGGTGTCACGTGCCCGGACGGAAGGGTCACGTGACACGGGGAGAGGGGGAGGAGAAATAAAGGTATCACCGGAACTGGCGGTTTCGCGCCAGTCCGGGTTTATGCAGCCAGCCAACGAGTCGTGTGTCTTTCCTGCGCGGCGCCTGCATGCTCCGCGAGTAGACCTGTGTCATTAGGGGCCGCGATCACTCGGCTGCCGCCGCCCGCTCCAGAGGCGGCCTTGCACAACATCACACTGGCGACGAGGCGGGTGTGGACTGCACGCCTCCCAGCATCAGAGGGAGCCGTGGCGTCCACAGACCCACGACAACTCCGCGGAGGCCGGTAAGCGTTAACCCCGGCTCCGCCCATGCTCAAAAAAAAAAAAAAAATTTTTTTTTTCTTCATTTTCCACAACAAAGAGGAAAAGAACACTCCGGCCACGCCAACACCCCAGGGTAGCCACTGCACGATCCATCGCACGCGACCCGCCCAGAACCGCAGCGCCCCACGGGGAGCCACGTGCCATCGCAACAGGCACCCAAGCAGCCAGGATAACCTCACCAGCTACGCTCAGCCACCAAAAGTCATTTAACAGAGCAGCATGTCGAGCCCAAACACCAGCCCGACAAGAATCAGCACCGGCTCCTCATCATCAAGAAGAAGCATCACCGAGGAGCGCAGCAACCCCACACTGACAGCGTTCATGCCACCATTCGACCCTTTCACCAGCGGAGAGGCCATCCGGTGGGAAATATGGCTGCAACAATTCGAGATGCATCTAGAGGCCCGAGATATCACCACACCCAAAAAGATGCGCACCTTCCTCTTGCTCAACGTAGGGTCAGCAGCTCTGCGCCTTTTCAACGCCCTACCAAACCGCGGGAGCGACATTGACTATGCAGCGGCCAGAGCGGCGCTCACCAACATGTTTAAGCCTGACCTCAATCCGGACTATGAGCGGTTCCATTTCTGTATGGCACGTCAACGTGAAAGGGAGACAGTAGACAAATTTCACGCTCGCCTTCGTGAAATGGCCGTAGGCTGTGAATTCCCGGACGAAGAATTCGCCATTCGCCTCCAAATTATCAATGGAATCTCCTCTGAAAAACTAAGAAGGGCAATTCTATCAGAGAAGAACATGCGACTATCACGCATTCTCGAGACAGCACGCCTCCGTGAACAGACAGAGGACCAAGTAGCAGTAATGGAAGCTGCCATCCAGAGAATACCGCTAGATAGCCCCGGACCCGCAGAAGACGTAGCAGCTATCTCCAGACAACAATCAACACGCCCGAAACAGTACCAAAAGCCGCACCAACCACAAGGACGAGATCAAACCTGCAAATGGTGCGGAGGCCCATGGCATAAAGGCGACTCTTGCCCCGCCTGGGGGTCCACATGCAGAAAATGCAATCGCCTCAACCATTATGCAGCGGTCTGCCTGAATCCGCCAAACAAGGATAACAAAGACCCAAGCTCCCGCACGACACAAGAACAACGGAGAAATTTCGCACCGAGGGAACATCCACGCCAACAAACGAGGAGAGGTAAAGCGAGAGCAGTCGATGAGTCCCAAAGATCCCCGAGCTCAAGCGACAGCGACGACAGCGACAGCAGCTCATCCCCCGACAGACAGAACAAAGGGAAGAAGAAGAAGGGAGAAGACCAGTACACCGCGTACACTTAATATCGGCAGTCAAATCAGGCCGGTCGCGCCAAAAGAAGAGGCCGTCGTGCACAGTCCTCTCCAACAGAGACCCACTCAAAGTGATAATTGACACCGGCGCGACAGTTAACGTCATGCCCGTGACGGCCTTCAACAGACTTCACCTAAAACCAAAACTCCACAAGAAGAAAGTCAGACTATACGCCTATGGATCCAAGAAACCCCTACCAGTGCAGGGGTCGTTTAAATCCAACTTTGCGCACAACAACACGAACTGCCGCGCACGGATCTACGTAGTAAACGCCGGTTGCGAAACCCTATTAAGCTGCAGAACTGCGGAGAAACTAAAGCTGATACACTTCGCGTTCAGCGTCCAACACGACGAACTCAACAACATCCTAGGTCGTCATAAGAAACTATTTCAAGGCATCGGATGCCTGAAAGGGAGGTCCATCAAACGACACATAGACCCCACCGTCGAACCCAAGGCAGTGCGCTACCGGCGGATCCCATTTCACCTGCGAACAGCCGTAGAGGAAGAGCTATCCAAACTTGAGGATGCCGGAATCATCGAGAGAACATCAGGCCCGACCCCGTGGGTCTCGCCTATGGTGGTAGCCCAGAAGCCGAAACAACCGAACGCAGTGAGAATATGCATCGACATGAGGCTCCCCAACGTAGCCATCGGCCGAGAACGCCACGTAACTCCCACCATTGATGAGCTCATCGTAGACCTCACAGGGGCGAAAGTATTTAGCAAACTCGATCTCCGATCAGGATACCACCAGCTAAGACTATCCAAAGAATCACGATACATCACCACATTTTCGTCCCACCTCGGCCTCATGAGGTACAAGCGACTGAACTTTGGAATTTCATCCGCCGCAGAGGTTTTCCAGCACGAGATCCGTAAAGTCATCACAGGGCTAGCTGGTACCACCAACATCAGCGATGATATCCTGGTATACGCCGCAGACAAGGAGGAGCACCACCGACGACTATCAGCAGTCCTGGAAAGACTCGAGGGAGCAGGTCTGACGCTCAATGCCGAGAAATGTGAATTCGACAAAGATGAACTATGCTTTTTCGGCTACATCTTCAGCGCCGCAGGCGTATCCCCTGACCCATCCAAAGTACAAGACATAAAAGATTTCGAACCTCCCCAGTCTGCCTCGGAGGTGCGAAGTTTCATGGGGATGGCAACTTACTGCGCGCGTTTCATCCCTGACCTCGCAAGCATCGCAAGTCCCCTCAGAGAACTAACCAAGAAAGACCAAAGATGGGAGTGGACCGAAGTCCACCAGCGTGCATTCCAACAGATCAAAGACGCCCTGTCCGCTACCACAACCATGGCGTTCTTTAACGTAGAACGACAGACTGAACTCCTCGTGGATGCCAGCCCCGTAGGCCTAGGGGCCGTACTGACCCAAACAGACAGCGAAGGCAGAGTGTTCCCCATCGCATTTGCCAGCAGGGCCCTCACGAAGCCAGAACAAAACTATGCCCACATTGAAAAGGAGGCTTTAGCAATACTGTGGGGGTGCCGCCACTTCAAGGTGTACCTATTAGGAAAACAGGCAAAAGTCTTCTCGGACCACAAACCCCTGATACCAATATTCCGAGGCTCCGCTCCACACCCTCCTGCCCGCATAGAGAAGTGGATGCTGCAACTGCAGCCGCACAACATTGAGGTAGAATATCGGCCAGGTTCAGACAACCCGGCAGACTATCTGTCCCGCCATCCGCGACCCGCCACTGACAGCGAACGACATCACGCAAGAGAAACAGACGAGCACGTCTGTCATGTGGTGGCATGCGCCAGGCCACGAGCCCTGACGCTGCAAGAAATAATACAAGAGACAAGAGAAGACACAATTTTACAACACACTACCTCGGCCATTCAATCAGGAAGCTGGAAGACCTATCTCATGTCGACATCCCACCGGACCATACCAGCTCAAACCAAACTCAGAGCACTGTTCGGGATTAGACACGAACTCTCGATAGCACCAGAGGGAGTGCTTCTGAAAGGTCACCGCATCATTCTACCGGAGTCCCTCGAAGAGAGAGCGCTCAAACTAGCGCACAGCGGACATCAAGGAATTGTCAAGTCCTCGGCGTACCTCAAGTCCCGGATGTGGATGCCAAACATGCACCAAAGAATCACAGAACTAATTGAGTCATGCGCAGCCTGCCAAGCGTCCAGGAGACCAGAGAACCCAGAACCGATCTACAGTGCACCACGGAGCTGCAAAAGATGGGACGCGGTCAGCATGGACCACTGCACCATCGCAGGCGAAGGATACTTGCTCGTAGTGATAGAGGAATTCAGTAGATACCCCGAAGTAGAACATGTGTCATCCACTAATGCTGAAACCACCATCCTCACGCTGGAGAAAATGTTCGCCACGCATGGGATCCCAAGGAAAGTGAAGAGTGACAATGGACCGTCATTCACCAGCCAAGAGCTGCGAGAATTCTTCAAAGAGGTAAACGTGAAACATCAGCGAATCACCCCACGATGGCCTCAGGCCAACGGAGATGCGGAACGCTTCATGGGGTCACTAAACAAAGTCATCAGAATTGCCAAGGAGCAAAAAAAACCCTGGCTGAAGGCAGTATACCGATTTCTGAGGACGCACCGGCAAACCCCGCACTCAGCCACTGGGATCAGCCCAGCAGCCCTTATGTTTGGAGTACCAATACAGGCGGAACTCCCCGTACATCCTCACTGGGTTGCACCCGAGTTAGACATCCCGGAAATGGATGCTAGAAGGAAGAGGCACAACGAGCAAGAAAGCGTCGCCAGGCGCGCACACCATCGAGAACTAAACCCCAGAGACACAGTCCTCGTCAAGAACTGGGCACAGCCAAAGAAGATGTCCCTAAACTTCGAAGTTCATCCGTGGACAGTTCAAGCCACCAACCACAGCATGGTCACTGCCACCCGAGGAGGGGAAACTGTGACCCGGAACATATCCGACTTCAAGAAAGTACCCCCGGAGATGTGGGAAGAACACCCCCTGTCCCCAAAGGAAAAAGCCGCTGAGACGCCCCAGAGACCCACGCCGTCAACCAGCGAAAATACGCCGGAAGAGTCAAATAGTCCGCGCCCACCAGAGATCGAGACAGAAGAAAGGACCGCCACAGACACCTCGCCCAAAGGACGGAACACCCGCTACAGCCTGAGGGAGAAGCCCAAACCATCATCCCGCCTCAAAGGGTATGTCATAGACGGGGTATATCGTAAAGAGACTAGCGGAAGAGACAATAATCCATGCTAAAATGTAGTCTGTAGTGCATGTGAATTTACCTCCAATTTGGGGAGGAATGTGGTGTCACGTGCCCGGACGGAAGGGTCACGTGACACGGGGAGAGGGGGAGGAGAAATAAAGGTATCACCGGAACTGGCGGTTTCGCGCCAGTCCGGGTTTATGCAGCCAGCCAACGAGTCGTGTGTCTTTCCTGCGCGGCGCCTGCATGCTCCGCGAGTAGACCTGTGTCATTAGGTGCCGCGATCACTCGGCTGCCGCCGCCCGCTCCAGAGGCAGCCTTGCACAACATCACAGATATTTCAAAACCTTCGTGCTAATAAAACGTCTTTGCGCCGCTGTTGCTGAGGTAACGGGCAGAGGTGCTTCAAACACGATGGCCAGAGTCTTCACTTTTGAAAAATTGCTTCTTGTTTTCGTGTGCTAACATTAATAACCGGAGTGTAAAAGCTTGTTCTCTTAATGTGGAACCACCTGTGTGAGAATCTTGACCGCTTGGCACTTGTTTATTTACATCTGCAATTATTGTTCGATTTTTTTATTGGGGTTTGGGGGGTTAGAAAGCATGTTACACACCAAGACTGCTTCCGAGAGGGCATACATTTGTATACAGGAGGTGCTCGCTCAAAGATACATGTGAATTCTTCAACATACTCTCTGCATCTCCTCTGCACAGAAATGCATTGTTGTTATTTTTGATTGAGGCTATTTTTTCAGGCGACCTTTTTTTCCATTTAAGCTTTTTTTTTTATCTGTTTGCATAGGTATTGTTAGGAATATGCATCTCAACCTGCAATATTAGCGTACAGCTGAGCCGTGACTGGCGACCCACATGCGCTGAATTCCTTGAAGCACACGTCACACTCCCTCTGTTATTTACACTCTACACAACGCTGGCAAGCGTATAAATTCTGTGTACACCCTCGGTCTTGTCCTGCGTACTCATACTCTGCTTGGGCCTCTCCATGCAAGCACTTTTGCTGTGCTCTGACTGCACTCTGCATACATCAAGGCTGCTCTCGACCTCCTCTCCAACATATGCTGCAGCTGACAGGGCTTTCAGTCGCTGCATCGCCAACAGGCTGCCCTTTACAAGAGCAGTTTCACCCATTATTCAATGGGCGGGTTCAGCCGACCCAGGGCAATTAGGAAATAGATGTACACTTTGATCTTCAGGAAGGTATTAGGAAAACCAATTAAATCGCTGGGAATACTTGACCCTGAAGCTACACACCTTACTCAGCTCTTTATTGTGGCATACTCATACAGGGCTAATGAAGGGCGATCTTTCTTAGCATATTTCTTCCTCAAATACTGTGGAGGGTTGCATACTCTGCCCCTGTCCTTTTATAACCGTTCATTAAAAACAAGTATGATATGATATGGCATTTGTAACGCGCCTATACACAAGTGTTTCAAGGCGCGACGAGGCAGGGAGGGGGGAACAAGGGGAAGACAGACAACGATCCTACTAGGCCAGGTGTCATTCAGACTGCGCAAGTGCAGGGGTAGGGGGAAGGGAAAAGTGCAAGGGGAAGGGGATGGGGGAAGTGCAGTACAAGTAAGTAGAATAAAGTAAATAAATAGGGCCAGCTGGTGGCAAGTGCAAGGTAAGTGCAGACAAGTGCTGGGAAAGGGGGGGCTGTAGGGATACAGAGACAGTCCCTCAGTGCAGGGGTTGCCAGGGAGGCAGTGCAAGAGGAGAGTGGCTGGGCCCAGGACCGAGGTCGGTGAGAGTGGCCCAGTTGCAGATTCGGTGCAGATTCAGTCGAGAATTTAGCAGGGGAGAGGGAGAGAGAAAGCAGAAGCAAAGAGGAAGGTTTTGAGGTGCTTCCGGAACCGGAGATGGTTCTCCTCAAGTTTCAGGGAGGCAGGAAGGCTGTTCCAGAGGGAGGCCCCTGCCACGGCAAGAGATCTACCCCCAGCTCGTTGCTTCGAGAAGCGGCTGACCCTGAGGGAGTTGGAGATGGATGAGTGAAGGGCTCTGGAAGGAAGATATTTAGGAAGAGAGAGTTGAAGGTATTTAGGCCCCAGGCCCCAGAAGGCCTTGTGGACAATGCAGAGGGTTTTGAACTTAATCTTCGCAGCCACTGGGAGCCAGTGTAGAGATTTCAGTCCTGGGGAGATACGGTCCCTGGGCTTGAGGCCAAGGACAAGTCTCGCAGTTCTGTTCTGGATGAGTTGCAGGGGGCGGAGAGTGGAGGCAGGCAGATTAAGATAGAGGCTGTTACAGTAGTCCAGCTTCGAGAGAACCAGGGCTCGGGAGACAGTGAGCTTCTGGGGGAAGGAGAGGAAGGGAAGAATACCTCTAAGGAGTTGCAGCTGGTAGTGTGACTTCTTAGAGACGTCAGATATATGAGGAGAGAAGGAGAGTGTGGAGTCGAAGATGACCCTGAGGTTTTTTGCCTTGCAGGTAGGAGCAGGAGGAGGGCCAAGCGAGGCTGGCCAGAGAGCTACAGGGAAGGAGCGAGTGGGTGTGCCGATGAGTAGAATCTCAGTCTTACTAGCATTAAGGCAGAGGTCATTGGCGGCACACCATTCCTGGATGGCAGACAGACAGTCAGAGATGAGGGAAGGAGAGGAGAAGGCCGAGGGTAGCCTGAAAATGAGCTGGGTGTCGTTCGCATAGCACTGAAAGTAGGGGCAGAGAGCGGCGATGCGGTGGGCAAGGAGTGCCAGATACTGGTTGAACAGCCAGGGAGAGAGATTAGATCCCTGGGAAACACCACAGGTGGAGAAAAAGATGTCAGAGAGGAAGGAACCAAGTTGGACCTGGGAGGGTCGATTGGAAAGGAAAGAGGTCAGCCACGCCAGAGCCTGACCAGTGATACCCAGGTTATCACGGAGACGGTTGAGCAGGATGGCATGGTTGACAGTGTCAAAGGCAGAAGAGACATTGAGCAGAATGAGAACACACGGAGTGTTGGAGTCGAGGTTCAAGAGCAGGTCCTCACAGATGTTCAGGAGAGCAGTTTCCCTGCTTTTGGCCGCTCTGAAGCCAGATTGATGGTCATGGAGACTACCAACAGTTTCAGCATGGAGGTTAAGCTGGGAGATGGCAAGTAGGGATGTAACGGTATAACGGTATACCGTTAAAGATACCGTGAACCACTTAATTGAACAATAATAACCGTCACATTGTTTATACCGTTATACCGTTCATACCGTTAAGTGTGCTTTTCAATCTGATTTGGAAAGGCTGCAGTAAGCAATTGCTGCGCAGTCTTGGTTTTGCACTGTTGGATGTGCCGTCTGCCAAGTAGTTTCAGTTGGAGCAGTTTTTAATGCCATTCCATAAACCACACGTGCCTTACACAAAATCAATATGTTAGCAATTGTGTTTGGTGAAAGCAAGGCATTTCAGTGGAAAGTATGTTGAAAAGCCCAATTATGGCCCTGGGTGCCTGGTTTTGTTTGTGATGGTACATCTGTCAATTTATGGCCTTTTAGAAAATATTTGTTACCATCAGTTAACTCCACCTGCTATACCGCGATAACCATGATATACCGTCATTTGGCAAGAAGGTTATCGTACCGTCATAAAACAAATACCGTGACACCCCTAATGGCAAGTTTCTCCAGGAGCTTGCCCAGGAAGGGAGTGATGGAGATTGAGCGATAGTTAGCCGGGCAGGAGGGGTTGGAAGAGGGTTTCTTAAGAAGAGGGTGCACAAGGGAGTGCTTGAGGGGGGATGGGAAGACTCCAGAGGCGAAGGAGTGGTTGCAAAAGTCAGCCAGGGCAGGAGCCAGGGAGTCGATGTGGTCCTTGATAGTTTTGGAGGAACAGGGGTGAACCTGTTTAGACGAGACTTTCATAGATCGGACTTGTCTGGAAACCTCGTCAGCAGAAAAAAGTGGAAAGGCAGAGAAGGGTGGCTGCAGAAGGGCCAGAGGAAGAGCCGGGAAGAGAGAGAGGGAGGTGATAGGAGGAGAGTGAGGACAGGATGTCCTGAGTTTTTGAGATGAAGTGAGAGGCCAGTGCAGTGCAGAGGGCCTGGGAGGGGACAGGAGAGGTAGAGACTGCAGCAGGGTTGGCAAGCTCCTTGCAGATTTTAAAGAGTTCAGCCGAGTTGTTGTATGCCGCAGAGATGCGGGCTTGGATAAGGGCTCTCTTTTTGGTGAGAACGGAGAGACGGTATTGCCTTTGGAGCAGGCGGCAGGCCAGTTTATCAGAGGATGAACATGAAGCACGCCATTTACTCTCAGCCACCCTGCACTTGCGTTTTAGGGTGACGAGATCCGAGTCATACCAGGAGTTACATTTGGCTTTGGGCTTCAGGCGGATTCTCATGAAGGGGGCAAGGATATCAAGAGTATCAGATATGGCAGAGTGGAGCATGGAGAGGGCTGTGTCAGGGTGGGAGTCAGCCGAAGGGGGAGGGAGGGGCGAGAAGGTGGCAGCGAAAGCCTCAACTGACACGCGCTTCATGGGTCGGATGACCGAGAAGGTGGGTGGCAATGATGAGGGTGGCTTTACCTGTGGGGTAGGGAGGGTGAGGTGGGAGGTTAGGAGAAAGTGATCACTCCAGGAGAGAGAAGTGGAGAGAGGGACAGAGAGGGGAAGGTCAGAAGAGATCAGAGCATCAAGAGTGTGCGTTGCAGAATGAGTAGGCCCAGACGGGAGAATAGAGAGTGAGAGAGAGTCGCAGAGGTCACGAAAGAGTCCAGTGGGGGGACAGGAGGCATCAAGGTGGATGTTGTTACTCTGAACGCGGCTGAGACACCTGTTGTCAGTGATGTAACCTAGTTCTGTGAGTGTTTCAGCATTTGATGTAAATTCCTGAGAAATTGTGTGAGTACTGTACAAATTAAGTCAGTGTAGCTGATGTGTTAGAATCGGCAGGTCCAAAATGCATCACAGATTTAAGCACCTGTAGACACAGTAATGCATTTACTATAAAAATGTCCCCTTTACACTGATCATGAAGGTTTAAACATTTGGGCATACTCTTCTGATCGACTCTTACTGTATAGATGTTCAGGAATTCCTCCATTCTACAGGCTGGACCTAATGACACAGAGTTGTCTTGTGCAGGGAATAACTAAAGGACTCTTTTGTTGACCAAAAATGGCAATGTTCTGGCTTTTACTGATTCTCGCCTCAGCAGGGGGGCAAGGCAAACTCAGAGGGGGTAGGGTAGAGCCTCTAGGAAGAAGTCCAAATTAAACCACAAGGCTACTCTGTCTGAATCCTGAAAAGGAAAGATTTTATGCAATTCTTCAAGGCCCTAAACAAAGTCTGTTAGATCATCCTGGTCTTTTAATTCACACAATGGGTGTTAGTGGTTCGCAAACTTTCTCATTTTGGCTTTGCAGGAAAATACGTCCATTGTCTAGCCCTCCAAGGCTCAGCCAAGGTCCCATGTCCTTCCCCCCATTTGGGGTATGCTTGCTCAGGGTTTCCACTTACCCTTGAGTTTCTTGGTCCTCTTGACCACCTTCTTTCTCTAGGGCCTCGGTCCCTTGAACAGTTCTCTTCTGTATATTTCTGACGTAATCTCCCTAACCACGGGTGATAGTTCACTGTCTCATCCCTCCCCCCATCTCTGACGCCTGCCCTGGACTGACCAAGTCTGCTGCAACCTCCTTGCTATCTACTTAGCTAGTAGGATAACCTGTTCTGCTCCCACCTCCATAGGTGTTGCCACTTTATCTCCCTTTCTAGCTTTCCTCTGTCATCTTCCCTAGAAGGTATTTCCTCTCCTTCCGCTTCCTCAGTGTTCTCTCCCTTCAGATGGCATCACCTTACACCTGCACAAATAGGTTTCTTCTATCGTAGGGGTAGCTGCTACATTGATACATTTATTACCAGGGAATTTTGTCGGTACTAAATCCTGGTAAATGATTTAATTCTCGTGCAACATTTTGCTCTTGGGTAAACAGACAGCATGCACCTCCCCAGTGCTTTTTTGGCTTGTTTCACACATCAATGCCACAGATAACGAGTACTTCTGTGTCCATTGATCTATATATGTTTCATACATTAGCTGTAGCCTGCGTTAGAGATTTTGGTTACCCTGTTACAAGTAGTGCATTATGTATGTTTTGCATATAGGCCCCACGTCAAATCTGGAAAATGACATTCACCAAATGTGTGATAATGGACAAATCACGCCTCCCTCTGTGCCTCGGTTCTTATATCTGGCTGAAATGAGAGCGCCTGGAAACATGGGTGCTAGACACATCTGAAACATCTGAAGGTTCTGTGCCATCACTTCATGTGATATCACTTGGGGGCAGGATCAAATAACATCACTTCTTCTGATGTCATCAGATGTCAAAGGTCATGTAATGGCCCTTTTGCTACCCTTGGAATTTTAGTGAAATGACATCCCTGCTCTTATGTTAAAACTTTTATTTTAATAAGAATAGTTTCAGCTTAAAGGTAGCGCTTTCAGCGCCACCTAATAGCCCAAACTAAAAAGGAGACCGCTCATAGATAAGAAGTATTTGCAAGTAGTCAATAGGATAGGATGAAAATCTTAAGCATTTAAGTTCCTATGTCCAAAGTATAAAGCGATCAGGAAAAATAAATTGCATCCCATTTTGCACAAACATGCTGTATTCAATCTTAAAACAGGCATGGTATTCTTGCTGGGAAAGTTCAACCCAGTTAACTAGAAGATAGCAACTAATTTAGTGGAAGCATGCAAATCAAGTAAGTTAGGTACAAAGAAGAGCATCGATGAGTTGTTATGAAAGATGCAAAGGAATACTGAAGGATTTGAATTCCTTTTTTTATTCATTGGTGTCTTTTTGGTATTTTACATAATGACAAACGATTACACAACATATTAGTTAAGGACCGACAGTTATAATAAAGTTCCTTTGTAAATGTATATGTGCCAGCCAATTGGATACTGTTGCTACTGCTCTCATCAGATCACCTTGCAGCAGATATCATGTATCTGATATAATATCCCTCAAACATTTACTCAGATTGTTATGACGTTTTTAATATATGTTTCTGGGTTCATAGATCTGTGATTCCTTCCCATTGTCCTCACTTTCCTCGATTCTCTGCTTCTTGGATGTTCCTGCTATCAGTGTCAGTAAGGGGGTTTAGGCGATTTTCTTCAGTTCTCCCATTCCCAGCCAGCAGATCATTGGGCTTCTGATGATTGAGCTAAGTTGTCCTTTATAAAGATGCTAAGTAGAATAATAAAACAATACAAGCTTATCTAAGTGATTTCAATTCAGCATTAGGCCTGTGTCAAACTGCACTCCGCCCTGGCATCTCATACCTGCTTATCTGGTCTTCTATGGCGCTGGAGGGTCCACAGAGGGACTGGGTCATCCTGTTCCAAAGGAGTAATGTAGCACTGACTCACTTTCACTGGCGATATCAACACCAGGCGCAGTGGAATGCAGCCTCCCCATACCACTCCAACGACTCCACCCATGATGAATATTACATGAGGACAGTGCTCTAAGCACTGGTAATGGGTGGTGGCTAACAAAGATAATAACCTAAAAAAAAGGTAAGTGGTCAAGGAGGGAAAATTGCAGAATCCTATTAGGAGACATGCAAAGAGTCAGGCTGACTTGCACGTGCAAGGGAAAGGGACAGGGAAGAAATCAGTCAGAGCAGCAGGCAGAGGGAATAGGCCTGTCGAGAAATGAGAGACAACTGGTGTCCAGGCAGCAACCAGAGGTATACACGTGTAAAACAGGCAGGAAACCAGAACTGCAGTCCAGTAGGAAGGCTAGGGGAAAGAAGCAATCATAGAAAGAAAATGGCTACCAGAGAATCATAACCTTGAGAGGTGCAAAGGCAATTTCAATGCCCTGAACAATTGGAGAAGCGGACCTCGAGACAGGACATGGCATGAAAGTGAGGCAGCGCTTTGAACTGTGGTCTCCATGGCAACCAATGCCGCCTGGGCCACCGCATCTGTGCACAATGACGAAAGAGTCCTGGGGACGTATACTTTTGGTCTAAGATGGTGGTGCCCATATGTGGAATCTGATTGCTATTTTTAGTATGCTGGAATGGCTGTGACGATGATGATAATGATGACTTTGGTGAGCAGTGGGGACAGACGCCAATCCGCCACTTACTGTAAAGCCATTAGAGGTGTGGAAAATAGTGCTGGCAGAAAGGGGGAACTGCTATGCAGAATATCATGACACTAAGCCCTTCCCGTAACTTGCCTTTGGCTCCAAGTATCCAGGGAAAGTATAGAAGGGACATAGAGACCAAACAGGGAATTTGGACTTGTGATGTCGGTTCATGGGTGCAATGGTAGGCCACTCTTCCAATCGACAAGTAAGTACACACATCCCCACTGGAGATGGGAATCACACATTTCACTGACTTCATACTGAGGTTTGCAAGATACCCCAAGAGGAGCAGGTCAGATATTGGGACTGTGAAAAGCACCCAGCCAAAAATGCTTCATTGAGGAGACATGGATTATAAAATGTATTCACCAAGAAGTGCGCTACTGAGAATGAAGGGTCTCTGAGGATAGCTGCTGACTAATCCAGAATGGGCCCAAAACACGTGGAGAAAACATCTTAAGGAGGTTCCATAGAGGCAGATCTTTTTTGATAAAACTAAACCTTGTCCCCCAAGTGATGAACCAGTTCTGGGGTCCTCTTCGTATCAGCTTGTTCCTTTTGAGTTTCCTTGTATGCATCCAGAATAGTTAGTTGGGGGATATTCTGGAGCTGTTGACTGAAGCAGTCAGCCGTGACAGTCGGACTAGGGGTAATAGACCTCATGAGTAGCAGTTTTCAGTGCTGGTCAAAAGTGCAGAACATGAACTGCAGCCAGTAGCTAAATGGAATGAGTTGTAATAGGCCACTTCCACAGTATCTATGTAGTTATGCAAATTGGTTTACAACCGAAAAATTAAGAAAAAAACAATGTCCTATCTCTCTTCTGTCTCTTATCGAACTGCTACATTCATTCACATCTATACAAGTGAGGATGACCCTTGATGGTCTCCTGTCCGCATCTTTTCCCACTTATAGAGGCCTCAAGCAGGGGTGCATTCTGGCATCTGTCCTTTTTAATGTTGTCATCCTTGACATAAAGGATGAATTTCTTTCCATCGTATCTTATGCATCTAAACTGGTCACCCAACCCGTCCCATGGCTATTATACGCCGACAAACTTGTCCTATTATCAAAAACGCAAAGAGGTCTCCAAAATTTATTAGAAGTGTTGGGTCAATATTCAGAAAATAATCACATGAAAATCAACTTAGAGAAAACTCAAATACAATGTGTAAAGGGTACCTCACGAAAATTGAAAAACTTAACATGGAAGTTGCAAGATATCAAGCTAGAGAAGGATTGGCAGTACAAATACTTAGGAATCCATATAAATGCGAACCTAATGATAAACCATACCTGACTATTATTGGAACTAAGCTTATTACACTTACCTCGCAAGCTAGAGCCATGTTATATAAGTATGGCAAATTCACTTGTAGCCCAGTTCTCTCCTATTACAACCAAAAAATAGTGCCCATATTAACATATGGAGCCGCGACAAAACAACCCCTAGAACAAACTTTCTTGGACATAATAGAGAGTACATTTTGGCGAGAAGTCTTCAATTTGCTGCGTCGCGTTCCAATACCAATGATAAGTTTGAACTGCGAGAACTTTCACTATATGCCACCTACATGTGGAAACTATGCTCCCTCCTAAGGAAAGGTATACTGGCCAGAAATTCCAAAAACTTGTTAAATTCGCTAGGATTTTATCTTTTGACATCTGAACATGATTTTCCATTAAAATGGAGGAATCTCACCTTGAACATCCTCGCGGATACAGATATCTCCATTGAACTTTTGATACAGAATCCTGCACGCGCACAACACAAATGATATCAAGTAGATTGGATCATTACCCTTAAAAATTGTAATACTTATTTAGATTTTAATTCTAATCCCTTTGGACATCAAAAATTATGTGTCATGGAAAACTATTTGATCAGTTACCCTTCAGCTCAAATGAGAAAATCATCTCTTAGGTTCAGGCTCAATCTATGGAATACAAAAGACTTTTTAGCTCGATGAGGCATTATCGCCAAACATGAAAACCCCTATCGCTTCTTATATTGCAAAGAGAAACACTACAACATTTGATAGCTAAGTGTCCGAATCTAATAGCCAAACGTTGCTTTTACTTCAAATGACAATTTATTCAATTGCAAATCATGGAAATACATCTTTTGCTCTAAGTTAACTGTGGTGAGAATAGCTACTGTCCAATTTCTGAACTAAATTGAATCAAACAACGATGAGAAAAGGAATGTTGTGGGAGATAATTCTCAGCCGAATAACAACCTTAAAATATAAAAAAGTCCCTCAAATGTTTCTAATTTGGAAGAACTATTGCATAAAAGAACATACATTTGTATAATATGCTCCTCAAATTTGTAAATAACATCCTTGAAGACAAATTCAATTTGTTGAATTGTTACCCCTTGATGCAGTTATAAATAATCACAATTGTATCTTTTTATTAACTGTTTTATAACACATGATTTTAATGACTTTACATTGCTTGTTCACATGTTTTAGATGTATACAGTATTAATGTTGTTTGCCATGTTTTAGAGTTGTAGATTTTTGTATGGATTATATTAACTTGTATGTTTTTTTTTCTTTGTCTTATTGTATTGCAAAGTATTTTGATTTCTTAAATGTCAATGTATCATAAATTATTTCAGAAAAAAAGAAAAAGTTAAACAAAAATTCTGAAATGTAACCTCAATAATGAATTGAAAGGTTGTTTAAAAACAGCCACGTCAATAAATAAAAATAAAAAAATTGTTTACAACAACTCAACACTCCTCGAAGAGAACCAGCTCACCCCTGACCCTAGACCCTTACATTAGTCCCTCTAGAGCTACAGACTCCTATATTAAACCCTCCGTAGCAGCAAGGTGCAATTCTCTCATTTCTGTTGAATATACAACAAAAAAGGACACACTTCTAGAACCCCCAACTAAAATGGTCACCACCCCTGATGTTCCAGAAATAGATACCACAACACATCTCAAGGGAGCCCTTATTAATGCTAGATCCCTCCTGGCCCATGCCCTCGACATTGCCGATCTCATCACCACTAACAACCTTGACTTCCTGGCAATCTCTGAAACATGGCTGCACCCAGCCGCAGGCCCAACCCTATCCTTAGCTATCCCAGAGGGATATACTATCTTCAGGTAAGATAGATTGACATCTAAAGGAGGCATAGTAGCCGTCTTCAGGTAAGATAGATTGACATCTAAAGGAGGCGTAGTAGCCGTCATTGCCAAAAATGGCATTCCCTTAAAAAAACTCAGAACCAGTTTATCCCATCTGGAGAACTGATCTCACTCAAAATCTCTGTATCTGCTACAACAAACTTCACAATCCACCTAATCTACAGACCCTCTGGCCCTTTGCTCTCCTTCGAGCAAAACATTGCACAACTCCTCTCAACCAACACCAAACACTCATCCAAATTGTTCATAATGAGAGACTTCGATCTAGGTCTCAATTACCCTTCTGACTCCCAGGCGCTTGCCCTTGCAAACGCCATTGAAGCTCAAGGCTTCTCCCACCGAATATCCAACCCCACACATGATGAAGGCCATACACTAGACTGGCTAGCAGACCACAACTGCTACACCAATATACTAGCTAACAATTCATGCCCTTGGTCACACCACAATGTCATGATATTCTCTATCAGCGATAGAGCTCAACTAAATATCCTGCCCCAAACAGCCTCAGATGCCCTCCCAAGAAACTCACAAAACATCATGCCAGACTACTTACACCGTTTGCTTTGATCTCTAACAACCTTCCTACAGACTAATGCCGATGCCACTACAATGGTCTCGCTTTACAACCAAACTCTCCAAGAACCCATTAACAAAGTAGCAGCACTGGGCAACCATAAACCCAAACCACCAGCCCACCTAAACTCCTAGTACACCCCAGGTCTCAAAGCCTTACGTTCTTCAAACAGAATTGCTGAGAGTGCCTGGAAAAAAATAATAAAACACCCTCTCATGCGAACAAGCTACACTTACCCTGGCCAAAGAATACAAACTAGCCATACTTCAATCCAAAGGCAACTGTTACACCGAGAGAATCGTAAAAGCAAACTTAGGCACAAAATAACTCTTTACTATTCTAGGCAAACTCGAAACACTGGCCTCTCCACCAGACCACTGTATTAAATATCTACCCTTGTGCAAAAACATCCAAAACGCCCTCCTCGGCAAAGTCTCCCTACTCCAAAACTAAATCACTGCGAAGAAAACTTAACTTGCCCCAGCTGACTAGACCCCTGACCAGCGACCTACACCCTCTAGCCCCACACCCAGATTTGAATTCCACCACTTAAACTACCAAAATCACCAGAGGCCTGAAACCTTCCAGATTTAAAGGAGGCATTTGCCCAGCCACCCTCATAAAAGACTGCGCCGAAGAGCTTGCCCCCATTATTAAGGTCCTGATTAACAACTCCTTCTCCTCCAACAATGTACAAGAAAATCTTAATGAAGTGTGGGTTCTCCCACTTCTTAAAAAACCCACAGCGCCCTATCACAGCAGCACCGTTCCTCCTACAAATACTTGATAGAGTGGCCTTTTACAAATTCAAAAATACCTGGAAACACACAACCTCCTTAGCCTCTGCCAGTATAGCTTCCCCCCTGGTCACGGAACGGAAACCACCCTTTTAGGGTAATCTGGCCATCCTCCTCTTACTCGACCTCTCAGCAGACTTTGATTTGGTAAACCACAATATACTATGCCAACACCTCGCCTTAGCTGCCCAATTCTCGACCAAAGCCATAAAATGGATAGAATAATTCTTGTCTAACTGCTGAATGATAGTGTTCTCAACCACTGCGGCAGATCCTCCAGCTGCAGTTACCTGTGGAGTGCCAAAAGGCCCCTGTGTCTTACCAACACTTTACAACATTTTCACCAAGTGTAAGGAAGGAAGGGGCGGATTAGCCCACCCATACATTCTACACCAGATGAACCGCTTGCTATTGCACTAGTGGGGGACGCCTCCATTGCCCTTTTGCTGCCATGAGGTATAAGGCCACAGCTGGAGCAGAGGTGGGACTATTGCAAGACACACTTGGACTCCATTTTGTGTACCCTCGACTCCATCTTTGGACTATGCCGCGATTTGGCACTACGAAGTCTACTCTCCCCTCGGCAGCGCCGCGCACAGCAAGCACCAACCGCCCCCACCGTTTCCATGCGGCCCAAGTCCCTTTCTCACGGATGCGCTGAAGCTAACTGCAACAATTAATACTGTGTATCATATTATTCTTCCTCTGAGATCACTGTCCTGTGTGTGAACCAGCCTGAACCATGCCTTGCAGCTCATCCATCTCCACAATCCTGCTCCCTTACCCCCCACCCCTGCTGTTGGAAATTACTCCTTGTGTAACTATGTGCCCCCTAAGGTATTCTCTTGATGTAACAGAAGTGTGCCCCACTGTGCTGACCACCCCCTGAGTGCCCCCAATAAACTCAGACCTCTGTCACAGTATATCCTGTCCTAAACCAACATGTGTCACTCCACCCCCCATTTCGCATAGATGTGCCAGGCCAGCCCTGTCCCCAGGTTATCGCAGAAAGTAAGACCCCAGCACCCCTCACCTTATGAATGAATCAATGTGAGATGATGAAGTTTTTGTATGGACAACCTGTAAGCCTCTAAGATTTAATCAAAGGTATATTGATTGTCACTGTTTATCGTATGCGAAAATTTAGTCTCTATGCTAGCTTAGCTAGTTTTAACCGTATCTCCAGCTGACCCGACATTCACCCCACCCGGACAAGTCCAGCCGAACCATGTGAGGCTCACCCTCCCACCAAAGGAGAATCCAATTCTGATGAAGCAGCACCTTCAGACCCCTATGCATCGTCGCCTTGTATCCAATCATAATTAACTTTGTAACCCCTACAGCTAATGTCATTGATGATGCTTTTTTGCCATATAATCGATTGTAATTGTAATGTTTGCCAGAGTGCTCACAGAGCAGCAGAGTTCGCTGGATGCCGAATTCTATATAAACTTTTGGCAACCTTGCAACCTGATCTCTTAGTCTCATTCGCTACTGTGATGTGTCTTTTATTCTGAGTTTGTATTGGTAACTTGGGGAGTGAGCACTTTCACAAGCCACTCTTCGACCTCCTAGACAAACTGGGTGTCACATACTAAATGATGACTCCTAATTGGCACTCAATCTCGGCTAAACGACCTCTCTGACTCTTATAAATCTTTCACCATTGACAGAAACATTATCACTGTACCCAAAGAGGTAAAAACCTTAGGAGTATATCTAGACTCCTTGCTCTCCCTAACAAGGCAGGTAAATGGTATCGCCTCAGCCCCAGCTTAAACCGCCAAACTAATCAACGCCAGCAGACCTTTCCTGACAACTGACAACTGTATCATCCTCGCCAGAGCCCTCATACTGTTCAGGATTGACTAATGTAACTCTCTCTTTGCAGAATCGAACTCGCGCAACACTAACAGATCACAAATCATCGAAAACAATGCTGTAAGAGCTGCACTCAATAGCCCCCAAAAAGATCACATCTCATCAGCTAGATGTAACATCCACTGGCTCACGGTACGGGAAAGCATCACATTCAAAACCCTATCTGTGACCCATAAATGCCTATCAAACAGTGCACCGGTCTATCTAGCTAGACAAATCTCCAAGGCCCAAACCAGTAGACCTCCCCGATCGGCCTACACATGCCTCCTAGCCCTCCCTAGATTCAGGTGCCAAAAAGCCACATTTTGTAGCTTCCCTGTAATTGCAGCCAAACAATGGAACTCCTTGCCATTAGCGCTTAGATCAGATCCCTCCCTTTGGTCCTTCCGCAAAGGCCTTAAGACCTGGCTCTTTTCCTAAAATACCTTGAGGTACGACAACTATATAGTTCTTATCTCAACTATGTTCTAGCAATCTACCTGTACTGCTACCTGTTACAAACTGTATCTATTATGCCATGCATACAATGTTTTTTACTGCATAACTGCAGCCACAACTGCACAGCTTGTAACCAACTGCAATTTGTAACTACCGCAACCATCAATCTTATGTAACCTAGCGCCCAGTTGCCTCCGGGTTAGGTGCGCTTTACAAATGTCAGATAAATAAATAAATAAAAAGAGTGTTTTGCATCAGAGATACAAGAGTTTGATTCATATGCTCTGTCTGACTGTTGCTCTAAGGATGGTATCCAAACATAAGGGGCCTTTGAATGACAGTAAACCTTCACAGTTCTTCCCACATATGGGATGTGACTAAGCCCGACTGTCCAAGATGATGTTTTCTGGCAGCCCATGTGGTATCCAGTTAAATTGTCGAAAACTTTTAAAAAAGAACTTGCCAAAAAAAACATTTTGAATGTATTTTTTTTATTTAATTTGTTTTTTTGTTTAGTTAGTAAAAAAAAGTGTAAATAAAAAAAACGGGGATTTGGGGGAAAACCCCCCATTAAAAAAAAAACATTGGACATTTTTTATTTCGGCATTTTTGGTTCGACAAAATGGCATTTGAAAAAGTGACATTAGAAATAGTCACTATAAACCAGCCCTTGTATGTGGTATATTTCATGAAATAAGGCTCGGGCCATATCCCCAGCTGGTGTTATGGCTGGAGGGGTAGTAGATTTGTGGGCATGCTGAAGCAGTCTATCGCAACCATAATGCAAATATTTCCCAGTGTTGGTGGCAAGTGCACAATGTAGTCAATGGCCTTGGGATATCAGTGATATGGAGGGTTCCTCGGTAGGACAGAGGCATCCAACCATTGTTTATTTTCAGTCTTTGCTTGCACATAAACAGGGCAAGTCAATGCATACATACTCCTTTACATGAGAAGTCGCATGGGGCCACTAGAATTGCCTCTGTATGAGTCCTAGTTGGCGCAGTTCCCATGATGCCTGGCAATGCATGAATCATGAAAACCGGGTAGAATGGCAGTGCAGAATTCCAGAGTAGGACTGTACAACCAATCCCGAAGGTTCAGTAAACAACTGCAAAAGGCCATTTCAGGAATATTCAACAGCGGAAGTACAGCAGGAACAAGGAAGTTCTGTGCTCAAATCTAGAGGTGGGATCACAGCGGACAAGAACTGTTTTCATTGGGAGATAAGAGGAGACCAGGTTCCTCATCTTACAAGGATGTTGTCAAAGAGTGGGACAGGGCATCTGCTTCCTTGATTTGTATTCCAGGAATGTACGTATTGTGGCAGTCCTATTGCATGAAGAATAAGGCCCTGTGAGCAAGAGGGCTTTTCCTGCACCACACGGAACAGAGGTATTGAAGGTTCCAATGATCTGTACTTCAAGTAGGTGCAGCCCTCCTTGCAAGTGGAAGTTCTTGCTGTTGTCTTTCTTTTCTTCTAAGAACACAGTTTCAATTGCATTTTCTGGCACATCACTCTCAACCATGCATGGCTGGGTATTATCCAGCTGTTGCAAGATAGTAGAAGTAAAACACAAAAGCAATCGTCTTTAGCCTTGGCATTCCAACTGAATTTCTGGTCCTTAGGCAATAACCAGGTTACATTCAGAGAACAGTGTGTGCAATAATAATTCACAAACACACGTAATCGCTTTGTGGGGTTGAGGTCAAATGAACTAACCTAGGTAAGAATGGCCTGTACATTCCTAGGGTCTACATGTATCCGTTCTGACTTACAACATACCCTAGGAATTCGATTTGGGTTACCTGGAAGCCACAATTCTAGTTGTGGCTATTAGGTGGCGCTCTAGCGCCACCTCAAGCCGAAACTACTGCAATAGAGTACAGCTAGGAAGAAATGGCATATGAGGAGGGACACAAAGCTTGTAGAGGTTGTTTGGTTATTTTCCCACCTATTGACTGCCCTATTGCCATTCCCTCACACTGCCTGCCCTTCCTTGCCCAAAACACATCCTCCTGGGATCTCGTTTAGCTAGCTTTATCAAGCTTTAGCATCAAATCTTGTGCTCAAAGTGCCTGCCATTGTTTTTTCAAAGCAGTCTTCTGAGAGGGAATGACTCAATTGAAGCGCTAAACGCCCCCACTGGTGTAATAAAAATGTCTTAACCATGTCTGCCTTCAGCAATTCGATTTATAAGCACTATGTGTGTCCTTCTCTGAACTCCTATTAAAAAAATATTGGGTCTGAAAACAGGTGAGCATCACAGAATGCCGACGATACACAGATAGTCATCAAACTTACAGGCGAGTATCAAAAAGATCTCGAGTGTATTAATTACATCTTTAGGGAAATTCAGAATTGGATGGCTCTGAACTCGCTGGCCCTTAACAACGCCAAAACCGAGTTGCTCATTGTGGGCACCCAACAGCGACTAAAGAAACTGGATGTGATATATGATAACTTTTTGATTGGTCAGCACGTTATTCATGTATCCAAAAATGTAAAAACTCTTGGGGTATACTTTGACCCTCAATTGCCTTTTACTCGGCACACCAACTACCTCAAATCCTCCTGTCACTTCTACATCCAACTTCTATGGCAGATTCGTCCTTATCTGTCAAGAGAAAATCTTGCACTGATAGCAGCCGCAATCGTGAACTGCAAACTGGATTACTGTAACAGCCTCCTGATTGGTACATCCCAGGCAAATCTTAGAACATTACAGGTGATCCAGAACAGCGCAGTACGAGCCGTGCTTGGACTTGGGCGTTACACTCATGTCTCGGAAGCAAGACGTAGCCTGCATTGGCTGCCTATTCAACAACGCTTGCTTCACAAGGGGCTGTCCATCGTGCATAAATGCATGCACATTAAGGCCCCATCATACCTCAAGACCAGGCTAAAAAAGAAACCTGTTGATTGCATGCTACGATCTAACGGCAATATCTCTCTGTTCCAACCTGTGTCCGTGCTGAAGGGGTTTGGAGGAGCCAGTTTCAATTCCTGGGCTACCACCCTATGGAACTCCATGCCAAAACATCTGGCTAATATCAGCTCAGTGGCCGTTTTCAAAAAACAACTGAAAACGTTCTTGTTTGATTTAGCCCTTGGGTAAGGCCTCCTCTCACTTTACAACTGACACTACATTACCTGTGTCTGACCTATAACACCCCTTGACTCCGTGTCTTTGGTAGAGTCTGGCTTGTTTTCATCATCTTTGTTGTCCCGTCACTTTCCATGTTCCATGTTGTCTGTTTCTTTTTCTCTTGTGTGCGCCCTGAGGCCTCAGGGTTAGTGGCGCAATACAAGAACACAGATAGATAGATAGATAGATAGATAGATAGATAGATAGATAGATAGATAGATAGATAGATAGATAGATAGATAGATAGATAGGTAGATGTGCCTACCATGACCAACAAACGTCAGAGAGAGCACAAAAGTATCATACACATACACTGAGATGGTATAGCCCAATATCAAAACATAAATCGCTTGAAGACAGCTGGGACATTACAAAGCATTTAAAGGCATGACTTTGTATTATTCAAAGTGTCCCTAAAGGGTCGTATATGTTGCGTTCCACTCCTCACTTTCCTTAATGTGTAGTAAGTAAAAGGCACTGCGCAAGACCAACTTTGTATAAAAAGTGGCAAAGCATCTTGATTCAAGGATATCGTGTATCAAAGTCAGGTGGTAACTATCTTTTGTGTCATATCATTGGTATCCCTATGGTCTATTCACAGCCAGTATGTACCCTCCTTCGATGTAAAAATAAATCAAACACAAGCAAGTGATCGGCATATAGAGCCATTGAGGCAGTCATGAAGATATTTCAATAGTTCTCTGCATTGCTGGTACATGAGAGAATATATCCTGCTAGATTTTAAGGGTCGATTCGTTTGGAGGATGATCTCACAAACATAAGGCTCAGGTGCTGACAACTAAATTGATTCTGGTTGTGCGACTACCCTGGATTAGGTGGAGTGTTCCTGAGGAACATCCTGCAGATGTTAACGGTTTGCTGAGTTGCTGTTAGGATGTCCTTAATAGGAACCTCTATGGGCTTTGGCACTTTACAACAGGTTGCTGTGCATTTGTAAGATCAGAATATGAAGGATCTGGTCGCCCAGCTGAAAAAAAGGGTTGTGGTAGGCAATGTTCCCTCTAATTATTTTTCTCTATGTGTGGAACTGGTTTGCTGATGTGCGCACATTATTTTCCATGTGCGCAACTGACTAATGAGGTAAGCCACTTTGTAAGCATGAGTTCCCAGCCACTGCAATTCTTGACACATCTTACAACATTTTTTTTCAAACACATAGGCTAAAATAGATCATGTCATATGTGATTAAACAGAAAACTCATCAACCAGTCCAAGACTTCGACATCTGCTGCAGTACCTTTCAAACGTTTTATGCCACTGGAAAATCGCTCATGTGTAGTTCAAAACACAAAGATCTCTAGTCATAAACGGATGTGGCTGTCAAGAAATTCAGACAGAATACAACATTTGCCGATGGATTAATGGCAATTAAAAGCAATGTGTCAAAAAACATGCTGATAGGAGTTTAAGTGCCACTTTAATGAAGTAATTCAAGGGCCAGGAGAACATGCTTCTAATGATTTGTGTAAGGATGATAATTGCATCAGAATTACTGCACCTCAGAATATGATGAGTAAATATTCCTGTGCCTATGCTTACTATCCGCATTACGTTGTCCAATTTGTAGTGATACACCAACCTTACAGCTAAGAGACAGATACACCACCCATTTTTACTCCCTAAAAATGAAAATGTGCCCAACAAAAACGAGAAACAATGAGCATTTTGTTGCTTCAACCCACAAATCTCCACTGATATTTTTTGAATTAGTGTCCAGCAGAGCAGTGGCATAGGAAGGAAGTCTAATAATATTAATGCCTGATCTCACAGGAATTTTAAGGGGAAGAACATCTTTTAATAAGCAGAAAGTATCCCTAGTGGCAAAGCTAATTACTTTTTTACTCCCCGAAAAATCATTTGACTCCAAGTAGCGAGCAAAATCTGATTAGAGCCTTGCTTGCAACCCTGACATAGAAAGTGAAATGACAGGGAACATAATGTAGTCTATAGTCTTGCCCACCCTTCTGCACCAGAGATAAATTAAACAAGAGGTTTATTATGGATCCCTGTGTGAGAAAATCACATATATATATATATATATATATATATGCCTGTTAAGTTAATGGCATCAAATCTCAAGAGATACAACTGATTGAGTCCCTTCTTCTGTAACTATGGATCCCTTCTGTAATTCTTTGTTATGAGTTAAATAAGATGCAGGGAGATGCTAGAGACGATACAGAGCACATGGTTATATTGAAAAGCCCTCTGCAGCTGAGCATAGAAAGAAAAAGAAGGTGCTGTTGTCTACATGGGTACTAGAATTTCCTATCCTTTAGCAAACCAAGCAACACATTTCCTTCAGTGTACTGCCGAAACATCTGACTTGTTTTTTTTTATTTGCTGCTTTGTTCATCACCCGCAAGGAGTGAAGACCTGTGCTCTTCCACCCATACCCTTCCCCGGCCCCTGTGCTAGCCTCCAATGCTAGTTGATAGAGCACTGTAAAAAGTGAGGGATTGTAGCAGTAAACACTCACTGGGATATTTGCAGACCCACAATACTTTGCAAGCAAGGCATATTTAATGCTCAACATATGTGCATTTTACGAATGTCATGACTCTGCATGTACACAATTCTTTTGCAGTGCATACAAGATTGTTTGCAACATACCCCACCCTTATATCTTTGTGTAGGATTACACAGTGCGCATAGCAGTGAGTTACCATATAATGTCTGATGGTCTATGCCCAAAGGAACTCTGAGCACTTGGAAACAAAGCAGATGGTGTGAAAAGCATTCTCCTGTCTGAATATACGGTGCCCTGATACTATGGATGAGTAATCCCAGGCATAGTCCCATAACCATTATCCCTTGTAGACAAAGTAAATGATATTTCAATGTTGCTCTCCACTTATAGGGTAATGCTAGTAATGCTAAAGTTGGAGATACTGAGCATCACATTTGCCTTCTCAAAATCCTTACAGAGCAAATTAATATTTGAGTTTTATAATGCGTTAACTTGCAAGGGGGCCGCTTCAAAGCACTTGGGTGACATATGTACAAAGAAGAGGAAGTCTGGTATAAGGTTACACATCCAGGTAGCCTGTTTACTTTCAGTCAGTATCTAATATCTTAGCTGGTAGTTCGATTGTATTGTTTGGGTGACGCTTTTGGTAAGGCACAATGAGTAACAGAAATTCTGGAACGTGAACATTATTCATATTACAATAAACATAAAAAAGTAGATGTATGACAACGTCTGCTAACCTTTCGCAGAGCCAAGAGAGGAGGAGTCAAGGTTGTCTGGTACTATCATAATGTGTTCGGGGGCAGAAGTTAGAGTCATAAGGTCAAAGTGTGGTAGAATCAAGCTTAGGATTCATGAGTGGGGAGGGAACATTATTTGGTTAATGTATGCAGTCATATCTTGGTTAGATTCTTATGTTCATGGAGCCAGTTTTTAATATTAGATTTTTACCTCTTATGTGTGTATTTTGCAGTTAGGGATTTTAGGTGTTTAGGGTCACCCTTGCATAGTAGTGTAATGAAAATTAGCAGAATATCAAGACTAGTTGCTTATTTTAAGAGAAAGCTAATTTAAATTAATTGCAGTGGCTTGTGCCTTATTAAATATTTTTGAATAGGTGAGCATTGTCTGTGTGCGCTGCTAGAAATCTTCTGAGCGGCACCCAGAAGGAAGCTGTGCAAGCGCACATGCGCACAGCTTAGAGGGAACACTGGTGGTAGGTAAGCCACGGAAGACCAGGCATCAGTGGGTACTCAGGGATCTTGATGATGTAAAAGCTATGTGTACAACATACTGGTTTATGCATAGGGCACGTGGAAGAGTGTGGTGACCTATGTGTTCTGAGGCCAAAGAGTTTCCTATGTTTTTCTCTGGCTTTCAGCAGTTGTGGCAGTCTGATTTGTTTAAGGAAGGCCCATTGTATAGTTGCATGAGGAGCCAGAGGGAAGCTGTACTATTGAGATCATTTCTTTCACCTTCTATTGGTATTTGCCATTTCATCTGTACTGCCAGGGCTATAAGGCGATGTCTGGCCTGGGTTGGTAATCTCTTATGGGAAGGCTCATTTTACAGGGGGCCTATTAACTCCTGTATTGCTAACAGACCCACCAGTTCTTGCTGGCTTGGAGAGACTGACCGGGCAGTCACCCCTATAGTGGCCAGCATTTCCGCAATACAGACCTAAGCAGTGTCAAGAGGCAGATGAATGCATCATCCATAGTATCAGCCCTTCCCCCACATCAATATTGTAAGGATGGGGGACATGCACCATTTATTGAATCTGTCCCCTATCCACCGCCGTATCGCAAGCACAGGAGAAGGTTTTTGGTGAGACAACCCTACAGACCTTACCCCTCGAACGACTGAAGAAGAGATGAATCTATAAGCTCTAGCAGAAATGCACATGTTGTAACAAAAAATGACAAGAGCAAAATGACACACATAGGCACATTAGACACGAAGCAGATATGCTCTCACCATGAAATCACACAGACTCTAGGTCAAACTGCGTTTAGACTTGAAGAATATTACCTGCATTCAATAGACCTTACAACACACATACTCAATATATATGCTGAAATGCAAGATGCAAAAGAGCGCATATAATGCTTGCTCAATGCAGAAATGTAACAATAACAAGTGGCCATTTTGAGAAAATGCATGGCGCAGCCACATTAGAGTGAATGAAGGATTCAAGGGTGTCTTCAGCACTGCAGAGAAAATTAGTGTATTGAATCAGTTATTATGCAGATTTACATGGACCAGACAAGAGCTACACAACCCCAATACAAATCTAATACAGGAAAGGGAGGCCAGGCTAGCTATAAAGTAGAACACAAGATAACAGTACCAAAGCACAAGACATATTTCTCTTAGATTACCTGAAAGAACAAACAACCTTCGAATGCCAGGTGCCAGTTAATTAAGAGCTTAGAAACACAAGAGTAACTCGACCAAGTCCCCAGAGGCCAGCCAGAGAAAGCAATTGCACCCATATTAATAAGAGCTAAATTCATGGCAAAAGCTAAACAGGATAATTTGATATGTGGTCTCCTCACACGTGACTCGCAGAGCAAAGACGCTGGTTACGGATAGGATCAAATGCAGAAGCCCTGTCCTGTGACCTAGGAAAACAGGGATGGTATCTTAAGTAATTAAAAGAAGCATCTCTCCTGTGCCTCTCCTCCTACCAATATATTTTGCTCATGTGCTCAGGACCTGCCAAATGTCCAAGGTTGGGAAGCTGGTACCAACCAATTACTGCTCTCCGAAAAGTTCTGCCTTACAATTGTTGCAAGAGTCGATTAATTACTGCTATGGTGTATTCTCCTACCTTATCACCTTTAGGGATGGTCCAAGGTGGGGCCACCAGATTTCTATGTCCAATGAAAACAAGGATCAGTATGCATTCTTTATGTAGACAATTCCCTGCACCAATCTCATCTTCACGTAGTTTTTAGCAAATGCAACGTCGCCTATGGCGTAGTTTTTAGATTATAAGCTAACGTTGTGCATGAAATTGTTTGAGAGTGCTGACATTTACAGCTGTAGCATTTGACAGAGCTTCTTTCAGTTTTGTGCTTTCCTCCTTCGTTATTGTTACTTCACTATGTAGTGACTGCAATTCATCTCATAATGATTGCTGGGCGTCCATTTTTGCCTCTGGATTGACATTGGAATTTGTCATGCTACCCTGCCCGCTGGAGTCTCATAACTGGTTGCCTGAGGTTCTGGCGTGCTGGTTAGTCGACGGTGAGGCTGTATCATCCAGCTGCAGAGGAATGATGCAGCACAGAGAGCCTTGCTAACCTCGGCTGGTGGGGTCAATACACTTCGGCTGGTGGTGTCAATACCAGACCCAATACTAAGACACCCATGATTAATGTGGAATAGGGACAGCGGTATGCTGGTAATGGGTGGAGGCTGACAGTGGGTAACATTTTGAGGTAAATTATTAACACAAATCTTACCCCTCAGAAGCAGAGGCGTAGACAGGGTAGGGCCTGAGTGGGCAAGGCCCACCCACAATCTCTAAATGTCCACTCATCAGTGCTGTGTTGGCATTTACAGATGTTAATGCCACTGCAGTGGGCTCAACTACATTAGCTTCAGGCCCAACTTGTTAGACGATCCTGGCTACGCCTCTGCTCAGAAGCAATAATGAGAATGGTACTCTAATATGTTGGAGTCGGAACAACAATTGAAAGAACGCATTTCAAGAGAAATAATAACTTCCATGCGTGTGCTGGCAAGACCTGAAAAATCTGAAAATGTCAAAACTGCCTGGATTACTCTTGGTCCTCGCCCATTAAAATGAGTTTGTATATATATACTGCTTATCAGAATTATTTTAATGAAAATTTGATGCAGAGAACACTTATATCTACAGCGGTGATGTCGCATTTAAATGATTTGAAAAAGGTTGCTATTTTATGGACACTGCTGAAAAAGCATGTTTCTGAGATGGCATTTAAACGACACGACTCTCAGCTTGTAATTAAAATCAAATATAATCATCCTTGAAATATGTGGATGGATAATGCTGATGGAGGATGTAAAATATTCTGATGCAGTTTCTTCTCGAGTTGTTTTGAATGTAGAACCGCAAAGTGTGCTCTTTTGATTGGCTGCTCTGCACACAACCACCCAATTCCTTTAAAGTAAAACACTAGAGTGCAGCACACTATACTCTGCAGCTGCAGTTAATCACTGACAATGGAAAATAAAACAGGCGTGCTTATGGATAAACCATTGCTAACAAGGCACACCTTTGTATTTTGTAAATTAATAGAATCAACAGACTAGTCAGACTACGAACTAAGAGGTGGGCTTGGGAATGGGGAGCAGGTGCAGGTGGATCTAGGTCACCTGGCCTAAGCACCACCCACCTTCCTAGCCCTGCCTCATCCTTCCTGCTCTTAACTCTTAGATCAAGGGTGTCTCTTGCCCGGGCGTTCGAAGCAAAGGGTAGACGAAGAAAAGGGAAATTCCTGTTGGGACCTGTTTGGACCAGGAGGATCCAGGGCCAAACCCACTGCTCAGATACCAGGTAAGCATGCACCTACATGTGTTTACTCCCTCTGTCCCCACAGGCCACCCCCACCCCTTCTGGTCCCCCTGTGCTGTTCCCTTGTGTCCTTCTCTCACACGGGTGTTGGCTGTTTTGCTTGATTCTTCTACACTTCCCCCCACCCCTCCTGCCTACTTCTGCAGGAGTCTGTCCTGATACATTCTGGTTTCACGATCACTGTCGTGTCGCCAATGCTGGATTTGAGTTTTATGGACTTCATTGATTCACGGTGCGTCACCCTTTCTCACCCTTTCTCAACTTCCTTTGCATCCTGTACTTATGGTGGGTCTGAATCATGCTATTCCCATCTTCATCCTGCATCATGGCTTGCAACATTATGTGTTAATTATGACTTCTGCAATTGTATTCGCTCTCCCCTCTTGCTTCTCCACTCTTTTTGACTGCTTACTCTCTGTTCTCTCCTCATCTCCCTTTCTTCCTTTCTCTCTTTTCCTATCTCCTCCCCTTACTTTCTTCTATGCACTTACTCTATTAGAATTCTCCCTGGGCCTTGTATGATAGCAAACTCATCTGTCTCCTCCCCTCTCCCCTTACTTGCTATTGTCCCTCCGCCCCTCCCCCTCCCAGCACTATCTGAAATGTCGTCAGGCCTAGTACGATAGTCACTTGTTTTGTTCCTTCCCTCCCTTTCTGCACCCCTCTCCCTCACCTTTTGTTTTTCTCCGGCTCTACCAGAAATGTCGTCAGGCCTAGTACGGTAGTCGCCTGTCTGTCTCCATTTCCTTCGTACTCTCCCCCTCCCTTCCTTATCTACGTCTTAGCTCTTGCAATATCTGAAATGTCATCAGACCGAGTATGATAGTTAATTTCACATCCTTACTGTTCATGGTCTGTAAGAATGTCCTTGTATTTTCCCTTGTTCCCTCCCTTGCCTTGAAGTGCTTTGAAACACATTGTGTATAGGCGCTACTTAAATAAACTATCATATCATATTATTATTTTTTTTTTATACTTGTATTTTAATTGTATTTCAATTTTTACAAGATCTTTTCCTTCACTCTGTTGTTGGGTGCTTCTTAAGAACGTTTATTTTGTTTCTTCTTTATAATATTCTTTAGGGTACTGTTTCTTCTAAGTTAGGAGATGCTGTTTTTCGTTTTGATCTCAAGTGTCCTTTTCTTCTAATTTCAAACTGTCCAGGAATTTTGCAGTTGCTATAGTCAGTGAAATTGAATCCCCACTCATAAGCTTGTTCCACCAATCCTCTTCCCTTATGGTCTGGAGCTTTGATCCGTGTGGTTGAAGATAGGTTTGTCTGGGGTTGCTCGTACCAGGACAGTGAAGGAGTAGATGTCTAAGAGTTTCGGTGTCCCCACTTGCACAGAAACGGCACTTGTTGGTCATTGATTGTTTCCTGGTGTAAAGGATCTCATTTGTCTTCAGGATGTTTAAGCGAGCTCTCAGAAAGATTGTACGCAGTCTTTTGTCTGGGAACTTTTTTAAGTAGTTTCTTACATCATCCAGCTTTTGTGTGTTGGTTGTGTGATGGGCCGAAGTTGTGTGTTCATCAGCTATTTCAAGTGTTTCGATCCAATCTTGTAATTTTAATTTTTTCTTTATTTTTCCAGGAATGCGTTCGATTTCCCATTCGGAACAACCAATATTTGCAGCTTGATCTAGAAGGTTTTTGTACCATGTTGTTAGCATTCGATTTTGGCCGCTCTTCATTTCTGCAAAAATGATTTACAGGATTTTTGGTCGTGGGTGCCTTAGAATCTTTCCCAGGAACAATAAGCTATTTCTCTCCACCACTGATTTCAATGATTGCAAACTTAATTCCCGTCGAATGTTTGCTACCGGGGTGGAGTTTGGCAATCGGAGCACTCTCCGCCAAAATATTCCTTCCAGTTTTGCCCACAGTGTTTTCGGCAGATAAGGCATTGCCTCTGCTCCGTAGGTTAGAGCTGGAGTGGTTTTTGCTTTGAAGAATCTTATTATTGGCAGGATTGAGAATTTGCCGAATTTACGTTCCAAAGATACGGCTTGTGCTGCTAGTGTTTTTGCCTTGGAGAATAGATGTTCTTGCATTGTTATTTCAATTCTGCTGCACGATAGTTTGACCCCCAGGTATGTGAAGCTCTTTACTGTATCCAGTTTTTCTGAATTTGCAAACCACTGGGGGCGTCTACTCTGTTTAGATCCTTTTTCCATGATCATTATTTTGGTCTTTGAGGTGTTAAGTTCCAGATCGTTTTTCTTTAGGTAGCAGGATAGGCTATCCAGTTGTCTCTGGAGCCCAATGGGCGTTTGGTCAAATAAAAGAATGTCGTCCGCGTAAAGCAGACGTGTCACTTTCTGCTTACCTATTTGAGGAGGAAATGAACGGGTGTAGTTTTCTGCGTCCACTATATCCGCCATGTATGCTTTATACAATGCTGGTGCCAGAGGGCACCCCTGTTTGACGCCTCTCGCTGTCTTTATGATTGTAGACAACGAGCCTGCTGCGTTAAGCCGGACTCTGACAGAGGTCTCGCTATGCAAGGCCTTCATTGGTTCCAGGATAAATAGTGGGCAGTTTTGTTTTTCGAGTTTCGTCCATAATTTACCTCTATTGACACGGTCGAAGGCCTGGACCAAATCGATCGTAGCAATGAAGATTCTCGGTTCATATCATATTATATCAATGGGCCCGATTCACATACATGTTTTATTATGGCGCAATCCCATTGAAAAAGTGATTTGGCACAAATGTGTTTAACAGAGTAAATAATTATTGCTTGATGACTTTAAAATCACGTCTCCATGGTGTAAACGTGATTTGGAAATTAAACTTGTTTTTCAAACTACTTTTCAAAATATCACATCTGTTTGTTAGCTGTGTACTGTTACCTCTGTAAACATAGCGTACTAACATTTTCTCATTTCTAGGCATGGGCCATCTACATAAGCAATGACAGAAACAATGCTTTGGGATTTTTATAAGAAATGTTTAAGTATTTGCCAGGTGGTGCCATTAAATGCCCGGTACTCACAACTTTTTCCAGATGATGGCATCATATCCTCAGGACCCCTTTGGAATAGAATCTATGGCAGAGGGGTGGCCAAGGAGCACTGTTGGTATCAGGAGAGGGGCACACAAAGGGACCCGGACCGTGTTCAGAGAACAAGACGACTTGTGACCCTGCAGAGGGCGTTATGCTGCAAAGAACTACAGAATATGAATCATATACCAGAGATGAACGTGCCTCCCCCTGTGACGAGGCTGGTGGGCTACTTTAAAGTTCACTAGCGCTCCTTCAGACTTGACTATACATAAGTGGAGACCAGAAAAGCAGTAGCAGTGAAACCCTGTATTTCATTATGGTGCAAACTCTGGTACGACAAAGGGAAACGTGCACAGACACTTTGTACATGGGTCGCAAACAAAGGTTCATAACTACCCATACATCATGCCATGACATTTGTACTTGCCACTGGTCATTGGTGCTTGACAATCCTCTCATAGCGAATAAGAAATGGTGTGGTGTGTGCACGTGAAGAACTGGCGTTCAGGCCAGTGGGCAGGTGACTTTTATACCTGGCTAGTAGCTTGCAATTTGAAATGATTACCACCGCCCCTCTAACAATTTATAAAAAAGGGCAACTTTGAATAAAGAAGCAAGACTGGACTGATTTCGCAAATCCATGAACTGTATATACAGGCGAAAAAAGGGGACTGAACTGGACCCTGTAAAGCACATGACTCACCTGGTGCAAGAACATGTGTATGACTAACAATTTCCATTGTAAAAACCCACACCCGACCAAGGCTGTGAGTACTGGACATGGCTGACATTGCTGACCATGGTTCCACAACAGTTAGAAGGTGATCTCTAAAGAAATGTGAAACACTATAACCGTCTAGGGTCAGAGGCCCAGAGAGCCTGGTAGTGCAGAAGTTATACATGTTAATCTCTTTGTCTGAACACCAGAGTAGCGTGATGTGATAACATTTGAAAATATTCATCCTTGTCACTATCAGTGGAACATCTGTGAGGCGTTCCAAATGGACAGCCAACTCCACTCCCACTGTCTCCATCCTCTAGCATCAAAAACCCTGTGGGGCATTTCTCACAGTGTTTTGATGCTAGAGGATGGAATCAATGGGGGTGGTGCTGGCTGTCCCGTTGGAACGCCTCATAGCTGCTACACTGATAGTGATAAGGGTGAATATATTCAAACGTTAACACATCAACCCCCATGATTGAATTTTGCGTGTCATTCTGAATCCCTTCTGCGATATCAAGTATGTGATCATGGGCATTTCAACGAAGGAGGCGCAGAGTAAAGATTCTCATTACTTCCCACATCTGCTGAATTCCTAGGGTTTTTTAACTAAAGTTTGTTCATTGAATTTCAAGGGTTTTATCCTCACACATAATATAATATCGTTTCTTTGGGGACCACTGTTTTTGGAACCAACAGAAGAGAGGTCTGTGTGAATTTCTGAAGAGCTGGTAGAGCTTTTGGGTGATTCTAGACCCGTAAAGCACATTTTGTGATGGCTAGACCTGTTCTTGTATGCTGTGGCATGATGTCAAGGGCAACATGAGATGATAACAGAATGAGGAAAGCAGGGAATCAGTGGAGAGATAAGCAGATCCATGTGATGTGAACAAGGGCTTAATCCTTGGAATAGATATGATTTTGGGGCTCATATGGAGCCTGCCGGTCCAGAAAAACAGTGCTGGTAAGCTTACCGGCACCATTGTTTCTGGACCGGCATATTACAGGTCTGCAGGCGGGTGCCGTCCCGCCCGGCAGGTCAGACCTGCTGGGCAGAACGGCACCCACCCGCAGAGTTTTAACAGAAGCACCGGCACCGTTATTAACGGTGCCGGTGCTTCCATGGTCCCCACTCCCATTTATTCCTATTGGACTCTATGGGAATGGGCACTTACAATTTACCAGCGCCTGACTTTTTGGACCGCCGGGGTTGTAATCCCCCAGTGTTACCGGCAAGTCAGGCGCTGGTAAATCATTACAGATCCGGCGGCAACCCGCCAGTATCTGCCGGACCCATAATGAGGCCCATTGGCACTGGAGACAATGTTCCCGGCAAAGACAGTCACAAACGTACAAAACCGCATTGTCACAGGTCCACAGAATGGGTACTGAGAAATGACCTTGAGTGCCCATGCCAAGGAAAGGGCAGCATTTTCCACCATGGTGGCTGTGGGGGTGCCGTCTCCTTCGGAGCGTGAATCGCGCTGCACCACGGAGGGTGCCAGAACTCGGCGGTGCCGGCCAGTGAGAGACACACGCCCCGGTGCTCCTCCTGCCATCGGAGCCTGAACCTCCATGAGGCCCCAACACAGTGGGGGCGTGGCAGCCAGAGCATAATACCACGGTTGGGCTCAGCCTCCTGGGCATTCTAGTTGCACTGGTATGCAATCCTGTCACACTTCAGCATACAGTGAAGCAACTGTATGAACTGGGACTCTCACCCTGTGAGTACTGTTATTGCCCCATTCCCTGGACAGTTGAATATCCCTTGTTGTGCATTTAAATTCAGGTGTGCTAATAAACACCCTGCCTAGCATCCATTTGTCCTGTCATTATTCAAGGCTACTACAGAGGCCTCTATTCATTTAGAGCGATGTTGTTTGGATTACAAAAGCCACACACTAGACACTTGTGACCATATCTTAAAAGGGCTTGACAAGTTCAGTATGGCATACCATGATGATATTGATGTCAATAGCTCAACATGAAGCATTTATATCACACGAGGAAGGTGTTGTAGGCTTTGTAAAATGCCATCTCACCATAAACGCTCCCAAGGGACAGATTGGTTAAGGTTCTGTGGTATACCTTACATTTGAGATAGGAGAGGGTAACATCCAGCCTATTTCCAGTAAATACACGAATATGAAACCAGTACTACTCAAACCCAAGTGAGAGCCTTTTTAGGCCACAATGGGCACATCGGGAAATGCATTGCTGGCTCTGGTACTGTGGAAGACCCCTCACTGTACTTCTCCAAGGTGCCCTAAAAGTATTGTTTGCTCTTGGCAGTGTCAAAAGACATTGCAGGGTCTGGACGATGCCCTTGGCCAGGCTCCTGTTATCAAGGCTGCTAAATAAAAAATAAAAAAACTTTTATAGTGCAAGCTGATGCGTCAGAAGCACGAATCAGTGCAGTCTTGTCTCAGTCAGATGAGAAGGGTAGGGAGTATTCTATGCCTTCCATCATGCGTCATCTGGAGGGTGGGGCACTGAACGCAGCTACTGTGAGAAAGGAGTGCAATAACTCTGCAAAACCCCTTGAAGTAACTTGAAGCATTACTTGCCTTTGAGCACTCAGTGAACATTCGTAAAAGTGGCTGGGGTTGTACTTTTGAAAACATTGGTTGGACGTTTAAACCTTTGCTGAATATTTTTAAAGCAGTGTTCCGTGTTTTACCCTCTTTTCCTCCCACCTTAAACTTCAACTGTATTTAAATCAGTGTTGGCAATTGCTCAGTCACGTTTACCATTGAGAGATTGGCCAGGTTTAAGGGAAAGCCCTGCACACTACTTCAGCTGGTCTAACCCAATTTCATACGAGTTCCAGTAATCTTGCAAAGCAGCCAGGAAGAAAAAGGAGAACCATTTGCTGTTGAGTTCGAAGAGTTTTTTAAAGCCATAATCAAGCAGCCATAAAGGAGAGCTCTGAAGAAGGAAAGGATGGACCTGTGAAGTAACATTTTTTTAATCGTGTTTTATTCATAAGGAGAAAGAGACAATATTCTGGGGCTGAAGAGGTAACAATTAATGGCAGAAATTATTTTGACAGTGTGAGGTCAACTGTCATGCTGAGGTGAAGGGCTATGACGGTAACTCAAAGGTCAAATTAGTAAATATCTTGAATCACAAAAATTAAAGTCCACTGATGGAAAGAAAGAGGATGTTCTGACTGAGGAAATCTGTAACTGCCTTGTGGCATGGATGAGAAAGGGAACGGGCGGAAAACTATAGAACAGACAAAAATGGCCGACCCGGTATCGATAAGTGTAAGCCTGTTTTTTTTATGTTTGCTACCTTCTGCGTTAGCAACAAAAGCCTTTTACGTCTTCTTGCCTCCCTGTGAGGCCTTTGGCATGTGCACCTCATATTTTTCTTGTTTTCAACTTGCTTTCACAATGAATGTGGAGGAGCAGAATTACTCTAGTCTTAGCCAAATAATTACCAACCTTTAAAATTGGCGAGTCCAAATTCTGGTGAAAAAACAGGTTCAAATTCTGGTGCTTAAGGAGTAGGTGGAATTCTACTGGGATGACTTCAGAGATTTACCTTGCTTTCATTTGTCTCTCCCATTTTTCTCTACACAGAAGTACTATTTTTAGCCAAGCACTACACAACTGTTACCTCCCAAGGCTGTATTTTGTACAAGATATCAGGCAGAGGATAAACAAGTGCCCCTTCAGGTTGCTCAGACTGCCATTATAGCTTCCTGTCAGCATATTACCAGGTCAGTATAGAAGGCAGTGTGGCTCCCTTGGGGCCAGGAAGTGGTTCTCTCCCTATGACTCCTGGCCCGGCCTTATCATGATCCCACATACGATAAACCCCTAACATGCCCAGAGTAGTCACAAATGCATTGGAGAGCCAGGCTTTTTTGTTGGCTGCCGGTCGCTGTCAGGGAGGCAATCCGTGTGTGGCACTAAGCATGAGCTAATGACCAATAAGACTGCCTTACTAACTCCCGCCGCCCTTCATCAGGCATGCCTAGGTCCAAATCTAGAGGAAAACCTGCACCAGAGATGTTAACTGCTGGTATTGCAGTGGTGAAGGGGCCTGCTCACCTCTACTGCTCAAATGTAACTAAGGCTCCTATAGTCAGAAGTACCAACTAACACCATAACATAGAAACGCTGAATTATGAACATATATCCATAAGCACCGAAGCAATAACTTACATGATGGAATAATGAACTGTGGTTCTGTGTTACCCGCATAGCCAAGCTTGGTGTACCTATGACAGAAAGGAAGCGGGTTGAGAAATTAGCATGTGGGAACACTGCAACACAATGCTACGTTTAACAAATGTATGAGTCATAGCTTTAAACATATTGGGCCTGATTTACAGATCTTTTTTCAATGGGAATTACCCATTGTAAAAACGCTTTTGTATATCGGGGACAATAATTAACTGTACAAAACAAAATGTTTACAGCGTGACTTTTTAGGCTATTCATTTTGTATGCAAAGCAGGAATACATTTAGTGATGCTTATTTCTGATTCACGGGGATACCACGCCAGGTTTTAGGGATCCCTAAATTGCTCATTCATTGCGACTAACTCGTACAAATGCAATTATCTCATGAACGAAGTCAATTTGCAATCAGGCACTTGTCTGACAAAATTGGCCTGCTGCTGTCCCCAGAGCGAGGCAGCTGATTATCACCGATCGACGCCATTTGCCATTGTGATTTTGTAATAGACGAACAGTTTGAGAGTAACATTTGCGTAAATTACTGGCATTGTACAAACACATCTCGAGAACTCATTTAAAATCGTTGCCTTCAGCATTTGTTGGTGGGTGGATGCAAACAAACATCACATACAAAGACTCTTAAAGTTGCCTATAAATTATATGATAAACTTAAACATGGCTCTATTCAGGGATGTGTTTGCAAACCTCATGGCGTGTAAAGAAATGCAAATGGCCGCTTCCTCCGTGCCCGGGACTCTGGTGTTTGTCGACACTCCAGGACCCGCTGCTATTCAGCTATACATGGAGTTCGGGGTGGCCTAACAGTTTAATATGCTTGTGAGATGTTAACGTACGATACATTTCCTGCATGATGGATACATTAGCACTCGACGCCTTTAGTCAACAAGACACGCCCAAAGTCTATTTACGGAACCGTCCTCTACCACGGCAATTCGATCACACTCTTTTGGAGACTTTACACTACTTATCAGTTGTTACCACGCATTTCCCAGTACAGGCCTAGACCAAGTGTCCCATCTTTTACTCACCTACCCCCAAACAGAAAAGGTCAGCAAAGTCAGCAAAGTGTGCATCCAACACGCCCCCATACTCTGCAAGCAAATGATGGAAAATACCAATACAATACCTCTAATTACAGAAGGAAAAAAAAACGATCTTACTGACAAACCCTCTTTGATTATTAAACCCTAATTTACTGCCAGAGGTGATATTACTGTTCCTGGTAAATGAAATGCTGCCAGTGGTTAATGCAGTTCCCCTAACAAATATTAACAGAGTGAAGTAGGCTATCTGAAAATTGAGGTAATTACCGCCAAAAATGATCTGCTCTGAGCCGGTCTTAAATATTGTCTTAGCTGTAAACAGCTGCTCCAATGAAAAGTGAATGTAATGTGCTGACACAAAATACCAGAGTAATAACGTCAACAAATGTGTTTTTTCTTGCAGGCATATTTTATGACAGTCTTTTCTATCAGGTAAATATCTAACACCAGCCATGCGACGTCAGAAAAGGATGAAAAAAATATGATTTTGACCATATTTACCCTGTGGTTATTTACCACCACTGTAATCCCCTCCTGTCAGCATTTACCTCCATGTTATTTACATCCAGAGGGAAGTACCTCTGTCCCTTATGTCACACAACCAGCGGTTACATGGAATACCCATTTCGAGAACGTTTACCACCAGTCAGAGCGGTACTCTTGGTTGAGCAGTCATTTACAGCCAGCTCTATTCCGTACAGAAAGCGGCAAGAGTACTACCTCATTTACCTATGGCAGGATTTTTTCTGTAGAGCACTTGTTTTCTTGCGAGTAACGGGCACCACCCCTGGCGTTCCTGACTCTCGGAGTCGTGCCATTTTAGGAATAGATGACTTCGTTTTGGGGGGAGTTAATCTTAAAAGAGTTTCGAAGACCGATGGCATATCACCGCTGAAAAGTGTTGGGTGTTGGACACATTCCTGTACCAATGATGTGTTAGTGCTCTTAACCACACACATACCTGAGAATGCCTTTGTGGGGTTAGCACATCTCTTATTTTGAATATCATTTCCATAATTCATGAAATGTACATGAAAAAGAGGACCGTATTTGAAAAGTTCTAACACGATAGATTTATTAAAACAAGCATTGGCAAGAGAATAGTTTTAGATTTGGTATAGACGTTGGGAAGGAGTTTTAAGGAGCAAGGGAAAGAGACAGCAGGGAGAAGAGAGGAGAAGAAAAAGAAAGAGGGGAGGTGAGTTCCTAGGAAATGGGAGGGAGGGAAATAATGGCGTTGTCTGTCCATGTGCAAGGGAGAATGGTACAGTGGACAGCGGGGGCAAACATCTCCAGAGAAACTTTCTTCATACTAGTTCAGGAAATGCACAAAACATCATGTCAGTAACTGGATATAATTAAACCATGTGCACATGGTTAAGTTGAATTTCCACCCGATGGCCTGATTGAGAGATCACATGCCACTTACGGCAGAGGTGGGGTAACTCAAGTGGCACCACCTTGCTGGCCTAAATATGGTTCCTTTATGAACCACAACTGGAAAATGTGCATCCTTTTCACCAAAGGTTTTTCACAGAATGTTTGAGGGGTTTTCTGATAAACATACATTTAATTGACTTTTTTAACTGAATATTTTTTAAATCATATACTCGAATACAGCTACAATGGCGAGTGGGTTCTTTGCCCTAGCACCATGGGCCCACCTTCTTCTGTTTTGTGTGGAAAGCATTCCCCTTTTAATTCCAGGTGTGGGGAGTTTTCCACTGATTTACTATGTGTGCCCACCATATTAAGGTCAGCAAAAGTGTCATGGCTGCATCCCGAACCAGTGATTTGCCTGGCAAGTTCATGGGGAACTGGCTCTTCCAAACAGGGACTCCTCCGTCTGACAAGTTCGCCAGGAACTGGCTGTCCCCTCTCTGATCATGTGGCTTCAACTGAATGTTGCAGTTTGAGATTCCAAATGCAGCATGAACGCCTGATCTCGGTCTGTGCCTTATGGCTAGTTTTGGAGAACCCATAGGAACAGCATTTTTTTCAGATGCTTATAACACACTGTGACAAATCTTCACAAAACTTTCCAAAACTAATATACAGCCAACTCTGAATTTCGATGCAAAGTAGTGTGACGTTTTGCAAAGGAGGGGGGGAACATTTGAAGGGGGGCAAAACCCATTTTGTGCTTCCAATGTAATTTCAAAAAAGGCAAATGTTTGTTCACATTTACAGCCCGTCCAGGACATCTTCCGAGCAGTTTTAACAAAATTGTCCTTGTTAAGTGTATTGAGAAGCTCGTGGCGCTTCTCAGTCACTGACAGCCTGAATTGACGGCCGGGTGTCTTTGGTGGTTCTCTCCTCGATTGAGCAGTAAGTGAAGGAACTCCCTCCAGACACATAGAGAAAATGCATCTGTGATACTTGTTAGATTCTTGACGATGAGGCCCAACGTTTTTAGAAGGCGCGAGTTCTTTAATATACTCACAGGCTGTTGGAATAGGACACTGGTCACCTCCCTGTCTAGGGGTCACGCACTACTGCCCAACCTTTCCGTCTCTCTCTCTCTCCTCCTCCATGCCTTGTACTATGGTCATTTTTTAGTCTTTAGTCCCCTTTCCCTCTCCTGCTTCTGCCTACAGTCTTTCTTCACTTACTATACACGTTGCCTATTGCTTGTTCCTCAGTCCATTCCAGGTGTACTCCTTCTGGACACAGGGTTCACCATCTCTCCTCTCTCTTCTTTCTGGGATTATAACATGATCCCTTCAAGCTGCTTCCTTTCAACCTCTTGTCTGATGTGACCTCCCCCTCTTCACCACTTATACTTCTGCTCCCCTGTAGTGTAACGTTTCCCAGCTCCTTCTTGGTGCTTCTACAGTCCTGTTCCACAACTCTTTCTATCACCTCTATCTTTGCTATTTTGATGAACTTCCAATCCTATTCTTCGCATCTCTTTAACACATCCGCCTTTGCCCCTTTGATGTTCCTTCTGTTGTTCTCTACTGCTCTATTTATAACTTCCTCCTTCACCCCTTTGATGTTCCCTGGCTCCCTCTTACCAAATCTGTTTAGCACCTCCTACCCTTTCACCCCTTTGAAGGTCCTCCAATCCTGTTCCTCCAATCTTTCTCCACAATTTTCTTTGCCACCTCCTCCTTATTCACCCCTTGTTCTCCTCTCCTCTCTCCAACCGATACTGTACTCCACCATTCTCTTCAGTCTTCAACAGACCGTTTCTCCAATAAACTGCATTTCAATTTGCCCCAAACTCTTTCACGCCATCTCTAAATCCCCACACCCTGGCACTTCCCTCTTCTTGGGCCAGGTTACAGGTATTGATTTGTACCGTTAGGTATTCTGTTTCACTTGTAGGGGATTGGTCAATTTCAAATATTTGTTTTGTTTCACGTGAATTAGATTATTTGTTTTCATTTATAGCAGCGCACAAAGCCCTGGGGCATCTAGGCGCTAGTTACAATACACGTGCAGTATTAAAGTCAATAGTGTGTAGGACCGAGCATGTCAGTTACAACATGAGAGTAGATCATGAAGGCACAATCTGGCAAAGCCTCAACTCTTGGTGCGTGGGGCTACATCAGGTGTGCAAGTGCATGTAGGCAAAAGGCGACATTGGTAGGGGTGCACAAGCTGGCAAAGCCTCGCCAAGCAATAATGGGTTCTACATCAGCCTATTGTGCCAGAAAGTTGGTAGGTATGTCGGTCAAAGTAAACATTATAGTACCTTTACCAGTGCGAAGTTCATAAAAACAAGTTACTTGCATATGGGAATGTTTATGGAAGCAAATACAAGCAAATACAATACTGCACACATACCTGGTACACGATGGTGTTCAGGGTTATCCTGGGCCAACCTGGCTTGCACAGGTTCAGACAGGATAACACATCGACCTTGTCTGAGGCCCTTTGCAGCTGCCGGCTTTGCATGCCAGCTCAACTAGTGACGAGTCCTATAAACAGAATCCCAGCCAAATTGCAGGCTACGGGGACGGGATTGCCAGCATCAGGACCCCTGCAGCAATTAGGAGAGCCGCAGTGGTGGCCATACTGGAAATTAGCCAACCCTCTGAGAATACAATTGTAAGCCCCACAAGGCTTACCTCTAGTGCAGCATCTTTCGTACCCCGGCGAATTTGGCATGTGCCTCTCCCGTGTCTTGGGGACCAAGGCTACATCTAGTAGGTCTGCCATTATAGATCCCATTCGTGTCTTGCATATGCATGGAGACTCAGGAGCTCTGCGCTGGGTGTGTGGAGCTCGGCACTGCTCCAACTGCAGGTCTCCTATGGGGCTTCTAAAGGGACTCAGCTTTGGTACATGATACAGTAATTTTACTCAATTCAATTGCCCACCACAGGCATTGGAAAAAAGCATCTGGGCCTTGAAGTGCTGCTTTCCAAGGGCATTGCATGTGGGCATTTTGTTAAAGGGCCAAACGCTATTAGGTTGTCCATGTGGTGAGTTTCTGCATCAAGATTTGGAGTGATGAGGGTAACCAGAGACTCTTCACCATACCACCCCTAGATTCATCATCACACAGCCAGTATTTGCACCTGGCCCACTGGCTACCGGGTACCCATTATAAAGTTCAGGTTGAGTTCACCATTGGTTCTACCCTCAAGTACCTTGATTCTAGACACAGCTCCGATTTTATGATTTAGGACTATTGGACATTATAAATTAGGATGCGTGCCATATTTTTTGACCCTACCTAACAGTTTTTTTTAATCCCTTCCTCTGTTGTTTAAAAGAAAAACCTAAGTCCCACTAGAGTTGGCTCTACCATCCTTGTGAACCTAACTCTCTAGATCTTAAGGTGTCAACCCTTTATCGAGTAAATGGTAGAGTGGACAGAATCTTTTGTTTCGCAGTTTAATCCCCTATTGCCAAGATGGATTTCTATTTAATTATTCCCTACGGTGTGTCCCTTTTTGTTTTTGAAAAGAACATTGAAATGTCACTCCCTGGGTGTCCTGTTACTCCCGCTGTTTGTTTGTTTGTTTGTTTATTTGTTTATTTATTTCTATAGCGCTCCGAGCCCTGGGGTATCTGGGCGCATTACTTGTTACTTGGTTACAGACATTTACATGATCACGGGAAAGCACAACAGTTATTTACATTAACATTTACAAGATTACAGGAAAGCATAGCAATTAATGTACATCATACGTCGCAAAGTTGCGAGGAATTCACTATCTATATGTACATTGTTCCAGAACAGATGGGACGCTAACACTGGGAAGCTACTCCTTCCTGCTTTCTTGAGTCTGAATTTGTGGACCTTAAGACTGTTGGCCTGCAAAGTTCTGATAGGACGTAGTGAAGTGTGTTTGGTGAATTTGTGTGCTAGATATATGGGGGCCAAGTTGGTGAGGCATTTGTAGGTGCGGTTTAATACTTTGAATGTAATTCTGTCCTTGATGGCGAGCCATTTAGTAGTGCGCCTGAGGTGTGAGATACGTTGTGTTCTCTAGATGCTTAATGCCGTTGTAAGGGCATTATTTTGGAGTGTTTGCAGTTTGCTGGTGTTGTTTTTTCTAGTACCAAGACAGAGAGTATTACAGTAATCTAGCTTGGACAGCATGAGGGCTTGTGCTAGTAGGATGCAGCTGTCAGTGGAAAGAAAAGGTTTACAGGCATAAATAAGTTTGCAAGTGTAACTAGTGGCAGAGGCCCTTGCGTTAACTTGTTTGTTTAGGTTCAAAGCAGAGTCCAGATAGAAGCCTAAAATCTTCACCTCTTTAGCGACTTTAATATTTAGACCGTCAATGTCAAAAGCTTTGAATTGGTTACTAAATTTGTTTAATCTGTTGCTTGATCCAATGAGTAAGAGCTCAGTCTTGTTGTCATTAAGGCACAAGCCATGAGTGGCCATCCAAGCTTGTATTACAAGGTCAATTTTGTTAATCAGTGCTACGTCTGTGTCATAGTCGCCTGAGATAGGAATGAGTATCTGGGTGTCATCCGCATAGCTAGTGTAGGAGACAACCAAATTGGCGATTTTGTAAAAAAGAGGCTTAGTGAATATGTTGTACATGGTAGGGGAAACACAAGAGCCCTGCGGGATTCCACATGTAACCGGTACTGGATCAGCTGCTGACGTGAGAGAGAACACTTGCATGGAGCGATTGTCTAGGAATGATTGGATCCATGCGGTGGCTTCTTTCCAGAAGTGGGTCGCTGAGATAAGATGGTTGCAAAGCACTTTGTGGTCCACCAAGTCGAAGGCAGCAGATAGGTCCAGAAGGAGAAGGGTGGCTAGTTCGCCTTTGTCCTTCAGCTCGTCCATTTGTTTTTTTAAATCAATGAGGGCCATTTCTGTCCCGTGTCGTGGTCTGAAACCAGATTGTCAAGTGCCTAGTAAGTTGTGAGTCTCAAGATAAGTCTGAATCTGGAGGTATGCTGCCTTGTCTAATATTTTTAGAAGGAACGGTATGGTTGTTATAGGTCTATAGTTTGTGGGTCTAAATTTGGTTTCTTTAAGAGGGGAAGAACCCAAGCATCTTTAAGATTTGTGGGAAAAGTGCACAAGTTAAATTAAGAATTAATGACTGAGATAATGAAGGGTGCTAGGTCCCTAGCTGCCTCTTTGATTATAGAAGCGGAACAGGAATCCCCTAGGCATCTACACGGTTTGAGTGACTTTGTTATGTTCTCCATTTCTGAGATGGAGACCTGTGCAAATTTAAAATGGTTATTTGATTTGGAAAGTTTAGGAAGGCTTTCCTGGATCTGTGAGTAATTGAGGAGGAGGGATGGTTTTTTTGCTGCGATTTTATCTTGGAGCATAGCGATTTTGTTACAAAGGGCGTTTGGATATTAGTGACCAAGTTTTATCTTTGGTGCACGTGTCGATAGGAATGGCGGGAGATTCTAATTCTCTAAAAATGCTGAAAGGTTCTCTTGTGCTAGAGTTAGCATTTGTAATTCTTTCATTGAAGGTATATCTCTTTGTTTGGAGGATTTCCTGTTTATATCTTGCTGATATATTGGTGAGATTTTCCTTATTCTGCTCAGAGGGGTTATTTTTCCAGAGGGATTCGAGGTGTCTTTTTTCGTTGCATGTAGCTTTAAGGCTAGGCATAAACCAGGTACTCAAATGAGCTTGTGGTTTACCTTTGCGTAGTTTTAGTGGGGCTATTGTATTAATAGCTTGGTTGAGAGTTGAATGGTGTGGCCTAGAGTGACCCACTCAACAGAATTCTTCTCCAGAACCAAGCTGCGCTTCTGTAGTCAACAGCAAAATGGCTGCGCTGGCTCCTTGGGGCACCATTGCATCAAAACTGCACCTTGCAGCGACAAAAGGATGCCTGCACCATCTTGCAAACACAAAATGGACGAGTTGGAACAGGGAGCACACAGAGAAAGGTGCCAAGGTGTTCTGGGGTGCACCCAAAGGAAGCGAATCAAAGCAGCGCTGCTCTGCTGCTTGCAACAACAAAATGTTCCCATTGAAAAAGGGAAATATTTACATTTAAAAATTATGCTGCTCTGATGCTATTTTTCTCTGTTTTTCATCAAACTACTGTTATTAATATAGCTTTGCCATGTCCATCCATACTCCATTGTGCTTCAGCAGAAGAAACCATGACCCCTGAATGACAGGCTCTGTCAAACCAAACCTGGGAAAATAAAAGACACTTAATTTTCAGCCACATGGGAAAGCTTTACTTTTTGAGTTACAAAGTGTCAAGGATCAATAATTCAAAGAAACTCCAGCCCTTTGGGCCTATGTCAATGTCAGTGCATCTGTGTTCAAACAAATTGCTGCCTACAAGAAACTAACTCTGGCTACAAAACAATGTGGGAATTCAGAGGGAAGCCTAAACCGAATTTGAAAGGAAAATGCTAGCAGCCCCACATGTTTAAATGTACTTTTGCAAATAAAGGAAAATACTTGTTTAAAAGTATATGTTGGATAAGGCCCTGCCATTATGTAGCAATGTGACGGGGTTTGTGCAGTTAAAATATATATGAGAGATCTTATTCAACAGGCTTTATTCTGATTCATAACAAAAATAAATAAAATAAGGAATTAAACTGCATTGGCTGGATTTTGCAAGCTCCAGAATAGGTTTTTCCTGCTGGCTAAGCTAAGGCTTCCCCTAAAAGGAACCACCATAAACTTCCAGGACAGTAGGCTGATAATTACTGGGTTGGAAAACATTGACTGACCAAGACAAAGAAATGTCACATACTCATCAGACTTTCGTCTGGGCTGAGGCCTTCTACAAGAAGCTTCAAAGAAAAACTCCATGCCGACCCTGGGCTTAGGGGGGTAGCCTGGAACGGCATGACCATATTTGGATAACAATGCTGACCATTTGGTTTAAACAGCAATTTTATTAAGAAATGTTCAGACTTTTATCTTGGCAACCAGACTTTGCAGGAATGTAAAAAGTTAACAGTTTTAATGTAATTTTGTGCGTTTTAATTTAAGACATTGTAGCATTCTCTGCCATATTGGGAACAGAAATGGCAGAGAACTGGGTATTCTAAGGAAAGTATACATGATGCCATTGTAAATTTCAATGCTGACATGCCTAACGATAATCCACACACATGTATAAAGTTATAGAATTTTAGGCTGAATATTTCACACTAACAATTAACAAAAAATATTAGAAGGGCGAAGCAATGTCTTACAAACTGCAGAGTTGGACTGGCATTTCTGCATAAAATATGTGACATGCTTATGTAATTTGTTAAACTGCCACAATTGTACAAATGTGCAATTTATGGCAAAACTGGATTTGAGCTAAAGTAACTGTGGGAAGTTCTGGACATTGTAAAACTCACATTATAAATCTGACACCATGCCCTTGAAACCCAAACAGCTGAGAACAAGGCGTCAACCATTACCCCTAACCAATCCAGTTGTTTAGAGGCATGCTTAGCTAAGCCTGCCCCACCACATCATCTGATGATGTCACCATGCCTTATAAATAAGAGTGGTTGACATCACTCTAGAACAGGGGTCTGCAACCTGTGGCTCTCCAGATGTTTCGGACTACAACTCCCATGATCTCCTGACATTGACTATGCTGTACAGGCCGGATGGGAATGGTAGTCCAAACACATCTGGGAGCCAAAGGTTGCAGACCCCTGCTCTAGACAGACCCTTTCCTGAATTTCCTGCGCCTGCTTTCCTGATCTTCTACCTTCATCTTGCCAGACCCCAGATCCCACTGCAAAGCCAAAGCATAGCTGATTCCAGATCCCACTACAAGGCCAAAGCATTGCTGACCATCCCAGCAAGGCCCCAATCCTAAAAGCCCACTAAAAATCCCAATACCCAAAGGAAGAAGCTGTGGTATTCTTTTGGGAAGCATCCTGAAACCAGACCGGCTTCTTGCCCACTAACTGCATGCCCGCTGCAACCCTGCCATTCAGCTGTCCTGATTATCCTGTGACCAGACCTTTGCCCAGCTGTCTTTTGCCAGGAGTGTCCACTATCCAGTGACCAGAATCTTTTGTGACCATAACCGGTCGACTGTCCAAAATCCCAGATTTAAAAGTGGACTTTGAGTATCCCACATCCCATGACACATACTCTACCCCATCTTGACATTTGTCTTTGTTCCACTCTCTAAGCAACCCTATCCATATCCTGATAACTTGTATAGACTGTTCTAATTCTCTGTGCACCCTGTTCTTGTTTTCTAGTGTTAGCGCATTCTTTAATTCATCTTCTCGAGTAACTCCTTAGTCATATTTTGAGTCATCAAACTAATTTCCACATAAAGTTGTATGCTGAGGTGACAAAGCTGATGTCACTGATCATCCTTGGATCTTACTGTGTCCCTCTTTAACAATATAGTCTAAATAGTTTAGTTTAAGTAACATTTGCCTTTCTTTCAAAACCGATTTTCTCATTTTAACTGATTTATTTTCCTAAAAACGAACCTCATTCTACCTTCCTAATCTCTCTTAATTCACCAGCTATACCACTCCTTTCACTTCTACATTATCACTGTGCTATGCATCTATTCCCCTGCCAAAAAAACACAATCCGACTCAGTGTTTTTCACCGTTTATTTGTAAAAAACGTTTTTAACAATTAAAGCTGAAAAGTGTAAATACAACCTTTCCACGTGTGAATCTGGCTGCACTGGGTTTTCAATTTCAATCTGTTTTGTGAACTGTATGCTTTTGTGATACTTTGCCTGATGGTTGATAGTGATATAACATCCCTAATACTGTGATAAAACATATGCATATCATTATTTCCGCACATATATAATCAATTATTTACAAAATCCGAGTGCCATTTGTCATTTTAGGCCTTTGCAAAGGGTTTAAGTTTGTGCCTCTTATTTTGTGAGGAAGGTCGGATTTTGATTCTGTTTGCTGCCTCTTATACCTGACTACAGGCTGCTTCTTTCTATATTGAAGGGGGAAACCTTAACTTGGGTGCTACCTATCCTATTTCAAAAAGTACTCCTATTCAATTGTGCTTTGGATATGGTCTAATAGAAGGTTAACCAAGTGCATTGCTTCTATTTCCATTGTCATTATCACCCCATTGATGATTGCTGCCCAATGTTAAAATTTGTGTGATTTTTGTGAATTTTAAAATGAATAAATATTGTATTTTCACCAACCAGGCTGATTCACGGTCTATTGCGACCTGGGAAATTTGTAAAAGGGGGTGTGAAATGGGCTGGGTACCGGTTGGGTATATGAATTCATTGAAATTAAAGAAAAAGCATTCCTATTGAGCGTAACATCCCAGGATAAGACCAAGTGTCCTGGTCCGGTGTGTGGCGCCCGATTGGAATCTTTAACAAATTGGGGGCTCGAGTCGGGGATTCAGTTTGTTTATTCACCTTATTCAGCTTAACACAGCAGACTAACCTCCAAGGTAGGAATACTTTGTGTAGTTGGAATACTGGGTTACACTGTAGATGCACCTCCCCAAAACAAAAATCCTAAGTGCCAGGCCTGTGTATAAAATTAAAGCTAAATCAACCTTAAAAATAGACAAAAAGCAATAGAATACAGATTACCCATCTATAAATAAATTAATAAAGAAAGAACACTTTCCAAAATGGCCACCGTAGAGATCAACATAGCTAGGGAGCACCTACTGCTCACATTATTTGTCAGTGGGGGAATGGCCAGAACAAGATGAAGAAGTCTGGCGAGAAGAAATAACGCAACAGGTCACCGCCATAGACATGGATTAACGGCAGGACGGTGGCCTATTACAACAAGCATTGAGCGAGTTATACATGACTCCGAAACTTAAAGAGGACCAGAATAAAATTGTCAGAATTGGGGTATATATCTATCACCACATGGGAGTTATGTGGGAAAAGCATGAGGAAAATACAACTCGCGCAAAATCAATCCAAACCTTTAGCTGAAATCCAGACCGAACAAAAATTTGCGGAACAAAACTTGCAAAAGAGCCAAGATTCTGAGGCAGAATCTAGAAATTACATACAAAAATTAAAAGAGGACTTGGCTCTCCAATAGCAGAATAATCTAGACCAAGAGGTCCAATAAAATGCTTTAATAATGGAGTGCCAAGAAAAGGTTCACTCCTTGGAACAGGGTCAACTAAAATTAGAACAAGTGAGATACAATAATGCTAGCACAGAGCAAATGGCCACTTTACGGAATCAGATAAAAAAAATTGGAAGAGGAAAATAATAAATTAATTATGAAAGACCTCCACTCTCAATCAGAATTTGATGAGGAGCGCCAGAAATTAGGCGCTATAACACAACAAAGAGATGACCTGGCTGAACAAAGTGGTGCCCTGTATCAGGAGAAAGAGGCCCTATACCAGGAAATGTGCAGTTTAAAAATCAATCTGGAGAAAAGGGAGTCAGACCTTCAGGTACTGACTGGTATAAAAGAAGAATGTGATAAAATAATGGGATGTAGCAGACAGATGGAACTCGAGTTAGAGCAGGCCTTAGAGGCTCTAAATGTGCAGAAAAGGGAGGCTCGCCTCCTACAACAAAAATTGTCTCAGGGTGCCCAAACTATACAGGCAGCACAAAAAGATAACAAGATCCTTTGTGAGGAGAATGATGGAAGTGAAAGTGGTAGCTCAAGAGCGGGTCATAGAGGCCATTAAAACCCTGATAGCCAAGCAAAAGGCTCAGAGCTTTGCCTATTATCAAGAGATAGGGGCTGAGTGTTACGCTCACCTGGTATCCACGGGGACGCCCTTCGGCCCTGGTTGCTGGATTCCCCCCGGACCCTTCCTGAGTTCGGATGGTGCCTTGGATGGAAGTCGGGCCTGAAAGCACAGGAGGACTGGATTTAGGATCAGATTCAGTCTCCTCCCACCTGCCCCTGGATTCGACCCGATAGCCCTCTCCTCACCTTGTCGTGATGTCTGGCGTGCTCTCCGTCCTGCCTTCTGTGCAGGGGTGCGTAGTCTTCTGCGGGCTTGAGTGACCGAGTTAACTTCACTAGTGCTTGCCCATTCAAGTGTCTTTTGAGGAAGGTAAGTCTGATTAAGGCAGTCTGTATATGTCCTTGCCTTCCTTTCTTGTGATTAATGTCTTTTGTTTATTCCCCTCTCAGGTGCACGGAGGTTCGGAGAATGCGCAGCTTGGATCGGGCTCCTGCCAGAATGGAGGACGCAGGGGCATACAAAGAATTGGTAGGTAATGCGCGTAGTGCGGCGCTATTAGGTCTTTAACTTGCTAACCTGTATTCTGTATTCCTTTTCAGGTTGCAAGGGTCTTTTCGGGCGTGTGAAGAGTTCTGGAGCGATGCCGGCCTAGTGTCACGACCCTCGCCCAAAACCCCCTCTGGCAAACCCATTGGCCAGGTGGAGTCAGGACTTGGGCCTCTAGAGCCTGGCATCCTCTTCAAAAGCCCTCCTGGGGCCAGTCCTGGCGCCTATGGCGCCAGGCTCATACACCATGAAAAACATGTGCTTGGGAACTACTTTATTGTGTTTGTCAGCCAACATGGAGGCATCCACATAGCTTGGTTCCTAGGAACCAAGCTATGCGGTCTAGTGTTTTGGGTGTGGTAGCCTAGGGGCTACTTTACCTGGACTATTTTGTTGGGGCTATTTAAACCACACCCGAGCAAGACAACATGCTTCGCGTTACTTTGCAGTTTGCAACATGACGCTCACCGTGTCCAGCTATACCCACGAACCCCGGAGAAGCAGAACCTGCAAGGAGACAATTGGAACATCATTCGCAGTAGCATCTTACCTGCAGTCTTCATCTTTAGCTACTTGCAGCTCCTGAGAACAGCTTCCTTGAATCTGCACGCCTCCCGGACTGAACGACCTGAAAGAGGAAGATAGAGGCAACATTAAAGAAAGCATAAGAGACATTGCAAATTATGAACTGCTCTAAAGGCTTACCTGGCTGGTCGCCTCTCGGCTGGCACCACTTTGGAAATTCCACACGCGCTGAAGAACACTGCGACCTACTAGAAAAGAAGGGAAACACAGGTTAGCAAAGGCAAGACATCGTAGCGCTGCGCATAGCGCTTACTTACCGCATCATAGCGCTCTTAATGCGCCATCATTTACCAGCGAGGCTCAACCAAGCCAGTTTGCCGCGCTGAAGCTCTGCATACCTAAGGGAGAAAAAGAGACATTATTAAACAAAGAAAGGCATGCAGGATAGCAACAATACTAAACAACAGCAATAAGACCTACCTGAACGATATCAAACGGGCCGGCGTCAGTGAAGTAACTGGACCGCACACGCCCACGAAAGACAACGCGCCCCTGCAAAGAAGGCAAGATGGAGAGCACGCCTAACTCTACCACAAGGCAGAACTTCCCCACAGACCACATCTGGGCACCACTGAGAAGTATACCAGGGAGTAACCCGGCTGGGTGGCGTCCCTGTGGATACTAGGTGAGCGTAACAGAATGCGAAGCCTACCATAACAAATCCACCTGGGCGCCATGGATACATCAGAAATGGACCAATTTGCCCAATTACTAGGAGAGCTTTGTGCTGAGGTTCATTCTGCCCGACAAGAGACTAATGCTCTCCGGAGGGATTTGCTAGTGACCAAAGATCGTACGGAGGAGATCAGTAGGCAGATCCTGCAATCACAGGCAGGGCAGACTCCTTTGCCTGGGAGCAATCCACTGATGCAAAACCCCACCTTACCATCTACTACCCCCACTCCAGTACAGATCACGTTACCTGGAACAGTTCCCCTGATACCACCAGAAAGGTTCTCAGGCGACCCACGGAAGTATGTGGCATTCATCAATCAGTGTCGCCTTCATTTTCTTTGTAGGCCTGGAGCATTTCCAAACGACCAAGCTCGGGTAGCTTTTGTCTTATCATACCTGAGTGGTAGTGCAGCAGATTGGTCGGTGCCATTGGTGACCCATGACAATCCTCTATTATATGACTTTGGGGGGTTCCAGAGAGAAATGGAAAAACTTTTTGCTCGCCATACCCAGGAACAAGCAATAGACAATGAACTCTTATCCCTCCAACAGGGGAATCAAGACTTATTAACGTACATTGCTACCTTCAACAGACTGGTTGCCGGAGCTAGGAGGCCAGAAAACAAAAGAACCATGTTATTCCATCGAGGCTTACGAGGCGAATTAAAGGACGTTTTAGCCCAGGTGGTTCATCCACCCAGAGACTGTGCTGAATTCATAAATCTGGTCATGCAGCTAGACCACCGGTTGCAGGACCGAAAAGCAGACCGGTCTAAGACGGACCCTCGGACCGTGTATGTTCGACCAAGGGAAAACACATCCTGTGTACTTGAAAACGCTGTAGAACCCATGCAGATTGGAGGGTTACGGCCTCCATTAACAAAACAAGAGTGGGACAAAAGAAGACAACAACAACTTTGTTTGTATTGTGGGAAACCAGGACATTTCCTGAAGGACTGTCCAGTAAAACCCCCAAAAAGAACAGTCAGGGCCACAGAGAAGGATGAAGTTAAGGAATTGGAAAACTACCAAGCTCGACAAACGTAGAGATCAGTTTGTCGAGTGAGAAGAAAGAGTTGGTGACCTCGCACTTTGCAATACCAGTGATCTTAATTAACCACCAACGGTCGTCAAGAATGCATGCCATTGAAGCATACATTGACAGCGGAGCAGTTGGAAATTATATTGATCAAGAACTGGCAGCAGAGATGGGCCTTCCTTTGTGTTCTAAGCCAACTATGGACAAGGTAACCACCATGGATAGGACAGAAATCGCTTCCAGAACAGTCACCCAGTGCACAGCCAGGGTAACCTTGTTGTGCCAAGACGGACATCGGGAGACTATTTTGTTTGATCTCATCAGGGCACCTCAGTTCAGGCTAATACTAGGGATGCCATGGTTGGTTGCTCACAACCCTTTGATAGACTGGCGGGCATGAAAATTAACCTTCCCTGGTGACTGCTCCCTGCCTGCTATTATCAAGAGGAGAAACCCAACGTCTGTATCCCCATGACTCCCGGAGCGACCGTATCAACCCTGGGAGTAACTAATACCTTGCCAAGTGAATACCATGATTTCCAGGATGTATTCCGAAAGGACCAAGCCAATACATTGCCGCCGCACAGGCCCTATGACTGTCAGATCGACCTTGTTCCTGGTGCAAAAATCCCTTGCAGCAGGATCTACGCTCTCACAGAACCGGAAAACCTTCATTTGAAATCCTATTTAGACCAGTACCTTGCAAACGGATGTATCCGTCCTTTGAAGTCCCCCGCAGCCAGTCCTTTGTTCTTCGTACCAAAGAAGGAAGGGTACTTGACAACCTGTATTGACTACCGCGCATTGAACCAGATCACCACGAAGAACTGCTACACCTTGCCACTCATCCCTGAGATGCTAGACCAAGTCAATGATGCCCAGATTTATACCAAATTGGACCTTCGAGGAGCGTACCACCTAGTTCGAGTCAGGAACGGAGATGAATGGAAAACCGCCTTCCGCACTAAGTACGGCTTGTTTGAATATCAAGTCATGCCTTTCGGGTTATGCAACGCTCCTGTGGCATTCCAATATTTCATGAATTAAGTCTTGAGGGAGTCAATTGATTTGTGCGCTTTAGTGTACATAGACGACATCTTAGTGCACTCAGCCTCGGAACAAGATCATGTCACCCACGTTCGTTCAGTCCTCACCAAGCTCGGTCAACATCGCTTGTTTACAAAGCTTGAAAAATGCTTTTTTCACGTCACCGAAGTAGAGTTTCTTGGTTTTATCCTTACTCCAGGAGGCATCAGAATGGACGTGCACAAGGTAGATGCCATTGTGAAATGGCCTTCACCGGCGTCTCTGAAAGGGGTACAAAGCATGCTGGCCTTTGTGAATTTCTACCGCCCGTTCATCCCAGACTTCTCTCAGGTTGTGCACTCAATCACAGTACTATTACGAAAAAACAATAAAAAGTTTGCTTGGACTGAAGAAGCAGAAGAAGCCTTTCAGGAACTTAAACAAAGGTTTACCTCCGCTCCAATCCTGCGACATCCTCGTCCAGACCTCCCTTATGTCGTTGAAACTGATGCGTCCAGTCTAGCAATGGGGGCTGTCCTTTTACAGAGAGACCCGGAAACCGGCCAACTACATCCTGTGGCCTTCTGGTCAAAAAAGTTCTCACCTCCAGAGATTAATTATGCCATCATGGAAAAGGAACTACTGGCTATCAAATCCGCCTTTAAAGCCTGGCGCCACTACCTTCTGGGGGCCAGGCACACCATTACAGTCATCACAGACCACCGAAACCTGCAATATCTCAAAACAGCCAAAGCCCAGTCCTCGCGCCAATTACGGTGGGCCCTTTTCTTTGCCAAATATGATTATGTAATCACGTTTCGACCAAGGGTCAGAAACGGAAAGGTGGATGCCTTATCTCGTATGGGCATAGATGAAATGGTATATACAACTCCAGACCCAGTACCTATTATACCTGAAGACAAACTCTTGGGGATCACGACAGCCTTAACATAAGCAGAACTACGAAAAGAAATTCAACGGACAATGAATCCTGATGCTTTCCTCGCATGGCAAACTTAAGGAGAAAAATATTCCATCAAGGACCATCTACCCTTTTTTAGGGATCGCCTATATGTACCCAAGAAGGAATTACAACATCATACTATTTCAAGTTATCACGATTCACTGATCGAAGGGCACCCTGGGATCGCCAAAACCCTAGCTAAGGTGAAAGAGAACTTTTGGTGGCCTACCTGGCGTAAGGACATCATTCAGTATATTCAGTCCTGCGGTGTCTGCTCACAAAATAAATCACAGAAACAAAAATCATCTGGTCTCCTACAACCATTGGACATTCCTCCAGTTCCATGGCACACTCTTTCCCTTGACTTCATCCCTGATCGACCTCCCAGCCAAAGGTTCAACACCATCCTTGTAGTTGTGGACTTATTCTCGAAGATGGCACACTTTATTCCTCTCAAAGGCCTCCCAGATGCATCCACATTAGCAAAGGTATTCCTAGAGGGCGTTGTTAAGCTACATGGCTTCCCTTCAGTTCTGGTCTCCGATCGAGGCAGCCAGTTTGTATCCAACTTCTGGAAAAAATGTTTTGCTATGGCGCAGATCGACATTCGGCTATCTATCAGTCACCATCCCCAAACAGACAGTCAAATCGAGAGAATCAATCAGACGCTCAAGCAATATTTACGGTGCATGCTGCACCACGACAAAGGAATTGGAAAGACTTACTATGGATAGCCGAATATGCATATAACAATTCCTTGCATTCAAGCACGGGAAAAACGCCCTTATATACCCTTTATGGCAGACATCCACGTACCTCTGAACTAGACCTTCCAGCCAGTTTGGAAATGCCAGCGGTAACGACTCTACACACAACCATTACTCAGGCTTTCAAAAAGGCGAAGGAACATCTTATTCATGCCAAAGAAAAACAAAAGAGATTCGCCGACCAATACCGAAAAAAGGCCCCTGAATATCAAGTAGGAGACAAAGTTTGGTTAGGCGCTAAATTCGCACCCATCAAGGGAACCCAGACCTTTCATCCCAGATACTTAGGACACTATACCATTAAGGCAATTATCAACCCAGTAGCCGTGAAACTGGATTTACCACCTAATCTACAAATCCACCCGGTATTTCATGTGTCCCTCTTGAAACCAATGCAACTCGGCACGCGGATTGGGACACCACCTAAGCCCATAATTGTTGACGGAGAACCAGAATTCAAAGTCAAAGGATATCCTGGATTCTAAATACTCTAGGTCCAAGTTATATTATCTTGTTGATTGGAAAGGATTTGGGCCACAAGATAGATCCTGGGAGCCCAGTGAGAACATCCACGCACCACGTCTAATCAGGAAATTCCATCGGAACTTCCCAACTAAACCTGGGCCAGACAGAAGGAACTCCGTGGGAGGGGCCTTAGGGGGGAGTGCTGTCATGACCCTCGCCCAAAACCCCCTCTGGGTTAAACCCATTGGCAAGGTGGAGTCAGGACTTGGGCCTCTAGAGCCTGGCATCCTCTTCAAAAGCCCTCCTGGGGCCAGTCCTGGCGCCTATGGCGCCAGGCTCAATCACCATGAAAAACATGTGCTTGAGAACTACTTTATTGTGTTTGTCAGCCAACATGGAGGCATCCACATAGCTTGGTTCCTAGGAACCAAGCTATGCGGTCTAGTGTTTTGGGTGTGGTAGCCTAGGGACTACTTTACCTGGACTATTTTGTTGGGGCTATTTAACCCACACCCGAGCAAGACAACACGATTTGGTTACTTTGCAGTTTGCAACGTGATGCTCACCGTGTCCATCTATACCCACGAACCTCGGAGAAGCAGAACCTGCAAGGAGACAAAAGGAACATCATTAGCAGCAGCATCTTACCTGCAGTCTTCATCTTTAGCTACTCGCAGCTCCTTGAATCTGCACGCCTCCCGGACTGAACGACCTGAAAGAGGAAGATAGAGGCAACATTAAAGAAAGCATAAGAGACATTGCAAATTACGAACTGCTCTAAAGGCTTACCTGGCTGGTTGCGTCTCGGCTGGCACCACTCCGGAAATTCCACACACGCTGAAGAACACCGCGCCCTACAAGGAAAGAAGGAAAAAACAGGTTAGCAAATGCAAGGCAGCGCTGCACATAGCGCTTACTTACCACATCATAGCGCTCTTAATGCGCCATCATTTACCAGTGAGGCTCAACCAAGCCAGTTCGCCGCGCTGAAGCTCTGCATACCTAACGGAGAAAAAGAGACATTATTAAACAAAGAAAGGCATACAGGATAGCAACAATACTAAAGAACAGCAATAAGACGAACGATATCAAACGGGCCGGCGTCAGTGAAGTAACTGGACCGCACACGCCCACGAAAGACAACGCGCCCCTGCAAAGGAGGCAGGACGGAGAGCACGCCTAACTCTAACACAAGGCAGAACCTTCCCCGCAGACAACATCTGGGCACCAGTGAGAAGTATACCAGCGAGTAACCCGGCTGGGTGGCGTCCCTGTGGATATCAGGTGAGCGTAACACCTAGAAATGCCCAGCCGGGTGAGGTTCTCATGATGACTGAGGCAAGCGTCATGAGTAACTTGTTTTAACGTTGTATTTCTCTCTCTCTCTCCCCAGGTGCTTTGTTCCGGTGCATTTGTGATGTCCCGATGATGCTGCCGACTGGATGGATGACCGCGAGCAGCAGAAGATGGACAATCAACGGGCAGAGGCAGGATGGAGTTCGCAGGCAGGTAAGTAGAGACTGCTAATGATGTTCTTTGTCTCCTCTGCAGGTCCATGGTTCAAGGATCGCTGGTGTCTGGACATGATGAGCGTCACGCTGATGGCTACAGAATAACGCAAAGCACGTTTTTTAACTCAGGTGTGGTTTATATAGCCCTCAAGTAAAATAGTCCAAGTAAAGTAGTCTGGGCTACCACACCCTAAAACACTCAAGCGCACAGTCTGGTTCTAGGAAGTAGATTGTGTGGGTGCCTCCATGTTGACTTGCAGGCCTCCAAAGAAAAAGTAGTCCCTTCAAGGAGATTCCCAATCCTGACCATGAGCCTGGCGCCAAAGGTGCCAGAACTGACTCCAGGAGAGTCTATGAAAATAGTGCAAGGCCCTTGGGGCCCCAGCTGGACCTTGAGTCTTAACCCTGCCTGGCATGTGAGCATGCCAGTGGGGTTTTGGGTGAAGGGTCGCGACAGCATTCCCCCGTAAGGCCCCTCCCAAGGTGGCTTTTCTGCCTGGTCCGGGTTTGGCTGGGAAGTTCAGATGAAATGTCCTAATCAAGCGTGGTACATGAATGTTTTCGCTAGGTTCCCAGGATCTGTCCTGAGGGCTGTAACCCTTCCAATCGACTAAGTAGTATAGTTTGGACCTGGTATATTTAGAATCCAAGATCTCTTTTACTTTGAACTCTGGTTCCCCATCGACCATTATGGGTTCTGGTGGTGGCTTAACTCGTGTACCAGGTTTTACCGGTTTTGGAAGCGAGACGTGGAATGCCGGGTGTATTCGCATGATGGCTGGTAGTGCTAGTTTAACAGCAGCCAGGTTGATAATGGCTTTGACAGAATAAGGTCCCAAATAGCGAGGATGAAAAGTCTGAGTTCCTTTTAGGGGTATATATTTTGCGGCTAGCCATACCCTGTCTCCTATTTGATAGTCAGGGGCCTTCTTCCGGTGTTGGTCAGCAAATCTCTTTCTTGGCGAGGATTAAATGGGCTGTTGCTTTTTTAAAGGCCTGAGAGATGGTTGCATGAAGAGTTTTTACTGCTGGCATTTCTAAACAGGGAGGGCTGTCTAGTTCAGAAGTACGTGAATGGCTGCCGTAGAGGGTGTAGAAAGGGGTTTGTCCAGTACTGGAATGCAATGAATTGTTGTAAGCATATTCGGCTATCCATAATAGGTTTCTCCAAGTTCCCTCTACCTGGTGCAGCATGCACCGTAGGTATTGTTCGAGAGTCTGGTTGGTCCTCTCTATTTGACCATCTGTTTAGGGATGATGGCTGGTGGATAATCGGATGTTGATTTGAGCTATAGAGCAGCACTTTTTCCAAAAGTTGGATACGAATTGACTGCCTCGGTCAGAGATCAGAACTGATGGGAAACCATGTAGTTTAATAATGTTTTCCAGGAACACCTTTGCTAGGTGAGATACATCCGGGAGACCCTTAAAAGGGATAAAGTGTGCCATTTTTGAAAATCAGGGGTGATAGCCACCGGATCTGGAGTTGCATACACCTACTTCTACTAAATTAGTGTTGAATCCTTGGCTGGGAGGCAAGTCTGTGATAAAGTCGAGAGAGAGTGTGTGCCATGGTGCAGGAGGAATTGTCAATGGTTGCAGAAGGCCAGCTGGTTTCTGTTTCAGCGACTTGTTTTGTGCACACACCCCACATGGCTGGAGATATTGGATGATGTCCCGACGCCAAGTAGGCCACCAATAGTTACGTTTTAATTTGGCTAGGGTTTTGGCAATCGAGGGGTGACCCTCCATCAGGGAATCGTGATAATCCGAAATGATTTGCTGTTGTAGTTCTGTTTTAGGCACATACAGACGGTCACCAAAATATGGTAGTTGGTTCTTAATCGTGTATTGTTCTCCTCTCGTATGCCATTCCAGTAAGATATTAGGGGGTAGTTCCCGTTGAATCTCATTTCTGAGTTTGGTTTAAGTTAAAGCTGTGGTGAGGCCTAAGAGCTTGTCTTCGGGAGTGATAGGCACCGGATCTGGAGTTGCATACACCTTCTTATCGATGCCTATACGAGACAATGTGTCAGCTTTCCTGTTCCTTATCCCTGGTCGATAAGTGATCACGTAATCCAATTCTGCAAAGAAAAGGGCCCATCGTAGTTGGCGTGAAGATTGTGCCTTTGCTGTTTTCAAATACTGTAGGTTTCTGATGGTCTGTAATTACTGTGACCGTATGTTTGGCCCCCAAGAGATAATGTCGCCATGCCTTGAAGGCAGATTTAATAGCGAGAGGCTCCTTGTCGTTGATGGTGTAATTGAGTTCGGGAGGTGAGAATCTTCGCGACCAGAAGGCCACAGGGTGCAACTGGCCGGTTTCAGGGTCCTTTTGAGAAAGAACAGTCCCCATAGCCATACTGGAGGCATCTGTTTCAACGATGTAAGGGAGAACCGGGCGAGGGTGTTGTAAAATCAGGGTGGAGGTGAACTTTTTCTTTTGTTCTTGGAAGGCCTTTTTGGCATCTTCTGTCCACATGAATTTTTTATTGTTTTTTCGTAGGAGCAACGTGATCAGATGCACAATCTGAGAGGAGTCTGGAATGAACCGACGGTAAAAGTTTGCAAAGCCCAGCATGCTCTGGGCCCCTTTTAACGAATTTGGAGAAGGCTTTTGTTAATGGTGGTCGTATGCCTCTGATCTGCATGGGCTCTGTGGTATTCTCTGACATGCGTGGAGCAGGATCCCTGGTCCGCAGATACATGGCCTGAGAGTCAGACCTGGACCAGTCTGCCTTCCGATCTTGCAATCAGTGATCTAATTGCACAACCAGGTTGATAATTTCAATACAGTCTCTAGGTGGATCAACCACCTAGGCCAGGACGTCCTTCAATTTCCCTCGAAGGCCTCTGTGAAATAACGTGGTTCTCTTATCTTCAGGCCACCTAGCTTCAGCAACTAGCCTATTGAAGGTTGCTATGTATGTTAATAAGTCTTGATTCCCCACCCGGAGTGACAGGAGCTCATTGGCTACAGCAAGTTCTTGGGTATGAAGAGCAAAGAGCTTTTCCATCTCCCTTTGGAAACGCCCAAAGTCACGTAGTAAAGGGTCATCATAGCTCACAAGCGGCACTGACCAATCTGCTGCACTTCCACTCAGGTATGACAGAACAAAGGCTACCCGTGCCTGATCGTTGGGGAATGCGCCCGGTCGGCAGAGGAAGTGAAGACGACATTGATTCGTAAATGCAGCATACTTCCTGGGGTCTCCTGAAAATCGTTCCGGCGGTGCTAAAGGAACTGCTCTGGGTAAAGTGATCTGCACTGGAGCGGCAGGTAACGTGGGTGCCTGTGCCGGTGGGTTATTTCCAGGCAATGGAGTTTGTCCGGCCTGTGATTCTAGTAACTGCCTGCTCATTTCTTCGGTGCGATCCTTAGTGACAACTAGATCCCTTCGTAGGTTAGTGGTCTCTTGCCTAGCAGAATGAACCTCGGCGCGTAACTGTCCTAATAACTTAGCCAGTTAGTCAAATTCTGATGTCTCCATGGCACCCAGGTGGATGTTATTAAGGCTTTGCGTTCTGTTACGCTCACCTGGTATCCACGGGGACGCCCTTCGACCCTGGTTGCTGGATTCCCCCCGGACCCTTCCTGAGTTCGGATGGTGCCTTGAATGGAAGTCGGGCCTGAAAGCACAGGAGGACTGGATTTAGGATCAGATTCAGTCTCCTCCCACCTGCCCCTGGATTCGACCCGATAGCCCTCTCCTCACCTTGTCGTGATGTCTGGCGTGCTCTCCGTCCTTCCTTCTGTGCAGGGGTGCGTAGTCTTCTGCGGGCTTGAGCGACCAAGTTAACTTCACTGGTGCTAGCCCATTCAAGTTTCTTTTGAGGAAGGTAAGTCTGATTACGGCAGTCTGTATATGTCCTTGCCTTCCTTTCTTGTGATGAATGTCTTTTCTTTATTCCCCTCTCAGGGGCACAGAGGTTCGGAGAATGCGCAGCTTGGATCGGGCTCCTGCCAGAATGGTGGACGCAGGGGCGTTCAACGAATTGGTAGGTAATGTGCGAAGTGCGACGCTATTATGTCTTTAACTTGCTAACCTGTATTCTGTATTCCTTTTCAGGTCGCAAGTGTCTTTTCGGGCGTGTGAAGAGTTCCGGAGCGATGCCGGCCTAGAAATGCCCAGCCGGGTGAGGTTCTCGTGATGACTGCGGCAAGCTTCGTGAGTAACTTGTTTTAACATTGTCTTTCTCTCTCTCTCTCCCCAGGTGCTTCGTTCCAGTGCGTTTGTGATGTCCCGATGATGCTGCCGACTGGATGGATGACCGCGAGCAGCAGAAGATGGACAGTCGACGGGCAGAGGCAGGATGGAGTTCACAGGTAGGTAAGTAGAGATGGCTAATGTTCTTTGTCTCCTCTGCAGGTCTGTGGTTCAAGGATCGCCGGTGTCTGGACACAATGAGCGTCACGTTGCTGGCTGCAGAATAACGCAAAGCACGTTTTGTAACTCGGATGTGGTTTATATAGCCCTCCAGTAAAATAGTCCAGATAAAGTAGTCCTGGCTACCACACCCTAAAACACTGCCCCGCACAGTGTGGTTCTAGGAACTAGACTGTGTGGGTGCCTCCATGTTGACTTGCAGGCCTCCAAAGAAAAAGTAGTCCCTTCAAGGAGATTCCCAATCCTGACCATGAGCCTGGCGCCAAAGGCGTCAGGATTGACTCCAGGAGAGTCTATGAAAATAGTGCAAGGCCCTTGCGGCCCCAGCTGGACCTTGAGTCTTAAACCTGCCTGGCATGTGAGCATGCCAGTGGGGTTTTGGGTCAAGGGTCGTGACACTGAGAAGAAAAAACTAGCAAGGCTGGAGAGAGAGTATTCTAGATCTAATACCAACTGGAGGGACCCCAAATAGGTTGAGAGGGACAGGGAAACCCCTGATCATAGTATGGTGACCTCTATGCCTAGGGGCTCAAATACATTTAATACATTGAACGCTGCTGACTTCCTGTCTACTGGGTCACAGGGACCAGAAACCATGAGGCCGGCGGAATTAAATAGGTTTAGTATGATGGATCTGACACATCAGCACCCCCAGAAATTGATGGACGGGCGTCCCAGTATAGATATCAAAACATTAAGGATGATGTCTCTGAGAAGGAAGTCTCCTATGAGGGGAAAGTCAGGGAATTAGATTTACAGAAATACTACCTTCCAAGGGACCAGTTGGCTCAATCTGTAGAAAATTTGAATGAAAGAAGGCCCAAAAAGAGCATTTTAAAGACCTCCACCCAATCAGGGCAGTGGGGGGATCATCCGTCAACCCTGGAAGCAGGGAGGAGTCAGAAGACTACTCTCTGGTGCTCCACCGGGGAGTAGAAGCTAGGCCCCACCATTCTGCAAGCCCTTCCCGAGCTCAAAGAATCAGGGAGCGCCTAGAAGACCAGGAGGGGTCCTCTAACAGTAACGCCTCTGAATCTGAGCGTGAGTGGACTCGGGTGACTAAGCCAAAGAAGGCAAATAAATTAAAGAGATTATGGCAAAAGACCCCATTAGGCAGATTAAGGCCATTAGGAGTTTCATAACTCCATACCATAAAAACGCAAAATATTCTGTCTGGGAACATTTGGAACTCTATGAGCAAATGATGGACACTTTTCACCTGAAAGACAACCAGAACTGCATAGATTATGCTAATTGGACGTTCTTTCCAGAGTACTCCAGCTTCTTTGCTGGACTAGAGGACCAGAACCATTCAAGATGGTCCACCTACAGGGCAGCCATCTTGGAACACTTTTCCGCCAACAGAAAACCCCAAGAGGCTCGCACATGCGGCCTACAATTTGCAGTGCGGGGAAGATCAGGCCCCACGATAATTTGTGCAGGAGCTAAAAACGCGCCTTTGCACAAACCACTAGGAGGGTGCGCACAGATAGCAGGGAGTTTATAACTACCTTCTTTCATGAGCTCCCAAAGTATATTATGACCCAGCTGGTGAAGGATTTCCACAATAGAAGATCTCTGGACTGGTAGAGCAGGCGACCCGCATTTATGAAGTCCAAAAACTTGCAGAAAATAAAAATCAGACCAAAAACCCCAAACCAGCCAACACCCCTGCTGCTTCTAAGGTAGCAGAGGTGAAGGTTGCCCCCATTTTAGACCTACAAATGGGGGAGCCTAAAAATGCACCAATCCCAAACCAGCAAAACCAGAGGCCCAGAAGGTCTTCAGGCCAATCACAAACAGGTGGCAATCAGGGAGGTAATCCCACTAATGGGACCCCTAATTCTCCTGATTATATTAGTCCCAGGTACAAGGGCATCCGGCCTATCTTGGGGTATGTATGGACTCTTCCCACCCAAGGGGGGGGTCCCGCCAGGTAAGTACTCCCCCAGGAAACTTCCCTCCTAACTTCCCTCAGGAGGGCAGTAACCCCCCAAATCCCGGGTTAAGTCTCTTTCCCCAGTACCCTCAAAACCCCAACCTGCAGGGCAACCTTCCTTTCTTTCCCCGGTTTCAGGAGCCCAGACAACCCAACCCGTGTGAGGGGAGTACAAGGGGGGAGGGCTAGCAAAATCCACCATCTCCAGGGTACTACGGGAGAAAGGATAGTTACCCTTCCCGTGAACAACACAGGTATGAGCAAAGACCCCCGTACCAACCGGAACAGGTGTCCCAAATGGAGCGCCAGGTCCAGAACCTTACCCAGGATCTGGGTTGCATGTTGAGGGCTCAACAGAACCCTCAGATGAACATGGCGGCTCAGAACCCCACAAACCAAGGGTCTGGCACCCGAGAATATTGACAGGGGGAGAACCCTGACAATTCACCGGTTCCAGAGGAGGAGGCATGGGAATAAGGTGGGTATAAAGCCCCGGAACCGGGACAAAAATCTCCTTCCCCTGAAAATCTGCAACCCAGGGAACAGAGGATGGGTAGGAGAAATAAAGACCTCAAAAAGGCCCATTTTGGTGAGGAAGTTAGTGTCCTCCAATTTGAAGGGGAAGAATCCTTAGAGGATTCTGGGAAAACAATCTTCTACTTCAGGGACTGCGGAATTACTCCCAAAGAAAAATGGGTCCCGAGAGATCCAAATGAAGACTGGGTGGGTTTGGGGACTGATGCAGAGTCACACATCCCTGAACCCTAGAATTGTCACCCAGAGAAGAAAATAGTAATGGGGGGATCCTCCCCACAAATTGGTTGTAGTGACTGCCACCCGGAAGGCGGGGCAGCACAGAGCTAAGGCAAACAGGGGATTCCAAAATCCCCACTATTTCAGGATGTCACATTTTTATTACAAATCCCCAGACTCTGACACAGAAAACTGTCCAAAATGCACAGCATCAGAGTCCAGAATAAAGAAATTGACCACCCAGCTTGCCCAAAATGCACATTACCTTTGCCTGCTTGAGGAGAAGGAGGGTAGATTTTATGCCCCGGTCCAAGTGCAAGGGCAATGTACATTTCCAGCACTGGTGGACACTGAATACCAAGCAACTCTTCTGTCAAAAAGGGCCTTTGATCAGCTAAATTCAGGAAGGGTGGAGAGATACCAGATCCCTCTCAACCCTCTTCCTGGACAACTCCAGAACATTCGATGGGAATGAAATTCCTGTTCCGGGGAGAGCGGATTTGGAAATAAAAATTGGGCGACACAAAGTGAAACACCCAGTCAAAGTCGTGACTCCAGAGGGCACCCCCTGTCCATTAGGGAATGGCATCCTTTGTAGGTTGTCTCCCCTAATAGACTGTTTGAACAAGGTACTCTGGACTCAGACTCACAGGCCAATAAAATTAAAATAAAGTGTCAACCATGTTAGTCTAAATGGCACATGCCACATGGTTGAACAAAAATCAGATCAAATTAAGTTTCATCTTCAAAATAATGAAATACCTGACGTTACAATAATTGCTGTAGGACAACAAACTGGTGATGGGAACTCCTCTCCATTCCTGAAAATCAACCTTCCTTCCAGTTTCAAGTGGCATTCCACACTGGAAGGAAATACTTTGAATTTCTATACCAATTCACAATCTGAAAATCCCAATTCTATAGCCGAAATTGATAACTAACCAGCACAAAGCGTAGCTGGCATTCAGAAGAAGGGCGAACAGCTCTTCTTCCCGATTCAGTTAAATGACGGGAGGGAGTCTGTTCTCGCCCGAGATGACCTGAATAGCGAGGAAAGCTTCATCAACGAAGTATTATTCAGGAAACTCCCAAAACACCAGACCCTGCCCGCTGTTGAGTCAGTTTATCAGTGTGTGTGGGGCCTGGAAATTCCCTGTTCCAAACATCTTCTGCTTAGCAGTTGTATGATAAAAATGTCTATAGGTGACAAAAGCATAGAACACAATTGTTGGGTCGTGCAAGGTGTTCCTTACGCCTTTTACATTGGCAGTCACATCCTCAACCGACTCGAAATTAATTTGGATCCCAGTTATTGACTCCCAACTGGAGAGTAAATCTCAGGGCCCTGGCAATCCTAAAGAAAGCCTTCCGGTCAGCCCCATTGTTACCGTAGGCAACTGAAGTTCACAAATGGAGAAGAGGTCACCATCCCAGGCCTCGCCTACAGAATCCGTACCCCCAAAGGAGAACTGACAGAAGAGAAATGGGTCAATATTAATCAGCTAAAGAGTTGTCACCATAGGTACACTTTGCAGCAAATTGCGGAGCCAAGAGAAAAGCAAATAAAGGAGACATCTGAAGTATGAGAATAAGAAAAAAGAAGAACCAGAAGGGAACAGATAGATTTATAGGTATAATTATTTAACTGAAAGTATTTTTCTTCATTTTCAGGATGAAAGGGATTCCCCAAAATTCGAACCAAAATCGAAAGTTATCTGTGTCTTGTGAGTGAGCTTTTGTCTTGGTATCTGAATATTGTCATTATTGCAATGTATGTGTGTCCCACTGCTGTCACCCTTTCCGGAGGGAAGTCAGTGGGAAAATGTAGTAACCGGTTCTTTATCTTGCACCCTTCAAAGACCACGGAGGACCTCCACGGGGACCTGGAAAGGAGAAATCAAGGAAAATCTGGGGGTGTCGCTCAACACCATAAAGGAAGACCTCAGGGAAAGCTGTGTGTGTCGTTCCACGCTCCAACGAGAGACAGCGAGAGGATCGTGGCGTAGCGCTCCCTGATGGAAGAAGGACTCCTACCTGATGAACCCATTTTGCCCTAACAATGAACCCCACATTGCTCTACTCTCCCTCGAAAAAGTCTCAGAAAAGTCAGGGGGGCGGATTTGTGTACTACATTGACCCACTCAACAGAATTCTTCTCCAGAACCAAGCTGCGCTTTTGCGGTGAACAGGAAAATGGCTGCGCTGACTCATTGGGCACCATTGCGTCAAAACTGCACCTTGCAGCAACAAAAGGATGCCTGCACCATCTTGCCAAACACAGAATGGGCGTGTGGGAACAGGGAGTACACAGAGAAAGGTGCCTGGGTGTTCTGGGGTGCACCCAAAAGAAGCAAATCAAAGCAGCGCTTCTCTGCTGCTTGCAAAAACAAAATGTTCCCATTGAAAAAGAGAAATATTTACATTTAAAAATGATGCTGCTCTGACGCTATTTTCCTCTGTTTTTCATCAAACTACTGTTATTAATAAAGCTTTGCCATGCCCATCCATACCCCATTGTTCTTCAGCAGAAGAAACCATGGCCCCTGAATGACAGGCTCTGTCAAACCAAACCTGGGAAAATAAAAGACACTTCATTTTCAGCCGTACAGGAAACGCTTTACTTTTTGAGTTACAAAGTGGTTCATTATGAGTTAGGGGGTAACCATGCCACTATTAGCGGCATGGTTACCCCCTTACCGGGTACCGGGTCCGGGTTCCTTGAATGAGGAATTACCGGGCCATTGCGACCTTGGAGGGCCTGGTAATTCCTCATTCAAGGAACCTAGACCTGGTACATCCCCATTCGAGCCCCCATAGGGTTGAATGGGACTGGGGAGGGTGCTAACAACGGGCCCATTATTAACAGACCCGTTGTTAGCACCCTGGTCTGCTCGCGGGACACGCTCAGGACGCCAGGAAAAACCAGGCGTCCTTAGCGGGTTCCCGCGAGCAGACTCGTAATGCAGCGGTAAGGGGTTGACGGCTCTGGCACCTTTACCAGCGCCGTTAACCCCTTACCACCACACTCATAATGACCCCCAAAGTGTCAAAGATCAATAATTCAAAGAAACTCCAGCCCTCTGGGCCTATGTCAAGTTCAGTGCATCTGTGTTCAAACAAATTGCTGCCTACAAGAAACTAACTCTGGCTACAAAACAATGTGGGAATTCTGAGGGAAGCCTAAACCGAATTTGAAAGGAAAATGCTAGCAGCCCCACATGTTTAAATGTACTTTTGCAAATAAAGAAAAATACTTGTTTAAAAGTGTATGTTGGATAAGGCCCTGCCATTATCTAGCAATGTGAAGGGGTTTGTGCTGTGAAAAATATATGAGAGATCTTATTCAACAGGCTTTATTCTGATTTATAACCAAAATAAATGAAATAAGTTATTAAACTGCATTGGCTGGATTTTGCAAGCTCCAGAACAGGTTTTCCCTGCTGGCTAAGCTAAGGCTTCCCCCAAAAGGAATCACCCTACACTCCCAGGACACTTGGCTGATAATTACTAGGTTGGAAAACTTTGACTGACCAAGAAAAAGAAAGTTCACAAACTCATCAGACTTTCACCTGGGCACAGGCCTTCTACAATAGAAATTCTGGGACACAAGTATGTGAAAAAGAAAATCACACCTGTGACTTCTACAAGTAGCTTCAAAGAAAAACTCCATGCAGACCCTGGGCTAAGGGGGGTAGCCTGGAAAGGCATGATCATATTTGGAGGACAATGCTGAACATTTGGTTTAAACAGCTATTTTATTAAGAAACTTTTCAAACTTTTATCTTGGCAACCAGACTTTGCGGGAATGTAAAAAGTTGACAGTTTTAATGTAATTTCGTGGGTTTTAATTTAAGACATTGTAGCATTCTCTGCCATATTGGGAACAGAAATTGCAGAGAATTGGGTATGCTAAGGAAAGTATACATGATGCCATGCAAATTTCAATGCTGACATGCCTAACGATAATCCACACACATGTATAAAGTTATAGAATTTTAGGCAGAATATTTCACACTAAAAATGAACAGAAAGTATTAGAAGGGCAAAACAATGTCTTACAGACTGCAGAGTTGGACTGGCATGTGCTGCATAAAATATGTAACCTGCTTATGTAATTTGTTAAAATGCCACAATTGTACAAATGTGCCATTTATGGCAAAACTGGATTTGAGCTAAAGTAACTGTGGGAGGTTCGGCACATTGTAAAACTCACATCATAAATCTGATACCATGCCTTTGAAACCCAACCAGCTGAAAGCAAGGCGTGACCATTACCCCTGACCAATCCAGTTGTTTAGAGGCGTGCTCCCCACCACATCATCTGATGATGTCACAATGCCTTTGTAAATAAGAGTGGTTGACAGCACTCTAGACAGACTCTTTCCTGAATTTCCTGCGCCTGCGTTCCTGATCTTCTACCTTCATCTTGCCATACTCTAGAACCCACTGCAAAGCCAAAGCACAGCTGATTCCAGATCCCACTGCAAGGCCAAAGCATTGCTGACCATCCCAGTAAGGCCTCAATCCTGAAACCCCACTAAAAATCCCAATACCTAAAGGGAGAAGCTGTGGTATTCTTTTTGGGAACCATCCTGAAACCAGACCGGCTTCTTGCCCACTAACTGCATGCCCGCTGCAACCCTGCCATCCAGCTGTCCTGATTATCCAGAGCCCAGACCTTTGCGCAGCTGTCTTTTGCCAGGAGAGTCTGCTATCCGGTGACCAGAATCTTTTGTGACCAGAACCGGTTGACTGTCCAAAATCCCAGATTCAAAAGTTGACTGTGAGTATCCCACATCCCATGACACATAGTCTACCCCATCTTGACTTTTGTCTTTGTTCCACTCTCTAAGCAACCCTATCCATACCCTAATAACTTGTGTAGACTATTCTAATTCTCTGTGCACCCTGTTCTTGTTTTCTAGTGTTAGCGCAATTCTTTCATTCATCTTCTTGAGTAACTCCTTAGTGATATTTGAGTAATCAAATGAATTTCCACATAAAGTTGTACGCTGTGGTGACAAGGTTGACATTGCAAATCAACCTTGGATCTTACTGTGTCCCTCTTTAACAATAACGTCCAAATAATTTAGTTTAAGTAAAATTTGCCTTTCTTTAAAAAACGATTTTCTTATTTTTAACTGATTTATTTTCCTAAAAACGAACCTCATTCTACCTTCCAAATCTCTTTTAATTCACCAGCTATAGCCCTCCTTTCACTTCTACATTATCACTGTGCTATACATCTATTCCCCTGCCAAAGAAAACTGCATTCCGATTCAGTGTTTGTCCCCTGTTTTTTGCACAAAACCTTTTTAACATTTAAAGCTGAAAAAGCGTAAATGCAACCTTTCCATGTGTGAATCTGGCTTCACTGGGTTTTCAATTTCAATCTGTTTTGTGAACTGTATGCTTTTGTGATCCTTTGCCTGCTGGTTGATAGTGTATAACATCCCTAATACTGTGATAAAACATATGGATATCATTATTTCAGCACACATCAAATTAATTATATACAAAATCTGAGTGTCATTTGTCATTTTAGGCCTTTGCATAGCGTTTTTGCCTCTTATTTTGTGAGGGTTATTTGTGGGTGGAGGGAACATTATAGGGGGAAACCTTAACTTGGGTGCTATCTATCCTAATTCAAAAAGTGGTCCTACTCAATTGTGTGTTGGATATGGTCTACTAGAAGGTTAACCAAGTGCATTGCTTCCATTTCCCTTGTCATTATCCCCCCATTGGTGATTGCTGCCCAATATTAAAATGTATAATTTTTGTGAATTTTAAAATAAATAAATATTGTATTTTCACCAACCGGCCTGGTTCATGGTCCATTGTGACCTGGGGTATTTGTAAAAGAGGGTGTGAAACGGGTTGGGTATCGGCTCAATTTGAATTCATTGAAATTACAGAAAAAGCATTCCTATTGAGCGCCACATCCCAGGATAAAACCAAGTGTCCTGTTCCGGTGTGTGACGCCCAATTGGAATCCTTAACTGTTGTAAAGTCCGACTAGCGCTACTGGGTCTGTATGAAACAATATACACCATGAATTTTTTTCAACGGGGTGTTGGCAAAATTTGGGTCGGGTCCCAAAACATTGTTTCCATAAAAGTTTGCACTGGACGAATACCTGCAAAATCTTGTCGAGGTCCTCCCATTTGTTCTGGCATGCAATCCTTCTGTGGTTCAAAGAAAATGCACGAAGCGGTTTGTTTTAAATCTGGCCAAAATCCAGTTATAGATATCTGGGCTTACCCGAAGCGCCCACCCACCCTCAAGGCCATTTTCATTGCCCTGATAGACCTCCCACAAAAGTATGCACATTTCTGTAAGGTGCGACTAGATTGACTAGTTGAAAAAAAAAACATCTCTCATTGGTTTAGAGGCTGGGTTTTTTACAAACAGCCACCATTGTTATTTGCTGGCTTTTTGTGAATTCCAGCAGACCAGTGTGGAACTCATCATCACCGGAGCCCAGCGCACCACCAGAAGCTGAAACATTCCCAGGCTGGGAGCAAAGAAACCTGGAAACAGGCATTTTCTTTCAATGAACCCTGTCTCTGTAACAAGTTGACAATGTAGATTAGGGTACTCCCCCACACTAGATGTAAGGGAGGACCTTAAGACCCTACTCTTCAAAGAAGATCTCACCAATCGCTGATTGCTCCACTGAACCCTAAATCTCCAAATCTGGATCTCCCCCTCCCCTGCTCCCCTTATCCCTCCCAGATCAGCTTCTCTGCTACCACTGCCCTTTCTGTCTAACCCCTTGAGTGTGTCCCCTATGTGCAGCACTCAGATAAATTTGCACTATATAAATCCCATACATACATTAAAAAACAGACTATTTAACACATATGTTTAAATGACTATCTGACCACAATGATGTATGTTCGTTACTGCTGCCTTGTAATATAATGTAATGTAATAGCATTCAAAGGTGCACCACTAAGGCCAAAAGTATCTAGGCGCTGGGAGGAAAACAGCGGGAGAAAGAGGGGAGAGACCAGCAGCCTCACCTCTCCCAGACTTTATCAGTTATGAACCTAAAAAAGATAGGTCTTCAAGGCTTTTCGAAATAATAGAGGATCATCCATATTTCGTAGTCCCAGAGGGAGTTTATTCCACATGATAGGTGCGAGACAGGAAAAGGCACGTCCACCTAGCCAACTTCTTTGAAAATAGGGTACTCTCAAAAGCCTCTGTGATTCCGACCGTAAACACCTACCAGGAACATATGGGGTAAACTTACCCTGCAAGTATTCAGCTCTTCACTGCTGCATGGCCCGGTGAGTAATACACATAGCCTTAAACTTAATGTGGCTGTGCACCAGGAGCCAATGCAATTCACGCAAAAGATCGACGGAATGGGCCATCTGATTCTCTCCTATAGCAAGGTGTGCTGCAGAATTCTGTAGTAGCTGTGCCTTGCAATTGAACATACCAGTTGTCCCAAATAAATGTTGTTACAGTAGTCAATAACTCCCAACACAGTGGCAGGAACAACTTTAGGGCGGGATTCCAAAGGTAGGTAAGGCAGGGTCTTCCTCAGAATTTTTTGTTTGGCAAACCCTGACTTGCAGATGGATGCGATTTGCAGTTCCTGAGAACGAGAGGCTTGGACTTTGATTCCCAGGCTCTTTACCGAGTTCACAGGAAGAGCACGTGGACCCAGAGACACTGGCCAGAAATCATTGGTGCAGAGTGCCTGCAATTCCCAGTCTCTCGTCACCATAACCTCTGTTTTTTCCCCATTCAATTTCAACAGTTGTTTTTCCATCCATTCCCCCACTACTATCAGCCACTTTCTCAGTTGGGATGGAGGATCACTACTGGATGAATCTAATCGAAAAAGAAGCTGAGTATCATCAGCATAGGTATAAAATGTAACCCCAAAATCCTGTATCAAGTCGGCCAAAGAGCGCAGGTACAGGTTAGACCTAGCTGTAGATGAAAAGGGGAACATTGATACAGTTTGTGAATGTTCTGCCAGGAACAATGTAAACCAGGTGAGAGGGGATCCCGAATTTCCAGCATTTCTCAAATCCTGGAGCAGGATGCTGTGGTAAATAGTGTCAAAGGCCGCAGAGAGGTCGAGCAAAATCAACACTCCAACCACTCCCCAGTCCTGTAGACACGCCAGATCATCCAACAACGAGATCATAACAGACTCAGTGCCTCTCATAGGGCAAAAGCCAGACTGACAGGAGTGCAGCAAACCTCCAAATTCCAGGAAAGATGAAAGCTGAGGAGTAACTATTGCTTCCATGATTTTCATAACAGACAGTAATAATGAGATAGGCCGATAGCTAGAGGCCAAGGCTGGGTCGAGCTGTGGCTTCTTAGGAAGTGGAGAGACAAGCGCATGATTCAGATCCCTAGGGATGACCACCTAACGTAAAAGAAGATTGCACTGCTGATGTAAGAAGTGAGATAAACTCCGAAGGCAGAGACTGCAATACCCACAAAGGGATAGGATCCATAGGGGAAGATGATTTTAATTTCTGCAGAGTCTCCTTAATCATATCAGTGGCTGAAGGCCGTGACCCAGGCACAATTACCTCTGGCTATGGCCTGAGGCTATCTTCAATGCTAACTATGTGTGACAGGAGTGGGCCCAAGAGCATGGCCAAATGGTATGCCCTAGATCATGTCCAGTGTCCACTACAGGGGGACTTGAGTGGGGCTTGGGGCATGGTAAAAGATCATGCCCTGAGATAAGTGACCACTGCCCATGGCTTTAGGCCATGGCAATTTCTCAACATGCATGAGCACAGAAAGCTGGGTCATGGTCAGTGTCCTCTACAGATGGGTTTGAAGTGCCAAGGCATTACCACTTGGGGTGACAGTGTAATTATCAAAACCCATTCTTTGTCAAAGAGACCTCTGACCGTGTCTAGAGTCAATGGGCAGTGCACACTTGGAGTTGCTTGGGGAGCCTGGGCATGGCCAAAGGCCATGAATCAGGCAAAGTGGCCACTGGCCGTGGCCCTACACCCTGCCCAATGCCCAATACAGGGGGCTGGGGTTGGGCCTGAGGAATGGCGAAAGGCATTCCCTAGGTAATGGCCACTGCACTCTATGGGTGGCATGGGCGGTGCACAGCCAAATGATATGTCTCAGGCAAAGGGATCATTAGTCATTGCCACAGGCCATGGCCTGTAGCTGGTACGGATGGGTTCTCGTGTGCAGCACCATGGATGAAGGCAATGGTCCAGTCCCATTACGAGTGAGTTTGGGGGTGTACAAGGCATGAACAAAGGCCATACTACATGCAAAATGCCTAATGGGCATGAACATGCCAAAGGGCCATTATGGGTGGCTTGGGGGTGTGCGGTCATGACTGAAGGCTCTGGTCCATACAAAGCACCCAGTGTTCCCAGAGTCAACCCAACGAAAATCATCATAAGCAATGCAAACTCACTTTTCCACATTAATTGCATTTACATTGTATTGAATTTGTATTGTGATTTGTATTGTTTACCTGTTTTATTGATTCACACAGCACTTTGTTGTATTTCTCTTAATTGTTGCACGCGTTTCTTTACCATGTATAGCCTTTTTGCTATTAACTGATGCATCCATCGATTCCTATTTTAGTTTTATTTGCTATGCTTTTACTGATTGAGATCTACCTACAAATTAGCAGCCATCATTACGTGACTCATTTTGGAGTTTGAACGTTAAGATTGTTGTCATTTCAGCCGTGCTCTTACAGTTGCATCTTGTTTCCGTTGTTTGCTTATATGTTCCCAAAGCTTTTATGTCTCGATTCTGACTATCTTACTCGGCATTCCTCGGGCAGTTCCCTGCAAAGCCAGTTTGTGCCTCTTTGGGGTGAGTTGCAGTGACACATCTTTTTGGTTCCTCTCTGTGTGGTTACGGAGGGACACTATATTTGAGTTAGTGATGCCTTTTTGTTTCACCTTATTTTATTATCCAACAGATTATTGATTTTGATAATGGCCCGGGCCATCTATTCGACCCCACGACCCGCACACGTGGAAAAGTAGGGTAGAATTTGATATATAGGGTGTCAGACGTGTCTAATCTATGTCAGCTTGCTGCATATAAACTAATGCAAAGTTAGTCCATAATCGATCCTATATTGGCTTCTCTAAAGTGGATTCACTGACCTTTTCCTTAGATGCAGTCCCTAGTCTTTGCCGGAACTTTGCCCTTATTAATGCACCTTCGGTGATGGCGAATGTGGCTATAATTTCAGATCATGTTCAAGAAAATAAATTGGATTTAATTTTGATCACAAAAACATGGTTTACCTATGATGGTATACCTACGTTTTTATCACTTGACGCTGCCAATTTAACAATTAATTGGAGTAATCTCCCTGCAAAAAGTGGATTATCTGGCTGTTATTGTTGTAGACATGTCTGTGCCAAGTTTTGATTATTGGGACAACACTTCAGATACATTTTTAAATTTGACTAGAAATAGTGTTTCCATAATCCGAATTTTACTTCATTACCGCCCACAGGGTCCAGGAAGTCCCTTTCTGATCAGCTAGGCACTGTGCCTAGCTTATCAGGCTCTTCCCTTCAAGCATTTCCTGCTTCAGCTGGATTTTAACATTTGAATGAACTGTGTTGATAATTTAGAAGTGATCAAACTGAAAGATATTCTTTCGTCACCCAACCTCACTAGTTTATTAAAATTGCTTAGATTTAGTTCTTTCCAGAGACCACTCAGTCCAATTTGCATCTGTGTGTCAGTTTATCGGGCACTGATCATTTTATCAGAAAGTTTAAAATCAATTCTTATGTTTCTATAAGTAGCAATAAAACAGCTCCTCCAGTTAGAGGTAGCCAAAGACGGAAGAAACATCTGTTCTCTGAATTCAAGAACAGTTTATATGAACATCTGATCATTGATGGCAACTCAACCTATGAAGTCTTTTTAATAGTCTTCAGACGTCATTTCTAAACCCCTATAAAACTATAGCTCCTTTGAGGAACGCTAGAGCCAACAAAGGTTTTCTTCCTTGGTACCCCCCTTACTCAAAAAGCCTAAATAATGGGGGGCACTTTTGAGCAGCCTATGACATGGCCACCTAAACGTGAAGCTCTGCTCCTCAACTAAATATATTCGTCACATCTGCCTCACTGGATTTGAACAGATAATAAGGTGAAAGGAAGCTAGTGTCCATATCCATACCAAAAGCAAATAAGATTCCATGGCTGCAACGCAAGATATCCCGATCCGAAAACCGAGCTGATTCGGCGCCGGTGGAACGTGCGCGCAAAGCGGGGGGAGGTGCCCCTGCCTTCCTGGAACCCTGTGCCTCAGCAATAACTGACTTCGGCAAAAGCGCCACGGATAATACTCCTCCTCATCACCTGCCGCGCCACAGGGGTGGACTGTGCCCCCCCCCCCAGTTAGCATAGTCAACGAGAGTGTTGGGGGACTGAGGTAAGAACACCAATGCATGAAAAGATCTAGCAGACAGCAATCTGAGTCCCCCGGACTGGAGACAACACATGGGCTAAGCGCTGGCATAGCCGCAACCGCGCGGCAGCGCGGTGCTGGAGCACTCTTACCCGCAGATCCTCGTAGAGCCTGCCCTTCCTTCGCTCTGTGGAGGGTTCCATAGCCCCCAAGACCAGAGGCAGACCCATGGCCCATGGCATAGCCCGGGAGGAGCACAGCACAGCCCGCACACCCAGACTGCGGACGCCAAGTTGAAGGGATACCTCCACCACGATAAGGTAGGACTTGCAGCCTTACCCTACTCTCAACAAAACCCTAGAGCCTGATATTAGAACACGACATTGGGGCACTGTTGATTGATGGTTGATTGAAGGTATTATATAGAGGCCAGAAACTAACCAACATCAGGCTGGCACAAACCTCACCATTTGCATACACTCTGGGAACACACCCCAACCCCCAGTTTCGGAGATACGGAACAGAGAGCGGGCATGGGACTTGCTCTGCCCGATACGCCAACACTCAAACATTCTACACTGTTTAAGCAGCACAAGACGCCATATAAGTGTGCTATAACAGGAATCCACAACATAATCCAAGTAATCACGCGCCACTGCATCTCTCAAGTGGCATTTACAAAACAACTTCATGGCTCATATTACCTCATATGAACGGAGCGCCCAGCCCCCACGAAGTACTGTCTCTTTGCAGCTTCATAGCGGCGCAAGGTACAACAGCCAAGGAAACTGGGGAGAGACACTAACGGTCTCAAGTGAACTGAGTAACTACTGCCACAACCCCAAACTAAAAAACATCTGCCACATTGTGCTAAAGTGATGCTAATTGCTCCTGCCAAAAAAATGAATTACTACACTAGACGGCCGACATTGCACCAACGTCTCTGAAGCGACAAGATATACCAGAAAGAAAATGCACAGGGGCTCCCTTCACTTGAGCCACTAAGCAAACACCATGACTAAAGGTGCCAACAAAAAGAAGGGCCCAATGGACTCATTCACGGGCCTGAGACTTTCACCCTCTGAAAACCCAATTCCCCCGGCAACCAACAAACATTAGTAGGGGAGGAGAGCTCAAGAGTTGACTATCTATTGCAAACTATGCAAAATGGATTTCTGGCCATCAATGTGAAGCTGGACGATATCATTGGCACAATAGGGTAGCTGAAAACAAAGATTGAAAAAGAAAGTGGCCGCATCACGGAGGGAGAAGTGTGCATCAGTACCAACGAAGACAGTATAGCACGGCATGATTGCACATTGAATACCATCCAAACAGAACTAAAGGAAATGGTGAATAAATGAGATGATTTGGAGTCAAAGTCCCGGCACAAAAATATCCGGGTGGTCAGGATTCCAGAGACAGCAGCCGAGGGCGCCATGGAATTCTTCATGGAGAATCTTCTCAAATCACTTTTCAACCCCTCAGAAATCTCACAACAGTTCCTAGTCGAAAGAGTCGAAAGAGTCAAAAGAGCGCATTGATCACTTGCCCCTCCCCCATGCCCTGGTGCCCCCCCCCAAGCACAGTCATTGCCAGACTGTTAAATCACCAGGACCGAGACACAATACTCTGCCTCGCCGAGTTTGAATCCAGTAGAATACATATATATCCAGACTTTGCAACTGGCATACAAACACAAAGAAGATCCTATGATACTGTGAAACGCCTCCTTCGAGCCCGAAAGATTCCATACGCAGTGATATTCCAAGCCACCTGAAAATTCAACACGAGGGAAAGACCCATTTCTTTCAGGACCCCACAAGTAATCGCCTATGTGGAGTCATATAAACCTATGCCCCTGCGACAACCACACTTAGGGGCCAATACACCACGCAACAACGAGGAAGAATGTTTAGAGGAAAATGATTGAAAATGACGAATATCAACACAACTAGCTTGAAAGATTCAGCATCCTAGGACAATGGCGACAGACAGAAAAATGAAGAAGACCTGAGGGGCGTCGAGCTAAACAAAAGGCAAGGCTGTCGATATGGCCCCCCATGAGTTCAAAACGGTCACATCATCAAGTTGGGGTAGATGGTGAGGGTGGGGTGTGGGATTGGGTAGGTTGGTGCAGAATATATATGTTCAGTGATCAAAGTGTCCGGGCGTCATCTGCCCGGTAGATATGGGGAGTAAAGTTAATAAAAGTTGAGGCAAAGGTTATACAATCTGGAACATGCTTACGGATAATCAGACTGATACAATGGGAGGAAAGGGGTAATATAACCAGTGTTACACCATGGCTCTCCAGTTCAAGCTGATCTCTTGGAACGTGAGAGGTCTAAACAACCCAATTATGGTAAAAAAAGGTCTGGGCGTACCTAGACCGTCACTCACCTAACATTGTAATGCTCCAAGAAACCCATGCCCTAGAGACGACTCACAAACAGATGGCGTATAAATGGGGGAAGAACAGATTTCATACCAAGCACTCTTCACATGCGAGAGGAGTGATACCACTCATAGTCAAAAATATTGAAGTCAGAGTGGGAACAATGAACATATACCCCGGTGGCAGATTTGTTGTGATATCCGGCACCGTCAATAACAGGCCTTTGATCCTCGTGAACATGTACGGACCTAACGCTGATGAACCAACATTCTACATCAAAATAGCGACACTGATAGACCATACCCCAGATGTCCCCATTATTTGGAGAGGAGATTTCAACACAATACTGGACCTTTCTATGGATAGATCGAGCACCAAACTGAGAAATATGACCAAAACATTGTTTACGATAAGTCAGATTATGTCCCAATACAGCCTAATAGACATCTGGAGATTAGAACACTCAAACTCCAAGGAATATACATACTACTCTACCGTGCGTGATGCCCACTCCCGGATAGACTTCTGGCTAGTATCTGAATCTTGGACAAACGCAATCTGCAAAACCACAATTTTACCATGCACATGGTCTGATCACTCATCCATAGTACTTGAAATTCGACAGGACAATACAACTATAGCAAGATCTGCATGGAGAATGCCTCCGTCTGCATTACTTGAAAATTCCTTGGTGGAGACACTAAGGGTCGACATTGAAACATTCTTTGCAGAAAACGAGAACTGGCTGCCCAGAATCTCCACGGTCTCTGAGACATTCAAAGTATGGCTTTGAGGAACAATGATAGACGCCACGTTTGGTATTTAAAAAGAAAAAACTCGGATACAGCTAAGGGAGACTGAAGAGAACCTCAGAAAACTCGAAAATTAATACAGCAGTACACATGAGAGGTCACTGCTAGGATTTATCAAGGGCAACAGACAAATGTTCTGTGAATTAGCTGACCTACAAACTCGATTCATAACCAAGAAAGTGCAAGCAAGGCGTTATGGCGAGGTAGACAGCCCTGGCAGGCTATTAGCTGGGATAATCAAGCGGGAACGTGAGACACAACACATACGTGGAATCATCAAACCCAATGAGCAGACAAACTTTAAACATAAAGAAATAAACGACATGTTTAAGGATTATTATCAAACACTCTATTCTAACAACGATAATGTTACAACAGAAGAGGTAGACCGATACATGGCACAAACCAAATTGCCCACACTGGATAATATATCCAGAGCTAAATTAAGCAGTCCAATCACAATAGAAGAAAATGCTGATGCCATATCCTCCCTAGCATCCAGCAAAGCCCCAGGCCTGGACGGCATAGGCATAGAGCTAGATAAAGTTTACAAAGACATCCTTGCTCCTAAACTACTTAAAGTATTGAAAGATGCATGTAATATAGGAAAATTGCCACTCTCCCTCACTGAGCCGGTAATAACGGTCCTTGCAAAACCAGGGAAGCCAACAAACAAAATGGCCTCATACCGTCTACTTTGTCTAAAAAATGTGGATGCGAAAATCTTCGCCAAAGCGCTTGCCAATAGAGTATTACCACACATGTCTGATTTGATACACCCGGACCAGTCAGGATTTATACCAGGGAGATCAATAGCCCTAAACCTGAGGTGATTATTTGGAACCATGGCACAAATAAATCCAGAAATCCCAGCAGCAGCAATGATATTAGATGCAGAGAAATCTTTCGACTGTGTCATGGAACTTTCTATTTGGAGTCCTGAGACGCATGGGGTTAGGGTGGAATTTAGTAAATTTGTAAGATTGCTGTACACTAACCCAGGGGCCAAAGTGCGTACCAATCGAACTACTCCAAAGCTCTCCAGAGGGACCAGGCGAGGGTGTCCATTCTCTCCAATGCTGTTCGCATTAACGATAGAACCCTTTGCAGGTAGGATCCGTGAATCCCACAGTCACAGAGGAATACACATACAGGGACCCCCACAAATTGTATCATTATATGCCAATGATACTCTAATATATCTGAAACATCCTGATGAAAACATTTCACCAATCCTAACCGAGGTCGATAAGTTTACCCTATATTCTGGTTATAAGATAAACACCACAACATCTGAACTGTTTCCCCTTAACGACAAAACCACTAAGCCCACAAAGCTAATAATAATAATAATAATAATAATAATAAATAAAAAATTAGGCATTTATATAGCACTACGAACCCTCAGGTATCTGAGCGCTGCTTATTATTACCCACGGTGTGTGGTGCTCACCTCGGAAGGATGAAAGGCTGAGTTTGGCCCCGCCGGGATTCGAACCTGCGTTAACAGGCTCTGCACGGATGTCAAAGCGAGTGCTCTACTCGCTGTGCCACTTGACCGGCTTACATGGTATGAAATGGGCGGGAGTAACAGTGAAATACCTAGAGGTCCAGGTGGCATGGACACATAAACTCTTATATGAACATAATCACACAAACTATCTCAATGCACTTGAACATAAACTCACTCTATGGGGTAAGCTCCCGCTATCACTAATAGGCCTAGTTGCCGCCCTGAAAATGATTGTAGCCCCGAAACTACTGTACTTTTTTAATACCATCCCGATCTGGCCAGGTCAACAATTCTTCAACTCACTCCATAGTTTGGCAGTGGAATTTATATGGGGCGGAAACACTGCCCGGGTAAAATGGGAATCAGTCACTGAACCATATCATCGTGGGGGCCTAGCAGATCCCGATTTCGAGCTATATTATCTGGCCGCACAAACCCACTATGCTGGTCTATGGTATAACCCTGACATCAAATACTCACATATTGAATTAGAAAAACGCTCTGCTGCACCAAATGACATAGAATCCACATTAATATGCTCACACAAGATGGACTCTTGTTCGTTTGATCCACTGCGCACTACACTAGATGCCTGGACCTGCATAATGTCGAGACTCAACATTACAAAGCCATACAATCGGAACATTCCGCTATGGTATACCCCAGACCTACCACCCACTATGGAGGCAGATATCCAGGTTACATGGGACCCTGACAGAACAATGAAATTGGGAGATCTTTTTCCAGAAGGCAGGTTTGTTACTATAAACGAGTTTAAAGATAAATTAGGGGATAACCCAGTGAAAATACTGCAATATTATCGAGTAAGATCTGCTGTACAATGAAAGTGGCCATCCTACCCAAATGAACCCGGAACTAATGAGTGCATGGAACTGGTAATACAGAATAATAATTTAAAAAAAAGACTGCTAGCGAGACTGTACTCTAAGATACAAGATGAAATCCCATTAAAGCCCAAACTTAGAGAACAATGGGAAAGAGACACAGGATCTGTGATAGACGAATTCAAATGGCAGAAGATGTGCCCCCTGACCAGGGAAGTGTCGCTCAATTCACGTCTACGGTTGATTCAATATAAAGTTCTGAATAAACTTCACTATACCCCTAAACACATCATGAGATTTAACCCTCAAAATATACAACTCTGTCCAAAATGCAACACTGAAGATTCAGATACAATACACATGTTCTGGAACTGTCCACCGATCGCTGACTTCTTGAAATGAATTGCGCAAATACTATATGAAATATTGGCCATTTCACTGATGCCTCATCTGTTAAAATACCCACTTTGCAACATTGGCAAAACCGACATAAAACCTGAATACTATTTAACATAGGATGCATAATTGCCCAAAAATGCATGCTGCTAAAATGGAAAGCAAAAGAAACACCAACACAAAAACAATGGCTCATCGAAATGGCACGTGTGAATGAAAACGAGTGCTTAAAGCTTTAATGCCCATTTGTAGGCCAGAGGATCCTCTACCAGCCTTGGTAACCAGCCATTTTGCAGAGTTGTTCACCACTCTAATGGCAGAGCATATTAATAAATCCTTGATGGAAGGAGTCATCCCTGATGCACTTAGAGTCCATTGAGATCCCTTTGTTGAAAAAGTCCCAGTTGAACCGATCCGTCTAAGTTCATTTTCATCCTGTGGCTGGTCTTCCAAGGATTTCCAAAATATTGGAACAAGTTGTTACAAGACAATTTCAATCCTTTGCCAAAATGAATGGGTTACTAGATGTTTACCAATCCGATTTTAGTCCATGGCACAGTACTGAGACTGCCTTACTTGCAGTCTGGGACGATATTCTGTCAAATTCTGGTGCTGAAAACGTTATGTTGCTAGTTATGCTTCACCTGTCTGCTGCATGTGCCGTAGGAGCACATTGTAGGAGAGTGTGTCGTAAGAGCAGGTGTCATAGGAGCGTGAGACATAGGAGTGTGCGCAGTAATAACAGTATGTGTTGTTGGAGCGTGGTTCATAGTAGTGTGTGTGTTGCAACAGTGTTGTGTAGAAGTGTGTGTTGTAGGAGAGCTTGTTGTGGAAGCATGTGTGGTGTAAGGCGTCTGTGCATGGTGTGTCCTATACATATGATTCTTAGCATTGAAGTCAGGTTTCACTTTAAAGTAAGGTTTCAATATTTGCAAGAGGTGTATTTTAGTTTTACAATTTGTACATATATACAATTTACATCTCCTGAAAACTGACATCAAAGTCAGCCATGACTTTTATGTGAGTTTTCAGATGTATAATAGTGCACATTTATCAAATATTCATCTATTGCATACGTGAAGTTTGTATATAAAACGTACCTTTATTCTATTTATAAATTGTATGTGCCCTACACATATGAAAGCTCACAATAAAGTGAACTGTAACTTTCATCTAAGTTTTCAATACTTACAACAGTTCATACTTGTATGCAATTTACATCTCCTGAAAACCAACCAAAGTCAGCCTTGACTTTGATATGAGTTTCAGGAGTTGTAAATTGTGTAATGTGAAAACTGCCAAACTGATATGCCTCTTTGTACAGTTTATTAAACAAATGCACATTCCTTGGATTTCCAAAAAATTGCTATCAATGTCAGCCATGCCTTTGATGTTTTTTCAGGAGATGTTAATTCCGCAATGTACGAACAGAGAAACGAATACGCCTTTTTGTACATCTCATAAGAAAGATAAACATTCATTGCATCCCCTGAAAATCGACATCAAAGTCATTTGATGTCTGTTTTAAGGAGATGTAAATTGAGCAATTTACGAACTGTGAAATTCATACGCTTCTTTATAAAGTTTGTATAAAAGATGCACATTCATTCTGCATATGCATCAATATAGATACATTTAAATCGTTAAAATCTCAAAATTGTCCAAGTCAATTTTGCCGAATTTCAGTGGGTATGTTGCATTAAATCGGCACCTTAACGTCACTTCAAGTACAGTTAACTTCACTGAATTTCAAGGGTTCTGTTGCACTGAGCTTATTCACCTAACATGTCCCTTAACCAAAGTTTTTTCACTGAATTTCAAGGGTTTTGTTAGGCTATACCTCCCACTGCCTGTAATTCTGCCTTTTTTTCTGATAACATAACTAATGAGATATCATTTGTTATAAATATCTTTTCTTCAGCATTGCAACAATCGGGTTTATCAACTATTTAATCTTTTTTCATGTCTAATAGATAAGAAGGGATTAGTAATAGTGTTATGTGATGAGCAAGAGTCAGGTGAGGTTAGTGGGGGACTGTCACGAGGAAGAGTGAGTTGGGATGGTTGGTGACTGAGGATGAAGAGTGAGGTGGTGGTAGCAGAAAACTGTGGTGAGGAAGAGTGAGCTGGAAGTAGTGGAGTACTGTGATGTGGAAGAGTGATATGTTGGCTGTGGGGGACTGTGAAGAGCAAGAGTGAGTTTGTGGTAGTGTGGTACTATAAGGAGGAAGAGTGATGTGGTGGTAGTGGGGGGCTGTGATGAGGAAGAATAAGGTGCTGCTATTGCGGGATGGTAACAAGGGAGTGAGGTGGTGGTAGTAGGGTACTGTGATGAGGAACAGTGAGCTGGTGGTATTGCAGGACAGTGACAAAGAAGAGTGAGGGGGTGGGACTGTGCTATTGTGATGAAGAAGAGTGAGGCGGTGGTTATGGGATATTGTAACAAAGAAGAATGAGTTGGTGGTAGTAGGGCACTGTCACAAGGAAGAGTAAAATGGTGGTAATGGGTGACTGTGGCAAGGAAGAGTGAAGTGGGCATAGATGGGGACTGTTTTGTTTGCTTGTTTGTTTAATTATTCATAATGAGCGCCAGACCCGAGGGTATCAGGGCGCAGACAAAGAAGAGTGGGATGGTGGCAGTGCAGAACTATGATGAGGAATAGTGATGTGGTGTGTTATGAATCCCATGGATCGCTCAATAAACCCCTGACTAAAGTCTCCTCCCAGGTGGCCAGGGAGAGCAAGCCGCTTTCCAATCCTGACCTTGGGGGTGGTGTGCTGCAGGAGGATCACCTGGGAAGAGATAAGGCCCAGGGTGGTGAGGAGATCTCGTGGGATGAGACTCTGTATTTGTCCTTTGAAAGGGAAAACCTTTCAAGGTTGCCAAAACAGGTCATGTCTTATTGCCATTATAATATATCTGAACCACATATAAGATATGTGCCTCTGGGAACAAGTACTATAAAACCTGAGCAAGCCTTAACAACAGAAAGACCCTTCAAGGTATTTCAGGATAAACATCCTCTTTACTCCCAAAGGTATAATGTTAAGGAATCTAGAAATGTTGCCATAAGTAAATTGTCTTCCTCTGTAACAACAAATTCTAGTGGTTGTCTTTGAATGATTCTAAGTGAAATAAATCTACCCTTAAAATCAAGAAGTTACCGAAAAGAATAAATGTTGTTGGGGACTACAATTCTCATAATCCTAAATGCTGAGACGAGGAAGAGGACTCAAGAGTTATATTGTAGCATTAGTCAGGCAATTAAGCCTAACAGCCCACACCTGAAGGAACCTGAGAGGCATAAAAGGCCCCCTCAAGCGCAGGCAATTGAAAGGAGCTGGAACGTTGAGTGGAGTGCGTGCAGCAGCAGCAGAGGCAGAAAAAAGAAGACACAGTGTTGGCAATCCAAGCAGAAGTGGGAGAACCAAAGGGAAGCCAGAACATTCAGGCTGCTGATTTCACCTACTTGTTCTGTGACGGTCCTATTCCCCAAACTTTGAGTTGCAGAGTCTGCACAGTGAACCTAATTGCAGAGATTGCCATGCCAGAAGCGTGTCAGAGACAGAGGCAAGGGGCTGTTGTAAAGCCATTGGTCTCAGGAGAAAGAGGGGCTCCTTAATCAAGTGACAGGACCAGAGACACCTTCAATGAGGAAGGGTGTGGATCCCAAGTGAACATATGGCCCTAGGAAATGTGCATCAGTTGCTGGATGACATTACACCAGAATAATTCTGAGTCCAAATAACTGCGCAAACACAAGAAGATGTCAAGTTGCTGTTTTATTAGCAAATATCTAAAACAGAGAGGTTACAACGAACATTAATTGAAGTACGCTCATTCTCAGTGATTTCCACATGAAATACAATCATATACCTTCTTTGTGCGTCAGAATGATGTCATGCTTTGCGGCAACAGTAAAAAACATATCAAGGGTTGGAATTGGTTAAGGGACACCTTTAGTTATACAATCATATAAGAGCTAGGTTTGTTATTGGCTGTCAGATATCAGGTGGACAACGTACGAGTACCTCTTCATACGTATCATTTAAGAAAAATCAGTAACACAATGTTTCATTGGTTTCTCATGCTATAAGGTCCTTCGTTACATGGACTAATACAATTGGTTGGTATACTTGTGCCATGTCTGGAACATTCGGTTCAATTAGCAACACATAAGCCAAGACCCAGGTGCAAGCAGATAGGACATGAAGCTGCCCTACTACGCAATTAGCCTAACATCTCTCATCACCCATGCCTTCTGCCATGAAATTCTCTTTGTTCTTGGCCTTGCAGAGTATTCTTGTCCTAGGAATGCAACGGGAGTGAGGGAACTCGCTATCGTGTCTGGAACCCCAGATTCAAGCCCTATTTTCAGCATTGACTCACGTGAAAAGAGACCATGATTCTGTTCATTTCTGCAAGCTTTTAAATGTTTTAATTAATTAAGACTTGGCATCTTCTGTGTTCTTTCTTGTACCTTAACATGAGAGGATTTAACCTTTGCACACATGTTCCTCTTCAGCGTAAATAGCTGACCTTGACTTCTCAGTTATGGACTTCGGGCCAGATGTCAAGACGTGGACTTCCAAGTGGACTAAATTCTTCCGTCCCCAAGCACCAGTCAGAGAAGTAAAAACAACTCCTTAACCAATTATTGGGGCTGCCGGTGGACTGGAACAGCAGCACCGGATCCCCAGGCAGCTAGAAAGGAAGGACAGTATTAGGACACAATTATATGCAGGACAAAAATGTATGGAAACAGGTAAGTAACCTACCCAACAGGGCACCAGTAGTAGGTCGAAGGAACGGAAAAGCCTCCCCTCGTGAGATGAGTGCACAGAATGGAGAATGTTCGCAGTCAATGTTCCAGTAGAAATTTCCAGGGAAGCAATTCAGATGGAATAACCAAAGTCCAAAGTACCTTCTGTAGCCACAAGTGTGTCCGGGTCACCAGAGCACAAGGGAAGTCCACTAGCAATCCAAGGGAAGAATCCATAGTCAAAAAAGCAGAAGAAAAAGCACAGGCAGCCAAAATCCAGGGAAAAATCCAAAATACAATCCAGTAAACAGAGCCAAGATCAAAAGCCACAAAAAACAGGAATCAAGGAAACAAATACCCAAAACGCCACTCACAGCAAAAGCTGAGAAGCAATGAGTAAAGGATGGTTGGGCCTTTTATGGGCTACATCCTGGTTGTGTTGTCACATGACTTTGTGCTGGTCACGTGAGCGGGAGCATGTGCTTGCTGGGCATCCAGGAGGCTCTATTGCAACCTCTAATAACGCCACACTAAGTGACCTGCATGTGCAGCCCCAGACATGCTGCCGGAAGCACCACGGCACCGGGGAGTCCGTGCAGGAGAACCGCAGTGTGTTCCCACAACCCCAGTGGGCATGGCAGCAAGAAGACAAGACAGCCCCGTAGTCGGCATGGAGGTGGGAACCTTGGAGGAACCCAACTCCGGGACGCAGCGGAGGTAAATTCCTGACACCAGACAGCCTCCCAACGCAGCACCAACAACCTGCTATTCTACTGCAACACAGCCTTTCATTTTCTCTTCATGGTTCATTGGCTTACTTATTTCATGATACCAAAGTCCAGTTTCTATACAATGGCAGCTCCACCTGCATTCTATTCACTACTTGTAGCTAGTCTATACGATGACTTGATCTATCTTGCGTTTCAGCGTATGTACATTCATTATACTTCTAATTTCTGCAGCACTTTCTAACATGTAATCTTCTTTTACACTTTTAAGGTTCACTAGAGTCTTTACTTTATCATTTCTCATCTAGGATTCATACATTGTCCTCATTCAGTATTTCAGGACTTTGTGCACACTTTCGTATAATGTCATCAGTCCATTTTCTTAGCTCCTTCTCATATTCCTTCAGGGATCTCCTCCTGCAGGGTGTCATCAACTCGAGGGTACATTCGATATGGTTGTTTTAATGGATACTATCTTTCAAATACTCGCTGCAGTATCGGTACAATAGCTGGTGTTAGAAAGGGCACAATCTCATATCTCCAATACAGGGGAGGTAAAGGGGTAGGATCTCCTGAGGATGTGTACGTCTGCTCCTCTACATTCCCCCCTCTGGTCGAGTCCTGGACCACCTCCTCAAGTTTTCCTGCTTCTTTCAATCTTCTCTTGAAGAAGGGCTTCTTTGGTGTCCATATCTTCAACACCCCCATCAGGGTGCCCACATTTTTGGTTTTATTTCCACTGCTTTCTTTGCTGTTTTCTGGCATTGTCCAATTATTATCCTTATAACACAGAATTCGAACATTATCATCACCAATATTTCTCCAAGGAACTTGAACACATTTGCCATCCAGTGGGAATCCACGTAAACAGAAATGATAACCAATCGTTATCTCCAATAGCCTCTGTCTCCTCCTCCATTTTTTTGTGGAGTTCTGTCAACATAGTTATAGGATCCGTTAGAGTCCCATTCTCACCTTCATTGGATGGTATGAAAGTAAAGCAAGAAGGCCCGACCTTGACGCAAACACCTCCTTCCATTGCTGTAATCATGTCAAGGACATACCTGTTCTGAAGGGCCATTAATCTTGTGGCCCTCCCTCAACTCTTCTTTTATGGTGTTAAATCCTTTTATATTGGCATTGATTGTCTGTAGCAGCTCCCATCTGGTGATATGCAACCCTTTGACATTCACCACTGTTTGGATTCCAGGCATAAATATAGATGTCATTATCATAGCAGTCTTGCTGAACAACTTGGGCTCATCCAGGATCTCGTTGTAAGCTTCTATTGACTTAGCTGAGAAATAATTCTCTCTCTTCATCCGCGGGAGAGCAATTGACCTTCTTCTTCTCAAGTGCTCCTCCACTTTTGGAAATCCCTCGATATTCAGGTCACTCTGGGAATCGCCAAGGCTGGAACAAGTATGAGTACAATGGAACACACTCCTCTCCAGTATCTAGGCAACTTCATATATGCTCTGGAGATCCAGAGGCCCAATATCGATCCTTAAGGACAGCAGTCCCTATCCTCATTCTGGGGGGTATCAATTATGTTCTTGTACCCTTTATTCTCTCCAACTCGGACTTTACCTTTGCTTCGAAAGCACATTGCCGAATTAGTCAATGGGACTAAAGCCACCAATGTCAGCAATTTAGAATTCTTGGCCCATGACTTTAGGCACTCATCATTCACTTTCTGCACCTTGTGCACTGTTTCCTTCCTCAGTAGATGAGCTGCACAGGACAGCATCCCATCTTCCCTTCCTTTGGTCGTAATCACTTGTCCATAGATAAACAGCAGTAAGCGCTCCCAGTATCCATACATTCCAGTCTTTTCAGTTTTGTCAGAGCAATTCATTCTCTTAATTTCTTCAATTATTACTTTGTCTTGTCCTACGGAAGGATACACAAGCATCTTGTCTGTCCATCCAGGCTCTCTTTCCATTTGCTTTGTTTGATATAATCATCCTTGTATGGGAATGTCTGTCTTGATCGCCATCACAGGGTTGCCCAGCTCCCTTGGAACTTTCCTCTGGTAGTACATGCTGCTAGATGGCTGAGGCATTTCGCATCATGTGCTGACATCTCGTTTGAAATGAAAGCATGGCAGTACAGATGAGAGAGCACACATAACAGCTCTCATCAGATGCCCTCTTCCCCACCTTTTTCACATATTATTTCCAAAGTGAGCCAAATTATCAAGATATGTATTTATCCCCTGGTTATCTTCTTCTGCATCTCTCTTATGTCATTTGACATGCCCAAATAGGTAAATGAAATTATCACAATTTTTACTTACACTGGGAAAAATCACTTGTGTAGTGTTTTCAATTGAACCATCAAAATGATAAAGACATTGGAATGTAAGATACAAAAAGAAGAAAATAAAGCACATACTTAGGTATTTCATGCATAAGAGTTTAGACAAACAGTTTGTGTGCCATGCCATTTCTTGTTGATTTACTGGCCTTCTTGCAACTGCATTTTTTACTCCCTGAATCATGTTCGATACATATACTCAAATCACATTTGTAGTTGCACAATTTGCTCGATTATTGCAATCAAAAGCCTCCTCATAACTGAGCTGTTCTTTGGATCTTGGAGAAAGGTGAGAATATTAACATCTCTACTAATTGATTGATTGATATTTTATTTCTATTGCGCTCGTACACAAGTGTTTCAGAGCGTGACAAGGCAAGGGAGGGGAACAGGGGAGGACAAAACAGCAATCTTACTAGGCCCAGTGACATTGAGAACGTGCAAGTGCATGGAAGGGGGAGAGGTGGAAAGTGCGAAGCAGAGGAGAAACAGATAAATGACAATAAATAAATAATAAAGGCAACAAACAGTGGTAATGCAGCCAGCAATTTGCAAGTGCTAGGTTTAAGGCAGCAGACAGGGTAGGTCTGATAAGTGCAGGAAGAAAAAGGGGGGTGGCTGTATGGGTACAGATACAGACCCCAGTGCAAGGGGTGGCCCGGAGGCAGTGCGGGAGGGTGGCAGGATGGGTATGAATGAAGTACAAACATAAAAACTGCAACCACACCCCTATGTGTGTCACTATCAGCTGGTGTCATATGTTATTTTTGCAATATATTTTCTCAAAATGAATCTAGGTATTTATCACTCCTCCTCTTTTTAATAAGGAATTGGTGCTTGGGCATAGTGCCGATATGATTTAACTTTTTCAAAGAATCTCTAAAAAGTATGTTTAAGCTCTGGAATTCTTTGTAAGTCCATGCACTTTCTGCTAATATATTAAGAAGTGTCCAATGAATTCCAGCCCAAAAGAAATGCTTTTTAATCACACTCTGCTTTATCGTTCTTCTTCTTGATCATCGATCGAGCCTGCACACACAGCAATTCTTCTTCTTGTCTTGCTTCCTAGTCAGCAGGTACTAGAGGGAGGGTCTCACCTTTGTAGATTTATACGTTGCCCAAATGTAACCATGCTCTTCTTCCAGACACTCTAACTGCAGCCGGGGAAACTTCATCTATTTGGTATGGTCCATTGAATCTTGGCTCATGCCATCTATGTGTGATGTTTTTGATAAGCACTTGATCTCTAACATACAACTTTAGTGGTGGCAATAATTCACTTGGATCAGTTACTTGGCCGTCCTCTTCCGTGTTCCTCAACCCCCTCCCTCCTATGCTTGGCTTGATCTGAAATGAAAGAAACACTGCTAGCCATACATGTCAAATAATCATGCATCTCTTCACCTAAAGTCTGCGCTACACTCTGGGCATCACTTTGTCCTGATGCGGCGGCCTGTTACCAATTCATGGGGAATAAGGTGATGGTCTGAACCCGGCTGATTTCGAAGGGCATACAAGGCCAGTGGTAGGCAATATAGCCATCCCTTTTTCAAAGTTAATCTGATCTTTGTTATTCTTTCTTTGAGGAGCCTGTTGAGCCTCTCACATATCCCGTTTGTTTTTCGGTAAGAAGCAGAAGAAAACATATGCTTTATGTTAAATAAAAACCCTATTTGTTCAAATAGCTCATTGACAAAGTGTGGCCCATTATCAGACCTTAATACTTTAAACACAATACATCTCATGAATACCTCGCGCATTAAGAACTTTGCTGCGCAGATGGCATCAGGATGTGTACAAGGACTAGCTTCGCTCCATCGAGAAAAGGGACACACTACCACCAATCGATACCTATATTTATTACATATCTGCAGCATATCAACATAGTCAATATGCAAATGCTAAAATGGGCCATTTGGACAAGGCATTACTCCTCTGATTGTTCTTAGTGTATACTGAGCTGTAAACTTCTGACACATGATGCAATTCACAATGAACTGCGAAATGTCTTCTAATAGATTTGGAACAAACCAGACCTCTGCAATAGTGGCAGCAAGACTTTCTCAGGTCATAATGTGGGTGTGACATTTAGTAATGCACGCTGGCATCAATGGATTTCTAGTGCTTTCTTGTCAACATTGTGCTTCCGTGGGTGATAAAGAACACACTCTACATCCCCATAGCTCCTGCTCTTCCTGTATCTCTATTAGTTGTGTAATTGATAGCATATTGAACCCCTTTCATACCAACATGCTTCTATTTGATACTTCTTTGACATTTTCAGTTTCGAAACTCGAAATTTCTGAGGAATGTGCAACCCTTTTAGCCTCTAAATCTGCAAATTTGTTTCCGCAAGAAATAAAGTCTGTTCGTTTAGAATGTGCAGTGCATTTTACAACTGCTATGGCCACTGGGAGGTGTAGTGCATTAATAAGCCTGTACATTAAAGATGCATATTGCACTGGAGTGCCGTCTGCAAGGAGATAACCCCTCCTTTTCCAATATGACAGCCCTGCATGTACGGTTGATGTCACATAGGCAGAGTAACTGTACACCGTCACTTCCTGATCTTTGTGTGTCTCGAGCGCAATAATAAGTGCCATCCATCAATACAAACAATCTCCCCTCACGCTAAAGAATTTTCTTTCACACAGGGTATATCATCATAAAATTCAACATAGTGCGATCGTGTGCATGATCACCTTCTTCTATAAGTTCAGCTAAAAACGTGGCTGGGTTCACTATTTTATATCTCACAATTTTAATTGCTGGATAAGAAATCATTATTTCATATGCAGATGCTCTTTGTGTCGTCAATGTGCTTTTGGGTTTCTCTAAAATGGCAAATAAGGCATGCTCCACATATAGAGTAATTGCACAGCCCATAGTAATACTTGTGGACTTCTCAATCTCAAATGCAGCAGCAGCCAAAGATTGTTCGCATGGAAAATGTGCTCTCATAAGTGGATCTAAAATCTCACTGTAGTACGCCAAAGGTTTATACCCTAGTGTTGTTCTTTGTGTGAGTACTGCTGTCATTACTGATCCATTGGTGTGTGAAAACAATTTGGTACCTAACGTTAGACCAGGAAACCATTAACGTGCCCTTGCCATGTGTGCTTGAACGAGTAATCTTGCTGCACTAAATTTAACTGGACAGCTCTTTATACCAAGCTAACGAAAATGTAAACTGACAAGGGGAACCAATCTATTCATACGTCCATTGGAGGCACGTTGGAAATAAATAGTCTTTACCGATCGGGGACACATACAATATACCTAATGGAGTAATACTCAATCACAAATACGGTTGCCAAAGCAGCAGGACGCTTATATAATATAGACTGGCCCTTGAGCTAACGTGTGCAAACAAACAAAAAACTTTGAATTGAGATATATCATATCACGACGACTAGGATTTATTTATTTGGATTTGAAAAGCGCACAGCTGCCCTCGGGCATCGTGGCGCTGTTAAGAAGGCTTACTTGGTTTCATAAGTGCTTGTGAGAGATCTTAATTACAGAAGTGCTAGCAAATAACATACAGTTTGCCTGACCCCTTTGAGATTGGGGATGGCAGCATATAATGCAGAGAGTCAAGATATGTAGCACAGACATGAAGCGCACCACATCTTGAAGGGCAGCATCAGCATACAGTGCATATTGTCAAAATATAAGTGGCACAGATATGAGACACACCCCATCTTAAAGGGTGGTGTCAGCATACAATGCAGAGAGTCAAAAATATGTAGCACAGACATGAAGCGTGCCACAACTTGAAGGACGGCCTCAGCATACAATGCAGAGAGTCAAAATATGTGGTCCAGATATGAAGTGCACCCCATTTTAAAGGGTGGCCTAAGCATACAATGCATAGAGTCAAAATTGTGGCACAGACATGAAGCGCACCCCATCTCAAAATGTGGCCTCAGTATACAATGCGGAGTCAAAAAATATATGGCAGAGACATGAAGCGCACCCCATCTTGAAGGGCGGCATTAGCATACAATGCATAGCGTCAAAATATGTGGCAGAGACATGAAGCACACTCCATCTTTAAGGTTGGCCTCATCATACAATGCAGAGAGACAACAATGTGGCAGAGGCATGAAGCACACCCCATCTTAAATGGCAGCCTCACTATACAATGCAGAGAGTCAGAAATATGTGGCAGAGACATGAAGCGCATCCCACCTTAAAGGGTGGCCTCAGCATACAATGCATAGAGTCAAAATATGTGGCACAGACATGAAGCGCACCCCATTTTAAGGGCGGCATTAGCATACAATGCATAGCGTCAAAATATGTGACAGAGCCATGAAGCGCACCCCATCTTGAAGGATGGGAGCAACATAGAATGCCCAGGGGTAATTTTTTATTATAAAGTGCATGGGTAGGGGAAGGGGGAGCATACTCACTCACAGGTGACCAAGGGGGGGGGGGGGTGGTGACAGCATACTCACTCACAGGTGACCAAGGGGTGGTGGGAGCATAATCACTCACAGGTGACCAAGGGGTGGTGGTGGGAGCATACTCACTCACAGGTGACCAAGGGGTGGTGGTGGGAGCATACTCACTCACAGGCGACCAAGGGGGGGGGGGGGTGGTGGGAGCATACTCACTCACAGGTGATCAAGGGGGGTGGTGGGAGCATACTCACTCAGAGGCAACCAAGGGGGGAGGGGGGTGGGAGCATACTCACTCACAGGCGACCAAGGGAGGGTTGTGGGAGCATACTCAGACAAACGGGTGGGCGACTGAGCGGCGTACCATGGTAGACAGGGCCTTTGTTGTGGGCCTTAGGTGGATGGCCAGCTCCCACCTCCCGGTTTCCCTTATTGGCTTATCAAAGCCAGGTGAAACCAATGGGAGGGGGAGCAGGGCCAAGTCACAAGACTGCATTTGTAATGGTGACAAAAACGAGCAGCATGTTGGAAGGCAGTAAACACAGTGGGGCAGGGTTGCAGAAAGTACAATAAAAGTCTTGAAATGCAGTAAAGATGAGAAGCACTGCTCCTCAGAGTCCATCCTCGACAGGCGCAATGGAAAGATGGAAATTAGATGCATTTTTTCAAAAAATGCTGTGCCACGTGCACTAGTTGTAAAAGCACCAGGATTACCCCAGCAGTTCTGTGGCAGACCCGTGAGGCAGGTGGAGAGCCCCAGCATCAGGGAGGTCCTCTGTAGGCAGGAGAGGGCAGGAGAAGTGGCACAGAAGGAGTGGAGGAGCCTCGTCAGTGGCCCTTTACTGGATGGCCAGCTCCTGCCTCCCAGTTGCCCTCATTGGTTTATCAAAGCCAAGTGCAACCAATGGGAGGGGGAGCAGGGCCAAGCCACAAGACTGCAGTTGTAATGGTGACAAAAACGAGCAGCCATGTTGGAAGGCAGCAAACACAGTGAGGCAGGGTAGTAGAAAGTACAATTAAAGTCTTGAAATGCAGTAAAGATGAGAAGCGCTGCTCCTCAGAGTCCATCCTCGGCAGGCGCGATGGAAGGATCGAATGTAGATTAATTTTTCAAAAAAATGCTGCACCATGTGCGCTAGTTGTAAAAGCACCAGGCTTACCAAGCAGTTCTGTGGCAGCCCCCATGAGGCAGGTGGAGAGTCCCAGCATCAGTGAGGTCGTCTGTAGGCAGGAGAGGGCAGGAGAAGTGGCATAGAAGGAGTGGAGGAGCCTCGTCAGTGGGCCATAGGTGGATGGCCAGCTCCCGCCTCCCAGTTGCCCTCGTTGGCTTATCAAAGCCAAGTGCAACCAATGGGAGGGGGAGCAGGGCCAAGCCACAAGACTGCAGTTGTAATGGTGACAAAAATGAGCAGCCATGTTGGAAGGCAGCAAACACAGGATAAGGACACCAAGCAAGAAACAGATCAAGGATCCACAACATGAGCAACCTCAGAGGACCCTGGACACTGAGAAACCCAGAAGGCAATAAGAAAATGTCTAACTATTAACTTCCAAGCAATACAACCTTACCTTATATCCTAAGGTAAGCAATGTCCTAATTGACTAACTTATAACCGTACACATAATTACGTGATCAAATCTAGAACTCTAATCCTTGTACTTCCAAATTACCCTTTACCCTCCACAGAACCACAAGACGCTCGTCCATTCAGCATCATATACTACAACAAACAGGAAGAAAAATGTATATCTAATATTACCGCTGTTTAGATAAGATGGACAATATGTTTAAAGACAAATGTTAGAAAATAACATCTAACTGTTGAATTATACTTGTGCCTTGAAAAAGCCAGAGCAAGGGCAAAACGCATGCACGTGCCTCCTAGTGGAGTTTGTTAACTACTGTATCAACACTGATGTTTGGAATCTTTTTATGAATACTTATTGAGAATTTGAATAAACTATAAATACTGGGAACAAACAAAGAACTTATACTAATTTACTTAGCAGACAATCTGAATAAAAACACCAAACCAATCACACAGGCTAACATAGAACAGAAAACATATATTTAGTTGTTTTCATGATAACCTCAGCTCTCTCGGGTGTCACTTTCTTTCCTTCATGTAAAAATAACTGTCCAATGTACAACACCTCTTCCTGGCAATACTGTAATTTCTCCTTATCTACTTTGTATCCCTTGTCTGCCAATATGATATGATGATATGATATGGCATTTATAATGCGCCTATACACAAGTGTTTCAAGGCGCGATGAGGCAAGTGAGGGGGAACAGAGGGAAGACAGACAACGATCTTACTAGGCCAGGTGTCATTCAGGTCGCGCAAGTGCATGGGAGGGGAACGTGCAGTACATGGGGTACTAGAATAAATAAGATAAATAAGAAAACGGCCAACTGGTGGCAAGTGCAAGGTAAGTGCAGACAAGTGCAAGGTAAGTGCAGACAGGAGTGCTGGTAGGGGGACAGTAAGGGATACAGAAAACAGTCCCCAGGTGTGGGGGTTGCCAGGCAGTACAGGAGTTCAACTGGCAGGGCCTGGGCCTTAGATCAGAAGGGTGGCCAGGTAACCAGTGCAGCTTCAGACAGGAATTCAACAGGGGAGAGGGGGAGAGAAAGCAGAAGCAAAGAGGAAGGTTTTAAGGTGCTTCCGGAACTGGAGATGGTTCTCAAGTTTCAAGGAGGCAGGGAGGCTGTTTCAGAGGGAGGCCCCAGCTGAAGAGAGATATCTACCACCAACTCGGTGCTTGGAGAAGCAACTGACCCTGAAGGAGTTGGTGGCGGATGAGCAAAGAGCTTGAGAATGAAGATATTTAGGAAGAGATAGTTGGAGATATTGATGTCCCAGGCCCCAGAAGGCCTGTGGACAATGCAGAGGGTTTTGAACGTAATCCTCACAGCCACTGGGAGCCAGTGCAGAGATTTCAGTCCTGGAGAGATACGATCCCTGGGCTTGAGGCCAAGCTAAGTCTTGCAGTCCTGTTCTGGATGAGTTGCAGAGGGCAGAGAGTAGAAGCAGGCTGATTTAGGAAGAGGCTGTTGTAATAGCCCAGCCTAGAGAGAACCAGAGCTCTGTAGACAGTGAGCTTCTGGGGGAAGGAGAGGAAAGGAAGAATACTTCTGAGGAGGTGCAGCTGGTAGTGTGACTTCTTGGAGATGTCGGAGATGTGAGGAGAGAAGGAAAATGTGGAGTCGAAGATAACCCCAAGGTTTTTAGCCTTTCTGGTGGGCGCAGGAAGTGGGCCAAGAGAGGCCGGCCAGAGCGTGGCAGGAAAAGAGGAGGCGGGTGTGCCGATGAGGAGAATCTCAGTCTTACTGGCATTACAGTCCTACCTACATTCATCCTCTGTTTCACTACAGATTAATGTCATCTATGAACTGAATTACCGCACTTTTGAGTACAATGTTACCAAAATCCATCTGTAGGACCCTATTAATAATTGACGGGGACTTACAGTACCCCTGAGGCAAACAAGTATGTTTTAGTCTTTTTTGGCTGAACATAAAGGAAGTAAGGTCTTGTAAGTCTTTGTGTAACGGGATTGAGAAAAACTAATTTTTCAAATCAATCACTGTGAAATACTTATCTTCAACTGGGATGCTACAAAATATTGTTGCAGGGTTCAGAACTAATGGAAATTCTGCTTCTACAATCTGATTAAGAGGGTGCAAGACCTGGATAAATCTCCACGATCCCCCTTTTGATTTTATTAATCAGATACACTGCAGTATTGCACGAGAAGTCCAATGGCACTAAGATTCCCTGTTTCATCAATACTGAGATAGTCTTAAAAATACCTTCATCAGCTTCTCAAGACTGTTTTGCTCGGGGTAAAATTGCTCCTAGCTTGAGTTTTATTTTAACCTCCCCAATTCCCTTCAATAGACCAACGTCATATGGGCCTGTAGTCCAAAGGACACTTGGCTCCTTTTCTAGGGCCTCATTACACGGATGGCGGTAAGGATTTACTGGTACCGGTAAAATACCGGTACCGGTAAATCCTTACCGCCTTACTATGAGGTCCCTTTGCGGGTTGAGGGATTTAACGCCTGCTTTTTGCAGGTGTTAAAAACCAACCCGCAAAGGGACCCAGGGAGCTAATTACGGTACCGCAATTTGCGGTACCGTAATTAGCGCCTTCCCCATTCCCATTGAGCCCTATGGGCCAAAAATGGGAATGGGAAAGGGCAATGGTGGAAGGGGGAATTACCGCCCCACCAACCTTGGAATGGGGCGGTAATTCCCCTTTCTGCCAAGGCGGTGCCAGTATTTTACCGGCATGAACCATGGCGCTAATGGCGCCATGGTTCTCCGCCATCTGTGTAATGAGGCCCTATGTCTTCCTGAAAGAAAGCTGGCCATCATCAGTGCCATTCACTGTGGGACTTCCCTTCTCTCAATCTTTATCCAATATGTAATGCTTATAAAAACACTAGCTCATCATCTATACATGCATCTCTGAACATATCTTCATCTGTTATATCAGTCAATTTGCATCCCTCCTCAAGAGCTATCACTGTTCTCCATGCTCTGCCTTCGTCATCTACTCCTTCAAGCATTGCTATTTCCCCTCATACTATAGCTGCTTCCAATTCTATGGGAACAATCTGACTTAGAAGAGACTTGGGGTGATTAAGGGTAGAGGGGATCGTACCCAGAGCACAAATGAAAAACCAAAAAGGATCCAGATACCACTACACTGTTTTCAAAAAATCTTTTTTAGGAAATGACTAAGTAAATCTTGAATTGGACTAGATCTAATCAAACATCCATTATAAGTTAATTACAAAACATACAGACGTGTTCAGTCTAAATGGGAAAAAAGATGATAAGACAGATTTGTATTGAATTTGACAGCATAACAACTCATTAGGAAATACATTTAATAAATCATTTAAAGTGACTAAAGTGACAAGTGCATCATAACATCAATTCGATACATATATTAAAAAAAACCTTTAAAGAATTTTGCATGGAGAATATTGGTATGTGCTACTTCCCTCACCAAAATGTTAGAATAGAATAAGAAGTGCCTACTAAATAGTCATTCTACTTTACTATCAAACAAAAATAGTTTTAAAAGGAATCTATTTCATGGCTCTTATAGACGTAAATGTCAAATTGATTTTGCTGCTAAACATTGCATTAGCCAAAACCCAACATGTTTTGTTCTTTAATGTGTTTTCATACAGATGAAAGAACTTCTTCAGGGGATTTAATTCTTATAACGGCATGGACTGTTCTCAACATTCATCTCTCTTAAACCAGACACCCATTTCCAAAGGCACATGAGATCATTTCTTCAATCCTATGGCATTAACTCACCTAATAAACTGTGTAAACAGCCTTTATTAGTGCTGTTCATCAATTATTAGGTTCCTCAAGAAAGGAAATAAATCGAGGAGCACTTAATACTAGATTTCAGTATTTTCATAAAGCGGTGGGTCAGGGAGCCTTGATATTAGGTGTATAACTGTATTCACGAATAATGGATAACAAAGGTGTGATGAGCAAATTGCTCACTCTTCAGTCCACAAGCATTCTCATCATTTTCTCAAGCATGTAACAAAGTAATTAGGACCAAACGCACTATGTTCTCTTCAAACACTGCGACAACAGTCGCCATCCCTTAGGAGAAGCAAACTATGTTCTCTTTGAACACCATGACAACAGTCGCCATTCATTAAAACAAACAAAATTTGCTAGTTATAGCAACTGTTTTCTGATTGAACGGGTTAGGTAGAATCTCTTCTACCAAGTGAAGCATTATTCTGTAGTCCAAACAACACACGGCTACTTCATAGACAGACATGGTTTTTACTTCAATCATTCACTGGTGTGTTGATAACACATATTGGTTACAAAAGAACAGTGAGTGTACTCACTCGTTGTTCCAAAATTGACGTAGAACCGTCTTTTCTTCGTTTAGTCTCACCACGTCATATATTTGGTTTGAAAACTTCTCCTATAATGTCAAACAAAGCTGTTCGAAGGCACAAAAACACAGGGTACGCTCTTTAGTAATGAAATCTCAACCTGATGATACTCGTTATACTTCTGTATTCGTATCGGGATGCCAAGTAGTTACTATTATTTTTTCTTTGGCGTCTCATCAGGCATTATTCCGTAGTCAAGGGAGGTCTGGTGATTTAACCCGAATTAGCCAATGCAGTTGTCTCATTTAACGGACAAGACTAGTTGTTAGGGAGACTGGATCCCGTTGCAATTTGCATACTCATGCCTCTATGGTTTTTGACTACTAAGAGGTCAGCCATTTTACAATGAAGTTTGAGTTGCTATATGAATGAAATTACTGAGTTTCCCAATTTCAGTAATGGTCTCTCGTATTCTAAAAAACATTTACTACTCTGAATTTAGAAGATATTCAAACGTGACCATAGTACATAACAAAAACATGTGATAGCCCAAAAAAAATATTTTGGCATAAAAGTTACATTTTCGTCACCTCCAACAATATTACCTGAAAAAAAATACATATATTATTTATATATCTTCTTGAAATTGCTTAAGTGTACATTTAGCACACAATTCATACTAAAATGGTGTAATTCAAAGTACATTGTGCCAATCCACCAGCTCGTTAAGGCTGCATTCCACACTGTTACACAAAAAATGAGACTCTGTTCTTTTTCATAAAGTCTCCTTTCATCATTTCCCAAATTGTCACTTGGAGGAATCTGTAATAAGACAGTCCAACTTAATGTGTCATTAGTATGTCCCATCATGACAAAGTGTCCACAAAAGGGGCTGTGAGCACTGTTTTTCTAATGCAAATTTTGTGCTCTGTTTTGCGCATTTACATTTTTCTCTCGCTTTTTCCTATGTACAACTTTCCACATGGACACCAAATAGCATAAATCACCATGTGGGAGTTACAATTTGTGAACTGTTTTTGTGACCAAGGTCTAGTTAGGCCAATGTTCACTTCTTTTGTTCTTTTAGTTGAGTTACAACATCTGCATGATCTGCACGGCATGTGAGCTGTGGATTACAACGGATCCCAGGTTTCTGTGATACTCATATTTTTCTCATTTGGTCTGAAGATATCATTTTTAGTTAGTAAGTCATTCAGGTTAGCACCCAGTTTAAATGCAAACAAAAGGGGGAACTCTCCTCCATTCAAAATAATGACATTTATTTTTAACAATACCATTTGTCTTGTTGGAAAGATGATTAAATGTGCTTACAAAGACTATTTACTCGTTACTATTGGACTTTCCCTTGTATTCAAGCAGAGCCTTGTGATTTTTATTAACAGCTCTTTTACATGCCTTTTTAACAATTGATTTGGGGTACCCTCTTGCTCGCAATTTTGAACAAAGCGTAGTTGCTTTGGATTCATACATTTATTTATTAGAGCTATTGCATCTGAGTCTCAAGAATTGTCCTATAGGAAGGTTTACTCTAGTGTGGCGTGGGTGACAGCCAGTGAACAAGAGCAAAGAGTTCCTGTCAGTTACTTTATGGAATGGCTTTACTTTCAACATCCGCCCATATCGTAATATCTAAAAAATAAATTTCAGATGGGCTATGCACAGACGTAAATTTCAAGAAATTATTCTGATCATTGATCCAAATCATAAAATGTTCGAACATGGTGGCATCACCATTCCAAACAACAAAGAGGTTGTCAATATACCTTCTCCAAAATTGGATGGTTGGTTGGAAAGGATTCATTTCACTAAATATTTTCAATATTTCAAATGATTCGACATAACGTTTGGCTACAGAAGGAGCAACCGAGGAGCCCATTGCTGTTCTGTGTATTTGATGAAACATCTTGCTGTTAAAGGAGAAATAATTCTCTGTTAATATCATTTTAGTTCACAATAGGATAAAACTGTCACTCTCTCCGTTTAGACAAGAATAACTCTTCAAGCACAGCCAAAGTGGCTACTTGTGGAATACAAGTATGCAGTGAAACAATATCTAAACTAATCCACAGTTGTGTCTTGGTGTTAAATGGGTATTCTTCAATTCAATTAATTATCTCTGTAGTGTCTTGCACAAACAAGTGCATCCCCAAGAAAAAGGGTTTTAAAGGTTTGCAAATGTAGATAGGGGCTCAAGTATAGACCCTGACGCAGATACTATTGGATGACCCGGTGGGTTAACAAGTGATTTGTGTATTTTAGGCAACACATAAAAATTCGGGCTTCTCAGGGACTCAGCTTTTAAAAAATCTTGTTCTTGTTCGCAGACCTATACCCAATTGTATGCTTTTTCAACTTTTATATTAATTAACAACGGTAACCTTGATGTAGGATCTTCTTTAATCTTCTCATTAAATGACACGTCATTCAGCTAACGATTACATTCATCAATATAAGCTTGTTGTTCCAGCATCACAATCGCACCACCTTTATCTGCTTTATGCAGAACAATTTTATCATTATTGGCTAGACTTTCGATTGCCAAACGTTCATATCTTGTTAAGTTTTGGAACACTTCATGCCTTTCTGAAGATTCTAGTTGTTCTAAGTCCCGTAACACCCTGTTCTCAAATACTACAGCCTCAGGTGACTCGCAATAGGTGAACAATATGTGGAGCGATTGTGTAAGCCACTAGTATTTTCTTGTGCTGCATATAAATTGTTTTGCAAATATTGTTTCAAATGAATTTTCCTGAACAATTGATGAATCTCAATGCGTGCTTTAAATTTATCATAGCACGATGTAGGGACAAAACTAAAACCCTTGTTCAGAACTGACACTTTGGCAGCATTGGGAACATAGCTAGACAGGTTGACTTATAAGTTTGGTGACTCTGTGTTTGACGTGGAGCATAATCCAAGTCGTCTCTCGTCATGTCCTGTTCTAAAAAACGTTGTTGTTGTTGTTGAGGTCCTTGTCTACCATGATTAGGTCGATTAGATTTCCTTCTATTCCCAGAGTTGCCTCTTCCCTCTTTTGAAAACAACCCTGATTCCTAGTATCTTGTTGGTCTCCTGTGCTGGATGTATTATCATTACCCGAACTCGCAGAGCTATATGAAGTATTGCCAAAACACCCTTTTCTTTGTTGTTGAAATAGCCCAGAATGGTTTACAAAAGGATCATAACCTTCTTGGGTATATTTGAATGCCTTTTAATGTGAAAAATTAGACAGATCTTTTTTCATAAATTTAATATGTTTTTCCTACGTTTAATATGTTCAAATGTGGAGAAGTCTTTAAACTCAGCTATTTCTTTGAGTATTTCTTTGAACTTTTTTTTAAAATGCTTTCGGTACACATTTTTTGATTTCGACCTCCATTGATCTCCCGTTATTTTGTCTGACATCTCTTTTGCCGTGCCAACGATGAGTATCACTCAGTCACAGCCACTTTTGTTCACTATATAACTCCACTTCATAATGAAGTTCTTATTATGCAAAAACAATCTAAGTTAATTACGAACAATTAACCCTTGCCGGAAAGGTTCTGCTTCGAAGATATTCGATCATGATAGAACCATGTATATATGTACGTATAAGTCATTTTATCAGCTGGAGGAGTTCATCCCAGTTACTCAATTGGAAATCAAAGATCCTTCTCCTTCACCTGAAAAGACAGGGGATCTTGCCAACATTTCAGTGACATAGTCGTCATCATAACCCTTAACCCTTTCAACAGCCATATTCTCTTCAAAATCAACCTCTCAAACAGCTAGAAAAGGCTCAAGAAAGAAAATGTGCTCACTCTCACACCAAAGTATCCACTTGTGAATACAAGTAAATGACCTGACACAAAAATAGTCTCACGGTAGAAGCTGCTCAAAACTCACATATGACTCAGAAGAGACTTGGGGTGATTAAGGGTAGAGGGGATCGTACCCAGAGCACAAATGAAAAACCAAAAAGGATCCCAACACCACTACACTGTTTTCAAAAAACCTTTTTAAAGAAATGACCAAGTACATCTTGAATTGGGCTTGATCTAAAATGCTCACCCCATACATGAAGACTTCCGATGTACCGGAACCCCTCATAGAGCCACTTGTCCTGTAAATGCTAGTATAAACTCTCCTACATTTTTATGGTGTTTCCTGGAGTGGAGCACACTATTCGTTGATCCGTGAATGAAATCATCATGTTATGTTTCGTCACCAAATCTCTACCCAGAATGTTAACTGGCATTTGTCGCAAATATAACAAGGGGACAGACATGTCACATTCCCCTATAGAAACAGGCCATTGATCAGAAAAAGGAACTAAATTTGAAGCTCAAGAGAACCCTTGAGCATTCATGGCAATACCTGACATTGGGTATTTTCCCTCCCTTATACAAGAGCGAGTCGCCCCAGGCCCCAGTGTCTACAAGAAAATGATTTGCCTCCTATCGTCATATTGACCCTTGGTTCCTCTTGGGGGTCTGATGTTACTAATAGTACTGAACACATCAGGTCACCCTGTGAGCTGCCCTATTGAGGGTACAAATTCATCCCTGTCCCTGTAAAAGGGTTCCCTCCTAACACAGTCACCCCCCCATCCTAGGTGCTTGTGGTTGCCCTGTGTTCGTATTCCATTGTGTCTGCATAGGTGCTTGTTGCGATTGCCCTTGCGGTGGGTGCATTTGCACTGGCCCCTGCTGTTGTGCCTGCTGTGCTTGTGGCACCTGTGTCTGATAGGAAGTGTGGTCCTGGGCACAGCCCTCTTCTGTTTGTGTGCTGTATGGCAGTGGACGACCTGTCCCCCCTCTTGAGTTTTGTCCATTTTATTGCATGCTTCCCTAAATTCTTTTACAGTGCATATGTGAGTTTTTATCACAGTCTGGCCAGTCATACATCATGAAATTGGAATTGAGGTAATATTTGAAACATTCAAGTCAATTTTTTATTTGAAAATGGCGGTTTATTTCCCATTACATATTTTGACTTTTGTTTTTGTTCCTGTTTTTGACTTTGTGCAACGTTGTGAGACACGAATCATTGGTGTGTAATTTAATATTTATTTTTCATTTTATCTTATGTTGAACACAAACATTGCTGACTTTGATGCTATAACTGTTGTGTTGTAAAACAATGGTTACTGAAGGAATTCGCCCTGACGAAGGAGTATGTCCACTCCGAAATGCATTGGCAATTGAGCCCTACATACAAACTCAAGTGAAAGCTGTCCTCTCATTTAATTTAAAATAAAGAAATCACGATTGTTTGATAAATTGAGAATGAATCATGCTACAGATTGTGGTCCTTAATTCTGAATGAACTTAACACATCTAAGAATCACTATTTTTGGATTAAAAATTCTAAATACCTCTATGAAGAATTAACAGTAACCCCTTTGTTTCGGGGTACAGTGTGTGAGCAACTGCCTAGCTAGATGATGCTCATCAAGCTTTTTGATTATCCAATATATCAATTCATAACATAATGCATTGGTGAACAAATAAGAATCAAATAAAAAAGGAAACAAATCAGAGTGACAAGATCAAGTGCTCCGACGATGGGTGCAACTGTTCATGCTGTAGCCCAAAAATCATTGTTAATGACACCGTCATCATCACTGTCGTCGATGACACCATCATCGTCTCTGTCAACGACCATCAAGGCACCATTAATGACAAACATCCCCACAAAGACCCATCGACTTCAACACCATCCACGAAAAGCCATACAATGACGACGGCAACATTGACGGTACACAGCAAGTCACCAACTCCATTGCTATCATTGGTAGCTCTCCAAAAAAAGATGTAAAGGCGGCATCGTCCATGGACATTCAAAAACTCTCAAAACTCAGTAAAACTGAAGGACAATCACAACCAAGATAACACAAACACAAGTCTGGGAACAAACCGATGCCAGATAAAAACTGACAAGAGCCTATAGATGGCTCTCTAGCAACAGGCCCGGACCCAATAGTTATTAAACTGCCTCTCAGGCCCTTACAGTCACCCAATGCCATTGAAGACCAGACCATAATATCCGGAATTGGGGAACTATCACTACCTCAGTTTCCCGAGGGGGCATCTGACTAGCCCACAGTATCCCTAGACAATGGACCATCCCTATCCCCAGTCTCTTCGATTCTACCAGAACAGATACTTGAGCGCCATGCCGATTCGGGTTTTGAACAGGGGTACTCATTGCTGTTCTCAGAGGAAGAACAGGTTTCACCACGTGAGACACCCCTGAGACCTCCAACATTAATAAAAAAGACACTGAATCTACTTGATTAAACATTTCCTATAGAGTGCTAGCTTATTACATTCCACTGTGTTCTTTAAGGATGATAAACCCATCTTGAGACGTATGATCTGAATCAGGGTGGAAAGGGGCAGTCCCAATGCCTTTATCCAAAATAGGCCTTTAAGTCGTGGCCATATGTTACTTGGGATATGAAACATAGCTTCGGCTCCATATGTCAAAGAAGGTGTTACATTTGACTTGTAAAAGGCTATCATTGGCATGATTGAAAAGCAACCACATGCTTTGTTTATAGCTCATGCTTGACTTACTAAATACATTTTTTATCATAGGGGTGTCAGTTGGACCATCACTAATCCACACTCCCAGGTATTTGAATGATGTCGAAGTGAGATTAAGGTGCCGATTTAATGCAACAAAACCCCTGAAATTCAGCAATTGTTGGAAGCTATGCCACTTTAACTATGCACCCCCCTAATGTGCAGCCCCTAAACACACTGGTGACATCACACATGACATCACTGGTGACATCACACAGAAAGTTTCTCTTGCACATGGCAATCTACATTTTAAGATGCAATACAGTAGGAGTCTGCAACCATTGGATCTCCAGAGGTTTTACATTACAACGTCCGCTAGCTCTACCCACGATAGGCAATGGCAAGGGATCATGGAAGTCATAGTCGAAAACATGTAGCGAAATGCAGGCTTCAAACCCAGGAACTAAGAGGATTACAACTTTATTCCATTCAGTACATTAGTTACTCTAGTCTTGCTAACTCTAGTCCTTACAACAAAAGGCGTTTCTTTTTCAACATGTCTTACCTTTGCAGGTCAGCAGTCCTAACCTTTACCACTTGACATGGTCAAGGCATGCCTTTTTATTTATTATACTGACAGTAAGTAGTCTGAAATATGAATATACAATGATTTCGGAAATCTGCTCCTTCTCATGTATGTTGTATTCTTTGGTGGTCTGATGCAAAGGCATAATCCCTCTACCCAGGCAGGATACAATTGCAGCTGTGATTTTACCATTGAAGCCATTGGAAAGGGGCATTTCCACATTTGCGTTGAGGAGTGTGCATCTTCCCATTAGGCTCAACAGCTTTGCTGTTGGTGAATAACATTTGCAGTGATGAGGCCCTGTGATAAAATGGACAAGAAGAAGCATGATTCTCAATTTAAAACTGCAACCCCACACACATACAAAGGGCATAGGCATACCCGGGCCTCTGAACATGAGTGCAGCATGTGAGGTAGCTGCAACCATCTGAAAACTACAGCATGTGTCCTGCTTGCACCAATGAATGCAATGACTGCAGCAAGGTAGGCCACTTCACCAATATGTGTATGGCCTGAAGGTCACGCATTGTCAGTGTGGAGCCCTGTGAGGATGACTAGGATACCATTGAAGATGGCATGGCTAATCTGGCCCTCTGTTTACATGATCCCAGCCACCCAGGTGAGACCAAGAAACCATCCTACAAAAAGCATACCAATGGCTGTTTGCTATCTCTCTTGGCAGACTCGGGATAAGACTACATGTTACTTCCATGTCAAGACATTCTTTAGTATTTACTCAGTATAAAATCAGGCTCAAGTCACTGGACCTCAATCCTGGAGCATATGAAGGCCATAAGGTTCACCTTCTACAGTACAGTTGATATGAACCTGACTTCAAAGGATGTACAGTGACTGACAAAGTGTATGCCTCTCAAAAAGGGCCAGCAATTCTATGATGGGATGAAAAACATGGTGGTTGGTCATTTTTTCGAAAAAATAATGTCGAATGACAATTTTTTCGGAAAAAAAATGTCGGAAAAAAAAATGTCGAATTCCGTTTTTTTAAATTATATATTTATTTTGGGGTTCGGGATAAGAAAAATGGGTAAAACAAAAAAAAAAAATTAAAAAAGGGGGTTGGGGGGAACCCCCCTATTTCGAAAAAAAATGCATTAAAAAAAAATTCGACATTTTTTTTTCCGACATTTTTTTTCTCGAAAAAAAGACTTTCGACATTATTGGTTCCGAAATTATGACTATAAACCGAAAAACACATGCTGCGAATAAAATCCTTGCGCCGACTATACCGTGCTTTTGATATTTCCTCTCTGATATACGTTTAACACCTCATCAAAGTAGCTCTACAAATGGCCTTGGCTGCCAGGGTGGGTAGGCACCAGACAGTACAAAGCATGTGTGAGGCTCCATTAACTCCATGAAAGGGATCACCCAGTTTCAAATGATTGGGGCCATTTGGCAAGAAACACTGTCTATCTGCTGTGGATGCATAGCAAAACCCCTGGCCATAGCTTAGGTGTTGCCAGCAATGGGCGGAATATACAACACAAAATACATACCAAATAAGCTACCAATTACGACATTAGGCATTAATCATGTTGAGTCAGAGTGTTTGTGAGTGATTAGGTGAGGTTTTGGCTGCAGAGCAAGAGCAAGTACCTTCAGCTATCCCTCCGCAAATACCTCCCCTCTCGAGCTCTTCGCTCCTCTACCTCTAACTCCCTCTGGGTCAATCGTTTTTCAAAGAAACGAGCTGGGGGTAGATCTCTATCTTCGGCTGGAGCCTCCCTCTGGAACAGCCTCCCTGCCACTCTAAAACTTGAGGAGAACCATCTCAGGTTCCGGAAGCCCCTCAAGACCTTCCTCTTTGCTTCTGCCTTCTCTCCCCCTCCCCCCTGCTGACCGGCTCTCTCTTGGCACTGTGCACCTGGCCACCCTCTTTCCCCTGGGCCCAGGTACCGGCTCACCCTGCCGCCCTCCTGCACTGCCTCCTGGCCACCCCTTGCACTGGTAGACTGTATCTGTACCCATACAGCCCCCCCTTTTTTCTTCTTTTCTGCACTTATCAGACTTACCCAGTCTGCGGCCATAAACACAGCACTTGCCACTTGCTGGCTACACTACCACTGTTTATTACCTCCATTTTCTATTTATTTTTAATTATTATTTATTTATCTGCTCTCCTCTAATCTGCACTTTCCACTCTCCCCCTTCATGCACTTTTTCCCTTTTCCCTTTCCCATGCACTTGCGCGTTCTCAATGTCACCGAGCCTAGTAAGATCGTTGTTTTGTGTTCTCCCCTGCCTAGTCGCGCTCTGAAACACTTGAGTATGAACGCGATACAAATAAAATATCATATCATATCATATCATGTAGACATCTTACAAGGTTAGTGAAACACAATGGTGTATAACATCTCTTGCAGAACTTTGTTGTGGGTGAAGGTATATGGAAAATGGCACTATACAAATCTTTCCAATTGCAGCAAAGGCCTGAGACATGCCTCACCATCATCAAACACTGAGTAGCAAACATGATAGGCAGCATTCAGAGGAGACTCTAAGCTGCCCCACAGGGGAGACTGAACATCACGCACACTTCAATCACATTTAGAGGTCAAATACTCAGTACAACAAGCAGTCAGCATTGGTACCAGTAACAGGAACAATCACCATGAAATATCTTGGCACGAACACAAAACCCAGTTCATCAACAGAATCAAGAAAAACAGGAGACGGAGACATATAAAAGTATCAGCAAAGTTTATAGACAATACACTTAATTCATTGAGTCATTCATCAGTTTAAGCATCCATAGAAACTATTTGTGGTACCGAAGACACGCGTCATAGCACACACCTCCGTGACATGACATGAGGAAAAGAGCCATGAGCAAGAGGTGGAGCCTGCATGGGATTTAGGCAAGCATGGAGAGGGGAGCCACAGATGGAGGTGTCAGTGCACTTACATCAGTCCACTCCTGCACTGTGGTGTATGGTCTCTAGACCGCATTTCCTGGACCACCTCTTTGCAAGCCTGCAAGAAGGAAATGTCAGGATTCAGAAGAAGAGCAGATACGTGTTTGAAGGTGCCAGGGGGTGTTGGAAGGGATCAGGTTGTGGGGCTTGGAGAAGGAGAGGACCATTGTTGCTTCAAGCAGCGTGAGTGGATAGTGGGATTGCAGTGGCCAAGATGTGGCATGGAAGAGGTCAGGGGATGGCGAGTTTGGGTGGTGAAACCCTACAATGTAGCCAAAATCACGCCCTTTGGAGGCAGTTCTGGAGCCATCAAAAAAAGTTTGTCTTTTGGAGGAGTGGTTTACATTGGGCGAGATATTAACATATAACCATACAATGCAGCTGTGCTGATCATACAGAGATTACAGTAATTTCCTAAGGCAATAAATACTGATACCAACCACAGCGAGTGAGTGACCTTCTTTGCCCTCCCTGCAAGCATGCATGAGTGAGGTCCAGGCACCAGCAGAAATTGGCGACAATAATGGGATCCAGTCCTCCCACACTAAGGAGCCCAACATGCAAGGTGCCACACCGCCACCGCTGTTCCTTCATCTACCAGGCAATCTATTGTTTCCCTGAAATCAGTGGTTGCTGCTATCACGTCGTATGTAGATGGCATTGGTGGTACTGCATTTGCACACTAAAGGAAAATGGCCATGCTTCTTGCTGCACTAGGAGTGAAAGGACAGAGAAGGTTTGCAGGCTTGAAGTAAGTGCCCTTATCACAAGCATCTGAAGATGACATTGTGTACAATAAAGCCATAAACTCAATGTTACATAACCAAGAAAAGGGGTCCTATATAGAATTAGATTATACTCATGAGACCAGTCACTGAACGAATCCACAGATGACTACGTGATCAAACTCAGAGAGATGCCAGCGTAACTTCGATGACAGAACGGAAGATGTGTTGAGGAACATGGTGTTAGTTCATGTGCACAATAAGAAAGTGCAGGAGAAATACATTCAAGAAATGTATGTTTAACTAGGCAAGGCAGACAAAAAGGCAGAGCCTATGAAGAGCCAGCTCCGAGAAGAGATCACCAGCCTTCATGGATGATATCTGAAAAACAAGCCATAACCAAGTCACCAGCCGATCACATGCAGAAGGAACCATATGTGCATGAAGGGCGAGAAAACCGGTAAGCACGAGCGACCCCGATCCAACTGTCTGCACAGTGGCACCCAGTGTGGCTGTAACAGGAACCTAGCCAATGACAATATCTAACCCGCAAAAAATAGAGAATGACCCTTGTGTGGATGCATTGGTTATTTTGACAAAGGCTGTAGGCAAAGGACAACGTGCATGGTTGCCACCATGGACTGTGAACAATGACACAGCTCAGGGATGGCAGAAGGCATCAGAACCAGATGGACTAAGATACAGGAACCCAAAGGAGAACCAAGCCGCACTGTGTAGTGAAGGTTGATAACAATCAAGCAGAAATTATGGCAAGCTCTGGTTCAGAACTAATGGTCATCACAATCGCCACATACACAATTATATTGTGCCAACACTGAGTAAGGGTCAACAAGATGGACATTAATCACAAACCTACGGAGGCCATGCAGTCAATTAATTAGGGTACAAGGAATGTATGCTGGACTTTAAAGATCACCAAATTAACACAAAGGTGTACTTCTCAGCACATTGCCCTGCCATCCAAGGCGGGCATGATAAAGCAAAGTTAGACGAGACCCCAACTGCAGGATCAAGTGTTGAGCGTGGAGGAAGCAACATGGAAATGGATAGCAAACAGATATAATGAACTGTTCAGCAAAGGTTTTGCCTGCGTAAAGAAATGCATCCATAGAATTGAGGTGCTTCCAGGAGCAAACCCAAGCAAGTAGAAAGTGAAACAAGTACCGGCCACAGCGACAAAAGCCCTACGAAAACTACGGCAAAGGTTACAAACTGATAACACCATTCAGCCAATAGATGATTTGTTATGGTTCAGCCTAGTGGTCCTTATAAAAACCAGCACAAACAAAATACGCTTGTGCTTAGTGCTCAGAAGTCTCAATCAAGAGATCACAATGGGCAACTACCATCTTTCAAGCATTTTGTAACTGAAACTAATGCTAAAGATTGCAAGCATATTTTCGAAATTGGACAAGAGGGATGCCTTTCAGCAGATCCAATTGCAAAAATATTCCAAATCCTTACCTCTTTCATCAATCCCTTTGGCACATTCAGGTACACAAGAATTCCATTTGGCCTGTCTTCAGCTGCCTCTATTTTCCAGAAAGTCATGGATTCACTGTTCAAGGGAAATTCCAATGAAGCCCCTTCTTCCACTTTGACTGACAAATTGAGGTCTTACCTGCAGCTAACCGAATATTATGTCTCAAACCTTTTGATCCCAATCTGGAAACCTGCCTTTCAGTTGATGCTGGCACATATGGTTTAGAAGCTACGCTGTCCCAGAAAGCTCACAAGAACGAAAATATAATTGTATATGTGATTTTGTCTGAAGAAATTACCTTCTCTGGTAAAAAAAAGAGAATTGATGGCCTGTGCAAAGCCAGTAGAAGATTTCCTGATGCACCTGTGTGGCAACAGGTTCAATGTCTATACAGACCACAATCCCTTACTGTACATGTACAGCCCTGCAGAACCAAATCTTCCATTCCACGGTTGCTGAGAATAGCGGCAAAGCCCAAAGATTATATCTTGTCCATATGGCACGTGCCAGGGTGGAAAAACAATCAGGCGGACTGCTGGACTGACTTCTGGTGAGAAATGAAATCACCTTTTTGATGGATAAATGCATAGTAGCTACCCTTCACTGATGGATCAGCGAATGACATGCAGACAGTAAAGGCAGAAGATGGAAGCATGGACATTGAAAGGGATCCCACTCTACAGAGAGCGAATCAGTACATATTCTAAGGTAGGACAGATTAGAGTAAATTGCCTGATGAAATAAGGTCATTCCGCCGAGTTTTGAGCGAGTTATCATCTAGGCAAAGCAATACATACTTTTGAAGGGGGACAAAGCCATTACACCTTCAAGGCTCAGGGCGGCGATCATGGAGAATGGCCATCAAGGTAATCTAGGCGGAACCCTGACCAAGAGGTAGGTATGAGAGACATAATGCTTACCACAGATGGATAGTGAGATTGAGAGAACAGTGGACCAATGTCATGGGTGTATGGACAGTGACAAGAGGATTAAAATGTGTCAAGCGCCACTCCAGAATGTTGAGACACCAGAAAGGCCCTGAGAAAAGTTTTGCTTGATTTTCTTGGTTCATTGAGTAACATGGACTTGGAGAAACACTACGGTATTGGGCTGGTGGACTATTGTCAAAGTTAATCAAAATTAATTTTGTACAAAACATCACTAAGAGCATCATAATGCAGGCACTGAATGAGATATTTGACTGTGAAGGCATGTCCGGGTACATTGTTACAGACAACATGGTCCATGTGGTATCAAGCAAGATGCTGAACTTCTTCACGAGGAATAACATCACAGGTTTTATATTTTGTTAAAAAAATAATTCTCTGTAATGTTTTCGTTTAAATCACTGGGTACCTTACCACCCACATGCCAATGGGCAAATGGAGAGGGTAAACAGATGTATTAAGGACAGTATACAACTGGCCATTGCAGCCCACAAAGATCTCTATGTCACATGACTGGCTGCAATCAAAGCATACACGTTTACACCTGAAAAAAGTAACAGAATTATCTCCCTTTCAACCTATGAGATGCCGCTGAGCCTACTCAGTTATCATTTCTATGTGGGTCCCAGACAAAGGGAGGATCCGTCAATGTCAGTCAAGAACAGACTATGGAAAATAAAGGTAAAACAGAAAACAAGAAAAGAACAATACGATAAGTGGAAAGCAGTGCACGTTTCTGACATATGAGGAGGAGATTGGACAACGGTAAAACATAACCACTGAAACTATGAGATTTCAGCCAGGTGCAGCTCATCTAAGTACGTGCTAAAGAGAGGTGAAAATGATGTCCTTCTGTGATGATAGCGAGGTGTGAAACTTGGATAGGGTGGCTTGTACCGAAAGTGAAGCAATGCTCAAGAAGGACAGACTCGCCACGGGCCGAGTCTTGGTGAAGAGACAGTTAACCTGAGATAAGCAACCCAAATAGAAACACCTCAGAGACACTTGGAGAGCCAATATCAGATGGCAATAAACTCGTAGGACATCCCTTGTTCTACAGACCCTGCTGAGGGAGAAAGGATGCCCACCAAGGATGACAACCAGCCTTATCCCATTGAAAAAAACGGTGGCAGAGGAAACTCTAAATATGCAGCACTGATGGAAGAGAAGAAGGCCAGAAAAGTGCCACTACTTTCTACTGAACTCTTTGCTCAAAGAGACTTTTCTTTAGATGCTGAGATGTCTGTGGCCAGTTGCTCAACTCATAGCACACAACCGCGTAACTTGACATGAGAGTTTGGAGCCAAGAGCGAGGGGTAAAGGAGTAAGAACAGGATTTATGCGCACACAGAGAGGAGCCACAGATGGAGGCGTCAGCACACTTACTCCATTCCGCTCCTCCAATGCAGCTTTGTTGATCATACTGCAATTACGTTAATTTGTAAAGTTAATAAATACTGTTACCTAGCACAGCAAGTGAGCGATCCTCTTTGCCTTACCTGCAAGCATGCATGAGTTTGGATTGGGCACCACAAGATGGTGTAATACCACACTAACTCATCACACCATGCAACCACCCTACCCTGCAACCCAGGATGGAATATCCCCGATCCCTAGAGGTACCAGTAGCTGAATTTAGCAAGGCGCGTGCTCACCAGGAAGCTGAAGTCAAAGCTAAGATCTTGCAAACGAGTTCAGCAGCAACCAAAGCGAAATAAGCTCCTGGCACTGCCTGGTAGTGCTCCTACTTAATATATAAAGGTTTATGTTTATGTTGCTTGTTGGTGTGAACATCATTGTGGGCAGTGTTTGGTGAAGATGATTTCCCGGGCAAAACTCTCAGTACAGTAAGAGGTTAGCAAAATAAATTACTGTTTTAAAAAGGAGCATATTGCCTTCATTGTAAACCACACTCTTTTAGCATAGGGGAACACTGGCATTAAGCTGTAGCATGCTGGCTTAGCCACCTTTTTCCAGTATTCACAGGGGGTCATTTCGGAGTTCGCTGTAAATTGCCTGATACGTTTACACGTTTGGGTAAGCCGGTTCCCTTTGTGCAATTTTCAACATTTGCATAAGGGCAGGGGGTGAATAGCAAAAAGTGACGTGCACACCACCCTTTTGCACTCTGCCCTGCAAATTGAGTAAACACTGCCTGGCAGGTATAAATGACAGGCAGCATTTATAATGGATTGTTAATTTTGCTGGTGTAAAATGCAGACAGACTCCATAGGAATCCACAGCATTTTCTCCACCATGAAAATACATGCCGGTGTAACGTCAATTTTTGCTATCTGTCAGAAAATCATATCGGTAGGAAAATCTGACAGGTCAGACATACAAATTAAAGAAAATGGGCCGTGCTGTAAATGAAATGCGTTAAAGCCCTATGCAGGCCTATTTTACATTTTATTTATATTACGTCTCACTCAAAGTTAGGCACGAAGGGTTGTTACGTCTCCTGATTTTCGAGTCAGTCTCGTGACGCAACATTTCGCCTTATCTTTTAACTGTTGGCAATCATCCCCGCCCATATAATTCAATTGCATGTCAGATTCGTCTCTGACATATTACATTTTTACCCCAAAATTTCCCTAATAAGTAACATTGTAACGTGAATATCACATTCAAAACCACGGAAGCGCATAACTTGGAGAAAAAAAGCACTGCCCGGCGGAATGGCTAATCTTGACACGCAGGCGAAACGTATTTTCCCATGTGGGAGCTACAGTAACATTGAAGTCCACATCCAGTAAGCCAGACTGGGGCCCCTCGAAAATGTGGACGTCAGCACAGTGTAAACCAATATCCCTTCTGTCAGTAAAGCATGTTGGAGCCACTGTTGTACCCCTGGCACAGCCAACGTTCCTGCAACCCGAGACTGTAGTCTATATATAGAGGGGTCTATGGTTAGTATCAACACAAGAGTGCTAGGGAAAGTCTCTGAAATGGCTCCCTGTTGGGCGAGGAACAGGACGACAGAAATAATTCGAATAAAATAATGGAGCATACACTGTCGAATGCAGGAACGTTGTGATCAAATCTGTAATAACAAATATAATCCAGCTAGTGTGACGGGTTCCCTAGAGTTGTCTTGGACAGAAACTCACATTGCAGTGATAGGTTGCCTAATTGTGAAACAATATCCAACACTGTGTTGCATGTTTAAATACATTCACGCCTCAAACCGAGGCCAATTAACGTTCTAAAAATATAAACATAGAAAATGTGTAATTTTGTAGGGTTGAAGACTTGTTGCAGTTGTGTGAACATGGTAACAATTACTTCAGTTCTAAAGAAAGATTTAGCAAAACATGTTATACCTGCGCTCACTTTCTATGTGCACGTCCTGTTATCATCAGAAACACTTACCCGGTGCCACAGTCTATAACACATGGAGGTAAGCGTCCAGCCATGCTAAGAAACACCGATCTGGATATAGGAGTAAGAGGAGGCAGGTCCGAAGCCCCCAGTCCAGAAAAATGCCCTTCCGTTCACGTTTCTGTGCACATGGGAATCCAGAGTGCACGCCCGTGGTTGATGAACAAGCACAGCCTGCTGCTGAAGTGCTTTCAAAGGACCCAGCTCCAGCCAGCCTGACAGCAGCCTGCTAACAGCTGGGCTGCACTGCTTCCAGAGACATACCCAGAGGGAAGCCCCGCAACCCGGAAGTGCCAATCCTCCGGCTCCGAGGAACAGTGGCAACGTTTACAGTGCCTGCAACTACATGGCACATGACAACGGACTTTTATATCAATTTTGTAAATCGCAAGTTTAAAGTCTGTGCCACCTACTTACTGCCCATAAGATTCTTCTGTGATAACAGGGTTTTTAGGCATCAATCGGGGAGAGCATCCATTGGTCCACATATTTCTGTTGAGGAATGTTTTTAATGGTATCTATATGTACGGGGGTGCAACTGGACAAACGGTAGGGGAGGGCCTGCCTTCAAAGACTGTGTGGGAGGGGCACATTTGCTTGTATGGCGCCCCATTCCGTTGTCCTAAAGGAATGTTTTTGGGAACTGTTATGTCCCGACAGGAGTCGGGTGCAGCAATAAAACAATATGGCAGAGCATATGAAGCAAACACAATAATACGCGGGAGCCGGTCAAATGGCTTCTTATCTATTTAATCATCGCGCGAGAAATGGCGCCTGAGGCGGTGACCCCGCCTCTTCCTGCATACTGTGGGGCACAGGCCACAACAAACGAACAATAGAAAGGGGACTTGGCTCCCATTCAAACAGGGCCATTAACATGGATGAGGACACAACATCTCCCCCTCACTTACGAGAGAACTTTAGTTCATTTCTTCTATCCACCTGGTTGGTCTGCGTACTGTCCATTTCGAGGGGCTTCGCCTCGGTGTCATTGTTCTGGCCATCTGGGTGTCGCTGTCGCTGTCGTCGGCATCCCGATGTTCCACTCTATATTCAGATTCTGGATCTGAGGATTCATCTGTGACCGTGGTGGTTGTGTGTTCACGACCTGAGTTTCCTTCGAAGACTTTGAAGAACGATGAGTTTCTCGTGACAGTTCTATGAGGGCTTGCCTCCGTTATCATGGACCCACTGGTGTGGGTCCCAGTTAGGGGTTCAGGTCTGAACGCAGGGGTGCTCTTGGTGTTTTGGTCCTGTCGTACCAGTACCACATCACCTACTTGAATCTGGCATGGTGTGCCTTGTCTCCTCTGGTCGAAGTAGGTTTTCATTTTCTCCTTGCTCACCTTGTCACTGGCTCGTGCATCTTCGACGATGGTGGTGGGTGGACGGACATGGGGGTTGTGCGGGAGTCTTGTCCGTATGATTCGGCCAAACATTAGGGTTGACGGGCATTCACCGGTGGAGCTGTGTGGCGTGTTCCGATATTCTCTTAGCAGTGTGCAAATGGCTTGCATAAATGATCTGTTGGTGATGGAACAGACTTGTAAAGTCCTCTTGAGATTGCTCATGAATTTCTCGGCCATTCCATTGGCATGGGGACATAAGGGTGTTATCTTTCTGTGCTGGAATCCCAGATGTTCTGCGAACATTGCAAAATCATGACCACTGAAGTGCGGCCCATTGTCTGATTTTACGGTCGTGGGGATTCCATAGTCTGCAAATGTCTTATCCAGGGCAGGGATGATGGCCTGGGCGCTGGTTGAGTGTACAAGGTGTACTTCTGGGAAATGCGACATTTCATCCACAATGACTAGCACATATTTTCCGTTCACTAGGGGTCCAAACATGTCAACGGCCACTTCATCCCATATCTGTAGGGGCATGTTAGATATGTCAGACGGTGCGGGGAAGGTTCTCGGAGCCAACACTTGGCATGTGAGGCACTTGCTTAAGAGGCTTTCCACCTTCTCATCCATTTTTGGGAACCAAACTTTTGTCCTGAGCTGTCTTTTCGTGGATACCACTCCGCGGTGCCCCACATGTGCTATGTCTAGAACTTGGTTTTGCAAACTGGATGGGATCACCAGTCTGTTTTCTTTGAGAATCAATCCCTCCGGGGACTGGGACAGGGTGTGGTGTATAAGCTTGAATGTGCGCAATTGAGATTCCTCTTGGGAGGATAGGCCCGCCTTGTCCCGGTCTTTTATGTGCTATCGGCCTGATTGTATGCACTCCTTCACGATTTGTAGGAGTTTGTCTTCGCTGGTGGCTTCCACTAGTTGGGCTGTGGAAATGTGTTTCGGGAGAGCGTTGTCAATGAGATAGTTGACGTATTGATTTGCTTTAACGGATTGACGCTCCTCTTGAGCGGGCAGAGGGTATCTGGACAGGAAATCCGCTAGATTATTATCTTTGCCTGGCCTGTGAATGATTGTAAATGAGTATTCCTGTAGTCCTAATCCCCATCGGGCTATGCGAGGTGGCATTTTAGCCGTGGGTTTGCCATAGATCGTGGTGAGCGCCTGGTGGTCCGTGACGACGGTGAAAGGGCGTCCATACAGAAAGAGATGGTAATGCTCGCACGCCCACACGACTGCCAGGCTTTCTTTTTCGGGTTGAGAATAGGCACACTCAGCGGGTGACAGACTTAGGCTTGCATAAGCCACTATGCGTTTTGGTGTAGTTGGTGAGGCTCCGGGTCTGGACTGGACCAGGATGGCTCCAAGGCCGACGGGGCTCGCGTCCACCGTCAGTTCAGTGTCATATGCGGGATCATAGTAAGCCATGCACGAGGCTGATGCGATGCGACGCTTGATCTCTTGAAATGCTCCTTCACATTCTGGGGTCCACTAGTAGTCTCAATCTTTTTCTGTGAGGAGCCTTAGTGGTGTGTTCACCGATGCGAAATCTTGAATGTACCGAGTACAGTAGCTGGCCATCCCTAGGAACGAGCGTATGGCTGATGGAGATGTGGGAGTAGGGGCGTCCACCAGTGCTTGCACCTTCTCAGGATCTGGGCAAATGCCTTTGTTCGAAAATATATGTCCAAAGAATTTCAATGTTGTTTTGCTGATTTTGCATTTTTCAGGATTAAGAGTGAGGTGGGCGATTTCTAGTGCCATGCAGACTCTTCTCAAAGTTTCATCGTGACTTTCTTGTGATGCGCCGAAAATGAGAATGTTGTCACTATAATTTAGACATTGGGGAATGTAAGAGGATTCAATTCAACACTACAGCTAAGTCAACGCCTAGTCTATAATACTGACTGAAAACCCTTATTGATATATCTTTAGGTCCAGTTCATGCGTTCTGGATGACTACCCCTATATAACACCCCTCTCTTGGAATCCCCCTGACCCCACTGAGCCAAGAAGTAGTTCTGTTTTGCAAGTTAAAAGGTTTATTTGATAATTTAAACAATAGATATATATATGACACTTTATAATAAATTAATAATTGAATAGCACACTTAATCTGATATGATAAAGATCAACAACGGAGAATCTGGCACTAGCACACTTCTTTATAATTACTAAGGAGTTGAGATGAAATGGATAAGGTAGCACACTGGTAAATAGGTACAGAAGTATAATGTGGTAGAAAATGCTTTATAGGGTTCAGGTGGATGCAATATTCAATGAATGCAGTACAGAAAATACTCAATATGATTTCAACCAAACAATGTAATCACTTTTCTCTGGCTATTCACTCCCCCCCTCTTTATGCAATGCAAGGAAATGGGAGGAAAGCACACAGTTCTCAGAAATGCAATCAATGTAATCAGTTCAATCCAGCAAGCTTAGACCACAGAAAACAGATAGGAGTTTTGAAATCACAGGCCCAAATTGCTTTGATATGTGCTGGCAATGAATGAGAAATATGCTGGAAACGCTTTTAATTCCCTTTCAGAGGTTCAGGGTGAGTGGTATCTAGTTAATATTAGTCCAGGCTCACACTAGCAATGAGGCAGGGATAGTTAGCAGGTTAAACGAATTTCTGGCAAATGGAAGGCAAGCAGCAGCAGTTTTTACATGTGAAGAAATTGCAAATCGCGGTAAAATTCGCGGATGCGTGTTCCGCGATTGCGGTAAAACTATAAGGGGTAGGAATGCGGTTCTTGGTGCGATTCAAAGCTACCATTCTAAGCTATCAGAGGAAAGTTACTGCAAGTCTCTAGCCCAAACGGTTGCGGAGATATGACCGATTTACTAGAGGTCGTTTTTGGTTTTTGCAAATTTCAAAAGCTCAAAATGACAAGTGCAGCTTGCAACTAGAAATGACAGGTGACAGCTAGGAGGCAGTTCTACTTAGGTTAAATAGATTGAATTAGATGAATTTAAACTAAGAGATTGGTTCTACACAGTTCTGCTGGGTACTCACACTATATTCTTGAATTAAATGGGCCTCATCACGGATCTGGTCAGGGTTTTAGACTGGGCTCTGGTCACTCTCTCTGCTGGTCTCTTAGTACAGCACTGCTTTCTCTCTGGGTCTGGTCTCTTAGTACAGCACTGCTTTCTCTCTGGTCTGGTCTCTTAGTTCTGGATAGATTGATGAATTTGAAGTCTGGATCTCTGGATGTTGTATGGAGGTAAGTATGGATTTTTCCAGCAGAGCGTCCCGCTGCAGATGGATTTGGAAGGCCCTTCTCTGTCCTGTCTGTCTGCTTTTATGTGTTTAGAATGTGGGTGTGTTCTAGCATCACTGACCCTACCTCTCTCTCAGCTTCTAATTGGTCAAACTTTCATTCGTCCCCTGATTGGCGAACTAAGTTGTGTCAGAGTGATGTCAGCCATTTATGATCTCTTGAAGAACCTCCCTTATCATCTGTGCACCCAAATCTATATATGATCAAAATACATACTTCAGAGTTACACAGTTGTTTGAAATTACATATACATGGTGTGGCTGAATTTAGCCATGTCTCCGTCCAAATCTGCTGTTTCTAAGAGCTTGCATTCAGAAATGGCAGATATTTCACTTTTTAACTGATTTTTCAATTTCTGACATTGACCCAACTTTACATACATGTGTGCAGGGAGTATGGACATTAACTGAAGAAGTTTCAGATTTTTAACATGCATACAGTTAGAGTAATATCCATTTTTCCGCTAAAACCCCCCTGAACATGCCACCGGGTCGAAAAACCTCTTAAAATGTGGGCAGAAAAATCACAAGAATTATGGTATCATTTATAAAATTTTCACATGTCCGCTCTATGAGTTATTCATCTTTTTAAAGTTATGTTCTGGCTCCAAAGGGGTGTGGTTTCCCAGGTCACATGGTATAGAAACCAGTCTTTCCAGTTTCTGCCAAGCCAGCTTGCTCTCACAGGCAGTGCTCCTCCCAGCTCCTGCCAAGAGGAAGCTACATTTTACGACTGCGGTAATAAAAACCTTTGCCTGAGTGAAGAGGGCTTTGTTCACTCTCTTGCAGAGCACAGGTAATTCAATTATCCGATAGATGGCATATCCTTAGTGGGGGCAGCAAAAGGAAGGTTGGCCTGGGAACACAGTGGTGACTCAAGTTTCACTGCTGATGGGGGTAGTTGCCAGGCAGAATCAAGTTCCTTAAGCCAGACTTTCAGCTACTGTCATGTTATTTGTTGCTTTTTAAATTAACTTGCAATTTTACACATGCAGCTAGAATGCTGATTCTAAGTGCAAAACTATGACATTTAAACAATTGCAACCTATGTGACACTCAAAAGTAGGTCACTCAGTCAATTTAAACATTTAGATTTTTTTTTTAGTGTCTTTCAATCCAGTGCAACTTAAACTGCTGAAATCCACAGCGCAGCCAGTCTTGTTATAAACCTTGTCTTATGATCTTCATTTCCCAGATTTTGTAGGCACACAAAACTCCATTCTGCCAAATGTCTGCTGGTGTTCAGTGAATATTTTGCACATATTGCAATGTTTGAAATAGGCACTTTGGCTTGCCTTCAGAGAAACACAGGGTGGTTTTAAACTGCCGGCTTTTGGATAGTGGTGAGTACTGGTACTGCACCCATTTTTGGGATTTAAGAAAATGAATTCCCAACAGTTATGGGTTTGCTTTTGGCAATCAGCATTGCCATTCCCAATGCTTTCAGACTACTGTGCGGGTAGTCCAATGGTGGTTTTAGGCAGTGTCCTTCTGTGCCCATAACATCGGCAAAAATGGGTGGCAGCCTATTCTTCATGCATTTCCCTGTGCATTTTCTGGGAAGCTCTGGCCATCATGATGTTTTCATGTCAGTACTGCACAGTTTTGAGGTAGGGCTCGGATGCATGGGTAAATACATCCCACAGGAATATGCTTGATTATTTGATGAATCTCATTCTGGAAGATTTCAGCGGCCGAAGATACTCCAAAGCTTAATCTTTTATACCTGAACAGTCCTAGGTGTGTTGAGAAAGTTGTGATATATCTTGATGAGGGATGAAGTTCAAGTTGATGGTAACCTTTGTTCAGATCAAGCTTTGAGAACACGGTCGCCCCATGTAATAGATGCATCATGTCAGTCATGCGCGGGGCTAGGTGTCGTTCCCTTTCAATGGCTACATTTGGGGCACGCATGTCCACACAGATGCTTATGCTTGATTTGCTGTTTCTTTTGGCTACCAGTACTATCGGAGAGACCCACAGTGTTGGACCAGATGCTGGCTCTATAATGTCCTGTTGTAGCAATGACTGTATTTCATCCTCAACCTGTCACTGTATGTTGAGCGGGATGCCTCTATAATGTTGAGCAATCGGTGGTACATGCGGGTTGATGTGTAGCTTGATTTGTTGGTCTTTTAGACGTCCCAGGCCTTTGAATCATGTCTTTTGCGCTAGAAGTGTAGGCGGACATAATTTGGTACATGATGCTGATTAGCCCCATTTGTATGGCTGTGCGGAAGCTCAGTATGCTTCCCCCTGGGACTTCCCCTTTGTTCACGTAGATTTGTACTTTTTGGCTTTGATCTTTGTATTGACATTTTGCGGTGAACATGCCTTTGCAATCTAGCGGTTTGTTGGAGCCATCCGGATATATCAATGTGTCAGCTTTCCGTAGCTCTTTTTTCACCTCAAGTGTTTTGTATACTATGTCGCTTATGACATTGACAGTGGCCCCCGTATCGATTAAGAATTCTAAATTTTGTCCATTGAGTTGCAGCAGCAGTGTTGGGCTATACTCAGCAGCCGTATTGTTTCCTATGGCGTGTACATATGCACGTTTCCTCTCTCCACTGGAAGATGACCTGGCCGTTCTTCTTTCTTGCGGCGATTCATCCAGGTACCTGATTCTTTGTCTCGGCTGGCGGTGCTGAGAGTGGTGTCTACTTTTGCGATGACTTGATATGTCTCTTCCTTCTTACGCCACCGAGTGGATGGCACATGCTCCCTTGATGAGCTGGGTGAGTGCCGCCTGCTGGGCGCAGACAACTGGCTTGCGTGTTTGCGCAGGCATTCCCGCCGTGGCCTTCGGCCATCTTGTTGCCAAGACTCTTTGTGGGGCTCAGCACTCTGATAGAATTTAATGTTTTTGCACACCGACTGAAAATGGTTCTCACCCCCACATTTGTCGCATTGGTGACCTATTGCAGGACATGGGCCTGTGTGGGGAAACCGAAAACCGCATCTGTAGCATTTCTTTTGTTCTGATGAGTCAGCGTGAGTGCGAATGGGACATACTTGTGCTGCATTTGCCGTTTGCGTGATGGTGATGTTTCCTAGCGACTCAGTTTGCCGTGTTAATGCAGCGTCAGCTCTTGCTATTTGCAGGATTTCTTCTAGTGTCCTACTTTTCTGCAGTAGTTTTTTGTGAAATTCGGGGGATCCACACCCAGCAATGGCTTGTGATTTGAGGGCCTCATCTGTGGAGTATCTGTCAAAGTCAAAATATTTGGCTCTTTTTCTCAATCTCATGACAAAGTTATCCATGCTTTCACTTTTATCGTGTATGGTCGTATGAAATATATGTCTCTCATAGTCAACATTTCTTAAAGGTGCCAAGTAAGTATTCAACAAGTCGATGATGCCTTGGAATGAGTCAGTGCTAGAATCAGGCATTTCAAATACTACATCACGTACCATGGGGCCCAGTGAATGCAGCAAAATGGCTCTTAGGCGACGTTCCTCCCTCACTCCGGAGGCGTCGATGTAGATATGCAGTTCTTTTAGCCATCTGGCCCATATGGGAGCCAGGCTGTTCATGTCAGGCATGTCGAAGTGTGGCACGGCTTGTAATTGAAGTGACTCAGAGTTACCTTCCTCTTTGTTGCTGGCAGGCCTAGGGGTGGAACTGGCCTGGGGGCTTTGGATGCCACTATCTGGGGCACCTTCCGACATGGTTGCAGCCATGTGTGGTTGGCTGTGTCGCGATGCTTTCTGGGGCAGGCCTCTCCCTGCAGATCAGCGTGGTCTGTGCTGTCTGTGGGAAGTCGAGTCGTCGTGGAGTCCACGTGGTTTTACTGGCAGCGTTTGCGTAGTAATGAGCGTTTTCTCTGTGGCGGCGAAATCCTTGAAGTTCACCGTGCTGTGTGCGCACAGGCGTGTGGACTTGTTTCTCTTCTTGCGGCACGATGAGGAAGCCCTCGCACCTCGCTGTGGCGCGGTCTAGCGGGTTCGACTGAGCGTGACAACTCAGTTGAAGATCCTCGTTGCCATTGTTATGTCCCGACAGGAGTCGGGTGCAGCAATAAAACAATATGGCAGAGCAAATGAAGCAAACACAATAATACGCCGGAGCCGGTCAAATGGCTTCTTATCTCTTTAATCATCGGTGCGAGAACTGGCCCCTGAGGCGGTGACCCCGCCTCCTCCTGCATACTGTGGGGCACAGCCCACAACAAACGAACAACAATAGAAAGGGGATTTGGCTCCCATTCAAACAGGGTCATTAACATGGATGAGGACACAACAGGAACTACTGTCAAATTAGCAACCAATGGTACACTTTAAAGCTAATTGGGCCAGTGACATTGCCCAAAAACTTGATAGGTTCTAAATACAACATACACATTTTGATTATAACTGCCAGCATGGTATATATGTGGTTGTGTTGTGGTTGTGGTGAATGGTTGGATTTGTCCGTTGGTCATTCATGCTGCATATCCAGCTGCATTGTTCTATAATCCTGTGAAAGACTGAGTGGTGCTACAGTTGCAGAGTCTTTGAGGTGTCAGTGAGCAGTCACAAGGGAGGTGCCAGGAAACTGACTAGATACTGTGGCCCCTAAATTTGTGTCATGGTGTCTTGTCACTTCACCTCACATATCATCCCCTAGCCAAACAGCACGCACCTCCAAGAGCAAAACAACATAGGTTACACAATGGAACATGCACAACCGAAGATATACGCCCACTCTACATTTCCCTAAACATCATAGATGCAGAAACACAACTCTATGCGCTCTTTAAACACAACTCTGACAGACACCACAATAAACCAAACAAACAAGTAAGATTAGCAACATGGAGCACAAATTAACCTCTGCTCTAGACAAGTCAAAAATCACTAAAAAAGTACACACTTCAGACAGCCTTATCTTTTCATATGTGCACACATCAACGCTGCAATAAAGCATCCTTGACCTGTGCTTGTCCCATAGCCCACTGCTTAAAGATCATGAGGCTCCAATAAACCGTAAAAAAGTAGAATGTGTGTTAGGCAAAACTACATGGCAAAAGGCTTTTATATCAATTTTGTATTTCTCCTACGTTGTTCAATGTCTACATGATCCTGTTTTTGAAACTTCTTGTTAGCCTGTGTGTCCAGGTCGCAAATTATGCAGATGATACTCAGGTTATTGTAAAACCTTCGGGTTCATAGCTTGAGGATTTAGCAAATCTTAATGCCATCTATGAGTCTATACATCTCTGGGTGGCAGCTAATTCTCTTGCCCTGAAAGCAAGCAAAACAGAGTTACTAATTTTCGCTTCCAGTTCTAAGTTGAAGTCACTCGCTGCAGAATATAAGAATTTTCGAATCTTGGGCAAGTTGATTCCAGTGGCCAAGAAGGCATGGTCTTGGACGCTGAACTTTCTATGAGTCAACATGTGACTTTCATTAGATCCTCTTGTGGTTTGATTGATACGCTCCTGTGTAACATCTGCCTTTTCTTACTCAAGAGAATCTAGCAACCCTGGCCTCAGTCCTTATTAATACCCGCCTTAATTACTGTAACAGTTTGCTCAGCGCTGATTGCATTCAGTCATAGCCGCTCTACAGGTTACGCAGAATGGTGCAGTGCGGGCAGTCACAGGTCTCGCTAGATGAACCCACATTACTGCGGCCAAGTGGGGTTTACACTGGTTAGCAGTTAAACTCAGAATCAGACATACAATTCTCACTCTAACAAACAAATGTGTGGCAAATACAGCCCGAGTACCTTACAGTGCATCTTCAACTACACGTTCCTGCCCACTCTCTTAGATCCCAACACCTTCTCAAACGGGTTCAACCCAGATTTAGGCCGGTGAAGGCCGATGGGCGCAATTTTAATGCTCAAGGGCCCAATGCTTTGGAGCTCTCCCTGCACTGGCCTATGAGTTCTGCCACCGGTTTCTCTTTTTCGTTGTATTTAACCTATTTGCACTGTTCGCTGTTTTGTTGATTGTGTGTGCGCACCCTGAGGCCTATGGGCATGAAGCATGATGGTACAAGAATTCTAAATAAATAAATAAACTCAAACACATTGAATGAGCTTCATTCATTCTCATTTGGGAATGGCTCAGTGAACTTGAAGGACTGACAGCAAAAGAAAGGAAATACCTGTCAGTCTTCTATGGTATACATTAAATGTATTACATATATGTTATACTTCACAGTCCAGAACAACAACAAGAACAACACAATAATGAAAATCATGAAGGAAATAAGAACATTTTGAAGCTAGATTAGAAAACATAGAAAAACGTATTAACCAGTTAAGTATATATTCCACGGAAATGAAAAATCAGCTGGCAGAACTTTGTAGGATCTCTGGTGTAGTGACTGGCTGGTGGGACTATATTTCTGCCTGTCAAATTAAGTGATATGGGAACTGAGGGAGGGTTGTTGCAACAATAAAGCAATTCTAGGTGACTGCCTTGGAGGCCACTAAAGAGGGAGGACTGAGTGACACAATTTTGTCCCTAAAAGGATGAAATCTGCCTCATTAATAATGTGAACAAAATCACTTCTAACGGCTTCACTTTCTGCGGTTAAGTCACATTGAGATTGCACACTTTGTTTAAGCAGTGAACCCAGCCATGGACAGAGAAAAAAGCAAACAAAATAGGAAAATGCTGCTTGTTCCATCCTATACAAGGACTTCATCAGGCTAAATTCACAATACCCATTGCAACTTTGAATTTAGCCTGATGAAGTCCTCGGCATAGGATGGGACGCATGGTGTTTTTTAATTGTTTTATTGCTTTTTTTCTCTGTCTATGGATGGACGAATAATTCTGGGGGCAGTCAGTGTAAAGGAGACCGACAAGGAGGTTTTGGTATCCGTGGTATCCATGGGTCTCACGATACAACAGAAAATGTATAAACTAGAAAAATGTAGAACCTTGTAGGAAGCCATGACTCTGCAGACTTATATCGAAGAGAAAAGATTACAGAGAGGGTGTAGAATACTCCCTACATCTACTTATAAAGACATGCATTCATTACTGATCCAAGAGTGGACGGAACATATTGTGGAATATTTTTACCCATGCCAATGCACCCTACTACACCCCTCTGCAATAACCCATGTGGGCGCCAAATCTGTAAAACTGCGCAGGGTTCATAAACCACAAAAAAGCTGCACCCCCTGACACACACAGGCAAAGTTGGTGTAAAAACAGGAATCACTGCTGTCACCTGTCACCTGAAGCAAGGCCACAGAAGGGAAAATCCGAAAATGCCTCTAAAAATTCAGTCATTTTCCCAGTGTATTATTGAAAGGAAACGTGAGCTGAAATCAAAGATTCTCCAGACAGTCAGAGGAATCCAGGCCTCCCTGCCTGACAGCTATTTAAAGCATGTTGTGAAGGGCTTAATTCTTTTAAATGTTCAAATCCCTTATAAACTGTGCTTATTTATATATGTGTTGATGAAAAGTCTTTATTGTGAATCTTACAGTAACCCAGTGGAAGTAACTGCTTAATTTTGATTGGGCAGTGCCTGGCCTGGGAAAGTTGACATCACAGCTTGACACTCCCTTGAAAACAGGAAGCTTAATGGTTCCCGCATAATGACAACAAGGAGCACAATGAGGCCGCATTAGACATTCATCTCTGGCTGAGCCAAGAACAATGGCAAGCTAGCCCACTGGTCTCTACAGGGGATCTTCCCTCTCAAGGAAGGGGACACACCTCACTGATCAAAAGACTGGACAGCTTCTGCATGGGAAGGGGAGGTTACAAAGGAGAACTTTGATGTTAAATCCTTATTTGTGATTAAAGTTTATACCTCTTTAGCTGTGCAACCGAAAGAAGGATAAATCTGAAAATTGGCAGACATTAACCTAATTTCAGGCTTTTGATTTGAAGACATTGATGAAACCTGTACCATTTAAGGTACCAAAGTTATGAAACAATTCTCATTGTAGCAGAACGATTAATGTTGCAAACCTAAGGTTGTATGTACATGATCCACTGATAAGCGCCCAGAGATGTACCAAATTAGAAATGATTAATCCAAACTGTTATGGTTAAAATTGATAAATATCTGTAGAATGAGAAAGACAGCTCGCACAAAGATGGGGATTGAATGGGAATATAGACAATCAAATATGAAATGTATGTGTCTGATTTTATTAGGGTACATAATTGTAGAAATGTACATGTATGCAAAAGTTATGTTTTGGTAAAAATCAATGTGGGAGTTCCTAAATAGCATCATAAAGATGACAGCTCTCTTCAGACAGCCAACCAGGACAAGGCGAGTGCCTGTGGCCACTCACAGCCGTGGGGGTTGTTTTTGAAATTCTGCCCACACCATAAACTGGGGGAAGGCATTTTACAGTATAAATATAGGAACTTCACAACACATAAGAGACTGCTTCCAGAACCCACCCAGATTTCTGCGCAGCACCTTGTTCCAGAACTCTTCATCTTGTAGCTGACTCCAGACATCTTTCAAGATCCAGATTTCTTTGCAGACTCTAGACTTTACCAGTGCTGAACTCTTGCTACCATTAAGGCTTGCCGGCTGAAACTTGCATCCTGTAATCTACCATGTCCAGTGACTAGAAGAGCCCATCCATAATCCAGTCCGAGGTGCAGTCCAAAATTGACCAGAACCGCGCCGCTGATCCAATCACTCCAGAAGTGCCCTGCTGCCGGTAGATTCGACCCGATCCAATGACCAGAGCTGACGGTCCAATTTAATTACAAAGGACTGTCAGTATTAATAGGAAGAACAGTGACCCATAGTATATCTGCATTGTATTATCCCAATCTCAACCCATCCCATCTTTAAATTCAGAACCCTAGTATTGTTAGAATCCTTCTTGCGCTGATTTTTCTCATCTGTGTTACAAAACCATAACTCCTTAGTGATTTTGAGTAACTAAAGTAAATCCCAGAACGAAATCGAGTATCCACCATGTGAATAGTTGCACTGGCCACGTAGCTGTGAAGATTCATGTGTGGCATCCTCTTTTTCACAGTAATTAATATAGTTTAATAAAATGTATCAGTTATTTTTAAAAGCGAATTCGGTTCCATATTCGCGCCTATTTTGCAAAAACGCCTCTCACTAAAGCCTCTATAACTTCTTCAATTGTAAAGGTAGAAACGAAATTTCAACTCTCACTGATATCCAAGACCTTTAACTACACCCACAACTAAAAAGTGTGGAACAGTGTATTTGACCCGTTTTTCTCCAATATCGCATAGTAAAAGTTTGCCGCGAATTTGCAGTTCTCAAAAGTTTACACATATCTTTTCCCCATTTCAAAGTGCTTCTTCCATCCCATCCCATTCCACACGCGATTGCGCTGGGTAGGTGTATTTCGGGGTGCGCGGGAAGTTCGACACGCGATTTCAGCAGGGTACGTGTATTTCCAAGGTGCGCGGAAAATTCCACACGCGATTGTCCGTGGTGCGTGTATTTCTGGTTGCGCGTGAAGTTTCACACGCGATTTCAGCAGGGTATGTGTATTCCAAGGTGTGTGGGAAATTCCACACGCAATTCCAGCAGCCTACGTGTATTCCGGGGGTGCCGTGGAGTCCTACACGTGAATCGGTCGTGTGGGTCCTCCCAGCTGTTCACTCTACACCCTCCACGGCCCCTGCAGGCGGCCCACACCACAGGGGACTACCCTGCATATGTCCCGCAGGCAGCCCATCCACCATGGCCATGCCCCCCAGCCAATCCACATGTCACCTTGCACCACTGCCCACCAACGCAAGTCTCCCAGCACCCCCACCCCCCAGCACTGTGGGGCACCCTCCACCAGGCCCCCACTCATGTCCTCTCATGTCCCCCTGCACCCCCACCCCCAGCACTGTGGGGCACCCTCCACCAGGCCCCCACTCATGTCCAACTCATGTCTCCCAGCACCCCCACCCCCCACCAGTCAGGGGCACCTGTCAGCAGGCCCCCACTCAGGTCCAACTCATGTCCCCCTGCACCCCCACCCCCCTGCATCCAGGGGCACCCTCCACCAGGCCCCACTCATGTCCAACTCATGTCCCCCTGCACCCCCCTGCATCCAGGGGCACCCGCCACCAGGCCCCACTCATGTCCAACTCATGTCCCCCTGCACCCCCAATGCCCACCAGTCAGGGGCACCTGCCAGCAGACCCCCACTCAGGTCCAACTCATGTCCCCTGAACCCCCACCCCCCAGCACTGTGGGGCACCCTCCACCAGGCCCCCACTCCTGTCTCCCTGCACCCCCACCCCCCAGCAGTGCAGGGCACCCTCCACCAGGCCCCCACTCATGTCCAACTCATGTCTCCCAGCACCCCCAACCCTCTGCATCCAGGGGCACCCTCTACCAGGCCCCTACACATGTCTCCCAGCACCCCCACCCCCCAGCAGTGCAGGGCACCCTCCACCAGGCCCCCACTCCTGTCTCCCTGCACACCCACCCCCCTGCATCCAGGGGCACCCTCCACCAGGCCCCCACTCCTGTCTCCCTGCACACCCACCCCCCTGCATCCAGGGGCACCCTCCACCAGGCCCCCACTCCTGTCCCCCTGCACCCCCACCCCCCAGCACTGTGGGGCACCCTCCACCAGGCCCCCACTCCTGTCTCCCTGCACCCCCACCCGCCAGCACTGTAGGGCACCCTCCACCAGGCCCCCACTCATGTCCAACTCATGTCCCCCTGCACCCCCACCCCCCAGCATCCAGAGGCACCCTCCACCAGGCCCCCACTCATGTCCAACTCATGTCTCCCAGCACCCCCACCCCCCACCAGTCAGGGGCACCTGCCAGCAGGCCCCCACTCATGTTCAACTCATGTCCCCCTGCACCCCCACCCCCCAGCACTGTGGGGCACCCTCCACCAGGCCCCCACTCATGTCCAACTCATGTCCCCCTGCACCCCCACCCCCCACCAGTCAGGGGCACCTGCCAGCAGGCCCCCACTCAGGTCCAACTCATGTCCCCCTGCACCCCCACCCCCCTGCATCCAGGGGCACCCTCCACCAGGCCCCACTCATGTCCAACTCTTGTCCCCCTGCACCCCCACCCCCCTGCATCCAGGGGCACCCTCCACCAGGCCCCACTCATGTCCAACTCTTGTCCCCCTGCACCCCCACCCCCTGCATCCAGGGGCACCCGCCACCAGGCCCGACTCATGTCCAACTCATGACCCCCTGCACCCCCACCCCTCACCAGTCAGGGGCACCTGCCAGCATGCCCCCACTCAGGTCCAACTCATGTCTCCCAGCACCCCCACCCCTCAGCACTGCAGGGCACCCTCCACCAGGCCCCCACTCCTGTCTCCCTGCACCCCCACCCCCCTGCATCCAGGGGCACCCTCCACCAGGCCCCCACTCCTGTCTCCCTGCACCCCCACCCCCCAGCACTGTAGGGCACCCTCCACCAGGCCCCCACTCATGTCCAACTCATGTCTCCCAGCACCCCCACCCCCCACCAGTCAGGGGCACCTGCCAGCAGGCCCCCACTCATGTCCAACTCATGTCCCCCTGCACCCCCACACCCCAGCACTGTGGGGCACCCTCCACCAGGCCCCCACTCATGTCCAACTCATGTCCCCCTGCACCCCCACCCCCAGCACTGTGGGGCACCCTCCACCAGGCCCCCACTCATGTCCAACTCATGTCGCCCAGCACCTCAACCCCCCACCAGTCAGGGGCACCTGCCAGCAGGCCCCCACTCAGGTCCAACTCATGTCCCCCTGCACCCCCACCCCCCTGCATCCAGTGGCACCCTCCACCAGGCCCACTCATGTCCAACTCATGTCTCCCAGCACCCCCACCCCCCACCAGTCAGGGGCACCTGCCAGCAGGCCCCCACTCATGTCCAACTCATGTCCCCCTGAACCCCCACCCCCCTGCATCCAGGGGCACCCTCCACCAGGCCCCACTCATGTCCAACTCATGTCCCCCTGCACCTCCACCCTCAGCACTGTGGGGCACCCTCCACCAGGCCCCCACTCATGTCTCACAGCACCCCCACCCCCTGCATCCAGGGGCACCCTCCACCAGGCCCCCACTCCTGTCTCCAAGCACCCCCACCCCCCACCAGTCAGGGGCACCTGCCAGCAGGCCCCCACTCAGGTCCAACTCATGTCCCCCTGCACCCCCACCCTCCTGCATCCAGGGGCACCCTCCACCAGGCCCCCACACATGTCCCCCAGCCAACACTTCATCACAATCTAGATCCCTGGCCCTTATGGGCAGCCTCCACATGCCAAACACCCACCCAAGTATTGCATCCACCCACTTAGAAATGCCAATTACATGATATAACCCCAATGGCAAGTATGTAAATGAACACATCTCCCTCACATACACACAATGGGTGTCAGGGAATGTCAAAACCCATATCATGACATGCATGAAACCAATGAGATGATACTACACATTGAAGTACGATGAAAAAATATGTATTGAAAGCAACATAAATGGAATCAAAAATAAACAAACGAAAATGTGAATTAAAAACAAAAAGCAGCATGTCCGTAAAATAATGTAAAACCACAAATCATAATCCAAAGGAAAGGTGTCCAAAGTCACAGTTCACAAAAGTAAATCCAATGGAAAATTAAAACCAAAAACCATTGCTCCATGGGCAAAATCAAAATTTTTAAAAAAAATCCCAACAGTCAACTATATACAGATAAACAATCCAGGGTCCATGATCCCAACAGAAGAAATGAAACCTATCTAATAAGACTACCTAATAAAAAATAACTATATACAAAAATGTGGCCCATTGTCCAAAAGGTCCAAAAAATATGAAAAAGCAAAGGAAACCTAACACTAACTACAGAACTATTTACAAGGGCAGCGGGCTAGTCCGACGGCTCACTTCGGGATGTTCCAGGCCAGGGCATCATCAAACTCCTGCTCAATGTCCCGGAGGTGGTCCTCCTCCATGGCCCCGGAGGTCCGCAGGGCCGACGACATGTTCACCTCCAACTCCCTGCGGATTGCCTCGAGGCACTCGGCCCGCCTCAGGGCCCTCCGCATGGAGTTCTCCGCCCTGACCATCGTGAGCCGTGCCTCTTCCGCCCGCTGCCGCTCCGCATCTATGGCGTGGCCCAACCGCTGCCACACGGAAGACACTTCCCGTCCTGGGTCCTCCTGCCTTCCGGCCGATGCCTGCCCCTCCGATGTCGAAGGCCCCGAGCCATCATGGCTCCCACCTCGTTGCTGCCGCTGCTGTGCCTGTGCCCGTGCCCTGGCTCCTGCTGCCTGCACATCCTCCACCGGCTGGGGTGCAGTCGTTGATGTGGCCACCCCTGCTGGACGTCCGACTCCCGACTGTGGCAGGGATGCCTCCTCCACCAGCCTGGCCGCACCGTCAGAGGCAGCTCCACAGGGCACCCAGGTGACAAATGGGTGGGAAGATGGCACGGAGGACGACTGGCGCATAGGGTGTTCAGTTGAGGAGGGGGTCGGAGCAAGCTGCAGCAAACGGAGGAATCCGGCCTGGGTGACCTGTCCCAGTAGGCCGACGCGGTCAACGAGCCATTCGAGATGACGTGCAGTCTCTTCATGAAAAGACTGCAGGTCACCTCGCATGGCCCGTTGACGCAATGCCACACCAGTGAGGACAGGCTCAACCCGTACCTGGATAGCCACGTCCACAGGCAGAGGAAGGCCAGTTGTTGCGAGCTCATCCCCTGCCTGAAATGGGCCTGGACGTAGGCATCCCTGCTGGTGCAAGATGATGCAGTGACAGGATCAGGGACAGGATTGCACACAGGCACCTCCGTGGCGGCCTGTGCTGCCTCCTGTCCCTGGTCCTGCACTGCACCACTAGCACCAGTGGAATCCCCACCTCCAGAGCCCGTCTCTATCGCTTGCACGGCCTCCTCCTCCACCAAACCCCCCACCAACCTGGATTACTCTGTGCTATCTTCCCCCGTTGGGCCCTGTGGGGTCCCAGCGGCCCCTTCTGCTGCCGAGGAGTCCACCTCCGACCTCCGCCTCTTGGACCTCCCACCGGCAGCTGCGGCCTGGGACACGGCACCGGACTCCTCACTCCCCGACGAGATCACAACCTGGGAGGAGAGCCGGGCCTTGCGTCTCCAGCTGGCGGTGCGATCCCCGCCGCTGTGCTCCACAGCACCTTCTCCGCCCTCTTCATCAGTTGACGCTGCAGACAGGGAGAAATAAAACACAGGCATCAGGGCACTGTACAATGGACACATACACACATGACAGTTGTACATGAGTGGCATTGGCAAACCTCAGACATGGCATCACAATCGCCAACACACATGTCATTTCAACTCGCACACATGAGCCATACCACAGCCATATCGCAACAGCGAGCACCATCCATACACATACAACAGCATGAACAGGCAAAGGTGAGCCAGACATCACATGCAACACAGGGAGTGCACTACACATGCACACACACCACCACACTTGCATGCATGTGTACACCTCTGCCAACTGTCGCACTGTTCAGATTGGCATCCATGTCACATCTGCCAATCAGGCTTCCACATCCCGCTGTCACATGCATCCATGTTGCATCACTGTTGCACCCTTGTCAAATACACACACATGCACATGTACACAGTGCTGATACATGCAGCTGAAAACAACATCCATGTGTGACATCACGAACATGCCTACTTACATACACATTCATCCAAACATGTGTGCCCACACAACTGCATTTGGCATGCAAGCCTACACACACAAGCACCATCCATGTCTCACACATGACTGCCCTCGCATGTGTTAGCCTCACCGCCCTGTAAACCCCCCCATACTTGGCCCCATAATAACACATGTGCAACCTGCACACTACTGGCACATCACCACACGCACAGCACACAATCATGATGCATGTACACTTACCGCTCGACTCCAGACGGGTCTGCCTCTCAAGGACCTGGACGTGGAGCGCTGGGGATATGCGTTCCAGGACCCTCATCTGATCGTCCGACAAGTGGCCCCGGCGCCCCTTAGCATCCGTTGCCTTCAAGAGGCGCCGGGCCTTGTTGAGGGTCCTGCACCTGAAGTCCTCCCAGCGCTTCTTGACATGATGGAATAGTCGGACTGCCACCCCCTCCGCGTTGATGGCAGTCACGATGTCTATCCAGATCCGAGTACGTCCTTCCTTGTCGGCGTGCACACTTCCGAAGAGGGCATCAAACTTCCCCAGGACTTGCTCCACCAGGACACCAACTTCGGTGGCAGTGAAGCTGGTGTCCCTCTGCCTCTCTGGCCGGGGGTTGTCAGTGGTGCCAGATGTTGCAGTGCCCGACATGACAACCCCAGAGGCAGGATGGGTGGGCAACTGGGTCCTGGGGCTGGTCTGTGGAGTGATGGAATCCCAGTCGGGAGTCTTCGGTTCCAGCAGGGGTGGTCACAGCAACAGCACCCCTGGCTGATGTGCAGGCAGCAAATGGCAGGGCACGTGGGCAGCAGGCAATCAGGCAGCAGCAGATGGCAGGTGGGAGCGTGCTCGGGGCTCTCTGGGGGCAGTAATTCGGCCTTCTGGGCAGGAGCGTGTGCTTTCGCGTGGCCAGCTTGATACGGAGTGATTTGGCACATGAAAATCCAGCTTCTGCGTGTAATTCGAGGAAAGGGCCTCAGCGCGTAAGCGCGTCAGCACACGTACGCAAATTCTTTGGCCCAAAGGCCACCAGCACGTATGCGCGTCTGTGACGTGCGTGCGCGGGCGTTTCCCTGTACACGGGTGCGTGTTACACGTCCAATGACTGCACGTCAGAGTGTCAGCTTGTGTAATTGGAGGATGGGGCCTTAGCGTGTACACGCGGAAGTGACGCTGGACATGTGGGCATGTTTAAAAGGTACGTGTAGAACGCCAATTCCTTGTACGTGCTTTTCGTAGAGAGCGAGTGGGTGAAATCTGTACTTCTTGTCGGTTCACACGCAATTTACTTCACGGCGTTCCAAGTTCGTACTCCCTGTTACCTCTGACAGCTTTTTCTCTTCTTGTCTTTTTGCTGGGCCTGTTTCCTCAAACAGCGTTCACTTCTCCTGTTGTCCTGTCTCCTCAGACAGCGTACAATTCTTCTTTTGGCAGGGGTGTTGCCAACGTGCACACGCGCGTATTTTTCACGCAATATTTCCTGGCAGACGGTGATTCGCGCACGTATTTGACATCTGTGCTTGCCCCGTGTGTTGCCTACCCCTTCAGAGGTCAGTCTAGGCTGCGTGTGACACGCATACGTTCATTTTTGTGTTTCTGGGTGCCACAGCGTAGTGCAGGTTTTTTTTTCCACGCACGTGGTCTAGGAGGGGTTGCGTGCATATTATCTCCCTTTTTCGGGGTGCCTGTGCATTGCGTGACCCATCATCTTCCCCCAGGGGTCACATACAGCCTTGCTAGAGCACTAGGGTACGAATTCCATCTAGTGCCCTACCCCTTTGAACCCGAATTGCCCAGGACAATAGTTTACTGCAACTCCCATACGCACAACAACATCAGTGCCATGGTTGGGAGGCGAGCACGCGGTAAGGGTGGCAAAGGTGGGCGAGCCACAAGAGGTGGCCGTGGTGGATATGGTAGGGGTCGTGGCCAGGACTTGCAGGGTGCCCCTAGCCCCTGATGTGTGGGTGACCAGTCAGGGACACCCATGCCCCCCACCCCTGGTTGAGGGTAACGAGGCTGACACCATCCCTGCTCAGCCCTTGTTGGACCAGCCCATTGTGGCACCAGACCTGGCACAGGGTGACTCCATGGCTGACTTCCAGGTCAGCAGGTCTAGGCCACGTGTGGGGTGCACGTTGGTGTCACCAGCCCACGTGGATCAGGGGCAGCTATGTCATCTGCTGCCCCGAGTAGGCAGGGTGGGGAGGTTGCAGGGGCAGCTGCGGCTCCATCCACCCCAGCTCTGAGTTTCCCAGCCAGGACAGTGTCGGTCCTAGTCCATCCTGCTGACGTTCCCCCTGACTACATCACACTACAGCTTATGCCTGCACCAAGTCCCATGGTGAGTGTTCATTCCCACACTCCTAGTCCACAGTCCACCGGGGCTCCTGCCCCTAGTGTCCAGAGCGGCGTAGGACACTCAGTATCACCACCACCTTCCAAGCGGAAGAGGAAGAGTGCTCGTCCAGTACAGGCTGATGCCCCAGACACGGCTACACAGTCCGGCCCACCAACTTGATGCACTTGTGGAGTATGTGTCCGCACATGACAGCAAAATGGTGATTACTGCAGGATGCAAGACCACACCTGCACAACGTCAGGCACACTGGCAGACCATTGCAGAACTCATAAGTGCCCTTGAATTTTGAGGCGCACAGCTAATGATTGCTACAAGCGCTGGAATGACCTTAAGCGCAGGGCAAAGAAAAAGCTGGCCTCAAGTCATGCCGCAACTCTAGTGACTGGAGGTGGGTCTCCGGCAGAGGACATAGAACTCACTCCACATGAGTATGTTGCTGGGACCTACGTCACGGAGGAACAGATCCAAGGTCTGGGAGACCTGCCAGATTACGAGGCATTGTCCGGTGAGTGCACATGCATGTGTGTGTCATCCATGTGCATGGTGTGTGTGTGAGTGCTTCTGATTGAGTGTCAGTTGAGGGGGTGTGTGCCTGAGTGGTTTGGGTCACCCATGTGCTTCATCCAATAAATTCTGCGGACCAGGATTTGGGTGTTGCAGTATCCCTTCTGGAAACAGTAGACATTCAGCCCAACCTCACGCCAGTTGCCCTTGAAGTGTCATCTTGCCACAACATAGTTGCATATTATTCTGTTTTCAATCAGGCTGATTGTCTGCATTTCACCACTTTCACTAGGCATTTCTCAGTCCTATTGTCACATGTGTGACATGGCTAGGGTACATGCCATCTGTGTGATGGCATGTGTCATGTATGTGTATTGGACATGCCAATCACAGGCCAATGTGTGATGGCACTACTAGGCAGCATGCAGCAAATTTGTTGGTCTTCCATCTTGGTGTCATCAATGTGTGCCATTTGCCACCCCTTCATACGCAGTGACAGTGCATGCATGGGAGGGTTATAGTCATGTGGGACATGTGTCAATGAAGTACTGTTTCTGTTGCTTCTCAGCCCTAATTGTGTTCCATGGTGCTAATGCCTGTTCCCATTTCTTTTCTTTCATGTCTTTGCAGTGGATGACGCACTTGATACTGCTGGGGTTGTGGAGATGGTGCAGACCCTGGAGGGGTCTCAGGCACGACCGGGCACCAGTGAGGGACGTGGTGTGGTGGTGGGTGAGAACCCATACTTGCTGCAGACCGTCATCTCAAGGGGTGTCTCTGGGTGCACCTCCCCCGAGCTCTATTCAGGTGTCGATTCGGATGATGAGACCTATGTGCCGTCGCAGGTAAGTGTTTCTGGGAGGGATTCTGTACTGTCCAACCCACCTGCACCAGGGGTAGAACCCTCAATGGGGATGTCAGTGTTGGTAGGTCCGCCTTTGGTGGTTACGGATGCAGGGTCACACTCTGCTACAACTGATCCTGTTCCTGGGCCAGCAGATCAGAGGGGGAATGCAGTCCTGCAGCCTCAGGCAGTGCCGGCACAGCAAGGCGCAGTTCGCCTTGCCCCAGACAGGTGTGGTGCCCACTGACGCGGTGGCCGTACGCCACCTGGCAATACCGCATGGGAGCAATCCATATACGGTATGGCAAACCAACAGGCAGCATCAACTGAGATGATGGCTCAGGCCATGGATAGGGTGGCCACTTCCATTGTCCCCCAAGAAAGGCTGACTGAACAACTACAGCAGGCAACAGACTCCATTAGACAGTCACACAGGGAGGACATGTTGGCGTCCAACAGGGACAGGCGGGCGGCACTGGAGACTCTGCTGGAAGCCATTTCTATTGAGTCCCAGGGCCACAGGGAAGACCTGAGGGTGGAACTCCGTCAGCTCAGGGCAACTCTGGTTGAGCTTGAGGCTTCAGCTAACACGAGGACAGAACAGCAGCTGGAGCGGCTCACACGTACGCTCTCAGCTGAGATGCAGGCAACTAGGGAGGAGGTCCGGGCATCCCGTGAGTTGTTGCATGGGGACCTCCGCACAATTATCCTCCAGAACCAGACCTTCCACACCCGCATGCTTGCTGCCATGGAGGACCAGACTAGGGCTTTGCGTGGGCTGCCTCCCATAGTGCCACCACCTCCTGATGCAGCTGCAGAGGGTGAGGAGAACGACAGCAGCGATTCCCCCACAATAGGGTGGCCGTGCAGGCCATGTGCCCATGGAGGTGTTTTTTTTCCGCAAGATCCACACAGGTGGGTTTTGGTGTGCACCCTGTCCTCGGACCTCCTGGGTGGCCTCCCACACCCCCTGGGCTCATTCATGGGCATTTTTGATTTTTGATATTTGTTTTTTGATTTTTGATTCATGATTTTTTGGACAGTGTGTTGCCTTGTGTGACTCCCGTGGGCATACGCTGTATTGTGGCTTGGCACATGCAGGCTTGTCCTGAATTTGGGTCAGATGCTTGGGTTTGTGTGACACACACCCCTCCTGCTTCCCGTTTCCATGGGCTTGAAAAGGGCGTGCCCAAGTGACATTGACTTACACGGTGACGTTGGACTCCCATTTGATGTGTGGGCAGTCTGTAGTCAATACTGTGTATACATTCCTAGTGCATATTGTTGTTGTATTGTACAGTGCATGGTTTATTGATATGTGCCTCTGCATCCATTTCATCCTCCTAATTTGCATGTCCATTTGTCATGTCTTCACAAGGTGGTCTACTTTGGAACTGGAGTCCATGTTGTAAGCAGTGCACCTACACTTTTGCGTGGCACTAACACTGTATAGTTGGAAGTGTTCGAAGTGCTGGCATTATCAGGTAGTGAGGCTACCAATTTTTTAAGTCCGTACTGTCATGTTTATGGTAGGTTGGAGGTTGTGTAGGTGATTAGTATTATTGGTAAGTATTTGGTAATGTGTGTTGTTGGTCCTGCATTACTGTGAGCATTTCATGTGTGGCCAGTTTCCATTAGGGACACTGTAGTTTGTGACACTTGTGTCATGTTGTGGGGATTAATTTGTTTGCTCTCACATAGCATGACATGCCATGGTGTGTTGTGTGGCCGTGCCGGGGAGGGGCTGGATGACATGGCACTGTTCTCATGTTGTATTTTGCAAGTGGGTATTCATTTTTGCTGCATGGAAGTGTGTCTTTTGATGACACTGCATTGGTGGTGTTTTTGTAGGTAGGGATGCACACATTGTGACACTTCCAGATGAACAATCTCAGGCTGCTATGGTTCTGACAGTTGACTGTCCCTTAATTCATCATAATTGTCAGATTGAGTCATCATTGATTGTCAGATCGTATGTGCCAGGGCTGTGTGCACTCCACAAGGGTGTGCTTTCTATGTGAAGTAATTAGCCACCAGCTGCGTACGGGCTGCCTCACCCCATGCCCTTTCCCCTCCCATGCGCAGCGGGCGTGCATGTGGTTTGGGATGTGGGGGCACCACCATGTCCACAGCCAGGCCCCGGCGTGTTACAACATTGTGCAGGACACATGCTGCCACTATGATCCTGTACACTACTGGGGGAGTGTATAACAGCTGCCCACCAGAACGGTCAAGGGAGCGAAAGCGTGACTTGAGCACTCCGAATGTGCGCTCCACTATGCCCCGTGTTGCAAAATGGGCTGTGTTGTATCTTACCTCGGGAGGCGTGATGGGGTTCTGAATTGGCATCATCATGTGGGTGCTCAGAGGGTAGGCACTGTCCCCTGGGGAGGTGGTGATGGGGATCATTAGTGGGGTAGTAACATTGCTCTGTATCTATCATGCATGCGTGTGCTGTGGCATTTCTACTCACCAAGCAGCCATGCATCGCCATGCCGCCCAGCTTCCATGTCCCGGTTTAGGGTTGACATCCTGTAAATGAAGCTGTCGTGGGTGGACACTGGATAGTTGGCATATACTGAGGTGATGATTCCCTTGGCATCACATACTACCTGGACGTTGATGGAATGCCAGTGCTTGCGGTTTCTATAGATGTGCTCAGATGCCCTGGGGGGACGTAGAGCCACATGGGTGCAATCAATGGCACCTAGTACTTTGGGGAATTGTGCCACCCTGTAGAAATCCTGGCTGACAGCCTGCCTTTCTGCAGGTGTTCTGGGCAGGTATATGTGCCTGCGGACTGATGGGCGTGCAGTGATGATGGTCAACACCTGGTGTAGGCACCGTGACTGCGTGGCTTGTGACACCCCCTCCCACTATGGCACTTGTCCGCTGAAATGATCCGGTAGCCAAGAAGTGCAGTACGTTGAGGACCTTCTCCAGGGGGCTGAGTGCTTGGGAGAACAGGGTGGGTGATGTGAGGTCATCCTCCCACTCACTGACCAGGTCGAGTATTATGTGTGGTGGAAACCTGTACCTCCCATACACCTGGTCAAAAGGTATACCAAATAGGCTGGTTCCTGGTGTGAAGATTCTGGCCCTGACTATCCTTCTCCTCCTCCTGCGGTATCCCACAGCCACTGCTGCTAGGAATGGTATATTCATCCTGGCTTCTGAGCTTGTTTGTTATTTGCACACGCTTTTATGCTGCGCGGGACGTGCGCCTGCTTCATGCTGGCGTACGTGTTTCCGGATTGGACCTTTTTTTTTGGCGCGTTGTAGGCGACCGTGTAAATCTTCCCGCCCATGCTCTCCCAGGCCCAGTCGCGAGTAAATATTCCCACCCACCCCTGGAATACACGTACCCCACTCTCACAGGCCCAGTCGCGTGTGGAACTTCACGCACACACCGAAATACACGTACCCTGCAAATTCGCGTGTGAAACTTCCCGCACATCCCGAAATACACGTACCCAGGGCAATCGCGTGTGGAACTTCCCGCAAACCCCGTAATACACGTACCCTGCTGATATTGCGTGTGGAAGTTCACGCAGACCCATAATACACGTACCCGATGGAATTGCGTGTGAGATTACCCGCGCACCCCTGGAATACACGTACCCAGGAAAATCGCACTGCTGGGGGGTAGGAGACAGGAGTGGGGGCCTGGTGGAGGGTGCCCTACAGTGGTGGGGGTGCATGAGCCCCCACTCATGTCTCCCAGCACCCCCATGCCCCTGCATCCAGGGGCACCCTCCACCGGGCCCCCACACATGTCTCCCAGCACCCCCACCCCCCAGCTGTGCAGGACACCCTCCACCAGGCCCCCACTCCTGTCTCCCTGCATCCCCACCCCCCTGCATCCAGGGGCACCCTCCACCAGGCCCTCACTCCTGTCTCCCTGCACCCCCATCCCCCAGCAGTGCAGGGGCACCCTCCACCAGGCCCCCACTCCTGTCTCCCTGCACCCCCACCCCCTGCATCCAGGGGCACCCTCCACCAGGCCCCCACTCCTGTCTCCCTGAACCCCCAACCCCCAGCACTGTAGGGCACCCTCCATCAGGCCCCCACTCATGTCTCCCTGCACCCCCACCCCCCAGCACTGTAGGGTACCCTCCACCTGGTGGGGCTGGTGGAGGGTGCCGTGCACTGCTGGGGAGTGGGGGTGCAGGGAGGCAGGAGTGGGGGCCTGGTGGAGGGTGCCCTGGATGCAGGGGTGTGGGGGTGCTGGGAGACATGAGTTGGACATGAGTGGGGGCCTGCTGGCCGGTGCCCCTGACTGGTGGGGGGTGGGGGTGCTGGGAGACATGAGTTGGACATGAGTGGGGCCTGGTGGAGGGTGCCCCTGGATGCAGGGGGGTGGGGGTGCAGGGGAACATGAGTGGGGGCCTGGTGGAGGGTGCCCCTGGATGCGGGGGGTGGGGGTGCAGGGAGACAGGAGTGGGGGCCTGGTGGAGGGTGCCCTGCACTGCTGGGGGGGTGGGGGTGCTGGGAGACATGTGTGGGGGCCTGGTGGAGGGTGCCCCTGGATGAAGGGGGGTGGGGGTGCTGAGAGACATGAGTGGGGGCTTGGTGGAGGGTGCCCCTGGATGCAGGGGGGTGGGGGTGCAGGGGGACATGAGTAGGGGCCTGGTGGAGGGTGCCCTACAGTGCTTGGGGGTGGGGGCGCAGGGAGACAGGAGTGGGGGCCTGGTGGAGGGTGCCTCTGGATGCAGGGGGGTGGGGCTGCTGGGAGACATGAGTGGGGGCCTGGTGGAGGGTGCCCCTGGATGTAGGGGGATGGGGGTGCAGGGGGACATGAGTGGGGGCCTGGTGGAGGGTGCCCTGCACTGCTGGGGGGTGGGGGTGCAGGGAGACAGGAGTGGGGGCCTGGTGGAGGGTGCTCTGCACTGCTGGGGGGTGGGGGTGCAGAGAGACAGGAGTGGGGGCCTGGTGGAGGGTGCCCCTGGATGCAGGGGGGTGGGGGTGCTGGGAGACATGAGTTGGACATGAGTGGGGGCCTATTGGCAGGTGCCCCTGATTGGTGGGGGGTGGGGGTGCTGGGAGACATGAGTTGGACATGAGTGTGGCCTGGTGGAGGGTGCCTCTGGATGCAGGGGGGTGGGGGTCCAGGGGGACATGAGTGGGGGCCTGGTGGAGGGTGCCCCTGGATGCAGGGGGGTGGTGGTGCAGGGGGACATGAGTGGGGGCCTGGTGGAGGGTGCCCTACAGTGCTGGGGGGTGGGGTGCAGGGAGACAGGAGTGGGGGCCTGGTGGAGGGTGCCCCTGGATGCAGGGGGCTGGGGGTGCAGGGAGACAGGAGTGGGGGCCTGGTGGAGGGTGTCCCTAGATGCAGGGGGGTGGGGTGCTGGGAGACATGAGTGGGGGCCTGGTGGAGGGTGCCCTACAGTGCTGGGAGGTGGGGGTGCAGGGAGACAGGAGTGGGGGCCTGGTGGAGGGTGCCCCTGGATGCAAGGGGGTGGGGTGCTGGGAGACATGAGTTGGGCCCTGGTGGAGGGTGCCCTGCACTGCTGGGGGCTGGGGGTGCAGGGAGACAGGAGTGGGGGCCTGGTGGAGGGTGCCCCTGGATGCAGGGGGGTGGGGGTGCTGGGAGACATGAGTTGGACATGAGTGGGGGCCTGCTGGCAGGTGCCCATGACTGGTGGGGGGTGGGGGTGCTGGGAGACATGAGTTGGACATGAGTGGGGCCTGGTGGAGGTTGACCCTGGATGCAGGGGGGTGGGGGTGCAGGGGGACATTAGTGGGGGCATGGTGGAGGGTGCCCCTGGATGCAGGGGGGTGCGGGTGCAGGGGGACATGAGTGGGGGCCTGTTGGAGGGTGCCCTACAGTGCTGGGGGGTGGGGGTGCAGGGAGACATGTGTGGGGGCCTGGTGGAGGGTGCCCCTGGATTCAGGGGGGTGGGGTGCTGGGAGACATGAGTGGGGGCCTGGTGGAGGGTGCCCTACAGTGCTGGGGGGTGGGGGTGCAGGGAGACATGTGTGGGGACCTGGTGGAGGGTGCCCCTTGATGCAGGGGGTGGGGGTGCTGGGAGACATGAGTGGGGGCCTGGTGTAGGGTGCCCCTGGATGCAGGGGGGTGGGGGTGCAGGAGGACATGAGTTGGACATGAGTGGGGCCTGGTGGAGGGTGCCCCACAGTGCTGGAGGATGGGGGTGCAGGGGGACATGAGTTGGACATGAGTGGGGGCCTGGTGGAGGGTGCCCTACAGTGCTGGGGGGTGGGGGTGCAGGGACACATGAATGGGGGCCTGGTGGAGGGTGCCCTACAGTGCTGGGGGGTGGGGGTGCAGGGAGACAGGAGTGGGGGCCTGGTGGAGGGTGCCCCTGGATGCAGGGGGGTGGGGGTGCTGGGAGACATGCGTTGGTGGGCAGTAGTGCAAGGTGACATGTGGGTTGGCTGGGGGGCATGGCCATGGTGGATGGGCTGCCTGCGGGACATGTGCAGGGTAGTCCCCTGTGGTGTGGGCCGCCTGCAGGGGCCGTGGAGGGTGTAGAGGGAACAGTTGGGAGGACCCACACAGCCAATTCACGTGTGGGACTCCCCGGCACCCCCGAAATACACTTAGGCTGCTGGATTCGCGTGTGGAATTCGCCGCGCACCCGGAGTACACGTACCCTGCTGAAATTGCGTGTGGAACTTCACGCGCACACCGAAATACACGTACCCTGCTAATTCGCGTGTGAAACTTCACGCGCACCCCGGAATACACGTGCCCAGGCCAATCGTGTGTGTAACTTCCCGCGAACCCCGTAATACACGCACACGCTATTTTTCACACAGCGGGTGTCCGTGTTTGTCGGTACCCCTTTGCACCTCATTTGTCCTAGAGGGCCACTGTATGGATCATTCATCATAGCTGTATATGGGTGCTTTTTGTTAGCGCACATTTTGGCACACATTTATTTCAGGCGCAGGGACGCTACTGCCTGCTTTCTTGTGGCGTACTTGTTTGGCCCTGTGCGCGTCTTTGACCGTGCACTGGTTTGCCCTATTCGATTCCATGAATACGAGTTGTAGGCGAGCGTGTGGGCGTTCCGCGCACTTGCCTCCTGTACTTCCCCAGTGACGCCCATATTTTCACACGTTGTTCCCCATTCTGAGTGTTACGCCCCGTGTTCCGCCTACTTTTGTAATGTGTGCCGCGCTATGTGTGATTTCGCAGCGGACGTGACGCACGCCGTTGGATGACCTGTGCGCCGGCGTGCGCCGCGCACTTTTTCAGCGCACATCCAATATTTTTCTTGCGCACGGACTTCCATGAATCGATGTGCGCTGGTTTCCCTGCGATTTTTGCACTTTTACTGCAAATCACACGTTTTGGCACCTCTGCGCCGGAATTTTCGCCGCACATTAATTCCATGATTCGGCCTGTATGTGTGATTTGAATAAAAAATGGTGTGTGCTTTGAATATTAAATAAATAAAATAAATATTTCCCTTTACAAACTAGCCTGATTCCTGGTTCAGTGTGACCTGGGGGATATTTTAAGAAGGGTGTGATATGAGTGGTATATCATTCCAAATATTAAATTTATAGACACAAATAAAATAAGGGTTTCATTGCGCACTACATGCTAGGCGAGACCTGGGTGTGTCCCTGATTGAAATCCTTAAAAATACCTTAACAATACCCACCTATTCTCATTTAATATGATGGAAGTAAACTTATTCTTAAAATTGAAAAATTGAAGAACAACTATTCTCATATAATGATGGTGATAAATGCAAAAGAAGGATTTCAAGATTTGAGGAAAACCTGAAACGGTTTGAAGGAAACATTAGGCTACAATAACAACAGACATTTAAAAAAGATAAAGTGGATTGTAACCAAGGGAGAAGCTCTACTTTTGCCAGATGATTTGTTGATCCAATTAAGGAATGTCTGAATGAGCAGGGAACAAGAAATAAGGAAATAACAATTTCATCAGACGATCCAAGTACCTCGGAGATTGAATCTTCACACCTTTATTAATTTGTTTATTTGTTTTGGTTATACATAACCTTTACAAAAGCACTTCAATATAAAAAACACAACTAAATACATATTTACAAATGATCTTACAATACAAAACTGCATTAATACATAATTAATTTATACACAGAATTAAAAAGCAAAAAAGAACAGAGGAAGAAAGGATATATAATACATATGCATCGATTATCAATGGCTTTAACTGCTACAACAGCTCACTGGAGCGACCACTATAACTGCAATGTTAAGTTTCAGTTCTTCTACATAATTCAGATTGTGTGACTGACAGACAGATGTTTCTTAGAAATCTTACTACCGCAAGCTGCAGAGAAAAGTTACTTCCATAAAGCATTTTGAGCCACAATCTTACAAGATCCACACTGTCCATGTTCATAAATTTTAGGAAGTGATGTATACGTTCCCTTTGCAGTGCTACACAATATATTAAGAGGTGCTGTAAGGTTTCAGGCAGCCCAAATGTACCACAGAATCTGCACACTGACGGTATTCCACTCCTCCTTTCCCGCAGGTCTGTGATTTCCCTGGTAGGCAACACATTGCATTTAAAGCGCATAAATTCATTATGCCATTGTTTATCAGGAAACTTAGTCAACTATGACTCCATGCATCCCTCCATTTTGTAGCCTGATACCAAATGCTTATATAGTTTGGTTCCAACTATCTTAGCGCACATAGTATTCCGGTCTAGTTGCTCCGCATATTTTTTTGCTTTATTTAGATTGAATATAAGCAACTCACACGTTGCACCAAAAGAGGTCAGGTACATTAGGATTTCCCTTGTTAGCTCATTGAGATATTCAGAGATATATGTACCAGTTCGGATCCTATTTCCCAGCAAATCATAAATGGTGTCTTTAGAGCTCACAATTAGTTTCCTAAATAAGCATACTCAGAGCCACATAACAATGCTTCTGATGGAGCATAGACCAAGTTCATATCGCAGCACTTCAAGTGGCACACAATTAGGCAAGCATGTAAACACTGATCTTAATATTTAGCATTGATTTTTTTTAAATGAATGATTTGTACCTGAACCTTTTTGTCCAGGAATTGCTGATAATTCTGTTTCCTTTTAATTTCGAAAATAGGGTAACCTAAATACCGCACATGTGATTTTACGCACAGTTTTTCATTGTTCAAAAACCATACAGGATTACCCCTTGTAGCACTACAGTGTAACCGTAAGATCACAGTTTTCTTTACATTTATCAGTAGGGAATTAGCAACAGTATAATCTCTAAATTTGACTACGAGGAGTTGCAGTCCTCGCAGAGTGTGGTCGAATAACATAAAGTCATCCGCGTAGGCAGACCAGGATACCTTTGTTCCCTCAACTGTAGGTGACACAAAAACAGCTATTTCGATGACCTTGCCAGAATCGGATACATATAGATTGAATATTGTAGGTGCAAATACGCAGCCCTGGCGTAAGACGTTTGTAGCATTGATCGTCTGTGTAAGGATTCCCATATTACTTAAGCGTACCTGAGCTTGGCGCCTTCATGTAATTTATACAGGCTTGTCAATAGGGATGGGGTAGCCCCAATAGATGTAATTTCCCCCAAAGAATACTCCTGTCCACCATGCCAAAGGCCATGGTTAGATCTATTGATGCCACATAGACAGGAGTACTACCTTTTTTCCATACTTTTTGCTGCAAGATATTCATAAGTAATCCCCCTGCGTCCGTGACCACCTTTTTGCGGAAGCCAAATTGGAGACAGGATAGAATCTTATTTGCCTCTGCCCACTCTTAGATGTGTTTCAGTACTAGTCCTGAAAAGATCTTTGAATCTGCATCCAAGAGTGCTATCAGTCTATAATTTGCAGGGAATGTCCGGTCGCCTTTTTTATAAATTGGCACTATATAGGCAATATGCCACGTATTTGGAATTACTCGGACTCTAACTATGTCCTCGAATAGGAGGAACAGTATTTTGGCCCAAACAGTTGCATTACCCTTGAAAACAATGTTTGCCAGTCCATTGGGACCAGCCGCCCTCGATGAGGAGGCCTTGTCTATCAGAGGTTTAATATTGTGTATATCAAATGGGAAATCCATTGTCCAGTGTCCCTTCCAGCTTCCATAGGGGCCGATTATGCACTCTGAGCCTCCCGTTCCTATATTGGACCCTCCCTGGTCCATTTGAATGAAAACTAGATTTAGCTCCAAATATCTTAGAATAGGGTAATGGTGACAGCGTCCTGTAATCAGTAGGGAAGAGAATGGACTTAAACATAGGGATATTGGAATTTGTACAATGTTCCCCATTCTCATGCACCTCAACTTCACCAACGGGATTGGCAGAGGGCATCATATCAGCATATGGGTTGACTTCTGACTGTATATTAACAGACTCTAAGTTAGTATTAATAGACTCATTGGTGGGAGTAACTTCAATTTGGAAAGGTTGTTCCATCTCCTTCTACCCTCTTTCATTACTCATCATTTACCAAAGAAATTAAAGAGATTTGCCTTACTCCGATTTTCACTCTGTAGATCATTCGCCACTTTAGATCTGCCTCCTTGTATTTTACTTTTCCCTTTTTTTCATGGTTTCTGTAATTGTGCCTGTTGCCACAGTACCACCCTCTCTGTTACAGATCGCCTCCTCCTCCCCCAACATATCCAAGTTGGTAACCAGATAAATATCATTTACATCTTCTCTTATTAAATTCTGCCACTTTTTCTTGGACAGTCTATTCGGCCCCTTACCAGGCTTCCACTTTGGAATATTATTTACTTTTTTAGAAGGTCCCTCCTGGATTTTAGGAGAGGAAACTAGTGTGTCTTTCGGAACAATAGTACGCCCCTCAATTTCATCCATATCAGAACCTAGGGTATCCCATATCTTTTTTTTCCACTGCAGGGAGCCTAAGATCTTTCAGGAGGGGTGCAGATAGCCCTTTCTCATGAGTAACTCCAGTATTCGTCCCTTTGTTGGACGCCACCTTTACCTCGGTCGTTGAATGATTGTGTTTATTCAACCCGACAGCCTTAATTAAGTCCCCAATTAGCAATGTGTGTAGTTGCAATTCCGCTAATATTTGTGCATTAAATTGCCCATGTGGAGGTTCCCCCAATTACACTCCTCTGGTCTGCTTTCTTTTTGTGCAGACGAGACCTCCCACTGTGCCTCCTGATTCATAGGGTATTGGGAGAGGGCAAGCAAAGAACTATCAATGAGGGAAATTTGTTGACCATTACTAACACCTATTTCAGGCAGTGGTGGGGAGACATCCTCCACATTCATTTTTAATGGTTCATCCATATTTACAACACTGTTCTCATCCCCCTTATTCTGTCCTGATTCAATACGAAGTATTGATTCGTCACCAACAGACGTATCTGGTAATCCCAACCCGAGTTCACCTGGAGGAGAAGGGGAAGGGCATTTCCAGCACCATTTTCATGGTTCCCTTTACTGGGGTGAAAACCAAGGGAGCAGGCAGAATGTCATCATATGCCCATACCCCCGTCATTGTTTCCCTTCATGTTAAGGGCACCGTCCTCTTGTAAATATATTTTTGAAGCTTCATACCCTAAATAATTGGTCAATAGAGCATAAATTCTACAGACACTTAAAGCATGTAACACACCATGCAGGTCACCATAGCCAGCGCTAAGCCTCTTATCAGACCAATCCTAGGATACCAAGCGGTTCTCTTATTGCCAGTAATGCGGAAGAGCAGATACTCGAATAAGTTGGACACCCTCAAGAAAGGGACAGTACGCTCCCTCCACCCCTACGTCCCCCAGACAGCCAGACTACAACTTACGTACCGCTTCCAGAAACACAAGCGCAAAACTAGTAGTGAACCAAGCTGTTGGCGTGTCCCGAGGACGAGGCGGTAGAGAAAAGAATGCCAATTAGCACAATGTACGAAGCAAGAGCGGCAGAAGTAAATTCATTAAACCAACAGGTCCAATAGGTGCAGTACCACACAAAGTCTCTATAAGCCTATGAAAGCTAAACAGAATGGTCCACACAAAAGATGCTGCCAGTAACTAATGTGAAAAAAAGACGTACAAATCAAACACAAAGAACTACCGCTCACCGCACGCCCCACACCCCATCAGCCATATCTGGCCACTTCAATAAGCACACTTCCAGTATGCGTGTGCGCGGGATGCACATATCAGTTGCTTGATAAGGCTTCTGGGCTTAGAGGAGGAGCCACAACGCGACTAGAGTGAAAAATAAAAGAAAGTAACAGGATAAATGGCAAAGTCGGTATAAGTCCGTAGAAAAGTCAGTGTGATTGTGCTAGTTCATAACGTGGCTTAAAGTCACAGCACTGATAGCAAACTCTTGAGACACGTAGCATGGAGCATGGAGCACGGAGCACATAAAAATCAACCGTATCAGCCCACTTCAATAAGCGCACTCTTCCCATTGTGAAGTGAGACCAGTCAGACTGAATTTTCTGGAGGAGTTCAAACTCCTTCGTATGGACAACAAAATGCAGTGAAAAACAAGAGGCAGATCGCCTGGGAGACGAAGATGCTGAGGAAGACAAGCAGCAAGGCTATAAGAGGGGGAGAGGAACTGCTAGAGGGAACAATGTCAGCTCAGGCAACTCGCTTTGGCAGAGGCCACAGGGCAAGAGGGAGGAGTCGAGGAATGAAGAACATAAGTTAATATATAAGGGCTCTCAAAAAATTATCACGACCACCTAAAGATCTGTTTTAGAATTGGGCTTATCTTTTTCACCTACTTGTACTAATGATTTTTCTGAATCTAGAATGTACTTGTTCAAATTTATTAGGAAATTAAAAGTCAAATATCACATGACTAAATCACCTACAGTGCCACCTCCTTGTAATAAAGGTATCAAAGAGGTCAATCCTTTAAGAGATAAGGATATGACAGAGACGTATACTTAACAGAAGTGTATACAAAACTCAGAGAATCTAATTGCTATAAATCTGTTGATGCAAATGGACCATTGGAAACCAGGTCTATGTTCAGTGCGCTACTGAGTGATTGGTATCAGAAAGGTCTTCTTGACTGGGAGGAATTTTCCTGTTTATAAAAGCACAGTAAATCCACGGGTAAGCCTATTGTTTCATGTAAACAACTGTTTATTGGAGATGACTTCCACATTTGTGAACATCTTATTGCAACCGTTTGTTAAAGGCTTATAGAAGGGATAAATCCAATCTTCTCAATAAATTGAAGGATGTGATCTGGGAACCCACTTACGTGTTGGTATCTCTGGATGTTGCTTTGTTGTACACTAGTATTCAACACCGATTTGGTTTGCAAGCATTTTTGTCTGGATATGAGATCTATCAGTTATAAGTAACAGAATGATATGGTATTTGCCATGCTGTGTTTTTGTCTGGCACCCACCTATGTGAACCTCTATATGGGGTGGTGGGAATAAACAGTGGCCTGGTCAGAAAGATTTGATGATTATATTAACCATATAATTTAATGGTACCAGTTCATTGACAATTTATTCATCGTTTGTAATGGGACTGAGGAATCTTTCTATCATTATATTGAATGTTTGAATGATAATGAGCTGAATTTGAGGCTGACCACAACGGCAAGCTATGAAACATTTATTTTCTTGTATGTTGAATTTCGTGTTATATATCATCCACTAATTTCTAAGTCATATAGAAAACAAACCTCTACAAACTCTGTACTTCATGGGAACAGTTACCATTCAAAGGGCTCTATCACATCCTTGGCAGTATCCCAGCAGTAATTGTGTTTGGATACCGCTAACGCAAATAGCGTTACTGCTACTTAGTTCAGCGCAATTTGTGCCGGATCCCGCGTAGTGGTAAGGCTGTAAATTCCCATTTTTTTAATAGTCTATAGGACTCTATGGGGAATTTCAGCACTACTACTGCTGGCGGTAATAGTGCTGAAAACTGCTGAAAACAGGCAGAAAGTGGAGATTTTTACCTCCAGCAAAAATATGGAGGTAAAACTCCAACTTTCCGCCCAACTCGTGAATGGGCCAGCCCTTAAATGCAGTGGTAATAGCATTACTGCCACATTTAATGGCTACTGCCCAACTCGTGATGAGGCCCAACATCTTTAATTAGAGTATCCCCTATGGTGAGTTACTTCGAGCTAAACTTAATTGCTCGAGGGAAGTAGTTTTCCAAATTGAGGCTAGGACTATTGGTGACTGCTTCTTAGCTAGGGGCTACTCTCGTAATACAATAGAAAAAGCATATCAGAGAGTGGTACACTTTAAAAGGAATGATTTATTTAACAAGCATGAGATAGAAGCAGGGAATAATGGATGCATTAGTTTAATACAGGCCACTACAGGGAAGTACTCTTTATGTTTCTACACCTATACACGTCATAGACCTTCCTGTTGCGTATCAGCTATAATATCACACAAAAACAGAGATAGGTATACATCACTATTTATTATTCAATTAGCCAATTAATGTGTCCGCTACAAGATATCCCTAACCAGAAGCACACCCTCTGGGTGTGTTGTTCCTAGACAAGAGGTGTTGCACCGCCTATCTAATAGAATTGATGAAGGAGAAGCTATCCCTACCACTACAATGAGTCAATTGAAGATGAGCTAAACATAGCTGGGATCCAGTCCCATAGCCATGTGCACACTGGACAGTTCATGTGGGAATATTTCTTTGTCGGAACAATGCTGTAATGTATTCACCCTTCATGAAGTATGTACCTTTTGTGCGAGAGAAAATAGTACTCTAAAAAAGTAGAGGTTAGACACTAATACCTTTGATTCGTAGTACAGCTCATAGTTTGGGTTTTTTAGTCTTCCTCAAAAATAAAATAAAATATAATAGAAAAATGTTCCAACAAATGGAAAATAGCCGGTATAATGTCAAGCAGACACGCTGAATTTATAATTGATACTTATACTGTGTATGCCAGAAGCCACTCAGGGATATCGGCACATTCACATGGTCGACCGGTTTCGATGACACTGTTACTATGGACATCTTCTTCCGGACATATTTCTTGTGTAAATGCAGTCAGTCACATGTCCATTAGATAAGATGGGGCATCCAACCCAACCTAGGAAAGAGATTTAAATAACAATTATTCACCCAGGTGTAGCGTCATGGACATCATTTTTAAAGCATTAAATGCTATAAGGATCCGTTCAACAACAGTAGTCATATGATTGACTACACCCTGTTCCCACAAATAGGGTTAGCTCCAGGTGTGGCCCCACATGAAAGGTGTAACCCATTTGTGCTCCCCAAGGTCATCTCCCTCTCATACTCGTATCTAAAACATGTTAATTAGAAATGCATTCTCAAAGGGAGGCAGGCTTTTGGGCAGGGACTCCACAAGACCTATGGCCTCCATGGACATTTACCTGATATCCTATTCCACCGCTTGTGGATGTAGTTAATGAGGGTAATCGGAGCGGTCCCTTTTGTTAGTTGGTCCGTCTCCCAGGCTTCATATAGATGAAGCAAGCACCCACATAAAAGAAAAAGAAAGTGATATCTCTTTCACTTTCTTTCTATTTGTGTTCTACATTTTTTCTATATGCATATCTGTCAGATGGACGCCACTAATATTTTGAGCAGATCATATTTTTCAGCGTGCATCTGAAAGTGTTTAATGGAATCAGCGAAAGGCGTACCGTGTGTCCCTAGTCAGTGTTAATGCAGCTGGCCGAACATCCGGCAGCCGCTGCACCATTTTGATCCATGCGTGTATGTGCACTAATCGAGAGGTAGCACTGTCAACATTTCCAAATGCTGCTGCCTCGTAAATGCGCGGGCGCACGTTATATATGCATCCACGTGCCTTTCATTTAAGAGATTTCTCAAGCGTGCATATGTATCATTACAAGCTGATCCTTACCTTCGTGTTTTTCGGCTTCACATTAGACACAATGGATGCATTAGTTTAATAACACAATATAACAACCACGCAAATGCGGTCAGAAAGATACTTACTAAACAATGGTCGATACTGTTAAGTGCAGATGACCTGAATAAGGTCTTAAGTACTACCCCTAAAATCACCTTTTCGAAGACACCTAATTTGAAGGATAAAATAGCGCCAAGTCTTCCTCATAGCTTAAGAAATTTTGTGAATTTGTTAACTCAGCACAAAAGAGCTAATGGCTTCTATAGGTGTAACATGTGTGGCCATGCCATGGTTTGCAATCAGCTCATGTATAAGGGTGAGCAGAATATTCAGAAATGAAATCAAGTCATCACCTGCCTTATAAAGTTCGTAGTCTATCTGATGGCGTGACCATGCAAACTTCGATATATTAGCTCTACCATAGGCCATTGAAGCAACACATTTTAGGATAACCGAGAGTTAAACTTCAGCAACTTGAATCAAAAATGATAACAAAGATGAGCACAATTAAACCTACTGGCCTAATTGGGGATGAGGAACTATTTTTGCCTCACCCCTGCTTGAGCTTTTTTTTACTGTGAAAGTAGTGCCTTCCCATTTTTTGATTGCTATCTAGGTATTCTACATTTACCAAACAACTTCATTTTGAGATTTGAAGACGTGTTAGCGGACTTGTGCTTGCTTGTACATCTACTGTCTCCTGGTTCATTGATTTCCACCTTAATGTTTAAAATTGTGTTTTAAAATTTGAAAGAATGTTAGCCCGCTTCGACTTTAATGTATAACTTTACATAGAGTGTTTAGCATAAATTGAGATCATGCCATCAATGTGAAAAAAAGTTTCAGCAATATCCCTTCTACGGTTTCATGCATAAAAACAAAAAAGATGTATTATACATTTGAACATTTTTTAATTGACTTTATGCAGTTTGCATGTAACCTCCATTCATTTATGCTCAGTTAAACAAACATACACATTCAGTTCTTTTCCTGAACAATGCATTTTTTAGCAATGTGAGTTGAACAGACTATTGTGGAAACAGTAGCCAGTGCAATGTAGATAATGCTGTTTTAGATTGTTTAAAGATCGCCCTCACGTTGAGGATCTATGCACATAGTAACTTTAATCATGTGATTTGGACTGGTAAACAGGAAATTAAGGGTTCTGTTTTCTTTATTATGGGGAGTTGCAATGAGTATTGTGAATTTAGCCTGATGAAATCCTGTGTATAGGATGGAATGTGTGGCATTTTTTAATCAGTTTTTTGCTCGTATCATTTGTATTTATATTTGTTTTTATTTATTTGTGTAGCGCTACCAGCCCAGAGGCAACTGAGCGCTGTTCTTAACATTTGATACATTATATACATTACATACAGCATTACACTTAGCAAAAATTACAATATATACACAAGTTAAAGTTACAAAATACGAAGGCCTATTCATAAACAGTCATAATCAGGTCGTGAATGTACAGACAGTGACAAGGAATATACAAATTACAATCATATGTACAATTATGGCAATGGGGTTAGTGAATGGCAATGAAGTTAGTGACTGGGGAGGTGGTGGTCCTGGTCCAGAAGCCAGGTTTAGACCTTATTGCTGAAGACCATGAAAGAAGGTTCTGCTCTTATGGAGTCGGGAAGTGCGTTCCATTTTTTAGCAGCCAGGACATGGAAACTAACTCCGCCCGCCCGTTGTTTGTTAAATTGTTGTATGACAATACAGTGTGACTGTGCAGTTCTTCTCGGTCGTGATGAAGTGTGACGTGAAAATGTGTTACAGAGGTATATAGGTGCCTGATTATAGAGGCAGTTATGTGTTATAGAGAGGGATTTGAGATGTATTCTTTGCTGAATGTTCAGCCAATTTATATTCTGCCTGGCTGTAGTAATATGAGGTTTCCTTGGGATGTTACATGCTGATCTCACTGCATTATTTTGCATGACAAAGTTTTTCTGTACACTCGGCTATCAGAAACAATAGCCGCGGCTACCCGCTATCTCAACTGAAGCTCGGTCACAGCAACAATGAGTATTGTAGAGGCAATGGGAGTGCGTAGGGGAGGTGAGAAGGCAATCAGGGGAGTGAGGGGAGCTGGCATAGATGTGGGGGCACTTAATGAGGGACTGGGAGAGTGGGAGAGAGGGAAAGTATTTTATTTTCATGCCCTTTTTCCCGATAGCCATAGCTATAACAAACAGAAACAGGTAAACTCCTTGGTTGTTGTCATATGCACAGGTGAAGAGCATTGCACCGGCTATAGCCTGGGGCATACCCCCAGCAACCGACATTTTGACTGAAACTTCTTCACAGAAACAATAAGTGTGATAGGGGAAATGGGAGAGGCCAGGGGAGATGAGGAGGCCATCAGGGGAGGGGATGGAGCTGGCATAAATGTTGGGGGCACTTGGTGAGGGCTGGGAGAGCAGGAAAGCATTTTTTCCACAGTGTTTCCCATTAGCCATGGCTATGACAAACAGAAACATACAATTTGATTGGGTGTCTATATACCTGTGGGTATGCAGCATGATGTCAGGCATACGTAGTCGCATTACGTATCATGTCAGTTGATTGGTTACTACTGTACACGCGGCTATGTATATAGCCGTGGGTATTAAAGCCACATGAAAGTATTATTGAATAACCATTTCTGAATGCTGCACAGAGGCAAAGCAGATAATGTGCATGTTTTGAGTGGAATAAAAGCAATGTTGTGCAGGTGGCAAATACTACAGAGTGAATTGATTGAAATACAAGTGTTGGCAAATTAAGTAAAATCCCAAGAAGTGTGTGAGAAGAGAAGCAAGCCAAGTGGTCAAGGAACTACTGGTCAAAGGAAACCTCTATTGGCAAGAGCCAGAGAAGTGTTGAATGTGTAACCAAGTGAATGGTGACCAAGCTAGTCATGATTAAGTGTTGGAAAGAAATAATCCTGATACAAGAAATCCTCTTCACTGTCAAGGGAAAGCAATGGACAATTGTTGATAAAACAGATGAAAAAGGGGTATTGGTTGTGTGACCTGTAATGGGTGGACCGTGTGGTTTGTCAGCTGCGCCTATGCCGAGGGAACCCCTGCATGGTAGCAGTATTAAAGAACAAAAGCCAAGAAAGCGGTATCGGCTGCGTGACCTGTAATGAGTGGACCGTGTGGTCTGGCAACATCGCATAGACTGAGTGCCCTGCATGAAAAACAAATGAAAGAAGGAGTCAAAAGTGTTAATATCAAAAGGAGCAATGCAATGAAAATATACATGGAAAGACTGATGGTGTAATAGATGTGTGTTGGTGAACCAGAGAAGTTACCCATGGTAAGAGGGTTGGGGATGATCCCAATCCTTTGAGAACTATTTGTTTTGAAGTTTGAACCTTCTATCTTAAACTTGAGGAAGGGAGCCCGAGACTTTGTAGAACTGTCTTGTACTCGGGGAAAGGGAACCCCAAGACTTTGCGGAACTGTCCTGAACTTGGGCAAGGGAATCCCAATAGTTTTGTGGAACTGATTTGAACTTGGGAAAAGTGAGCTAAAAAGTAAGCTGTGAGCTAGAAGAAGCTCAGCACTTTATTTGAAACACTATTTCTTTTATTGCTGACATCCCTACACATTTTTTAGCTTTCCTTGTGAGGGCAAGTATATGTTTGGGACACAGACAGACTTTTAAGTTGAACCTTCTGACTCATGCTTTCCTTAGTTTCTTTAGTTAGGGAAATCCCAAATTAGCAGAAGGCAAGTTAGGGCTTCAACCATACCATCCTGACATTTCAGTTGATAAAACCTTTTTGTTGGAACTTTGAATCTGTTGTCTGTGACTTGCTTCATGATGCCTTCACACTCATTGATATTTACACTTTGAATACTATTTTCTTATGCTTAATGATATCTGTAAATTGGAAATATTGTTGTTTTTCACAATTTAGATAAACATACAGAAGAAACTCACACATTTCTGAAGGTCCTGAAGATTGATCTGGTTGCTGGTCCACCACATCCTGAGTATTTCCTCCTCACTTGGATAGTTTTGCTCTAACCACTCTTGAAGGTTTTCCATATAGACCACAAAACACTGTCTGTAGTGAGTATGGCTAGGGTCTGATTACTGTTGTATAATATACAGTGGACATGGCCAAAGGCCATGGCTAGTGGCACGTTAGTATTTTAAAGTATACAGTGGGCATGGCCAAAGGCTGTATGGTCAAAGGCCATGACTAGTGGCACATTCATATGTTAGAATATACCGTCGGCATGGCCTTTGGCCGTGGTCACTGGCCAGTGTTATGCTGACGGCCATGGCTAGTTGCTGGTTAGTGTTTTAAAATATACAGTGGTCACAGCAGAAGGCGTGGACACTGGCCATGGCTAATAGCCATGGCTAGTGGCCCATTAATGTGGTACAATATATTTTCCCATGCCCACTGACCATGGCCTAAGGCCATGCTTAGTGCTGTTACTGTTGTAATGTCATCAGTGATGTAATTAGTGATGTCATCTGTGATGTCATCATTGTGTTCATTGGTTGCACAACAGGGGGGGCGAAGTTAAGGTGTCTTTTGCTGAATTTCAGGGGTTTAGTTGTGTTAAGTTATCACCTTAACGTTCCTGCAACTATAGTTTTTTTCCTTGGGGGCGCTAGAGAGCCGGAGCCAAGATGGCTCTGCGCCGGACCTGATAAGAGGGGAGGCTGATGCGGTGCCCATCGGGGACTGAGCTGGTTCCTGAGCTGGGGAAACCCTACTAAAAAGGTCATCACCTGGTGGCCCAAGTTTGGTGGCTCCAGCAGTGCCGCACTGAGACAGAGGTGCCACATAGCACAGGAGGCCTGGGAGGGTGGCCTGAAATGAGTGTCAGGCTGGTGCCAGAGGGCAGCCCCTGGAGCTGCATGATATGGCCGGTGCCGCGGCTAGCTGAGGAGACCACCTGGCGAGGCTGAGCCCTGGCAGGGAGCTGAGGGAGAGAAGTCAACACCCGGCAGTGAGGCGACCCGGGACACATCGAGACAGGTACGGCATGGCAGTCAACAGCGTGATGCGGAAGCCCTGAGGGCACGGCTGACCGACTTTTCAATAGTCAAGACGTGATGCAGTTTAAAACTCTCTGAACTATACGGGAGCCTGCATCACTCCCACTAGCAAGACTCTCTTATTGGGGGTGGGGTGAGCCTGGTCACGGACACCATCATATCAGGGGTGGCAAAGCACCTGAAGGGGTATGTAAACCGGGCCTGGGGACGAATGGGGATGAATGCTTGGACTCAAGTTTCACACGTCAGGACAACACTGTGAGAGCAGCAGTCCCTGGGAAGCTGAGGTAGAAGAATACAGCTAGTGGATCCACAAGGTGACTAGGTGCCTGCCGAGGAGCTTGCAGTGCACCTGAGGCTGCCTCCTGTGGGTTTGGTCAGCGCTGACGGCAAACTTTGGTGTGAACCCATGATGCCCCAACTGTGCTGAGAGCAAGGTGCAGCCACTAGCTTTGTCAACAACCAAGGTGAGGAGTGGTCCTGGGCGCCCCATCTCAGCAACAGGACAAGTTTCTCAGGAACATGTGCCAGGACCCCCGCTTCGAGATTCCGCTGTTGCTGGAGCACTACAATTGAGCTTCAAATCAACTCAGGTGCATGAAGCCCCACACCAACTGGAAAGCATTGGAAAGGAAGACCTGAGCATGGGTTGACAGACGAGAGCTAGACATGGGGAGAAGAGGACTCTGAGTGCTTTACCCACCACATTTCATTTACACTGGGGGAGCACTGCAGCGCTTCCTAGAGAGGGCTGCACAAGGAAAACAAGAAGATGATAACGTCTCGAGATAACCTACATAAGTCACCCCCTTTGGGTCAGGCGGAGGCTCCCGCAGGGTAGAGTGGGAGTAGCCCAACGTCAGAACTTGGCCTGGTGTTGGCGGAGATGTGGTCATGCTTTGCATCCATTAATACAAAGCTTGACGAGATGGCGTACACTGTGTACAGGATGCAGGAGCGCATCGAGAAGGAAAGTGGGAGAATCCCTGAGCTTGAGCACCGGGTGGGGATGCTGGAGGGCACCAGCAGTGAAGTGACACAGGGGATCCAGGATCTGCAGAGGGAAGTGAAGACCATCAAGAACAAAAATGAGGACCTGGAAGCGAGGTCACAGAGAAACAATATCCGGGTGGTGGGGATCCCGGAATGGATCCCACAGCAGAACATGGAGGTCTTATGGAAAACGTTATAAAGGAGGTGCTGCAGGGGTCCCCACTGTCTACTCAATTCCTAGTGGAGAGGGCGCATCGGGTGTCACAGGCTGCCCCTAGACCTGACCAGAATCTGCACCCGATAATTGCGCGGGTGTTGAACTATCAAGACTGGGACACCATACTTGGGGATCTTACCTACGAGAACACCAGAGTATCATTCTATCAGGATTTCACCTGGTCTGTCCTGAAAGCCAGCCTATCCTTCCTGACAGGAAAAAGTGCACTCCAGGATCATAGGATGCAGTATTACATGCTATATCCGTCCAAACTACGTGTCCAGAATGGAAGACAAGCTCACTTTTTTACAGTCCCCGGTGCGGTGCTGTCATGACCAGCACCTCCGAGAGACAATGCAATCCTGCCCTCGGGACTTTGGGGCTTAGAAGACACCCGGTCCAGATTGATAATTGGAAAGAGCAAGGGAGGCTCACATGGACCCTGTCCTGCCGCCTTTGGCACCAGGCTCATAGTATGAAGCCTTCAAGAACTGACACCGGATGTCTGCAGGCCTGAACACTCTTCTGGAATAAGGTGTGGCAAGTATGGGCGTGGCCAGCAGAACGTGCTTCAAGATCTTGGGCGTGGCCGGGGCTGGCTTTATAAACCCCGCCCAGGCCTTGTCAGATGCTTCACGTTGAACTGCCCATGGCAGCAGAACGCTCTCTGCTGACATCTGAATCAATCCTGTGAGCATGTGCGGATTCCAGCTTACCTGAAGCTTACCCATTGGGCTTCGGTATCCACAGCGGTCCGTGACCTTCTAGAATCCAGCAGCACGTGAGGTTTCCAGCTCACCTGACACTTACCTGGGAATCTTCAGCATCCGCAGTGGTCCATGACCTTCTTTCTTCCGCACAACAGCTGATTCAGCCTCTGACACCTTTCCGACGCTCCATGCAAAATTCTGCATAGCCGCGGCACCTGGGGAGAAAAGTAAAGCAAACAAGGTTAGTTCAGAAGAGAAGCTTGCGAGCACATTTCCCTCGCAACCGCAGCATACATACCCTCAGCAGCGTCCAGCGCTCCACGTGGCAGCATCTTATGTGCTTCTGCTGTACATACGCTATCCGATGGGCGAAATCTGTTGGGAGAGAAGAGACACAGGAGTTAGAGAACATTGGCAATAACGAACAGTGCTTTAATTGCTTACTTAAACAAAGAAAGACTCACCTTTAGCACCGGATCAGTGGAGCAACTCGATCCTAGTGCCCTCATGAAGGATCAGTGGAGTAATTGGATCCATAAGGACATTGTACCAGAATCAGTGCAGCAACACAATTCAGGAGAGCAAAATTGCACCCCTGCCGAGATGAGCAGGAAGAAGAGCACATCTTAACTATCTCCCAGGTGAGCAAACACTGTGTTGGGTAACCAGAAGGACTCCTATCTGGGAACACAAGGGAAGGGTCCACTGGGGAAGGTGCTGTCCTTTATATCTATTATGTTTTCCCATCAGGAGCAGAATCCAGCCAGTTCAAGCAGTGACAAGGGGATAAGAGCAAAACAGCTAGGGAGTGGAGCTCAACCACGCTGGAGAACGAACCATTTGACCCCGCTCGCATTCGAAGCCCCAACAGAGACAAGGTGAGCGTAACAGGTACAAGACTTTCTTGAATCCTTGCCAAAGTAATCTGCTGGGCCTCTCAAGTAAGGGGCAGGAGATGGAGTGGAGCAGGGGTGCACTCCCACGCCTTTCAAGTACTGGGCCAGATCGGTCCCTGGATAAATTGATTTCATTTGCATGCTTTCCCCGATTGGGTATCTAGTAAGTTTGATTGAGAATGTAATGAATCAGTCCTGCCACATTATAACGTGATGTTTTGAGGTCCTACCCTCGAACTCTGGAGTGGTGGAAGTCACTTGGGTGGCGGAGTCTGGTGCCCCCGAGCTGTAGTCCATGGTAATTTGGTTGTTGAGGGCTGTTGGGTGGGGGGCTCGAGTCACTGCAAGATGGGGGTGGGTGGTGTGGGTGGGGGTGGGTTGGATGTTGGAATGTTGGGGCAGAAGGGTTTGGGGAGGGGTGGGTAGTTCTTTGGGAAGTTGTTTTACGTTAGTTCAAAAAGATTCACGTCTCATGGGACTTGTCAGCAGCTGGTGTACGAATCAGGCACGTAAGGGTGAAGGGGAAATCTCCCTCAATAGCCTCCAACCTGATAATGGTGATTAAAGTGATCAGCTGGAATGTGCGGGAACTCAACAACTTTGTAAGGTCCACAAGGTGGTCCAGTACTGTCAAAGGCATGGCGCCAAAGTAATCCTGCTGCAGGAAACTCATCTGGTGGGCAGGGGGAATGAGGGAGTAGCCAGTAGCTGGGGAAATTGCAGACACAGGCCACTACAGGTAAAAATTGGTAAAAATCTACACATCAAGGGGGTATAGAGCTTCCTGTTAAATAGTCGATATATCACATCACACACAAACAGACTGGTACACATGACTATTTTCTTTAATCTGTTAGTCAATTAATGTTTCCACTACACACTATCCCTACAGAAGCGCACCCTGTCCCTGTAGGGTGTGCTGTCTCTAGACGAGAGGTGATGTACCGCCTATCTAATAGAACAGAATAGAGGGACCCTGTGAATCTATTAGCAGTCTATTAAAAATAGCTGGGATCCTGTCCCAGATCTATCTGCACATTGGGCAGTTCACGTGGGAGTATTTTCTAGTCGGCACAGTGCCATAATTTAGTCACTCTACGTGAAGTATGAACCTTCTGTGCTATAAGTGAAAGAGGTAATCCACTTATATTTTTTGTGTTTATTTTTATACACAGATGGATTTTTTTTAAAGAGGTCTTCCTCATGGTAACACTAAAAATTGAGATAAAAAAAATTCCAATCAATGGGAACATAGCCACTATCATGTCATCTAGACAACTGGCATTTATAAGTATTTCTTATGCTTCGTATCACAGGAATCCATCAGAGATATCAGCACATTCTCGTGGTCAACCGGTTTCGATGACACCGCTACTGTAGTCATCTTCTTCAGGACCGATTTCTTATATGCATGCCGCCAATCATATATCCATCAGATGAGGTGAGGTATCCATCCCAGCCAGGGGAAAAGATTAAAATACGTATTATTCACCCAGGTGTAGCGTTATGGAATTACTTTTCAAAAAGCATTCTATGTTCAAAGACAGTAGTCAGATAATTGACTTGGCCCCACCCCAACCCCAGTCGAGCTCAAACCAGGTAAACACTAAAAATCCCAAGCATACGAAATATTTATAAATGCCAGTTGTCTAGATGACATGATAGTTCCCGTTGTTTGGAAAGTTTTTAATTTCGATTTTTTGTGTTAACATGAGGAAGAACTCTTTTAAGAGAAATCCATCTAGGTATAAAAATGAACACAAACAATATAATTGTCTTACCTCTTTCTTTTAGAGAATCAATCTCTTTTGGCACAGAAGGTTCATACTTCACGTAGGGTCAAAACATGGCACTGTGCCAACTAGAAAATACTTCCACATGAACTGCCCAATGTGCAGATAGCTCTGGACAGGATCCCAGCTATTTTTAGTAGACTGCTAATAGACTCATTGTAGTGGTAGGGACAGCGTCCCTTTAATCTATTAGATAGTCGGTACATCACCTCTCGTCTAGGGACAGCACACCCTACAGGGACAGGGTGTGCTTCTGTAGGGATAGTGTGTGATGGACACATTAATTGACTAATAGATTCAAGGAAATAGTCATGTGTACCTGTCTGTTTGTGTTCGATATGAAATTGTAGACACTACACCTCATACTCATTATACTCAGCAGGGGTGATGACACTGGTGCACAAATCTGTGGGCTTTCACACAACCGACACTGTGGTAGGCCCGCAAGGGAGATTTGTCATCGTCTCGGATGTTGGGTCAACACAATGGTTACTTTTGGCAACATATATGGTCCCAATGTGGATGATCCTGTGTTATTTGAGACCTTGGGTGAGCAAGTGTCACAAATTCCTCTACACTAGCATTATGTGGGCTGGGGATCTCAATGTAGTTCTAGACCCGAGGAGAGATAGATCAGCGGCGGGGGAACAACGTCTCTCCAGGGCAGCGGAGACGGTCTTGAGTGGCATGCGAGAAGTTGAGCTGAATGATGTGTGGAGGTTGCTCCGGCCGGAAGGGAGGTATTATTCATATCACTCGACGGTGCACGACACCTCATCACAGTTGGATTACGTTTTGGCCAGCCCCACCCCCTCGTGCACCGAACAGTCAACTGTGTTCTTCTCCCGAGAACACTCTCTGACCATTCACCTGTCCTCTGGTCATTATGCCCAGAACAGGAGGCATCATCCCAATCTTTTTGGAGGTTTAAACCTGCAGCAATGTCGGACATAATGTTTAAGAGTCAAGTACATGACTTGATCAAGGCTTATTTTCATGAGAATCTGGGCTCTGTATCCGCAATGAGCTCTGTATGGGAGGCGTTTAAGGTGGTGCTTCGGGGGGGTTGACTCTCTCTGGAATTGGGATTGTTAAAACTGATCCATAGGTAGCTAAACAAAACTGAGCTCGAAGTCAAGAGATGCTAAGGGGAGGTAGATATGCGAGGTGGTTCTGGATCTCTGGCTAAACTGAGGGAAGCACTGGACCACTTGAACGATCTTGCAGAGCGGGAGGTTAAACATCTAGCATGCCCAGTATAGGCCTGTAGGTACAGTGAGGAGGGTAGGACAGGCAGACTGTTGACAGCAATGGTTAGGCAAGAAAGGGGGAACATGGAGATAACGGTGGGGAGGACTTCGGAAGGGGAGGTGGTGGTGAGGCCTGAGGCAATAGTGGACGCATTCTGTCACTATTACGAGAATCTATACGCATCGCAGGGATCGCTGCCTGGAGCAGAGCTACAAGATTATGTCAGGGAGGCGACCCTGCCGAAGCTGAGCGAGGCGGCGGTGGAAGCACTGGCTGTACCCATCACACTTGACAAGATCCTCCTGCTAAGGCGTGCCCTGCCCTCTTCCAAAGCGCCAGCCACGGACGGGATAATGGCTGAGTTCTACAAGGAGTAGGGTCCAGAGGTGGCACAGCATATGTTATCGGTGTGGGTGGAGGAGGGTATGACGGAAGGGTGCCTCCCCCGATAACGCTACTACTGAAGTCAGACAATGACCCCCTCGACTGCTCTTCGTACAGCCCAATATCCTTGTTGAATCTTGACTCACAAATATTTGCCAAGGTGTTGGCAGACTGTATGCTCCTGCATGTCTCTCAAACATTATACATGTGGGCCAGTCTGGTTTCATACCAGGGAGGTCGACCTCCTCACATTTACACAGGTTATTTGCAATCCTGGCCCAGATTGACCCCCAATGTGCAAGCTGTGGCCGCCCTGCTTGATATGGAAAAGGCAGTTGACTCCGTGGAATGGAGTTATTTATTCAAAGTATTGCGTCAGCTGGGGGCCCCAAAGTAATATCTCTCAGTGGTACGGCTGTTGTGCGCTGGGTCGAGTGCTCAAATTGGTATTGGCGGTACAAGGTCTTGCGCCTTTGAACTGGGAAGGGGTCTAGGCAGGGCTGCCAGCTCTCACCCTTACTTTTTGCTGCAGAGGTAGAGGTAATGGCAGCCCGGCTGTCTAAATTTCATGGGACTAGGGGTCTGGCAATGGGGGGGGTGGGCTAGAGGCCTGGTATCAATGTATGCAGAAGATGCAATTCTATACTTCAAAGACCCCACAAATAATTTGGGTCCGTTATCGCAGGAAGTGGCATGGTTCATTGGTATGGCGTCCTTTCATTGCGGGATGTTTTTTCACAGAGTTTTTTGCGGCAAATTTTTTTGGGTTGAAAAAACCCATCGCATTTTTTAGGGGGGGTTAGTAAGTTATATATATATATGAGGTGTGGGTATTTGGGAATAAATCCGAATTAAAGAAAATGGGGAGGTTGGGGGGAACCCCTTCAAAAATATTGTTAAAAAAATTCAATGGCTTTTTTCAGAAAAAAAATTGCAGTAAAAAACTGTGCGAAAAAACATCCCGCGATGAAATGACATGGAACCGGTTCATTGAGGCCTCAGGTCTCAGGATAAACAGGGCTAAATCCACTTTATTCCCATTGAACAACGCCACGACTAGACCCCAAACATCAAAGTATACAGATAGGAAAAGTCAGCGGTTACATATCTGTGGGTGCGGTTGAGCAGAGATGCCCAAACACTATTAGAGGATAATCACGTACAATATCTGCACACTCTGAAAGCGATGGTGGAAAGGTGGTGCAGGCTTCCCCTTTCACTGTTGGGTAGGATTGCGGTCGCCAAAATGGTAGTGATCCCCAAACCTCTATATATCTTTCAGAACATCCCATTGTGGCCGTGGGTTGGCTACTTTGCCGATGTATGGGCCCGCTGTTTAAACTGGCCTGGCACCCGCAGAGTCCTTGCATCAGCTGGGACAAACTAACCCTCCCTTTGGACAGAGGGGGTGTCAGTGCATTGGATGTGGAGTTATATTTTCTAGCATCTGAACTATATTTTGCATCACTGTGGATGCCGGGGGCCCAGGTTTCCCCTCATGTGTGCATGGAACAATGTTCAGTGCGCCGTCCACTCTCCAGGGGGGTCTTGATTTCCAGTTGGGTGTCAGACAAAGGAAAATTTGATCCCGTAGCCTGCACGCTACACGCATAGAAAAGAGCCCTGAAGAGCCTTAGGGTAGACCTCCACTTTGACCCGGGTATTTCACTCTGGAATATAGGAAGCCTAGCGCCAACATGTGAAGGAGCTATTATTCGAGAATGGCGAGGCAGGAATTAGCCATATGGAGGACATGAACAGGAATGGGTCATTTGTTACGCAAGAGCTATTTGCTGAAAAAATGAGAGAGGGCTTTCAGCCTAGGTTACAGTACTTCAGATTGAGAGCTGCTTTCAGAGAATGGTCCCCTGTGTTCCGGGAAATACAGAGGACTACTCCGTTGTTGAAGTTTATTAGGTGCTCTCCTGGGAGTAGGGGGTGGTCTTCGCACTCTGTAAGTTAGTTCAGCAAGATCCCCCTCAGGAAGCCATGAAGTGCTAACAGAAATGGGAGGAGGACACTGTGACTCCCTTTGCAGACAAACAGTGGGCGGTGCTCTGTGGCAGTACACACAGTGGGGCATTCAATACCCGGTTACAACTAATCCAGCTCAAGACATTACATAGAGTGTATCTGTACCTGGCCCACGTGCACCAGTTCGATAGCACTAGAACGGCTTGCTGCACGAGATGCAACTCTGACTCAGCCGACTTTCTGCATATGATTTGGTCTTGTATTAAACTGCGTTCATTCTGGGAGGGGGCGGCGGAAACCATCTATGAAATGCTCGGGCAAGCTATTCCTTGCAACCTATTGCGCTGCATGTTTGGGTGGCTCTCGGGATTGCCAAAACAGTATCGGAAACTGCTTTCAGCTTGAATGATTATGGACAGGCGCTGCATACTGGTGAAGTGGGCAAATTCATCCCCCCAGGGTTGAGCACATGGCTAAAAGATTTGACCTGGCTTAGCGATACGGACAAAGAGTATGATAATCTCTGCACACTACAGAATCGGCCCAAGAATATTTGTAGTCCCTTCACTGCCTATTTGCTATCTTGGAATGATAACCTAGTCTAATGTGAAATCAGTGCCGAGGGGGTGGATGGTGGTCCGGTGTGGTTTGGTCACCAATGGCTCCTTTGTTTCTCTGTCTAGCAATGTGTGTTCCCACTTCACTCTACCTGGACACTACCCTGGTTCTAAGATGTAGATGCCTTGTATCAGTTGCTATATCTCAACTTTGTACTGTATGACTGATGAGACGTGAATCGATCAATAAAGAGAGTTTAAAACATTTTTAGGTTTTTTCCTTGAAAAAAAAAAATAATATATATATATATATACATATTCAGTATTCAGTGAAATAACTTTGTTAAAGGGATTTTATGGTTAAGTTGCGCTACTAAAAACCTATGAAATTCAGTAAAAAAAAACTTTGTTAAAGGGACGTTATGGTTCCAAGTAAAACCGAAAAACCCCTGAAATTCGCCAGTTATGGTAAGATAAGTAACCATAACTCGCGCCACCACGGTGCACTGCTAAGACTAACACCCAGGACATCAAGGATGACATCACAAATGTTATTGATGACATCACTGATGACATCACATGTGCATTTACATTTCATGAAAAGTCTATACATGGGATTCTTATTGCAATGTTAAAAGTAGTGTCAAGGATCATTGGAATAAATATCATGAGGTACGTAGTGCATTAAGCAATGAATGAATCCAAATAGTATTGTATTATGATTTTGTTTTCAATATACTAAGGTACACATGTCGTAACATAGGCATAGTTTGCAGGAGACATGATGGAGATGCAATATTAATAATCTTGCGATGTTAAATACTAAAATTATAAATGCCTTCTTATGAGAGTTTTGCATACTGTGAAATATATAATAAGTACCGAATAAAAATCACTAGCTACATTATTGCATTACTGCAAACAAAACACAAATAGACAACTACACATACAAATATAAGCATATACAGGTAAAGCGAAGTAACTTAACTGATTATCTTCATGTACAGAAATGATTGCTCTGCATCAAACTTACTATTTCCCTATGTATAACTATCACATATTGTGACTAGGCCCTAAGGAAAGTAGTGTACGTGCAATGTGTACAAATATAAGCATATCCAGGAAAAGTACAATAATAAAAAAAAATAGAACTATGAGACACTGTTGATAACCTTACTAATCATCTTCATACATAGAAAGTATTGCTTTCTTCCACGTCTGTGTTTTCCCCTTTGTATATGTTTCATATGCTTTGAGTGGACCCTAAGTGAATTACTGTAAGAACATATTTGAAGTATAAGTGTACAAATATAGGACTTTTTGAATTTTTAGTTCCTAAGTGTTACTGGAATAGATATATCAGTAAAGGAAAAAAGAGTGTGCCAGACATTTGTTGTCATCAGTAATGTCATCAATAACATTTGTGATGTCATCTTTGATGTCCTGGGTGTTAGTCTTAGCAGTGCACCGTGGTGGCGTGAGTTATGGTTGCTTAGCTTACCATAACTGGTGAATTTCAGGGGTTTTTCAGTTTTACTTGGAACCATAACGTCCCTTTAACTACATTTTTTTACTGAATTTCATAGGTTTTTAGTAGCGCAACTTAACCATAATGTCCCTTTAACAAAGTTTTTTCACTGAATTTCATAGGTTTTTAGTAGCACAACTTAACAATAATACATCTGACTTTATGTACATGTAACATGGAACATACTGAACCCCCTCTACTGAATTTGATGCCCACAAACTCTTCTAATGTCCGCTGACATATGCGGACAACAGCACACTACCCAAAAAGTCTGGTGGGTATGTTTAATTGTTATATCATAACATATGAACATTGTACACATTCACAAACCAGCACACATACACATTATATGTAGTAATAAATAAGAAGTGTAACCCACATATATATATATATATATATTAACACATTAACAATTCATTTAAATACAATATGTTCTAAAATGAAATATACCAAAAAAAGAAAGATAGGCTTCCAACATGACTACCTCACAGAAACTCCACAACTAAGAGCAACAGAAGATCTACAGACCAGTAAGAACACACCTTACCAGAAGCTAGTAAGTGTACTGCATTTTACTCATATATTTCTAAACTTTCTGTATTAGATACAAAAAAAGTGATTTTTTTTTCTCACAGAAATGTCTAGTACTCTGGAGTGGCTAGAGGAGCATTTCCCACGTGAGGAAATGTCTGAAGATAGTGAACCTAATGGTAGACACTTTTCTATATAAACCAATTAATAAATATTATTTTATATACATTTAACATATACATTTAATTTTGCACAGACCATACAAACATTGAAAATAGAAAACAAAAAGAAATATTGGATAAGACTCTCCAGCACATGGAAGAAAAAATGGACCTACTCATGGCAAATTTCAACAATTTAAAAAACTTTGTGGAGGATCACTGGAAACAAAAAACTACATACCATTGTCCCACATGTACCTATCCCCCCTCACCATATCCCAGTCAATTATCCCCAAACCCTCTCCATGAACCAAAACGTTTTGATGAGACTTCCATCCCTTCTTCACCTCATATGAATCCTATTGAAACCCCCAATTTTCCTGTGTTTGTCTCAGTGTCTGCTTCACCTTCTCTGTCATAAATATAACACCCATATTTAATAAAGTAAATTATATTGTGTCCTAATTCATTTTTTTTTTTTTTTTTTAAAGCAGTTCAGAAGTCCGCAGACAGCGCGGATATCCAGAATGTCCGTGAAGAAACGAAAATGGAGGTGTCCTAAGAACACTATACCTGTCCGTACTGTTCGCTAGCAAGTTGAAACTGTTGTAAGAACACACGAGATGTCCGGGATATCTGCAATTAACCAAAATGGAGATTTTCTAAGAACATTATGCCTGTCTGTAATGTTTGCAAACAAGTCCAATCTGTTCTTAGAACACATTCGGTGTCCGAGATGTCCGTAATCAAAGTAACACACGTCCTGAAAAGTTCGTAAATAAAAATCCGTGCTGTTCGTAGGCAGATTGAAACTGTTCTAAGAACACATCAAGTGTTCCGGAATGTTCGTAAATAAACAAAATGGGGGTGTCCTGAGGACGCTGTCTGTATTGTTCGCAGGCGAGTTGAAACTGTTCTAAGAACACAGGCAATATCCTGAAATGTTCGTAAATAATCAAAATGGGGGTGTCCTGAAGACGCTATCCATATTGTTCGCAAGCGAGTTGAAACTATTCTAAGAACACACGCGGAGTCCAGAGATGTTCATAAATAAACAAAATGGGGATGTCCCGAGAATGCTATGCCTGTCCGTATTGTTTGCAAGCGGATTGAAACTGTTCTAAGAACAAATGCCTGTTCGTAACACTTCATTTCGCTTGTGTCGCACTTTTAATTTGTTTCAGGACCCGAACATTGTCCGTAGAACACCAACGCACATGCGCAAAACAGTTCCCGTGCATTTGGTGTGCTGCGGCCCCCAGTTCCCTTCGCGGACATGTTCGCAAAGCTATCATGTGCCCGCGCCCACGCTGAGCGTGTGTTCTGACTGCGGACAATGTTCGTGTCCCTGAACAATTTAAAACTACCTTTTCAGGCAATCCACAATATTTATCAATAATAAATCACCATAGCACAAGTCCCAGACAGTACGCCTGAGTTTCTACATACTTTTTGGGACTTTTTGAACCTTTTTTTGGTGTTCAATCTGTCCGCGGATAGCGCGTGTGTCCGCGAACCGCGCACAATCACCCCTATAAAAGGCCACACCCTAGAGCTCATTCTCATTGTGTTTCTGGCTATCTTACAGAACACAGTGCATTTTGCTGCCAATTTTCCAGATTTTCATCTGAAACCTGATGGCATCCATGGCTGCAGTACTGCCACCTGGTGCTACATCTGCCTCAGCTCCACCCCCAACCCCTCCACCACCACCACCTCCCCAAGGGCCTGAAGAGGGGAACAGGAGAGAGGATACAGAAGAGGATGAAGAGGATGATGAGAATGAGGTAGTGGAAGTCCCTACTACCAGCACTCGCCGTGAGTCCTGGGTGTGGCGGTTATTTACCATTCATGGTAACGGACCTAAGGCGCGTGCGAACCAAGTCACCTGCAAAGAGTGCAAAATGGTGCTCAGTCGCCGGAGGCCTGGTTCATACAGCTTTGGTACGACTACTATGAAGCAACACCTAAGGTCATTCCACTCTGGGGCCATTCGCAAGGTAGTACCTTGCGAAGAGCGTAGTAGGTTGACTTCCTCTGCTACATCCTCTGTTTCTGATCCTGTCACCACAAGGAACACTCCTGTGGGACAGCGTATTCCTCCAGCTGCCTCACAGGCCATTCACAATGCTGATGACCCTTACCTTTCGAGGGTCACAGTTGTGTGTATGTACTGTGACGCAGTACTCTGCAGGGGGGAGAGACTTCCAAGTGCTTTTGAGACTCTGGTCTCAGAGCACGAAAAGACCTGCTCACTACCTAAGTAAGGCCCACTCTACATCTTCCTCTCTCCACCCGCCCTTTCTTATCCCCGTGGTTGGTGTCCCCCCCCTTAGCCGCCTTTCACAGTTTAAAAATAGAAGTGAAAATAAATGAAGCAGGGCCTTCTGTATTTTTTAGAAATCCACGGACAGTCCTCGAACATCTAAAAATTTAGGGTGCTGCCCTATCATAACCATTACAGTTTTGTCTGGGAGGAAGTGGTGGCTCTGAAAAGAGCCTTTTCGTGGTGTTTGTTTGTGTTTGCAAAATTTGAAATGCTCAACACCTACTACAAAATGGATGCTGTAATTCCAAAAAAGGTTGCAATGCATTTTGTACATTTCTCAGAAAAATCTGATTGCCAGCATAAGTAAGATGGACTCCATCTCTGCGAAAAATGTATATGCTACGAAACATAATATTTTCATTGTGAAAAGAGGACATGCCAACATCTCTTAGAAAACCACAAACAGCCTTATTGACATTGCGCCTTGCTTTCTCCATTTGTGGACCAAATGAAGAAGAACGAAGCCGCATTTGTCTCGGCGCAATCCGTGAAAAAATTACTTGAGAATTTGGAAACATGTCCATGACCTTCCCAAGTCCTTCTTTCATTGCACATTCCAAAGAGATTCCAGACAAATGTCCTAAACTGTTCCCTCGACAATTAATTACAATTATGTCTGGATGTTGCTCTGTCTCCAAAGTAGCACAGAGAGGTACCAAGTCCAACCACTTCATTCCATGTACTCCATGCCAGTGCACTTCCACATGTGGGAATCCAAGATCTACAGCTACTCCACAGCTTTGTGCATGCACCTTCAACCAATGTATCCACGAGTCTCCCAAAATCCAAACAATCTGTTTTCTGAAACACACAGCCATAGCTATCTGTTCTTCTCTCAGCAAAAAGAGTATCTGAGAAACTCTCTCCTGGCAGAACACACCCCCTAAACTTTACTGACCAATCCCTTCCTCATCTCATTCTCATTTGCATGCCTCCCCACCCCAAAATCCCCGGATGTAACACACGATGTCCGCGGACATATCGTAACATGGACAGTCCTTCTACCATTTCCATTTCACTTTCTGTGCCATTCCCTCATTGGATATAGCTAAGCAGTCAAACGACCATCCACCAATCACATCCAAGACCTCTACATCTAACTGCATCATCATAGATCAGTACCTCAAATGTACTGTTAATCTCTCTGAGTACAAGTGTCATATCATTGGACAGCACCTTCTCCAAGAAATACTGTACAAATCTCCAAGATTTCTACTTGCAGCTGCATGCATATCCATATGCATGAACACAAAGTACAAGTATGCATATTTTCTTTATAGTACATGTACAATTCTTATAGATTCATATAAACAAATTAACTGACTTTTAGCTTGTATAACCTATGAAATAAACTTACTGTCATTTTTCCTATCTCCTATAATCAACTGTCACTTCCAAACCTATCTGCTATTTTAATTTCTTTTTACACACATTTGCAAAGCATGTTGAACTAACATATTTAAAGTACAATATAAAGAGTTAACATACTCAAACAAAATAGCATGCACACGCTATGTTCAAATATCAAACAACAATACGTGTACAAAAACATAATAATCAATGACTAAATTAAAATCAGTGGTATATACAAACAAAATTACTCATTTGTTTCCTTTACAATTGCAGTGAAGACCTCTCTCCTGAAAAGAAGCAGCAGAATTTGAAGTACAAACAACAACTAAGAGGAAACCTGCTCATTCCAGAAAAAAAGTAAGTTAAATACCACCATAATATTTGTACTACTACTCAAACACACTGAAAGGTTAATTCATGCTATTTCTGCTCCTAAAAATAGAGATTGTGCACCATTCTGTCCACAAATCCCCATTTGTTAAACAGAGATTTACAGGCAGAATGGCGCACAAATTCACATTTTTCGGTGCACAAATGACCCAACTCAGCCCCTAGAATTTTGATATTATAGAACAAACAACTGTTTTAATTGTATACCATTAGACTTACTATTTGTACTTCTCCACACCACTAGCTTACTTTCTACTGTCATCTGAACCCCAGTTTAGTAGCACATAAATTCAAGAATACCCATCCCAACTAGTTGTAGTTGTCCAATGCGCAATCACACACCATCACATACATCTTTATCATCATACTCAGACACTCATGCACATAGCACACATACATTGCAGAACACCCCAACCCATACCTTCTTTATTTTTTTCAACAGACCCTAATGAATGCCTACCAAAAATCAAGTCCGTAGAAATCAATGCAGAAGTAGAGCAAATTAAAATAGAAGTGTCCACAATAAGCATCCATCTCTAGCAGAATTTGTAAAAAAAAGTTCAAACAAAATAGCTAATACAGTCATTTAGCGAAACAAAACAAGCTTCCAGTACAGAAACTTTGCCTCCTCTATCAAAATGTAAAACGGAACAGAAAACAATTAACAAGAATTCAGCTACCACTATTGATAAAACTGCTCCTATAAATCTTGATATAGTGCCAAGTAAGCATACCAAAAAAAGTATTTTAGCAAAAATGTTCTGTCACAGAGTCCTTCAAAATTTTATAAAAACAGGAGAGAAATCAGGCACAACCCTTAAAACTTATAGTAGGAAATTAATCTTAGAAGCTTTGATAGACAGTGCAATCCATCTCAAAAGAAAGTTATTTATTTTAATGTTAAACAAAATGAAACCACTAACAAAACTAATGACTAAATTACAAAAAAGACTTCTCAATAAACAAAATGTCAACAGAAATAACTTCTTAAATATCTGTGGAGGTGAGTGGAGTCACACTACAAGCACAGAACCATATTTTAATGAAGAAGCATACAAACAAAAGAAAACAAATACATTTGCCATACATAGCAGTGGATGAGGTTATGAAAAAGCTAATAATACCATAATGGAACAAGAAATACTGCTCACAAAAATATCCCCAGAAAACCTAGAATTACCTCTCCATTCAACTGAATCAGAACGTCTAGTATACAAATAGCCATGCACGTCAATGTGTAACATTCCCAAAAAATCTTTCAAGTCTTTACGCCAATTCCTCAATCAGTATGTGAAAGGCAAAGACAAAATCAAAATTAAACTACTGCAAAATATGGATACCTGTCCAGTGCGCAAGTACACAGGACTTCAAGGATATTCATTGGCCTGCATTTCAGGACCTACTTGCAAAACCACATTCCATCATATCAAAATGATATCAGCACATCATTCAACTATAAGAAATCTAGTCTATAAACTGTACTATGCTAAAAGTCCTGCTTTAGGAGTATCAAATTTAAACAACATTCTTCTACATGGTACAGCAAAAGACCTACTTGAAGAAATCGACTATATCTAGAAAAAATATTTTGAAGTGAAAGCCACTTACCGAATGAAATAGCTTTAAAACAAACTAGCAACAGTTCTATGCATGGCAACCTACACACATACAAAAAAGAAATACTGAAATTTAAAAGTACATCTACTGAAGGACCAGACCATGTGTGTGTATGTTGCTGCAGAACTTTTTATAAAAGTAACACAAAAACTGTAGACCTAACATACAAAATAGAAGACAATGAAGATTCTAAATGGGTTGAATTAGCTCTCTACCTTATAGCAGAAAACAAATACAAAATAACTGACCCCTTAATACTTTGCAGTTACTGCACTACATACAAAACTTGTCAACAACCAAACTGCTCCACGTGCTATCACAAATAATTTGGAATTATTTCCACTACCAAAACCCCTACAACAACTCAATTTATATGAGAGCATCATAATTCAAACAGTGCACCCCTTTAAAGCAATAATACGCCTTCAACCAAAAACAGAAAAATTACCTCCCTCTGAATTAGTGAAAGGTATTTGTGGAAAAGTAGTGTATTTACCATTAGATCTAAAACAAAATGTGCACACTCTGGGAGTGCAACGTCCAATGAAGCAATCTTTAATTATCTTAGTAAATGGTGTACCTACAAAAAACAAAAAAAAAATAGCAACAACTAGTAGATTTACATAGTTAGACAAGCCTTGCAATATCTAAAAGACAATAATGAATACTACAAAGAAATTAATATTGAAGAAAACTTGAAAGGAACCACTGAAATAATTCAAGAGTCACCAGAAGCCGGTCAATTTGAGCTTCTAGATCCTGCTACAGTATCCAATACTTTAGACCATTATACAATTCATCCATTGCACTCTAATGACACTGTAGAAGATGCACTAGAAACAAACCAAATGCGACAAACAAAATGATCACCAATCAGCATATGGGAAAAAAGTATAGAAGCACAAGCTTTTCCTCTACTCTTTCATACTGGCAAAGGAGGAAGGTACGATGATCAAATTAAATAACAGCATCAGAATACCACTCGTTACGGATGTATTCAGAAGATCCCAAATTTAGACAAAATGTGGAATACATATTCCACCTACTCTTTGAAAGTGAACTAGCAACTCTATGTTATGGAGTTGCACACACATTAAAATCAGGAGCCCACTTTCAAAATATGTCAGCTACACAATTATTACAAAAAGTGCAGCAAAAAGATGAGGTTTTACAATCAAGTATTACAAATCTATTAGCAAACATGCATGGTACTAAAGAGTACTGGTTCTGACGTCATGGAGATGTACGTTGTATGATAAGAAACCTTGGCCCACCCACTTGGTTTCTTACAATAAGTTGTGCAGAATATACATGGGAAGATTTACATGATTTCCTACGCATATCAAACAAAAACAAAACAAACATAGATATACAAACACCTGGAGAACTTTGTTCTCTAGATCCTGTTAATGTTTCAAGATATTTTCACCATCGCTTCATTGCTATGCTACACTTTATTTGTAATAAAACTGTTCGTCCCCTCAGAGAAGTGCAACAATTCTTTAGGAGAAAAGAATACCAAGCCAGAGGAGCACCACATATCCACATGCTTTTATGGATTAAAGATGCTCCAAAATTTGGTGAAGACAATGATGACACTGTGTTACAGTTTTTCGAAAAATATGTCACTTGTGAAATTCCATCGGAAGCAACAAATAGTGATCTTCATGCACAAATTTTACAATTTCAAAGACACAAATGTGGCAAATATTGTCGTTGCAAATACAAAAACAAAGGGAAATACTACACCAAATGCTGCTTTGGTTTCGCTAGACCAGTTACAAAAACAGGTCAAGTAAACAACTTCAAGTCTTCAGTTAGAAATTGTGTTAAAGGTAAATCACCTAAAAATACATATTACATAAAAATAACAGAAGAAGAAAAATATATCAATGATTACAATGCAATCATTGCCCACTTATGGAATGCAAACATAGATATGCAGTACATTGCAGACAATTCCACTGCAGTTGCACGATATGTTACAGCATACTTAACCAAAGCAGAAAAAACAGAGCTCCAAGACCTCTGGAATGACCTGTCATCAGACATAACACTGTCTCAGAAATTATACAACTTGGGCATAAAAATGCTCTCCCATAGTGAATGTGGCTCCTATGAAGCAGCAGATCGTTTAACCGGTACTGCTTTGTATGGAAAATCTGAAAATATAGTATGGCTAAGTCTTGGTCCTGCTAAATCTAGAAAAAGAGTTCTGAAATCATACAACGATATAGAAACAATAGCCAAACATGATCCAAACAGCAAAGATGTTAAAAAAAAACAATTTGCTGGACACATACTACCCAAACAGAAGTACCACTTTGGAAACCATGTGTCTATACCACATAGCCAAAAACTTCACATACAAAAATAATATAAAACCTGATGAAAAAAAAGGTAGATACAGAGTGTCAAATTGTGAAGACAGCTTAGTAAAACTCACCAAACCAAATTTAATTAATCATATCAAATTGTCATTAAAGACTCCTCAACATAAAGAACTAAATTACATGTCCCTGCTACAACTCTTTAAACCATGGAGAAAAGAAGAAGAAATACTAGATACCTATGACCCCTTTGAAGACGCTTTCAAAGCAAATGAAAGCACGATAACCGATATAAACTTTGCACAGTACAAAACAATGTTGCACAATGAACAGCAACACGAAGAAGAACTCCAGGCCCAACTAGATAAGGACACTCCTGACAGTAGTCAACCTTCTGTAACAGGAAGCCAAGAACCACTGGGAGAGCCACTAATAACAAATGAGGCAGAATTAGCTATGACGGAAGTAGAAAACACCATGTGTCAGTATGAAGATAAAGAAGACTTAAATATACTGCAATCAAAACTAAACAATCAGCAACGTAGCATTTTTCAAGAAGTAACAAAAGAAATTGGACATGGTGTACAACATGAAAACAAAGAATGCACCTGCCAAAATTACAAACCTATACTACTGTACGTCAGTGGTGAAGCTGGTTCTGGCAAAACATTCTTAATCAAAATCATCAGTAAATTCCTTCATCAATTGGCAAACAAAAAACTGTCAGCTGTTGTCACTGCCCCCAAAGGTTTAGCTGCCTACAACATAGGCGGTGTCACTTTACACCGATTACTACTCCTGCCAGTAGAACACCAAAACAAATTGGACTATTACAAACTTTCTACAGAAGCTGCAATGGAACTAAGCAGAGTATTAACACAAATGAAAATGCTACTAATCGATGAAGTGAGCATGGTCTCCAACCTAATGTTGGCTTTGATTCACCTCAGATTACAAGAAGTACTTAAAACAAACTATGAAGAGCTCTTTGGAGGAAAACACATTATTGTTTTCTGAGATCTTCTTCAATTGAAACCAGTGAAAGGTGAGCCTATTTTTAAAACCTTATGACACCAACTCTGCCGTAAAACTGTTGGCAGCATAGCAAATGTCAACCTTTGGCAACATTTCCAATACAGAGAATTAACATAAAACATGCGGCAATCTGCAGATCTCACTTATGCCAACATCTTAAAAAGTATTAGAGTTGGTATATTATCTCAAGAAGCACAAGCAATATTGAAAACCCGGCACATTCATGCACTTTATGGCGATAATGCATGTGCTACGGATGTTATGGAAAAATTAGCCCTCAAAAATGTCAATTGTATGGCCTTAATGCCAACTCTTGCAAGCTGTTTCAAATTCAATGAAACAATGTTAAAAAAAGAAATGCAACCAATAATTGAAATTAGCGCCACAGACAAACTAGACATACATGGTATGACACTACCCATGTGTGAACAAGCCACAACAAGAATAAATAGTTTAGAAAATTCAATCTCCAACACAGCTGGATTGGAAAAAATATTAAAATTATCCTTAAATTGCAGAGAAATGCTTAAACGTAACCTTGATGTGGATCAAGGACTAGTTAATGGAGCACTGGGTACAGTTGTTGGCTTTCAAACATACCACGTGACAACAACATTCAGTTTGTTAATATTCTCTTTGACAAACTTTCAGAAGTGAAAAGGATAGGACGCTCAACAGCTCGATTCCTTCTCTTCAAAGACATGTATGTACGCAGAGAACAATTTTCTCTAACTCTTGCATACGCAGTCACTATTCATAAATCACAAGGTCTTACCCTAGACAAAGCATTGATGGACATTGGTAACACAGTCTTTAAAGAATGCATGACCTACATAGCACTATCACGGTTACGTACATTTGACGGTCTATTTTTAATCAACTTTGATGCAAGTAAAGTAAACGCTGATATTCCTTGCATTTTAGAATACAATAGACTTCGTTCACTATACACCCCCATCTAAAAACACATCCTGTTCCACAAAAAGTAAAATGTTCTAAAAGTAAACTAAATCAAACAGAAATGCAACAGGATGCAACTGCAAATCATCCAAAGAGAATAAAAAAAACTGATACTTCATCAAGTATCACAAACAAAAAAGAAACTATTAGGGAAAGAAAACCAGGTACTTCTTCAAAAAAGGAAGACAAACTCAAAAAATAGCACTCAGATACAGAACTACCTGGTCCATTTAAACTTTCAAATGTAATTGGTGTAAGTTGCTATGCAAATGTAGCAATGAATATTCTTTTTCAATTACCAGCAATTGTTGACAACATTTACTCACACAGTACAGACCAATTGTGTTTGCAAATATTAGTACTTCATAGAAACGCAACAAACAATCCTGACAACACGTATAGTGTTTATGGAATAAGACAACAATTGGACTACTGTGCTGGAATGGTGAAATTCACTATAAACTCACAGGAAGATCCACAAGAATTTCTAATGTACTTACTACAAGTACTGGAAAACAAAAACATACCTATAAATGAAATCTTCCAGATTTCATACATGTGGAAACATACATGCACTATGTGCAACAATGTGACACAAGAAGAAATCCACAACGAGCACTTCGTGTATGTATCAATACCTAATTGTGAATCCGTTCCATTTCAGCAACTTGTACAAAATGCAAACCATGGTAGATTATGTACTACCTGCAATTCGGATAATCTCTCCACCTTACTAATACAAACACATAGTAAATACGTAATACTAATGCTTCTACGTTACAATGCAGAGGATACCAAAAACTACAGCAAGCTGACTGGATTCACACATGGTCAAGAATCACTTGGTAAGAAAACCTTCACAACAATAGGTATAATCTACCACACAGGAGACACAACCAATGCAGGTCACTATACTGCATATATATATAAAAAAAAATGTGGATGGTTCGAATGTAATGATAGTACCATTATTCTAAAGCAGAGATTACCTGCAAATCTTACAAACGCTTATTTAATCTTCTTAAAACAAAAATGTATTAACTAAACTGTACTTAAACAGTAACAAAACTTCAATTAAAAAACTATAAACTGTTAAAATATGCTAATAGCTATCTAACTGCCCCAAGATTCTACAACAACTAAACAGATAAATGAATACCACTAAATTATATCATAAAATAGACAGTTAGAATACGCCAACAGGTATCTAACTGGCCCAGGATTCTACAACAACTAAACAGATAAATTAATACCACTAAATTATATAATAAAATAAACAGAATAGGCCAACAGGTATCTAACTACCCCAAGATTTTCAATAGCCAAACAGATAAATCAATACCACTACATTATAACAAAAAATAGACAGTTAGAATACGCCAACTGGTATCTAACTACACCAAGATTTTACAATATCCAAACAGATAAATCAATACCACTTCATTATAACCACTTCATTATAACAAAAAATAGACAGTTACAATATGTCAACAGATATCTAACTGCTCCAAAAATCTGCAACAAGCCAACATATAGAACATTAGCTAGAAACAAGTGAACAATGAAAACAAACAAACAAATAGACACAGACCCAATGATTTTAGCAACAAACACAGAAACTAAGCAAATTGCACAGTACACTGGTTTGTAATCTACTAAATATGAGGGTAAAAAAAAAGAAAAAGTTGATTATTCCATGTTATAAATCGTTACAAAATACCAATTCTAACATGATCTTTTCTTTTATCACAAAAATTAACAAGGAATATATGTACTCCAGTTACTAAACCAAACAGTAAGTATATTATAATAAGTATAACCACCGCAGCATACCACACCCATAATAGCTTATAACTTCGCTGCTTATAAATTTGATCTCGTCCATGCACCCAAGACTGGATAAGCCACTATGGGTGTGCTATGCTGCGGTGTTTGTGGCCAGGGCATAGAGTCTTGGGTGCATGGCCATACAGCCATGCTCCAAAGACTCTATGCCCTGGCCAGAACCACCACAGCATATCACACCCATAGAGTCAAACATTTTAACTATGCCATATGGGCACTTTTAATGTCCGCAAACATGACAAGTGTTCTTAGAACAGTTTTAACTTGCCTGCGAACAGTACGGACAGGCATAGCGTCCTCAGGACACACCTATTTTGTTTATTTAGGAACATCCCAGGACACTTGATGTGTTCTTAGAACAGTTTCAACTTGCCTGCAAACAATACGGACAGTCATAGCATCCTCAGGACACACCCATTTAGTTTATTTACGAACATTTCAGGACACCGCGCACGTTCTTAGAACAGTTTCAGCTTGCTTGCGAACGATTCAGACAGTTCTAGCGTCCTCAAAACACCCCCATTTTGTTTATTTACGAACATCCCACTACACTTGATGTGTTCTTAGAACAGTTTCAACTTCCCTACGAACCATACGGACAGCCTTAGTGTCCTCAGAACACCCCCTTTCCTTTATTTACGAACATTTCAGGACACCCGTATGGTCCGCGGTCAGAACAAACACAACAGGGGTGCCTGCCACCTAAATAAATACAAAATGTAATCCATCTCTTACTCCCCCACCCTCCCCAAACAGTCTTATACACCAAAACACTTTACTAAATAGTATTTTTCCACCAAGTTTCACTGTGCTGTCCGCAGACGTCCATGAATCCAAGATGGCGGGCGGTTCCAAAAATCTGACGCACTTCACGCTCTTCACCATCCAATCAGCGAACACGTTGCATGTCCGCGGACATGACGCAAGCCGATTAGCCAATCAGGACACTGTCCGCGGAGCGAACAGGGAAGTGTGTCCGCGGACCAAACATAGATATCACTAATTTTTTGTGACCTACTTTTTGGTCATTTTTAAAAAACTACTTGATGGATTTTCACCAAATTTGCAAAAGCACGCTTTTGGGACCAAGCCGCTGCTCCTGATCGAAATTTGGTGAAAATCCGTCCACCGGTTAGGCCTGTAGGCGTGAGCAAAGTTTTTTCGCCATTCAGTCTATGGGAAAAAAAAGGTTTTGGGACCCCCCCTATAACTTTGCCCCCCCCATGGACCAAACCTCACCATACTTTGCAGAGTGACCCATATACTTTTTTTGCAAAGTTTGGTGAGGATACGTCCAAGGGAAGCGGCGTTATAAGCCACCCAAAAAGGGCTCTTCCTATCGAAACAGCAACTTAACCATAACTACACAGCCACTACTACAGTGAAAAAACTTTGTTAAAAGGGACGTTATGGTTAAGTTGCGCTACTAAAAACCTATGAAATTCAGTGAAAAAACTTTGTTAAAAGGGATGTTATGGTTAAGTTGCGCTACTAAAAACCTATCAAATTCAGTAAAAAAACTTTGATAAAGGGACGTTATGGTTCAAAATAACCGTGCACTGCTAACACTAACACCCAGGACATCAAAAGATGACATCACAAATGTCATTGATTTTTGCTGCAACCTGCAGATTTCCATCTTCAACCTGATGGCTTCTGTGGCTCCACTGCTGCCACCTGGTGCTGTATCTGCCTCAGCACCACCCACACCCCCTCCACCACCACCACCTTCCCAAGGGCCTGAAGAGGGGAACCGGAGTGAGGATACAGAGGAGGAAGAAGAGGATGATGAGAATGAGGTAGAGGAAAACCCTACTACCCGCCCTCGGCGTGATTCTTGGGTGTGGCGGTTGTTTAACGTTCATGGGAATGTTCCTAAGGCTTGTGCGAACCGTGTCACCTGCAATGAGTGCAAAATGGTACTCAGTCGGGGGAGGCATGGTTCGTATAGCTTTGGGACTACGACCATGAAGCGACACCTGAACTCATTCCACACTGAGGCCATTCGCAAGGTTGTACCTTGCGAAGAGCGTAGTAGGTTGATTGCCTCTAATTCATCCTCTGTTTCTGATCCTGTCACCACAAGGAACACCTCTCTGGGAGAGCGTCTTCCTCAAGCCGCCTCACAGGCCATACAGAATTCTGATGACCCTTACCTTTCGAGGGTCAAAGTTGTTTGTATGTACTCTGACACAGTACTCTGCAGGGGGGAGCGACTTCGCAGTGCTTTTGAGACTATCGTCTCAGAGCACGAGAAGACCTGCTCACTACCCAAATAAAACCAACTCTACATCTTCCTCTCTCAGCTCGCCCTTTCTTATTCCTGTGGTTGGTGTCCCCCACTTTCCCCTCCTTTCCCCTCCTCTCCTAGTGTGTCGTGTGTAAAAAACCAAAAAAAATACAAAATAACAAAAATAAAAAAAAATAAGGCTCTTTTCAGAGCTGCCTTTCACAGTTAAAAAACAGTAAAGATAAATAACGCAGGGCCCTTTCTATTTCTTGAAAGTCTGCAGACAGTTCGCGAACATAAAAAAAATTGGGATGCTACCCTATTGTAACCATTGCATTTTTCTCTGGGAGGAAGTGGTGGCTCTGAAAAGAGCCTTTGGGAGGTGTTTGTATGTCAAAAATTATAAATACTTAACACCTACTTCGAAATGCATGCTGCATTTCTAAAAAAGGTCGCAATGCAATTTGTACATTTCTCAGAAAAATCTGATTGCCAGCATAGGTAAGATGGACACCATCTCTGCGAAAAATGTATGTACTACGAAACATAATATTTTCATTGTGAAAAGAGGACATGCCAAAATCTCTTAGGAAGGCACAAACAGCCTTATTGACATTACGCCTTGCTTTCTCCATTTGTGGACCACATGAGAAAGAACAAAGCCACATTTGTCTCCGCGCAATCCGTGAAAAAATTACTTTGGAGTTTGGAAACATGTCCATGATCTTCTGAGGCCTTCTTTCATTGAAATTGCAAAGAAATTTCAGACACATGTCCTAAACTGTTCCCTCCACAATGAATTACAATTATGTCTGGATGTTCCTCTATCTTCAAAGTTGCACAGAGAGGTAGCAAGTCCAGCAACTTCATTCCACGGACTCCATGCCAGTGCACTTCCACATGTGGGAATCCAAGATCCACAGCTTTCTGCATGCACCTTCAACCAATGTATCCACGAGTCTCCCAAAATCCACACAATCTGTTTTTTAAAACACTCAACCATAGCGATCTGTTCTTCTCTCAGCAAAAAGAATATCTGAGAAAACCTCTCCTAGCACAACACACTCACTAAACTTTACTGACCAATCCCTTGCTGCAATCAATCTCATTTGCATGCCTCCACACCCCAAATTCCCCGGATGTAATACGCGGTGTCCTAGAACTACCGCCATGTCCGCAAACATATCGTAACATGTACAGCCCTGCTACCATTTCCACTTCACTCTCTGTGCCATTCCCTCATTGGATGTAGCTAAGAAATCACATGACCATCCACCAATCAAATCCAAGACCTCTACATGTAACTGCATCATCATAGATCAGCACTGCAAATGTACGGTGAATCTCTCGGACTACAAGTCTCATACCATTGGCAAGCACGATCTACGAGAAATACTAGACAGGTCTCCAAGATTTCTACTTGCAGCTTCGTCCATATCCATATGCATAAACACAAACTACAGGTATGCATATTTTCTATACAGTGCATGAACACATTTTCTAACCGACCTTTACCTTGTATAATCTGTAAAATGAATCTACGATAATTTTTTCATTCTCCTAAAATGAACTGTGACTTACAAACCTTTATACCGTTTAATTTCTTCGTACACACACACGCAAATAATGTTAAACAAACATTTTTTAAATAAAATATATAGACTACATATGATCAAACAATATTACATGCACACTCTATCATCAATCTCAAAGAATAATATTTGTACAAACACATACTTGGTTTTAATTTTTTTAGTTTATATAATTACTTACATTTATATAGGACAAGCAGGCTATGACATTGACTCCCTCTTACGTGGAAAAGCAGGCTATCACATGGACTCACTATTATGTGGAAAAGCTTAGTTACAGGAATAGTGGTATACAGTGGTACATTATGATTTTGACAAGCCATAGTAAAGATATTTTCTTTCCTACAGTTAGTCATAAGATAGTTTTAATGGTTTTGAAGAAGACGCTGAGCATTTCAATTTAAAAAATCTATGTCTAAATTAAAAACAGTGCTATATACAAACCGAATTAATAATTTCTTTCTTTTACAATTTCAGTGAAGACCATTCTCCTGAAAATAAGCAGCCGAATTTGAATTACAAAGAACAACTAAGAAGCAAACTGCTCATTTTAGAAAAAAATAAGTAGATTGTTACCATAATATTTGAATTATTACTCAAACACACTCTAATGTTAATTCATGCTACTTCTGTGCCTAAAAATAGAGATTCTGCACCATTCTGACCAAAAATCCTCCCGTCTTAAACAGTGATTTACTGGCAGAATGACCCACAAATTCCTATTTTTCGCCACACAAATTAGCAAACTCAGCCACTAGAATTTAGATGTTGTGACTGCGTAATACTAATGCTTCTACGTTACAATGCAGATGGTACCAAAAAGAACTGCAAGCTGACTGGATTCACACATGGTCAAATATCACTTGGCAGGAAAACCTTCACAACAATAGGTATAATCTACCACGCAGGAGTCACAACCAACTCAGGGAACTACACTGCATATATGAAAAATAAATGTGGATGGTTTGAATGTAATGATAGTACCGTTACTCTAAAGCAGAGATTATCAGCAAATCTTACAAACGCTTATTTAATGTTCTTAAAACCAAAATTTGATAACTAAACTGTACGTAAACCTTAAGTACACTTGTAGTAAAAAAATATAAACTGTCACAATATTCCAAAAGCTATCTAACTGCCCAAAGATGCTACAACAACTAATCAGATAAATTAATACCACTCAAATAGAGCAAAAAATAGACAGTTAGAATACGCCAATTGGTATCTAACTGTCCCAAACTTTAGAAATATCCAAAGAAGAGCAAGCAAAAAATAGACAGTTAGAATACGCCAATTGGTATCTAACTGTCCCAAAATTTAGAAATATCCAAATAGATAAAGCAATACCACGAAATTATATAAAAAAATAAACAGTTAGAATACGCCTACTGGTATCTAACTGCTCCAAAATTTTACAATATCCAAACAAATACCTAATATCTTACTGCTCCCAAAAACTGGAACAATCCAATGTATAAAGCATTAGCCAGAAACAACAAGTAAACACTGAAAACAAACAAACAAACAAATAAACTGTAGCATAACAGAAAAGGTTTTTTTTTTAATCCAACATGGATTTTTTTTCTCCCACAGACCCAATGCTTTTAGCAACAAACACAGAAACTGAGCAAATTGCACAGTCTCTGGTTTGTCATCTACTAAATATGAGGGTCAAAAAAAAGAAAAAATTGTGATTGTACAATGTAATAAGTCTTTATAAAATACTAATACTAACATGCTATTTTCTTTTATCACAGAAATGAACAAGAAAAACATGGACTCCCGTTACTAAAGCAAATAGTAAGTATAACATAATAAATACAACCATCGCAGCATATCACACCCATACTGGCTTATAACATTGTTCCTTATAAATTTGTTTTTGACCCAAAGTTACAAGCCACTATGAGTATGATATGCTGCGGTGCTTGTGGCCAGGGCATAGACTCTTAGGTGCATGGCATATGAGTGTGATATGCTGCTGTGGTTGTGGCCAGGGCATAGAGTCTTGGGTGCATGGCCAAATGGCCAAATGGCCATGCACCCAACATTCTATACCCTGGCCACAACCACCGCAGCATATCACACCCATAGATTCAAGCATTTGAACCATTTTAATGTCCGCGGACACAAGGAAGTTCCTAGAACACATTCAACTTGCCAGAGGACGATACGGACAGCGTCATCAGGACCCCCCCATTTTCTTAATGTACGAAAATTTCAGGACACCGCGAGTGTTCTTAGAACACTTTCAGCTTGACAACGAACAATACAGACAACGTCCTCAGGACACCCCCTGCGAACATTCCAGGACCCCACACGTTTTCTTAGAACACTTTCAACTTGACACCGATTCCATTCTGTTTATTTACGAACATTTCAGAACAGCTGTGTTGTCCGCAGACAAATCGAACACAACAAAAGCATCTAGCACATAGAAAAATACAACATTGCACCTATCTCATACTCCCCCACCCTCCCCAAACACTCTTACACACCAACACACTCCAATAAATACAATTTTTAAACCAAGTTTTACCTCGCTGTCCACGGTCGTCCGCGAATGCAAGATGGCGGGCGCCACCAAAAATCTGACGTGTTCCACGCCCCACGCCGTCCAATCAGCGCACACAGCGGATGTCCACGGACATCGCGCAAGCTGCTCGGCCAATCAGGGCACTGTCCGTGGAGCGAACCGAGAAGTCCGTCCGCGGAGCGAACAGAGATATCACTAATTTATTTGCCTTACATTTTGGTCATTTTAAAAAAAAACTACTGGACGGATTTACACAAAATTTGCAAAAGCACGCTTTCGGGACCAAGCCCCCGCTCCTGCCGCAAATTTGGTGTAAATCCGTCCAGGGTTTGGGCTGTAGGCGTGCGCAATGTTTTTTCCCATTATGTCTATGGGGAAAACAAAAGTGTTGGGACACCCCCTATAGCTTTGCCCCCCCCTGGACCAAACCTCTCCAAACTTTGCAAACAAATTCAGAGTGGGCCATATACTTTTTTTGCAAAGTTTGGTGAGGATTCGTCCAGGGGGAGCGAAGTTATAAGCCACCCAAAAAATGCTCTTCCTATGGAAACACCAACTTAACCATAACTACATGGACGCTATTGCATCCATGTAATATATATTACTATATTATAGAGCCTGCGGTGGCAGCCCTATAGTTGGTTAAGTTGCTCAACTCATAGAAACAGCACTTTTTGGACAGTTTATAACTTCGCCCCACTGGACGAATCCTCACAAAACTTTGCAAAAATAAGTATATGGTCCCCTTGGAATTATTCTGTGAAATTTGGCGTGGTTACATTCGGGGCAGCAAAGTTATAGGGGGTCTGCCAAAATATGTGGAAATTCTGATAGCTGCAATGGGACAAATAATTTGCTCACGCCTGCAGCTCAAACCGCTGGACGGATTTTCACTAAATTTGCTGCAGGAGCGGCGGCTTGGTGCCAAAAGAGCTTTTGTAAATTTGATGTAAATCCATCTAGTCATTTTTTTAAAAATGGCCCAAAAGTAGGTCAAAATGAATTTGTGATATCTGATTTCAGTCCATGGACTCACTTCCCGATTCGCTCCGCGGACACCACCTGGACCAATCAGGGGGCAGAGTGATGTCCGCGGACATCAGAAGTGCCCGCTGATTGGATAATGAAAAGCATGAGGTGCGTCATATTTTTTTAAACGGCTGCCCTGTTGTATCCACGGACAGTGGCAGGTGTCTGCGGATAGCGCAGTGGGGAAAAAGTCTGGAAAACATATTTGGGGTCATTTGGTGGCTGAAAGAGGGGATGGAAAGTTTGGGGGGATGGAATAAAGATGATTTGGAGCTGTTTTGTGGGAGACAAAGGTTTGTGCGGGTGCCGTAAACTCTGGAGACAGCACGCTAGTCCACGTACACTGCCATGGATGAGCGGCTTGGAAAACACATTTGAGGGTATTTGATGGCTGAAAGAGGGCATAGAAAGGGTAGGGGAGTGGAATGAAGATGAAATGGATCTGCTTTTCTAGTTGAAAAAAGGGTTTGCAGATGCTGCTGAGCCTGCAGTCACTTTTGGTGTCCACCGACATTATTTTGGATGGCCGGGGGTTCAGGGCAGGTTTTGATATTTGAGGGTCTATTGTACGTACTTGTTACATGGTTTAATTCTATAGTGGTGGTAACCTCCACAGTAGTAATACCTGTATAGTAATTATAGATAGTGTTTGTAATATGGTGGAATTATATAATTGAACTGTATATGTTATTTATGATTGTAGTACAATTGAGGATAGTGATTATGAAATATGTATTTGTTTATAGTTAGTATGGTGACTTAGTTGCATATAGTGATGAAGCTGGAATCTCTGGTTTATTTTCTGTGAAAATAACTGTATAATTTGTTAAGCAGGATAGTTTAAGAGCATTCATTGCATAGAATTTTATATATACATTTACTTTTTTTGACCCTCATGAACAGTACATTGTATGTGCTATGTTTGGTACAACATTAGTGTATGATACACTGTTGTATTGACATTTAATAATCATTGTGCAATCCAAACAGGATATAAAAAATCGATTACAAATGTAAGTGTGATATTATGTTTGAAATATGTTGTGATCAAGGGAATGTTTAAAGTAGTTAGATACCTGTTGGCGTATTATAACTACATTAGCCTTTAGAAGACGTTTTGTAGTAAGAACAATTCTGATGACGTATTAGAAGTGTATTGTAATAAAGGATATTTTTGAAGTAGTTAGATACCTGTTGCCTTATTCTAACTGTTAATTGTGCTACAGTTTAGTGGGTACATTTGGGTTGAAGGAATATTAAGTAGACATTTGTTAGGTTTGCTGGTAACCTATGTTTCGGAGTGTCATTACATTCAAACAAACCAGTTCTTTTTTGACATGTGCAGTATAGTATCCTTAAGTGGTATACTATGCCTAATGTTGTGAAGGTTTTTTTTGCCAAGAGATACTTGCTCATGTGTAAATCTAGTGAGCTTACAGTGCTTTTGGTACCATCTGCATTGTACCTTAGAAGCATTAGTATGACATATTGGCTATTTGAGTTTATTTGTATGCTGGAACAATTGGCTGAATTGCAAAAACGGCATAATATGCCATGATTTGCATTGTGCAGAATCTGGTGAAATGGATTGGATTCACAATTTGGTGTGGAAACATATAGAAATTACTCGTTAGCAATATAATCTTGTGAGACATGGTTGCAGAGAGTGCAAGTATGTTTGCATGTGTATGAAATATGGAAGATTTCATTAGTTTTGCCTATTAGTTGGCGCTGAAAGCGCTACCTATAAAGCGAAAACTATTGTCATTAAAAAAAGAGCTTTAACATGAGAGCTTGAAATAGGGGCTTTGGATGCAGGTTTGTTGTAATGCTTTTCAATGTGTTGTTTGGCCTACGTGTCCCACCCATTTACGCCCATCTCTAAGTTAAATCAATAGGCTTTTCCTCCCATGTCCTCCCATCTGTGGGAAAAACACACGCCTTTATGCACTCTTGGGCTGATTTTCTACTATGTGGTGAAGTTGTCACCCATGTTTACTTTCAACATGGCGGCCCCCATGTGTTAATGTTATTAAAAAGTTATTTGACTAGATTGATGCTTTAAAAAATATTTACTACAGATTTAAATGTATGTTACATATTTTACAGTATTGTGTATTAAAAAAAACAAGGTACTGTAATAGTTTAGTTTGGGTTTAAAATGGCTCTGAAAATGTACATCTATTGACTTATGGGGGATTGGTTTACTGTTTCTGAGGTAAGGAGCACCTGATTGGCTATGCAGTTAGTGCTGTGATTGGATGTGCAGTGTGTGTTTGTTTGTCCAAGTAAGCAATGTTGTTTCTGGTAAGCCATAACTGAAAGCTAAGTGTTTTGTTTGCATTTCTTAATTTGTGTTAATTTGTGTTGGTGGTTTTAGGCCACCGCAGACATTGAATTTCTTTTTACGAATATTGCAAATATGACCCAGCAGCGATTAATGCTGTTAACTTACTGCCAGGACCTATTTGCAATGTTAGTTAAACAAAGTGAAAGTCGGTGGCGGCTTGGCTTTCCTGATGCTGCCGACTTTCACTTTGTTTTACTAATGTTGCAAATATGTCCCGGTGGCGGATTAATGCTGTTAACCCACCACCGGGACCTATTTGCAATGTTAGTTAAACAAAGTGAAAGTTGTCGGCAGTGGTTTGGCTCTCCCGATGCTGCCAACTTTCACTTTGTTTTATTGATGTTACAAATATGTCCTGGCAGTGGATTAATGCTGTTAGCCCGCCGTCGGGAGCTATTTGGAATGTTAGTTAAACAAAGTGAATGTCGTCGGCGGCTTGGCTTTCGCGATGCCGCTGCCGCAGCCACCGCTGACTTTCACTTTGTTTTACTAACATTGCAAATATGTACCAGCAGCGGATTTATGCTGTTAACCCGCCACCGGGATCTATTTCCAATATTAGTTAAAGTGAAAGTCGTTGTTGGCTTGGCTTTCCCGATGCTGACGACTTTCACTTTGTTTTACTAACCCATGTCTTTGTCACTGCCAATCGACATTGTGATTTGCTCTGTTTTTGTTATGGAACTATATTCTGAAATAAAACATAAATCGTGATGATGGTGGTAATGAGTCACACAATCGTTTCATCTCGAAATAAAACATAAATCGTGATGATGGTGGTAATGAGTCACACAATTGTTTCATCTGTAAATTGCCATTTTTGTTCAGCATGAAATCTGTGCCAGGGAACGCAAAATCTGCCACCATTTACACCCATAATTCCTATGGATAGATCTTGTGTGCGAGGTGTCTGTCATCTTCAGCTTGATGTCATACCCACAAAACGTTATGGGAAAATGTGTTTTTTCTTTCTTGCCTAGTACACACACGTTGTGACAGAGCAGAGCAGGCCTGCTTTCTGCGCACTCCACCAATCTGTGCATTACAACAGCGATGTACAAGTCCCTGACCTTCGATTACTGCACAAGCAAAAAGTCTGGCTTTCATGACTACAGGTGGGGGCATTGCTAAATTAAGCATCCATGGGGCTATCGCCTGCCTGCACTGTCAATAAGGTGATATCAGGATTACAAGGTGAGCCCTAACCTTCACAGGGAGGCAGTACTCACCTTTGACATCTATGTAGAGTCCCAGAGTCCCTCACACTCGGACTGGCCTATAGGGCAATACCCAAACAAAAAACACTAAATGCTAGTGTAGGACAGTTTTTTGGGTCAAAGTGGGCCACTTTTTTGGCCAATATGTGCCAGTTTGATGAGTTACTTAACTATGCGGCTAGTAGTTTTGATCAGTGTGACTGAATATATATGTTTAAAATGCACGATTTGCATCATGTTTTTATCAAATCTCCCCCTTGGGTACTGTTCAAACAGTCTATCACAAAAGGAATACATTGCCATTATCAACTGTGGGACACTTTTTCATTGGTGCCCAAGACAATTGTATGCCCTTGTCAGACCCTGCCTCCCACCAGCAATAATCCCCAACCACTATTCCCACTGGATTGCATAGCTGGACACAGATGTGAATATTTTAATCACTGAAGACGTGATTAATGTGTGTATTGCATTGTCCCCAAGTGCAGATCTCAGCTCCTTCCCCAGTGCCATCCGGATGAATGCATGAACAACAGCAGGACTATGCAAATAACACAGACTTGGGACTGTGCCAGTCATCAATTTAATAATAATAGTATTCTTTTATATAGATTCATGCCAGACTCCCCCAGCTTCTAAGCACTGTAATAACATGTCTTATTATTACACCACTTTGAATGGTACTGGGTTTATTGACCTCAAAAGGATAAAAGGCCTTTCCTAGGATTGCACCAACCTCGTCTAAATGGCCTTCATGCAGTGCTTTTTGGCAGCACATCTTCCGTAATTGATATATCTACAGATGTGCAATTCAGTGGTGACGGTGGTTGGGGGTCACTGGGTCATTGGGTGGTGGGTTGCAATTTAAGTTTCTGGTTTCCGGGGAGGGAGAGGGTCAAATATGCAGGCATAACAAGCAGTGCTGAGAATTTGCATTACCCAGTAAGTAATGTGCCACTCTTTCTGAAAAGTTTCTCTCCATGGATAATCAGTCACCACCTGAAATTGAGCCTAGCGTACTAATGAGAGGTCGAAGGTAGGGTAAATAACAGGCATCGAGGAGGCTTGCACCAGTTTGTGTAAATTGAGCCTTAACTATAGTGTTGCAGTGAATACAACAGTGTTTAGAAAATGGGGGTCGGATTAAGCTACTGGGCATTCTTTGACAAGGTGAGGCCACCCAGGTGTATTACAAATGCAACTCTAGTCCCTTTGCCCTTAGTGTAGGAGGTCTTATACAGGTTTTATGCATCCCCTCGCTTCCATTGCATGCTTATACATGACTTCAGTACGTGCTGACATTTTAGAAATCTAAGCTGTTTTCTGTTGGAGAGATTTTTCTCAGTGTATTCTCAGGTGTGGGGTTCGTCCAGCCCAGCCATCTCTGTTGGTGTGCAGAAATTGGTGACCCTTCACTGATGCCATTTTTAAAACGAACACAAAGGTAAGCAAGTGACCCCAAAAGGTCATTATACTTGCCTATATTGGTATAGACCGTTTGGATATATGTTTTTCTTTGACATGGCATTTTATACTTGCTGGGATTTCTTATGTGGTATTTTACTTGCTGGGATTTTTTATATGGTAATACTAGCATAGATTTGTGTAGCCTGCATGGACCTGTATGTGCACAACAAGCATAACAAAATGTCTTTCTACTGGCATGTGTTGTGGGCAAAGCCATTGTGAAAATGTTTTAAAAATGCTATTGTGTACTTTTGGTGATATGTCTGTACCATACAAAACTAATTGCAAACAGTGTGACTTTTTACCCATTTTTTCATATAAAGTGCATTAAAATGCACCAATTTTAACCCATGATTTAAAAAACAAGCATTGGCAATGGCAACGGTTTGGGCTTTTATGTAGGCATGGGAAAGGCACTTAGCATGCCCTTCAGTAATGGTATTAACTGCCATTGATGGTAGCAGTTGCAAAATAATGCGAGTACCTGGACATCTATTAGTAGTGCCTGGCCAATGTCTAATACTTGCACATAAGCCAAAAGGGTTGGCTTTGCCAATGCTTGTTTATAGGTATGTTTTGGGTTTCTAGTACTTGTATTAAGTACATTAGGAATTCTTGAGGAACATCTTGTGTGTGTATGGTACATTTTACCATTCCTGCACAGTAGTCCACCTCTTGCCATACACCGGAGACATTTCTATGAAGGACAAGCATTTGCAAATAAAAACTGGTCTGAGCTGTTTAAGTAAATGTTGTGAAAAATTGGTGGCAATTGGAAGAGAAGATTGATTGTTACATTTGCATAGCAATTTACTCCAGTTGTTTTGCTGAATTTGAATGGACCAGAGAGTTGTGTCTCTGCATCGTTTGATGAGCCTGCAGATTTTTGGGGAGAAGAGATATTTCACTGTTTCTCTTCTGATGGACGTGCAGTGGAGTTTGTAGTAGACAGTTTTTTGGTTGTATTATTTGATGGAGAAGCAGTTGGGCATTTTTTTAGTGGTATTTTTGGGAGATCTGTTATAGGCTGTGTTTGTATTACTTTTCTTTTAAAAGATTTTCTTTTTTGAAGTACGGGGTACATATCTAGATGGGGTTTATAGTGCATGCAGCCTGTTGTATTCTAGGATGCAAGAAATGTCAGCATTAACTTTGTTTACATCAAAGTTAACTAGGAATAAACCACTGAGTGTACGGAAACACAAAAGTGTTACGTACTCATACCTTCTTTAAAACCGGTGCTGCCAATGTCAATCAATGCGTGATCGAGGGTTAGACCTTGCGATTTGTGAATAGCGACTGCATATGCAAGAGAGGGAGAGAATTGTTCTCTCCATATGTATGTTTTTGAAAAGAAGGAAACGTGCTATAGTGAGGCCAATTTTTTACTTCTGCAAGTTTGTGAAAGCTGATGTTGGCAAACTGAATGTTGTTGTCATGTGGATTTGTTTGAAAGCCAACAACTCTACCAATTGATTCTTTGACTAAACATTGTTCTACATCAAGGTTACATTTTAGAATTACTCTACAATTTAGACACAAAGTTAACATTTTCTCCAATTCAGCTGTGTTAGAAATACATTTTTCTAAGCTATTTAGTTGTGCTGTTGCTTGCTGACACATAGGAAGTGTCATGCTGCGCACTTCTAGTTTGTCTGTGGAGCTGACATGCAGTATGGGTTGCATTTCTTTTTTTTACATGGTCTTGTTGAATTGACTACAGCTTGCAAGGGTTGGCATTAAGGACATGCATTTTATATTTTGTTGAGTTAATTGATCCATGACATCAGGAGCAGACGTGTTTTGGCATATAGTTCATGTATTAGTCTAGTATTTAAGATGGATTTTGCATCTTTGGTAGACAGACCAGTTCTAATCCTTTTTAAATGTTAGCATAGGTGAGGTCTGCAGACTAACGCATGTTTTGAGTTATTTCTCTGTACTGAAAATGATGCCAGAGATTTACATTTCCAATGCTGCCGAGTGTGTCGCAGCATTGTTTGTGTCCTAATGTTTTGAAAATAGGTTGGCCTTTTACTGTAGGAGGTCTCCGAAAACAATAATGTGTTTTCCTCCAAACAGTTCCTCGTAGTCAGTTTTTAGAACATCTTGCATTCTGAGGTGAATTAAAGCCAAAATGAGGTTGGAAATCATGCTTACTTACTCAATTAGGAGTACTTTCATTTGTTTCAGAATTCTGTGTACTTCAGTAGCAGCTTCTGCTGATAATTTGTAGTATTCTAATTTGCTTTGGTGATCTACTGGAAGGGTCAGTAGTCAGTGTAAAGTTTCATTTCCTATGTAGTAGGCAGCTAAACCTGTTGGGGCTTTAAAAACAGTCGAAAGGAGGTTGTTTGTTAACTTTTGTAGAAATGTGCTGATTATTTTAATTAAGAATGTTTAATCAGAGCCAGCTTTACCACTTAAATACAGAAGCAGAGGTTTATCATTTTTATAGCGACAAGTTTTAGTTTCATGTTTAAAACCATGTAAGACTTTTCCAGTGACTTCTAGATAAATGCTCAGTTGTTCATTCTTTAGCTGTGATTTGAGCATTGACAAGTCTTTTTCAGATTGTTTATATTGATACATGGTATTTTCTACTTCAGTCAAGGCTATTTCTACTTCATTTAGAATTAGTGTTTCTCCAGGTGGTTCTTGGTTTCCTGTGAGGGAAGGTTGACAGCCCTCAGGAGTGCCTTTACCTAGTTGAGCTTCAATTTCTTACACTTGTTGGTGTTCATTGTCCAACATTTATTTGTATTGTTTGAAATTGGCATAAGTTATACTGTTTTCATTTGCTTTGAATGCGGCTTGAAATGAGTGATAGTCACCTAATAATTCTTCTTCTTTCTCCAAGGTTTAAAAGGTTGTAGTAGGGCCATGTAATACAATTCTGTGTGTTGCGCAGATTTAAATGATAACTTGATATGATTAATTAGGCTGGGTTTGGTATGCTTTACTAGGCTTCCTTTACAAGTTGAGACAGAATATTTGCAAGTTGTCTCATCTGGTGTGACATTTTTTTTGTATGAGTAGTTTTTATGTCGTACAGGCACAGGTTTTCCAAAGCAGTACGTCTGTTTGGGTAGTATGTGTCAATTACATTATTTTCGAACATTTCTTGGCTGTTGGGATCATTTGAGGCTATTGTTTCTATCTCTTGTTAGGATTTTAGTACTCTTTTTTGGAATGAAGCTGGACCAAGGTTTAGCCAGACAATGTGTTCAGATTTGCCATATAAGGCTGCACCTGTTAAACGGTCTGTAGCTTCGTAGCAATTGCATTCTCTATGGAAGAGCATTTTTATACCAAAACTGTACAGTGTTTTTAAGGATGATATGTCATCCCAGAGGTCTTTTAGCTCTGTTTTCTCAGCTTTGGTGAGATAGGTTGTGACATATCTTGCAACTGCAGTGGAATTGTGTACAATGTATTATATGTCTATGCTTGTATTCCACGGATGTACTTGGATAGTTCATCCCTTTTAATGTTATATGTGTTTTTATAGGATTTGCCTTTTACACTGTGTCTAACAGAAGACATTAAGCTATTTATTTGTCCTTTTTTAAAAACTGGTCTAGGGAAGCCAAAGCAACATGTGGTATAGTATTTACCTTTGTTTTTACCTTTGTGTCTGCAGCATTTGCCACTCTTATGTTTTTGGTAGCGTACGATTGAAATAGGTTACTGTACTAGAAAGAACACTGCAATGGAATGTTCTTTAGAACGCTACATTGCATTATGAAATATGTAATTTATTACAAAGCTCCCGATAATCCCTGATACTTTTTTGCCAACATTACATTCACAACCCCTTGTATGAAAAGTAAATGCACATGTGATATCATCAGTGATGTAATCAATGATATTTGTGATGTCATCTTTGATGTCCTGGGTGTTAGTCTTAGCAGTGCAGGGTGGTGGCGCGAGTTATGGTTGCTTAGCATACCATAACTGGCGAAGTTTTTCACTGAATTTCATAGGTTTTTAGTAGCGCAACTTAACCATAACATCCCTTTAACAAAGTTTTTTCACTGAATTTCATAGGTTTTTTGTAGCGCAACTTAACCATAACGTCCCTTTAACAAAGTTTTTTCATTGAATTTCATAGGTTTTTATTAGTGCAGCTTAACCATAACGTCCCTTTAACAAAGTGTTTTCGTTGAATTTCATATTTTTTTATTAGTGGAACTTAACCAAAACGTCCCTTTAACACATTTTATTTTTACTGAATTTCATAGGTTTTTGTTATTGCAACGTAAACATAACATCCTTTTCAATAGATGAAGACCACTAGCATCCTAGGTCCTCAAAGTGGGAACCCCGGGCGGCATCCCGGTGTATGAAGGAAAATCTTTTACCAGGATGGCCACCATGGAAAGGGAAGGCGGAGTGTATAAAGAGAACACAACAGGGCATCAGCGCGGGGGTGGGGAACAAGAGGTCACAAAGGGGCATCATAGGAGGGGAGGACAAGAGGAAGACACAGGGCTTGAGCGGGGGAACAGGAGGAAGACATGGGGCATGAGCGGGGGTGGAGGGAACAGGAAAGAGACACGGGGCATGAGCGGCGGGGTGGCGGGAACAGGAAAGAGACACGGGGCATGAGCGGGGGTGGGGGGAACAAGAGGGAGACACGGGGCATGAGCGGGGGTGGAGGAACAGGGCAGACACGGGGCATGAGCGGGGGGTGGGGGGAAAGGAGGGAGACACGGGGCATGAGCGGGGGGTCGGGGGGAAAGGAGGGAGAAACGTGGCATGAACGGGGGATGGGGGAACAGGAGGGAGACAAGGGGCATGAGCGGGGGTGGGGGGAACAGGGGAGGAACGGGGCATGAGCGGGGATGGGGGGAAACAGGAGGGAGACACGGGGCATGAGTGGGGGTGGGGGGAACAGGGGAGAAATGGGGCATGAGCGGGGTGGGGGTAAAAGGAGGGCGACACAGGGCATGAGCGGGGGGTGGGGGGAACATGGAGAGACACAGGGCATGAGCGGGGGGTGGGGTTAACAGGGGAGAGACACAGGGCATGAGCGGGGGGTGGGGGGGAACAGGGGAGACACAGGGCATGAGCAGGGGGTGGGGGGAACTGGAGGGAGACACGGGACATGAGCGGGGGTGGGGGGAACAGGGGACAGACACAGGGCATGAGCGGGGGTGGGGGGAACAGGGCAGACACGGGGCATGAGCGGGGGGTGGGGGGGAAAACGAGGGAGACACGGGGCATGAGTGGGGGGTGGGGTGAACAGGGGAGAGGCACAGGGCATGAGCGGGGGGTGGGGTGAACAGGGGAGAGACACAGGGCATGAGCGGGGGGTGGGGGGAACAGGGGAGACACGGGGCATGAGCGGGGGGTGGGGGGGAACAGGAGGGAGACACGGGGCATGAGCGAGGGGTGGGGGGAACAGGGGACAGACACAGGGCATGAGCGGGGGGGTGAACAGGGCAGACATGGGGCATGAGCGGGGGGTGGGGGAACACGAGGGAGACACGGGGCATGAGCGGGGGGTGGGGGAACAGGACAGACACGGGGCATCAGCGGGGGGTGGGGGAAGAGGACAGACACGGGGCATGAGCGGGGGGGTGGGGTAACACGAGGGAGACACGGGGCATGAGCGGGGGGTGGGGGGAACAGGGCAGACACGGGGCATGAGCGGGGGTGGGGGGAAAGAAGGGAGACACGGGGCATGAGCGGGGGTGGGGGGAAAGAAGGGAGACACGGGGCATGAGCGGGGGGAAGGGAGACACGGGGCATGAGCGGGGGAAGAAGGGAGACACGGGGCATGAGCGGGGGGTGGGGGAGAAGAAGGGAGACACGGGGCATGAGCGGGGGTTGGGGGAAAGAAGGGAGACACAGGGCATGAGCGGGGATGGGGGAAGAAGGGAGACACGGGGCATTGGCGGGGGTGGGGGGAAAGAAAAAGGGAGACAAGGCATGAGCGGGGGGTAGGGGGAAAGAAGGGAGACACGGGGCATGAGCGGGGGTGGGGGGGCAAGAAGGAAGACACGGAGCATGAGCGTGGGAAAGAAGGGAGACTCGGGGCATGAGCGGGGGGTGGGGGGGAAGAAGGGAGACATGGGGCATGAGCGGGGGGTGGGGGGAAAGAAGGGAGACACGTGCATGAGTGGAGGGTGTGGGAGGAAAGAAGGGAGACATGGGGCACGAGCGGGGGGTGGGGGCAACAGGAGAGACACGGGGCGGGGGTGGGGGGAAAGAAGGGAGACACAGGGCATGAGCGCGGGGTGGGGGGGAAGCAGGGAGACATGGGGCTTGAGGCATGAGCGGGGGGTGGGGGGAAAGAAGGGAGCAACAGGGCATGAGCGGGGATGGGGGGAAGAAGGGAGACATGGGACATGAGCGGGGGGTGGGGGGGAAGAAGGGAGACACGGGCATGAGCGGGGGAAAGAAGGGAGACACGGGGCATGAGCGGGGGGTGGGGGAAAGAAGGGAGACACGGGGCATGAGCAGGGGGGAAGAGGGGAGACACAGGGCATGAGCGGGGGGTGGGGGGGAAAGAAGGGGGACATGGGGCATATGCGGGGGGTGGGGGGAAAGAAGGGAGACATGGGGCATGAGTGGGGGGTGGGGGGCGAAAGAAGGGAGACACAGGGCATGAGCAGGGGGTGAGGTGGGAAAGAAGAGAGACACGGGGCATAAGTGGGGGGTGGGGGGAAAGAAGGGAGACACAGGGCATGAGTAGGGAGTGGGGGGGAAAGAAGGGAGACACGGGGCATGAGCGGGGGGTGGGGGTGAACAGGGGAGACATGGGCCATGAGCGGGGTGTGGGGGGGGGGAAGGAGGGAGACAGACACGGAGCATGAGCGGGTGGTGGGGGTGAACAGGGGAGACACAGGGCATGAGCGGGGGGTGGGGGGGAAGAAGGGAGACACGGGGCATGAGCGGGGGGCGGGGGGAAAGAAGGGAGACACAGGGCATGAGTGGAGGGTGGGAAGGAAAGAAGGGAGACACGGGGCATGAGCAGGGGTGAACAGGGGAGACACGGGCCATGAGCGGGAGGTGGAGGGAAAAGGAGGGAGACAGACACGTTGCATGAGCGGGTGGTGGGGGTGAACAGGGGAGACATAGGGTATGAGCGGGGGGTGGGGGGTAACACGATGGTGACACGGGGCATGAGCAGGGGGTGGGGGGAACAGGGCAGACACAGGGCATGAGTGGGGGTAGGGGGGACACAGTGCATGAGCAGGGGGTGGAGGGGGGCACAGGGTTGGGGGGACACGGGGCATGAACAGGGAGTGGGGGGGTACACGAGGGAGAGAGATCGGGGCATGAGCGGGGGGTGGGGGGTACACGAGGGAGACACGGGGCATGAACAGGGGGTGTGGGAACAGGAGGGAGACACGGGGCATGAGCAGGGGGTGGGGGGAAAGAAGGGAGACACGGGGCATGAGCGGGGGGTGGGGGGGAAGAAGGGAGACATGGGGCATGAGCAGGGGGTGGAGGGGAAAGAAGGGAGACACGGGGCATGAGCGGGGGGTGGGGGGAAGAAGGGAGACATGGGGCATGAGCGGGGGGTGGAGGGGAAAGAAGGGAGACACAGGGCATGAGCAGGGGGTGGGGGGGAAGAAGGGAGACACAGGGCATGAGCGGGGGGTGGGGGAAAGAAGGGAGACATGGGGCATGAGCGGGGGGGAAAGAAGGGAGACACGGGGCATGGCGGGGGGTGGGGGGAAGAAGGGAGACACGGAGCCTGAGCAGGGGGTGGGGAGAGGAAAGAAGGGAGACACGGGGCATGAGCGGGATGAAAGAAGGGAGACACGGGGCATGGCGGGGGTGGGGGGGAAAGAAGGGAGACATGGGGCATGAGTGGGGGGGGTGGGGGGTAAAGAAGGGAGACATGAGGCATGAGGGGGGGTGAGGGGGAAAGAAGGGAGACACGGGGCATGAGCGGGGGGTGGGGGGTGAAAGAAGGGAGACACGGAACATGAGCGGGGGTGAGGTGGGAAAGAAGAGAGAGACGGGGCATGAGCGGGGGGTGGGGGGGTGGAAAGAAGGAAGACATGGGGCATGAGCAGGGGGTAGGGGGAAGAAGGTAGACACGGGGTATGAGCGGGGGGTGGGGAGAGGAAAGAAGGGAGACACGGGGCATGAGTGGGGGGTGGGGGGCGAAAGAAGGGAGACACGGGGCATGAGCGGGGGTGAGGTGGGAAAGAAGAGAGACATGGGGCATGAGCGGGGGTGGGGGGAAAGAAGGGAGACACGGGGCATGAGCGGGGGTGGAGGGGAAGAAGGGAGACACAGGGCATGAGCGGGGGGTGGGGGGGAAAGAAGGGAGACACGGGGCATGAGCGGGGGGGAAAGAAGGGAGACACGGGGCATGGCAGGGGGTGGGGGAAAGAAGGGAGACATGGGGCATGAGCGGGGGGTGGGGGGTAAAGAAGGGAGACATGGGGCATGAGCGGGGGTGGGGGTTAAAGAAGGGAGACACGGGGCATGAGCGGGGGGTGAGGTGGGAAAGAAGAGAGACAGGGCATGAGCGGGGGGTGGGGGGATGGAAAGAAGGAAGACATGGGGCATTAGCGGGGGGTGGGGGGAAGAGGGGAGACACGGAGCATGAGCGGGGGGTGGGGAGAGGAAAGAAGGGAGACACGGGGCATGAGCGGGGGGAAAGAAGGGAGACATGGGGCATGGCGGGGGGTGGGCGGGAAAGAAGGGAGACATGGGGCATGAGCGGGGGGTGGGGGGTAAAGAAGGGAGACATGGGGCATGAGCGGGGGGTGGGGGGTGAAAGAAGGGAGACACGGGGCATGAGCGGGGGGTGAGGTGGGAAAGAAGAGAGACACGGGGCATGAGCGGGGGGTGGGGGGGTGGAAAGAAGGAAGACATGGGGCATGAGCGGGGGGTGGGGGGAAGAAGGTAGACACGGGGCATGAGCAGGAGGTGGGGAGAGGAAAGAAGGGAGACACGGGGCATGAGCGGGGGGAAAGAAGGGAGACACGGGGCATGGCGGGGGGTGGGGGGGAAAGAAGGGAGACATGGGGCATGAGCAGGGGGTGGGGGTAAAGAAGGGAGACATGGGGCATGAGCAGGGGGTGAAAGAAGGGAGACACGGGGCATGAGCGGGGGGTGAGGTGGGAAAGAAGAGAGACACTGGGCATGAGCGGTGGATGGGGGAGTGGAAAGAAGGAAGACATGGGGCATGAGCGGCGGGTGGGGGGAAGAAGGGAGACACGGGGCATGAGCGGGGGGTGGGGAGAGGAAAGAAGAGAGACACGGAGCATGAGCGGGTGGTGGGGTGAACAGGGGAGACACGGGGCATGAGCGGGGGTGGGGGGAACACGAGGGAGACACAGGGCATGAGCGGGGGGTGGGGGGAACACGAGGGAGACACAGGGCATGGGCGGGGGAACAGGGCAGACATGGGGCATGAGCGGGGGGTGGGGGGACACGGGGCATGAGTGGGGGTGGAGGGGGTTCACGGGGCATGAGCGGACTGTGGCAGGGACACGGGGCATGAGTGGGGGGTGGGGAGGTACACGAGGGAGAGAGACACGGGGCATGAGCGGGGTGTCGGGGGTACACGAGGGTGACACAGGGCATGATCGGGGGGTGGAGGGACCAGGAGGGAGACACGGGGCATGAACGGTGGGTGGGGGTAACACAAGGGAGACAGGGGGCATGAGCAGGGGGTGGGGGGAACAGGGCAGACATGGGGCATGAGCGGGGGGTGGGCGGGTAATACGAGGGAGACACGGGGCATGAGCGGAGGGTGTGGGGGAACACGAGGGAGACACGGGGCATGAGCGGGGGTGGGGGGTACAGGAGGGAGACACGGGGCATGAGCGGGGGTGGGGGGAACAGGGCAGACATGGGGCATGAGCAGGGGGTGGGCGGGTAATACGAGGGAGACACGGGGCATGAGCGGGGGGTGTGGGGGAACACGAGGGAGACACGGGGCATGAGCGGGGGGTGGGGGGTACAGGAGGGAGACACGGGACATGAGCGGGGGTGGGGGGTACAGGAGGGAGACAAGGGATATGAGCGGGGGTGGGGGGTACAGGAGGGAGACACGGGGCATTAGCGGGGGGTGGGGGGAAGAAGGGAGACATGGGGCATGAGCGGGGGTGGGGGGGATAGAAGGGATACCCGGGGCTTGAGCGGGTGGTGGGGAGGGTAAAGAAGGGAGACACGGGGCATGAGCGGGGGGTGGGGGAAAGAAGGGAGACACGGGGCATGAGCGGGGGAAAGAAGGGAGACACGGGGCATGAGTGGGAGGTGCGGGGGAAAGAAGGGAGACACGGGGCATGAGCAGGGGGTGGGGGGAAAGAAGGGAGACACGGGGCATGAGCAGGGGTGGGGGGGAAGAAGGGAGACACGGGGCATGAGCGGGGGGTGGGGGAAAAGGGAGACACGGGGCATGAGCAGGGGGTGGGGGGAAGAAGGGAGACACAGGGCATGAGCGGGGGAAAGAAGGGAGACACGTGGCATGAGCAGGGGGTGCGGGGGAAAGAAGGGAGACACAGGGCATGAGCAGGGTGTGGGGGGGAAAGAAGGGAGACACGGGGCATGAGCGGGGGTGGGGAGGAAAGAAGGGAGACACAGGGCATGAGCAGGGGGTGGGGCGAAAGAAGGGATACACGGGGCATGAGCAGGGGTGGGGGGAAGAAGGGAGACACGGGGCATGAACGGGGGTGGGGGGAAGAAGGGAGACACGGGGCATGAGCGGGCGGTGGGGGGGAAGAAGGGAGACACGGGGCATGAGCGGGGGAAAGAAGGGAGACACAGGGCATGAGCAGGGGTGGGGAGTGAAAGAAGGGGGACACGGAGCATGAGCGGGGTGTGGGGGGGGAAAGAAGGGAGATAGGGGGCATGAGCGGGGGGTGGGGGGAAGAAGGGAGACACGGGCGCATGAGCGGGGGTGGGGGGGAAAGAAGGGAGACAGGGGTCATGAGCGCGGGTGGGAGGGTGGAAAGAAGGGAGACACGGGGCATGAGCGGGGGTGGGGGGAAAGAAGGGAGACACGGGGCATGAGCGGGGGTGGGGGAGTGGAAAGAAGGGAGACACGGGGCATGAGCGGGGGTGGGAGGAAAGAAGGGAGACACGGGGCATGAGCGGGGGGTGTGGGGTAACATGACAGAGACACGGGCATGAGCGGGGTATGGGGAACAGGGGAGATACGGGGCATGAGCCAGGGGTGGAGGGGGGAAAGAAGGTAGATACGGGGCATGAGCGGGGGGTGGGGGGAGAAGGGAGACACGGGGCATGAGCGGGGGTGGGGGGGAAATAAGGGAGACACGGGGCATGAGCAGGGGGTTTGGGAGAAGGGAGACACGGGGCATGAGCGGGGTGAAAGAAGAGAGACACCGAGCACGAGGGGGGTGGGGGTAAACAAGGGAGACATGGGGCATGAGCGGAGGTGGGGGTGAACAGGGGAGACATGGGCCATGAGCGGGGGTGGGGAGAAAAGGAGGGGGACAGACACAGAGCATGAGTGCGGGGTGGGGGTGAACAGGGGAGACACGCGCCATGAGCGGGGGAACGTGAGGAAGACACGGGGCATGTGCGGGGGTGGGGAGAACGGGAGGAAGACACGGGGCCTGAGCTAACTGTGCAGGCAGCAGATCCCGCTCCTCGGCCTTCCGCAGGCCACCGTGTGCTGATGGCGTGAGCGGGGGGTGGAGGAACAAAAGAGAGACACAGAGCATGAGGGGGCACAGAAGGAAGACACCGGGCATGAGCGGGGGGTGGTGGGAACGAGAAGAAGACACAGGCATGAGCAGGGGTTGGGGGGAACGAGAGGAAGACACAGGCATGAGCGGGGTGGGGGAACGGGAGGAAGACACAGGGCTTAAAAGTGCTCTTCCTATGGAAACAGCAACTTAACCATAACTACATGGCCACTACATATATTACACAGCCACGGTTGTGGCTGTGTAGTTATGGTTAAGTTGCTGTTTCCATAGGAAGAGCCCTTTTTGGGTGGCTTATAACTTCGCTCCCCCTGGACGAATCCTCACCAAACTTTGCAAAAAAAAAAGTATATGGTTCACTCAGAATTTTTGGGAAAAAAACGTTGCTCACGCCTACAGCCCAAACCGCTGGACGGATTTTCACCAAATTTGGACCAGGAGCAGCGGCTTGGTCCCGAAAGCGTGCTTTTGCAGATTTGGTGAAAATCAGTCCAGTAGCTTTTTATAAAATGAGCAGAAAATAGGTAAAACAAAATGAGTGCTCTCTATGTTCGGTCCACGGACACACTTCCCTGTTCGCAACCGGCTTGCGTCATGGCCGCGGACATGCAACATGTTCGCTGAATGGACGGTGAAGAGTGTGAAGCGCATCAGATTTTCAGGAATGACTGCCATCTTGGATTTGCGGATGTCCGCAGACAGCGCGGTGAAACTTTGTTGAAAAATACTATTTAGTAGAGTGTGTTGTTGTGTGAAAGTGTTTGGGGAGGGTGGGGGAGTAAGAGATGGGTTAAATGTTTTATTTATTTAGGTGGTAGACCCCCCTGTTGTGTTCGCTTTGTCCGCGGACAACTCGGATGTTCTAAAATGTTCTAAATAAATGAAATGGGGGTGTTCTGAGGACACTACGCCTGTCTGTATTGTTCGCAAGCAAACTGAAAGTGTTCTAAGTACACTGCGGTGTCCTGAAATGTTCGAAACAAACAAAATGGGTGTGTTCTGAGGACGGCAAGCCTGTTCGTTTTGTTCGCAGGCAAGTTGAATCTGTTCTAAGAACACATCATGTGTCCTGGGATGTTCGTCAATAAATAAAATGGGGGTGTCCTGAGGACGGTATGCCTGTCCGTTCTGTTTGCAAGCAATTTCAAATTGTTCTAAGAACAGATGTTCGCAAGTACGTTCAAAGTGTTTTAGAACATATTATGTGTCCTGGGATGTTCGTAAATAAATGAAATGGGTGTGTTCTGAGGACGGTAAGCCTGTTCGTTTTGTTCGCAGGTAAGTTGAATCTGTTCTAAGAACACATCATGTGTCCTGGGATGTTAATCAATAAATAAAATGGGGGTGTCCTGAGGACGGTATGCCTGTCCGTTCTGTTCGCAAGCAATTTCAAATTGTTCTGAGAACACATGTTCACAAGCACGTTCAAAGTGTTCTTAGAACACAATAGGTGTCCTGGGATGTTCGTAAATAAACGAAATGAGGGTGTCCTGAGGACGCTATGTCTGTCCCTACTGTTCGTAGGCAAGTTGAAACTGTTCTAAGGACAATCATGATGTCCGGGGACATTAAAAGTGTCCATATGGCATAGTTAAAATGTTTGACTCTATGCCCTGGCCACAACTACCGCAGCATATCACACCCATAGTGGTTTGTAACTTTGGGATCCAAGCACAAAATTATAAGCAACGAAGTTATAAGCCACTATGGGTGTGATATGCTGTGGTGGTTGTGGGCAGGGCCTATAGTTTTGGGTGCATGGACAAGATCAAATGTATAGGCAGCAAAGTTGAAACTGTTCTAAGAACATTCATGATGTCCGCGGACATTAAAAGTGTCCATATGGCATGGTTAAAATGTTTGACTCTATTGTTGTGGCCATATGGCCATGCATCCAAGACTTGATGCCCTGGCCACAACCACCGCAGCGTATCACACCCATAGTGGCTTATAACTTTTGGATCCAAGAACAAATTTATAAGCAATTAAGTTATAAGCCACTATGGGTGTGATATGCTCTGGTGGTTGTGGGCATTGTCTATAGTCTTGGGTGCATGGACAAGATCAAATTTATAGGCAGCAAAGTTATAAGTCACTATGGGTGTGATTTGCTGTGATGGTTGTACTTAATATAATATACTTACTGTTTGGTTTCGTAACTGGAGTACATGTACTTCTTGTTTATTTCTGTGATAAAAGAAAAAATCATGTTAGTATTGGTATTTTGTAACAACTTTGAATCAACATTTTTTTACCCTCATATTTAGTAGATTACAAACCAGTGTACTGTGCAATTTGCTCAGTTTCTGTGTTTGTTGCTAAAATCATTGGGTCTGTGGGAGAAAAAAAAATCCATGTTGGATTAAAAAAAACATTTTTTTGTTATGCTACAGTCTATTTGTTTGTTTGTTTTCAGTGTTCACTTGTTGTTTCTGTCTAATGCACTATATATTGGCTTGTTACAGATTTTTGGAGCAGTTAGATACCTGTTGACATATTCTAACAGTCTATCTTTTGTTATAATGAAGTGGAATTGATTTATCTATTTGGATATTGTAAAATTTTGGGTTAGTTAGATACCATCTGGCGTATTCTGTCTATTTTTTGTTATATTGTAGTGGTATTGATTTATCTGTTTGGTTATTGAAAATCTTGGGGTAGTTAGATACCAGTTGGCCTATTCTAACTGTTTATTTTTTATATAATTTAGTGGTATTCATTTATCTGTTTAGTTGTTGTAGAATCATGGGGCAGTTATATAGCTGTTGGCATATTGTAACAGTTTATCGTTTTCTAAAAAGAAGTTTAGTTAATGTTTAAGTACAGTTTAGTTAATACATTTTGGTTTTAAGAAGATTAAATAAGCGTTTGTAAGATTTGCAGGTAATCTCTGCTTTAGAGTAATGGTACTATCATTACATTCGAACCATACACAATTCTTTTTTATATATGCAGTATAATGACCTGCCTTGGTTGTGGCTCCTGTGTGGTAGATTATACCTATTGTTGTGAAGGTTTTCTTACCAAGTGAAACTTGACCATGTGTGAATCCAGTCAGCTTGGAGTTGTTTTTGCTACCATCTTCATTGTAACGTAGAAGCATTATTATTACGTATTTACTATGTGTTTGTATTAGTAAGGTGGAGTGATTATCCGAATTGCAGGTAGTACACAATCTACCATAGTTTGCATTTTGTACAAGTTGCTGAAATGGAACGGATTCACAATTAGGTATTGATACATACACAAAGCGCTCATTGGGGATTTGTTCTTGTGTCACATGGTTGCACATAGTGCATGTATGTTTCCACATGTATGAAATCTAGATTTCATTTATAGGTATGTTTTTGTTTTCCAGTACTTGTAGTAAGTACATTAGAAATTCTTGTGGATCTTCCTGTGAGTTTATAGTGAATTTCACCATTCCAGCACAGTAGTCCAATTGTTGTCTTATTCCATAAACACTATACGTGTTGTCAGGATTGTTTGTTGCATTTCTATGAAGTACTAACATTTGCAAACACAATTGGTCTGTACTGTGTAAGTAAATGTTGTCAACTATTGGTGGTAATTGAAAAAGAATATTCATTGCTACATTTGTGTAACAACTTACACCATTTACATTTGAAAGTTTAAATGGACCAGATAGTTCTGTATCTGAGTGCTTTTTTTGAAGTTTGTCTTCCTTCTTTTAATCTCTTTGGAGGATTTGCAGTGACATCCTGTTGCATTTCTGTTTGATTTAGTTTTCTTTTAGATCATTTTACTTTTTGTGGAACAGGATATGTTTTTAGATGGGGGTGTATAGCGAACAAAGTCTATTGTATTCTGAAATGCAAGGAATATCAGCGTTTACTTTACTTGCATCAAAGTTGATTAGAAATAGGCCGTCAAGTGTATGTAAGCGTGATAGTGCTATGTAGCTCATGCCTTCTTTAAAGACTGTGTTACCAATGTCTATCAATGCTTTGTCTAGGGTAAAACCTTGTGATTTATGAATGGTGACTGATATGCAAGAGTTAGAGAAAATTGTTCTCTTCATACATACATGTCTTTGAAAAGAAGGAATCGAGCTGTTGAGCGTCCTATCCTTTTCACTTCTGAAAGTTTGTCAAAGAGAATACTGACAAACTGAATGTTGTTGTCACGTGGGTATGTTTGAAAGCCAACAACTGTACCCAGTGCTCCATTAACCAGTCCTTGATCCACGTCAAGGTTACGTTTAAGCATTACTCTGCAATTTAAGGATAATGTTAATATTTTTTCCAATCCATCTGTGTTGGAGATTGAATTTTTTAAACTATTTAGTCTCGTTGTGGATTGTGGCTCGTGTGGCTTGTTCACACATGGGTAGTGTCATACCATGTACGTCTAGTTTATCTGTGGCGCTAATTTCAATTATCGGTTGCATTTCTTTTTTTAACATTGTTTCATCGAATTTGAAACAGCTTGCAAGAGTTGGCATTAAGGCCATACAATTGACATTTTTGTGGGCTAATTGTTCCATAACATCCGCAGCACATGCATTATGGCCATAAAGTGAATGGATTTGCCAGGTTTTCAATATTGCTTGTGCTTCTTGAGATAATATACCAACTCTAATACTCTAAGATGTTGGCATAAGTGAGATCTGCAGATTGCCGCATGTTTTCTGTTAATTCTCTGTATTGGAAATGTTGCCAAAGGTTGACATTTTCAATGCTGCCAACAGTTTTACGGCAGAGTTTGTGTCCTAAGGATTTAAAAATAGGCTCACCTTTCACTGGTGTCAATTGAAGAAGATCTCCGAAAACAATAATGTGTTTTCCTCCAAAGAGCTCTTCGTAGTTTGTTTTGAGTACTTCTTGTAATCTGAGGTGAATCAAGGCCAATATTAGGTTGGAGACCATGCTCACTTCATCCATTAGTAGCATTTTCATTTGTTTTAATACTCTGCATAGTTCCATTGCAGCTTCTGTAGAAAGTTTGTAATAGTCTAATTTGTTTTGGTGTTCTACTGGCAGGAGTAGTAATCGGTGTAAAGTGACAACGCCTATGTTCTAGGCAGCTAAACTTTTGGGGGCAGTGACAACAGCTGACAGTTTGTTGTTTGTCAATTGTTGAAGGAATTTACTGATGATTTTGATTAAGAATGTTTTGCCAGAACCAGCTTCACCACTGACGTACAGTAGTATAGGTTTGTAATTTTGGCAGGTGCATTCTTTGTTTTCATGTTGTACACCATGTGTAATTTCTTTTGTTACTTCTTGGAAAATGCTATGTTGTTCATTGTTTAGTTTTGATTGTAGTATAGTTAAGTCTTCTTCATCTTCATACTGACACATGATGTTTTCTACTTCTGTCATAGCTAATTCTGCCTCATTTGTTATTAGTGGCTCTCCCAGTGGTTCTTGGCTTCCTGTTACAGAAGGTTGGACCTGCAGTTCTTCTTCATGTTGCTGTTCATTGTGCAACATTGTTTTGTACTGTGTAACATTTACATCAGTTATAGTGCTTTCATTTGCTTTGAAAGCGTATTCATAGGAGTCATAGTTATCTAGTATTTCTTCTTCTTTTCTCCATGGTTTAAAGAGTTGTAGCAGGGACATGTAATATAGTTCTTTATGTTTAGGAGTCTTTAATGACAATTTGATATGATTAATTAAATTTGGTTTGGTGCGTTTTACTAAGCAGCCTTCACAATTTGTCACTCTGTATCTACCTTTTTTTTCATTGAGTTTTATATTAGTTTTGTATGTGACGTTTTGGGCTATGTGGTGTAGACACATGGTTTCCAAAGTGGTACTTCTGTTTGGGTAGTATGTGTCCAGCAAATTGTTTTTTAAAATGTCTTGGCTGTTTGGATCATGTTTGGCTATTGTTTCTATATCTTCGTATGATTTTGGAACTCTTTTTGTAGATTTAGCAGGACCAAGACTTAGCCATACTACATTTTCAGATTTTCCATACAAAGCAGTACCACTTAAACGATCTGCTACTTCATAGGAGCCACATTCCCTAGGGGAGAACATTTTTATGCCCAAGCAGTATAATTTTTGAGACAGTGTTTCGTCTGATGACACGTCATTCCAGAGGTCTTGTAGCTCTGTTTTTTCTGCTTTGGTTAAGTATGCTGTAACATATCGTGCAACTGCAGTGGAATTGTCTGCAATGTACTGCACATCTATGTTTGCATTCCATAAGTGGGCAATGATTGCATTGTAATTTTTCTTCTTCTGTTCTTTTTATGTAATATGTATTTTTAGGTGATTTACCTTTAACACTATGTCTAACTGAAGACATGAAGTTGTTCACTTGACTTGTTTTTGTAACCGGTCTAGGGAAACCAAAGCGGCATTTGGTGTAGTATTTCTCTTTGTTTTTGTATTTGCGACGACAATATTTGCCACATTTGTGTCTTTGAAATTGTAAGATGTGTGCTTGAAGATCACTACTTGTTGCTTCTGATGGAATTTGACAAGTGACATATTTTTCAATAAACTATAAAACAGTGGCGTCACTGTCTTGACCAAATTTAGGAGCATCTTTAATCCATAAAAGCATGTGGATATGTGGTGCTCCTCTGGCTTGTTATTCTTTTCTCCAAAAGAAGTGTTGCATTTCTCCGAGGGGAGGAGCAGTTTTATTACAAATAAAGTGTAGCAAAGCAATGAAGCGATGGTGAAAATATCTTAAAACATTAACAGGATCTAGAGAACAAAGTTCTCCAGGTGTTAGTATATCTATGTTTGTTTTGTTTTATGTTTGAAATGCATAGGAAATCATGTAAATCTTCCCATGCATATTCTGCACAACTTAATGTAAAAAACCAAGTGGGTGGGCCAAGGTTTCTTATCATACAACGTACATCTCCGTGACGTCGAAACCAGTATTCTTTAGTACCACCCATATTTGCTAATAGATTTGTAATATTTGATTGTAAAACCTCATCTTTTTGTTGCACTTTTTGTAATAATTGTGAAGCTGACATATTTTGAAAGTGGGATCCTGATTTTAATGTGTGTACAACTCCGTAACATAAAGTTGCTAGTTCACTTTCAAAGAGTAGATGGAATATGTATTCCACATTTTGTCTAAATCTGGGATCTTCAGAATACATCCGTAATGAGCGATATTCTGATTCTGTTATTTGAATAGGTCTATCATCGTACCTTCCTCTTTTGCCAGTAGGAAAAAGTAGAGGAAAAACACGTGCTTCTATACTTTTTTCCCATATGCTGATTGGTGATCCTTTTGTTTAACGTATTTGGTACGTTTCTAGTACATCTTCTACGGTGTCATTAGAATGCAATGGGTGAATTATATAATGGTCTAAAGTATTGGATATTGTAGCAGGATCTAGGAGCTCAAATTGACCAGCTTCTTGTGTCTCTTGAATTATTTCAGTGGTATCCTTCATGTTTACTTCAATATTAATTTCTTCTTAGTATTCCTTATTGTCTTTTAGATATTGCAAAACTTGTCTAACTTTATGTAAATCTACCAGTTGTTGCCAATTTTTTTTGTCTTTTGTAGGTACACCATTTACTAAGATAATTAAAGATTGCTCCATTGGACGTTGCACTCCTAGAGTGTGCACATTTTCCTTTAGATCTAATGGTAAATACACTACTTTTCCATGAATATCTTTCACTAATTCAGAGGGAGGTAATTTTGCTGTTTTTGGTTGAAGGCGTATTATTGCTTGAAAGGGGTGCACTGTTTGAATTATGATGCTCTCATAGAAATTGAGTTGTTGTAGGGGTTTTAGTAGTGGAAATTTTCCAAATTATTTGTAATAGCACGTGAAGGAGTTTGGTTGTTGTCAAGTTTTGTAGTGCAGTAACTGCAAAGTATTAAGGGGTCAGTTATTTCGTATTTGTTTTCTGCTATAAGGTAGAGAGCTAATTCAACCCATTTAGAATCTTCATTGTCTTCTATTGTATATGTTAGGTCTACAGTTTGTGTTACTATTATTGAAAGTTCTACGGCAACATACACACACATGGTTTGGTACTTCAGCAGATGTACTTTTAAATTTCAGTATTTCTTTTTTGTATATGTATAGTAGAAGGTTGCCATGCATAGAATTGTTGCTAATTTGCTTTAAAGATATTTCATTCTGTAAGTGGCTTTCACTTGCAAAATATTTTTTCTGGATATAGTCGATTTCTTCAAGTAGGTCTTTTGCTGTACGATGTAGAAGAATGTTATTTAAATTGGCTAGTGCTAAAGCAGGACTTTTAACATAGTACAGTTTATAGACTAGATTTCTTATAGACGAATGATGTGTTTTAAAATCTTTTAGATATAATGGAAGGTGGTTTTGCAAATAGGTCCTGAAATGCAGGCCAATGAATGTCCTTGTAGTCGTACGTACTTGCACACTGGACAGGTGACCATATTTTGTAGTAGTTTAATTTTCATTTTGTCTTTGTCTTTCACATATTGATTTAGGAATTGGTGTAAAGACTTGAAAGATTCTTTGGGAATGTTACACATTGACGTGCATGGTCATTTGTATACTAGACTTCTGATTCAGTTGAATGGAGAGGTAATTCTAAGTTTTCTGGGGATATTTTTGTAAGCAGCATTTCTAGTTCCATTATGGTATTATTAACTTTTTCAAAACCTCGTCCACTGCTATGTATGGCAATTGTATTTGTTTGCTTTTGTTTGTATGCTTCTTCATTAAAGTATGGTTCTGTGCTCGTAGTGTGACTCCATTTACCTCCACAGATACTTAAGAAGTTATTTCTGTTGACATTTCGTTTATTGAGAAGTCTTTTTTGTAATTTAGTCATTAGTTTTGTTAGTGGTTTCATTTTGTTTAACACTAAAATAAATAACTTTCTTTTGAGAAGGATTGCACTGTCTATCAACGCTTCTAAGATTAATTTCCTACGATAGGTTTTAAGGGTTGAGTTTGGTTTCTCTCCTGTTTTTATAAGATTTTGCAGGACTCTGTGGCGGAACATTTTTGCTAAAATACTTTTTTTGGTATGCTTATAGGCCGATTCATGGAATTAATGTGCGCCGAAAATTCCGGCGCAGAGGTGCCAAAACGTACGATTCGCAGTAAAAGTGCAAAAATGGCAGTGCAACTGCGAAAATCGCAGGGAAACCAGCGCACATCGATTCATGGAAGTCCGTGCGCGAGAAAAATATTGGATGTGCGATGAAAAAGTGTGCGGCGCATGCCGGCGCACAGGTCATCCAACGGCGTGCGCCACGGCTGCTGCGAAATCGCACATAGCGCTGCGCACATTACAAAAGTAGGCGGAACACGGGGCGTAACACTCGGAATGGGGAACAACGCGTGAAAATATGGGCGTCACGGGGGAAGTACAGGAGGCAAGTGCGCGGAACGCCCACACGCTCGCCTACAACTCGTATTCATGGAATCGACTAGGGCAAACCAGCGCACGGTGAAAGACGCGCACAGGGCCAAACAAGTACACCACAAGAAAGCAGGCGGTAGCGTCCCTGCGCCTGAAATAAATGTGTGCCAAAATGTGCGCTAACAAAAAGCACCCATATGCAGCTATGATGAATGATCCATGCAGTGGCCCTCTAGGACAAATGAGGTGCAAAGGGGTACTGACAAACATGAACACCCGCTGTGTGAAAAATAGCGTGTGCATGTATTACGGGGTTCGCAGGAAGTTCCACACGCGATTAGCCTGGGCATTTGTATTCCGGGGTGTGCGTGAAGTTTCACACGCGAATTTGCAGGGTACGTGTATTTCGGTGCGCAGGAAATTCCACACGCGAATCCAGCAGCCTATGTATATTTCGGGGGTGCCGGGGAATCCCACACGTGAATTGGCCGTGTGGGTCCTCCCAGCGGTTCCCTCTACAGCCTCCACGGCCCCTGCAGGTGGCCCACACCATAGCGGACTACCCTCCACCCCTGCACATGTCCCGCAGGCAGCCCATCCACCAGGGCCATGCCCCCCAGCCAACCCACATGTCTCCTTGCTCTACTGCCCACCAACGCATGTCTCCCAGGACCCCACCCCGCAGCACTGTAGGGCACCCTCCACCAGGCCCCCACTCCTGTCTCCCTGCACCCCCACCCCCAGCACTGTAGGGCACCCTCCACCAGGCCCCCACCCATGCCCCCTGCACCCCCACCCACCAGCAGTCAGGGGCACCCTCCACCAGGCCCCCACTCATGTCCAGTTCATGTCCCCCTGCACCCCCACCCCCCCAGCACTGTAGGGCACCCTCCACCAGGCCCCCACTCCTGTCTCCCAGCACCCCCACCCCCCAGCACTGTAGGGAACCCTCCACCATGCCCCCACTCCTGTATCCCTGCACCCCCACCCCCCAGCAGTGCAGGGCACCCTCCACCAGGCCCCCACTCCTGTCTCCCTGCACCCCCACCCCCCAGTAGTGCAGGGTACCCTCCACCAGGCCCCCACTCCTGTCTCCCTGCACCCCCACCCCCCAGCAGTGCAGGGCACCCTCCACCAGGCCCCCACTCCTGTCTCCCTGCACCCCCACCCCCCAGCAGTGCAGGGCACCCTCCACCAGGCCCCCACTCCTGTCTCCCTGCACCCCCACCCCCTGCATCCAGGGGTACCCTCCACCAGGCCCCCACTCCTGTCTCCCTGCACCCCCACCCCCCAGCAGTGCAGGGCACCCTCCACCAGGCCCCCACTCATGTCCAACTCATGTCTCCCAGCACCCCCACCCCCCTGCATCCAGGGGAACCCTCCACAGGCCCCCACTCCTGTCTCCCTGCACCCCCACCCCCCTGCATCCAGGTGCACCCTCCACCAGGCCCCCACTCCTGTCTCCCTGCACCCCCACCTCCCAGCAGTGCAGGGCACCCTCCACCAGGCCCACACTCATGTCCCCCTGCACCCACACCCCCCAGCTGTGCAGGGCACCCTCCACCAGGCCCCCACTCCTGTCTCCCTGCACCCCCACCCCCCGCAGTGCAGGGCACCCTCCACCAGGCCCCCACTCCTGTCTCCCTGCACCCCCACCCGCCAGTAGTGCAGGGCACCCTCCACCAGGCCCCCACTCCTGTCTCCCTGGACCCCCACCCCCCAGCAGTGCAGGGCATCCTCCACCAGGCCGCCACTCCTGTCTCCCTGCACCCCCACCCCCCAGCAGTGCAGGGCACCCTCCACCAGGCCCCCACTCCTGTCTCCCTGCACCCCCACTCCCTGCATCCAGGGGTACCCTCCACCAGGCCCCCACTCCTGTCTCCCTGCACCCCCACCCCCTGCATTCAGGGGTACCCTCCACCAGGCCCCCACTCCTGTCTCCCTGCACCCCCACCCCCCAGCAGTGTAGGGCACCCTCCACCAGGCCCCCACTCGTGTCCAACTCATGTCTCCCAGCACCCCCACCCCCCTGCATCCAGGGGAACCCTCCACAGGCCCCCACTCCTGTCTCCCTGCACCCCCACCCCCCTGCATCCAGGTGCACCCTCCACCAGGCCCCCACTCCTGTCTCCCTGCACCCCCACCTCCCAGCAGTGCAGGGCACCCTCCACCAGGCCCACACTCATGTCCCCCTGCACCCACACCCCCCAGCTGTGCAGGGCACCCTCCACCAGGCCCCCACTCCTGTCTCCCTGCACCCCCACCCCCCAGCAGTGCAGGGCACCCTCCACCAGGCCCCCACTCCTGTCTCCCTGCACCCCCACCCGCGAGTAGTGCAGGGCACCCTCCACCAGGCCCCCACTCCTGTCTCCCTGGACCCCCACCCCCCAGCAGTGCAGGGCATCCTCCACCAGGCCGCCACTCCTGTCTCCCTGCACCCCCACCCCCCAGCAGTGCAGGGCACCCTCCACCAGGCCCCCACTCCTGTCTCCCTGCACCCCCACTCCCTGCATCCAGGGGTACCCTCCACCAGGCCCCCACTCCTGTCTCCATGCACCCCACCCCCCAGCAGTGCAGGGCACCCTCCATCAGGCCCCCACTCATGTCCAACTCATGTCTCCCAGCACCCCCAACCCCCTGCATCCAGGGGCACCCTCCACCAGGCCCCCACTCCTGTCTCCCTGCACCCCCACCCCCCTGCATCCAGGTGCACCCTCCACCAGGCCCCCACTCCTGTCTCCCTGCACCCCCACCTCCCAGCAGTGCAGGGCACCCTCCACCAGGCCCCCACTCCTGTCTCCCTGGACCCCCACCCCCCTGCATCCAGGGGCACCTTCCACCAGGCCTCCACTCCTGTCTCCCTGCACCCCCACCCCCCAGCAGTGCAGGAAAACCTCCACCAGGCCCCCACTCATGTCCAACTCATGTCCCCCTGTACCCCCACCCCCCAGCAGTGCAGGGCACCCTCCACCAGGCCCCCACTCCTGTCTCCCTGGACCCCCACCCCCCTGCATCCAGGGGCACCCTCCACCAGGCCCCCACTCCTGTCTCCCTGCACCCCCAACCCCCAGCAGTGCAGGGCATCCTCCACCAGGCCCCCACTCATGTCCAACTCATGTCCCCCTGCACCCCCACCCCCCAGCAGTGCAGGGCAACCTCCACCAGGCTCCCACTCATGTCCATCTCATGTCTCCCAGCACCCCCACCCCCCTGCATCCAGGGGCACCCTTCACCAGGCCCCCACTCCTGTCTCCCTGCACCCTCACCCCCTGCACCCAGGGGCACCCTCCACCAGGCCCCCACTCCTGTCTCCCTGCACCCCCACCCCCCTGCATCCAGGGGTACCCTCCACCAGGCCCCCACTCCTGTCTCCCTGCACCCCCACCCCCCAGCAGTGCAGGGCACCCTCCACCAGGCCCCCACTCCTGTCTCCCTGCACCCCCACCCCCCAGCAGTGCAGGGCACCCTCCACCAGGCCCTCACTCCTGTCTCCCTGCACCCCCACCCCCCAGCAGTGCAGGGCACCCTCCACCAGGCCCCCACTCCTGTCTCCCTGCACCCCCACCCCCAGCATTTCAGGGAACCCTCCACCAGGCCCCCACTCCTGTCTCCCCGCACCCCCACCCTCCAGCAGTGCAGGGCACCCTCCACCAGGCCCCCACTACTGTCTCCCTGCACCCCCACCCCCTGCATCCAGGGGTACCCTCCACCAGGCCCCCACTCCTGTCTCCCTGCACCTCCACCCCCCAGCAGTGCAGGGCACCCTCCAGCAGGCCCCCACTCATGTCCAACTCATGTCTCCCAGCACCCCCACCCCCCTGCATCCAGGGGCACCCTCCACCAAGCCCCCACTCCTGTCTACCTGCACCCCCACCCCCCTGCATCCAGGTGCACCCTCCACCAGTCCCCCACTCCTGTCTCCCTGCACCCCCACCACCCAGCAGTGCAGGGCACCCTCCACCAGGCCCCCACTCATGTCCCCCTGCCCCCCACCCACCAGCAGTCAGGGGCACCCTCCACCAGGACCCCACTCATGTCCAACTCATGTCCCCCTGCACCCCCACCCCCCAGCACTGTAGGGCACCCTCCACCAGGCCCCCACTCCTGTCTCCCAGCACCCCCACCCCGCAGCAGTGCAGGGTACCCTCCACCAGGCCCCCACTCCTGTCTCACTGGACCCCCACCCCCCTGCATCTAGGGGCACCCTCCACCAGGCCTCCACTCCTGTCTCCCTGCACCCCCACCCCCTAGCAGTGCAGGGCAACCTCCACCAGGCCCCCACTCATGTCCAACTCATGTCCTCCTGCACCCCCACCCCCCAGCAGTGCAGGGCACCCTCCATCAGGCCCCCACTCCTGTCTACCTGGACCCCCACCCCCCTGCATCCAGGGGCACCCTCCTCCAGGCCCCCACTCCTGTCTCCCTGCACCCCCAACCCCCAGCAGTGCAGGGCATCCTCCACCAGGCCCCCACTCATGTCCAACTCATGTCCCCCTGCACCCCCACCCCCCAGCAGTGCAGGGCAACCTCCACCAGGCCCCCACTCATGTCCAACTCATGTCTCCCAGCACCCCCACCCCCCTGCATCCATGGGCACCCTCCACCATGCCCCCACTCCTGTCCCCCTGCACCCCCACCCCCCAGCAGTGCAGGGCATCCTCCACCAGGCCCCCACTCATGTCCAACTCATGTCCCCCTGCACCCCCACCCCCCAGCACTGTAGAGCACCCTCCACCAGGCCCCCACTCCTGTCTCCCTGCACCCCCACCCCCCTGCATCCAGGGGCACCCTCCACCAGGCCCCCACTCCTGTCTCCCCGCACCCCCACCCCCCTGCATCCAGGGGCACCCTCCACCAGGCCCCACTCCTGTCTCCCTGCACCCCCACTCCCCAGCAGTGCAGGGCACCCTCCACCAGGCCCCCACTCATGTCCAACTCATGTCTCCCAGCACCCCCACCCCCCTGCATCCAGGGGCACCCTTCACCAGGCCCCCACTCCTGTCTCCCTGCACCCCACCCCACTGCATCCAGGGGCACCCTCCACCAGGCCCCCACTCCTGTCTCCCTGCACCCCCACCCCCCTGCATCCAGGGGCACCCTCCACCAGGCCCCTACTCCTGTCTTCCTGCACCCCCACCCCCCAGCAGTGCAGGGTACCCCCCACCAGGCCCCCACTCCTGTCTCCCTGCACCCCCACCCCCCAGCAGTGCAGGGCACCCTCCACCAGGCCCTCACTCCTGTCTCCCTGCACCCCCACCCCCCAGCAGTGCAGGGCACCCTCCTCCAGGCCCCCACTCATGTCCAACTCATGTCCCCCTGCACCCCCACCCCCAGCAGTGCAGGGCAACCTCCACCAGGCCCCCACTCATGTCCAACTCATGTCTCCCAGCACCCCCACCCCCCTGCATCCATGGGCACCCTCCACCATGCCCCCACTCCTGTCCCCCTGCACCCCCATCCCCCAGCAGTGCAGAGCATCCTCCACCAGGCCCCCACTCATGTCCCCCTGCACCCCCACCCCCCAGCACTGTAGATCACCTTCCACCAGGCCCCCACTCCTGTCTCCCTGCACCCCCACCCCCCTGCATCCAGGGGCACCCTCCACCAGGCCCCCACTCCTGTCTCCCTGCATCCAGGGGCACCCTCCACCAGGCCCCACTCCTGTCTCCCTGCACCCCCACTCCCCAGCAGTGCAGGGCACCCTCCACCAGGCCCCCACTCATGTCCAACTCATGTCTCCCAGCACCCCCACCCCCCTGCATCCAGGGGCACCCATCACCAGGCCCCCACTCCTGTCTCCCTGCACCCCCACCCCCCTGCATCCAGGGGCACCCTCCACCAGGCCCCCACTCCTGTCTCCCTGCACCCCCACCCCCCTGCATCCAGGGGCACCCTCCACCAGGCCCCCACTCCTGTCTTCCTGCACCCCCACCCCCCAGCAGTGCAGGGCACCCCCCACCAGGCCCCCACTCCTGTCTCCCTGCACCCCCACCCCCCAGCAATGCAGGGCACCCTCCACCAGGCCCTCACTCCTGTCTCCCTGCACCCCCACCCCCTAGCAGTGGAGGGCACCCTCCTTCAGGCCCCCACTCCTGTCTCCCTGCACCCCCACCCCCAGCAGTTCAGGGAACCCTCCACCAGGCCCCCACTCCTGTCTCCCTGCACCCCCACCCCCCTGCATCCAGGGGCACCCTCCACCAGGCCCCCACTCCTGTCTCCCTGCACCCCCACCCCCCAGCAGGGCACCCTCCACCAGGCCCCCACTCATGTCCAACTCATGTCTCCCAGCACCCCCTCCCCCCTGCACCCAGGGGCACCCTCCACCATGCCCCCACTCCTGTCCCCTTGCACCCCCACCCCCCAGCAGTGCAGGGCATCCTCCACCAGGCCCCCACTCATGTCCAACTCATGTCCCCCTGCACCCCCACCCCCCAGCACTGTAGTGCACCCTCCACCAGGCCCCCACTCCTGTCTCCCTGCACCCCCACACCCCTGCATCCAGGGGCACCCTCCACCAGGCCCCCACTCCTGTCTCCCTGAACCCCCACCCCCCTGCATCCAGGGGCACCCTCCACCAGGCCCCCACTCCTGTCTCCCTGCACCCCCATCCCCCAGCAGTGCAGGGCACCCTCCACCAGGCCCCCACTCATGTCTCCCATCCCCCCACACCTCAGCCGTGCGATTTGCCTGGGTACGTGTATTTCGGGGTGCGCGGGAAGTTTCACACGCAAATTTGCAGGGTACGTGTATTTCGGTGTGCGCGTGAAGTTCCACACGCGACTGGGCCTGTGAGAGTGGAGTACGTGTATTCCGGGGTGGGCAGGAATATTTACTCGCGACTGGGCCTGGGAGAGCGTGTTACGTGTATTCCTGGGGTGGGCGGGAAGATTTACACGGTCGCCTACAACGTGCAAAAAAGAATAGGTCCAATCCGGAAACACGTACACCAGCATGAAACAGGCGCTCGTCCCGCGCAGCATGAAAGAGTGCGCAAATAACAAACAAGCTCAGACACCAGGATGAATATACCGTTCCTAGCAGCAGTGGCCGTGGGATACCGCAGGAGGAAGAGAAGGATAGTCAGGGCCAGAATCTTCACACCCAGAACCAGCCTATTTGGTATGCCTGATGACCAGGTGTATGGGAGGTACAGGTTTCCACCACACATAAATACTCAACCTGGTCAGTGAGTGGGAGGATGACCTCACATCACCCACCCTGTGCTCCCAAGCACTCAGTCCCTTGGAGAAGGTCCTCAATGTACTGCACTTCTTGGCTACCGGATCATTTCAGCGGACAAGTGCCATAGTGGGGGGTGTCACAGGCCACGCAGTCACGGTGCCTACACCAGGTGTTGGCCATCATCACTGCACGCCCATCAGTCCGCAGGCACACATACCTGCCCAGAACACCTGCAGAAAGGCAGGCTATCAGCCAGGATTTCTACAGGGTGGCACAATTCCCCAAAGTGCTAGGTGCCATTGATTGCACCCATGTGGCTCTACGTCCCCCCCAGGGCATCTGAGCACATCTATAGAAACCGCAAGCACTGGCATTCCATCAATGTCCAGGTAGTATGTGATGCCAAGGGAATCATCACCTCAGTATATGCCAACTATCCAGGGTCCACCCACGACAGCTTCATTTACAGGATATCAACCCTAAACCGGGACATGGACGCTGGGCGGCATGGCGATGCATGGCTGCTTGGTGCCTCCCCAGGGGACAGTGCCTATCCTCTGAGGACCCACATGATGACGCCAATTCGGAACCCCATCACGCCTCCCGAGGTAAGATACAACACAGCCCATATTGCAACACGGGGCATAGTGGAGCGCACATTCGGAGTGCTCAAGTCACGCTTTCGCTCCCTTGACCATTCTGGTGGGCAGCTGTTATACGCTCCTCCAGTAGTTTGCAGGATCATAGTGGCAGCATGTGTCCTGCACAATGTTGCAACACGCTGGGGCCTGGCTGTGGACATGGGGGTGCCCCCACATCTCCAACCACATGCACGCCCGCTGCGCATGGGAGGGGAAAGGGCACGGGGTGAGGCAGCCCGTACGCAGCTGGTGGCTAATTACTTCACATAGAAAGCACACCCCTGTGGAGTGCACACAGCCCTGGCACATACCATCTGACAATCAATGATGACTCAATCTGACAATTATGATGAATTAAGGGACAGCCAACTGTCAGAACCATAGCAGCCTGAGATTGTTCATCTGGAAGTGTCACAATGTGTGCATCCCTACCTACACAAACACCACCAATGCAGTGTCATCAAAAGACACACTTCCATGCAGCAAAAATGAGTACCCACTTGCAAAATACAACATGAGAACAGTGCCATGTCACCCAACCCCTCCCCAGCATGGCCACACAACACACCATGGCATGTCATGCTATGTGAGAGCAAACAAATTAATCCCCACAACATGACCCAAGTGTCACAAACTACAGTGTCCCTAATGGAAACTGGCCACACATGAAATGCTCACAGTAATGCAGGACCAACAACACACATTACCAAATACTTACCAATAATACTAATCACCTACACAACCTCCAACCTACCATAAACATGACAGTACGGACTTAAAAAATTGGTAGCCTCACTACCTGATAATGCCTGATAATGCCAGCACTTCGAACACTTCCAACTGTACAGTGTTAGCGCCACGCAAAAGTGTAGGTGCACTGCTTACAACATGGACTCCAGTTCCAAAGTAGACTGCCTTCTGAAAACATGACAAATGGACCTGCAAATTAGGAGGATGAGATGGATGCAGAGGCACATATCAATACACCATGCAGTGTACAATACAACAATATGCACTAGGAAGGTATACACAGTATTGACTACAGACTGCCCACACATCAAATGGGAGTCCAACGTCACCGTGTAAGTCAATGTCACTTGGGCTCACCCTTTGCAAGCCCATGGAAACGGGAAGCAGGAGGGGTGTGTGTCACACAAACCCAAGCATCTGACCCAAATTCAGGACAAGCCTGCATGTGCCCAGCCACAATACAGCGTATGCCCACGGGAGCCACACAAGGCAACACACTGTCCAAAAAATCAAAAATCAAAAAAAAAAAAAAAAAAAAAAATCAAAAAAGGGCCCGGGGGGGTGGGAGAGGCCACCCAGGAGATCCGAGGACAGGGTGCACACCAAAACCCACCTGTGTGGATCTTGCAAAAAAGAAACACCGCCATGGGCTCATGGCCTGCAGGGCTACCCTATTGTGGGAGAATCGCTGCTGTCGCTCTCCTCACCCTCTGCAGCTGCATCAGGAGGTGGTGGCACTATGGGAGGCAGCCCACGCAAAGCACTAGTCTGGTCCTCCATGGCAGCAAGCATGTGGGTGTGGAAGGTCTCGTTCTGGAGGATAATTGTGCGGAGGTCCCCATGCAACAACTCACGGGATGCCCGGACCTCCTCCCTAGTTGCCTGCATCTCAGCTGAGAGCGTACGTGTGAGCCGCTCCAGCTGCTGTTCTGTCCTTGTGTTAGCTGAAGCCTCAAGCTCAACCAGAGTTGCCCTGAGCTGACGGAGTTCCACCCTCAGGGCTTCCCTGTGGCCCTGGGACTCAATAGAAATGGCTTCCCGCAGAGTCTCCAGTGCCGCCCACCTGTCCCTGTTGGACGCCAACATGTCCTCCCTGTGTGACTGGCTAATGGAGTCTGTTGCCTGCTGTAGTTGTTCAATCAGCCTTTCTTGGGGGACAATGGAAGTGGCCACCCTATCCATGGGCTGAGCCATCATCTCAGTTAATGCTGCCTGTTGGTTTGTCATACCGTATATGGATTGCTCCCATGCTCTATTGCCAGGTGGCGTACGGCCACCGCGTCGGCGAGCACCACACCTGTCTGGGGCAAGGCGAACAGCGCCTTGCTGTGCCGGCACTGCCTGAGGCTGCAGGACTGCATTCCCCCTCTGATCTGCTGGCCCAGGAACAGGATCAGAAGTAGCGGAGTGTGACCCTGCATCCGTAACCACCAAAGGCGGACCTACCAACACTGACATCCCCATTGAGGGTTCTACCCCTCGTGCAGGTGTGTTGGACAGTACAGAATCCCTCCCAGAAACACTTACCTGCGATCGCACATAGGTCTCATCATCCGAATCGACACCTGAATAGAGCTCGGGGGAGGTGCACCTAGAGACACCCCTTGAGATGATGGTCTGCAGAAAGTGTGGGTTCTCACCCACCACCACACCACGTCCCTCACTGGTGACCGGTCGGGCCTGAGACCCCTCCTGGGTCTGCACCATCTCCACAACCCCAGCAGTATCAAGTGCGTCATCCCCTGCAAAGACATGAAAGAAAAGAAATGGGAACAGGCATTAGCACCATGGAACACAATTAGGGCTGAGAAGCAACAGAAACAGTACTTCATTGACACATGTCCCACATGACTATAACCCTCCCATGCATGCACTGTCACTGCGTATGAAGGGGAGGCAAATGGCACACATTGATGACACCAAGATGGAAGACCAACAAATTTGCTGCATGCTGGCTAGCAGTGCCATCACACATTGGCCTGTGATTGGCATGTCCAATACACATACATGACACATGCCATCACACAGATGGCATGTACCCTGGCCATGTCACACATGTGACAATAGGACTGAGAAATGCCTAGTGAAAGTGGTGGAATGCAGACAATCAGCCTGAATGAACACAGAATAATATGCAACTATGTTGTGGAAAGATGACACTTTAAGGGCAACTGGCGTGAGGTTGGGCTGAATGTCTACTGTTGGCAGAAGGGATACTGCAACACCCAAATCCTGGTGCGCAGAATGTATTGGATGAAGCACAGGGGTGACCCAAACCACTCAGGCACACACCCCATCACCTGGCACTCAATCAGAAGCACTCACACACACACCATGCACATGGATGACACACACATGCATGTGCACTCACCGGACAATGCCTCGTAATCTGGCAGGTCTCCCACGCCTTGGATCTGTTCCTCCGTGACGTAGGTCCCAGCAACATACTCATGTGGAGTGAGTTCTATGTCCTCTGCTGGAGACCCACCTCCAGTCACTAGAGTTGCGGCATGACTTGAGGCCAGATTTTTCTTTGCCCTGCGCTTCAGGTCATTCCAGCGCTTGTAGCAATCATTAGCTGTGCGCCTCACGAATCCAAGGGCACTTATGAGTTCTGCAATGGTCTGCCAGTGGGCCTGACGTTGTGCAGGTGTGGTCTTGCATCCTGCAGTAATCACCATTTTGCCGTCATGTGCGGACACATACTCCACAAGTGCATCAAGTTCGGCCTGATTGAAGCTGGGCTTCCTTGGTGGGCCGGACTGTGTAGCCGTGTCTGGGGCATCAGCCTGTACTGGACGAGCACTCTTCCTCTTCCGCTTGGAAGGTGGTGGTGATACTGAGTGTCCTCCGCCGCTCTGGACACTAGGGGCAGGAGCCCCGGTGGACTGTGGACTAGGAGTGTGGGAATGAACACTCACCATGGGACTTGGTGCAGGCATTAGCTGAAGTGTGATGTAGTCAGGGGGAACGTCAGCAGGATGGACTAGGACCGACACTGTCCTGGCTGGGAGACTCAGAGCTGGGGTGGATGGAGCCGCAGCTGCCCCTGCAGCCTCCCCACCCTGCCTACTCGGGGCAGCAGATGAACTAGCTGCCCCTGATCCACGTGCACCACCACACGTGGCCTAGACCTGCTGACCTGGAAGTCAGCCATGGAGTCACCCTGTGCCAGGTCTGGTGCCACAATGGGCTGGTCCAACAAGGGCTGAGCAGGGATGGTGTCAGCTACGTTACCGTCAACCAGGGGTGGGGGGGCATGGGTGTCCCTGACTGGTCACCCACACATGGGGGGCTAGGGGCACCCTGCAAGTCCTGGCCACGTCCCCTACCGTATCCACCACAGCCACCTCTTGTGGCTCGCCCACCTTTGCCACCCTTACCGCGTGCTCGCCTCCCAACCATGGCACTGATGTTGTTGTGTGTATGGGAGTTGCAGTAAACTATTGTCCTGGGCAATTGGGGGTCAAAGGGGTAGGGTACTAGATGGAATTCGTACCCTAGTGCTCTAGCAAGATGACGGGTCACGCAATACACAGGCACCCCGAAAAAGCAAGATAATGTGCACGCAACCCCTCCTTGACCACGTGTGTGGAAAAAAAAACCTGCACTACGCTGTGGCACCCAGAAACACAAAAATGAACGTATGCGTGTCACACGCAGCCTAGACTGACCTCTGAAGGGGTAGGCAACACACGGGGCAAGCCCAGATGTCAAATACGTGCGCGACTCACCGTCTGCCAGGAAATATCGCGTGAAAAATATGCGTGTGCGCGCGTTGGCAACACCCCCGCCAAAAGAAGAATTGTACGCTGTCTGAGGAGACAGGACAACAGGAGAAGTGAACGCTGTTTGAGGAAACAGGCCCAGGAAAAAGACAAGAAGAGAAAAAGCTGTCAGAGGTAACAGGGAGTACGAACTTGGAACGCCGTGAAGTAAATCGCGTGTGAACCGACAAGAAGTACAGATTTCACCCACTCGCTCTCCACGAAAAGCATGTACAAGGAAATGGCGTTCTACACGTACCTTTTAAACATGCCCACACATCCAGCGACACTTCCGCGTGTACGCACTAAGGCCCCATCCTCCAATTACACGAGCTGACACTCTGACGTGCAGTCATTGGAAATGTAACATGCACCCGTGTACAGGTAAATGCCCGTGCACGCACGTCACAGATGCGCATACACGCTGGTGGCCTTTGGGCCAATGAATTCGCGTACGTGTGCTGACGCGCTTACGCGCTAAGGCCCTTTCCTCGAATTACACGCAGACGTGCTGGATTTTCACGTGCCAAATCACTCCGTATCAAGCTGGCCACGCGTAAGCACACGGAAGACCACGCTCCTGCCCAGAAGGCCGAATTACTGCCCGCCAGAGCCCCGAGCACGCTCCCACCTGCCATCTGCTGCTGCCTGATTGCCTGCTGCCCACGTGCCCTGCCATTTGCTGCCTGTACATCAGCCAGGGGTGCTGTTGCTGTGGCCACCCCTGCTGGAACCGAAGACTCCTGACTGGGATTCCATCGCTCCACAGCCCAGCCCCAGGACCCAGTTGCCCACCCACTCCTGCCTCTGGGGTTGTCATGTCGGGCACTGCAACATCTGGCACCACTGACAACCCCCGGCCAGAGAGGCAGAGGGGCACCAGCTTCACTGCCACCGAAGTTGGTGTCCTGGTGGAGCAAGTCCTGGGGCAGTATGATGTCCTCTTCGGAAGTTTGCGCGCCGACAAGGAAGGACGGACTCGGATCTGGACGGACATCGTGACTGCCATCAACGCAGAGGGGATGGCAGTCTGACTGTTCCATCATGTCAAGAAGCGTTGGGAGGACTTCAGGTCCAGGACCCTCAACAAGGCCCGGCGCCTCTTGAAGGCAGCGGATGCTAAGGGGCGCCGGGGCCACTTGTCGGACGATCAGATGAGGGTCCTGGAACGCATATCCCCAGCGCTCCACGTCCAGGTCCTTGAGAGGCAGACCCGTCTGGAGTCGAGCGGTAAGTGTACATGCATCATGATTGTGTGCTGTGCGTGTGGTGATGTGCCAGTAGTGTGCAGGTTGCACATGTGTTTTTATGGGGCCAAGTATGGGGGGGGGTGTACAGGGCCGTGAGGGCTGTCATGTGTGAGACATGGATGGTGCTTGTGTGTGTAGGCTTGCATGCCAAATGCAGTTGTGTGGGCACACATGTTTGGATGAATGTGTATGTAAGTAGGCATGTTCGTGATGTCGCACATGGATGTTGTTTTCAGCTGCATGCATCAGCACTGTGTACATGTGCATGTGTGTGTATTTGACAAGGGTGCAACAGTGATGCAACATGGATGCATGTGACAGCGGGATGTGGAAGCCTGATTGGCAGATGTGACATGGATGCCAATCTGAACAGTGCGACAGTTGGCAGAGGTGTACACATGCATGCAAGTGTGGTGGTGTGTGTGCATGTGTAGTGCACTCCCTGTGTTGCATGTGATGTCTGGCTCACCTTTGCCTGCTCATGCTGTTGTATGTGTATGGATGGTGCTGGCTGTTGCGATATGGCTGTGGTATGGCTCATGTGTGCGAGTTGAAATGACATGTGTGTTGGCGATTGTGATGCCATGTCTGAGGTTTGCCAATGCCACTCATGTACAACTGTCATGTGTGTATGTGTCCATTGTACAGTGCCCTGATGCATGTGTTTTATTTCTCCCTGTCTGCAGCGTCAACTGATGAAGAGGGCGGAGAAGGTGCTGTGGAGCACAGCGGCGGGGATCGCACCGCCAGCCGGAGACGCAAGGCCCGGCTCCCCTCCCAGGTTGTGATCTCGTCGGGGAGTGAGGAGTCCGGTGCCGCGTCCCAGGCCGCAGCTGACGGGGGGAGGTCCAAGAGGCGGAGGTTGGAGTTGGACTCCTCGGCAGCAGTAGGGGCAGCTGGGACACCACAGGGCCCAACGGGGGAAGATGGCACGGAGTCATCCAGGTTGGTGGGGGGGGTTGGTGGAGGAGGAGGCCGTGCAAGCGACAGAGAAGGGGTCTGGAGGTGGGGATTCCACTGGTGCTAGTGGTGCAGTGCAGGACCAGGGACAGGAGGCAGCACAGGCCGCCGCGGTGGTACCTGTGTGCAATCCTGTCCCTGATCCTGTCACTGCATCATCTTGCACCATCAGGGATGCCTACGTCCATACCCGTTTTCAGGCAGGGGATGAGCTCACAACAACTGGCCTTCCTCTGCCTGCGGACGTGGCTATCCAGGTACGGGTTGAGCCTGTCCTGACTGGTGTGGCGTTGCATCAACGGGCCATGCGAGGTGACCTGCAGTCTTTTCATGAGGAGACTGCACGTCATCTCGAATGGCTCGTTGACCGCGTCGGCCTACTGGGACAGGTCACCCATGCCGGATTCCTCCGTTTGCTGAAGCTTGCTCCGACCCACTCCTCAACTGAACACCCTATGTGGCAGTCGTCCTCCGTGCCATCTTCCCACCCATTTGTCACCTGGGTGCCCTGTGGAGCTGCCTCTGACGGTGCGGCCAGGCTGGTGGAGGAGGCATCCCTGCCACAGTCGGGAGTCAAACATCCAGCAGGGGGGGCCACATCAACGACTGCACCCCAGCCGGTGGAGGATGTGCAGGCAGCAGGAGCCAGGGCACGGGCACAGGCACAGCAGCAGCAGCAACGAGGTGGGAGCCATGATGGCTCAGGGCCTTCGACATCGGAGGGGCAGGCATCGGCCAGAGGGCAGGAGGACCCAGGACGGGAAGTGTCTTCCGCGCCATAGATGCGGAGCGGCAGCGGGCAGAAGAAGCATGGCTCACGATGGTCAGGGCGGAGAACTCCATGCGGAAGGCCCTGAGGCGGACCGAGTGCCTCGAGGCAATCCGCAGGGAGTTGGAGGTGAACATGTCGTCGGCCCTGCGGACCCTCGGGGCCATGGAGGAGGACCACCTCCGGGACATTGAGCAGGAGTTTGATGATGTCCTGGCCCGGAACATCCCGAAGTGAGCCGTCAGACTAGCCCGCTGCCCTTGTAAATAGTTCTGTAGTTAGTGTTAGGTTTCCTTTGCTTTTTTAATATTTTCTGGACCTTTTGGACAATGGACCACATTTTTGTATATAGTTATTTTTTATTAGGTAGTGTTATTAGATAGGTTTCATTTCTTCTGTTGGGATCATGGACCCTGGATTGTTTATCTGTATATAGTTGACTGTTGGATTTTTTTATTTTGATTTTGATTTTACCCATGGAGCAATGGTTTTTGGTTTTAATTTTCCATTGGATTTACTTTTGTTAACTGTGACTTTGGACACCTTTCCTTTGGACTATGATTTGTGATTTAACATTATTTTACGGACATGCTGCTTTTTGTTTTTAATTCCCATTTTCGTTGGTTTATTTTTGTTTCAATTTATGTTGCTTTTAATGCATATTTTTTCATCATACATCAATGTGTAGTATCATCTCATTGGTTTCATGCATGTCATGATATGGGTTTTGACATTCACTGACACCCAATGTGTGTATGTGAGGGACATGTCTTCATTTACATACTTGCCATTGAGGTTGTGTCATGTAATTGGCATTTCTAAGTGGGCGGATGCAATACTTGGGTGGGTGTTTGGCATGTGGAGGCTGCCCATAAGGGCCAGGGATCTAGATTGTGATGACGTGTTGGCTGGGGGACATGAGTGGGGGCCTGGTGGAGGGTGCCCCTGGATGCAGGGGGGTGGGGGTGCAGGGGGACATGAGTTGGACATGAGTGGGGTCCTGCTGGCAGGTGCCCCACAGTGCTGGAGGGTGGGGGACCAGGGGGACAGGAGTGGGGGCCTGGTGGAGGGTGCCCTGCACTGCTGTGGGGTGGGGGTGCTGGGAGACAGGAGTTGGACATGAGTGGGGCCCGGTGGAGGGTGCCCCTGGATGCAGGGGGGTGGGGGTGCTGGGAGACAGGAGTGGGGGCATGGTGGAGGGTGCCCTACAGTGCTGGGGGGTGGGGGTGCTGGGAGACAGGAGTGGGGGCATGGTGGTGGGTGTCCTACAGTGCTGGGGGGTGGGGGTGCAGGGAGACATGAGTGGGGGCCTGGTGGAGGGTGCCCCACAGTGCTGGGGGTGGGGGTGCAGGGGGACATGAGTTGGACATGAGTGGGGCCTGGTGGAGGGTGCCCCACAGTGCTGGGGGTGGGAGTGCAGGGGGACATGAGTTGGACATGAATGGGGGACTGGTGGAGGGTGCCCCTCACTGCTGGTGGGTGGGGGTGCATGGGGACATGAGTGGGGGTCTGGTGGAGGGTGCCCTACAGTTCTGGGGGGTGGGGGTGCAGGGAGACATGAGTAGGGGCCTGGTGGAGGGTGCCCCACAGTGCTGGGGGTGGGGGTGCCGGGGTACATGAGTTGGACATGAGTGGGGCCTGGTGGAGGGTGCTCCTGGATGCAGGGGGGTGGGGGTGCTGGGAGACAGGAGCGGGGGCATGGTGGAGGGTGCCCTACTGTGCTGGGGGGTGGGGGTGCTGGGAGACAGGAGTTGGACATGAGTGGGGCCTGGTTGAGGGTGCCCCTGGATGCAGGGGGGTGGGGGTGCTGGGAGACAGGAGTGGGGGCATGGTGGAGGGTGCCCTACAGTGCTGGGGGGTGGGGGTGCAGGGGGACATGAGTTGGACATGAGTGGGGCCTGGTGGAGGGTGCCCCACAGTGCTGGGGGGTGGGGGTGCAGGGGGACAGGAGTGGGGGCCTGGTGGAGGGTGCCCTGCACTGCTGGGGGGTGGGGGTGCTGGGAGACAGGAGTTGGACATGAGTGGGGCCTGGTTGAGGGTGCCCCTGGATGCAGGGGGGTGGGGGTGCTGGGAGACAGGAGTGGGGGCATGGTGGAGGGTGCCCTACAGTGCTGGGGGGTGGGGGTGCTGGGAGACAGGAGTGGGGGCATGGTGGAGGGTGCCCTACAGTGCTGGGGGGTGGGGGTGCTGGGAGACAGGAGTGGGGGCATGGTGGAGGGTGCCCTACAGTGCTGGGGGGTGGGGGTGCAGGGAGACATGTGTGGGGGCCTGGTGGAGGGTGCCCCACAGTGCTGGGGGTGGGGGTGCAGGGGGACATGAGTTGGACATGAGTGGGGCCTGGTGGAGGGTGCCCCACAGTGCTGGGGGTGGCGGTGCAGGGGGACATGAGTAGGGCATGAGTGGGGGCCTGGTGGAGGGTGCCCTGCACTGCGGAGGGGTGGGGGTGCTGGGAGACATGAGTGGGGTCCTGGTGGAGTGTGCCCCACAGTGCTGGGGGTTGGGGGTGCAGGGGGACATGAGTGGGACCTGGTGGAGGGTGCCCTGCACTGCAAGGGGGTGGGGGTGCTGGGAGACATGAATGGGGGCCTGGTGGAGGGTGCCCCACAGTGCTGGGGGATGGGGGTGCTGGGAGACATGCGTTGGTGGGCAGTGGTGCAAGGTGACATGTGGGTTGGTTGGGGGCATGGCCATGGTGGATGGGCTGCCTGCGGGACATGTGCAGGGTAGTCCCCTGTGGTGTGGGCCGCCTGCAGGGGCCGTGGAGGGTGTAGAGTGAACAGCTGGGAGGACCCACACGGCCGATTCACATGAAGGACTCCCCGGCACCCCCAGAATACACGTATCCTGCTGAAATCGCGTGTGAAACTTCACACAACCAGAAATACACGCACCACGGACAATCGCGTGTGGAACTTCCCGCGCACCTTGGAATACACGTACCCTGCTGAAATCACGTGTGAAACTTCACGCAACCAGAAATACACGCACCACGGACAATCGCGTGTGGAACTTCCCGCGAACCTTGGAATACACCTACCCTGCTGAAATCGCGTGTGAAACTTCACGCGCAACCAGGAATACACGCTCCACGGAAAATCGCGTGTGGAATTTCCCGCGTACCTTGGAATACACGTACCCTGCTGAGATCGCGTGTGGAACTTCCCACGCACCCCGGAATACACGTGCCCAGGGCAATTGTGTGTGGAACTTCCCACGCACCCCGAAATACACGTACCAGGGCAATCGCGTGTGGAACTTCCCAAGCAACCCCAAAATACATGTACCCAGGGCAATCGCGTGTGGAACTTCCCGCGAACCCTGTAATACACGTACCCTGCTGATATCGCGTGTGGAAGTTCACGCGGACTCATAATACACGTACCCTGATGAATTCGCGTGTCAGACTACACGTGCACCCCTGAAATACATGTACCCAGGCGAATCGCACTGCTGGGGGGTGGGGGGGTGGTAGACAGGAATCGGGGCCTGGTGGACGGTGCCCCTGGATGCTGAGGGGTGGGGGTGCTGGGAGACATGAGTTGGACATGAGTGGGGCCTGGTGGAGGATGCCCCTGGATGCAGGGGGGTAGGGGTGCAGGGGAACATGAGTTGGATATGAGTGGGGCATGGTGGAAGGTGCCCTACAGTGCTGGGGGGTGGGGGTGCAGGGGGACATGAGTTGGACATGAGTGGGGCCTGGTGGAGGGTGCCCCTGGATGCAGGGGGGTGGGGGTGCAGGGAGACATGAGTTGGACATGAGTGGGGCCTGGTGGAGGGTGCCCCACAGTGCTGGGGGGTGGGGGTGCAGGGGGACATGAGTTGGACATGAGTGGGCACTGCGGGGGGTGGGGGTGCTGGGAGACATGAGTGGGGGCCTGGTGGAGGGTGCCCCACAGTGCTGGGGGTGGGGGTGCAGGGGGACATGAGTTGGACATGTGTGGGGGCCTGCTGGCAGGTGCCCCACAGTGCTGGGGGGTGAGGGTGATGGGAGACATGCGTTGTTGATCAGTGGTGCAGGTGAGATGTGGGTTGGTTGGGGGGCATGCCCATGGTGGATGGGCTGCCTGCGGGACATGTGCAGGGGTGCAGGGTAGTCCTCTGTGGTGTGGGCTGCCTGCAGGGGCCGTGGAGGGTGTAGAGGGAACACCTAGGAGGACCCACACGGCCAATTCACGTGCAGAACTCCCTGCGCACCCCTGAAATACACGTGCCCTGATGGAATCGCGTGTAATACTTCCCACGCACCCCGGAAATACACGTACCCTGCTGAATTTGCGTGTGATACTTCCCGCGCACCCCTGGAATACACGTGCCCTGATGGATTTGCATGTATTACTTCACGCGCACCCCTGATGTACACGTACCCAGGACAATCGCGTGTGGAACTTCCCGCGAACCACTGAAATACACGTTCCCCGCTTGGCGTTTGCTGTTTGGCAGCCCTGTGCACTGGTCCAGGGTTAGCGCAGACATTTGCAAGGAATTGGGAATTTTGATGGCTTTTCCTTGAACGAGGGCGTTCTTAGGGGCGTAACTGGCTCTGATGCAGGGTCGCTGCGCCACTCTGCGCTACGGCTGGTTTTGGAGGCTAAAATCCATGAATACGCTGTGCGATGAAATTGATTTTATCGCAAGCGGCTGGCGCAGTGTATCGCACGGGGACACTGTGCGCCAGCCACGTGCGCCACTTTTGTGCGAAATTCTATGAATTACCCTGTAAGTTTGCACTATATCAAGATTTATAGGAGCAGTTTTATCTGTAGTGGTAGCTGATTTTTTGTTAATTTTTTTGTGGTTTGTTTTACATTTTGATAGAGGAGGCAAAGTTTCTGTACTTGATGCTTGTTTTGTTTTGCTAAATGACTGTATTAGCTGTTTTGTTTTAACTTTTTTTTACAAATTCTGCTAGAGATGGATGCTTGTTTTGGACACTTCTATTTTCATTTGCTAAGTTTCTGTGTTGCTTTCTACGGACTTGATTTTTGGTAGGCATTCTTTAAGGTCTGTTAAAAAAAATAAAGAAGGAGTGGGTTGGGGTGTTCTTAATGTATGTGTGCTGTTTGCATGAGTGTGTTAGTAAGATAATAAAGATGTCTGTAATGGTGTGTGATTGTGCATTGGGCAACTACAACTAGTTGGGATGGCTTGAATTTATGTGCTACTAAACTGGGGTTCAGATGATAGTAGAAGGTAAACTGGTGGTGTGGAGAAGTAGAAATAGTAAATCTAATGGTATACAATTAAAACAGTTGTTTGTTCTATAATATCAAAATTCTAGGGTTGAGTTGGGTTATTTGTGTGTCGAAAACTAAGAAATTGTGCGTCATTCTGCCTGTAAATCTCTGTTTAAGAAATGGGGATTGGTAGACAGAATGATGCACAATCTCTATTTCTAGACACAGAAATAGCATGAATTAACCTTACAGTATGTTTGAATAATAGTACAAATAATATGGTGGTATTCAACTTACTTTTTTTCTGAAATGAGCAGGTTTCTTCTTAGTTGTTCTCTGTACTTCAAATGTGGCTGCTTCTTTTCAGGAAATTGGTCTTCACTGCAACTGTAAAAGAAACAATTAAGGAATTTTGTTTGTATATAGCATTGTTTTTAATTTAGACACTGATTTTTTTAATTGACATTGAACCTCAGCGCCTTCCTCAACATCATGAAAACTATCTTATTCACATAAGATGCGTTGCACCACTTGAATACATATCATATGGTCTTAATGCATAAACTGTATTGTAATGACTAACTGTACCAACCAAAATATCATTTGTATGCCTTGTGGAAATCATAATGTACCACGGAATACCACTATTTCTGTAACTAAGCTCTTGTAAGTAACAGCGCCTCAATGCCATGGGCTGCTTGCGCAGTATATAAATATAAGTAAATAAATGTTTATATTTTTGTACAAGTATTGTTGTTTGATTTTTGAACATACTGTGTGCATGCAATTTTATTTGAGTATGTTAACTCTTCATTTTGTGCTTTAAATATGTTAGTTCAACATGCTTTGAAAATGTGTGTGTAAAAAGAAATTAAATAGCAGATAGGTTTGGAAGTGAGAGTTGATTTTAGGTGATGGAAAAAATGACAGTAAATTCATTTTATAGATTATACAAGCTAAAAGTCAGTTAATCTGTTTATAGGAATCTATAAAAATTGTACATGTACTATATAGAAAATATGCATACCTGTAGTTTGTGTTCATGCATATGCATATGAATGCAGCTGCAAGTAGTATTTCTGGTAGAAGGTGCTTTCCAATGATTTGTCATGATGCCTATCCCCGGGGCCCAGACCAAGTCCAGCAACCCCGGAAGCAGGCATCAAGTTATTCCAAGCAAGCCCAACAACCCCTGCTAGGGGCTATTTGGGTGCAGTCCTGGCGTCTATGGCACCAGGCTCATATGGAGAGTCCATCCTGGTGCCATAAGCGCCAGGCTCATAGATTAAAATTTACCTGATGCAGACCATGCTGCAAGAGCTCCAAGCCAAAAGAGGCTTGGAAGGGACTACTTTACCTAGGGACTATTTTTTTACTCGTGGGGCTGGGGAGGAATACTTACCTGGGACTACTTTGGAGGCTATTTAGACCACGCACGAAGAGCAGCACACGCTTCGCGTTATTCTGCATCCAGCAGCGTAATGCTCACCGTGCCTGCAAGTCTGCACCCAGTCTTCTGCCACGCCCGCCTCGAGTCTGGAGCTCCTAGAAAAAGAGAGAAAGAAGGAGAAAAGGTTAGAACAAGAGCAATAACTTTGATCCTTACCTGAATTCCCGATCCATCGCGCCTTCGAGCTGGAAGAAAGAAGTTATTTTATGTGCGTCACCTCGCCTGCTGCAGCGCCGCGCTGAACTCACCGGCCTTCGCAGCATCTTCACATTCCGCCGCATCCTTCTGCATGTTCCCACCGCACTCCGGCACCTAAGGGGAAGATAAGAACAGCAAGGTGAGCCAGGGGAATACACAGAGGCAATATTAGTTACCCCCCATAGACTTACCTGATTTTACCACCGGGGGTACTATTCCTCTTCACGGGTCGGCGCAGCTTCCACTGCATCCTCGCCGAACCCCGGCCCCTAAGGGGAAACAAAAGGACAGCAAGGTGAAACAAAGGGACAAACAAGGGGAAACCTCCTCACCACAATAGACTTACCTGATTTTAACGCCGTAGGCATTATTCCCCGAGACTTCATACTTTCTCTCAGCGCCTGAATAAAGGAGAAAGCAACAGGTTACATATTGACATTATTTTATCGAACTGTGTTGGATAATACAAATCCTTACCTGAATATTACCGGTTGCCACAAGGAACTCTTCCTAGGGTCAAGCTGCAACCTGCAAGGAATCGGACAGAGTGAAAGTCAAACATTTGAACTCTTACGAACTACATACTTACATCGTCGTGCCGGGAATCTCAGAGTCAATATTGTTCTGGAACTCACCAATTCCTTCGAGCCAGTGAAGCAACTGGTTATCTACGCGCCCCTACGCTCAATGCAGGATGGAGAGCTCATCTTTCCAAACCATCAGGTGAGACTATAAGAGGGGACATCAAAGGTGATCAGTGGGGAGAGCAGTGGGAGTGGGGGGGTGTTAACGCTCAACTCCACGGGTGGTTAATTCCCTTTCTCCATTTGCCAAGCAAACGAAGCTAGGTGGGCCAGTCCAGTCCATCATCTCGGCACTGCGCGTCGCATTGGTGGAGACCGCAGCTGTCCAGTTCAGATCGAAGCCCCTGTGGGAGCCAGGTGAGCATAACAGAACGCAAAGCCTACCCACAAATTCCCACCCAGGCGTTATGGATACCTCAGAAAATGACCAATTGGCCCAATTACTAGGGGAACTGAGGGCTGAAGTGCATTCAGCCCGTCAAGAAACCAATGCTCTTAGGAGAGAACTGATTTTGTCAAAGGAGCGAACTGATGACCTTGCTAGGCAACTACTGCAAAGCCAGGCTGGACAAGCACCCCTACCAGGTCCCGGGGTAAATACAGCTCCTATGTCATCGAGTAACCATGTGCAAATAAACCTACCAGGAAATATTCCATTAGCTCCGCCCGAACGCTTTGCCGGAGATCCCAAAAGGTTTGCCGTGTTTATGAACCAATGCCGCTTGCACTTTTTATGCAGACCTGGAGCCTTCCCAAACGGTCAAGCCAAGGTAGCCTTTGTATTGTCATATCTCAGCAGCAGTGCAGCTGATTGGTCAATTCCACTAGTTACTCAGGATGACCCAATTCTTTAGGATTTTCAGGGCATTCAAATGAGCATGGAAAGACTATTTGCCCAGCACTCCCAAGGACAGGCCCTGGATAACAAACTTTTGTCCCTACGACAGGGTAACCAGGACCTTCTTTCCTACATCGCGACCTTTGATAGGTTGATAGTGGAAACTGGATGGCCTGAGGTAAAACGAATCACGTTATTTCATCGAGGACTTCGAGGAGAACTCAAGGATGTCTTGGCTCAAGTCGTGACCTCAAGACTAAGCTGAATATATAGACTTAGTGGTCCAGTTAGATCACAGACTTCAGAACAGAAAGGCTGATCGAGCCAAGTTTGAGAATCGGGTGTTGGTCAAAACCCATGCTAACCCCAAAGGAGCAGATGCTTCAGAACCCATGCAAATCAGAGGGATTAAAGGACCCTTAACCCAGAAGGAAAGAGAAAGGAGACGGCAAATGCAATTGTGTCTATATTGTGGAACTGCTGGGCATTTTCTACGGGATTGCCCTGTAAAACCACCCAAGAAGGTGGTAGGAGCTGCTGATAAAAGCCATATGGAGTCAGACTCGGGAAACGACCACGCCCGACAAGCGTAGAGGTCCGCTTGCCGAGGTTGAAGAAGGATACTCAGACCTCGCATTTCATCATACCAATGGTCCTCGTAGATCCAAGGAAGCCATCGCGTATGCACACAGTAAGGGCATACATTGATAGCGGGGCCATAGGAAACTATGTGGATTACGAATTGGCTTCCAGGATGAATCTACCTCTCTGCCGAAAAACCACCTCAGATGTCATCACCACAGTTGATGGAACTGAAATTGCCTCTGGGCCTGTAACTCATTCCACCGCAGAGATGACACTATTCAGTCAGGATGGGCATCGAGAGACTATTGTGTTTGATCTAATCAAAGCCCCACAGTTCCAAATAATTCTGGGGATACCTTGGTTGGAAACACATAATCCTTGTATTGATTGGCGAGAGAAGAGAATAACCTTCCCGGATTGTGCACAAACCTGTTACCCAAAGAAAAATCTGAATGCAGGCCTGGCCACAGTAACCACAGCAGTAGTGCAACTACCTCCAGAATACCAAGAATTCCAGGATGTCTTCCAAAAAGAACAGGCAAACACCTTACCACCTCACAGATCGTATGATTGTCAAATCAATCTCATACCCGGTGCACAACCCCCTTGTAGCAGGATCTATGCCCTTTCGGAATCTGTGAACCTTCACCTACGACAATACTTAGACCAGTACCTTGCTAACGGCTTCATTCGCCCATTCAAGTCCTCTGCATCTTCAGCTTTGTTCTTCGTGCCCAAAAAGGAAGGTGACCTCAGAACGTGCATAGACTACCGCGCATTGAACCATATAACTGTTAAGAACCGATACCCATTGCCTCTGATCCCTGAACTACTAGACCAAGTGAAGGACACTAAGTTAGATCTCCAGGGGCATACCATCTGGTACATGAAGAGGGTGACGAATGGAAGACTGCTTTTCGCACTAAGTATGGGTTATTCGAATACCAGGTGATGCCTTTCGGGTTGTGCAATGCACCAGCGGCCTTCCAATACTTCATGAACGATGTCCTTCGTGAACTCATTGACGTTTGTGTTGTCGTACATATCGATGCTATTCTAGTATACTCCTCTTCAGAATCTGACCATGTGAAGCACGTCCGAGCAGTCCTTGAGGAATTGCGCCAGCACAAACTATATGCAAAACTGGAAAAATGTGTTTTTCATGCCACAGAAGTTGAATTCCTTGGGTTTATCCTGACCCCAAAAGGAGTCTGAATGGACTCACGAAAGGTGGACGCAATCCTTAAGTGGCCATCACCAAGTTCAGTTACAGGAGTACAAAGCATGCTCGGCTTTGCCAATTTCTACCGCAGATTCATCCCATATTTTTCACATGTTGTACATCCCATCACAGCACTCTTGCGAAAAAATAAATGCTTTATGTGGACTGAAGAAGCTGAAAATGCCTTCCAAGAGCTGAAAGCGAAATTCAGGTCTGCACCTGTATTAAAGAACCCGCGCCCTGAACTTCCATACATAGTGGAAACTGATGCATCCAGTCTAGCCATGGGAGCTGTCCTGTCCCAAAAGGACCCTGAAACTGGCCAGCTTCACCCAGTAGCATTTTGGACCAGAAAGTTCTCGGCACCCGAGTTAAACTATGCAGTTACCGACAAGGAGTTATTAGCCATTAAATCCACCTTCAAGGCTTGGTGGCACTATCTTCTCGGTGCCAGGCATACAATTACTGTGATCACCGATCACCGGAATTTACAGTATTTAAAGACAGGCAAGGCCCAAGCGTCACACCAACTCCGATGGGCATTGTTCTTTGCCGAGTTCGATTTCGTGATAACCTATCGACCAGGTTGTAAGAATGGTAAAGCAGATGCCTTATCCTGAATAGGGATGGGAGAGGCAGAAGTAAACCCAGAACCAGTACCTATAATTTCCGAACAAAGGATTCTTGGCATGACTACTCTACAGACACTAGAGGACATTCAGGTAAAGGTCCAGCAACTCTTTGATCCTACAGCCCTGCATGACTGGGTAAAGAAAGGCCCGGACTACTCTGTCACCAATGACCTGCCTTATTACCAAAGACGGCCATTTCTGCCACACAAGGAACTGCAAGAGCTAGTCATTTCCCGTTATCATGATACCCTAATGGAGGGGCACCCAGGTATTGCAAAAACTGAAGCTAAAATTAAGAGACAATTCTGGTGGCCCACCTGGTGAAAGGATATTAAATCATTTGTGATGTCTTGTGACATTTGCGCCCAAAAGAAAAGTCAAAAGAAAAAACCAGCTGGACTCTTACAACCTTTAGACATTCCGCCTACACCATGGCACACCTTATCGTTAGACTTTATTACTGATCTACCCCCATGCAATGGATTTAACACCATTCTAGTTATTGCGGATCTTTTTTCCAAGATGGCCCACTTTATTCCTTTAAAGGGATTACCTTCAGCTTCAATCCTGGCAAAGGAGTTCCTCGAAAACATTGTTCGCATACACGGATTTCCATCCGTATTGGTCTCTGACAGGGGCAGTCAATTCATTTCACATTTTTGGAAAAAATGTTGTCAATTGGCGCAAATCGATGTGAGTTTATTGACCAGTCACCACCCCCAAACCGATGGTCAAACAGAGAGGACCAACCAGACTCTCGAACAATACCTGCGTTGTATGTTACATCAGACTGAGAGTAATTGGAAAGACATTCTTTGCATCGCCGAATATGCATGCAATAATTCAGTACATTCTGGAACTGGACAAAGCCCCTTTTATACCTTATATGGGCACCATCCTCGAACCTCAGACCTTGACTCACCCAACACTTAGAAATTCCCGCAGTGGACCATCTGCACGCTACGATTACACAAGCCTTTAAGGAAGACACTGCACATTTAAAACAGGCGAAAGAATGATACAAGAAAGATGCTGATCGGCATAGAAGTGATACTCCACAATACCAGATAGGGGACCAAGTATGGTTAGCCACAAAACATATACCTCTAAAGGGAACACGGACCTTTAACCCTAGATATTTGGGACCTTACTCTATTAAGGCCATTAACAACCCGGTGGCTGTCAAGTTGGACTTACCTGCTAATATGCGAATTCACCACGTCTTTCATGTGTCACGTTTGAAGCCAGTGCAACCAGGGACAAGATTAACCAAGCCACCAGACCCCATCCTTGTAGACGGGGAACCCGAATTTGAAGTTAAAAACATCCTGGACTCCAAGCTGATAAAGTAAAAACTTTTTTATTTAATCGACTGGAAAGGTTACGGGCCACAGGAAAGGTCATGGGAACCTAGTGACCACGTTCATGCACCCCAATTGGTGAAAAAATTCCACCGGAATTTCCCAGACAAACCGAAACCACAGGGAAGAACGACTTTAGGAGGGGCTTTGGGGGGAGTGGTGTCATGATGTCTACCCCCGGGAACCCAGACCACGTCCAGCAACCCCGGAAGCAGGCAGTTATTCCAAGCAAGCCCAACAACCCCTGCTAGGTGCAGTCCGGGCGTCTATGGTGCCAGGCTCATATGGAAAGTCAGTCCTGGCGCCATAGATTAAAATTTACCTGATGCAGACCATGCTGCAAACTTACCTGATGCAGACCATGCTGCAAGAGCTCCAAGCCAAAAGAGGCTTGGAAGAGACTACTTTACCTAGGGACTATTTTTTTTTACTCGTCTGGGGCTGGGGAGGAATACTTACCTGGGACTACTTTGGAGGCTATTTAAACCACGCCCGAAGAGCAGCACACGCTTCGCGTTATTCTGCATCCAGCAGTGTAATGCTCACCGTGCCTGCAAGTCTGCATCCAGTCTTCTGCCACGCCCGCCTCGAGTCTGGAGTTCCTAGAAAAAGGGAGAAAGAAGGACAAAATGTTAGAACAAGAGCAATACCTTTGATCCTTACCTGAGTTCCCGATCCATCGTGCCTTCGAGCTGGAAGAAAGAAGTTATTTTATGCACGTCGCCTCGCCTGCTGCAGAGCCACGCTGAACTCACCGGCCTTCGCAGCATCTTCACATTCCGCCGCATCCTTCTGCATGTTCCCACCGCACTCCGGCACCTAAGGGGAAGACAAGAACAGCAAGGTGAGCCAAGGGAATACACAGAGGCAATATTAGTTACCCCCCATAGACTTACCTGATTTTACCACCGGGGGTACTATTCCTCTTCACGGGTCGGCGCAGCTTCCACTGCATCCTCGCCGAACCCCGGCCCCTAAGGGGAAACAAAAGGACAGCAAGGTGAAACAAAGGGACAAACAAGGGGAAACCTCCTCACCACAATAGACTTACCTGATTTTACCGCCGGAGGCATTATTCCCTGAGACTTCATACTTTCTCTCAGCACCTGAATAAAGGAGAAAGCAACAGGTTACATATTGACATTATTTTATCGAACTGTGTTGGATAATACAAATCCTTACCTGAATATTACCGGTTGCTACGAGGAACTCTTCGCTAGGGTCAAGCTGCAACCTGCAAGGAATCAGACAGAGTGAAAGTCAGACATTTGAACTCTTACGAACTACATACTTACGGCGTCTTGCCGGGAATCTCAGAGTCAATATTGTTCTGGAACTCACCAATTCCTTCGAGCCAGTGAAGCAACTGGTTATCTACGCGCCCCTGCGCTCAATGCAGGATGGAGAGCTCATCTTTCCAAACCATCAGGTGAGACTATAAGAGGGGACATCAAAGGTGATCAGTGGGGAGAACAGTGGGAGTGGGGGGGTGTTAACGCTCAACTCCACGGGTGGTTAATTCCCTTTCTCCATTTGCAGAAGAATCTTCCTACGGGCCAAGCAAACGAAGCTAGGTGGGCCAGTCCAGTCCGTCATCTCGGCAATACGCGTCGCATTGGTGGAGACCGCAGCTATCCAGTTCAGATCGACGCCCCTGTGGGAGCCGGGTGAGCGTAACATGATATGGCACTTGTACTCAGAGAGATCAACAGAGAGATTAACAGTACATTTAAAGTGCTGATCCATGATGATGCAGTTAGATGTAGAGGTCTTGGATATGATTACTGGATGTTCATGTGACTTCTTAGCTATATCCAATGAGGAAATGGCACAGAAAGTGAAAAGGAAATGGTAGAAGGACTGTTCATGTTACGATATGTCCGTGGACATGGAGGTAGTCCGCGGACATCGGGTGTTACATCTGGGGATTTCCTCCCAGAAAAAACTGCAATGGTTATGATAGGGTAGCACCCCAAAATTTTAGATGTCCGTGGACTGTAAAAAATACACAGGGTCCTGCTTCATTTATTTTCACTTCTATTTTTTAACTGTAAAAGGCGGCTCTGAAAAGAGCCTTTTTTTTGTTTAAAAAAAAAACAAAAATGTATGCAAGACACACTAGGAGAGGAGGGGAAAGGATGGTAAGGGGGGACACCAACCACGGGGATAAGAAAGGGCGAGCTGAGAGAGGAAGATGAAGAGTGGGTTTCACTTGGGTAGTGAGCAGACCTTTTCGTGCTCTGAAACAATAGCCTCAAAAGCACTACGAAGTCTCTCCCCCCTGCACAGTACTGCGTCGCAGTACATACACACAACTGTGACCCTCGAAAGGTAAGGGTCATCAGCATTGCGTATGGCCTGTGAGGCAGCTTGAGGAATACTCTGTCCCACAGGAGTGTTCATTGTGGTGGCAGGATCGGATACAGAGGATGAAGTAGAGGAAGTCAACCTGCTACGCTCCTCACAAGGTACAACTTTGTGAACGGCCCCCGAGTGGAATGACTTTAGTTGTCACTTCATGGTAGTTGTCCCAAAGCTGTATGAACCATGCCTCCCACGACTGAGTACCATTTTGCACTCATTGCAGGTGACTTGGTTCGCACACGCCTTAGGACCATTACCACAAATGGTAAATAACCATCACACCCAAGACTCACGCCGAGTGCTGGTAGTAGGGACTTCCACTACCTCATTCTCATCATCCTCTTCTTCCTCCTGTGCATCCTCACTCCTGTTCCCCTCTTCAGGCCCTTGGGGAGGGGGTGGTGGTGGAGGGGGTGGGGGTGGTGCTGAGGCAGATGCAGCACCAGGTGGCAGTAGTGGAGCCACAGATGCCATCAAGTTTGCGATGGAAATCTGCAAATTGGCAGCAAAATTTGCTGTGCTCTGTAGGATAGCCAGAAACACAATGAGAATGAGCTCTAGGGCGTGGTCTTTTATAGGGGTGCTTGTGCACGGTTCGTGGACATGCGCGCTGTCCGTGGACAGATCGAACAGAAAAAAGGGTTAAAAAAGTGACAAAAAGTATGTAGAAACTCAGGATTACTATGTGGGACTTGTTCTATGGTGAGTTTTTGTTGGAAAATATTGTAGATTACTTGAAAATGTAGTTTTAAATTGTTCGGGGACACGAACAGTGTTCGCAACCAGAACATACGCTGATCGTGGGCGTGGTCACATGATAGCTTCGCGAACATGTCCGCGAAGGGAGCGGGTGTCTGCAGGACACCAAATGCACTGAAACTATTTTGTGCATGCGCGTTGGTGTTCTACGGACACTGTTCGGGTCCTGGAGTGATTAAAAGCGCGTCACAAGTGAAACGAACAGTTACGGACAGGCGTTTGTTCTTAGAACAGTTTCAACTTGTCTGCGAACAATACGGACAGGCATAGCGTCCTCAGGACACCCCCATTTTGTTTATTTACGAACATTCCGGGACACTTGATGTGTTCTTAGAACAGTTTCAACCTGCCTACGAACAGTACGGACAGGCACAGCGTTTTCAGGACACCCCCATTTTGTTTATTTACGAAAATCCCAGGACACATAATATGTTCTAAGAACACTTTCATCTTGCCAGAGAACAATACGGACAGCGTCCTCAGTACACCCACATTTCGTTCATTGACGAACATTTCAGGACACCGCGTGTGTTCTTAGAACAGTTTCAACTTGCCTGTGAACATTACGGACAGGCATAGCGTCCTAAGGACAATCCCATTTTGTTTCTTTATGAACATTTTAGGACACAGCCTGTGTTCTTAGAACAGTTTCAACTTGCCTGCGAACAATACGGACAGGCAGAGCGTCCTCGGGGTACTCCCATTTTGTTTCTTTACGAACATTTTAGGACACAGCCTGTGTTCTTAGAACAGTTTCAACTTGCCTGCGAACAATACGGACAGATTCTAGGTTGGGTGAGCTTACCCGTAACCATGCGCCGTAATATAGAAAAAAAGAGATGAGGTTGTGTTTCAGTTGCCAAAATAATAATTCCTTTAATTTCAGGTTGAAAACTTTAGTGGGTAAATAACAATTCCTTTAAATTCAGGTTGAAAGGCTTGGTGACTTTAAAGCCTTAGTGAATGAAAGTATTAGTGAATTTAGAGCCTTAGTGGATGATAGGGAGTTGTGATGTGTCCGGTGCTTTGTTTAACTGAACTGCACCAAAAATGGCGGAATATCTAGAAAACAGAGAACAAGAAGCAAACAATCTTTTTACCTCGCGGAGGGACAACACACATGCTTTCCCCTCAGCTGCACCACATAAAGAGGATCTTAGATATAAATTTATAAAATTAGAAAGAGTGTCCCGGCGCGAAATCGATAAATATTGGGAGATTGTGTCACTTAAAAACTATCTGACCAAGGACCAAATACCTAGAGGATTACGCATTCTCATCTTTCCAGACTTTAATAGGGACGAAGATAAAGATCTAGCAGATAACTGGGAAAGTAACTTAAACCAATGCGCCAAACAAATGATACATATGCTGATAGAGCATGCTGATAGAGAACACCAAAGATGTACAGCTCAAATTGAACTTTTTAAAAAAGAAATCAAGGATGCTAAAGCACTAGAAGTGACCAAGGAAAAGAATTTCTTGAAAATGTACGAAATTCTTAAGGAATATCAAGACGATATCAAACTACGCAAATTGAGAAAATTTTACAGAGATGACAGAGATTACAGTGAGGATCGTGTTTATACGTTTCAGGATAAATACAACAAATTCACGAGACCAGTGTCAAAAGAATCGACTCCTAACACATCCTCAGCAAGCTCGGAAGCTGAGGAGGAAACGGAACCCAGTACTGAAACCAATACAAACACTGTGAAGAAGCAAAACCATGTTTTTTTTAACCAAATTAGATGATACAAAAAACGGAATAGAAATCTACCAGTTAAACAGGTCAGTTTTCAGTTAAACAAAGCACCGGACACATCACAACTCCCTATCATCCACCAAGGCTCTAAATTCACTAAGACTTTCATTCACTAAGGCTTTAAAGTCACCAAGCCTTTCAACCTGAAATTAAAGGAATTATTATTTTGGCAACTGAAACACAACCTCATCTCTTTTTTTCTATATTACGGCGCATGGTTACGGGTAAGCACACCCAACCTAGAATCAGTTTTTTCACACAGAGTAGAGGGGCTCAAAGTCTCTGTGGCAGTTTACTCCATGCGACGCAGCACTAAACCTTCAAGTGAAACCTACTAAACTCAAAAACTTTGTAAAAACTGCTATCAAACATAGGGACGCGAGGTATTTTTCCATAAGTGTCTTCCAAAAAGTCCCTCATACAGCTTGTGAACAATATGGACAGGCATAGCGTCCTCAGGACACCCCCATTTTGTTTATTTACGAACATCCCAGGACACATAAAATGTTATAAGAACACTTTCATCTTGCCAGCGGAATACAGACAGCGCCGTCAGGACACCCACATTTCGTCCATTGATGAACATTTCAGGACACCGCGTGTGTTCTCAGAACAGTTTCAACTTGTCTGCGAACATTACGGACAGGCATAGCGTCCTAAGGACAATCCCATTTTGTTTCTTTACAAACATTTTAGGACACAGCATGTGTTCTCAGAACAGTTTCAACTTGCCTGCGAACAATACGGACAGGCATAGCGTCCTCAGGACACTCCCATTTTGTTTCTTTATGAACATTTTAGGACACAGCCTGTGTTCTTAGAACAGTTTCAACTTGCCTGCGAACAATACGGACATGCATTGCGTCCTCAGGATACACCCATTTTGTTATTTACGAACATCCCAGGACACATAATATGTTCTAAGAACACTTTCATCTTGCCAGCGAACAATACGGACAGCGCCTCAGGACACCCACATTTCTTCCATTGACAAACATTTCAGGACACCGCGTGTGTTCTTAGAACAGTTTCAACTTGCCTGCGAACAATACGGACAGGCAGAGCGTCCTAAGGACACTCGCATTTTGTTTCTTTACGAACATTTTAGGACACAGTCTGTGTTCTTAGAACAATTTTAACTTGCTTGCGAACAATACGGACAGGTATAGCGTCCTCAGGACACCCCCGTTTTGTTTATTTACGAACATCCCAGGACACATAATATGTTCTAAGAACACTTTCATCTTGCCAGCGAACAATATGGACAGCGTCCTCAGGACACCCACATTTCGTCCATTGACGAACATTTCAGGACACCACGTGTGTTCTTAGAACAATTTCAACTTGCCTGCGAACAATACGGACAGGCAGAGCGTCCTAAGGACACTTGCATTTTATTTCTTTACGAACATTTTAGGACACAGTCTGTGTTCTTAGAACAATTTTAACTTGCTTGCGAACAATACGGACAGGCATAGCGTCCTCAGGACACCCCCGTTTTGTTTATTTACGAACATCCCAGAACACATAATATGTTCTAAGAACACTTTCATCTTGCCAGCGAACAATACGGACAGCGTCATCAGGACACCCACATTCCGTCCATTGACGAACATTTCAGGACACCGCGTTTGTTCGTAGAACAGTTTCAACTTGCTAGTGAACAGTACTGACAGGTATAGTGTTCTTAGAACACCTGCATTTTTGTTTCTTCACAGACATTCCGGACACCCGCGTTGTCCGCGGACACCTGAATTGCTTTTTTTAAAAAACAAACAAGAAATGAATTAGGACACAATATAATAATTTTACTTTATTTTAAATGTATGTTAAATTTATGACAGAGAAGAGAGAAGGTGAGGCAGAAACTGAAACAAAAGCAGGAGAATTAGGGGTTTCAATAGGGTTTATATGAGGTGAAGAAGGGATGGAAGTCTCATCAAAACGTTTTTGGTTCATGGAGAGGGTTTGAGGATAATTGACTGGGATATGGTGAGGGGGGACAGGTACATGTGGGACAATGGTATGTAGTTCTTTGTTTGAAGTGATCCTCCACAAAGTTTTTTTAAATGATTAATATTTGCCAAGAGTAGGTCCATTTTTTCTTCTATGTGCTGAAGAGTCTTATCCAATATAGCTTTTTCATTAGTATTTTCAATCTTAGTATGGTCTGTACAAAAAAATATAAATATGTTAAATGTATATAAAATAATATTAATTAATTGGTTTATATAGTAAAGTGTATACCATTAGATTCATCAATGACATTTGTGATGTCATCTTTGATGTTGTGGGTGTTAGTTTTAGCAGTGCACAGTGGTGGCACGAGTTATGGTTGCTTAGCTCACCATAACTGGCGAATTTCAGGGGGTTTTCGGTTTTACTTGGAACCATAACGTCCCTTTAACAAAGTTTTTTCACTGAATTTCATAGGTTTTTAGTAGCGCAACTTTTGGTAAAAGAGTTGCAAAAAATGCTTAAAAAAATATAAGCATACCTGTCCTATGCATTGATGGATGGAGATGTTCTTGAATGTGGAAATAGAAATCTTGGAGTTTCACAGTAGTTTTTGATGCGATTAACAGGAGATATGTACTCTCAAAGTTCAGGTGTACATCTGAAGTGTTGAACTGAGATGACAGTGTTAGGTATAGAGTTTTTGGATGTAATTAGTGGATGGATGTGTGACTGAAAGCAGCCAATGAGGGCGTGTTAGTAACAATAAAATGGAACAGGTAGATGGGCTGCCCTGTGTTACGGCATCCGCGGACAACGCGCTAGTCCACGGACACTGGGCGTGCCATCTATATTTTTTTAAAATGCCTGCCATGGAAAGGGGACTGTGGGGGTTAGCCAATCAGGTTTCCTGGGTGTGGGGTACAGGAAGAGTTGTGTTTGCTGTGTGCAATTAAGATGGCTTTGGCTATGGTTTTGAGGAAGCAGAGTGTTTGGATTTTGGGAAATTATTCGATCCAGTCATTGAAGGTGTTTGCTGAAAATCATGGCATCTCTGGAACTATTATATTGGAAGAAGTGTAAAGTTTTGTGGCATTCAGTTTGTGGGTTAAGCTGGGCAAGCTTGTTTTCATTCTGTAAGCGTATGGCTCACTTTAAATGCCCAGACATTGTAATTGTGCATTGTGGAAGTAACAGTTTGCGTTATGTGAATGCAATGTATTTGCAGTTTGCCCTGGAGGATTTTTTCATAAGCCTAATGGAACTGTTTCCTGCTGCAAAGATTATTTTTCTGAAATGAATCAGAAGCAAACATGGAGATGTCCAAACTTGCTCAGTCCACACATGGAAGAAATGAGGCTGCTTGTGAATAAAGCTGTATCTTTTTTTTTATATGGTGTGGTGTCCAGGAAGAGAGGGTTGCAGGAGTTTTGTTTGGTCAGAGCACAGCCGATGGCTATGGCTATGTCTTTGAGGAGGCAGAGTGTATGGATTCTTTGGGACTCTTGGATCCATTGGCTGAAGGTCTATTGTGAGCACTGTGGATTGGCTGATAATCTTGGATTCCATGAATTTGAAGTTTCATGGCATAGAGTGTGAGGAATGAAGTGGGTGTATGTCCTCCCATTTTGTAATGATATGGTTCACTTGAAACATCCGATATTATTGTTGTTCATTGTGGAGTGAATAGTTTGGGTTACGTTACTGGAATTTCATAGCAGGTAGCAATGAAGGTTACATTTGCAAAGTCAATGCAAATGTTTCCAAATTTAAAAAAATGGTCAGATTGCTCAGAGACAAATGTGGATGCGTTCAAATTTATTTTGTTTGCAAATGGATAAATGGAAAAAGCAAGGCGCAGGGTCAATAAAGTGGTATGTGTTTTTTGCAATATGTTGGCATGACATCTTTTCATAATGAAAATATTACATTTGATATTGTCAACATTTCTTGATGAGATGGAGTGCATCTAACTGATGTGGGCAATCAGATTTTCCTGGAAAATATTCAGAATGTATTGAAGCATTTTCTGTCAACACAAAGAATGGAGTGAAGTATTATTTATAAGTTGTGTTGAACACAATTGTAAAATACACCAAAAAAATAAAAGCAATTTCAGCAAAAGTTATAAGAAATATTAATGTTCTGTAGAATTTGTGTTACTTTAGTACATAAAATGAAGAAATTGAAAAAATATACAAAAGTCAAAAAGACAAAGAAAGGTTCTTTTAAGAGCCACCATTTTTGCACGAAAAACAATGAAAATGATTTCCATTTCCCCACCACACGCTTGGAATGTTTCAATGTCCATGGACTGCTGCACTGTCTGTGGACTACGAATGCTGCAAAAGGGCATGTGAGTTTTTTTTAGTTCTAACTCTTAACTGTGAAGGCAGCTCCAAAAGGAACCTTTTTGTAGTGGTTTTTGGATTTTGCATTTTTTAGGGCTTTTTTTGTGTTTTTTTAGGAGAGGCAATGTAAGGTGAGGGAGAGAAGGGAGGGAAGAGGCACCAACCACAGAGATGGAGGGGCAGGTGGACAGAGGAAGATGTCAGGTGGGCCTTAAATTTAAGGCAGGTGGCAGTGTTTCTCATGCTCCTTGACACGGCCTCGGAAGCACTTCAAAACTGCTCCCCTCTACAGATCTGTGCCTTGCAGCACAAACATAGCACTGTGAACCTCGAACTGTAAGGGCCAACAGCGTTATGAATGGCCTGCGAAGCGGCCGCTGGGATCCTCTGCACCAAATGAGTATGCTTTGTCGTATTGAAGCGGTTGAGGTAGATGGGGTACAGGGTGTCAACCTACTTGTCCCTGGAAAGTAACCACCTTTCTCAGAGAACCCGGCTGGTTGGATTTGGTGTGGCACTGCATGGAGGTGGTCCCGTGGGAGTACAGCCCAGGTTTTCCATGGCTGAGAATGATGTGGTACTCAGTGCATTTTACCTTGGTTGCCCAGGTCTTTGGTACATCCCCAACGGTGGTGAAAAAACACCATACCCAGGACTCACTCCAGGTGCTGGAGGTAGGGACTTCCTCTACCTCATCTTCACCTTCCTCTTGATCCTCATCTGTATCTCCACGCCTGTTCCCCTGTCCAGGTCATCCAGATGGTGATTGTGGTGGTGGCTGGGAAGAAGGTATGGACATAGCTAATGCCATTTTGCAGGAAGATCTTCCGAGTAGCTTTGCAAGGTTCTCTCTCCTGGATAGCCAGATTGAGAATGACTGAAAGTAATGGGTGGGTTTTTGTTCACTGACATATCTAGGCCAGTTGTTTTTGTTCACTGGCAGTAAGAATTTTAAAATTGAAAAGGTGCTTTATATCTAGACGTTAACCTTGTCCTATGTTGTTAAGGTACTTTCCTTAGCGTTTGGCCTCAGCTCATGGTGCTCACACATGTGGAAATAAGCATACCTAAAACACACAATTCATTTGTATACATGATAATAAACTCTAATCTTATTGTCATTTTACGTTGTTTCTTTCCTCTTTACTGGAGTTTCCCTGTATGTGCCTCAGATCTCTTTGTATTGTGTCTCTTCATATGTATTGTTTGTACTAACACAAGTGTGTAGTAAGTCTTGTATTGTTAGCTATTAATTCCAAGTTTAACATTAGCCAATATTCTGAAAGCCTTGCATTCATTATTTAACTGACCGTTATTACCATACAAAAATATTGTACTTCAATGGTGCATGCTGCACACTTTGCCTATTTGCATATATTATTAGGTTGTTGTATTAACAACAATACTCCATTAAACCATTTTGTTTAAATAAGTACATTTTTTAAGACATTAAGTAGTTTATGAGAGCACTCCCGATCATCCATGATACGTTGCTACAAACATTGTAAACACAAACCTTTGTAGAGACTTCATCAGAATGAATTTGATGTGTGATGTCATCAGTGATGTCATCAACGACATTCGTGATGTCATCTTTGATGTCCTGGGTGTTAGTCTTAGCAGTGCACAGTGGTGGCGTGAGTTATGGTTGCTTAGCTTACCATAACTGGTGAATTTCTGGGATTTTACTTGTAACAGTAACGTCCCTTTAACAAAGTTTTTTCACTGAATTTCATAGGTTTTTATAGGCACAACCTAACCATAATGTTCCTTTAACAAAGTTTTTTCACTTCATTTCATAGGTTTTTACCAGAGCACCCTAATTTGCTACAAGTTCCTTATAACATACTCACCCCCAATGTAGCAGCTGTAGAGTCTGCGGAGAGTACGAAAGTCTGTGGACAGAAGGTATCATCAACAAAACAAAGAAGCAGAGGGAACAACAGAACATTTTGTACCCTTTAACAACAAAAACATATACATAAACCAACATTACTAATATATGCTACACCCAAATATACATTTCTGTACAATTAATCATTTACAAATGTCAAGATTTATTTTTCATTTAGCACACAATATTATGGCATGTACAAAGCATAACTATGCACCTTATATTATCAGTTTAGTACAAGTCTTCATACACACTGAGATAGAGCAACAGCACATTAGAAAATAATATGTTACCAAATAGTAAGTACACTCTATTTATTTCTCTATCATTACCATTCATTATATCAACATTTCTCAAAGGCAAATATCAGCATTTTTTATTTTGTCAGAAATGGGAAACACACTTAAGTGGCTAGAAGATAACTTTCCCAAAGAAAAAAATGAGTGATGATGAAATCTCTAATGGTAAACAATACATTGTTCAATGCACACAAATAGTGTAACTTATACAGAGTTTATTGAAATAATAATGTCTTCTTTTCCTCAAAGTTCACATGAAAAAACCACACCGCAGATTAATTATGGAGAATCACAATAATCAGAAAGACAATCCCAAACCCCAACTGTACAGAACCAAATCATGAACTTGTCTTCAAATGTAGATGAACTTAGCAATGACTTTATTAAAGAACTTGTAATTTATGTTAAAAATCATGTAATTAGAAATTTTTATTATCAATGCCATACTTGTAATTGTCCCTCTTTCCCATAGCAATCACTCCAATCAAATCCAGAAAAAAACATAAATGACGCATGATTTGATAAAACCTCTCTCCCTCCATCCCCTGATGATGACTTAATAGAAACTCCAAATACTCCCATTTATGTTTCCCATTCCGATACCCCACCCCTTTTATAAATAAATATGTTTTTTTAAACTCCAATTGCAAGTCCATGGACTATTCAAATGTTTGGGTACGCTTATGCAATGGATGACGTCGGCAGATGTTGGACCTAGCCCGGAAATGTGCAGTCTCGCATGACACACTTTTAATTAGTCAGTGAACAAGCACGCCCGGTTACAGACGTCACTGCGCATGCGCCCATCGGCTTTCGGCGCTGTAGTTCACAGACGTTACAGCGGCATCGCACACACCCCCAGTTGTCATCATATGACCACACGCGTGCAGGATGATGACGTATTCGCAAATGGTATCCATGTTTCGTTGACATTTTGAAACTGTGTTTTCAGCCAATCTAGGAAGTTTGAAGTTGAAAGTTTACCCTTCCAGAGCTCTTCGAGCCATTCTCAGTTGATCTCTTGACTTTTTACTACTTTCCAAGGCCTATTTTAGACTTAGTAGTCCGCGGACAGGTGAGAGATCCACGGACTGTTCCTCTGAAGGAACCCACCCATTACTTTTAGTCATTCTCAATCTAGCAGTCCAGAAGAGAGCACCTGGTTTGCAGATCTGTTTGGGAGACCTTCCTATCTGGCATCTATGTCATCAGTTCTACCTATGCCTATCCTTCCTCCCCACGGGCCACCACCACTACCATCTGGAGGGCCTGTGCATGGGAACAGGTGCACTGAGGCAGAGGAGCAACAATAGGAAGAGGGAGATGAGGTAGAGTAAGAACCTACCACCAACATCCAGAAAGAATCATCTGTGTGGCAGTTCTTCATTACTGTAGGAGGGGTACCAAAGGCTCAGGCTGCATGTTGAATGCATTGAGTATGGGGTCATATTCAGTCATGGATAACATGGGCAGTACTCCTTCGGTACCACCTCTATGCGCTGTCACACCCACTCCAACCACCTGGGTGCTCTGAGAAAGCCTGTTCCTTTCTCAGAGAGTTGGCTGTCCACCTCTTCCCTCTATTTCCTCATTTCCTCAACTGCTCCTGCCACCATACAGTCTACTCCTGCGGGGCAGAGGATTCCAGCGGCTTTCTTGCAGGCCATTACAAGAGGCTGTTGACCCTTACCTTTATACGATAACAGTGCTCTTTATGTACTGTGACACACGACTCTGCAGTGGGGAGCAGTTTTGAAGTGCCTTCGAGGCTGCGGTCAAGGAACACGAGAAACACTGCCCTACCTTAGATTTAAAGCATGCCCAACATCTTCCCCTGTCCACCTGTCCACCTGTCCATCCATAACAGTGGTTGGTGCCCCTTCCCTCCTTTCCCTCGCCCACCTTACCTCCTTTCCTCTCCTTCTGGGAAAAACAGAAACAAATAAAAAAAAATACAAAATAAAAAAAAACATAAAAAAGATTCCATTTGGATCCGACCTTTCACAGTTCAAAAATAGAACGAAAAGAAACAATCTTATAGACTCAGTCTACTTAACATTTTTCAATAAAGTAGTTAGACTCAAAATGATTCTCCAACATTTCGTTCTATACTAATGGAAATAATGGAGAATTGTATACTAGAGATAAAGAAAAAAGGACAGAAATAATTTTCTGTCGCAAATACTTTTCTCTAGCATACAATAAGGACCATAACGTCCTATGCACCTTTTGTAGCCTATATAGTTTGCGGACAGTATAATAGTGTGTGGACCCCTAGAAAATGATAGGCAGGTTTAAAATCAATTCACTTTTTTTGTTAAAAAAAGGTGGCTCTTAAAATAACAATTATTGAATTTCCTTTTTTATACTATACTAATAAGTGTTCTACTGTTTTTTATAACTTTTACAAACACTGTTTCTAACGGTTTTTGCTTTTTATACACTACAGCTAATAACAAATACTTCACCATATATTTTACATGTCCATATAAACTGTGTCAATGCATTCTGAACATTGGAAAGAAAAATCAAATTTCCAACATCTGTCAAATGAACTCCATCTCTTATAAAAAAATATTCACTCCATCAAACTTTATAGTTTCAATGTAGAAAGATATAATTCCTGTAAAAAAGTACATACAGCTTAATTTACATTACATCTGGCTTTTTCCATTTGTGGACAAACCAAGTTAGAACCTTTCCACATTTGCCTTTGAACTACCTGAGAAAACATTATCTTTGAACCTGGAAACAGTTCCATTAAGTTTGTAAATGTATTCTTCATGGCAATCTGTAAGGATATTCCAGTCACACAGCCTAAACTGTTCACCCAAAAACGTTAATCAATTCCGTCCTCTTCAATCCTCAAACTCCATACAAAGAAACTTCTAATTCTTCTAGTCCAAGATTCAAAGACAATCCACACTGCTCAGAGTACACCTTTAACCAGTGGATCCAAGAATCTCCCACCATCCAGACACTCTGCTCCTTCATAGCCATAGCCATAGCCATCTTCACTGCACACAACAAAGAAAACACTTGCTACCCTGTGTTCCTGTACACAACAACCATGAAACCTGATTGGCTAATCCCTGATGTCTGTGGATGTTCGCGACTGTCTGCGGTCTCCACAGTCCTATTTCCATGTCAGGCCTCCTTAAAAAGTACGGATGGGACGTGCGGGTCCACGGACTACCGTGTTTGTCCCCGAAATCATGGCTAATTAAAGGGATTGGGGAGTGTGAGAAATCTGAGAGCATTCTCACATTTAGACCTCCTAGACCCCTCTCAGAAAACCAAGAGGAAGGTAAGTCTGCCAGATCCCGACCCTGGAGGTGGACTAGCGAGGGAGGATCACCTGGGCAGAAGTTCCTTGGAGATTGGAGAGAGAGTACCAGAGGATGAGACTCGGTATTCCCCCTTCTCTGTAATTTTCCCTTCCCCCGCTTTTATAGGATATTGTCATTCTTATCCTATTGTTTCCCCTGAAGTGAAGTTCAGTACTGGGAAGAAGAAGATGATCCCAAGAGTAATGCAGGTTAAGTATGGAAAGTGCCATTATAGTACTGGGATGAAGAAGAGGGAGCCTGAAAGTTACAGACCTAAAGGTCAGGCATGTCCCACTAACAGGTTTAAACAAGGTAAGGCAATTGAGCCCGAGACCTTGCACCTGCAGTCTGCTATCAATGGTCAGGTTTATAAAAGGTGGAACAGTCCAGAACAAGAAAGCACAAGTGAAGCAGGCATGAGTGCCTCAGCAGGAAGGCCAGAAACAGCATGTGAAAAACTAGAGGAGAACGGGACACAGAGAAGCTTGATGAAGACCCTGTGCAGAGACCTGTCAATGTGTGGTGAGGGATCCGTGTATCTAGGAAGCCGGAGCACTACAGCAAGACGAGGGCTGTGAAGTTGAGTGGTCCCATTTACATGGCCAAGAAGTACTCATTCTCCTGAATGGAGGAGTCATTCAGGGCTATCTGAGGGGCAGGCGTTAAGACCCTGACCTCAAGTCCCAGAAAGCAGCTAACTACAAACAAGAATGCAGCAATCAGTGCGTTTTAAACAGTTGTGCTGAAACCTGGTGCGCATAAGCAAAGTAAAGATATTACAAAGTATTAGGAGCACTCGTGTGCCGTCGGCATGTCTCTGAAATCTTTCACATGAATTTAATTGAATAGCAAAGGGACTGCATTGGATCAGGAGTGCTCACGTTATGTCGGCACGTTTCTGAAAGCCTCCTATTGAAATAGACTAAAAGCCTTGAAGTCCAGGAGTGCTCACGTGCAATGAGCACATCTTTAAAAGCCTCCAATTGAAATAAACAATTAAGATGCTGGCATTGTTAACGTGAAGCCGAGGGGACCCAGCGAAGTGGGAGCAAAATACTGAATAAGCAGATTTATGTTAAGACCAGCAAACCCACATTAAAGCAACAGAGAGAGAATTCTATCTCTGATGCTATTGTGAACTTTTTAGCTTAAAATAATTGCCAAGGTGGCAGGAAGACGGGCAAGGACTACTAGTTGTGTGACCTTTAATGGGTGGGCCATGGGGCTCGTAAACTACTCCTAGACAAGGGAGGTCCCAAACCATCTAGAAGGAGATTAAAGCTTAGGGGAGGGAACCCCTGAGCCCTTTTACATTTGTGTTATGACCCAAGGCGGGAAGCTTAGGGAATAGCCCTGAGCGGCCTTGGAACTTAGCTTGGGGAAGAGCCCTGAGTTCTTTTGGAACTGTGTTCATTGTGCATCCAGCTTGGGGAAGAGCCCTGAGCTCTCTTCGAACTGTATTCATTGTGAGTCTGAACTTGAAGCTTGGGGAAGAGCCCTGAACTACTTTGAAACTTTGTTTATTGTGCATCTGAACATAAAGCTTGGGGAAGGGGAGCCCGAGCCTCTTGAGAATATTGTGTCACGCACGGTGGTCGCTGGCAGCTGTGGAGACGCTGGCGATGGAGCGGCCATTGAATATGGCCGTCACGCCACCGCGCGTTCTTCAGCAGCGGTCCAGCTTTCCGCCTTCCGATCAGAGGCATCCCTTATTACGATCGCTAACCTGGAAGCCCGCGCGTTGCAACCTAATCACGTTAGGCTTCTGGGTTGCTACGCTTCAGTTCTTTCCGCCGTGGCCCCCGCCGCTCTCTTCCCTTTTCTTCCTCTCCCTCCTGTTGTTCTTCCGTTCCGCCTGGCTCTTCGGATTCTCCCATATCTCCCTGGCTATCTCTCTCTCTCTTCCCAGATCTCCTATTTTTGCTTCCTCTCGGCTTGTGCATATACCTTTCCTTCTCTGCATTGTTGTGTTCCCGTGAGCACTCTCCCAACTCTCCCTGAAATAGTCACCATTCTTCCGCTGGATGCTTCGTTTCTCGCAGTCCTGCCTGGTATCCTGTCGCCATAACCAACAAGGAAGGGGTTTTTTGTGCCTTTCGGCTTTTTCCCCTTCACCCGTCTGCCCCGGTACAGGGGCCCCTTGGCCCCGAGTTAGAGGGGCAGGGTGGCTTCCTCTCAAGGCAGACCTCATCTGCACTCCAGAGAAGAGGCATTGAGGATAAGGAGATTTGGACTCCAGTCAGACGAGGAGACTGCAGGTGAGCAGGCGGGCATAGGGGGCACTTGGGGGAGTGGTGTGAAACCGACTGAACCAAGGATTGAATGTGACAGTTTGCAACGCCAAAAAGGAAGTATGGCCACCCCTGAACAAATACAAGAACTAGTGGCCGCAGTCCAGGCCATGAACATAGAATTGCAGAACGTGAAGGCAGATAACGCAGTCCTGAGGCAGATGGTCTCTACCCGGGAAGCTAGGGATTCCGACTTACCTTCCATGGCCTTATCCTCAGGCAAATACGACAGCACCCCGAAGCGCGTTAAGGAATTCTTGGAAGCCTGCTCCACTTATTTCGCCTTTAGACCTCAGTTGTTCTCCAATGACCATGCCAAGGTGGGGTATATGATATCCAATATGATCGGAAATGCCTTATCTTGGGCCACCCCTCTAGTGACCAACAATAATCCTATCATCAGAGATTATGAGGGCTTTTTGACCTTACTGCGCCAGACGTTTGAACAACCTGAGATAACACATGTGGCTGCAGAAGAACTTTTGGATGTGCATCAGGGTTCCAGTGACCTGCTGACATATATCTCCGCCTTTAAACGTTTGGCCTCAGAGGCTGGTTGGCCAGAACGGGCCCAGTATACAATTTTCCGTCGAGGGTTGAAAGAGGAAATAAAGGATGAGCTGGCGAGGATAGCCCGTCCCACTACCCTGTCTGACTTATTCTCCATTGTTACTCAGATTGACTATCGCCTCAGTGAACGCAAAGCGGAAAGGTAGAAGCAGAAAACCTCTGGCTCCCTTCTACCAAGTGCCTACTCAATGCCCTCTCTGTCTCACTCCAGTAACAAGGAGGAACCGATGCAAGTTGGGTCCGCTAGATCCCCCTTGACACCCGAAGAGAGAAGACGTCGGAGGGAAGCTGGCCTCTGCATGTATTGTGGATCAGGCACCCACTTACTTCGGAACCGTCCAGAAGTCCCGCCTAGACGCCCGGGAAACGAACAACCTCGGAACTAAAGGGGACGAGTAACCGAGGTCAGATCGCAAGTCCCTATGTCACGGTGACGCTAGCTTCTCATCTAACCACCTTGGACTCCCGCCTTATGGCTGTTCCCATCCAGTTGGAAACCCTGACAGAAGTCCTTACCACCATGGCTTTGCTGGATTGTGGCGCCGCAGGAGTATTTATGGACACCATGTGGGCACACAAACAAGGTCTCCCTCTGCTGAAACGGGAAGAAGTCCAGAAGGTGGAAGGAGTTGATGGTTCTCCACTTTCGTCGGGGCCAATCACCCATTCCACTGTATCCTTGAAGGTCCGCATTCTCCAGCATTTGGAACAGATACAATTTGACTTAATTCGAGCAGCCCATTTCCCAGTAATCCTCGGTATTCCCTGGCTGAGGAGGCATAATCCGCTCATCAATTGGGCGCAGAACACCATGGCCTTTACCTCCTCATACTGTAAACAAAATTGTTTACTTCATGCTTCGGAAGATTTGGTACAAGTCCTTACTCCCCAACAAGGAGTAAATGAAATTTGTAAGGTTCCCCCGGAATTGACCAAGTTCAAGGAAGTTTTTAAAGACAATCCTGTCCTGGATCTCCCTCCGCATAGACCGGAAGACTGTGCCATCGAGCTAATGCCTGATGCCCTGGTTCCGTTTAGTCGCATGTTTTCCTTGTCTCTACTGGAGAAGAGGGCGCTTCGCAATTATTTGGACTCCCATCTGACCAATGGCCTCATTCGTCCCTCCAAATCACCGGCTGGAGCATCTCTTTTCTTCATACCTAAGAAGGATTCCTCTGAGTTAAGGCCATGCATTGACTATCGGGGTCTGAACAAGGTCACGGTTCGTGACCGCTATCCAATGCCTTTGATAGCAGACATACTGGAGGCAGTCCAGGGTTCTACCATCTTCTCTAAGTTAGACCTCCGGAGTGTTTACCACCTTCTCCGTATAAGAGACGGGGACGAATGGAAGACAGCCTTTCGGACACCGTTTTGCCTTTTCGAGTATCGAGTGATGCCATTTGGCTTGGTTAACGCTCCTGCCATATTCCAGCGTTTTATGGATCGCCTGTTTTCTGACCTATTATACCTCTGTGTCATAGTTTACCTAGATGACATCTTGGTTTTTTCCAAGTCCTCCTCTGAACATACATTGCATCTTCAGACAGTTCTACACCGTCTGCAGTCACAACATCTATTAGTTAAACCAGAGAAGTGCCTTTTCAATATGACTTCCGTTCCATATTTGGGTTACATCTTATCCCAGGAAGGCATCACCATAGATCCAAGGAAGGTATCTGCCATCCTGGACTGGCCCACACCCGCCTCTTTGAAAGATGTTCAATGGTTTCTGGGTCTAGCCAACTTCTATAGGAAGTTCATCGGACATTTTTTTCAGATAGCACTGCCCATTACCTCACTGCTTAAGAAAGATGCCAAACCTTTTCACTGGCCGGAACCAGCCAATCAAGCCTTTATTGATTTAAAGAGGAGATTCTGTTCCGCTCCTATTCTATCTCAACCAGATCAGGACCAGCCCTTTATAGTTGAGGCCGATACCTCCGCTTGCGCCTTAGGTGCAGTACTTCTTCAACTCAAGGATGGCAAGGAACATCCGGTAGCATATCTTTCCAAGACTCTTTCCACAAGTCAACAGAACTACTCAGTAATCGAAAAAGAACTTTTGGCTCTCAAGGTGGCTTGTGAAGAGTGGAGACACCTGCTACAAGGCAGAGCGCATCCATTTACTTTACGTACTGACCATAAGAATTTGAAGATTCTCAGAAATATGAAATGTGTTAACTCAAGACAGGCTCGCTGGGCGCATTTCTTCAGCCAGTATGACTTTACCATCACCTACATTCCAGGCACCCAAAACAGCTTGGCGGACACCCTATCTAGGTGTCAGTCTCCACAGTATCTCTCTCCTTCCTTTAGCCACCTGTAACGCTCACCTGATTCCCGCAGAGGCGCCGGTCTTGACTGGGTGAATGCCGTATCTTCAAAGGTGATGTGTAACACACGGTTGGCTCTTTGGGCTGGACCTCTGTGCACTGTATGTCTGACTCGAAGAGTAAGATGTCTGCAGATAGAAAATATGGGATTAATGAACTGGGGTTATTGGGTGCCTCTCTCCTCTTCCCTTTCTCTTCTCCTGTAGAACCCCAAAGGTTAACGCCCTCACCTTAGGTAAGTGAACGCCGAGCTCTCCATCTGCCTCGGGGCAGGGTGCCGTAACCAGTTTCTTCACTGGATAAGGGTGCAGGCCTCTTGACCTCAGAGGACTGCTGTCCGTCGTTAACTCCACGAACGGTAAGTTCTGGGCACTTCAAATGTCTTAAAAGTCTTTTGTAATGCTATCTCTTGTTTTGCAGGGTTCCGGCGATGGCGGATGGCGGGCTGATGAGAGTTGAGGATCGAACCCGGGTGAGGAATAGAAGCGCCTGGAAGCACGTAAGTAAGCGCTTGTAGCCTGCTTCACGATGCGCACTAACTGTCCCTTTTATCTTGCAGGTACAAGTTCGGAGCTTTAGAGAAGCTGAAGGGTGCTGGAATACCCACTGGATTCGGCGTGGGAAGGAGTAATGGCACTTGAGTAATAAAGTTGCCCAATGTCTTTAAACGCACCTTCTTTTGTCTTTCAGATGCGGGATGCAGCGCCGAAGGCCTCCGAAGCGTGCGAAGAGCTGGTAAGCTTTTGTCTTTCAGATGCCGGATTGCAGTGTGAAGACCTCCGGAGCATGCGAAGAGTAGGTAAGCCTTTGTCTTTCAGATGCCGGAATGCAGCGCAAGGCGTTGGTGACAGCCGATGGACCAGGTAAGAGATGCGCTGCCACTGAAGACCGTAGTGCTAACCTGTTCTTTCTTTGTCTTTACAGGTGCTGCTGAAGACTGGATTCCAGGATGGTAAGCCTTTGTTCCCTTAGGCCCAGGATCAGAAGCAGAAGACACGATGAGCGTTCTGCTGCAGAGAATGCAGAATAACGCAAAGCAAGATTCATCCATCGGGTGTGGTTTAAATAGCCTCCTGTAGTGCTTAGGTGTCTCCTTCCACAGCCACGCCTAGGTAAGAAAAGAGTTCCTGCTTTCCAGAAGTGTTCCAGTGTTCTGAACCTAGGGAGTGGCTCCTGCCCCACCCAACAGGAAAAGTAGTCCCAAACAGAAGAGGATCAGGGGTTCAACTGGCAGGTAAGTAAGCAGCATGGTCTGCTGCAGGTAAGTCCACCCAAGCATTATGAGCATGGCGCTTCCAGCGCTGGGACTGGGCATCTTTATGAGCCTGGTGCACTGGGGCCAGGACAGGGTCCAAAAGGTCCCAATTGGGACTGGCTGGCACTCGGAACCGGGGTTATGGGTCTGCTTCCAAGGGAGTCGGGCAAGTCCTGATCTTTTGGAAGCAGAGATCATGACACCATCCTATGTTTCCCCAAAACAGAATAGTGGGGATGGTCTCTTCGTTTCTTCAAGAGGTTAAGACAACAACCCAACCCAATTTGCCAACCACCGTACCTGGTGACTTACGTCCTCAACTCCGTTGGTCTGAAGGTCTTTTACTGGTGGGGCAGCGATTGTACATCCCCTCTAAGTCCTTACAATTGAAGGTTCTAGAATGGGGTCACAACCACGTTACCGCCGGACATAGGGGAGTCTGAGGTACATTAGAGTTAATCTCTCGTTCTTTTTTTTGGCCTTCACTTTCTCACGACGTAAAGCAACACTGTAAGACGTGTGTGGTTTCTGCCCAGAATAAGAATTCCACCCACAAACCCTACGGGTTGCTGATGCAACCAGACTTGCCAAGCCGGCCATGGTCCCAAATTTCCACTGACTTTATAGTAGACCTACCCCGATCCCAAGGGTCGACCTGTGTCATGGTTACGATTGATTCATTCACCAAGCTGGCCCATTTTTCCGCGCTGCGGGGAGTGCCGTCCGCCACCGAGACGGCCGAGGTTTTCCTTAGGGACATTTTTAGGCTCCACGGTCTGCCTGATAAGATCATTTCTGACCGGGGGAGTCAGTATACATCTCGATTTTGGGGCGCCCTATGTCAGCGGTTAGGTATAGAGAGGGCTTTGTCATCAGGCTTCCATCCTCAGACCAATGGTCAAACCGAGCACCTCAATGCCTCTCTCGAGCAATACCTCCGGTGCTATGTTAATAAGAATCAGGAAAATTGGGTAAGCCTTCTGCCCACCGCCGAATTTGCGTATAACAACGCTGTGCACTCAGCAACGGGACTCAGCCCTTTTTTTTTGTTCTTACGGTTTCCACCCTCGCAGTATTCTCCCGGTTCTTTCCTTACCCACTAATATACCCACCATTGAATCCACCTTAGATCAAATATCCACAGCCCACACTACAGCTCAACGAAGTTTAGCTTCGGTCAGACGCAGGTATAAGGATATGTCTGATCGAGCTCGTTTACCCTGTCCCGATTGGAAGGAGGGCGATCGGGTCTGGTTATCTACTAGATTCTTGCCTAGATGGGTACACTCGACCAAGCTGACCCCCCGGTTTATAGGACCCTTCAAGATAATCAAGAGGATTAACCCAGTGGCTTACAAATTACAACTCCCCAAGTCCATGTCTCGGGTACACCCGGTCTTTCACTCCTCTCTTCTCTGCCCAGTTGATCCAGGCACCCCAGTTAGGAAGACTACAGGGTTATTGGGCAATCCCAAGTCTATGCCTGAAGAATATGAAGTATCTGCCATTTTAGATTCCAGATATCGCAGGGGGAGGTTGGAATATCTTGTGTCTTGGAAAAACTATCCCAGTTCAGAGGATTCCTGGGAGCCCAGGTCTTATGTACATGCACCTAAGCTTGTCAGGCGCTTTCACCGGACACATCCGGGAAAGCCCGGAGGCTTCGGATCTGGAGGGGGGCATACTGTCACGCACGGTGGTCACTGGCAGCTGTGGAGACGCTGGCGCTGGAGCAGCCATTGAATATGGCCGTCACGCCGCCGCGCGTTCTTCAGCAGCGGTCCAGCTTTCCGCCTTCCGATCAGAGGCATCCCTTATTATGAGCGCCAACCCGGAAGCCGCGCATTGCAACCTAATCGCGTTAGGCTTCCGGGTTGGTACCCTTCAGTTCTTTCCTCCGCGGCCCCCGCCGCTCTCTTCCCTTTTCTTCCTCTCCCTCCTGTTGTTCTTCCGTTCCGCCTGGCTCTTCGGATTCTCCCATATCTCCCTGGCTATCTCTCTCTCTCTTCCCAGATCTCCTATTTTTGCTTCCTCTCGGCTCGTGCATATACCTTTCCTTCTCTGCATTGTTGTGTTCCGGTGAGCACTCTCCCAACTCTCCCTGAAATAATCACCATTCTTCCGCTGGATGCTTTGTTTCTCGCAGTCCTGCCTGGTATCCTGCCTGGTATCCTGTCGCCATAACCACAAGGAAGGGGTTTTTTGTGCCTTTCGGCTTTTTCCCCTTCACCGGTCTGCCCCGGTACGGGGGCCCCCTTGGCCCCGAGTTAGAGGGGCAAGGTGGCTTCCTCTCGAGGCAGACCTCATCTGCACTCCAGAGAAGAGGCATTGAGGATAAGGAGATTTGGACTCCAGTCAGACGAGGAGACTGCAGGTGAGCAGGCGGGCATAGGGGGCACTTGGGGGAGTGGTGTGAAACCGACTGAACCAAGGATTGAACGTGACATATTGGCCCTTTGAAGTGTATCCTGAACATGAAAAAGGGAGCTAGAGATTGCTCCAGTCTTTTACTTTAAAACACTATTTTGAGTTAGAATATCCCTACACTACATGAAGGTGTTGAATGTGAGGGAAAACATAGGTGGTGACAAAGACAGACATTTGGTTTTGGGCTTTTAGATACTGACGTTCGCTAGTTTCTTTAGGTAGGGCAATCCCCATCATAGTTATATGGCAAGTTAGGCATTACATCCATCCTGATATTTTAATACAGGTCTTTGAAACTGTTACATTTATTGTCTGTGTCATCTCTTGATACCATGCCCATCTCAGAGGAGGTTTAAACATTTATTCTACAATGGTGGATCTTAAAAGAGCCTTTTTTGGGTTATTGTTGGTTTTGTTTAAAAATACCATACTTTTTTGGTTTTATCTACTATACTAAAACATGCTGTACTGTACTTATTTGTTTTTTATAACTTCTACAAAAACTGCTTCAAACTTTTTTGTGTTTTTCATTTTGATGTCCTACACCTACTAACAAATGCTTTAGTATACAGTCCACATGTTCCCTTTTAATTTTTTCACACAAACCGTTTACTTAAACGGCTCAAACCAGTTGTGTTTGCAAATGCTCTTCCTTCATAGAAATGCCACAAATAATCCTGACAGCACTTACAGTGTCTCAGGAATAAGGAAAGAATTGGACTACTGTGTAGGAATGCTAAAACTCACCATCAACACATAGAAAGATCCACAAGAATTCCTAATGGACTTACTACAAGTACTAGAAACCAAAAACATCCCTATAAATGAAATCTTCTAGATTTCATACACATGGAAACATACATGCACTCTCTGCAACCATGTTTCACAAGAGCACATCCTTAATGAATGATTTGTCTATGTACTAATATCAAATACCAATACCAAATTACGAATCCATTCCATTTCACCAACTTCTGCAGCATGCAAATCATGGCATATTATTTCAGACAATCGTTCCATCATACAAATAAACTCACATTGCCAATATGTCATACTAATGCAGATGGTACCAATAATAACTGTAAGCTCACTGGCTTTACACACGGCCAAGTATCTCTTGGCAAGAAATCCTTCACAGCAGTAAGCATAATCTACCACACTGGTGCCACAACCAATTCAGGTAAGTATACTGCAGGTCACTATACTGCTATACAGTAGCATAGGTTACCAGCAAATCTAACAAGGGCATACTTAATATTCCTTCAACCCAAATGTACTCACTAAAGTATAGTACATTACACAGTTAGAATAGGCCAACGAATATCAAACTACTTTAAACATAGACCTCATTAAAATACATTTCAAATATGCCATCACAGTTATACTTGCATAATACGTTCATAGTACTACAGTATTACTTGTAAACTCCAATAGAGTTAGAATATGTAAACGGGTATCTAATTACTTCCATAATAGTACATTAGTACTTTAAAAATCCAACAGTTAGAATACGCTAACGCGTATCTAACTACTTTAAAAATACCCTTCATTATAATACACTTCAAATATGCCATTACAGTTATTCTTGCACTACACATCTGTACTACTACAATACTACTTGTAAAATCCAATATAATTAGAATATGCCAAAGTCCCTTTAACAAATGTTTTTCATTGAATTTCATAGGGTTTTATTAGTACAACTTAACCATAACGTCCCTATAAGAATGTTTTTTCAGTGAAATTCATGGGTTTTTACTAGTGCATGCTAATTTCTTACAACTTACTAATATCATGCTTACCCAATATAGCAATATTTGTGTCCAATTTATAAGTGTCACCTTAAACCTCTGCCATGTCCCACCTTCTAGAATCAATTTTAACACTTCTATACACTTTTTGCAACTATTTCAATTCGTTTTGCATCCATAGACGTCTACGAACATCTGACTTCATTGCGGACCTTCCGGACAGTGCCACATGACCATACGCTGGCGCGCAGCATGATGACGTGTCCGAGAACCCGTCTGCACTTCACAATAAGATCTTTGCTTCGTGGGCAGTTCGGAACTGCATTTTCTACTGATCTAGGAACTTTCAACTTCAAAATTCCCATTGCACAGCTCCAACACCTATTCCTACTCATTATCCATTAACAATCTAGTACACAGTACATACTTTTAGCAAAAATGCTATTTATCTTTAACTGGCATCAGCTAATGCCATCCCTCCTCCCCAAGAGCCACCACCATTGCTGTAATCAAGGAGCATAAGAAACACTGCCCCTACCTTAGAAATAACACACGCGCAACATTTTCCCCTGCCCACCTACCCCTCCATATTAATGTTTGGTGCCGCTTCCCTCATTTCCCTCTCCACCTTTCCTTCTTAGCTCTCCTGCCAAAAAGAAAAATAGATCCAAAAACAATAAAAGAAATGTTCCTTTAGGAACCACCGTTCACAGTTAAAAAATAGAACAAAACGTATAGACTCCATCTATTTTATATTTCTCAGTAAAGTACATAGACTCAATAAGATTTTCCAACATTTCCATTTGCATTTTGTGTTATGCTAATGGGAATATTGAGGCGTTCATCCTCCATTCCAGGGACTGGAACGGTGGATACCGGCCCGGCAGCCCAAGTTATCAGCCCAAACGAAGTAAGGGTGGATAACGCAGTCTCTGGACCATTATCCCCCCATTCCAGCCCCTGAAATGGGGGATGAAGGCCTTTAGCAAGCTAGGTTCCCAAAGCGGGAATCGAGGTGCTAAAAAAAGGATTTTCCTTCCTACACCAGGATGCCTTCGGCTTCCAAGTATAGGAAGGAAAATCCTTTTCCAAGATGGCCACCATGGAAAGGGAAGGGAGGGTTCCATACAGGGTCCCTCTTCGCTTTCCATCCCAGCCTGCAGAAGGCAAAAAGAGAACTCTATGACCATATTACCACAAGCACATTTTTCTTCCTTTTCAAATCTATCCCAATATCGAATAACTTTACCACAAAGCCAGTCCCAGGTGGATATGGCCAATTTAACCTCATGTTTTGTCCCTCGTGGTAATGGCCAGTAGCAAGATTGTCCGGATCATGACCTTATTCCATAACCCGCACAATCTGGCCACTGCCCATGGCCACAGGCTACACCTCAGTCACCAAAGGTATATCACTATTTTTTGTACCTACATTATGACACTTGTCAAAAAATAAAACACTGGCACATTTACAAAACCATGCTTTCAATCCTTCTGAATGCTCCTTACACAAGTTTGCTGGAAATCCACCCAGGTTTTATTTTTTCAAAAGTGTCAAATGTATGCACATACAATCGTCATATAATCTAGCCCCCACTTGACAAAATCCATTCGGACTTTACGAAAAGATTTATATCTATATCTATAATCTTTTTGCAAACCTTTGTGTAGATTTGTCAAATGGCACCACATGTATAAGCCTTTACAATATTTTGGGACCCCCTCTAATTCTGCCCCCTCTTGACAAAATCCCACCAAACTTTGCACAAACAAAAACATTTATATCTAGATCTATTATCAATTTGCCAAAATAGGGGTAGATTCGTCAAATTGTACCTCATTTATAAGCCTTTACATTATTTTGGGAGCCCCCCTCTAATTTCGCCCCCTCTGGACAAAATCCCACCAAACTTCGCAAAAACATTTATATCTAATTGTATTATCAAAACAGAGGGGGGTCTGGGAAACTCTCTACCAGCACAAACACATCCCATTGACTTGTTCTTGGGTCGATGGCCCTTGGGAGAGTCTCAACCAAGTCTAAAGCTCACTGTTCTTTTCACAGAGAAGAAATGTCCCCGCATATCAGTCTTTGTCCTGCCTAGGGGCAGTCCAGCACCGAAATGCTAGGCAATTCTCCTCTGAACAAGAGTACCCCATACACGTGTTTCAGCCTAGTTGGGCATCATCAGTGAGGTGAAGCCTCTCTAAGAGCAGTGAGCAAGGGGTCCACATCTGGATTCCCCTGGTAACTTAGGGTGAGAGCCAAAGTTACTTGGTATGCAAAACAGAGGGGGGTCTGGGAAACTCTCTACCAGCACTTTCCTAGACCCCCCTCTGTTTTGTATATGTATTATCAGTTTGTCAAATGAAGTGTAGATTTGACAAATGGCACCTCATTTGTAAGCCTTTACATTATTTTGCCCCCTATTGACAGAATCCCACCAAACTTTGCAAACACCTTTGGGATCAGGTCAGGAAAATAATTGCAAAATTTCATGCAGTTCCATTAAGTGGTGCCAAAGTTATAAGCCATCCAAGAACTGCTTTTCAACAACCCTGTAATGCAGAGGTGGCTGCGAACTTCACAGTAGTGTTCGCGAACATCCGAACTTTTTGCAGACTTTAGCGGTGAAAAACACCCGTTTTTTTTTGCTTCTTGCAGCCATATTCCATCCCATCCACATCACCCATCACCTCCCCAGAGATTATTTGATAAGTTTGACAAGTGCAATGTTGTGTTTTTTAATATGTTTTTACCATGATGTCTGCAGGCACCGGCCGTTGTCCGTGAATCCAAGAGCATTTCCAAAAATCTGACGCACCTCACACTTCACTCCAACCAATCAGTGAACACGTTATGTGTCCGCGGACATGACGCAAGGCAATTATCCAATCAGTGTCCTGTCCGCAGAGTGAACAGGGAAGTGTGTCCGCAGAGCGGACACAGATATCACTCATTTTTTGAGACCTACTTTTTGGTCGTTTTAAACAAACTACTGGACGGATTTTCACCAAATTTACAAAAGCACGCTGCTTCTACCGCAAATTTAGTGAAAATCTGTCCAGCGGTTTGAGCTGTAGGAACGACAGAAAGTTTTTCTCCATTCAATCTATGGGGAAAAAAGAAATTCTGGGACCCCCACTATAACTTTGCCCCCCCGGACCAAACCTCACCAAACTTTGCATAAAAAATCCAGAGTGGGCCATGTACTTCTTTTGCAAAGTTTGGTGAGGATTCATCCAGAGGGAGCGAAGTTATAAGCTGCTCAGAAAGTGGTCTTCCTATGGGTTTAGCAACTTAACCATAACTACATGGCCGCTACCGCAGGCCATGTAATATATATATATATATATCATCAAAGTAAGTTTATCAGGATAAATCCATCAAACATAAAAGTAAAATACACAATAGCAGCACTATAACAATGAACAATGATAAAATACATTTCTCTTGATAAATAACATAGATATCAATCAATAAAACAGTGTTTCCAGATCATTCATTTGACAGATCAACAGACAAATTCAAGGGAGAGTGTCCAAACATCGTTTCCTTAAGTCCAAGCCTTCCTAGGGTAGACTAAAAGTGCCCACATGACACACAGTGAGTCTGTTTGCAAACAAAAGACCAGTGTGGGGTGAAATTGTACACATTCTTCTTGTCTCATAAGGGGATTGGCATCTGCTTTCTCAAGGGCAGATGATATGCGCACAGTAAGACAAAATGCAAAGGATTTACAGCTGCTGATTTGCAACAGGGCATTCTGAGTCCTGCACATAGCCTTGTCAACTAGCTGTGTTGGCTTTCAGCAGTAGAAGATCAAATTGGGCTCACATTACTATACATCGATCTACTGGAATGTTACTGTGCATCAAGTAGGTTTGTATGGAGTTCACATTGGTCATAATGACATGTTTCCAATTTGAAACCAATAACAGCTTGATTGATTCCAGCCTCTCCTTAACCAAAGAGCAAACATTATTTTTATGAGCATTCCTTCCATCCTGCCTCTGCAGAACCACCGGTGGAAAGAGGCTTAGAGCATTTAGCTGAGTTGTACAACCCTGAATGAACTTTAGCCATGGAACATATGCCAGGCATTTTACTGAACAAGGTCGTAGACAATATCTTGAGTTATGCTTGCCTTACGGTTTGACAAAATGCTAAACCAGTGTACTAAAGGTGCCTGGTACCATTAATTTGCCAGATATTTCCCTCCAAGTTCGGCATGCACAGCGACGTGGGTGCCGAGCACAGCAGGCCAAGCAATTTCTTAAGAAATTTGCTTTCCAGGATCTGGAGTGCCAGAGTTTTTCATACCCCCAAATAGAGGCCCCATAATTAGTTGCTGCTCTTGTTTGGACATTATAAACATTCATTATCAACTGAAGGCGTGCCCCTGGCACAAATGCATGAAACGAGTCACACCTCCCAATGACTGGCTCATCTTAATTTGTTGTTTGTTTATGTGGGCATCTCCCTTCCAGTTCTACAAGAACCGAATTGCCAAATAATCAAACTCTTTCACCCTTGGGATTACAGCCCCATTACTAAATACCTTGTGCATTTGGACTTCCTTCTTTCTCCCTGCTACCCATGCCATAACCACTGACTTTGTTGTCTTGATTTGCAGATCCAGGTTATCATGAAATCTGTACATACATGAATAATTTTCTGCAATAGGAATGTGCAATGAGAATCGTATCATCCACGTAGGCTAGCAAGGGGGATGGTTTGTTGCCCACACGCCAATAATCAGCATTTAAGTCTACCAATGCTTGATAGAGACCATTTATATATAGTGTAAAAAGAACTGGTGCCAGGACGCATCACTGTCGCACTCCTCAATGTTACGTGCCATCTGTTTTAAATAAACCTCTAGAGTAGATTGTTGGACTGTATCATTATTTTTAACGTGGATGTTCTGTATGTTCTTGATTTATTTGACATTCCTGTCAATCGACTGGTCATCTTTCGCTTTGCGTTTTACAAGTCTGTTGTACAATTAATAAAATGTATTTAAAAAAAATACATCTTAAAATATATATAAACATCTTAATACTGCTGCGTAAATAAAGTCAATGGTCAAATTCAGAGTCTAAAATGTTCAATGCCTGCAAGAAAGGAAAACGTATTCAGAGCAACAGGGCAAGGAGTGGCCATGCCTGTAAGGTGTACATTTAAAATGCAGTCAGATGGAGCGCATGAGGCAAGCCTGACTAGCTCAGGGGCTGACTTAGTCCGACTCCCCCCCTCAGCCACTCCAGCCTCTCAACCAAATAGAGCAAACTGCTCTATCGACATGTGAAAGGTGTCCTTCAATCATGTGTACTGAAATGGTGAAAAAGTGTAGAGTGTTAAATACGAGGTAGCTACACCAAATATGCCAGAGAAGATTTCAGGTTTCAGGAGAAAGTCTCGGCCAAAATGAAAACTATCGTGTACCACCAAACTTTAAGCGCACTAAGCAAATAGTTGTGTACTGTAAACTATCAAGAAAGTAACTTGGCAAGAACACAGCAATAAATAAACTCTCAAACCTTCACCAGAGTTGTGCCTTAGTGCACCCTCTTCACACAACAGCCACAAGCCAGCCTCTGCCCTTTGCCTCCAGGCTTTTCTGCAAGGTTGGGTGTGCTCTGTTTTTAAGAGCCCCCTCATCTTCTTCACCACCACGAGACCAGAGAGTTTGTTCCAACAGCAGCTCCCGCTGCAGACAAGTCAGCCTATGCCCTTTCCTCCAGTCTTTGTCGAAGTTTGCTAGCCAGACGAGTTAGATGAAACAAAGAATTCCTGACTGACTGACTCATCAACGCTCAGCTCAAGCCGTTTAACCTAGGAACGTGAACCTAAGAACGTGAAATTTGGAAGGTACATTGTTTTCATAGCGTGACACCCACTAATGAAGGAATTTGGGAAATTCCGTCCCTAAAGGGGCAATATAGGGGTGTGCATTTTCTATGAGGATAGCTATGTCTCAAAAACCAAAGATGTTACAGATGTGAAAATTGGTATTTAGATTCTTCTTCAAAAATAGAGAAATACGTGTTTTACCATCTTCTAGTAGTTGAGGATGGTGGAAAAGGGGGGTGAATTTCTTTTTAAGAATACCCATATCTCACAAACCGAAGATGTTACAAAACTAAAAATGGACATTTGAAATCTTCATTATACAGTAGGTTTATTTGGCAAATGTCTTGCTCCTAACATCAGTAGTTCTAAAGATATGGATATCACTAAATGAAATAATACTCTTTTTTTACATCTGACAGTTGAGTCATAATATATAATTACAAGTTAATACTATTAAAATGTAATATTACAGTAATTGTAAACAGAATTATAATAACATATTTTCAATGTTCCAGACAGACACCTGCCCACAATTTAGCTGATTGGTGCCCATGTATGAGAAACACAGAGAATTAACGAAAACTAACAAAGTTAATGTCAGCGAGGGTGCAACTGAAATGGGTGCACGCGTGAGGGCTCACATTGTTGCGGGTGGTCGTGTTTACTTATAACTAGTAGAATAATATAGTCACCAAGAATAATATATTGACCTGCTTAATTTCTTTTACTTCTTCTCCATAACAAACAATTAAAAATGTAAATTGAAAATTTAAATGTTAATTGTGTGATGACACCACACACATTTGTAACAATTGTGGGCAATGGAGCATGCCTATTCCGGGTGCTATCTTATGTTATGTGTGGCAGCCAAAATCTAGCCAGGGAGGTACGCGAAAAAATAGTTCATGTTGTTGAAAACTGGCATGAATTCTCTATAATGTCCCACGACGGTGATGGTAACAACTATGTGAGTGCTGATACATACTTTCATGACATGTCCCAACCACATACTTATGATGGTCTATGTGAGTTGACAGGGGCTGGACAGCTTTTCAATTTTTTTTTCGTAGTTTATCGTAACGGTAAACTTTATGCATAATTCGGTAACAAAGGTCACCCTGTAGAACGGTTATGTTTTATGCAGCCATTTTGATGCTTATTTCACCTCTTGCTATTTCCAAACCTAAGACATCTTGCAAAAGTCATGCGGGATACACCAATGCCACGAGGCAAAAGCAATTTAGGACTACGGCAAAGAACTATACTTGGCGTAATCCTGAAGTTCACTGCTATGCAGTGGCTGTTTATAAACAATAGAATTCAAATGTCCATAAGGCAGCATCATCTACATACCAAAAAAAAAGCTTGAGGTGCATAGGGCAGCGGCAAAGAAATATCAACAAGAAAAGCTGCAGGTGCATAGGGCGGCGGCAAAAAAATATCAACAAGAAAAGCCAGAAGTGCATAGGGCGGTAGTAGCAAGGGATGAGCAAAACAATCCTGGAAATGAGTCGAAAGGCAGACGGTTCTGTGGAAATGTAAAGCTTACTCAGGCTTACCTTTTGACCCTAATATGTGTTATGAAAATGACAACACTGCAACTTCCCTCTTTACAACCTTTAGCTGAGCCTCTTCACAGTTTGCTAATGAACAATTACCCAGAACATACTCATTGTATGCACCGTATTCGGAAATATAACAGTTGTTTTCAAATTATGTAATTTGGTGCAAAACAGATTGTAGAAGACGGTTTTATGCCAACGTTCAAGGTGCAAGGTCAGGTATGCCACTTACTCAAAGGTCTTCTACCTGTTCTACATCACATCAAGAATCTCAATTCTTGCAAATTTATTTCATTGGAGAGAATGAAAGGGAGGCACACTTAAGGTACAGCAATGTTCCTGGTGTCAAACAAGGTTTCATGAAACCACTGCACCATAAATTGCACTATAACAATAAATACATAACGGACCTAGACAAGGTGCCTCCAAACTGCGAATTTCAAGTCATCATTCATGCTGAAAGAAAACCTGTTTGTGGTCGTAGAGGTCGCTATAACGTGCCTACAGCGAATGAATTGGCTTTAGTGATGGTAGGGCAGCAGTTTGTACGGCGAAATATTGTTTTTGCAGAGCCACGATAACACGCTTTAGGGTATCAGTGAAATTCACTCTTCTTATGCCGCTCTTCAGTACCCACTTCTGTTTGGTCGTGGCAAAGATAGCTACTCAGTTCATATTCCTCAATGTAACACTAGAACCAAAATGCCACTCATAAAGACGGTCTCTGCAGCTTCCTTTTATTCTTATTGCCTCATGGTCAGACAGGATGGGATTAACCAAGTGTTGTACTTCCGTTCTCGCTTACGTCAGTTTTTGGCTGAAATGTATGCCAAAATAGAGAGTGAAAGGTTGGGATTCAGAAAAAAAAACAGGCACAAC